>NC_083542.1:4485107-5939133 GCF_018135715.1 Danaus plexippus | reverse complement strand
CTTAAGTCGCAGTCTATGCCAACAAGCCGCAAACCACCGATGCCCTCAAAGTCAACATACGCCACGCCATCGATCAAATACAGCCCGATTTGTGCGCCAGAGTAATCGAAAATTGGACCTTTCGTGTGCGCGCCACCAACCGAAGCCGTGGCGGTCATTTGAATGATGTCATATTCCATACATAATGGGGTCGATAGACCTTCCAAATAAAAAAAATTTCGCAAATATCTTTCCTACATGTATTTGTTTTTGCATTTCAAAGATCAAGCGCCCTTAATGGAAAACCCTATATTTGTAAGGAAATTTTCAAGAAAAGAAAAGGTTAAAGTTAAAAGTATATTATGTGAGTGAATGTCCAAAAGTGATGTTATGTTATAATAATAGTTACTCAAATGAAAAACGAACAATGAAAGTATAAAGAGATAGAATTTTAATGAAGGTAACATAGATTTTTTATTCAAGTGTTGAAAATATATGTTATAACGTTAGAGCACGCACTTGTACAGTAGTGCATTCTAATTATAGCATTTTCGTTATCTTCATAAGAATTAACTTATGCGATCAAATTTATTTAGTTATATAATTATTAAAAAAAAGAACATGTAGTGTAATTTTAGATATGTAGTATAAAGATTATTGAAATAGACATATAGTTATAAGATCATACAAATTTAAACAAAATCGCTTTAGAATTTTACTTACTCAACCCCATACTTCACCCAACATTTATAACAGTCTCAGTAAATACTCCTTACGAACCCTTTGAAGATGGATTGATGGGTTTCGTTTTTTAGATTGCACACTACTTTGACTTATATGCGGCTTTAAATTGTTTTTGAGCCCATCGATTGTGTATAAAAAATTTACAAACGAAACTCAATGTAAAAATGTATTCCATGATACTGTTTTAGTAGAGTTAATTAACTTTTGATGAGTAATCGTTTAAAAACCCCTAAATATATATATACTTAACTAATATTTCTACGCGGTTTTTTATAAATAGTAATATTAATTTTCTTTAAAATTATAAAATATTGAATAAATAGGCAACAAAGCAACGAAATACTGTTAACTCGATCCTATCACGTAAATGCGGTGATAATTAATGTGACGTTAAAGAGCATTATAGAGGCCATTAAGACCCCGCAAGCGCATTTAAAGGGTTACTCTCTAGAGCGGTAGTAAAATATAATGAAATGAGCACTCTTTACTAATGACCACAATACCGCTTGTAGATAAACAGACTGGAAACGTATATAACATTCTTAATTTAATACCTTTTTTATTGACAATTAACTGTAATCGTTTCTTTTTCCGTTGTTGGAAGTGAGAATTATTTATTAAATTTGGTTTTAATTATAAAAATGAGATTTCACGCCTTATTCACAAACCACACTTATACATTAGCTGTTGATTTTTGTGTACACTTTTTGTCGCTGTAAACCCATTTTTAAACACAAAAATAAAATGGCATACTGACAGTTAAATACATGGAATATGATTGCGATTTAACTTTAATGAAAGTAAAAAAAATAATTAATTTAAAATAAAATATAGCGATTCTTTAAAAATCTAATAGACTGTTGTTACGGGGTCCTAAAATAAAATCGTCGCCTAGTGAAAAACAATAGCCATTCGTTGATCACACAAATGTATATATATATATAAAATTTAACCTCGTCTACTCACATCCTCTTCAGAATATTTAACGGAATAACATCCCAATTCTCTTGTATATATTCTCATAATATCACAACTGTTTTCATATTCTTTCATAATCTTCTTATTAATTAATAACACAAAGATAAAACATAAATTTACTTTTAAATATAAATCAAAATGATAAACCCCTAGACTCGAATTAAGCAAATAATCAATTTTTAAAATGGAATATCAAAAGATTGTAAGAAATATGACCCGGAATCAAACCAAAAATTCATTCAATTCTCTCATTTTGGATGCTATATAAATCATCGTCAGGTACACCTGACGGCAAACGGGATGAAAAATAACAAAACGTTCACAGCCATCAACAGCCTCTAATATCTCGACTTTTCCTTTTAAAAGGCGAAAGAATTACTGCTTAAAATTTGTTCAATGAAAAGTCTGAAACTTTTCTGTTTTAAGCAAACATTGTTAACAATGGCATTTTCCGCACGAATTGAATGTTGCGTTACTCAAACGCATAAAGTAGACTATGTGGATAGTAATTTTTAACAAGCATTTACTGGATAATGTAACAAGAACATATGTTCTTTAAAACAATGTATCGTGCAACGTCAATTGTGTACTTATGTTATTGGTGTATTAAATATCTTGTCTACAATAACCTAAAGCGTTTTGTTAGTGAACATTTCAATATTAAAATGTATAAAATATTATAAAGTTTTATAAAAAAATTATAGTCTTTTTGCATACAATAAAGCTTCGTGTACTTATTTTTTTCTTCATCTTTTACATTACAGATTTACGTTTGAAGTTGTTAAAAAATTACTGTTTATATAATAAATAATCATTATTTATTTACATCACATCACTGGTATATGGAAAAACTTTCTTATTGCTCAACTCTAAGGTTCTCATTATTTAGTCCAATGAATAGACCTCGTCTGAGCCGAAGTACACACTTTATACCAGACTTTTAATTCTGTTGACTCTTTTATAAAGCCCTGTAATTTCTACGAAGATAATTTCATAGGACTTTTGTAAAAAAAGTTTTAGTCGCTAAAGTGGGATTTGGATCGAAACTTTTTTTGCTTCTTGACAATATAAAACAATATACTTTGTTATTTCTGAAAGAAAATCTATATCACAGAATGTTATACTAGAATGAGAATAAATGAGTATACTGGAATGAGTTATACTTTGCTACGTTGAAGTATACATCCTTTAGGTATATACTAACTTCATAAATAAACTTTATAAAACAACTATAAAAATTACAAAAAAGGCAAACGAAATATTTAACGAATAATAAAGATGGCTATAGAATTCCTATTTTACTCTTAAGCCGCAGCAGACGTGTTCCCTTAGTGACATGATCATTCTATTATGTTGACATGACACTGTAGAGAACCTCTAGTAGAGATGTGACAAAATCAAAAATCCTTGCACTAAGCAAAACCTATCATGAGCATTGAGGCTTTAGCTTAGCCGTCTAGACGGAGTGGAGTTGACTTTTACAACATTTTGCAACTATTTTACGATCGTAATACAGCTTTGAAATCAAGGAACAAGGATTTTCTTGAATGAAGCCTTAAAGAGCTTTTAAAAAAGTGTTAAATATGCATATTTTTATATCAGTTATTTAATATATAATAATATTTTAATATATATTTAACTATAAAGTGTTTGTTATGTATAAAAAACACTTAACAGTTTCCAATTTCAATTCAAATTAAGGCTTAGTTTTTAAGCTGTGTATCTAAATAATTGATAGATTAACAACCTGTAACTAAATTACTTCAAAGAGATGTATATAATTTATGCAAAAATTAAACTTAATTACTTAAAAACTTTTACTCTTCGTAAATGAACTATTAGTAACAACAACACTGTTGTTCATATTAAAGACGAGCTGACATTACATTTAAAAAAAAAACAAAGAGATAATGTCTTATGGCCGGGTGATTCCATTTAAAAATGTATACAACATTATAATAATAAAATATGATCTTAAAGTAGCAATTTATTTATATAGTTAAGGAAAAGATAAAAAAAGAAATACTTAATTGTTACTAAGTAGAATTATTGGATTTATAAAAAACCTGTAGCTGGATATATTTGACGTAAAAAACAATCTAACATGGTATAAGCAGTTTTGTTTTAAAATTACGGCAATGTAGAGTTTTAAAACGAGAATGTGACAAGCAGAATTAAATAACATTAGTTCGTTTGGCTTGTTTTGCAATTTTGCAGACCCAAGTGTAAAACAGGAATTGAATGGGTTATACTTTAAGCTGGGACGCTGAAAAGCGAAGTTGTTTGAAAAAGTTTTATGTATTACAACGGCTATCTGACTTTGGATTTATTTTACAGATTTTGATTTCAACAGAATATTAGAAGGGTTGATGTTAGTAAAAGTGTGATGTGCCTATTCTGTACATTTTTATGTTTGTGATTAAACTATTTAGAGCTACTTTCGTCTTTTGATTATTATTTCTAGTTCGTATTTCTTCAAGTTTTTGACATAAGTAAAAGACTGCTTCTAATGAAATAAAAAAGCATTAAAACAAACTCCTCTTCATGAAAATTCATACGTATTTAGTTTTCTTTGACAAATATAGATTATACCTTATCATTTATTATAAGTCAACCATACATTACCATAAATTACGAAAAATTACATATACCACGTTATATCTTTGAGTTGAAAAGTAAAATTCTAATATTAAATCTCAAACACATGTAACTTTTATAAAAAATAAAAACAAAAATATTATAAAACTTAACAATAACCCGGTAGGAATGGTTAGAAAAATGAATAACTTGTCCTAAGTTATATTGGTTTTATGAACATCGACCTTTAATATTCTCATGTCGTAGAAGCCAAAGGCAAACTCTATATAAAATTGTTATATTTTGTTAGCAAGAGGGGAAAATCTCTTTAGTGCAAAAGGCGAAACGTGGGCTAGAAAGGAAATGATATTCTGAACAGATTATGTAGCTAATTTCCCGCCACAAACACGTGCTATTTCCTTTCGTTTACTTTAAAATGAACATAAAACACATTAATTGAAACTGTTTGATTCGTTTTAAATTGAAAATAGAATGTGATTTGTTCTGGATTACTTAAACCTCGTTTTTGTTTATGTCCTGTTGCCGTTTTATGGGTACTTTAACGATTATTTCAATTGACTGGGATTTTGCCCTTTTTCATCGTTATTCATTTGGTATATTTAAAACATTTTAAAAACATTTCTAAATTATAAATTACCGCTCCCCAAATATATAAATCTACGTCTTTTAAATAAAATTAAAGTAAATTATAAACATCCTTTCCTCATTAAATATATGCCACAGTAAAATATTGCTACATCACATAAGAGAGATTCCATGGGGTGTCTAGGAACTTAAAACAATTCGCTTAGAATTTTGAACCTCTTTGATGAATGTTTCGAATTTTGCGAACGTTTCTGTTCATTCGATCTTCTATAAATTGCATTAAACAAGCAGCAATAACGTAGAAACACGGAAATAAAAAGGGAAATAAACATTTGCATTAAGTATTCTATTGATAAGAGATTAAGTCTTTATTTTTTTTATAGTTTTTAACAAATATCAAGTTCAAAAGCTTTCTAATAGCGAAACATTTTTATATAAAATAAAAACTTTGTATGGAGTATGTAGCTGGTTCATTCTAAATTCATCTTCGTTATTCATTTCAGAATAATCTCACTGAAACTATTAAGAAAAGCGTCTAGTGAAAAAGTAGTTTAAAATCGCTTTCCACTTAACATGAATAGTGGATAACGATGTCCGAGCTGTGCAGAAAATTACAGGCTAGTTCAAAGTTCAAGCGTCCCTAGAGAATCTTCAATTTAAATATGGGGATACCAGAATTATATTAAATATTATATCTGATAGTAAACGTTGAACTTTCTTAACACTGAACGAAATTTTCCCAAAGTAATAATAAGCATTCTCATAAAATAAAACGTAAATTTAACTTTGATAAATAAAAATTGACCCTTGAAAATTCTCTAGTTCAATATGCAGTATAAATCAAAGTTTCGAGAAATACTTCACCGTACAAAATTACACTTTCAAAGGTAGAAAGTTTTGATTACCATGTGGCGCAAATACGCTAATGTATCACAAACTTGTTTACGTCAAGTAAAATCAAAAGTTAGTTCCTAGCTGATGTATAACTATTTTACAACGTGATAAATAGTTCTGGAACAGTGATATTATATTCAGGAACGTCTACTACCTCCCCTTGTCGATAAATTTTACATGAAGACATACACCTCTACACTATTATGAATTTCTGTCGGTAAAGTATGTAACAAAGAGCTCAATAGGGACTTAGACTGCGGTTATTAATACTCCTATGTGAATTTACTAATGTGTAATATGTTCATATTACACTGAAGTTCAATACATGACTGCAGTAGCTGAATGTATATTAATACATAGCACTGAGTATGGTTTCTACATATTTCGTTTCATTAAATGAAAGCTCTTATTAAAATATCGAGATATAACAAACTTGTTTGGTGATCAATTATAACTTTAAATGTATTTTTTTCTTCTAATATAACTTAGAAGTATTTTATCTAAACAAGCCAATAGAAAGCAATAAAAATGATTTACGATAAGACAAAATAATACTGATTTAAATGATCTTTTTGATGTATTTTTATGTATGTAAATGGAAGGGATATGAAATCATTAACTCAAGCTATTTTGAATACGTAGAAAAAGGTATCCCCTTTAATATTCCATCGGCAGAACAGTATCAAGTTAATATCTCAGGAGATAATGTTTTGAACTCTGTTCAAAAGTGCATTGCATAGATCGTTTACGAGTCGACACTGTGAATACAGGGGGTAACGAGTGGATTGACTTCAACCTGCATAATCTCTGGGGAATACGTGTACACAGTACAGCGCCATCCTTGCTGTCTAGATTGGAGACATCGAGTATGCATTAAATAAATATTTCTATACATTACTAAAAATTAGGAATCTTCTCTTTAAATATATTTTTTTGTAAGAACTAATTTTCGTTGCATACATATATTCAGTTAATTTACCTAAGGGTAATAGTAAAATGTAAGAAACCTTTAGTTGTAAACTACATTCTTTAATCATTCTTATAGCTTCTATTTTTATTTACTTTCATTTAAATTCAATTTAAATTTGATTAATTAATTATCCACTATCAAGAGCCCAGCCCTTATCAATATAATTAAAGAATACGTCTGGTCTATCTGACCTAAAGCAATATTGAGTCATTCAGACAACTTCTTAAATTTTACGATTCTTGGATTCAAAATACTGAACTGTCATTTTGAGACGAATTGTTTTGTAGTTATATTACGTTTCTTTCAAAAACGTTAAATGAAAACTTTATAGAAGCAATAGCAAAACATAATGAAAAACATAAGATTAGAAAATATTTATAACGTTATTATTATAAAAGATATCTTGAAAGTCCATTAAACACATTACCTGTCCGAAGCGTGGCACGTAGTGTAGAGCTGAGGTGACATAAATCTACGAAGGTATTCCCAGAAACCCAAGAGACTTACGACTGAGACCCCTTTATTTTCTAAACAGCAATATAGATAAGTAAACAATAAAGAACCGAGCTTTTTTTATCACATCAAATTACTTACACATTATTCCACCTGCGCTTTTATAAACTCAACGAACCTTTCTTAAATGGTTACCCTTTGTTTAATTTAGTGAAGGTATAACTTAGTTTATTCTCAGATATTGCATTGACGCTTTTATTTCTGTGAAATATTTTATGGTAAAATGATTTACTTAATTTTTTTAAGGGTAATTAAAAAAGGTCATAGTTTAAGCAGTTCGACGTAGGGTATTGGATTATATGGCAAAGAATATCAAATGTTTATTAATATTATTTACTATATTAGTAAATACCATGGTATGTTTTCCATTTTATATAATTAGATTCTCACCTTGTTTCCTCCACGTTTCCCCTAACAACACGAAAAATAAACGCATAATGTTTTATTACTAACTTTTTACAACCGCGAGAAGAAATAATCTTCTTTATTTACTGCAGGACGAAAACAAAAGAGATTGAAGGAAACAGTTATTAAATTGAGGTAGCTGTAATACTTAAGTTTCACACAGTTTCAGTGCTAACAGTGTGTTTTGAAATGACATAATTTTTGGTTGAACTGAAAAAGAGCATGCCGCCTTTAGCTTTGAGGTTTGACCTCATTTACATTTTAGGTAATAACGAACCCTGGAATAGATTTACAACACTTGGTTAACATTAATCTTAGACATCTCCGTTAACCTCTATATATCTTATGTTTTTACTGTTAAAAAACGACATTATGCAAATTTAAGTTTATACACAATTAAAAAAAAAAAGAAAATATATACATGTATGTAAGTAAAAAATATTATACGGAGCTACTCTCTGTCACTCCATCATTTTGAGGACGTTTAATTTTGCAGGTTTCAAAAAAGGGTTGCTAAAAATTTTACGCTTAAGAACCTTGCTCGCTAGTCAAAAGATCATTGTACTGACGATTGTGCCACATGAAACGAGAGAGCAAAAGGCAACAGCAAAACATGACCGTGCTATAGCACGACTCTTTCAGAACGTTTGAATAGAGGAGTGTTTCAAATTACGACCCGGGATTTATTGTGTGTGAAAATATTCGCCAGTGTAATTTGAAGAGGAAGTGTGTATAATAAAGTTAAAATAGCTGTATGAATTTATAGTACACATATATTTGACTTAAAAACCCAGTAATCGTGGCCTTGAAATTAACATTTCGTATTTAACCCTACATGGTTAGAAAGCTCTAAAAGAATGTAAAAGTTATATTTTTTTGGTTTAGCACTTACTCTTTTTTTAAGTATAAATTATTGCTTCCTTCCTTTTTAATTTCGCACGCTCCCATGTGTTTCTGACACGTAGACAGTTTATATTTACTATGGCGAAACATTACAAGTACTATTTGATCACATTCGAACAACTAATGAAATTTTCAATAGTTGGAAGTATTTTTCCATACAATAAATAGGATTACAATACAGATAACTTTTTCGTCACTTTTTAAGGATGACGTAGAAAATATTAGTAACCGTCTTCTCTGCCCATGTTATTTCTCATTTCCATTTATTTAATTTTTATTTTAAGCACATTAAATAAAAAAAAATATTTAACAAAATGCGTTAAAATTTATTTTTTAAGAAATATCATCGGTATGAAATATTAAAAGAACTTATAACAAAATCAATAAATAGTTGAAAAACATACTATTGAAAGAAGTCTAAATGAAGATAATTCGGCCATTCTTTCTTATAACAAGTACCTACACAGCCAACACGCATATGACAAAATTAGTGCAATTTTATGATTATGTAAATTTTTACAACCTATTTTAAAAATATATATTATAAAGAAATCTATTGTTTCGACTCTGAATTGTTTTAAGGGTGAACTAAATTCTGCTGTCGGAAAAACGTTAACTCGTCCCTTCAATTAGAATTCTCAAGTCGGTACTTTTTCTTATTTTCCTTTTCGGATTGCTTATTATGTTCATTTCCTCCAACTTTCATCTCCGAACACTTTAATCCTGTTACCCTTCATAAGCGTTATGACTACATAATAAAACAAATACGATTGACATCAATTACATCAATAATTTATAATAACTATATACATATATTAATGATTTTTGTTTCCCTTATATTTTTTACCAAAAAGTTCAAACTCGATTTTACGTAATTACAAAGTATAAAAGTAATAACAAAATTAAAAAATTAAGAACAAACCGGGTTGCTCATTGTTCACGCTTCAAGATAATGAGATCTGAGACTTTTGCGAATATTGATTTAAATGAAACTAACATTTTCGGATCACTACGCGTATTTTATTATTTTTAAAAACAACATACTCCAGACGAGATGTCTGCCCGTGGTCACGGTTGCTGCAAAGTAACCGAAACGTAGGAAGTATGTCATTTTTAAAAATAATAAAATATGCGTAGTAATCCTAAAATACTAGTTTCATTTATATGTATTATTCATTTATATTTTTATAAGCATCAGAAAAGTTGCTGATAATCTGATTATAAAATAATAATAATCATTTTTCTTTATTTAAAAAAAAATCTGAAGAGAAAAGTTGACGCCATTGAAAATCTGAATATCAAATCTCAAATTCGTTGACCTCATTTTTTAAGCTATACAAAATTTTATCTAAGTAAAATTTTACACCTTATTTTATGATTAAGTAATCAGACTCTCTTTTCAAAAGTGACTTGTGGGTATAAAATTACCAGCAATGCCTTTAGTATGGTATCTTTAATATTTTTTCAAGATTCATTAAAAATACGGCTTCAACATGATAGGTGTAAGACAGAAATAGGAGCTCCAGAATTTTGTTTATTATTTCAATAATAGTGTATCTAATAGCTTGTTACGTACGCGCTACATATTATAAAATAAATGAACATCGCCGGGGTAACATCGTTGTATAGATAAAATATCATATAACAAGTGACGCCGCTGACTCCGCGGAACCAACACCAAGCCGTGTGAACCAGAAGATTCCTGATACCACACAAGCTATGGAATGGCATTGCTATCCTAACATCGGGGCAATCATGTAGTCCTAGGTATAGGTTATAAGTTTTAATATGTATTTTTTTATTATAATATACATATAAGTAAGTTTCGTAGTTTTCCTGGAACCTCCGGTTGCCACCTTATATAATTAGCTAATAAATAATTATAATGTTTGCTGTTTTATTAAATAAAACTTCAAATATATTCGATAGTTTCCCATACCAAAACATTCTTTAATTTCCGATGAATATGTTGAGCTTCCTGTAGTTATAGTAGGTATGCAATTATTTCCTTATCTTAAGATGTTCGTTTATATTAGTAGGATGGTTTTGATTGCGGTCCACTGGCCTTGCGCTCGTAAACCGGGAAACTTCTCCATGAATAACGGTGTAATTTAGGGCCTCGCTCGTAACCCTTATAGCTAAACGTCCTATATACTTACATTGAATAATTTGAGATTCCATAAGTTGGAATCACTTTTAAGAACACGCGAATAAACAATGTCTTAAATTCATTGGCATGTCATTAGAATATCATTAAAAAGCAACCAACTTTATTCGCAAGAAATATTTGCCACACCGTACAAAACCAACAGATTTTTTTATAAAACTGTTGATATAAACATATGTATCTACAATAGTAAGATAAAGATGCTTCTTGTCTGAAATCAATAACAAATAAAGTTAAACTGCGATAACCAAACGTAAGGTATCTACAAAGTGGAAGGTAATTCGTACACCTTCTATAATCAATCAGAACGAATCTAGAGAGAAGAATTTATAAAAACACGTAAACTTTGATTTCTTTTTAAATTTTATTTCTATAAATTTAGCATTCTACTTTTTATCATCTCTTTGACCACTTTTTTTACCATCCCATTATAATTATGCGCATAAAGGGAACAAATTTGCTCGTACAAAACTTAGCGATCAATTTGAATTTCAATGTTGGATCTGTTGCAACATTTGTTACACTCCTAGTTTTTGAACGGCTGTGACTACATTAAACATGATGAAATTCATATAAATGTCCCTTTATCCAAGTTAAACAAAAAAAAAACGCAAAATTCGTCATGATGTATAAAGTTTTTCACATATAAGACATTAATAGTTTTAAATGAAAGATGAAAATCCTGTTTAAGCAACTTACACTAAACGCTTTTAAGTTTAACTATACATATTTGGAAAGAAAGAGGAATTTAGTACGGATGATGAAAATTAGGCTGCTTCCGCTATGAGACAAATCAGTTTAGTTCCGCTACAGTAAATCCCGGTGAGAATTCTCTATTACCCTTTAAATTTTTGACTAAATCAGACGAAATTATATGTTAGTTTTAGTTGGTATTTATGTTGGTATTACGTCACTCTTTTTATTAACATACGTATATTATAATTATTCTAAGTCAAGCATGTCTCAACATATACAGTAAGTAGAACAGGAGAGCCATTTTGGACGTAGAGGGAAAAGGGGCTTTAAAATCTTAAAAGGTGCACGTTGTGTGTAAAGTCGGCATAGGCCTACTAAAACGTCGTTTCTAAATCCAAGACGGTATACCACTAATGTGTTTCTAAGTATATATTTATAATTATATTATCTAATAATTTCTGCCTAAACCTGCCTTACATTAGATCTTATTTGAAAAAAATCGTAGTTACTTTGCAGCAAATGTTAGTATTTCGAAACATTTTAGATAGGTATATTACATACTCAGACATTGTATTAAATAAATATATTGAGTGCATTATATTATAGTTTATTAATAGTAAGCACATTAGTAGAATAAAACAATTAAGAGTGTATTTTCCCTAAATGTTGACATTTTTAAATACTATATTTTTAAAGTATTTTGTTATAAGAATTATTACATAATTTTGTAACTGTAAGAAAAATAGTGCTTTTTTACATACACTACATCGCATAAAAGTTATAAACTAAAAGTCGATTGCAAAAATTTCATTTCAAAATGCAATTAAAACTTACTTATTTACCATCAATCTACACAAAAGTAACAGCGATACGTAAAAGGAAGTTAGTAGAGAGCCTAATAGCAACTTGTTACCGGTACAAACGATTCAATCGATCAAACTCGCTGTGTCAACCAACTGAACATGTCCTCCTAATTGATTTTTTGACTCTGCGTGGACGCCGACTCCGCTTCTGTTTCCAAATGCGACTGACCAATTAATGAACACAGGTTTGCAATTCGCTTTGAGAATTTCGAAAACTAGCCGTGCTGATTTACATACGAATTGAGTTTCAAACTTTGACTGAAGATTACATTAGTTATTTATGAACTTTGTTTTAAATAAAAGAATTAGTAGATAAAAATAAGTTTTCTAATAAAATTGGGTCAAAATTATTATTAGTCATTGAATCAGTTACAAAATATAAATGGAAGATGAATCAAGTATAAATAATCAAAACTAACCCCCTTCAAGCAAAATAAAAATTCATCGTCTAGAACACCAACATATGCAAATACGAAAAGATCATCCTAAAACATTAAAAGGATATGTGATTGAAGAATTTTCTGGAGATAACGATGTCTGTACAAAGAACGGTCCCTAAATTATTGGTGAATTCGATAGTATTGTTAAATTATCCATCGAAAAAATTAACAAATATGTTCATATATGAAGAAGTTTTGAACCAACATATATATGTATGAATAGTAAACCAATGTACATTTTTAAATACATTGTACAGCACACATAAAATTGCCTCCTTTAAGTTGATTAATACTAAGTCTGGTTGAGATAAACAAGTAAAATAATATAAATCAAAACCCCATAAAGTCTCTGAATAAGTAATTGCATATCGGATTACTCGTTTAGAGGACTTTTACGTCGGACACCTCTGAAAAGAATGTAAAATGAAATAAAATTCTGCATAGCAATGATGTTAAAATATAGAAGTTTTCTTTAAGTTTTCCCCACATTATTAAAATTTATAACAATTATCCTTAAAATATCCAGGTAAATGGTAATCAATGTCATCACGACGATTCTTGGACTTCCATTGTTACATTGTGATATGAATTAATAAAAGGAATTTTTCCTAATTATTGGATACTTATCTCAAACGTCACATTGGTATTCTAATGGACTCAATATAAATGACAGCTACGTCATGCAATTAGTGGCAAATACCCACAGATTTTCTTCATCAATTAACAATTACTTAGGCATTTGTTAATGTCCAATGATAAAGTAGTCTTAAGTCAGGAGGGATCAGGGATGAACGTAAAAAATATTACTGAAAGACGTTTGTGTGATGTTACATTAATCATTTGCAATGAGGAACCAAAGTCTGTGTGTCACCTTCATTCTTTTTTGGATGAACATTGTGTTTATTGGCGCTGTACGAAAAGGTATTTATCTTAAAACTTTTAAGTGCTCCAGAGCTCCTTTTACTTAAAAAAAAAACATTGGTTCTATTCTCGCTATTTGAATTGTTTGCTCTTTTAAACCAAAGTACAATAGATGAGAAGGGAGCCTTAGAAACAGGATCACTTAACAAATTAAATGGATTTCATAGAATAAAGTGAATATTATTGAACATTGTATATTGAAGAAAACTGTTAAGACCTAACTATTTTTAAATTAAATTACATGACCAATTTTACTGTTAAAAATATAACTGATCAAACAGGAATTACTAGTTATAACGAAGAATATTTTACAAAATTTGTTTTATATCATTACACCTTATATTCTACATTAATTTTTAATTTGTAAGGTAATTTACAACATTATATATAAAATCTAGAATATTCTTTAGCAATAATTTCTTTTTATTTAATATAAATAATTATATTATTTATTTGTAATTTCAGATATTTGTGACAAATGTGTCCGTATTTCTGATTGCCCAGCCTTTGCGAAAATGAATTCCCGACAACAACAGGCATGGCTTCAACAATTTCCTTGTAAAGGCCCAAGTGATAGCGAAAGACCCTCGATTTTTGGATTCTCACCCGTTGCGAAAGGAGACTATGTAAAAAAACAAACACCTATTTTTTTATACGATTATTGTTTTCTTTTATTATTATTCACATGTTATGGTATTGTATTCTTTTATATTTTTTTAGGTATGTTGTCCAAATTCTAATATTTGGGGAATAGATAATGGGTACCAAAACCAACATCAGAAGCCTGTTCCAATAAGACCTAATGAAAGGGGACATCGTAACTATCAAAGTCCTGATTTTAATAATCCAGGTGCATTTACTGGACAGCAAAACAGTTTACCAGGAAATCCTGATTTTGAAAATGGTATGGGAGTTGATACAAAAATACCCCATCCATTTGGAAAACATCCAGGAACTTTTGGTGGAGACTTTAATGGAAACCCACAAAATGGACAAAATAATCAAGGCATATTTGACAATATGCCAAATTTAAATCTTCCGCAATTCCCTAACAATGGAAATAACTTTGGTGGCCAACCGCAAAACGGGCAATATCCAAATAATAATCAGTTTCTCAATAGTAATTTCCCAAATAGTCAATTTCCAAATGGTCAATATCCAAGTTATCAATTTCCAAGCAGTCAATCTCCAAACAGCCATTTTCCGAATAATCAGTTCCCAAATGATCAATTTCCTAGCCTTTCCGGACAAACACAATATCCCAATAGTGGGGAACAGAATAGCGGGATTTTCAATCAAGGTGGATACCAACAATGTCCGTCTCATACAAACATGATTCCAGATCCTTCTGCAGGTTGTTGCGGAAAAGATGACTCTGATTCTGTAAGAATAACAGGTAAGTGTATGAAAATCACTAGGAATGTCTCTTAACTGCTTCTGCCTTTTCATTTTTCTATCTTTTATTTATTCATCCTTTCTTTTTGCACAGATTTACAAAAAGTCCTTAGCATGTATGCACCTGATAACTCCAATAGATATCCAAGGCCTAACTATTCTCCACGCCAAAAACCGCAAAGATATCCATACTATCAAAATAGGCAAAAACGATCCTTTGATCAAAATAACACATCGGATGATAGTCTAGAAGATAGAATAGCAGGTAAGAGTTAGACTTTATCACAAATTGTAGTTTAAAAGTAATAACATTCTTATAAGGTTCCTTAAATGCACAACCTAAATTTTCTTATCTTTATCTATAACATGATTATATATTTATTACATTGTATATTAAGACAACGTTATGATAAAAACACATTCTGATAAGTACTTTATTCATTAAGGTGGAAAAGAAACCGAATTAGATCAGTTTCCATGGACTGCTCTATTGAAGGTAACCTTCGATTACGGTAACAGAGAAGCTGCTTTTAGTTGCGGTGGTTCTCTGATAAGCCAACGATTTATCCTAACTGCTGGTCACTGCGTTTATGAATCTGGAGCAAAAGTCTCAAGGTAATTAAATTTTAATAAAAATAGCTTATAAATCTTGATTAATTAACAAGTAATAGGCTCCTCAGCAATTATCTTATCTCACCCCTACCAATAGTTCATTGAAATGTTAATATTATACACACAAAAGTTGTACTTATGTTTGAATTTATTTCTCACTTATCTTTAGAAAAATTTTAAAACTCTTTCAAAATAAAAATAATTAGACAGAAAATATTATAAATGTATTATTTCATTCTTCTTTGTTACATATTAAATATATCATTAGCCGCCAAACGAATTCGCAGACTTCATATTTCATATTTTATCAAATTTGTTGATTTTGTTCATGCATAGTACTTGAACGTGGAGATTATCTCTTTATAATAACTTATATGAAATTACTACTCTATTATAACGTCTTCGGAACTATTTGTAATATTAACAATACCTTTTAATTTCTAGCGTTGAAATTACACTAGCTGAGTATGACAAAAGAACATTTCCCAAAGACTGCATATCGGAAATGGGCGGAAGGCGAGAATGTATTGAAAATATAAGAATGTATTCGGAAAATATTATACATCATCCTGAATATGATGACGATCAGCTACATAATGATATTGCACTTATAAAAATTCGTGGATATGCTCCCTATACGCGTAAGAATCCCATAACCCTATACATAACCCTATACATAACATAAACTCGCAACAAAAGATAATAAATGGTAGTATTAATTTCTAATTAAACTTCCAGGTTTTATAAGGCCTATCTGTCTTCCGCCGTTAAATATCGATGACCCTGATTTATCAAACCTTCCCCTCTCTGTGGCGGGATGGGGTCGCAACGGTGCTTATGAAACTAATATCAAACAATCGACTGTAGTTCATTTGGTGCCCCATGACAAATGTTTGAAGTCATATCCTCAATTGACGGCTTCTCACCTATGTGCAGCCGGTCGCACCGGTGAAGATACTTGTAAAGGCGACTCAGGAGGTCCTTTGATGATGTTATATCGAGGAAATTATTATATTATTGGTGTTGTTAGTGGCAAAAGAGCTGACAGTCCATGTGGAACGTCAGTACCTTCACTTTACACAAATGTCTATCAATATGTACCTTGGATAACAAGTAATTTAAGAAATTGAACTTAAAATTTATTATTATAGATTTTTATCACTGTTGTAAGATAATTTCGTTTTATTATAAAACTGTATTTAAAATGTAACTGACAATTTATAAGGAAATTAAACATAAGACTTTCATCAAGTGTATTTAATGAGCCATTATACAAACAATCCCTAGAACAGAACCCGCAGGGAATAAATAAAATTATAAACGCCTATAATAAGTACATTTCAGTTTGAAATATAAACCAATTCCAAAGTTGTTAGAAATTCAAATTAGTTATGGGTTTTAAACACTAAATTATGTTAACAGCTGGCTAACAGTAATGGTAATATGAATTCGGCTTGTTTACTTTAATTGAAATACACCACTCGAACACAAACTCAGAATGGTCAATATTATGGAAAGAATAATAATTAATTGTTATACAAAAACAGTAACAGGCTCAACATGAGAACAATATGTTAAAATTTAAATTTACCGTAACTAAACACTTTTATTATTGTACTGAAGGTAAGTAAAAGTTGAGAACATTAGGGTTTACATTGTATATGTACATGTAAAATTTTTAATAACTATTAGTATAATCGCATATATATTAAATTCTTAGATTAAATTTATTAAGTAACTTAGTTAATAGAAAATTAAGTAACGACATCAATTTGAAAGTCATTAACAATAAAGATAATTTCACAATCTTAAATATGTCATTAAAATCTGTGACATTTGAACCACAAGGTCTCCAACTTCCGGACAATACATTGGAACACTTAAATGAGCAAACACTATTATCGGAAGGTGGCCGGGGGCGAGTAGATTTCCCTTGAGAGTCCTTGTCTTTAAAAGTGTTGTTCGAATGACCGCTGTTCTGGAAACCGTCCTTAAATCATACCAGCAAAAGACAAAACGAAGATCTTATATAAGTTATTACTGAGAATCAAAGCATTATATTTTCCACAATTTTTACCGTACGTACATGAAAATTTATTATTTCAAACTTTAAAAAATCGAATTGATACGTTCCATTTGATGTTATTATACAAAATCTATAAAAAATGTTCATATGAAATGAATGTTTGAAATAAAAACGACGCGGTAAATATCCGCCGTGTCACAATTAGTGTGTATCCCGTTGGGGACGTGTTTTGTTGTTTGATATTGGAAGCATCCCCACTGAGCCATTAAAAAACGAATTTCGAACCGATTCATCACTGCTATAGGCAATGCACATACCGCTTAGCTATAAACCTAAATTTAAAAATACGTTTATAATTTGTCACATTTATTATTTATTTTTTTATTAAAAATCTTAACCAGAAATCTACTTTGTATATTAAAATTCATGACCTCATTCTAACTTGTTTCATTTAAAAAAATAAACTTTTCCACGAGCATAGATACAAAACTCTTGATACCAGACTATTTAGGGTAATTACTTTTCCAGTTGGATAACTATAACTGGGACGGATAGTGTCATTTGCGGTGTATTTTCCGAAACACTTTTAGCGATGGATTCGATCCTCGGTGAAGTGAAGCAGAAATACAAGATTGTTTCCGTTCCATAGGTCTAATCTCTCAGTTGGGTATTCGTGCTGAAATGATCCTCTTTTATTGGCATCTCTTTGGTCGTTCGATATTCACATTTAACTTAAGTAATTTTAATACTAGAAATAATAATGTATGCTTTATTTTTCAAATAAATTATTATTTTTTATCGAAGATGAGTGAAAATTATAAGGGGCACGTATTTGATTATGTTAATACAAAAAGACACCAATTTCTTTCGTATCAAATTTCATTTTTAACACGACAAAACGCAATTCGAACATAAAATTCTTCATAAATATGCGATGAAATCCGAAACCTATTTCATATGCAACGCGTCGGTTGAAGATCTACAAAACGGTCACTACATCTCGGACTTCATAAATAGACTGACATAAAACAAAGGTGAGCTTAAACTTGTTTTGTACTTGAAAATAATGAAGTAAATAACTGCAGTTGCTAGTTGAAATTTATTCACGACTGTTTATTTTATATTTATAACATAAAATGAAAGTGCTTATGCTAATTTAAATACCTTTTAAACATATTAACACTAATTCCTAAAGTTTTTTTGAATGCAAATAGGTTTTTTTTGAAGTTATTGAGTGTTTCTATAACAGAATGTCGTGGACTAAGGTGGTAGCGATAACTGGTTGCGATAGTGGCCTGGGTTGGAGTATAGCTGCGCGTTCAGCGCGAGAGGGTTTCATTACTGTGGCTGGTATGTTAATTAGATAATAATTCTTATGCCTTAAATTACAATGACTTTTGTTATTTTCCATTTAAATTCGGTTGTTACGTCATGTCTCGGTAGAACGATACATTTATTAAGTTGTTTAATTTAATATTAAGTATTTTATTGAGGGTAAATAATATATCGTTAAAGCAAAATGTGAGAATTTTATATTACATTTGTTGATGTGAGTAAGTTTTGAGCCTGTTAAAATCATCATTTAATTATGGAAAAAAACAATAGTTCGGAGCCAGACAGATTTAATAATATTTTAATACTGAATGCACTACAATCTTTAATTTCCAAAATATTGTATAATAAGCACAAAAGCTATAATTGTTAATGATTAAATTATAAAAGATGGAAAGCATTTTTGTTGATATGTTTTCTTAAGTAAGCTTTATGTTATTCTTTCTCCGCAATAGGTAGGTACACCTAGCAATTGTACCTAATAATATAATGTAAAAGAAGTTTTTTTAAAGAAAAATAGTTACATAACTACTATACATATACACAGTTATTTTAGCAAAATGTAGCCTTATGCTCCATAGAGAGTACTTTAAATTTTCCAGACATATTGGATTTTTCAAATCAACAAAATGACCAGGTAGTAGCAATATGCTAGACACGGATAAACTAACCTACACCATAGCATACAATAAGAAACACTCTCGCTTAAAGTTTTGTTTACAACAAATTTCGTTGTAAAGAAGTAAATATACATAACATCAATTTAATAAACACTTTTGTATGCTTAGTCTAAGTTAACAGCATTCGAATACAAACGGAACTTTAAGAGTTTTTCTTCTATAAATCATAGCACATTATAATATTAACGTATTTATGTACCATGACTGATGACGACACAAACTTGGACTATGCATAATATTCAAACGTTTGTGTTTCAGGCATGTATAACGGTATTAACACAGAAGCAGCTAAGTCTCTGAACCGTCTTCGCGCTCATCCCCACAAGCTGGATATCACCGACGCCAGTAGTATACTAAGTTTTTACGATTATGTCAAGAAAATTTTGCATGATAACAATAACTATGGTAAGTGATAGTTAATTTTAATTAAAAACTTTACTATCAGCGATGGAAATTTCGTTAAATAAAAAAATAATATAAAAAGCTACTTAAAACTAAATTATTACCAGTTGAATATTAATAAAGCTAGAAGACAGTGTATAATCTTTTTATTTTTAAGAAATGCATTTTTTTTTAAAGTTCCCTGACCTCAATAGCATCAATAAACCTGTTGATAATAAAAAATTCTTTTACATTATATTTGGTAAAGAAACTATTCAGTTGAAGTTAAGAATCCAAAACTTTTTTATTGCTTAAAAATCTTGAAATAACTAAAATAATAGAATCATTTATATAAAACTGAATATTAATTAAATCTATCTAATAAATATATAACCAATACTCTTTTGATAGAATTATACGCAATTGTTAACAACGCGGGAGTTATGACTATTGGAGATTATGAGTGGCAAACACCAAAAATTATAGAAGATACAATTAACATCAACTTACTTGGAACTATGAATTTCACTTCAGCTTTCTTGCCAGATTTACGCAGGAACGCATTAAAGGTTGGCAATTTATTTATCATAAGTGAATGTCATCTGTCATCATGTCAGTAGATAGTTAGATACCTGTTATGCATGTGCATTACAGGTAGGTACTTTATTTACGTTACATAAACGTACATGAACAATAATAATAATTTATTTAAGTATATAGTTTCTTTAGAAAATAGCTATAACATTTGTCATTCTTTATTACAAATACATTTAATAGTTTATTTACGTTATACTTTCTGTTATTTTGTTTGTTACAATTTTAGAATAAAAACAACCCTCGTATAATCAACGTAGCAAGTCATTGTGGCCTTCAACCATTACCTGGTTTCGGGCCGTACAGCGCAAGTAAAGCTGGTTTACTCGCCTGGAGTAAAGCGTTACGTCTTGAACACATGAACATGGGGTTAAAAGTTGTTTCATTCATACCAGGTATGATAAACAGATAAACGAATAACAGAATTAAAAAACTCGGTACCACATCATTTTATTTTTCATTTAAGGTGGTTTCGTTGGTGCCAGTAATCTTATGACGAACCAGTATTCAAACGCAAATGCTATGGTGGAACATCTGACCGAAGAACAAAAATCGCTTTACGAAACAAAAATTCGTAGATTAAATGATTATTTAAAACTTGCTTCGAATAATTCAAGATTTGATTCCTTAAAAGATGAAAATATAATTGAAACATTTATGATGGCTCTAACTGATGAAAATCCTAAGACAATGTACAAAGTTGAATCGTGGCGTTACAAACTTTATTATAATTTGTTTAAGTTTCCTCTGCCGGATAAATCTTACAGATGGTTGATTAATAAATTTCTGGACTTCCCAAAATAAACAATTGAACACGAAGAATAAAATGTTATTTATTTTTCCCATATTCATAAGTCCTAAATGTTTTTTTTAATTAAACAGTTTTCATCAGTCATCTCAGAGCTATGTCCTTTACATTAAGAAAAATTTTCCTTTAACTTTTCATTGTCCCTGGGACAACAATAAATTGGATTATACTACGGGTGCGCATGCAGATGTGTAATAGGGTTCCGAAATGTAATAAAAAAATTGAAGCGGGTTTAAATAAACTAAGTAAAAATATCATTTTTAGTCCCAAGAAGTATTCTGAGGCTTTCGTAGGTAAGGTTCATATTGGAATCACTATCGCAGGATCTTTTGTCAGAATGCTTCCGAAAATAACTAAGAAAATTCTTTATCAGAATAGAATTGGAAATGATGCAATAAGAATAAATCTAGATAGCTGAAACTAGTGATTGTAAAATACCAAATCGAGGAAAAGTCAACACAGTCATCTCAGGCAGATAAAAAAACGCTTTCGTGTCTTAATATATTACTGACTGAGTCATCTTCGCATACTTACACCCATTTGTTTACTTTATTCACATTGAAATCATTACTATTGGAGGATCAGTTTCCAAGGAGAGAAATTGTTCTTAAGTAAACTGGCCGATAAAAAATTGATTCACCAGCATATTAAGATTTTACCCGTCGTGAATACAGCAACGATAATGAATATAGCTACTTGTAGTCGCAGAATTGACATTCTTGTAGGTTAGATATGTCACGATCTGGTCGTAAAGAGTAATTTAGCCCAGTAAAACTATGTTTGGACTTCGTGTCTTTAATTGTGACAGGAAAAAAAAACTTGTCCCATATTTAATGTCCAAGTACAAAATCTACAGTGTTTCAGCCAATCAGTTTAGGTATTAAGTCCCTCTATCTCAAAGTTTATCAGTCTATCAATCATCCTTCCTTTTTTCTTTTGAATAATGGAATGAGTTTTAAACAAACAACCTATACGTTGAGGAAGTTTATATTTTGAGGCCATGAGAAGCTATATAGGAAGAAAGCCCAAAAGCGGTATAGATGTTACCGCTGAAATAACCTTGATGAAGTATCATTTAAATTTTTGGTAACGAAGCAATATGGTTTTGTAATAACAGAATAATTTCTATCAGGAATTAATAGCCGTCTGACAATAACAACGTTTAACTTTGTAGGTACCTATGGATCGATATCCACATGTATTTATTTATATACATATATGCTTATAGACCATCGGTCTTGTTGTCGGTATAATTCGGCAGTCATTTTAAACATATTGTAAGCCTCTCGTTGTACTTTATGTAATACTAATCCTAAGGGTTAACATAATCAGTAGCGTGCACTCCATATGTACATGCAAATAAGCACTGGTTACCGTAGCCGTTAAACAGCAAAATTTTAATCTAAAATAAAATCTTAACGATATACTTTCATTCAATCATTTATCGATACGAATGCTCTCAGAGATGCATAATTCGATGTGATTTATATTTTAATTTGATAAAATTTGTAAAATTGGCATCAATTGTAAATATACGGAAATATTTTCGCTTCACCGCTGTAACTGCAATTTTTTTTATGTGTAAGGTGGGAAACGAGCAGATGGCCTACTTGATGGGCAGTATTAACCGTCGCCCATAGATATCCGCAACAGAGATGTTGTGGATGCGTTGCCAACCTTGATTGTTGAGGAAAAGGGAGGTGTAGGAATAAGGAAATGGCAGGAAAGGGTGGGAATACGGAAAGGGCAACCGGCTCTCTCACTCATCGGACGAAATTCAGCCACTAAAGGCTACTTCACGCCGATCTTTTGTGAAAGGGTGGTACTTCCCCGGTCGAGCCACCCCCTTTTCGAGCTGTAGTAATTTTACCACAGCTAGGCTCTACCACCTCAATAAAACTATCTGATTGTAAAAATTGTAACTATCCAATTAATGGCCTTTTTAATGTTATTTTTTGTAATCATATTAAGTACCTAAGTACTAAAATCAAAATCGATCTCATCCACAAGTCAGTGAAAGTAGCTATGGTAGCTTTATACAATTCTCGAGAAGGAAAGATTTATTTTTTTATACTGGTCTAACATATTTCGAATAACTGAATTACAGTTTACTCAATAATTGTTTAATGTTTAACATATAATTTTATTATATTAACACAGAGACGTCATTAACTGGATATTATTAGAAGCAGTATATTTTTTTATTAGTCCGGAATTCTATTATTTTAATATAACTTTAAAGGGCATAGCCGGATAAATATGGGAAATCTGCCCCCACGGCTTTTTTGACTCAAACTCAGGGGATCGATTTGGTATCGAATAAAAATAATTCACCTAAATTTTTAGCCCTTTAACTCAAACGGCTTCCGAGATTTTCGAAAAAACCTGTTTTTTCGATTTTAATTTTATTTTTATACTAAAATTCGGAGTTAATAAATGGTGATTTTTTTTCTTATTCTTAGGAGTCTAAAACATGAAAAAATCGTATGATCATAGTTTCTTAATGAAAAGCCGATTTTTAACGAAGGACAGAAAATTACAATCTTTTTTTTTAGCATTTTTGAAATATGTCAATCACCAAAACTCGTCAGAACATGTCTTTTATACCCCTCTAGATACAGGAATTTTTTCAGATTTTTTGAAGTGGTGGAACAATGTCAAAAAAATTAAAAACTCATTTTTTTCCTTAAATCCTGCGTTTTAACACTTTTTTCTTTTTTTTTGTTTCAAAAAATACCTAGAAAATTTTTTTTTGTCAAAAATATATCTTTTTAAAAGATACACATAAAAAATCAGAAACATAAAGTATGTAAAAAGGCTCTTTTTTTCTTCAATAACATATGGAGGATCTTCAGATGATGATACAGACAAAACAGTAGTGGATGATGTTTGAGTCAAAATAGGCTGGCTTTCGATACTCACTCGATCTGCAGATGAATCTTTGGTGTTCTTTAAGATAGGTGGTCTTGTTAAAATAACTCGACACTTATTACAAAATGTATCATTTATGAAGACACGCTTTCCAAATTTTTCTGTCGCATCATTAGCCTCATCAAGAGTCGTAATAACTTTTTTAAAGCCAGCTATTTTACGTAAATATATATTACAACTTATGCATTTTTTACCGAAATCCATTCTGAAATCAAGATTTCAATTATAGGATAGGAATTCGAATAAAATAAACCTTCACTTACTTGAATAGATGTAAACAACTGTTACACTATTTAATGGTGAAAACCAATATCTTACAATGATGAAAGGAGATAAAATAACAACAACAATTATACTCCAGTATTATTTGATCGTGGAACGTGAAAAAAGTTTCAATATAAATGCACTGAATTAATTAACGGAGTAATTGCTATTCAATACAAACATTACATTATTTGTAGGTTACCTGAACAAACGAAACTTTAGAAGGCATAAAAGATAGATTCTAGAAATCCCAGTAGATGACGTTCTAAAACGCTAACTTGGCGCGAATTTTGAAAACTATAGTCTTTACGTAATAGTTGTTTAGTAAAATGATTAGAAATGTTTGAAAAGGAATGTAATTGTATGAATTATGAGTAAAGAAAAATTTTTTTACGTATTTTTCAAGCAAAAAAAAACAATAAACGTGTTAAAACGCAGGATTTAAGGAAAAAAATGAGTTTTTAATTTTTTTGACATTGTTCCACCACTTCAAAAATCTGAAAAAATTCCTGTATCTAGAGGGGTATAAAAGACATGTTCTGACGAGTTTTGGTGATTGACATATTTCAAAAATGCTAAAAAAAAAAAGATTGTAATTTTCTGTCCTTCGTTAAAAATCGGTTTTTCGTTAAGAAACTATGATCATACGATTTTTTCATGTTTTAGACTCCTAAGAATAAGAAAAAAAATCACCATTGATTAACTCCGAATTTTAGTATAAAAATAAAATTAAAATCGAAAAAACAGGTTTTTTCGAAAATCTCTAAAGCCGTTTGAGTTAAAGGGCTAAAAATTTAGGTGGATTATTTTTATTCGATACCAAATCGATCACCTGAGTGTGAGTCAAAAAAGCCATGGGGGCAGATTTCCCATATTTATCCGGCTATGCCCTTTACCCCTAAACAATTATATCTCATATTCAACTGCTGTAACATTTAGCGTGTCTATATGGATCGGTTTTTTCTATTTATTGGGTCACTTAATGTCGTAACGTCCTAACACTTAACGAACATAAATCTTTAATATAATAAAGATAATAACATAATCTTTAAAAATTTGTTTACTGCCTCTAAAGAAAACATTCCATTTTAAAAGTTCTTCATAATAGGAGTTTTACATTCAGTATTACTATTATGTTTTATAATTTATAGTATGGGCATATGACCGGTTTCGTGAAATATATACAAAATATTACTAGTTTATAACCTTGTTTTAATTACATTTTTTTTTAATAATCAAAATGGGAGAAATATTTCCAAGTTTAAAATGTATACTATAATATGTTTGTTTCAATGAGGGGCTCAAAATATGTTCCTTCTTTAGATAATTTACAATCCATTACTGGCAAGTTACATTTTACATTAAAGTGACAAGGGTGTTAACAATTGTCAACTTCACGGAATAGCGTAAAACGTCAAATCACTGTCCGGCGAAATTCATTTGAAATGAAAGATCTGTATTAAACACAATATTTAGTATTCATATATCGTATTTTACCTAAAGATTACTTAATTTTATTACACTTCAATAAAGAAACAGGGTAAGTAAATTGCTGCTTTTTATGTTTTAAGCGCCTACGGAATGAGGTCATCGACTTGATCTTGATTTATTTTTGTAATATTCTTCATATATGGGAATGAATTTAACAAAAACAGGGACAAAAATATTTTTTCACCACTTCTGTAGCTCTACGTACTTAATTTTTCCTTAAACAATTTAAGATCTTCCAAATATGTTGAATAAGAAAAACATCTGTGATTTTTTTTTGTTGTTATTAATTACTAGCCACCCACTTCATCTGGACAATTGTAAGAATGCGTAATAATTTTGTAAGTCATGAGGTTGTCCCTAAGATATTAATAAAAAAATAAACTTGTACTTCAACTTTTTCAAAATTTCAGGAAAAATAACCAGCATGGAGCAAATTTTACATCATGTTGCTCAGAATGTTGAGAAACAGCTTGACAGTGAGATTGAAAGGTAAGAACTAAAATAAATTTTCAACATGCTTTGATTATATAAATAGAATATACCTTTTAATTGAAGCATTAAAAATTGAATCTAAATCTTACATAAAAAATGTAACAGGTTAGATGCTATGGACAACAGTGATTTGGAGGCTATTAGACAGCAAAGGATCGCTGAAATGAAACAGAGAGCTAAACAAAAACAGGAATGGCTTGCAATTGTATGTTCTTTTGTATAACATTAAACTGTAACAACTTTCATCATCACCATAGTTAAAACTATGATAAATACATACATTTTATTTCTAGGGTCATGGAGAATACACAGAGATTGACAATGAAAAAGAGTTTTTTGGTGTGTGTAATAAGAGTGAAAATGTTGTCTGTCACTTCTATCGAAATGACACACCCAGGTGTCGTATTGTTGATATGCATCTAAAGATTCTCGCTAAAAAACATATAGAGACCAGATTTGTTAAACTTGATGCAGAAAGAGCTCCATTCTTAACAGGTAATAATTTTAAAAGTAATTTGAATGAAACTGCACATATCTACAAAGTTTTCATGATACATGTTTAATTTTGTAATTATATTTTATACATAGTATTTGGTCTGTATCTACTAGTATTAAGAACAAAGTAAATGGGAATTATAATCTATTTAGTAATTAAAAACTTCTTCCAACCTAAATGCTGTAGAAAAATTTGTTATTAATTTTTATTTTCAGGTCGTCTAAAAATTCGTATCATACCCACAATTGGTCTGGTAAAATCCAACAAAACAAAGGACTTTATTGTAGGCTTCACAGACCTTGGCAATCGCGATGACTTCTCCACAGACATACTTGAGTGGAGAATTGCCAGGTGAGAAAAATATACTTAACCGCTTAAATTTATCATATATATTATTTAATAAAAAAAATAAAATAAGAAATCCTTTGTATTTTAAATATAAGATATTTTTACATATTTCAGATCAGAGGTGATAGAATACTCAGGTGACTTGTTGGTGCCCCCTGCAGAAGCTAAAAAACAAAGAGCTTTACACATTCAAAGCAAGAAAACAATAAGAGGAGGGAATGACTCCGACTCTGATATTGATTTTAGTGACTAATAAAATATAATTTTATACTTTAAAATTTTCATTATGTTTATATCAGCCAGTAGTAAAAAAAAGTCAAATGGCTTAAATACTTTTTTATGAAACTATGGTGTTTAGTAGAGAAAAAAAATTAACACAATTATATATTATGTCTAATAATCAGCTTTAATATTATTTGTATATGAATATTTTAAATATTAAATTCGCTGTTTATATTTTATGATACAATAAAATTTTACTTTATTTCCTCATTCAATAAGTTAATTAAACTATATTCTCCTTTTATTTATCTAAATTGAGTGCACTTTTACAAACTAGAACCAACCAATTGATCTAAACCTGGCTATGTAGATAAGGTTTGGCAAAATATATATCCTATAAAACTAATAATTTTTATCTGGACATTACTAAAACAAAATCCTAAGTAAATGATCTGTCGTGTATTGAGTTTGGTTTGCATAGCTAAGTCCAATTGACCTTACTAAAAAAAGGAATTTAAGAACGAAATTATTCACCATAAGAAAATTTGACATTTTATTTGTATTTTTTGTATAATTATTATCAAAATTTTCAACACATATAAATGAGGAAATTAAGATGGTTTCATATGTAATTAAAAGCTGCAAACTACATCTATTTTATTAGCTTCACATGTATGTTTGTTTGTAACCGACTTCTTTGGGCGCGATTTTGACCCACTTTAAATGGCCAGATTTCGTTCAAACTTTGTAGATTTATCGAGTACCGATGACAATACGCTAATTTGATAAAATTATTCCATTTTTCAATTTGCAAAATATGATTTTTGTTAATTTATATAATTTTCATGTATAGTCGATAAGGTAAGAAAATGAATTAAAATTAAAAAAACAAGCTATTATAAATAATCCGAACTAAAAAGTAGAAAATAAGTAATAGTTTAAAATAACTAAAAAACACGCTTTTTATAGAATACCGAACTAAAAAATAGAAAATAAATTTAAATTAAGAAAATAGTGTTAAAAATTTCAATAAATATAAATTAATAATAGTGTGAATAAAAAAAAAATTTTGTTATTTTAAAAAAAGCGTGGGGTGCATGGTGTCAATAGTTATAAATATTTTATTGACTGATATGAGTAGAGTGATTATCATTCGATAATATCTTAAAAAGCACCCCATGCTTTTATCAAAATAAAATATTTTTTTTTTAATTCACACTATTATTAATTTATATTTATTGAAATTTTTAACACTATTTTCTTAATTTAAATTTATTAAAATTTATTTTCTATTTTTTAGATCGGTTTTCTATAAAAAGCGTGTTTTTAGTTTTTTTAACTATTATTTATTTGTGTTTTATAGTGCGCAACCGTAATTTATTGCTTTGAAATTATGACAAAAAATACTTCAAAGCAAAAGTTCTTTGCTTTACAAGACCCTATTCGAAGGTTGTAGTTCTGTCGTAACTTCTTGTTTACCTATTTCATAATTCTTGTATAATGTAACAAAAAATTATTAGCAATATATTGTGCTAAGAGTTATAATAGGATTTCGAAAATAATTACAAAAAAAGTATTTTCTTTATAAGGCTGTCTACGGAATATTTGCTTTTTACTATTTTTAATACTATAGTGTATATACTACTGATATTCAATTTATTGAATTACAGAGATCCCTGTCTAATAAAACAATCGAAATTAGTCAGCACTCATTTTCAGTGATAACATAAATCTATAGTCTAAAGATCCTTTGTCATCATTTTAGATTATTGGTGTGACAACTCGATAGTAAATGTATCGATTTAAACCGAGTTACAATTAAAAGTATGAATCAGCTGAATCGGTTAAAAGAACTTGTGTTAACTAGTTGGACTACTGAATAATTGCTTTTGATTTTTTTAGAAGTTCATTCCCTCAACATCACATAAATGATAAAAATATTTTTTTTTTCATGTTTACAGTACTTGCTTTTTAAGTAGTGGAAAACTTTTATTAACAAAAGAAAAAAAGGAAATCAATGTTTTATATAGAATCATTTCTGAAAAATGTATTTACAATTTTAAAAACTCAAAGGTTCACAGTTTTCTTCAACACAATTGTTGAATTAAAAACACTATTTTCAAAGTAAACTCAGACTCATATTACTGTGAAAGGTACACTTATTGCATATAAGCTCAATTTTTTATATTGCCACAAGCAAATCAAACATTTTCCAAAATTTTATATTTTCAAAAGTGTTTTTACAGTAGTCACATTATATGTCGATAACGTATTAGTATTAATTTCATTGTGTTACAAATATATTTGCACGAATCATGTTGCTGGGTACACCAAACACGTCCACTATCGCAATTCAAAGATAATTATCGAAAATGGAAACAAAACAAAAAGCGAAAATTTACAAAAATAATCGGAACTTCAAAGTTCGCTCCATCTGAGCTTCATTCGGTTTTCAAATTCGATATGGTTTGAAAAACCAACTCGAGTTCCTTACTCGAGTCACAACCCCAATTTTGATAGATGTCAGTTTTTACTTTTTAGTTATCTCTCTAATGGTCATCGAGTAAAGTTGTGTGTAATACTAGGTTTAAAATAATTTTATAGATTTGTAGTTTTAATTGTTTTAATATGATGCGTGTGGTCTTTTATTCCCTCATAAATTAACCTTGCAGTGGCACGTATAATTTTCGAAAAAATGGAAATCCAATTTGGCCCGAATTCCGTTGAAGAGCCGGTGTGTTTTCAAAATAATTGTGCTTTTTATATTAAATTAACATCAGACTTAATTGGAATTGCTATTTCAGAATCTTCTTTATAAACTCCAACGCAAATTTAAAGTTTTTAACACAACTAATCCTTTGCCAAATCGAGGTTACAACTTGATAGCAAGCAGTAGCAAATATGGCTTAGTTTTCATAACTACCCCTGAAGGCATGCTATGTGGTACGTACCATGTAAATTCTATATGTCGTTAAGTATCGCTTTTAAAATAAAATAAACAATTAATAAAGGCATTTCTTTACTTCAGTGTACTACCTCAAACAATTAATTGACAAAGAGTGTGAGCCTCAGCATTTAGTTATTCCATTACCAATTCATCCAACACACATAGCTGTGAATTGCAATCAAGAGTGGCTTGCTATAATCAGTGGACCACTTCTACTGGTTTATAAATGTTTGGGCTTCCAAAATCAGGTATTATGTCACATATTAAATATGTATAATTTGAAAACATTAGTAAGGATTGAATTTTGTTCTAAACATTATTGATGTTCTAAGGATATAAGACCTACAGTTACAATGCAACTTGAAGTAGCTCCTTCCACTCTTGTGTCATCATTACAATGGAATCCTTGCATAGCAGATACAATTGGCATTGTTTTTGTTGATGGTACTCTACTTGTGAGTCAGGTCAGCACTATGCAAGTAAAAAAGATACAAGCTGATGCTAGGTAAGTTGATAAAATTCTTTTATTACCTTTAGTGAAATTAAATATACATAGTAAAAATCAAGTGTCTGTGTGGTTTTATATAGCATAGAACATGATCAATAAAGTTCTAATAGTGGAAAAAAAAAAACATATTTATAGAAGAACAAATAACATTGTAATGTATTAAGGTATAATGTTTGGAATGAGTGTAAAAAATTAACTTTGTGACTAAATGATTAATCTTTATTCCATATTTTTGCTGTCTTTATAGAATACTATTAGAATGCTTAAAACTTTAACTTCACTGACATAATACTGGTTAGGTTTTATAGGAAATAATGTTGGCCTGTATAAAATACTAGTTAGACAAATTATAGGCAAATTTTAGTTCTTATGATTCTCATATGTAGGAAAATTTTAAGTACTGCAAAGGATAATTTTCTAAAGATCTTTTAAATCTAACCATATATCTACCTCACAACGATTGTGACTTGGTATCAATTCAGTTTTGGGGCCAGCCCGGATAATAATAAGTACAGAATTGGAGAAGAAAGCCATTTTTAATATCACATTTTAGGCTGTTTCTGTTTAGGGCTACGCAATCTTGTGAAATTTAACAATCGAGAAATCAAATTGTGCCATTAAACAATCAACAGAGGTCTATTTACCTTGAATCCAATTTTTTAGAATGTGTCTTAGGATTATGTGAACTGACTTCAATTATTAGTTTTTTGTGGTGTGCTTGAACTTTGAGTTTTGGTCACCCTCTGAGTACAAAGCTAAGCTAAGCTGCAAGGGAACTTAATGTAAGGATGTGATGAGAAAGTATGGCAGTACTTCACTCCAGAAGGATTGGATGTCTTTATAAAGTACTGTTCAGGCTGTTTGTGAGACATTTTGGTCATATTTCAACTAGTGCTGAAAAAATACTAGGAATGAGGCTTATTGGTGACCACAATTTGGTTGAATCAAATGTTGTTAATCTTGAGCACAGACAAAGAAAAAGGCAAACCACTCTGTATTTTACCACAATTTGGGAAAGTATATGCAGGAAATGGAGGTTTTAATTTATGTATTTATTTTTTGGGGTTCCATTACAGGTCCTTAATGTTGTAGGCCTTACTCCCATCTGGATGAACCGATGCCTTCTTCCTACTTATCCAGAAAAGATGAGAAATGTTTGTTTGTATCTGTGTTTCCTTCCCCTTACAATTTGAAGTACTGTAACCGTCTAGGGTTTAATTTGTACACACCATAAAGTGTAATGATAGTCAAGTACTATCCAATCAGGAAATAAAATTAATCTTACAGTCTCAACAGTATTACAAGTCAGCTTGTAAGTAAATACAGGAATCAGAAATAGACCTTATTTTTTTAGATGCCTCTGCTGGAGTCCTAAAGGTAAACAGCTAGTGACTGGCAACAGTAACGGGACTTTAAAGCAATATAAACCAGATTTGACACTGATGAAAACATTTCCGGCACCAAATCTTTTTGAAAATTTTAGTCCAGAAGTATTGGCAATTCACTGGATAGCCACATTTCAGTTTGTGGTAACCTATAGGAATGCTTCAGACAATAGTCGACCAGGTTAGATAGCAATATCATAACTAGAGCTTAAATAATATGATTTGTAGTACCACATCTTTGTATACAAAAAAAAAAATAAAATATAAAAAATTGATTTTACACAAACAACAACAAACAATTTTATGAAAACATTATGCAAATGAAGCTTTTATTGATTGTCGCCAATTACATGATAATTTTTTTCACATTTACCATATTTTTGACTATACTTGAATTTAAATTAAAATAGTAATTACAAAATGTATTCTACATTAATTTTAATTATAATGTAAATTTGTTTTTTTGATAAATTACAATAATAATGTTAAGTCAATATTACCCGAGATCAGACATCAATATTACTGTAATTTAATTTCATACTCTATACTATTGAATGTTTGGTTATAGGTAGTGATTTATAGAAGCACTTTATTTATTTAAATATCTTAACAAAACACACATTAAGCATTTATCAAAAAAGACTTAATGATCGTCTAGATATTGCTGCTTGATTCAGAGATTATAAGTTTAGCCCCACATTGTGACCAGCTGTAATGACTTATATGATAGTTAGTCAAAAAATTTAATTAAAAAATATATAAATTAAATGTATAACACGAGTAAAAGAAACATATTATATAAATAACAATTGTTATAGCGAAATAGTTAATATATTTATTTTTAACAACAGCGGTGGCGCTAGTCAACATTATAAAAGGTGGAACTCCAACTTGCTTCAACTATGAGGATATTTGTTATAGCATAGGATCTAACAGACCCTGGTATTACTACTTACTTGGACTAGCTCAATGGTAATCAAATCATAATAAAGCATTTTCTCTTTTAGAAGGACTAAAGTATTAAAATTTATACTAACTATTGCAGGAATATAATACTTGCTGCATCATCAAATAGTATGGAAATAGCAACTCTTGCTTCCACAGACGGAGCAAACTGGGTTCAATGGTGTCAGGTATAACATTTGTAATGTTTATATAGGATATTGTTTTATCAGCATTATCAAAGTAATTTTCTTTTCTTATAATCAATTATTATTTCTAGCAAAGTATTAGTCAGAAACTCATTAAAAGTGATAATAGTTGCATATTAACAATGTTTTAATTTTACAGTTGGATGAAGCGAGACCAGAGTTACCTCTGACTGATAAAAACCAAGAAAACTACCCTGTTGGTATTTGTATTGATACAGCCGCTGTACATCAACTTCCTTGGGGTTGGTTAACACAAACTAGTTTTACATATATATTGAAATATAAAGGCTTTTTTAGAACATCAGCATTTCTTGTGTTATGTTTTTAAAATTATAGTGAACATAATTTTCATTTACTAATTTATTTTCTCTCGCTAAATCTAATAAATAAATTTCATATAAGAAATGGTTTTGCAAGCACAACTATAAAAAGTTTCATAGGTGGCAATGATAATAACTCTTTCAGTTCAATTAAACTAGCAACTGATATTACATCTCTAATTAGTGAATTGTAAATTCAAATCATTATTTTTTTCAGGTGAAAATGAAGTTCTCCCACCGATGCCTCTCCTCCATGTGTTGTCTCAGACAGGACTACTGTCTATATTTAACATTATTAATCTAAACAAGCAAAGCCCTCAAGTTTGCACGCCTATACAAGCATTGGAGCTTCCAGTGCAAGCCTTAACCAGGTATATTTAGTTGTCTCATTTTATTATTATTATTTTTTTTTTTAATAAAAATTATACATTAAATACAATGATACATCACAAATGATTAAACCTTAATAAATCAAAGGGATGTACCTGGACAAGTTCCTCAACCTGCTGCTAGTGAAGCTGTTCCTGTTCAACAGCCAAAGGTATTATATTAAAATAATTATATGTTAATACTTTATTTGTTTTCACCATATTATTATATATTTCATTCATTTTCCACTTTTCAGCCAGTGCCACAACCAGTGAAAACATTGCAGCCACAACCGGTGCAACAACAACCACAACCAGTTCAGCCACAACCGCAGCAAACTGCGGTATTACAGCAGGCAACAAAACCAATACAACCGCAACCAATGCAACCTATGCAGCAACAAATAATAACACCTAAGCCACAGATTCCACAATCAGCATCAATGCCAGGTATTCATTAATTTAAAATTAAAAAAAAAAAATTATAAGTGTCAACCATAATTTCATTGCTTTTTAATTACAGTTTTGAATGTGTCAGTAAGTAATATTTGTTTTTAGAAATTCCTAGAATTTATACTATAATTTAAATATACTATTTCAGTGGCTAATGTTTCTTTTGGTGCGAAAAAGGAAGCAACTGCAACTGTATCCGAATCACAGAGTTCAGAGGTATATAAAAAAATGAAATTTCACTAATTTAAATGTTAAGTCTCACATATAATTGTAAGTTAAATAATTACAGCAAACCCAAAAACAATCCCAAATTCAAGTACCAAAAGCACAGACAACATCACCAGCTGTGAATGCTGCTCTCAAACAAGAAGAGGAAAGAATTAACAAAGCGAAAGCGGAACAAGAATTGAAGAATATGTTGTTGAAAGAAATTAATGATTTCCAAATGGAATTGTATAAGTTTATGAAGAGCACTTGGGAGAAACAGGAGAAGGTGACATTATCATATGCATATATAGTGAACTAAGAATATGTGTACATAATATAGAATGCACAAAAATAAATAGGACCTAATTATGGGTCTATTAAATTATAATATCTATGGTCTTTATAAGTAAATCCTTGAATTTTCAGTTTGAAAGAGAACTCCAATCTGTAGACCTGAATCTCAATATAGACATGGATCCTGAAACACTAAAAAAAGAATGTGAAATAGAAGATCTATGTGAGACTATCACACAACTGAAGTTGGATTTGGTTAGAGCTTGTGCTGTTGTTGCTGAGTCTAGAGCACATGCCGAGTGAGTAACATCGTATAATAACTAACAAATGTTGTTATTTGCAACGAAAACATTAATTTAATAGACATCATTTATATATAATTACTAAAAACATAGATTCCAATCCAATTAAATTCAAAACATTATTTGGACTCTTTCATTAATTTAAAATATGTAATATAAATCGACTAAAACCAATGCTGAACTGGTTTTAAATAAATCTTATTTTCAGAGCGAATGAGCAACGTGATTGGAGACAAGCGGACCCGCTAACAACAAAGAGACTTTCATCTATCAAAAAAATGGTTTATTATGTGCAAAATCAACTTGATCAAGCAAGAAAAGCGCTGGAGCTTAAATGGAACGACGTCTCCTTAAGAGATCAGCACAGCAAGTAAGTATTGTAATAAACAATAAATCTACATAAAATTATATGTAACTGCAATTATTCACACACAAGAGAATCTTAACAATAACACATTATTATTATTGAAATTATAACCAGGTCATTATAGAAACCTATACTTTGATCCTTGTTCCAAACTTTTTTTTTTATATATAATAATTTTCATTTAACTCGTAAGATGTGAACGATTTTATTTTAATTTATTTATTATAGACCTGGAGAGCGCATGATTCGTCCCATACTAGACGATGTCTACCAACCACTGGTGAAACAACAGGAGATACTGTGTAGACAACAGGCTGTACTGAAAACATTAAAAAATACATTAAACGAATGTAACCAGACGCCAGTTGTTAAGTCTAAGTCACTCTTAAGAAGCACTCCATTCCGAAATAAGTGAGTGTAGGATTTAATTAATAATAACTAACGTTTAAATATGAACTTGATTGATATAGATTTTTTTTGTAATGAATGGTATAATTACTTACTTACCTTATTTCAGAGATCCACTCTCTAAACTGACTAAAAACATATTAAATATGAGCATTGAACCAAATAACAAAACAGACGAACAACCGCTTGGTGCACAAAAACTGGACGCTTTGAGAGATCTCCTATCAAACCACAAACCAATCAAAATAAAACCAGTCAACGTTGAACTGCGTCAACATTTGGAAACATTGAGAAAAAGATACGAGAAAAGTTTAAAGGAAAAGAGTCAAGTTAAAAAGACGGATGATATTGAAAAAAATGAAATTAAAAAAGATATAGCAGTGCCACGTAAGTAATCAAATACAGTTTGTTTGCATTTAATGGTCCATAAAGCAAGAACAATGTACGATACATATTTTTTTGGTTTCTATAGAACCAAAAATCGGTGAAAGTGTTATCCAAACAAGTAAGCCACCGGTTCACGTGGAACCGAAACTAGTGTTCGGTCATAATTTATTCATGCAGAACGCAGCACAAGGCATCGATTGTAAGAAAGAATCCAACATGCCTTTCAAAGAAAAATTTGGAGGAAGCACATTTTCTTGTAAGTTATTTTGTCCATGTCTTCCCAAAATTATTTTGTCCATTGCTCACTTTGAGAATAAATTACTTTTTAGCGCCCTCATTTTGTCACCAACTAAAAAACCTCTATAACTTAACCTAGCTAAATGAAATTACAAATCACCCTCCAGGCCTCTACACAACGCCCCCATTTTATTTCTGGTGTATTACAGCCCCCTTTGGGCCCGCAGCGCCCACAGGGGAGCGTTATCACTCCCTTTGGGAAAGGCTGCTATCTTATATATTGAAGTCTACATTAAGACTTTTAAGATTGTTCACCTATATTGTATATACCGAAACAATAAATAAATTACCGTGTATTATTAAAAAAAAAAGTCGTGTTAAATAAAAATATTTTTTTATATTAATTGAAAATATTATTATTATTTTTTAATATTAATTGAAAGTATTTCAAAGCTAAAGTACTCACTCACTCACAATGACAATTTTAAAGAACTTTTTCGTTTTAATGTTGTATTTACTTTAAGCATATTTTCCGACTGTATTTGTATATATATGAACATAATTTCAGTCACACAGACAAAACCAGAAGCACCGAAACCGGATGTAGTGAAAGAATCTCCCATTTCAATTCCAACATTCACTCCTTCAAACATGAAACCAAAGCCGACGGTGCAGAGTGTTGCTAGGACTTTATTCACAGACGGTAATCGCTTTTATTTATATCCACTTTAGGCTTCAAATTTCTATTTTTTTCATCATCGACTTATAGACCAAATTTAACATAATGAGATGTAAGATTTTCGCTAGTTTCGAAGAGCGACATCTCGTCCGCCCGTGATCACGGTTGCTGAAAAGTAACCGAAACGTCGGGAGTATGTAGTTTTTTACAAAAATAAATCACGCGTAGTTTATCCGAAAAATACTAGTTTCATTTAAACAAATTTAACATAGCTTTCTCGTTAATAAGTAATTATTTAATATTTTCTATATTATATTTTTATACTTGTCCACTATAACACGTTTAGACTCCATAATTTTTTATATTTTTTGAAATCAATCTTATTTTGATGTAAAAACATTAAATAGACTACAGCTATGCGAATTTTATTATAGAACCAAAAGAAGAAAAACAAGTAACTGGTCAGCCGAGTCAAGTGATCAAACCCGATCAGCAAGCAAATGCGAGTCAATACACAAAAACCCTGTTAAGGAAGATGATATTAAAAGAGTCTGAAACAGAAAATGCTCAAGAACAGAAAGTGGTTGAGCAAAAAAATGACGCTAATACTTTCATGGGACAGAACATTTGCTCTCCAACCGCTTTTACTTGTATGTCTTCCTTTATAAGAATCTTGTTATCACTTTTCAACAATACAATAGTCAAATTTCGATCTAGTCAAATTTTTTTATGTTCACCATTTTTTCGAATAACATTTATGGTTTTTTATATATATGGTGGTGTTTAAATATAGACTGAGGATAATATGCAGTAAACCAAAATTTAAACTATTTTCTAGAAGACAAAGTTAACTTTTTATTGAAAACTTGGTCTCAATTAATTTATTATAAATTAAATTAGACAAAAAATAGTCAAAAAAGAGTAAAGCTATCCATTATAGCTTTTCTATTCGTCAGCCTGTAAAACCGGAAGTTACATAAGATACTAATTCTTTTAGTCTCAAAACCATCATCTACAGCGCCACCTACCGTTTTCTCTAAACCGATCGCTGATATGACGAGCATGTTCAACAAACTGGAACAAACCGTACCGAAACAATCCGAAGAAACCGGTGAACCGGAAACGAGGTCGCCTAAACCTAAAGAGGATAAACCGATGACTAACATATTCAGCATGAAACCATTGAGCAACAAGAACCAAAATGTACCCGACCTAGTCAAGAGCCCTGGTTTTGGTAAGGACGATACCAAAGTGGAGGAAAAATCCAAAGAAAATTCTGCACAGAAACCTGTTGAAAGCAAAAATGAGTTGAAACCAGCAGTGGCTCCAATGATCAGCAAGCCGCCAGCGCAATCTGTCATAGTCGGTACGTGAAAGTTATATAGCCAACTCCACCATTGCAGTATATTAAATTATTAAATAAGATCTTTAAATAACTTTATTTTGTAAATTACAGTTGATCTTAAAAAACCAGCTGCTGAAGTGAAAGTTGAAAAATTTACGCCGGCCATATTCAAAACAGACGAAGCGACTGCCTCTCGGCCTGGTAATGAAGATTACGTTTAATGTAATTAATATTTTTATAAGGATTATTTTTAAAAGTTCCTATTGTTTCAGAAATCACTGCAAAAGCTGAACCGATACCTACAGCAGTTGCCGAAGACTCAAAACCACGATCTCCTGCCGCCTCCGAAGCCAAACCTGTTGTTGGAATTGAACCTAAGACTAAAAATAAAGAAGCAGATTCCGAAAAACCATCAGATTTAACCGTAACTAAATCTGATACTGCCACAGTGTCTACTCCTGTGATTATTTCGTCCATATTTTCTTCACCGCCCAACGTCACTGTTACTTCTTCGGTCGTGTCAAGTACCTCTACATCAATATTCAATACAACGACCACACAATCTACTTTCGGAAATAAGCCCTCCGCATTCGCTCCAAACACAGCTTCCTCAGTATTCGGGTCTGCTTCAGCATCTGTTTTCGGAACTCAAGCGCCCTCTTTTGGAACTGCAAATGTATTTGGCACTACTGCTACTCCAACTTCTACAACCCAAAGCATCTTTGGGGCCTCTACTACAACCACTTCGAGTATATTCGGTACTACAACTACCACACAGAGTCTATTCGGCGGGACATCGTCCGCACAAAGCATATTTAGCGCTGCTGCTTCTAAATCTTTATTCGGAACAACCCAACCGAATGCTAACATCTTCGGTGCAACAACACAAACAACCGTATTCGGTTCAAAGCCGTCTGTTTTTTCATCTACCAGTTTCGGGTCATCAACCCAGGCGTCTATATTCGGCGCTCCCACATCACAGCCGTCGGTATTCAGTACTCCTGCTACAACACAAACTTCAGTTTTCGGTACACCAACAACAACTCAAACTTCTGTATTCGGCTCGCCTTCAACAACCCAGTCGTCTATTTTTGGTGCACCCACAACACAAGCTTCGGTATTTGGTTCACCCACAACAACACAGACTTCGGTTTTCGGTACACCTACAACTCAAACATCAGTGTTCGGTAGTTCCAATGCATCCCAAACCTCAGTATTCGGGAGTCCAACAACTACCCAGAGCTCGCTATTCGGTGGCGCCGAATCTAATTTGTTTGCGGCTGCAAGTATTTCGACTACCAGCGCTCCATCGCAGGCTAGCGGGGGAAATATCTTTGGAAGGTAATTAACTTATTAATTCTACTGCATTATTGAGAAGTTTTTAAGTATGCGTTTAAGTATGCGTTTTAAGTATGCGTTCACTCAATTACGCCAAAAACTAGTGAAAAGATTTCGCTTTAATCGTATTTAGATAATTTTTTTGTACCATTCTAGCGCTGTATAGGTTCCTCTTTGTGAAATAGACAAACTTTATAATAAATTTAAAATATGTTAGCAAAGTCACTAGTATAATATTGTTTTTCATTCGTTAACACTACTATACTACTACTCGTAATTCGTAATCTATGATTTTTTTATTCCTAATGATTAATTAAATTTCTTCTATATTCACATAAACCGTTTTATACGCTCTAATATTATATTTTTTTATCAGTTCCCCGGGATCAGTATTCAGTAGCAACACTTCCAACGTGTTCGGTAAGCCAGCATTCGGCTCGTCTACCTTCGGACAAAAACCAGCTACAGATTTCTGGAGCGGCGGCGATAAAACTAACAGCGCTTTTGGAACTTCCACCTTCGGTAATAATTAGATACTCCCAATATTAAAATTATGTATTTTTGTGTGACAAACTATAAACGTCCTACCTCCAGTGTATCAGCATTTTCAAGATTCACATAAATCATCAGCAAAAAAGTCCCAATCGGATATTTTAGTAAAATGTAGTACATTTGATTCTCTTGTTGTAAATATAAAACAGGATATAATTTGCCATTAAGAATTTCCGTTGATTGGCAACAAACTCATAATCAACTTCACTTTACTAAATTGTTAAAACGTCGTCCTAGTGGCAACGTTTTATATTATCTATAAACTCTTAAAATATTTGGTTTTAACAAAAAAAAAGCCATACGTTTTAATGATTTTTATTAAGTATCCATTTCATCCATCCAGGTCAACAGCCAACCACCCAATCATCTATATTCGGTACAGGCACCTTCAGTGCTCCAGCCACAGGAAGTCCATTCACTCCGGGACCTTTCAACGGAGAGAAACCCTCTGTTTTTGGGACCCCTAATCAACAATCAGGTAATTATTTGGTGTGAATTTTCATTATTTACTCTAATAAAAATAACTTTTCAAAAACATCATACATATGATTTATAGTTTCCTGAACGAAAATGTATGTACTACAGATAGGATATTTTTCGAGTGTAGCCATGTTTTTTTTTTTGGGAAAGCATATTATGATGGTTGCAAATTAAGAAATCATCGAAATTTACAGAGTGGGATGTCAAAGAACTGACATATATTAATATAAAAAAATAGCTTATTTTGTATGCTGGTTATATATAAGTAATGAGAAATGCTTAAGTAATCGGTAAAATGATGAGTAATGTAAAATTTCATCGTAGTTAATCCATTGCGAACGTTTCTATTTCTTTACTTCCTTTACATGAGATTTTTTTTTTATTACCATGACAAGGTGCAAGTTTATTCGGCATATAAAGAAATTCATATATATAAGTATTCTTATTTTACATTAAATTAATAAGTCTTGTACTTGATATGTTAAATTAAGTTTTACGAAAAAAAAAGGAAAAACATTACTTCAATAGTTCAAAAATAATAAAAATGATATTAGACTAAAAATGACAACCTTATTTTGCTTCCCTACCTATAAAAAAAAAAAAAACAAAAAAAAAATAAATAATGTACAGAAACAATATCGAGAAAATAAAACCAAATACCATTTTAAAATTAATTATAATAGTGTATGAAAAAATACATTAAAAGTTTAAGTTAAAAAAAAAAGAAGTAATGGATGTATGTCGTTATATTCTATGTTATGTTTAAATTAATTTTTAATAAATAATATTTATGTAGCTCCTGCGTTCGGCGGATCGCCAGTTTTTGGATCAAAACCAGTTTTCGGAGGATCCCCTAAGTAAGTTAACGTTGTTATGTTACAATTATGTCCACATTGTTTGAGACTATTACAAAAAAAATGTTCGTTTGAGTATGTTTTCAAAAGACTCTCTCGTAAATATGCCTATTTCTCAAGTCACCTAACGTATGACGTAATATAGATTCACTAAAATTATTCCATTCTACGCAAAACCAACTACAACAATTGTTAAAAAATTGTTCCTTAACTTGAATAGCAAATAATTAACTGCAATTACTCAAAATCATATATTTGAAATGACTAGGAAGTCTGTTATGGTTAAAGTCATATTTTTTTATATATTCATGACTATAGAAATCACAAACTAATAAAAGATCTATTTCCTAGTTTCGGTGCATCGACTTTCGGTTCCGGTTTCAATAAGAGTCCCGGCAGCGGTTTCGGTGCACCAGCGTCATTCGGTGGCGGCTTCGGTTCCACCGCCTTCGGAGGCTCCTCGCCAGGAAAAATGTTTGGAAACGCCAATACTGGTAATGAATGAATTGACTTTCATGAAGAAGTACCTCCCTTTATATATGAAACATGTGTTAACTATTTTTCGAATTATTAAATTTTCAATAGAAAAAGTAAATTTCCGATTTTTTATTATTATCTCTCCTTGTCTTCTTGTGTGACATTGGCTGAATACGTATAACACTTACACGCATAGATAACAAATATTCCTACCTCTTCTATATTATATCCACAATGCATATGAGAATTAAAATTATTATTTTTATATAGGTTTCGGTTCACCGTCGCAGCAGTCGAATTCAACGTTTGAAAACTTAGCATCACAGAATACATTGACGTTTGGTAATTTGGCGCAGCAATCGGGACAATCGGCAACACAGCCGCCGAGCTTCAACACGTGAGTCTGATATAATCAAATTAATGTCTAAATCCTTCCTAATTTTTTTTTGCTGTGTTTTCGTTGACGCGGTTACTGTAAAGTTATTTCAAAGTCAATTCAAACATATATGTCATATTTTTTTTTTTTTATTATATAAAAAAAAATGATTTACTATGAAACAACATTCATATTTAACAAGAAGTTTCTCCAGTTTTCATACATTATGAAGATCATGTATACACTTTATACTAACACTTTACACTAATACTCTTTTCTGAAAAAAATTTAGGTGTTGATGTTTATTGCTTTTTTAAATATTGCAATGACTAGAACGAGAAAGATTGAATTATTACGTGTTTATTCGAATTTAGATGTTACATACATAAAATTAATTTAGCAGATTACATAGAAAGATCTTGTTCGACTAAAGATCAAATGTTACCTTAAGGAAATTAAAATCAAATAAATAATCAGTCTAATAAACCGTTTGCTAGGTTTGTGATAAATTTACATTTTGTTACAACGGAACCTTGGAATAGATGTCAAATATTTTTATACTTTAATAATAAAAATAACAGTTTTGAAATGTACTATTAGTAGAGAAGAATAAGATTTGGTTATACAGATTATATATTATGTTTAGATATTTAACTTTTTAAAAGACCCATATTTTTTTTTAATATTAATCGTTTTGTTTCTTCTCTTCTCCTCAGTTCCCCGTCGTTCACCGGCTGGCGCGGTTAATTATCTACGAGTGGCGCAATTATACCTATATGTTTAAGACTATTTAATCACATTTTTATTGTAAAACTTTTAAATCGTGCTATTCTCATGTATGTGTTTATTCGTGTAACAAATAAAGGTAGAATTAGATACACTGTTTTTTATTCATTCAAATACATTTTTTTTTCATTCGTTACGATTGCCAGATAGGAAAAAGCAAATTGCAATATTTAGGTCGCACGGAAAACTGTTCGGGGTTTCAATTTCCGCAAAAAGCAATTCCATTAAGATACAGCTCCCGACTGCTCGCCAAAATTCACAATTTATATTTCATTAATCCAACATACTAATCTTACTGCACTTTTTAATATGAGTTAATTCAATAAAATTTTTATAATATAAAGACTTTTTGGTTTTAATCTTTTCTAAAAAAAAGAATTAATCGAAGAGGTAATTGTTAAATGTCTAAATTGCGAACGTTAAGAGATTCTATTAAACGATGTCTCGTTTATTGGACAAAACTTAGGATATGTTAATAAAATCAAATCTGTTTGTTTCGAGATATACATTTTTTAATTAAAATTATACAAACGGTCTTATTTCAGTATCAACACTATAATTCTTAGTAATTTATAGTTTTCTTTTGTAGTTTTCTTGGCAAAGTGTAATTTTGAAGTAATGCTTCCAATCAGGAAGGTGTTCGAACATCGAACTAATTGTAACAAAGACTAATGTTCTAATTCCCTTAACTGCTGCAGCTTTGTTTTATTACGCCATCTTGTATTTCTCTCAAGCACCTACTTCCTTTGTTAAAACTTTTTGGTTTGCTGGGCCTTTTAGGGTTCCGCAACAAATAAAATAGATTTTAATTCCTGGGATTTAAGTTTTATCTTGAGCATTTTTTTAATTTCTATTAAAAATACATCTATAGCCAAAAATTCGATGTTGTTAAAACTTGTAATTACTTTGCAATTCTCTTAATAACACATATTTCATAAAACAGATTTTCTTATTTCAAAAAATGATTAATTTATTCAGTTGAATAATATTTAAACATTATATATTCAAGTTAAAATTTTCAAAACCATATGACTCAAATGTTATATACGATATTTTAAACCCAAAAATAATCCGCAAGAATTTCACGTTCCATCTACATTTTTAATTTTTATATAGAGATCACGAAACCTTATAAAATTAGTTTAAAAAAAATTGCATAAGTAAACATTAATAGATAAAAAGAAGTAAACATTAATTTAAAGTTATTCTTGTACCATCGTCTTGCCGAAACGGAAGTTTTAAATCAACTTTAACGAGTTGGTTACAAAAACTTTCTACATTCATAAATGACCTTATTGTACTGAGAAGTTCCTGAAGCTCATATAAATAAACTATCTCTATATTCTGTGAAGTACTTTGTACTATAAAAATTGTTTTAAGTTGCTTGTCATATATAAGTATAATGTCGAATAGTTCTCATGGTACATGTACAAGGAAGTTTAAGAAACATCTTAGTAAATCCACGAAAACACTGAAGATAAATCAATAAATTTTAGTATGTATTGAGTTTTGCTTTAAGATGTGTAACAATTTTTTATTTTTCTTTATGGGGTTTACTTACTTCCTGACTGATGTACATGTGTCACATGGTGTTGCGGATGCTTTGCCAGCCTTAATATGAAGGTAAGAGTTGAAGGAAGCTGACGGTTCAATAACCATCCTTTTCAAGGTCGGCAACGCAAATACAACACCTCTTATGTTGCAAATGTCCAAAGGCGACGGTAACCACTTACTATCAGGTAGGCCTGGGTAGTCTGCTCGTTTGCCCCTTCGGCACATAAAAATAATCATGTTAAAGAACATTTCCCTTGGTCTAAATTAAGAGTCGAGTTTTGTGTGTCGCTGGCACGAGATACGTAAGTTCCCCTTATCCGACTTGTAGTTGAAGGATGTCCCTGAACTCTATGTCAATGAAACATGCCCAACCTCAAAACAGACTTTTGGCTGATGTAGGACAGGCCATTGTACCCATCAACATCCCGGGAGAGGAATGGGTGGGAGAAAGGAGAGGACAACAGGATCTTTCATTCATTGGTCGAAACTTTATAGAATAAGTCACGCCGATCTTCTGTGAGAGGGCCATACTTCCTCGGTCGAGCCTGCCCCTGTTTGCGCTGTAGTTACTTGACCACAGCTAAGCTCTACCTTGAATAATTTTAGACTAAAAAGTAAAAAGTATTGAAAAAAAATAGTGTTAACAAGATCTATAATTATTAATAAATAGACCAAAAATAATTTTATTAATACGATAAATAGTTGTAGTAATTGCTTGCTATTATGTTTTTGCCGCAAAAAAAACCTTTATTATGAAATATAAATCTAGATTACATATGTTTTGCAAAAAATTGTGTTTTAAATGTATACGTATATTGTATTGGGTTCTCCATAATATATTTTTTTCTGGTGAAAGAACTGTATTCCATCCAAAATAATATTACTTAGTGTATATATATATTTAATAAAAATATATGTACTTGAGTCTTAAGAGCATATCTACTATTCAGTATTCATATATTGCTCACAATTTTAATAAAAAGATTTTAACTAACTGATTTCTGACCATTTATTCACCACCAAAATTGTTTTGCTGTCGAATTAAGTATTTTATAGTCTATATATACTATGGTGAACGCTTTTGTAATGATAAAAAGTTAACTTTTGACACTTGTAGCTGACAAAATTGAAAATACTTCAGATTTCACGATAGAATATACATGTTATTATTTAATTCAGACAGAAACTAGAAAGTAATATACGATATAATAACTTATTAGTAAAATTAAAGTAAAAATGTAAAAGCAATAAAAAGCAGAGATACAAAAAGACCTTATGAAGCCGATGCATTGTTTTGTGTTCTATAACTAAATTATATAAAAATGTCTTGGTTGTTATTAAGCACATTCTGTTTATTATTTTATTCGACATACTGTGCAACTGAGGAATCGAAAACTGATAATGTGGTAGTCGACTGCAGTACTTTAAGAATGGGGCAATATATCTGTCCTGACCCGAGTCAAAATCAAATAGATTCTGCTACTCAACAATACTATGGCTGCACCAAGGGAAAAGATGTTCCCTCAGAGGGTGAAGCAAATGGTGAGAAATATATAAATATTACAGAAAATGTTTTATAAAGCTTACCTTAAAAGCTTGCTTGATTTTAATTTCAGTTTGGTGCATAGCAGCTGATAAGATCATTTGTAATGAAACAAAGAATTCAACATTTTATAAGAAAATGCCATGCAAATGGACGTAAGTTTTTATTAATTGTCATAATTAAATTAAATTAATAAGTTATTAATATAAAGATGTGTATATTATATACTAAGAAAATCATTACAGTTTACACTCATATTATTTATATGCATTTACAGAAATGGCTATTCTTTAGAGATAGCATTACTATTGTCAGTGTTCCTGGGAATGTTTGGCTTGGATAGATTCTATCTTGGTTATCCTGGTATTGGACTTGCAAAGCTGTGCACTCTTGGATTTATGTTCCTTGGGCAATTGCTTGATATAATTCTTATAGCAGCACAGGTAATATCACAAAGTTTTATGAGGAGTATAGAATGGTTAAGATGGTTACTGTAGATTGTTTAAAAGGTATATTCAGTGCAATAGATCTTAAGTGGTTACGTAAGTATACATTAAAAGCTTATATTTTGCAATATCTGGCTTGTAATGTAATATAGCTTACAAATACCAGCATATATTGCTAGTCCTCAAATAATAATTCCCAACTACAAAAAAGAGATGTGATCTTAGTATGATATACAAGACATAGCATCTTTATTATTTTCCTAATTGGTAATATTTTTAGGTTGTAGGGCCTTCGGATGGATCCGCATATGTGATACCATACTATGGTGCTGGTGTAACTGTTGTCCGCAGCGACAATGAGACATACCTTCTGCCGCAAGCTGACTGGCACAACATCACCTGACAGTGGGGGACAATATCCTTCGAAGTGGATGATGATTATGAATGGACATAATATATCACGATCGGTGACCGATTAGTGTAAAGTGTAACAAGAAAATGGATTGACAAGTTAATGTGTATCTAATGTAAATATAAGTGTACACAAGGTTATTAAAAAAAAATTTTAGAACATTTTAAATACAGTTATTTGAAATACTTATTTATAGATACAAATATCTAGCTTGAGGTTGAAATGTAAATAAAACTGATTTATAAATATGTTATAATATTAAATAAATTAATGTACATTTAATATTTTTATTTATTTTCATTTTTAACAATGTCCGTCTCATACAGTGATACATCAGCTGGTGGTGCTGTTAGTGTAAATATCACAGGTACATTTGCTAATGCGGGATTATCATGTTTCTCTAACAATCTTATCCATGACAATAATGAATCTCTTGATGAAGTTCCTGCAATGAAAATAGATTGACTTTTCTTATTTTACAACATACTTCTACTCTTGTATATTATGTTAAAGAAACATCTAACATCTTGTATGACAAAAAGAATTTGTAATGTATTAAAAAAGTTACAGTGATTTCTGCTAGTGTTTTTATTTGAAAGCTTTAAGATTATATAATTCTATGTTATCCATATCTTTTAAAGTAGCCGCAATATCATCTACAAATCTAAATACTAAAATTCATAGCAATTATATATAGGATTTAATTAAATAAATTACTAACCCGTAGCGCACACAGCTACTATAGTTCCATCATCTTGTTCATGTACAGTACATTTCACTTGCGGTAATGTAACTTTACCTATAACACCCGGTATACCAACAGGCTTCTGGATTTTAGAGACGTCTGGAAGAGAGTAAAATTATTAATAAGAAAGAATTTGTTATTGTTACAAATTTGATTTATAGTCAAAAAATAATGAGAGTAGAGAAAATATACCATCTGTATCAGTATTATCTTCATATTCCGGTCTCGTTTTGCCTAATAGAAGGAAGTATGTGACTACTTGGTCCCTTAAATAGATGTTGAAGGGTCCCTTTATCACCAGAGGGATATCGGGAGGTTGTTCTGCTAGAAGAACTTTTTGTATTCTGCTCTGGGCGCATACAATCCAGGTCTTGTCTATTGAGGCTTCTATTTCTTCTGTCTGACACAAAATATTACTAGAAACACTGTGTTCAAGGATATAATATTCTATTGTAATTAAGTAAATGATCAAATGCAAACAATATGTTATACAATAAAAATAAATAAGTGTCAAAAATGTTACCTGCCACACATCTATTTTAGTGTCTGGGTCCACAGAAGTGATTCTCTGAATTGCTAGATTTGCCAGTTCTAATGTATTGTCAGGGAGTGATTCTGGTAAGGGCCACGGGGACAAGTTCTTAAATTTTGGCATCCAGTACATCATTCTCCAGTACTTTCTTAATGGTATTCCTCTACGACCAAAAATGTTTAATAACATCTGTTCTAATTCAGAGTCTGGCATTACACCTAGGAAGAGAATGAAATGATTATAGAAAAAAATTATGACTAAGTACTTCATTGCAGTTTTATAATTTTACCATTATTTTCCATTTGTTCTAATAAATCTACGGCACATTGCTGCTGTTTAGGATAATGAAGAAATTCAGCTTGAAATATATTGACAGGTATAAATTTTCCTTTTGGTAAAACATCAACTAAAGCTTTGTACACTTCTAAATCTTTTTGGACCCCAAACTCGTTCATTCGGGATAAAGCAGCATAAATAAATTCAACATGACCTCTTCGTCTAGTGTCCTGATCTTCGAACATTTTTATAACCTCCAAATAAGTCTGTTTCGTCTTCTTAGGTTTATTGACAAAGGGATCATAAGTGACCACTTTTGACTCTGAAGACTTAAATCTTCGTAAATTTATGTTAAGTGTTCTAAATCTCAAAATATTTCTTGTTATGTTAACATTCATTTTAAGTTTTATGTACAAGGATGCAGCGAAATAGTCATTCAAACAGAAATTAAGGATTTTCACATATTTTTAGTGATTAATATCTATTCACTGACTTCAAAGTTGATAAATTATAATATTATAAGGTTATAAGTTTATATCATTTATTTCTAAAATAACTTTTAGTTTTTTATGTTGTGTAAGGCTATGGTTTTTATGATACAGCCAACAATAAAATTATTTATTTCAGATTTAAAAAAATCATTTGATAGCATACTTTATGTAGTGTTAGTATTCACCTTTAATGTAATACAAAATATGAAAAGACTTTTAACTAATCCATTGTAAAAGGGATAATTCAGTAAACTTGAACGCGTTTTAGTTGGTCTTCATTCATGCTATAGAAGATAATTTTCGCGGTATTAACTTCCTAGTTCCTTTTTCTCTTCACAGGTAGTATAACTTTAGTCTCGTTAGGAGGAGGTCGTATTAGCAGTGACGAAAAGTTACGTATTTAAATACGAAAAGTGATTTTGATGAACCGGGCTAAATAAAACCATTTTAAATTAAAATTATTGAATATAATTTGATTAATAATTACCACTTTTCCCAAGGTGAAAGTTAATGTAACCGTATTCTTGTAAAGCGTTCAATTAGTTTTCACATATTTAAACAAGTGGTGTATATGTCTAAAATGATTATATTTGGATTTATTATTCCGTTACTTTTGCAAAATGCTGGTGAGTTATATTATATAGTTATAGCCTTTTTCTATATTAGTAGGTAAAAAAAAAATCATGTATAATGTGGTTTTACATATCCTAGTGTTGTAATCATACATTTCAATATATGATTTTAATAGGCACGTGACAAAAAGTTCAATGTTTTTTACACTTTTCTCGAGACGTAAAACTGTATGTTGGCCTTGAAATATACTACACATAGTATTTAAATTGCAATTCACCTTATTGATACTCAGGTATTTTTAAATTGCACACAATTACTGTATTTAAATAAACATTTTTGTTTAAAATCATAAGATATTTAAAAAGAAAAAAATTATCTAGTTACTAGTAATAATTGCCTACTTTGTTCACACTTTGTAAGCAAGTGACAGATTATTTCGCTCGAATTTATTTTTTACTTGTCGCCTAAGCAGATGCATTGCTCTAATTTTTGTCTTGTATACGTCTTCGGGCACGTCTCCAATACGCCCACTATGTTATTTTGTTGGTATCTATTCTCAACCCATCGTATTAGTCTACTTACAGAATATATCATAATTTCAGGTGTTTAACTAATATAAACAAGATACGTAGATATGTCTAATTTCGTTTATATATACATATATATATTTTAAATATTACGATATACTTTCGTAAATACTGATTTTTTTTCTTCCATAACGATTAACGATACTTTTTGTAGAGTTAAACAAAAATGTAAAGCTGTAAATGTTGTGGCTGTTAGAATTTTTGTATTAGATTAATATAATTTTTGGCGTCAAGAACCATTGAATACTATTTATATTTTATTTGATTTGATAATAACTTTAAAATTGTGTACTAAGAGATAAACTAGCAAATAGGAACCAGGAAACGTTATCGTAAGACGAGAATGTAAATAAGGCTGATGCTTGAAATCAAATTGGTAAAACTACTATATATTAATTTGTTTGTAATTTTTTTTATTATTTTATATATTATTAAGTACATTTTTATAGCATTACGTTACGTTATGTCACGTTAAATTACGTTAGTGACATATTCAGTTATTTTGAATTAAGTATACATTTTATAATTAACCAATATACATATTATAAGTGTATAATATTTACTAATTCCACGTGTATATGCACCTAATTTAATTTAGTCTCTAAGAAAGTCAAAACAGATAGTGCCAAGGATACAAAATACGTGTTTATTTAATAAAGATAAGTTAATTTTCATTATGATGTATTTTTACAGGCGTGTACAACAAGTGTGTACAGCAAAATACATTTCATAATCGTTATGGAAGTCATAGTTTTGGTTTGCTGTTATCTGTAGATCGTGTGGCATTTGTTCCTTTATGATATATCGCTAGTTAAACCGTTTTAATATTTTGTCTGATCGTGGAATTGATCTACGACGCCATACAACCGCTGATATGTTTATCGAATATTATAATACCAAAATGGTTTAAATTATGACCGGATATAAATCTAGTGATGATTCGTTATCAACATCACCGGCTAAATAAAATACGGGTCATAACACACACAGGGGAGTATTGTAGAGCGATAATGGCGGTGGATTTCGTTCAAGTTAGTATGAAATCAACCGTCCGTACAAAAACTTGTCCCATCTGACTTGTATGACAAATGACCTAACATTCGGAAACCTCGCTGAAATGGCCGAATTGCTTCGAAGACGTTTAGGAGTTAATGCTTTTCGGGGATTCACTTGGGAGTAAAGGTTTTATAGAGATAAAAGGATGTGTCAAACCCCTGTTACGATTGTTTGTTGATCTATCCACTATATGACATTGCTTTAACAACATTTAATTTATAATAAGATATATTTTTTTTAAATAATATTTTATATTATTATCTTTAAAAAATATAATCCGTTTATTCTATATTAATTGTATTTTTTTTTTTAATAAAGATAAGTATTATCGAATGAAAATATTCTAAGCTAGTTTGATATAAATACTCTAAATGTTAATAACGCCCATCAATATCCCAAAATAACTTTTATATTCTTGCTTGAATACTGTATTGTACTGCGGGTTTTCCATTACGTGTAATGAATACTATTTATTCGGCAATTTTATAAAAATATTTCTTCATAAATAAAGCTTCATTCCTGTGTTTTTTTAATCATGCTCTCAATTTACGAAGGAGTTTTCAATCTTTCCTCTTTGGTTATAATTATAATTTAAAAAAAAATAATTATTTCTTTTCTATTTAAACTCTTAAAACATGCCCGGTATGACGCTCAATATTATTTGTCAGTACTCTATCTGTGTAGGCTTCCAATGAAAAATATTTTTCTCTAACCTTCTAACTTCGTGTTTTGTACAATTTTCTATATCGAAAATTCATAGAACAAATATAAATCGATTGTTTCGTGTTATCTTCGTCATGTATATTTTTCTATTGCAACAATTATGTATGAACTGGCATTAAAATGTACTGTTTACTGTTAAGTGTCTTATGTCCTTCCACAAACTCAGTAATTTTCATAAGTATACATATTTTTATTTTATAGAAGAATCTTTCAACATTTAACATTTTTATTTTACAGAAGAATCTTTTAACATAAAGAACCAGTTATTATACTACTTTCTTTATTTTTTAGTACCATTTCACTTATACCATAACCACATCAAATTTGTAACACCAAATTTCATAGTAAATTCAATGACTTACTTATTGTTACTATGTGAATGTTTACTCACATTGTAACTGTTTAAAATAAAGCTCCCAAATAATTATTTCGTGTATTTAAGACGACAGCTTTATGTACAGACTAAGATATTAAGAATGATATAGCTTTTTAAAAATTAAATCACTTATACTATACAAATACTTCCGTGGATTTTATAAATAAATTTAGTTTTTTATATACGAAACTATAAATGGCTATTAATTTTAAAATCTGGCAAAGTAATATAAAAAGATCAAGTCATAAATGTTATAAAAATTCCTAGTTGCAGCTCGGAAACTGCATTTTTCTTATTGCAATTCATTTTCATTCATACAAACAGCTATAGATTACTACCGTTCATTTTTTTTACGTTTTATACATAACTTTCATGACGATGTCAATCTTGTATTATCAGATTCTATTATTTAATATAATGACATTGAATTTCATAATTATTTGTACACACAAATTATACAATAAACTGTGATTGTTGAGTTTATTGTCACAAATTCGTATATTGTTTTATTAATTCGCTGCTTATTAAATTTTCGTTTCAACCAGCTAAATAAATAACCGTTTTTATAATGTACGGTTTTAAGCTAGTTTTGGTTGGTTAAAATGTCTGGCTTACGTTTATGTGACATTGTTCCACATCCGCGTTGAAAACCTAATCCGTCAGATAAGATATACGAGCTCATATGGAGTTTTCACTAAATGTAAAAAAAAATCACAACATACAAGATAATAGTGAAGATTTTAATATATGATAATAAAATGTATAATAAAATGCACTCCATAAACCTCGAGCTTTATATAACGAAATGATTTTTAAGATTTTTAAATACATTCTTAAAGGCAATTTAAAAATAGCGCGATTTATTATTTATTATTGAATAAAATTGGTTATTTAAGGTTTGATAATCTGACACAACTTATAGTTTTTGATGTTCCCATGCAAATATTGAACCTAAAAGGTCGCAAATAGTTTCTACTATTAACAGCTGTGATGACTTAAAAAAAATGTCTATTGTTAGTTTTCATGATCCTTTGATTTATAAAGCATTTTATAACATATATAAATACAATTATTTTTTATGCAAATATATTTCTTTACACGCAAACTTTATTCAGTGTGATTCATATGAGACATTTTTCATAAATAATTTGGTCAGCTTGCAGACAAATCTTAAGGACTTGAGAGACGAAAAGGATATAAAATCGGCTGAATACAAAAAGAATAATTAAAAATGCACGCACGCACACACACACGCACACACACATACACACACACACATACTTATAATTCAAAAATGTATCCCGCTCATTAAGTTGAATGAAAATATGCGCTTTAATAACAAAATAACTAATTATGATTTCAGCTTTTCAATTTGCATAAAGGCAACAAAACATAATTGATTATTAATCAAATAGTTTTATACATACATGGAAATAAAAAGCTATTAGTTATTCAGCAAATAAACATTATAACTAATTGTACGAACACATTTTGTCTCGTAAAGATTAAAGCAATTTGTGCTTGGTATCAAATGAAAAGTTTCGGTATAAATCACAGCCTCCTGATCCGGTTGCGATTTTGCGGTAAGGGATTATCCTTTTCGTGACATCAGATTCGGAACAAAATACTTGTTTTCACCTTAAAATTTTGAAATAATTCCATTAATTATATTATATCTACTGAGTTTTTAAAACAATATCAATATCAATATAATCTGACGTGTATGTATTTCGGTACAATAAATGTATGCTATATAATGACACAGATTATGGTAAAAGATTTTGAATGAAGCCGTTATTAAATTTACCTTAAATTTAAAAGGAATGTGTATTTTTTTTTACCAAATATTTATATCGGGGCAGTCTGTACAATATCTATCTTCTGCTACGATAAAATATCCACGTTTTTTCCATACATAATACAAGTTCTTATTTTTCATTTCTTATAGAATATATTAATATTATTCTAAATTGAAATTAAAGTTAAAGCAAATTTATAAGGGGAGCCATGTTTTATGAACTTCTTCATTAAGTACTAAACCTCGATTCAGTCTAATTGCTGATGATGCTTCCGGAAGCCTTATTCTATCCGTTCTCTAAATCTAGCCAATTCTATCTCGATTTCCCGTAGTTGCTTTGCGTTTGCTGTATGCTTGAATATAATAGTCTGGATATTAACGTAAGAAAATTAAACAAAAACTTTAGTTATATCATAAATAATAGCGATAATTAATAAAAAAAATATTAGTTTTTTTTTTCTCTCAACAAAAAGGGATATAGATCGGTTTTTATCTAAGGCCGAAAAGAACTTAAAATACTTAGATGAAATTCACCACCGGATGATTCTTTATGACTAACATTTTGCGGCTGCAAATTACAAATTTAATTCGCGACTAAAGTCTTATGTTTTTTCGTTTAAGACAAATGAAACATTCGTCATTTATCACAAGTTAAAGAGATAGAGTATTGTTTATTTCTTAAAACATGACGTTGTTGAGGTAGTTAGGTATATCTTTTTCCTTTGGAAATGGAAAAAGTAGTTAAAGGAGTTAGTAATGATAGTCCATTATCTCTTTTCTTTGAGGTATGGTGCTTAAATAAGATTACCTCATTTTAGACGTTTTCTTATATCGATCAGCTAGAGCATTTAATAAAATTTGGTTTGCTTTTATTTGTATTTTTTCTATCTCATAGTAAGAAATACATTTTATATTAACGTGATAAATATGATTAAGGTTATGTTTTTCGCCTTGACCAAAATTAACATTAATTCTGTCGTAATACACGTTAGAAGTCTTGAATTATTCATATGAAGAAGAATCTTATTTGGAAGAGCTCAAAAACTTCCAGTATTTTATTACCTGCGTTGGAGGCATGAAGCATAAGATTCGAGAATAAAAATTAACTTAACTGAGCTGCAGCCATCATATTACAAAACCGGATTCGACGTTCTGCATAATATAAAGTTATTTTCGGAATTCCTTAGCTGTGTAGATGGACATGTTTTGGCAGTACCTTAATTCACCACATAAAATAAAATTTATTGGATAATTAAGCTCGCAATATTAAGTATAATTAGTTGCGTAAGGATTGACAAAAAGGTAGACACTTTGATCTCGTCTGTCCGCAACCACGATTGCTTTAAAGTAGTCGAAACTTCGGGTAAAATGTAATAAAAATATTGCGCAGTGAATTCGAAAAATTATAGTTTTATTCGTATAATCATACCATCGTCAAGAATTTTTGAAGTTAAAATATTAGACATACTAGAAAGAATAATATGTTATGAGTTGTTGTATTGAAAAAAAGTATTTGTTCGACAATGAATAAGGTTAACTCAGTAAATTAAGTGGAATATGGACATTGCGTCAAGGCGAGTCTGTTTTTCTATGGCATCTGAGATGAATTCAATCATTCAATTGATTCCACTGACCAATGTTTTATAAATTGCTCTCTAGGTACATATGGTTCAAGACGTAGTTGTGTGACGTTGGTATTACGCACGCACACATATAAAAATATCGTACGATGTTTGCCGTCCAATGAAATCCTTCCATGAGGTGGGCTTGGCTCCCCACCATAGGAATGTGGCGCTGAGAGTGGCACCGTTAAAAATAAACTTGTTTATCATGAGACACATGACGGTGTTTTCGAGGCCATTGCCATGATATCAGTGAAAGGATATGTTTAAAATGTCATCGATGTTTTTTTTTAACTTGTTGCTGTACCAAATAATTTTATGGCAAAAAATGCGGCACCGGTTTTTAAATTACCTCAAAAGGTGCTGTCATTCAAGGTGTTGTGTTACAGGAATTATTAACCTTTGTTTATTTTTATTCTAGTGTTTCGAGAGAGAACATAACTTCCAAGATATCAATAATAATTGTACTGTGGCAGGAATGAAACGCCAAGATATAAATTTTCCAATCGTTTGTGGTACAGTAAATATTTAGTTGCGCATAACGTAAAACGATACCAACTAGTGACAGTAATTACCGCATGCTATAGTGTGTATGATGTAAAGTAAGCCAGTATATTTGCTCAGACCACGTGGTAAAATCGTCTGTATTACTTCCATGCAAACAATCATAAGCACTAGACAAGATTATAGCGAGGTTGTTTTAAATTTTAATGAACTGTCCAATGAATGATGAATTTGAAAATAGAACTACATATAACATTATGATAAACATTGATATAATATTGAATTACATAATCGTAATAGTGGTCATGTACATTATAATGAAATATACAATGATGTACAGTAACAAAAACATGGCTGCCATATAAGAACAGTGAAACTATACGAAATATATTTAAAATGTTGTGTTTTGAATTCTAAATGCGACGGGCGATGTTCCTACATAATGCGAGATCATTATCGCCGTAGGTAGAACAGAACTCTGCTTTTGTTTGGTATACTTAGGTATGTGTTTTTATCATATCAGATTCAAGGAACTATAATGATACTACTGAATGCGTTTAATTAAAAACTTTAATATGAAAAGTGATATTAAATTTCAACGGGAAAGTTTTTGGATAGGTTACCTAAAAAAAATTATTTTATTTATTTGTAACAGTTAATTGAGTTTATTCTATTTTATTTTATATATATATATATATATTATCACCCGAATGTGTTAATATTATCAGACACCAAATTTTTTTTTTTTTTGAGAAATGGCCAGTGATACAAATGGAATATATTTCGTAATTATAAATCAAATTAATATTACGTTTTCTTATAGCAAATAACCAATCATGAAACGGTTTTGTTTGCCGCCTCTAATGTTATGGCTCAATGAAACAATGTTTATTCATTTAAATTTACTATTCTGACTGAAAGTTGTACACAATAAGTTGAAAACTTTGGCTCAAATAATTTTAAACATATATGTTTCACACTAGTTAAGCTTGTATAAAACAGAGTATATATATATATATATATATGACAAAATTTTACATACTTCCGTGTCTACTATATTATTGGGACGTAGGAAACCATAGATCTTGATGCGATGAAATCCGGAATTATGCATAGAAAAACGGATAATATCACTTTCTTTTGTTATCAGATGCCCTCAAAGGGAATTGTAACAAGGATGAGGATCTGCTCCAGCGATGTTCAATGGCGCTGCCGGTGCTCAGTTCTCCGGAAATATCATTTGCATTGACTCGAGAGGAGCTGGATAAAAGTTGTGTGTGAGTGGGCCACTTTTCTACTTTTATTTTAAAAATTGAAAAAGTTTTCTAAGGTTTTCATCATTCTTGTTTTTTTTCATTATAATAAATCTCTCTTTTCCTTCATCTTCTTCCTGAAATGTATGTTGGGATGATCTTATAAAAAGTGCTTCTGTATTATATTACTGAAAGTTACTTTCCGGTTGTTTGGCAGTTTAAAGTCAATTATATTTTAAATATACAAAAAGAATAATTACCATATTGAAATTCCAATTAAATTTAGTAATACGTAAAAAAAAAAAAATTATTATTTTGTTTTGCTGAGTCATAAAAAAATTTAAAAGCACACTCATTTATTTTAGCGAAGTTGGATAAAGTTTTACCAAGACGGCGTTAGCACCCTCGAGAAACTTTAAAGGAAATGGAACGAAGAACATAGTTGGCTCATCTTAATTTAGTGTTCTTGTTTGCGGTAAATAGCAATTAGAAGCTAGTTGTCCAACTGACTAACTTTACTTGCCACATGATCAGTTCATTAAAAGGCAAGAATCAACTAAGTTTATTAAAATGTGTTATCCGTACAATCCTAAGCTATATTTAATTTCATACAATGTGAATAGTTATCGAAGCTCGTGTCGAAAAATTTTCGACCTTATAAAAAATTGTAGAAAAGAATCTAGAGAAAACGAGAAAATATCTATCGAAAGCTCCTATAATCGGATAAAAAAGTTTGGGGAACTCTTTAGAGGATCAGTAACTTTAGTACAGTTGAGTGTGCTTTCCAAATTAAGAATAAATAGGATATTTGGCTTATATATTTATATATAGTTTCTATGGTTAATTGGTTTTGGTATCATTTAATGCTTAATATTGCATACATTCTTTTAACTAAACAATTTATAGTAGATGCATATAAAAACAATTCCTTCTATTCTAGATATTTCTTAATGATTACATAGTATTTTACCCGACTGTTCTCGTTAATCGTCACATTCCCAACTTCAAGCACATAGAACAATAGATATTATATATGGTTTTAAATTATCCAAATGCCCAAGAATATCAAATATTACAATCAACTCATTCCAACGAATGTTAAATACATACATGTAGCTTTTTAGAAACGACCAATATTGTCAAAATGAAGACTAGACGTTGCTCAAAACTGAATTTGATATGCGAAAACTTTACGCATATTTGTTCATTAATTCAGAACATTAAAATTAACAGAGGAGAGGATCGGTAGACATAAATTTAAAAATATTTTAATTATGTAATATAGGTTTACATTGCTGCCTTAATTTTTTTTTTAAACAATTGATTAGAAGCAACACACTATGCATTTTTATTAGTTTGAAATAAGGTTACAGGTGGCAGATCATTAATCGCAATCATTTACTTCATATTGTATGTAGTGTTATCACTCACCACTAATACGAAAAATCATAATGAAGGCTCCAGGTTAGCTTTTATTCGTTACAAGAGACATCTTCATGCATATCAATTTGTTGCAGTGAGTTGAGAGCCGGCATAAAATGCATCGATAATTACACAGAGGTTTGCATGAAGAAGAGCGAACAGGTGATGTTTAGAAGTATATATGCTGGAATTATTGATGTCATCCAAGAACTGTGCTCCCGTGGAAAGTATCAGGACGAGTACCTCCGTCACGCGGACTGCGTTAAGAAAGTGCGTTCCGAATATGAAGTTTGCAGCAAGAAGTATGAGGTTACATTGACCACGGTGAGCAACTATGAGAAGAAAGATCAGTACCACACAGATCAGACGGGTGTCGCCAGTAGCCATGAGGATTATTTGAGGACTGTTTGTTGGTAAGTTACTTATAAAATTCTTAATACTTCATCATTTTTTTTTTAAATAACTGCCATTTGGTAGTAAAAGAATTCGTCGGTATCGAACTATTGAAAAAACCATACTAATTAACGATATATTATATTTATTTAAATGAAACTAATATATTATATTATATTATACAAATTTCAAACTTTTAAGCCCAAATTTATACATGTGTATGTTTTATATCAACAATACAATACAATGTTTATACCAACAAGTTAAAGGCGAATGAGATTTTATAATGAAAAAAAAAAATTAACTATGCAAAAGTAAATATAATATTTTATTAATTTTACAGTTCAATAACATCCGTTATAAGTGCTTACATTTTGAATAACCATTGAATAAAATAAAACTACTTACAAAAAAAAAAAATTTTTGATTGTAAAATTATGAATATCAACATTCCGGAAATCATTCTGATTTTATAATTAGAATAAGAATTATTTCCGGAATAAAATCTGGAATGTTATGTCATTTACAAATGAAGGATGTCCTATTCAATTAAAATTCAGCGAAATTAATCTGTCAAGTAAAGGAACTTTGTGAGATGAGTTCCGACGTACTTTAAATCCGACGAGATCATTAGGGAGCTATTACTTTCAAATTAGTGTAAAGGTCTGTTCAGTTTACAATCTATTTTAGTTTAAAAATTAAACCGGATTAAACAAATGTACAGTCAATAAACATTGATATTTTAATTATTATATTTAAAATTCTTATATTATATTGATTATCTCTGAATCGGAAATCGGAAACTTGTATTGGATTCTCAATAGACCACTTCTTCAGTAAAGTCCTTTGTCTTAGGTCTTAGGTTTAGGAACTAGTCAACCGTAACTTTGCATTCTTTGTATTGCAATACAAATGATAAACATAAAACGTCCTTGCCCAACCAATACTCATTTAAATACGAGGCTTTGCTTACGAGTCCATTATCCTGTGTCAATATCCCCCTTGAGGAAAACAGCCCAATCTATCATACGAGCATAGTTTTATAAAGACCTAATAGAGCTTTGAATAATATTAAGAAACCAAGTTGCACTTTAGTCTGCAATTTCAAATAGCCCGATATACATATAGACAATTTTCAAGTAAATTTTTCGTCGGTTTAACAAGCTAGCAATTAGGTATTTATAAACACTAAATTTTTAAAAATATTAAAAAAAAGTGACATTATGAAAAGAAGAGAGCTTTTTTAGAAAAAAATATAAATTTCATAAAAAGATTAAATAACATTCGAAATTTAAAAATTTGTATATAACAAATTAACACTTAATTCTCGTTATTTCCATACAGTTCTTTACAGTTATTCCTTTCGAGTTCCACGGTTCTTTTTTTTTGTATATCGCAGTAAAACTGTTTAAAATTCATCCAGCGCGTCGTCAGATTTAGTCGCATTTAAAGATTTTTCGCTCCACTTATTCTTATTACCGACTCATTTGTTATTTGTCCTCTTAATAATTTCTGAAATTTAAATAATTTTTGAATGTAAATGAATCGATATAATCTTTTCTTATTATTATACATATACGCTACATATGAGAATGAGAATGATAATTTTTATTTATTTCTTTATTCTCATTCTCTTTAACTTACAACACGTATTAATTAAACTACGGATTTATCACTATGATAAAAAATATTTATTGTATTTATTATAGTAAATTTATTATAGTAAATTAGATAAAACAAAAGTCACAACAAAAAACGAAAGATTTATTAAAAATCATATATATTTTTTAAATTATTCAAACAGTATCACAGGAGACACACGTCGCTGAGCACGGACTATGAAAAGATAAACAAAACAATACTATTTTCTGAAAATACTTATCCAGTGGAACTGTGAAACGTGTGAAATAAAAAGAGTTTCAAATCATTTGTAGCGGTTTACTCTGGAATACTAATTTCTGTACACCATCTCAAGCTCCTTTATTCCATTGCATTCTACATCCAAGAATGTGGGATTTTTTTTATTGGGCTGCGTTCTATTTTTTTCTATAGCGGTTTGCATTTACAAATTAATATACACGTTAGTGACGTTTTAATGGTTTTTGGATGTATCAAACCTTTCTTCGTTTTGTGGACACATTCTCTGAGTGCAGGTTAGTTTGAGTTCAGTTTTGTATTTAAAAACTATCATTCTACACCATCTGTGCTATAGAATTACTTCATTTTAGTAGACTTATTTCTGCACTGGAGTCCATTAGAACTGGCGAGGAATAGTTTACGCTTGAAACATTTTGCTTTGTGATACTAATGGAATTTAATGTTGTTTAATATTTTTGAGTGAAAATAAAAATTTCTTTCGAAATCATATGACAACTGATTGATTCTTGTATTTTATATGTGAGCGTACTTATCACGAAAAACTGTTTAAAGTCACAAAAAATTGCTTAAGTTTAAGACTTTCGTACACATTTAAATAAAACTACATAAGTTTTGCGGATTTAAATTTTACTCTACGTTTTAAACACTTTGGCGTCCACATGATCACGGTTCCTGCAGACAAGTCGAAACGCCTGGTGAAATGTATATAATAAAATACGTAGTTCACATAGAACACAGTAAAAATCATGGAGTAAGGATGACGGATACTAAAAATATGGAAACTTTGATATTAAATACCAAAAATTTTTTAAAGTTTCAATGTCCGTATTGCTTAACGAAAGTAAAGCGATTCAATATTATTTTACTGTGACCCATTGTTTTATAAATCCCATTTCATATAGACAATAAACTCGTAACCCATCAGTGATACCACACAAGTTAGTATTGTTAATTGAGACGTCTCCAGTTAAACTATGTACCAAGTGATGGCATTGTTAACGTAGAGTTTACTCAAGTAATACCGCTTCTAAGATATTATCCTCTACATAGTCTAAGCTATTTACATCAAAATTGACAGCTTTTCACATGAAAAGTTATATATATATATATATTATGATTTTGTTAGTTTTATTTACTTGAAGTCATTTGAAATAATGCGTTTCCTTTATAATAACTCATACCACATAATATGAGTGTATCATAATTTTATTACATAATTATAATTTTTAACCAAAACAGAATTTATATTGTGTTGAACATCACGAATTTCTTATTAACGGATCATTTAAATACGTATCAGCTGTCATCAATTTATTTAATAATGAAATTTGTATATTTATTACATACATAGAAGCACCGACTGATATTTTCTCTTATATATAATATTTTAGTAAGACACAATAATGAATACATACTGAATTAATTAATTTGTTCCACAAGTTCTTAAAGTTGATAACCAATAAAGAATCTTTCATTCTCAGTTCATTCCAAGAGTATCTGATGTGTTCAGAGCGGACGGTTCAGAGGTCGTGTGGAGATGAAGCCGCCCTGTTCACCAGCGCATTCCTTAAACGGATGGCGTCCAAAATAATCAAGGTATTTATATAATCAATCAATCATTTACATAACTACACTATCTCAACAATCCCGATCGTTATAAATCAGCTCTTGTTATACATGTTTTATTTTTATTGAAGCGTTTTATTCGTTCGCGGGACTGTTTCTTTTTAATAATGTCATCTATTTTTGATGTTACAGAACTTCTGTCTTGAATATCGGGGTCAAGAATGTGGTCTGTCCGATGCAGCGACGGCGGTGGATCAAAGCTTACTATTATTTACTTTTAGTGTCATAGCAGTTCTAACGCCGCACATAAAAAGCCTGCTAACATAACTATTTGATGTAAGAAATCTAATTTGTTATTAGGACTTAGGAAGAAGCGGGTCGGTAATTAATTTGAAAGAAGTTTGTTGTGAGTTACCCGATGCAGCGTTCAGTGAGTTGTACATTATTAATGCGGGTAGATTGTTTTACGGCACTCGGTCATGTGGAACTAAAGTTTATGCCTAAATAGTTTTGTTTAATTATACAACTAATTTGATATTTTCTGGTTCGAATAATTAGCTTCTATAAAAATTATTCGACTTAATACAAGTTACTTGTTACCTTATATTTTGTCCATTATAATTAATTGTAAATATGTTATCTTGTAGTTTCGTATTCTAATATATTTCGAGTAAAACTGACCTTCTAAATTAGTTTATCATATTATTTACATATTCGTTTTCCTAATTGTTTATTTGATTAATTTATTCTGTGTATTCATTATTAGATTCATTTTGTTTATCCGTCTTGAATGTCAAGTACATAATCAATATTACATATTGCGATACATTAAAATTAAATTCATTAAATTTTATTTAAAATATGTATTTTTAAAAATGTTTTTATGAACAATATTAATTTAAATGTTATAATCCTTTATATCTATCATGAAAATAGTAACGTAATCTACATTGGCGATTTTTTGAAAATAGAACGCGCGACGTTCGATATTTAACATAAAATTTTTGTTTCTTTAGTTCTTAATTTATATATCTGCTCATATAAATGCTTCTGAGTAATTAAAATATATTTAAATGTACATTTTATAGGAGCTCAGAACATCCTGTGATAGATAGCTTGTATGAATGTTTTTAAATCGATAAATTTGTTTTATTATTATTTTAAATAAAAATTATTTTTTAGCGCCTTTAGAATGTGAATAATTAGTTGCTAGGTGATTGAACTGAGTATATACTCTAGGAGAATTTGTTAGTATTGTGTAGTTGCTTATTAAGTTGCTCATTTGTTGGTTTTAAGACTGTTTGATTGATTCCTGAAACAAAATTTACGCATCCAAATCAATCAATAAGAGTTGACATAACGTACTTAACCTGTGTTTTAAAAAACCTGTAATGAAACATCGTTACTATATTTTAAATCACGTTCTGGTTGACTTACAAACTCATAATGCAATAGAAAATTTAAACTCATTAAACTGATAGGCACCATATTTAATATACGTGTTTATTTTTGTTATGTGATATAAATTATTTTGTCCTCTTCAATTATACCGAGTTAAAGATCTGTAATATTAATTATAAATAATTACTAATCTATATAAGACATGTACCTACCTATGTTTCTATTAAACATACGATTTAGTAATTTTCAAATAATTCTATTCAGTGATGTAGAAATAATTGCTGAAAAATTGTATTATTGAAAATAAAATGCTTCATGAAATTGAAAAATATACAGAAATTTTAAAATTAATTCGATTATTTATTAATATGTTTGTTACCTACATCGATATATTTTTTTAAATTACTACATGATTTGCCATATTTTCTATTGTTTTTAAACTAGCATCAATATTTGTTCCCATCCCTCTCGCTATAGATAATTAATAATTAATAATTACGTAAAATGTATTCTCCACACTAATCACAATGGTAACAATATTCCAGTACTAAATTCTATGTAATAGATTTCATTATTAATATAGTGATAAGTTATTGTACATACATGTACTTAGTTATTGTGTTACGTAAATTAGAAAATCTATATCCACATAATAAACATGATTATTTATATTATAAAAGAGATTATTTAATAAAACTTACTCGTTATTACGAGAAATGTATATATATTTTTTATTTTCTTTTCTTCTATCTACCGCGTAATGACTGGGGTCGATTATTTTGTAACAGAATATGTCTTAAATAGACCTCGTCAGAAAATGTTTTGTTATTTGTTGTTTACATTACTAACGTAATAATTTTTTTCGTATTGAATAATAATCGGCAAAATTATTTTAATGCGTTAGATAAAAAAATAAAAGCCAAAATAAGTTTTTTTTTACATCGAATTATAAATTACACTTTGGTGATTTTGTGATTTTGCTTCACCTTTTAGAATCTTTTATCGATTTGAACATCTTTTTCATGAAGGTTTCTCAATTTGATTATGTTTATTGTATATGTGTATTAAATGGCTCAACAAGATGGTCGTCTTAATTTTATTTTTGCGTCGTATAAACACTAAAAATGTTAAAAACTTCGTAAGAAATACTTTCTTATGATCAACGAATATTTTTCCAACAACTACCTGGACAAAATGCAAAGTTTCTTCATACTTCTTTCCAAACTGACGAAATTTTATTCTATTTCCATTCAATGTAAGTTCTTCGATATAGAAAGGTTGTATTTTTACTTCACATCTATCTCAGGGTTCCGTAGCTCAGGCCCCAAAAATAATGCTCTTATAAAATTACGCTATTGTCCGTCTGATAATATCTTTACGCGTAATTTTATTTAATAAAACATTTTATAGTATATAAGATGTTTTTATTTTATTATAATAAAATAAAATGACCAGGACTTTTTTCTATTGTATCAATACATACATGCAATGTTAAAATCAGTAGGAAAATTTTCCTCTTTTTTTATTTTTGATATCGATGATGCCACAACTTTTAACTTTTAACTCAGATTTTGAGGAATAATATTTTGTTAAAGACAAATTTAGGTTTTTCGACTCAAAAAAGTTAATTTTTTTGGGTATAATGTTCAGTGTTTTCAGAAGGTAAATAATAATTTATTTAGTTTCTCTCCATTCCAAACGTCAAAGATATCTATTTCTCGGCACGAAAGCCTCGGACTTCAACACTAACGCTAAGTGCTAAGTTTTTATTCTAAGTTTATGTCGATTGTTTTTAAAACTTGCTTAATCTTTCATTATTTATCCTTTTCTTCGTATTTTTGGCCGATTATTAAAAATAGAAAAAACAGCCATGACCATGACGAATTGACTGACATGAGCAAATAAATAAAATATTTTCAGTCATTTTCATCTACTACGCATATTATATTTTTGAATATTTTGGTTATAATTTATAGCCATTATAAATGTTATGCGGAAATAACTTAGTATAAAAATAATAGCTTAATATCCCAAGAGCTGATTATCTCGGGCCATAAATAACACAAACTTGGGATGCGTCGTCTAATTACAATAGACTGACATAAATCACGTATAATCTTGTTATTTTAATGAAATTCAAGAATATTGTGAAACATCCTAAATAAATCATTTTAACATGTACCTTTGTACCTTGAACATATTATATACGAATATACAATTTTAACAGAAACATATTTTTCACAATTTCACAGATATTCGACAACAATTCATTCACCGAACATCAAATTGGCATTAGGTATCAATAAAAAAAAAATTTGTCCGAACAGGTTTCAAAATGTAAATTTTAACACTCTATGTAAAGCTTTAAAATATTAACACTCTACGTAAAGCTATAAAATATAAATACTCTACGTAAAGCTTTAAAATAATACATCAAATAACCTTCAAACAAATTGACATTGAAAGATCTTAACCAAAATAACAAATGCATGTGTACAGTATTCGGGACTAAACTTATACATTTAAACAAATCAAGAATTCTGGACTTTCTCATGTTGCCGTGAATACAGAGTGGGATCTTTTATCACGTATTAAAAATGCAGTGGATGAAACAATTCGTTTGTGAATAAGTTTTCACGTGATAATTCAAGCCTGTCACATTAGGGACGCGGAGTTTATTTAACACACTAAATAATGTACACGAGATATAACATCAACAATTGTTTTTTAAATAAGTGATGTACAATTATTAAACTCAAATAATACAATCGAAAGATACGAGAGTGGTGGTTATATGAGTTTCCCACTTTATTTCTAGCTTCGAGATGGAAGACTTATGAATAAACCAACCTCAATACTGTATTTAGGATAATGATTTTATAAATCGAAATTGAAATGCTAAAAGGAAATCAGAAAATTATAAATTAAATATACCCACATAGGAAACCTTAAAAATATCAAACGTTCCAATAATATTAATGTAATTTGTAGTAAGTCCATGCTTATTCTTAGAAAAGATTGGAATGTAATTTGATATAATAAATATATTAAGAGTAGTTTCATAAAATACTTTTTATTACGCATTTTTTTATTTATAAAAAAAATACAATTTGTTTTTTTTTTTTTTTATAAAAGGATAAAAATAAGACAAATACTTTGCAAGTATAATATGATATCTTATTAAAGGTAAAAATCACAAACTGATATTAGCCAAAATTCTTAATTCACGTGTTAAGTCAGTATATATGAACGAGTAGAATCGATTTAATTAATTAATTTCTAATTTGGTTCTAATTTCGGAGAAAGCCAAATAATATAATAATATTAATAAACTAATAAGTTTCTGGTAAATGTTGGTAACTTAAATACTTCTGTTATTAGTCAAGGTTACGTAGGCTCTGTGACTAATTTATTGTGGTTACGGAATACGGCTAACAAATAATTCAATCGGGAGTGTTTGTTTATTAAACTAAAAGTTTTCATTGTATATTTCCTGGTTTTCTTTGTACCTTCTTAAAGATTGTAAGTGAATATCAAATATTACCTATTTAATTATTGTATTGTAATAAAATGCTGAACGTATCTTATAGGTAAGACACGGCATGAGACGTAAGATTGCTTAAATTAAATCAGATAAAGACAGGATGTGCATATATTTTTATATATTATCCATCTTATGCTAGAATCATAAAAAATTGTGTTAGTTATTTAGTCAACAGAACAACTTTTATTAAAACAATAACTAATGCTGTAAAATCCAACGATACTTTAGTATTGAATTGAAGTTTTAAAGATTCATTTTTGTTTTATTTACAAAGCATTTATTTATTTCGTGTATTGGAATAGCTCCTTTGTTAAGGTCGAATTCATCAACTTCAGAGCTCTACAATTGGGAAAATTATGTTATTATGAAGCATAGAATTAAGTGTAAAAATTATTGTTACACGCTGTCGTATACGTGTGTATTAAAATAAGACTATCATTATGATATCGGACTATTTCACGCTAAGGATACAATAGTAATGAGATGAGGCAAAATAACATATAATTAAAGTACCAAAAGCAAATGGTTGAAGCCGTTATTTATAGCATTCAAATACATGTTGATAGCCAAATGTTGCCATCACAAAATTCAAATAGGTTTATTATTTTAATTAACTATAAATAACGACACATATAAAATATTGTTTCAATATAATAAGTAGCCATTTAGAATTTTATTATATAACTTAAATTTAGCATCAGGTTTCCACAATTTTACAATGGCAATATCGACGGGTATATTAATTTATTATTGTTATATAAACAGTTAGAAAAATATTTTTAAGGATAATATTATATTATAACAAGAATGGCACGGATCTCATGTTAAACGGTTTAAGAATGTTATAAGTTCAGAATATATTAAATAAATTATCCTTAAGTAACCAAAATTTTAATTATGAGATTTCACCTTCTAGTTAAGTTAGCGATGTTGTGATCAGAATCATTGCAAATCCTTCGAAAAGCGTACCGAAGTTCACTTCATAATAGTAATATAATATTCTGTATTTAGTATCAAGTTAGTCTCCATGTAATTTTGTGGCAGTTCATGACAAGAGTCTAAATAAATGTTGTAAAGCTTTGTATCAGTTTTCTTTGGAATTATTTTTATTTTGTTATCTTCATGTTCAACCTTTCTTGACATTTATAAGAAGACGTGTACTCAGGTAAAATTCATATTCTAAAACGAAGTTTACTACAGGAATGAACAAGATAGAGTCTACTATTTAGTTTCTTAAAATTATACTTTCAATTATTATTCTAATCAATTATATCACACTGTGTTGATCGCACATACAAGACATGAATGAATTTAAGAGATTTTATTACAATTCTGAAAACCAAAACAGAAGTCCGTCTTTAATAAAAAAACGTCCGCGTTTATTTGAGAATGAATAAACCTTGAAACTGTTAGTCTTTCGGTTAACTAAGATAACGTGTTCTAGTTATTCTGATAACCAAGTATTATAAACGTCTTGGTTGTTAAAATTATACATGTAAATAATTTTATTTCAATTATCTGCAATTATATTATGATTAATTACGGATGATTGAAAGTTTAGGATGAAGTTTATATATATTCAGAAGGTTCAGAAACAAATTAGTCGCAGCGAAATACGGATATATAGTGTGGAATTGAAGCAATTACTCAGAGCTTACTGGGATTTATAGCCTTGGTACTAAGTTCAAAGCGTCGCTATATCACGTCGATAATTAATAATTATAGGTTTTGTAAACAGTTTTCTGTTGAATTTGCTCTCATACTTGTACAAATATAAATTGTTCAAATTCTTATTTGGTGAAAACTTATATTTTGTGTCAAAAAAAAAAATATAATAATATTCCTTTTCAATTTTAGCTATATAGGATTAAATTAAAATGTCAAGAGGTCATTGACAGTACATTCATTCTTAATGTAATAATGAAATATAACGACTCTATAAAATAAAATCAGAAACTCTTCGAATGTTATTAAAAGTGTGTAAAATATGTTTTTATAAACCAAATGTCTGTGCATATTTCTGACAACATTAAACGCATCCACGAATCTCAAAGAAGGCTGTATAATATTTCAGTTTTATTTTTATTTTCTGTTACTTGAACAGTTTGTTCACTCGATTCAAGAGTGCTCGACTCCGATCTTCTTCTGAGCAAAGATGCTGTGTACACAGGGTGTTGCTTATTAAACTAAAGCATTTGTGTGTTTCAATTGATGCTCTTGTAATAAATAAAATATTGTGTTTATCTTGATTGTTAACATTTGCTGAAATGCTGAATTATGTCGTTTGAATATTTAATTTGAATTTTATGTTTTTACGGATCTACAAAATTATAAGCTAATAGTGTTATGAGTGTCAGGATAATGATGTTTGTATAAATGTATATGTACGTATCTCAAAAAATAATAATTAAGAATTGTATGTTTTTACAATTTGACTTGAACTCATGAACTATCCACGCTATGGTGTAGCAATATTCAATTTATAGTAATTTTAAGTCTACAACAGAAAAGGAGTGTTTGTAAGTTTCTCTATGTAGAGAATGACATGTGAGAATCACATGTATGATTGTACGAAAAAATTCGGTTTGCAGATAAATAGTTATTCAAAAATAAATCAAGTATTTAAAGACTGATCGCTCATCTGTCTACATACATGTTTTACATAACTGTCCTCCAGACTTTTTCATTAGTCACGACTCATTATTTCACATAAGCCTAACTTTGTACAGCATGTAATGGGATTAATTAAAAGTTTATTGAAGAAACGTTAATAAAATAATAAAAGGTTTCTTAAAGAATATACTTGTATTATTTATTAAATAATTTAAATTTTCTGTATTCTACTATTAAATTAAAAACTTGTTATAAAACAAAATGTTTAATATTTAGTAAAAGGTATGATTTAGAATTATATTTAGAAAAGACATGATAATCTTATTTCATAAATAAGACGTGTTCGATATTATAAAACATAAAGTTTTAGATACTAAAAACAATAAATAATTCTTTAAAAACACCTTTTGGTAGTTATATAACTACGAGTAGTTAAGTAGTCCTTTATTCAAGGTGAACAATATTTAAATATTAATGAAGTGAAAAAAATGTATGTAGTTATTGTATATTAAATAATAAGCAAAATTTTTAAACCGAAAATGAAAATGTTAAAAAAAACCAGCTGTTGTCATATTTTTCTTTATATATTACTAAAGTGAAATAACAAAAACGTAACTATTAAATTGCTTCTATATTAATTAAAATATATGAAATAACGAATATGCGTGCAATTTATAATATCATTGTTCATATATTTATAGCAAAATGTATTGAAACTAAAGTGGCAGAACTCGTTGAGTAATTGCCACCGGCTGTTCCCACAAACGCATAACGAATTTACAAGTTATACAAAAAATATTTTTAGATTCCAACGTATTGTCATCATATAATAATTTGTTTAAGACGTCGAGATTGCTGATATTGTTTATAAATAAGTATAACTAGAGAATTAATTTACACTCAATATTTGAACTACTTAAAAAAAAATATTGAATTTATTAAATTTAAAAAAAAATTATTCGGTGCACTTGTGAAGTGATTTAAGTGACGCTTCATTAAGTGTGAAAAATTAATTAAATAATAGTTAGGGGCGTTAAGCATCAGTGCTCGAGATTTACGCGTGGCCTCGTCTCCCACGTAGGTACGTCTTTAAATGTGTCTTAAATTCACTCGTTTTAAAGATACAACTTACTAATCCTAGTTCACAGCTAACTCAACCATCTTAAACAGTTAACTGTGAACATTAACATCGAACAAACATTTTATAATTTTCTTTACGGAATAATGTTACCATATATTTTTATTGCGAAATCAAAAGAGCTTTTGTAATAAAGTTGATAATGTAATTTTATTTATTACTTTTTGAATTTACCGCAATGATTCAAAATTTGAGTAAAATGGACAATGCTATTTAAGGTATTTACCAGTGCTCTTATATTAAGCAAAATATTTATAAATGTCATTATATAAACACTTTATCGTATATCAGATTAAAAGCAATAAAGAAATAAAAATAATAAAGGGAGGTTACGAAATAATATTTGATATATCATAATATTTACTCGTTATAAATAAAATAATAAGTTTATTTATTAAGTTATTGCTAAACAAAACTTTATTCTAGATAGCTTAGAACTAGAAGATTCGTCATGACATATTGATTGCCCTTGTAGTAATAAATAGAAATAAAATAACTTAGACATATATTTAGACATATATTTTTAAAGAGAATTAATTATTAATTAATGTAAACTAATATTACTGGCGCGGCGGTACACTAATTTTCTCAGACTACAAAGTTATAAATTTATTTGTCATTAGTAAAAGAATCAAGTAAGAAAAATTTAAGTTTAAAGTAATTGAAAAGGCTATTGTATTTTGTAAAAAGCGGACACGTTTCAATGATTTTACAAACGGTTACAAGTGATTTCATTAAGAAAAGTTAACTAATTGAAATTGATAAAGCAAAATAATTTTGTATAATTTCGTAAGCAAAATAGCTTACCACAGATCATGTGTTAGATATCAGTTTAAAGTTGAAAGTTGAAGCATTAAGAGAAATAATTATTTTGTTATTAAAATTATCGCTACTGACATTCGATGAGATGAATGTTTTTTTACAGAACATTCAGAGAATTAAAAAATAAATGGTGAGAATTTAATCAAAATTTAGTTTCTCATTTCACACAAAGAATTTACTTTAGAGGAAAGTATATTAGCGGTAGTTTTTTGATAAATAATACAATTCCTATTTTTGTAACTGTAATTAGTATTGTTGTGGGTTTATGTCAGCGTTTCATGCCCGTTACTCGTTTTTTACATTTTTCAAGACATGGGAGTTTGAATAGGACAATTTGAAAATGAACAATTTACTTAAATTTTTACATTATTATTTGAAATTCAATGTGTAGGTAATCCATTGTCCATTCATTAAAATGTTCCTGCGTTCATATTTTTAGTTTGTCAAGCAGAATATTTATAGAAGTATATTGTTTGGTCATATAGAGAGAATTTTATTTGGGTGAACAAACTGCAGCACACAGAGAAATAATATCTAAGTTGAAGATTTAAATAATCTGTATATTTCGGTTAATAACTGTAACCGAACACTAAAAAAGCATTCCAATAGAGGCACTATATCTTAATATTAGTTAATGTCAATTGAATTGATTATAAAGCCTTTGAAATAATTAAGTTTTAATAAAATCTTCTATATTCTGCAATTTACTTTTCGTTCAAATAATTTCTTATAATAATAGTAATGATTGCTTGAAAATGAAGGTTGCAAAATATTGCTATGATACACAACACGATCGAGTAAATTTTTATAGCGTCAAAGTTGTGACGACATAAATAAACTGGGATTGTTTGATGGTCCCAATATTTCGGCCTGTCGAAAAGTCGGAGTGACTTAATTTTGATTAGACTTTAATGTATATTGTTATTAAAAAAAATTCTGTATTCCTCTATTACGTTTTATCTAAAAATTTTGACTTATTTATTAATTTTTGACTCTTTTGCTTAATACTACATATAGCCACAAAAACTGTCTATTTATTGTAAGTTATTAATTCTGAGCATCAAAAGATTCCTAAAGATTACGACCATTTCTTGATAAATATATTTTTTATAAAATTTGTTTAATAAAGCAATTTGTTTACCAAAGCCACGACAATTTTAAGTTGGATGTGAGGAGATGCAGTAGTTTTCACTCGAATAATTCAAGATCGTTTGCAGGCTGTTCCAAATCTCCTAGCGATAGTTGTATTGGAAAGTTGTTAAGCCTTCCTTTTAAAAGGCGCAAACTTTATAGAAAAATAAAAAGGAAACCGCAATATATAAATAAAACGTTTGAAACTCTAAACTATATTAGAAAAGAAAAAAGTACTCAGGGACAACACAGCAGCGGAAGAAAATAATGTAATGGGTGGTTCTTTTATTTTAAATGGCTTAAGAAAGAAGAAAGAGAGTATCTGAAAAATATATAAACGCATATTCCAAAATGATAGTTTGCTATAACTTTTTTTGAAGATAACTTCCTCCTTCATGAACCTATTACAATGATAATGTTTTTGTTGGAAAGCAAATGTCCCAAGGGTGGTTCCATGATAAGGAAACCAGAATCTGAAGATCAAATCCTAAAGATATGGAAGGAAAACTTCGAAAATCCTTTAAAACGATTGGTCCAAAACCTTTGTACGATATCAAATTATTGATAACACATAATATTATAAATAAAATATGCCAAAATAATGTAATAATTGATTTTAACTTCAAATAAAGATAGCTTTTTAAGACAAATACTTAAGAAAATTACAAAATCTGTTAGCAAAACAAGAAAAATATTGAAGAATGAAAAAAAAAAAATTCCTAAATAAGACAATAGCCGACCAAAGAACAAACTTTCATTTAATTTGAGTTTTGGGAAAGATGGATGACATCTTTACCCTTATCTATACCCAGTTATTGTCTTACTAGACAGTAGACATCGTATTGAAAAGTATAACAAAATTAAAATACCTATATATTATTTTGTTTCAAGGCTATCTTTGTAGTTTTCAGTATCCTATTTGAAGTCTTTTTTGTTGAAAATTGTTTTATTTTTGTTTTATTTATTAGCTTCTTTATTTTTCTTTTAACGGTTATTCGGTTAAAACAAGTTATATAAAATAAATATTAAGGAGTTCCTTCCAAAATAAATGTTATTTTAAAAATACGAGAAATAAATGTACACTTGAGGCTTATAGAAATTAAATAAATGCAGCACTTGGTCAACTAATACGGCTTTGTATCTACAGAGTACAGGCGGAATAAAAGCCTTGCCGTTGAACTGTGAGAGGAATGCATTGCAATTTCAAATGACGAATTTTACATTAACAATTTAAGTGTGCTTCATTACATATACGTTATTTTAGTTTTAATTATAAACTTTTTTGAAATAGGTATTTTTGGTACTAATTGATTGATTGATTGATTCATTTATTAATTTTTTCGCATGTTGTAAAAAAATAAGAATGACGACGAATTAAATTCAAAAATATTATGAATTAAACTTCAAGTTATTTTATTTGTTATAGCTGTATATACTGCATTATTATTTTCTTTAAAAAATATAAACACGTTAGTTTCGTAAACGTTATATTGATTTTGGTTTAAGTGCGAAATAAGATTTTGCATGGAATTCTTTCGGATTCAAGTAAATAATACAGTCTCATTAAAGTTCTCAACAAGACTATTAATACAAGAAAGCTCTAACGAATGTTCTCTGAGCAGGTCTATTTGCTTTTTTTTATTCGTATTTTCCGGTTTAGTTATTGTAAAATTAGTGGATAATTTTACTTATATTTTTAAATAATATGTAGTTATTAAGCGTAATTACGTTAAAGTTATAGCTTTACATATAACCTCTCTGTGACGCAGGGTAAAATTAAAAACTTACTCATTTCCAAAGGTGTAACAGATATAGGAAGAGTGCTTTTTCATATGATACATTTTTTCCTTTTAAGGAACCAAAAATGTCGCACGTATCATTGTTGTAAGTAACCTAAAATGTAAAGTAAAAGTAACTAAAAGTACAACATCTGTAAGTATTGTATTAGCCATTAATTAATTAAGACAATATTTTAAATTAACTTCTTTTGTAAATGTGTACCCTTCTCCACCGTAGCATAATGCATTAAATTTTCATACAAAAAGTTTCATCCCTTAGACCTTTGGGAAACATTTCATGGCTCAATTATGACGCATTTCTTGGATACTTCAAATATTTTGTATAAAAATTGTTTTTTTTTTATAAATCGGTAATGGTTACAAAAAAATTTAACGTAAAATTTGTCTTTATTTGGAAAGGATATGTATGTGTATAGGAAAAAAAACTGTGATAGCTATAAAACTTGATAATAAATGTTTAATAGGTATCGTTTTAGATAATGTCTTTTATTTGATATGCCTTTATTAAATAAAGATATTAAAATGCAGTTTCAAGTTTCGTTTGGAATATGGAAAAAGGTATGAGGTTTTACCCATCATTATCGGCCCAATATACATACTTATATACTTGGGTTACTCTCTCGATTGTTAAGTTACGAACAATCATACAGATGGTAGGAATGAAAATTAAGATTGTACTGTTTTTTTTTATGAAACGCACAAATATTTTTATAAGAAAATTAATTTATTTATTTTGATCTAGTGTGTCCAACACTTAAATTATAACATTCAACTATACTGGCACCTCTACACATACTCTGAGCCATGTATTCTTTATTTTGGTAAAACATTCATAAATGATTATTGCACTATATTTTATGGATTTTCATTGTGCTAATTATGCTGCTTTAGTTTAAAATTCCTTTTAAATTTAAATCTTGTTAGTGGGGCCGTGGAAGCTCATTACTGTATAGCATTTTAAAGCTTATCTCTGGAACCATTACAGAGTTTAATGAGGTACCACGCAAACGCTAATCTCAATTGTTGTAATAAATAACAATTCGATATTATAACATTATAATAAACTTTAGTGAACTTGTCTTTAATGCTCGTTATATATTGTCCAGATAGATAGATAGATAGATAGATAGATAGATAGATCCATTTTCCTTTCACCCCTTTATATGCACACATTATTTTAAGAAAATAAACTACCTACAAAGAATGAATTTATCCATATTTTAACTACACTATATGTATAATATGTTAACACTACATTATAATATGATATTTTGTAATATGATATTTATTTAAATTATTCTGACATTAAAAAGTACGCAATGTCTCTAGGATACAAAATAATTGATTAATATTGAAGTATCAATAAATTAAAATTGTTATTTAAAAACATTTAAATTCATAAAAAATATAATAACTTAATTTATAAAAATTTTATGTAGAAAATTATTCATAATAAGTTCAGAAAGAAATTCAGTGTTCTGTCTAAAATGTTAGTAGTCAAATCTATTCTAAGTGGCCTAATGAATGTCAGAGGTCAGTAATGAGTATGACATTTTAATAAACTAAAGACCAGAAGATAATAATTTTATATTTTTATCTTGACAATTTAATAAGATTCGAATACTTAAATCCGTTGAAGATAACAGAATAATAAAATAATAATACATTGTTTTATTTTAAAATATGATTTAACGTTAGGGATCAAGCTCTTCTATGAGAAGGTGGAACAGAGTTTCGCGTAGTAATGGAAATATGTTCGAGATTAGTCTCTGTAATACTCTCTTCGTAGTTAAGCGCCCTGCTTCTCTATTTGGAACTAATATTCGCTCCTTTTTTAAACATCTCCACATTCAGCCACAAACGTCCACAGTAAACCAATGCTGAGCCTTGGTAAGAAAAGTCAGTAAGGGAATAAACTATTCCATCTCCTTACTTATCACATCTCTCTGTATGATGTATAAAAAACCTTATTTATATTTGAAATAAACTATAAATATATTATTATTTATATCTATTTTGGTAACTTCCTAAAGGATGTATGATTAATATTTTTTAGTCTTAGTATTTCGTTAGATATATTATTTTATAATAATTTCATATATATATTCTATGTATACGGAGGATTTTTTTTACTTTAAAAAACTTTCGCTGATATAGAACTAGGTTTTGAAATAGCACAAAAGTAAATTTGATACTATTTTAAATTATGAAGAGAGAAAACAAATTTCTTTTCTGAATTTCTTTTGTAACGCCTTATTGTTCATTATGTCTATCCTTTTCTAAAGTACATCCATGGTTCTTTTGGCAATATTTTCTTTTATAAACCAATATTATGTACTATAAATATTAATCAGACCTTAAAACTTCTTTAAGTGCTACTGCGAACTAATTTCTTCAACAATAATGTTATAACATGCTCACGTACTGCCATTGTCTTGAGTTTGAATTGTTTGCAATAAAACTTGTTCGTAAACCTACGTGTTTACTCGCCTCCTCGAAGTCTTATGTTTACAACCGAACATAGATTTGGTTGACACTAAATGCTTTTAGCCGCTTGAAATATGTTAAAAATTTTATCTATTTAACAAATATTTTTCTTGGCTACATTTATATATTTGTTTACCGTTAAATGATGTATCATATTTTCATGAAAATTAAGACATAGTATTTCGATCGCATTCTAAAAATATTTTTAATAGTTATCTAGGGTAATTTTAATTACTTTCATATACGAGTTTGTTATGCGATTCATATGAATTTTTTGAGAATACACATTCAAAGTCAAAGACTAATCTCTAGCGGATGACTTTTTGACGATATTCATTACCTAGTTTACCAGTGACATAAATTTAAAACCGTTGTTATACAAATGTATTTAAATATGTAGAAGTTAAAAAAGTGATACTCTGATTCCGCGCAGTATTCGGGTAAAATTAACCTAACAAAGAGATTTCGGAACATCGGCGAAAAAGACTAATTAATGAAAGAGTAAAATCGAATGCTTATTTATTGCTACTACAATTGAGATTACAATTTCCACAGTAGCTCGTTAAATACTGTAATGGTACTAGAGATAAGCTTTAAAATGCTCTCGTAATGAACTTTCACGGCCCTACTAACAAGATTTAAATTAAAAAGAAAATTTCAGCGTACATTTTAAAGGGATTACTGAATGCGGAATAATTATCAGAATAAAAGCAGCTATTCGATAAAAAGCAAAATGTTCTTTGCCTTTCATACAACTCCTTTTTTAATATAAAAATATTATTTTTAATTCACATTAACTAACTACATAACCTATAGTCTATCATGTTTAATCTAACGCATCTCTGTACATGGTTATTTAATTTCTATGGAATTTTATATAACAACATGTATCATACTTATTGTAAAAGGGTTTTCAGATAACTAATTACATAAATAAATATAAAATTATAAAAAAACACAAATGTTAAAGCTTAAATACCTAAATTCAATATAATCTTAGTTAATTAACAAATAAAAAACTTCTCTATTTAATCTAGCAATCTTAATATCTATTAAAAAGATTTTAACTTATATTTCTATTAAACTACTAGAATTAAAAATGAGAAATGTAGGCGAAAGTGTTTTGTGTTGACTTTATATAACATTGCAATGGACTTAAAGAACACAGTTACTAGAAATAGTAAAATAGACGAAGTAAAGCTATGGATTCTCAATGTTTAAGAATATGAGGTCCCGAAGTATTTTTTTGGTGATCCATTTACACCAATACTTTTATATCAAACTACCAATATTCTGCTACACTTTGCGTAGTTTCTGAATCCTAGGCACACATTCCCATTGATTTTAGTAACAATGCAACACGGAAGGTGATTGAAAATATAACAATATCTAACTTGAAAGTGGGTCACAGCTACTCGTATTATTAAAACGTATAGTTGTTTTTTTTTTTTGAAATCGTTTTATTCTTGCAAAACTGCCTAACTTGTTTTTTAAAAGAATAAGTTGTCTCTAACGCATTCAAATAAAACCAGGTTTTTCAAATTTACTTTATGATTTCACTATGCTACAGTTTTCTCGGCGTTTCGGCTACTTTGCAATAATCATGACAACAGATGAGATGAAAGTTTCTGTTAGTTAGTTTTAATTTTGGTAAACTACCGCTATTGATTTATTAATTTCTTCGCTTAATGTGCTGTCGTTGGGCCTGATGGTACTGTCATGGACGTGTAATTTTATATTTTTGATAAAAGTGTCTCATATGTTACCTATTTGCCAGTCACCTTCGTCGTGGAAACAAGGATATTTTTTAATTTCAATAGCCTTGCAATTTAATACCGTTATATATTGGTCTTCATCCGGAAGGTCTGTGGTCTGTCAAAACGGACATAATAGCTTAACTTATCCATAGTGTATTTACAAACTGCTCCTTTGATGCACTTCTATTTTTAACGTCTGAGATATGTTCTTTTACCCTTGTATTGATGCTGCTCTTCGTTTGTCCACTGCAAGACAACCCAGTCTCAATCAGGTTTATATACGTACACTCGTTGCAAATTGGTAAGCTATTGGTACCTCTTGTGTCGAAAATAACCATGGACGACGGTGAACCATCAGTGTTCTGAGACCATCAGTGTGCTCATACCATCATTTATATTGTTAATTGGTCTCAAGAACTTGCCCACCTTTATATGTCGTTTAAATGTTGTTTTAATTGAGAAATATAACATACCATTGCCTATGCCTTTCAGTAAGCACCTACACATTTGGTAATAAGTTTGTTGTTGCTCAACTATTCTTGGCTTTGAATCGTACCCGAGATGTTATCTTTGAGCAATTGTGCTTGTTATAGACATATTATACTGGTAATATTATAATTAAAGGACACTATAGCGTCCTTTAACTTTCTTTGACAAAAATGCAGATAATGTCAGGTAAACTAATAAATAATGACTGTACCTCGAAACTGACCTTGTACAATCTGTTTGTCGATTTTAGATGTTTAATTAAAAACTGGTTGAAATCCTTATATTTGATTTATTACTCTCTCGTTAGTGGTGATAGTATCCTCGAAGTAAGTTTATACTAAAGAAATCTGGCTCGCAATAGGATTTTAAGGAATATCTTTTTTTAAAACAACTTGTTTTTGTTAAAATAAATAATAATATACCTTGTTCTATGACATTATTCTTATTATGTTGTACTATTATAAGGTTAGTCGATTCACATTTATTTCTTAACTTTCATTGAAACCACAATACAACGTCGGCAATGTGTTTTGATAGCACTTGTGGCGTAAATAAATTGTCTATAATTTTATTTCCCGCTTCAGGTTGCATGACATTCCATGAAAATAGCTCGATAAAGGAGTTTCCTCTTTGTATGTTTGTATGCTCGTTGAGATAAAAAATTCTTTTGATATTTTCAATATTTAACATTTAAAATAACATTATTGTAACATCTATAAATATAACAAATCTGTTTTAATCTGATATATATCCTAATTTATCCAAAAGTTTTACAATAAAAAAAAGTCTCAAACCAGATACGCGAACTCCGGCAAGTTAAATGTTATTTTCGACATACCTACGGAATAGCTTACACACAAGTGCCTTTTTCTATTTTTGCACCTAAAATTTAAGTTACAAAAAATTTTCAGAGAGAAAAGGAAATATACGCACTGTGTAATTCATGGTTAATGTATCACTGCAACAATAGTCATTCATAGAGTATTAATAACCTTTTTCCGTCGTACCTATGTAAGTATTTTTTTTTTCTAGAAACATTTCAGACTCCAATTTTTCGTCGTCTTTACTCTAACTTTTACTGGGAATGAGATGAAAAGCTGTGTGATGAATGACTTTAAATGGATCGTGCCTTTGTAGAAAAATAACTATTTACGTAGATACAACTTTGTACCAAAGGATTTAAAGTATTTTTACTAAATTATACGATTCATAAGTACTATGTGTCTTATCCTATTTTTTTTATATGATTTGAAAAAACTAATATTTTCGAATTACTATGCGTTATTGTATTATTTTTAAAAAAACATACTCTCGACGTTTCGATTACTTTGCAGCAAACGTGATCATGGTTGCTGATAACGTGTAGTAATCCAAAAATATTACTATTATTTAAACGAATACTCGCAAATGTTTTAGATCTCAATATGATATGATACTAAACAGATTTTTCTAATTACTTTATTTGTGGTACTTATATTGCCTTTTTGTTTTCTATAGAAAATATGTATAAACATCCAAAAAAATGCCTTTGAAAAATGCTTACAGTAAGTTTTTTTGCGATAATAAAATTTACTAATATTATAAATAGGTGGTTAAAACTTTCGTTATATTTTAGAACTTTAATATAAATATTTTATGTCCATTAGACAAAACGCTGCTTTAAGAGACCGAAGTAACAAAGATAAAGAACTAAGTTCGTTGGATATTTTGAAAACTATATAATATTTATGATTGTTTTTGACAATATAGAATATTATTAGCTAGGTATGAGTTTTATGGTTATATATATGATTAACTTATCCCCTTATTTTGACTTCGTGGAAAAGATCGAGCAGAATTTTGTTGAAATTTATATTTTGGTTTATAAACTTTCATTTAAATTTGGTTTTAAAAATACTTAACAATAATGCTTCAATATAAACCATATTAGACGTATTTCCAGTGCATTCAAAGAATATAGGCTGTTACGATGGCCAACACAGAGCAGAACCACATAAAGCCACATATTTTTTCTCAGATATCTTCCTTAAACGTTTTTATTATGGGTATGTATGGAGAATTATAATTAATTTAATATTTGTCAAGCTCTCTAAATCAGCATATTTTTTTAATTTAATTAGCTTGACATGAAATCAATTTTAAATGTTAAGTGGTGCATATTATAATGTATTCATATTAGTGAAAACCATGTATTGATCGAATAAGCCGTTTGTTATAGACCAACAGACAAAATCCCAATAGTAATTATTTGTTTTTACATTGACAAAACTCAGTATAATATTTAATCTTGTTTTTCTGATAAATGCCTCCAATTTTCCGTTACATTTGTATTATATGTACAGATTTTAAATAATTCACTCTTAAAGCATTTCTTTAAAATTTTGGTTTATGTATTAAGGAATAAAAAAATAAGATCTTATATACAAAAGTGTGTGTGTGAAATAGTAGCCTACGGTGGTTGTATTTATACCTCAGAATTTTAACGTGTTAAAATATATTATTATATGAAACGATGTTATCAAGGGGCATGTTCGTAAATACGTATGCAATAAACCTTTACTGATGTAATATAAATTAGCCCGGTATTTTATCATAAAATTAATGACGCTAAAATTAATTGTATGTTTGTTAAATATGAACTTTAATAAAATAACAACTGATTGAAAATATCGTCAATGATAAGCGGTTCTTATATTTTGTTTCTATTATTAAATTCCTACACACAATTTATAAAAATAAGAAGTCATTATATTAGTAAGTTAAAAAAATATGATAAAAGTGAACTTATTTTACAACATTAAAGTAATTTTTAAGGTTACTAATTCAAATAATGGTTGGGACATGTTCTGATGGAATTGCTCGGTTTCATTTTTAAAGTTACTATTGTTTTAGATTAACATTTGAATTATATCCTAGTTATTGAAATTAAATATATGTCGCTATTTTCAGGTCCTATCTTTGGTGCGGATTGTACTTTGTTCAGGTTTTAGATTTAAGACTGTTTTCGTAAAAAATAGATGGTTTATTCTTCATAGTTTATCAGTAAATCTACTGTTATAACAACTGAAAGTATTAAGATTCCCTTCTAATTCTTGGTATAGGAATTGGACTTGTTTTTATACAATGTCATATATTTTTTTACAATATACAACTTACTCAAGAAAACAACGTCGATTTGATAAAATAATTGAAGACTTTTTGGAGCAAAAGATTATTTCTTTCGAGTTTTTTTTTATGTGAAAGGTGGCAAACAAACACACGGCCTAGTTGGTGGGCCGTAGCTACCATTACCCATGGACATCCGCAACATCTCTGCGTTGCCAATCTTGTTTTTTTTAGGAATAGGGAGGGGTGGGAAAAAGGAAATTTCAGGAAAAGGTGGTAATAGGGAAAGGGCAACTGGCTCTCTCACTCATCGGACGAAACGTGGCCAATAAAGGCTACTTCACGCCGATCTCCCGTGAGAGGGTGGTATTTCCCCGGTCGAGCCATCCCATGTTCGATCTGTAGTTACATGACTACAGCTAGGTTCTAGCACCTCTAACTCAAGTGAGAGACAATATAACATCTATTTTCATCAAGGAAGAGGTTTTAAGCAGCTAAATTATTTGTTTCGACGTTTCTTAAAACTTAAATAAAAAATATTTCAACATACATTCAAAATTTTTTTATTAATATAGAGCAATGTTTTAAAAAATACGACTTTTTATTGAAACAAAATATGTGTTTTTCATAATTGAAATATGTTTAGAGTTATAATGTAAATAGTGTCACAATAACTATTTGAAATATCTACCCACTAGAAAATTTAATGGCGGTAGATAATACAAACATTTTATTATAAGCAGTCTACTGTGATTTACTTATTTCAACAAAGCTTTCACATAAATATTAACAACGTCCTCATAATCCGGGTCTATAATCCCATATGCCTAACATTTTAGTAAATCAGTTTTTGTACATACTAATCAAATTTATATATCCAGTGTGATAATAGTATCATTTTGCGAAAGGTTGTTGTTTTTGCGCTTTCTATTATTTTTTGATTTTGTTAATCAAAGGAGAATTATTTTAATGAAATGTTTTATCAAAAGTTATTCAAAGTAAATAAATGTACTGTTTTGATAAATTAAGTTATATGATTTATTCTTACTTCATTACGTAGACGTTTATAGTGCTTATCTGAAGTAAATAAAATTTTCAATAAAGCCATTTCCTTATCACTTTCCTTAGAAAAATAGTACCCTTTTTGTTGCAATACAATATCTTGCAATTAAATCAAGTAGAGCAAAGAATTTGAAAATTCTTAATAATAAGTTACATATTCGTTCATCACATTAAATTTTCAGGTTTTAATAACATTGATTTTTCATGGCAAAATGAAGCAAATTTTTTTTTCAACTCCTTCCAATTTATTATACATATATGGTTACTAAAAACATTCTTCAAGTATTCAGAAAATTTTTTTCATAATAAGAACGAGCTTGGTTGTATTTCTTTATGGTGCCTTTTAATGAAAGCATAAAATTATTTTATCCTTGTCATATTAGTCAAATCATAGGATTTAAAGATAGAAATATTATACAAGTGTACAAAATCAGAACTACATTATATTTATGTATCACATGCAAGCAAGCATTTTCGGTACAACACAAACGATATACAAAGTATAATTTTATAATTATACAAAGATTTTCACACGTCACGATTAATGGATTTACTTTTAATTTATTTTTAATTAACAGGTTATAGACATTAATCATTATACATTCAATCTCAAGTGTTCTAAGTAATTTTAAACAAGCTCTGTTAATTCGAAAGTTCGGTACTTATTTTATAATGATAGATGGCTAGTGACTTCCCGTACGTTGTTCTGTTTACGAACCTGAGAATGTGCTTTTAGTTTTATTCCGGGTATGAAAGGAATTTCATTAAAGTTTTAAAGAGTTAAACTTTATGATATAGAACATATAAGTACGTCTAACACACATCAATATATGTTTTTCTATTGATTAAGATATAACAAATTTGATGTTAATATATAATTTTGTACATATAAGTAATTTTGATGGGTTTTAATTTAAAGTAAATTGTATGTGTAGCAAAATGTGAACAGAATTTAGTTAAATATATGTAGATAATTCAGCGTTTTCTATAATCTAAAAATTTATGTGATTTCTTCTGATTATGTTTCCTCCTTTACATTGTGACCTTTGCCTTAAATTGTTGCACCTAATGGCGTGTAAGAGAATCAAGTAAGTTACCCTTACTGTCTCTCGACCCTAAGATTTTTGTGCTACATATATGTATATTAAATACATATGTATAATAATTATTTCATCGCTGTTATAGAGCGGCAATGTTTGAATAAATACACAACAAATAAATTAAGAATAAGTTAATTATATATTTTTGTGAGCAAGTCACTGATTTTATATTTATTGTATAAAGTAAAAATATGAATGCATTATATTCAGCAAAAAACTAAAGCAGTCGTTTAAAAGTGATAAATAAAGGATTACTCCATATGAGTGAAGTTTTTCAATGTTTGCTCACTTATACGGTTCAATCCTATTAAATTATTAAAACGTTTTCCTATAAGGTAAATAAAACTCTGTGACTCTGTCATGTGACCGACTTTCCTATTTTCTCTGGTCCAGTAGATATTTTCTTGAGAGGTTTTTCACTCATGAATTGTTACATTTCTTCCATTTTTATACGTAAAAAAGCGTTTCCTACATTCATGCTTTCTTAGATATTTTAATTTTCCTTTTCAAATAAAAATGAAAGCATAGAGAAAAATATTATTCGAAAAGTCGAATATTTATTTTTATTTCATTTGTGACTTGAAGTGTTTGTAATTGTATTTATATAAGCGATCAGAATATAAAAGAATATTTTAATTTGAATAACATTTTACAAACTATTTTTACATACTCACAACCAATGTATGTAATAGTGAATTATAAATGGAAGTACTCTATGACTTATATATTAGTTATGTTTTATACATTTATTTAATAGCTTACCCGAAGAATCAGATAATCTAACGAAGAGTTACCACTAAAGTGAAGACATAGACATAATTTTTTAGAATTATAAACATCATCAGTATAAACTAACTGTTAAAAGGAGGTTATAAAATTTTCAATAAGTGTTTTTAAAAAGATCGTTTCATTGTATAAGTAATTTTCACATAAGAACACAGTCTGATATGTCTCATGACTTATAAAGGAATGGCATATAATACTACAAAAAAATTACATTATTCGATGTCCTTAACATGTTTGTATCTTTATGTGATATGTACAAATGGATTTGTATTTATTAAGGTAATAGAATTAGATGATCTTGTAATATCTGACGTAATTCGGAAATAGAATTGAGTATTCATATAATTGTTCAGCTTAAATGAAATTTAAATCTTTGACGTGGAAAACGAACCACCTTACTATTATAGGTAGATTCCAAATAAAATGACTTATTATTAATTGAAAAATAGTTTTTTTTTTTTAAACCAAATAAGTACGCCACTGTGTTTTTATATAACTTTTTCTAATTGAATCGGTATTGGGAAGAGTTATTACATTTCATGATAAAACTAAAACTCACTGGAGTCATTCGTTAGCAGAACTTGTTCCTCTATACTAATGGAAGACTAACTTGAATAAACTTCGCACACATTCGTTACGTTCCACTCAATGCACCTAACTTATTAAAGTTTGGTCACATATAATTTAAAATGTGTTCATACGGTTCCAATTAGTGAGTTATTGTTGGTAGCTTATAAAAAAGTGGAATTAATGTTATCGCCGTTGGTAGTAGGATAGAAGGTTTTATCACAATGATTATAATTTGTACCCGAAGAAATGAATGCGTTTACGGTAAAGGGTTGCTTGTTTTTGTTCATACTAACCGCTAAGTAAATGTATCTCAGAAACAGTTTCATTGCTTTATACAAGTTAGTTATACAAGTAATAATGGTTAGTTCACCTTTCATATTCTTATATATTTTTATACAAATTCATTAAGTATTGAAATGTTATCCTGATTTTTACTAGTATTTTCTTGCTATTTTTGTAAAGATTGTTTGAACATTTTCATAAAATGTTTAAATGGAAATCAATAAGTAAAAATATGCCGTTTTAATCTCACAGAATTGAGGTGAGAACCAGTTTCTAACTTAAATACCCCCCCCCCCCGCCTTATCGTTCTGGGCACAATTTAATGAATATTTTGTTTTACGCAATTGTTATATCTAGCAAAACTGATAATTTAGTTTTGAAAGCATCCATGACTTTTATTAACTAAAAAAATAAAAGCTTCAAATTAAATAATATGAATGTTTTAATAGAAAACGAAAAAAAAAAAAATATTAAATTTTAAAAAGTTCTGGCGGTTGTAAATGTTATAATCTATTTAAAAATAATAAATTAACCTTTAAAAACTCTTGGATTAAGAAAATTTCCCTCGGAAGTTAATGACGCCTTCCTTGTTCCAAAATAAAGTTTTAATTATAATGGTTAGAACAATAAAAAGTTACATTACAAGGCAAAGATTATCTTAACAGTTGTCGTTTGTAATTTTCTGTGTTCCACCTTGTTGCGAAAACATGGTACTATAAAAAATCATTAGGCGAGGACTTCAACAATTCGTGGTAGCACTGTTTCACATTATTGTGAACTTACTAAGCGTTCACATAGTAAATAACACAAAAAAAAAACAATTTATTTTCTTGGTTTTGACATATTTAAAAAATTTTAAGACATAAGATTATGTCAAACTTTATCGATAGTAAGCATGACGAAATTTTATCTCCTCGAGGGACATCGTGCTGTGATGAAAAAAAAACTTGGAAGAATTTATTTATAGCCGTTTTATAGGACAATTGTAAAAAAGGCGTTAATGTAAAGTTTTTGAGGTTTAACTTTTCTTAAGAAAATTTAAACATTTGTATAATAAATATTATGAGTGTAATTTCAGGGGCTAGAAATAAAAAAGAAGTATTTAATGAATATTTTTGTGCTTTTTATCTATCTATCTCTTTAAATCATTCGTTAATAATTGGAAATCCAATAAATACTCAAATATTTTATAATATTCAGACAAAATTTTTGCACAAATAACATTTACTGAGTAAAACTAAGTGGAAATTTTAAATTGGGTAGTTTTGCTTATTTATGTTGCAAATGCTACCTTGTTGCAAGTTTATTGCAGTCTCGTAGTGACATCTAATCATGTTTTTTAGTTTTGGATTAAATTATAAAAATATTCGTCATGTTTATTTGAATTTATTCTCTTGAATATTAACTTTATATTGTATAGCCGTTCTTAAAAACAAAATTTATAATAGATTTTTTCCTAATTTGCAGTTGAATATGCTCGAACTATTTACATTTATTCTTCGATTTCCAAATTGACAAGATCTATCCAATGCAAAATTTTAATTGTTGTCGATTTTCAGTTTAAATCGCAGTAAAAACGTCTATTCGTTCACATAATTGTTGCGTTATACATTTTTGAAATTCAAAGGCCTAAAAAATACTGTTTCAGAAATTAAATTTGTCAACATATATGGAAAATATAATTTTTACTCTGATTTATTCATATTGCATTTGTTGACGCGTTTTAACTAACTTCAATGTTTTAATTTTCATTCAATATAATATAATTTCATCGTAATTCAATTTCATTTTCCGATTTAGTAAATATTGCTTAAAGAAAATGAGTTGCGTTGTATTTGATATTTTATTATTTATTTATTTCATGATTTCTTTCACAGTTTTTCGGATGTACTGTTTTCATTTGGGTCTCTCAATGGTTTTTCATTTTAATAATTGGAAAAAAATATTAGGAAGAATCAGCAGTTGGAGGTTTTGTTAGATAATAAAAATTATTTTTATGCTTCTAAATCGCAATTCTATTCGATCTCTTTCCTATCATTTTTATTCGCTTAACACACCGTCAGATTTTTAATATATTAATTTTACTTATATTTTTTTACTCCTTTGTTTAAAATAAGCTCTCATTAAAAAGAAAGAAATCAACTGATTCAGCTTTCATTTTTAAAGTTGGAAGTAAATATAATCCAACGCTCTCATGAAATAAACACTAAACTGAAAGCATATTAAACAATGTACAGTTAATATACAAATATCAATTTAATGAATATGTACATTGAACAACTCTATTTTATTTTATTTTTGTGAATGTACGAGATTTTTTTTTAACTGAATTCAGTTGTAATATAATATTAAAAGTGAATTGATATTGTGGAAGAAAAATTCACAAAAGCCAATTTATAGTCGAATAAACATTTATATCTCTATATTATTATGAATTTTAAAATTCAAAATAATATACTAGTCATATACAAATATGGGATTATTATTTTTTTTTGTATTGAAATAAAGAAGCGGTAAGTGTTAAACGCTTTTCTAAGACAAAGTAAAACATTTTTATATTCTTTGAACTTCCCAAACAATAAAAATAACAACAAAATTAGTTTTAAAATATATGAACAAAAATGTATTAACATTGTGATAGAAGTCCTACATAAGGAATCTTTTGCTTTAATTAATAACGATGTAAAGATTATTTCTTGTTCTTTATTTGTTTTTAATATAACATAAATCAATGCAGTTCTCTTCTTGTTTATGGTCTTTAATAGCGATTCCGGTGATTTTATTGCGGGAATGTAATATTTATTATCGCCTTCTTATTCCACCCAGTATTCATTAGAGATAAGTTAATGTTCCTCTGCCAGTTCATGTCCAGCTACTACTATACTATTAGATTCATAACTTTCCCAGTCAAAGTCGATTCCAGTTATTTCTTCGAACCAATCGTGGTAATATCCAGGACGAATGTATCCTTGGGGAAATAATTTTTATGGATTTTTATAACTTAAAAAAAATTGTATAGTATAATTTGAATTATAATACAAAATTGGTAATGTTTGAATATAATTCTTACCTGTAGGACGTCCAATAGTACACCCTAAACGGGAACCGAAGCTGACAACTCCTATTTGCGTTACGCGGCCGTCTTCGTCGATTTTAGTCAAAGGACCACCACTGTCTCCCTATTAGTATCATTTATTATATTTATAATATGTTTTTATTTGTCAGCTTTAAATAATTTTCATATGATTAAGTCCCTAAGCATGTTGCAGTTAAATATATTTAACTGTTTTTTTTTTATAACAAAGAATGGTTTGTTAAAACTTACATAGCATGCAGATTGTGTAGCATTGTAACTTTCAGCACAGACGGTTGATTCCCTAACTGAACGGTAAATTCTGGCGCAGTCTTGATTGCTGTAACCTCGTACAAAGGTCCAAAGAAGGACGTCAGAGGAACTGTCACCTAAGACGAAAACAAAGGATTATATATATTCTTTTCCATTTTGCTAAGATATTTTAAATAATGTAGCGAATATTTTAAAATACTTACCGTGCCAGGATTCGTCGGTATATCCGAAGCCGCTAACGATCAATCTCTGGCCTGTGTAGTCAATGTCCTTTTGTTTTGAGTTTTGCAAACGAATTGGTTGTATAGTAGCTGTAAATTTTGTTTGTATCTATAGTATTTCTTTTCATTTTGAATAATAATATCATTAAATTTATGAAACAAGTTAATAAATTTAATTAAATAAGTTTTCAAAGAAAAACAATGCTAGTATTCATATTGGTATTTTTTAAATTTGACCTACGTCCAAAAGGCACGCTGGAGCTCAATTTTAGAAGGCCAATATCATTTGGTTGGACTTGAATCAGGTCGCCGATATAAGTTGGATACAGAAAAGCGTTGGAGTCATCTTCTTCCAATACTAGCAGAGGCTTGTCCAAATGAATTACACCGAAACGAATATAGAACTTCACAAAACTAGAATAGAAGACTCATTTTACATAAAGAAGTGATATTTTTAATCTATGTCATTTCGTTTATCAGTTTTAAAAATTCTTTTAGTTTGCGTTTGACAAAATCTTAAAAGAGATAAGCTCTTTGAAAGACTTAGGTTTCTCGTTGTTTTGATAGTACACGGGTAACTTAAAGATAAGACATACAGAAAACTGCAAGGTTCAGAACACAGGGCAAAGATTAAATGATAAAATAAATGATTACTTACCTGCCCAAGCAATGAGCAGCTGTTAATACCCACTCATTGTGTATGATTGAACCACCACAACTGAGTACTCCACCATCAGCTCGTACGGTTCTCATATATACTTGGTAAGGAATCTGTCCCTCCGTTGCTTCTATACCTCCGACAATTCTGACACCTTTATAACAAATTGCTATTTTATGTATTTGTACAAATTATTATTAAAAACTAAACAATGTACTGGTGAATCTATGCACTTAAAGCATTTATGTTTCGACAATTGGAAAGATTTGAAAATATATTGTAGATGGCGCAGGAAATAGGAAATTTAGTCCAAATTATAGTATTCTGTACTAAATTTAATTAATCGTATATGGATAATTTTATTTAGATTATTCTTTTACTTGAACCCCTGACGTCTTCAAGAAATCCCACATCATGGTCAACTGTTAAAGGATTGGCCTGTAATGTGAAGAAATTTGGAAGCGTTAATAAAAAAAAAAATGATAACATAATGTTAAAATATATATAAAATACAGAAGTTAATTTAAAATATAGTATGAATATTCCACACAAAATTAATTGGTATGTAATATTATTTTGTATCTTTACGTTTATTCATATCTTTATGTATATATGAAATCATTTATTTGTTAAAATGTTTAAGGAAATAGCATAAGTATATACAACGATAGACACTGCCAAGAGAGGGTTATCCGTAAAACTAATACCTGCCGTTGGGACTTGCGTGTTACATTATACAAGGCGAGCTAAGTAGAATGAATTAAACATTTCATACCTAATCCTCTATTTTATTTTTTAAGACTGGAATTTTTTTGACTCTATATTACTGAAAGCAAAATACATAATTTTACTAAGAACTTTACAAGACGCTTGGATATACTATTCCAAAGATTTCCGCAATATATTTTAAGCCATATTGAAAAAATACGTAAATAAAATGGCAACATTAATAGACTTTTTTATGGCAACTTAGGAATTAAGCGACAAATATAGTCTGATAAGAGACATACAATAAAATATACTCAAAAATAATTTCTGTTCAAATGGTCTTAAACTGAACGGCATTTTTATAGCCTTCACCCCTTTTCTCCTGCAATTGTTCTCTTTGACTTTTTCAATCCCATTATAGAATTAATACTCTACTATAGAGTAGAAGCCAATTAATTAGGTATTTATCCTAGAGAAATTTTCTTCAGATGGGTGTTCAATCTCTTTACTTTTTAATTCATAAGGAAAAAATAATAAAAATAAGTTTCATATAAAAGACTATAAAAAGACAAAACAAATTTAAGTGGTCGAATTCTTTATGCATATATTGCCTGCTGCTAATTTTATTTAACCTTATTTCAATCACTCAACTTTGCTTTATACGTAGTATATTGTTATATTATAACTTTTTTTTGTGCTTCAAACTTACTTTGGTATGTATAATGTCACAGGCGGATTAATTTGAAACAAATAGTGTAACTAATAGAAACGTTTTATTTGAATTTTTTTTAAGTATTAATTATATACACTAGACTCCCCATTTTATTATATTCAAGATTTTTAATAGTTCTAAGAATTTATTGACGTCATCATTACGCTATATATAACTATTATAGTGAATGAGCAAAAACCATTTTACCTGTACCGACCCTAGAACCAGCAGAATGTTTAGAAGGTACACACTAGTCATGACGACCACTAGATGACTAAATGTTACTTCATTTAAAAAATAATATAAATGCGATTATCTAAAACGTATTTGTTCGTAATAAGACAAGATGTCAATAGATTATATCATATTATAAGATAATTTTTTTACTATTATTATATAGGAATTGATTTCCTTATCTGTACTATACTGAAATAATAAATTAAATGTCTTTATGTTTGTGTGTTTAAATCGAAGACGAAGTTTAGCAGAATTAAATTGTATAGAGCTAATGTATTTGCTTATATTATTAATTTAAATTGTAAGAGCTAATATATATGCATATTTGCTTTAAAGGTATGTATTTCTAAAATTTGGTTCATGAACTTCATGATTTCAGAATAATAATTAAATATTATTGTCAAATTTATTTCCAATTGTCATATTCAAATAGACGTTAAAAAATGTTTGTAGCAATACACACTATGATTGAGTTATTAAAACAGTTGAAAATGCTAAGGTAATTAAACATTTGTTATAAGCAATTAATCGAGCGTATAATAGATAAAATGATAAACTACAGATACGGATCTCATTTTATTGATTTCAGTGTAATTAATCTACCGTTTAATGATAATCGTTCCATATGAGCGTAATGTGATAGATAAAATAGAATTATTATGAAAAAATTAAAATATAAATTAAAAAAAAAAACAAAGAACAAGGAATTTATAAAAGTTTTATTGATAGTCAATATTTTTTATATAGATGTGTTGAATTAAATGTACATGAATTGTATTGATTCGTTACTTAAATGATGAAAACTTTTTTATGAAATGTTATTTTAGGAAATTTATGAGGTTTTTCATTTTGTCCTCTATATTTTTTAGGAAGCTTTACATATTGTATTTAATTCATATGTTTCAATAATTAAGAAAAACAAAAAATATTATTGTTTCGTAAAAGTAAATGAAGCAAAAAGATGTTTTTTAGTATAGCTGTGAATTAAAGTCATGTGAATACGCAAATTTAATAAAGAATAATATACTATATATTCTCAAATACAGAAACCATTAACTATACATCACTAACGTGATTCTGGTAACTTATACAAATATCATATTTAAAAAAAAATGCTTGTGATAAATGTAGCTTGTATAATATTAAATAAAACTTGTGCCCCTTTTTTAAAAAGTAACTTAATTACAGGGCTTTTGTAAAACATATAACAATCCGAATAGCAGTCAGCAGCACCATCAGTAGTTAGTAGCCACACTATTTCTGGCCACAGTAACTGTTATATAACGTAATAGATGATAGACGTGCTAAGAATCCCCGGAGTATGGTAAGGTACCAAAAAGTACAACAGGCTATGTATAATAGATATTTTCTCCGACTGAAGAACCTTCTCACTGAGGTGAAATTACTGGTAGTTTGTAAGCTTGTTTAAAATTTGACGATTAATATGTTCGAGGATGAGGTGACTATTAGAGAATTTGCTTACAACAAATCTTGCAAAAAAAGACAGATATACGGCAAGTCTTGTGGTTCTCAAGTTGCCGACAAAGCCTTTTTTTAATTCCATCCCCCACAATATAAAACCTACATTCGCCGTAGTACTGGTCCTTAAATTCAAAGTCTTTGAGTGGGGTACGGAGCGTGCGATATTCAGAGTTTATCTCATACATCGAGTTCTAAATAAAGTCATACGTCTGATAACTAAAAAATGGTAAGTTGTAGTGAAGTTAGGAAAATCTATCTCCCAACTATCATAAAATTGATAAAGATGAAACGTATTAGAGTGGAGACCTCGTTTGAAGATATTATATAGAAACACAGTGTAGGACGCCCTGCAACATGATGGACCGAACATTTGAGAACATTTATTTAAAATTTTAAGCAAATTTAGCAGGTGGATGTGGTATATCCAGTACCGCATCAGTTGCCGCAGTTTGGAGGACACATATGTTCAGAAATGAATTTACATAGTGTGACTTAATTTCCATTTAACCTTTAAAATTTAATAATAAATCACACCTGTTTCTTTTCTTCATGTTTAATAAAAAGGGAGAATTTCTTAATCACTTGGCAATTAGTAATTTTTTTTTAATTCATCATAAACTAACATTGTAATATTTTTTATTCTCTTTTTTTCTATAATACATATATCAAACTTTATAATGAATTGACGTTTAATTTTGTTTTTCTGATTTCAGATGGAAAACTTTGAAATTGAGAGCACTTTGAACTGAAGTTAGTAAACAAAAGAACCCTTCAACAAGAAAGAATACTTGTAAAGAATAATAAATTTGTAAAGTTTAATGAGTCTTTTTATAACGTTATTACGAATTTCAGGATGAGAAAAACAAAGTTACTTTAGTGAAAAAATTTGTTTCATGAATTGAATATATAACTCCTGTGGAAGCGTCTTCACTTATAAATATCTCGAATATCGGTTGGAGTACAAAAAGACTACTTCTTTTTTTGACCTTCTACTACTTTCATATCTGATTTGATTAAGTGCGGTACAGTTGTAAATCTAATAAAAAGTAGTAAAACGCACACAGTTATTTTTGAAATTATAATATCAACAAATAGTGAAGAATAAGTCTGAAAATGTTATAAATTAATGTATGAGATAATATTTCAAACATTTATTACTAGAATAGAAAATCGCGGGCGCACACGGACAACGTTGCGAAAACAGATAACTGAATTATTTATATTTACATGTGTCACCGGGACATAATAAACGACCAAAGGAAGCAAAAATATAACAAAAAGGCAGTGAACTCATTTTATGAAGTAAATACAGAATTATTTTTATTTAAGAGCTTTTTTAATCTACTTTAAAAAAGGAGGCTTTGGCTACTTCAAAAATTTTTTTTTGAAATGTATGGTGCCAGATAACTTTTAAATTTATTTGTACTGCTCTTGATACAGTTTTTTATCTGTTGTCAGTTCTGACATTTAGATGACAGAAGTTGCAAGATCTTTCTTTGTATTATAAAATGAAAATATTGAAATCTTTAAACTTAAAAACAACATATTTTTACCTTGGGACCTTGAGGCGTGAGTTTTGACGGAAGTTTATAAAAGGGGCGCTGATATTAGGCGACGTGGCGATAACCCATTTAAAGAACAAGTGGAACGGTGAAAACGCCCGAATCACGTCATTTTGATCATCTGCGCACCTGGAAACTGTGAAAAAGTCATATAACTGAAGGAGGCTGACGAAAGAGAACGGGAAGAGGCACTTTCCTCTGACCCGTTAAGAGGAAGTCGCCCGGGACGAAGGCGTCGTCTCCCGCCTTGAGCTTCCGGGAGGTGGACTTGGGGATGTCTGCCACCTTGCGGTCTGAGGGCCCCGCGAATGCACAGTTAACCACTGATTAGTAATGAAGAGCCCAACTAAATAGAGAATGGCTCTTTTGTGGCATAGCTGATGCTAGACCATAGCAGAATCGCCTTTCGGGCCTTCTAGCTTAGCAGAAGAGCGGCGTTTGGGACACCCGTGGGGTTTTAGTTGGTAGTGCGTCTTCTTCAGGACGAGAGTCTGACATAACTCTCTTTATTTTCTTCCTCCCCAAGAAAGAGAGTATGTATGATTCCTTTTCCCGATAAAAAAAGGTTTATTAGTATATTATATCCTTATGATACATTTGGTCGATTTCAATTAATTATTTAATTATGTACTGAGGATAAATCCAAAAATATATTGTTGAAAATATAAAACAAAATTACAAATAAATTATTACAAGAATTGTATGGGCAAGCGTAGGGATTCACTGTCATAAAATATAGTTACAAACAGAATATGTAGAATAGTTTGCTTCTATTTATTTTCTTACTTTTATTATTTTACATTCATATTTTTGTCACAAAGTTCATATTTTTTAGTTTATTTGAGTACAGAATGCTTCCCATTTTTGGGTTATCATTTGTTAAGATCTAAGTATTATTAAAAAGTATTACATTTGTTATGATGTATATAATTAATGATTCTGAAAATATTTTATTCCTTACTAAAATGTGTTATATATAAGAAATACACAATTATAAACACGAATAAATCAAACATTGAACGTTAAGAAAATTACTTAGAATGTTCTAGAATTAAAGGAATGGGTTTCAAATGATATTTTATTAAATTTAATAAGATTTATCAGAATTTTAAATAGAATATAACCTTTTTACTCCGCTCGTAATTGTATTTAACGTAATTAAATACGTTTATAACGGAAAGCTTTTAACTGCGATCTCGTCTTGGTACAATGGGATATTATTTTGCATATATTCTTCAGATTTTTATAAAGTAATATAATCTATTATACATAAACAAACAGCAAGTAACACTTCAGTTATGTTAATATTAAATGAAATTGTAAATGACAATGACAATGGTTAGTCGTATTTATCTTCTATATAAAATGTATACTTAGTTATAGCAACCGTAATTACACGTAATGTTACATTTTAGCTCAACTTAACGAGCTGTCGCGGACACATGATTCGACGGTAGGTAAGTAAACATTTGATTTTATTACATCATTAAGCTTCTACGATCATTGAATGGGCTATTTGATTCCCTTTTATCTGTGACTAAATAGATAGGATCATCATCACACATGAAGTGATGTTCAGATCCATTTCTTTTTAACAATTTCTAACTTTTAAAAGTGTGTACAGTTAATTTTGTTCTTTAATTATGACTTTCATTCGATGCTATATGAACAGAATTTGTTTCGACAATATTTTTTTTTTTGTTTGAAGAAAAACCAGGATAGAGGTTGTTCAATTTTAAATTTTGTTAAATTTTCGTAATGAAAAACTGCTAGAAAAATACTTTAATAACTTCAATTTACAAGTGACGTCTACCACTTTAGATTTAAATCTCTAGGTATATACATGTACAGTCGTTTGTCGCCACAAAGATTACAAGTAACAAGACCAGTTGAAAGTGAAGTCATAAGTTTTCCTGTTTCAAATAGGCATTACGTGACATTTGCGGAATAAACTGTGCACGTATTCGCACAGTTGATAGCGACAAATTATAAACGTGATATAACACTCCTTTTCAATGAAATTAAGTTTTCTCAAGCACTCCATATACATACGTTTCTTTATAATATCATAGATTTATTATAAAGAAAACAAAATATAGTAAATTTCTTCACTTTACTATTTCTCTTCACTGAAAAAGATTTTATGATTGCCGAGGGCTGGGAAATGACCTGGCTTCTTTTACGCATTCCTAATAGCTTTTATAGCGTTCGTTTCGCAACTGATTCCTCTGAAGAAAATATATTTCAAATAACCCTGGTAATACTCGTATCTTAGTAATGAATTTATATTTAACTTTATCATTCATAATTTTTGTTGAACGTATTTTCTTTTGTTTTACATTTTTAATTACTTCCAATTAAGTAGCTCTTTGTCATACATTGTTATCTATCTAAGGGTACTTTTTTCTTAAATGAAATTGAGTCTAAAATACGTATTTTTATGCAATGATCTGAGCTGGTTTATGGAGTTATTAAGTTTGCTGAGTGATGTTTGTTTATTGATAAATACGAATACGTTATCTCCAGAATATCTAAAACCTGGAATTCCTCGTATTGATTTCCACGGCATTCTACCAACGCTAGATGAAATAAGTATTCAGATAAAGAAAAATTCGTCTAAATCTGCACCGGGACCGATGGTATCCTATCTATAGTCTCTAAAAAATGTCCATTAGTTCGTAAACATCTCATAAATATATACGATAAAAGCTGGTCAAGGAAGCAAATCCCGGAATGCTTCGTGAAAGCAATTTTTAATCATTCACAAAAAAGATCGAGGTACTTATCCGAAAGATACCAGACCGATAGCCTTAACAAATACTATATCCAAAATCTTTTTCTCAGTTCTACAAACGAGAATGACGAGATTCATACTCAGCAACAGGTATTTTAGGCCAAATCACCAGAAAGGGTTTTACCCGGAATTTCTGGATGCCTAGAACACAACACTATGCTGTCGGAGAGTTTAAAAGATGCTAGGAAAAGCGAGAGGCAAATTACAGTTTGTTGGTTAGACTAAGAGAACGCGTTCGGCTCAATACAACACGAATTAATGCTATTCGCGCTAAGATGGTATAACTTTCCACCCCTAGTTAGTGATACAATCGCGTCGTATTAATCAAAATTAAAGTTTTCTATAACAACTAAAGAAGGCCATTCAAAAACTTTTAATTACAATGTAGGACTGTTTCAAGGTTGCTGTTTATCTTCAATTGTATTTAATATTGTAATTAACATCTTAGTAGATAAATTAATCAGCAACGAGAAAAAAAGGGGTTGTCGGTTCAAGTTTTATAATAAATACACGGAATCCATTTTAGCCTTCGCTGACCATCTCGCAATACTGGCACGTAACTCCAAACATTGTCAAGTATTATTAGATGAAGTGGATAAATTCTGTAAGTGGACCGATGGATTGAGGACAAAACCAAATAAATGTCACTGTCTGTGTCTCGGTAGGCGGAATACAAGATACACCTCATACGATCTGTGATTATCGTTAGGCGATCAATGCATGTCTACGGTTACAGAATATGCACGATTTAAATTTCTCTGTCGGAAGATTGATAATATAGGGTCGTACTCCATCTTAAGAAGGAATAGTAGATACTTTTTTAAACGGTCTCAACAAGGTAGATAGCCAACAGATCAGTAACGTTAAAAAAGCTTGGATCTACGATAATTACCTAACTTCACGTTTAAATTGGCCTTTCCTCATCTACGATTTTAATAAAACCCTTTTGTCAAAATTAGATGCAGGCGTCATAAAGATGTTGAAGTTGTGGCTCGGGCTCGCACTAACGGCTGATTTATCGGCTTTATTCAGGGATCGTAATAATTTTGAGATGAGTCTAAAAAGCCCATCGGAGCTCTATAAACACCCGAGAGCTTCCAAGAGATATATCTTGGGAAAATCCTATGATGACGTCGTTCTATCGATCCCAAAAGACAAAGATGCCCCAGAGCTAGAGTCAAGGCTTCAATTCCACAAGCTATTTATGCTAGGAGTACAAAGTAACAGAGTAGGGTTAGGATCAAGTAGGAAGGTCCAAGATACGGATATATTGAAGTCTTTTATTCGCAAGACGAGAATGATAATTACAAGATCCATGCAATAAGTTTAGAAATGCAGAACGAGTGTTTAGAGATAGGAGATTTTTGCATCTCATTAACACTAAAATGCACCTTAATCCATGATTGGTCGCCAGCATTGCTAAAATCTCAATGCGTTCCAAATGATTCTCCCAGATCGAAGTAATTTAGTAAGATGGGGTAAAGGTACCGAAAAGATTTGCTATATCTGTGGGAAGGCAGTGGGAAGTACTAGGCATTTGTTAGTGGGATGTAGGCTACTCCTGGATAGCGGTCAATACTCGCATCGTCACAATAGGGTTCTGGAAGTCATAGATGAAGCAGTTAGTCTTTCGGTAGCCAGAGCGCAAAGGGAAATAACCACAAACGAGCGATCAGTAGGTTTTGTGAGAGAGGGCACTAGGGCTATAAAATCAAATGTCAAGCCTTACTCCATCCTTAAAGCGGCTACGGATTGGACTATAATGATGGATACGAATGAAAAACAATACAAAATCCCCGAGGATATTATAGACATATTTATGTATTCGCGAATTTTAAAGCGCGTTGTGATAAAAAAGCTTACTTTTCCTTGGAAAACCAACATCTCCAAATACCATAACCATTAAGGTCAATAAATATTAGGAGCTCACAAACGAACCCACTCGAAATAGGTTCGTCGTGGATTTATACGCGGTAGAAGTGAGAGCGAGAGGTATAACGGCTAAATCTCTCTACAACCTACTAAAAGACTTAGGCCTGTCCAGAACTCACATCAATTCATTCTTGGAACGTACTTCGAAGGCAGCCCTAGTAGTTTCTTTTCAAATTTGGTTAGGTAGGGAGAGGAACTTGGACAGTGGAGGTGAGCGTTTAAAGCTCGTTAGTTAGGGGCCCCTTAAACCAACACCAGGGTTGCGATGGACCCGGCACCCGCACGGTGAATCCATTGAATGGTAAGAGGTTTCGTCTCTATATAAATATATATCATAGTCTATTCTATTCTAAATAATACTTGTTGCCCACTGATATAATTATGCATTCTTATAAATGAAATAAGTTTAAGTGTAAATCTTTTCCCGGCAGAGATATTAATAAATTTTTATATTATTTCAGATAAGTATAAGAAAAGTTACTATACTATTTTAAGATTAATCAGTGAAATAATTCAAATATAAGAAAAACAAATAAAATATTCTATCAATTGGTCATATATTTTATCTTAAGTAAATTATAATCTATTGTGCATACATCGTTGTATTTCATGTCGAAATATCAGTGGATATTTTTGCTTCAAATAAATATATTCAAAATATGTTTTGTTTAGTGCTGTATCATTCAAACCATTTGTATAAGTTCATGTGTACAATTTTATTCAATGATTTTTTTTATTCTGCAGTTAAAAGGATTGTTGAAATTGATTGGAGTGTTATCGACGAGGTTACTACTTTATCCGTGTGCGTGAATATGAATACCTACGCATAAGCTTATTTGTATAGCTACCAAATATAATATGGTGCAAGAATAAATAGTACATATTTACACTCATTTAAAAGGTCGCATCAGTTTCAATAATATTTTTAATTTATAAAAAGATATTTAAGCTTCAAGATTTGTTAAAGTCCTCTACGTGACGGTCGCAAATCCCTTTAAGGAAATGGAGTAAGTCCAGGGCTACAAACTAATTTTGTAGATAAACATGAGGCACTTTCTTAAGCAAGCTTTTTCGTGGTACCCGTATTAGTAAACAAATAAAATGGAGTGTGGGCTTGCGGGATATTTCAATCAACCAATCGAATAACTGAAAAAATTGATACATTCACCGATATTAGAAAATTTAAATGGAATGAGACAGAAAAAGTTAGAATGAAGTAATTAATCTAAAATTTTATTTTCATTTTAAATTGTATTTTTTTCAAACGTTAATATAAGAACAAAAGTTTAACTTAAAAATATTCTTTAAAGTGACCCATTTAAATTATACACTATGTGTTCAGGGTATGCAAAAATATTTTTTTGCTATAGGTCGGTGTTTTTAATATCCGTTTCTATTCGAACCGATATATTTTAATTTAGAATAAATTCATGATTAATAAAGCGCCATAAAAGTTAGTCGACTGGACTCTCACTTGTGGGATGAGTGAATTATTATTGTAATATTTTAATCGATTATGGAAATTAAGCAGACGTAATTTTTTGGATCAATAATACAAGTATATATTGTTTCGAATCACTATTGACAACAAAGCATCCCTATTACGGTTACCGCAGTAAAGATAAATAGGATACAGAGCCTAAACCCCGATTACATCAAAATAACCACATAACTGGAAATGCAGTAGATTGTGGCACATTCAAGTGATATAGAACTTGGAAATTAGACAATATACGTCGTAAAATTTAATTATTTACCATTTGTAAACGCGTTTGATATAAGTTCACTATAGGTCTCTGGCGGTGTGTATAGCCTTCCCCCTGCTCGGTTGGGGAAGGGTTCGAATAACTTTGGTAAGTTTTAGTTATTTATGTGCGCGTTTACTTAAGACAAGCATAGATTTTTGTTTGATAGTACTAAACTTTTAATCACAATTGGCAACGATTGGTCTGTGTCATAATTAGTATGTGTTTTGATTTAGGAACCTTTTTAAATAGGCGCCTTGACTTCTGGTAACAAAACAGTTTATGGATTTATACCTGGTATAATTTAATAACTTTACTGAGCAATTTATAAAATTGCTTAATAATAACTATCTAGAACTTAGCAAAATTAATATAATCAATCTAAATAAAAAGACAAATGATAATTGCTAGAGCGCTAGGAACGCTTCCATCATGTGTTAATGGTACTAAGTTATACAAATTAGAAACTTCAAGATGTACATATATTGAGAGTTCCCAAGTTTCCATTGATATAGTACTCTCGGGATTCAAAACAACATAGTGCGTTATAACTCTGTAACTCGTAAACATTCAACTTACTCGTAAACGTACAAATATGTACAATACAAGTAAGTAAGCAAATAAGTAAGTAAGGTGGCTCATAATAAAAAATATAAAAACCTCTGGCACATTTTGTCCCATAAATGTTTGAAACGAAGAAAAAACCCGTGAGAATAATTAACTGAACTAGAAGTTGCTTTGATTAATTTTCAAGACAATGTATAAATCACAAATATTTACACACATTATAATTATATAATTGTAAAAAATATACTAAGTAAATCTCGCACTAACTGTTTATATATAATAAAATTATATGTATAAAATATTGGAAAGCAAAAAGCATAATATTATAAATTTTTTACTAGCGACTTCTTGTTTTAGTTTCGGTTACTTCTGTTCGGTTCTTTCTCTTTCCTTCCTATTATAATAGACTAATCTTAATAACACAAAATTTCTAAAGCAAGACTTGGCCAGAATATACATAGGCACATATAAAAGTAAAAAGGCATATATTATTCACATCGTTGTAAGCTACAATTTTCAATTTAAAAAATTAACAACAACTTAAAAATTTAACACTGAATTTTCCTGATTGGTACATTTTATTTAAATTACATTGATCTCTTGTTTTAATTATAACATATCTCACAATGAAATCTTTAGCTATAACTGCAAGTAGTTTAATGTTCTGATGATATTTTTCAATTTATTGCATGCCAGGTAAGAATCGCAAGCATCAGGTGATGTAACACCCGGAGGTGGTTTTGAATTTTTAGTCGCTGAACATACTCAATGCACGTAAAACATTGCGAATTCAAATATTTCCGACTTGAAACATTATAAATCGTGACCTGTCGCCATTTTTAAGTCACTGTTTTGGTAAGATAATCCTACAGGCAATGATTATAATTTATGTATATTTGTTTGTATCAAAAACTTTTGTTTATAAATATTAAATTATATGTAAATAAAATAAAGTTTACTTGATGTAAGTATCATTTTTAGTTCCTATATATTGAAAAGACATAAAACAAACCTTATATCAAATTATTTCTAAATTCAAATTATAGTATTTTTTTATTTACATTAGTAAGAATTCCTATTAAAAAGCTTAACAAAAAATGTATGTAAATGCCGGTTGAAAACTTAAATAATAATTTACTTGGGAAACTGTACGGTTATTTGTAATTATTGGTGTTCAAAATCTCATTATATTATTTTAAAATTTTTTTAAAGTTAGAAGAGTAGCAATTTGCTGTCGGTTATACTAAACATATATGACAGTTTTCTAAGTCTTCGTTTTTATATTTACCATGTGTTTGGATGATTAGCTTATATATCAATAGTAAAATAAATCAATAAGGCTTCACAGCAGATCAACTGCTCTATTTATGTGCTCCGGTTATTTCAAATGTTTTGTTCTGTGAATGTTTTTTTCCTAACAGCATCAGAAATTGTGATATCAAATAGAATGATTTTTTAAAGAAGAGAAATACGAAAGGGAAGATGTGGCTCTTGAATGTAGGTACTAGGACAATAAAACAAAACAAGATAATCTGTGTTTTATAAATATATATAAAGGTTCAGTTCATATTTTTCCATAGCAACAAGTTTCCCGAAGTATAGACACTTATAAAAACATACATAGTTTTATTAAATGTAACATATTTTATTATGTAATAATAAGTGGTAAAGTCATTTAATTAGACCGGCAACTTATTTGAATTCTATGGTCAACAGTGACCACTCACTATAAGGTAGACCACCTGCTTTTTTCCATTCTATTGCATTAAAAAATTATTACTACCGTTTCCGCAATTACTCTTTACCTTGCTTTTGATATAAGTGTAACTGTTAGAAGATCATATTTTAATATTTTATACCAATTATTATGCCATTTATTAAACATAAATTTCAATAATATGCAATTTTCCTATCGAAGAATTCTTTTAAAAATTATGTGAGTACGCTATTTTCATACATCTCATTATTTCACTCAGCTATTCATAAGCAATGTTTTGAATATTATAAGGTTAATCCAAATTTTAAGGAAATTACGATTCTAACTTCCAATTGTTTAACTTCACTTTCTAAAACTAAAGAGTAACTAAATGTGTTGATTAATTGAATTTGTTTTATTTTAAGAACAACAGTGACCCAAAAATAGAAAAGGGTAAAAGTTTTGATAACCTTAAATGTCAAGTACGAGAATATTGGAAATAATAGTTTATATTGGTCTAAGCACGTTGTGCTTTTCATGAAATATTATTTATTAATAACAATAATTTTTGAAATTATAAACTAAAATATTCATATACGTTTGTATGACGCATGTAGATAAATAATTTCATTAAAAAATTAACATGTTTTTGTTGTATTCATATTATTCTGTCGTTACTTTAAACGTATTTGCATTTTAATAAAGCCAATAAAAATGTTAATTTGCTAGCAGGTTTAGGTTACAAAAAAAATTCGATACCACTACGAGTATGAAATTTGTTCGCTTTTATCTCTTTCATTTCTGGATTAAAAATAAAAATTAATATCGTATCATCGAATGCTTTTAGAGTGATTAAAAGCAATTTTTTTTCGTTGCAAACAAATAGAATTTTATTATGTTGCAAGCTAACATTAATAAATGTATATTTTTATCAAAACGTTTCATTAATTTAAATCCAACAATTGTGATAAAATAGTCTAAATTTACATTTGAATGCAACGGAATTGGAGCGGGCGCAAATTTATTGCATTACACTTTTCAACGACACGACATGATCTGTCTTTGACTTTGAATATAACATTCATCGTTTGCACAAAAGAATAATCACGACCACAAACATAACAACAGAATTTTAGACATACATAAATATTTATTTATGTATAAATAATGAACAGAGAAAACTGATTATAAAATACATCATTTTTAAATAAGACATATCTAAATTGAAATAAATATATCACAGTTATATTCGCATCCACTGAAAACCTTTGATAAGAAAGTTTGTTTCTTGATTTTAAATTGTTCGAAAGCAAGGTGTCGCCGCTTACAGTTATATCGGTTCTAAAAATGAAAAAGATTTTGCAGTCGCTCTTAGCTTTTCTTTCCACGTATTTAAACATCTCAATACCGATTATTTCGCCTTAAGGAGATATTGGATTTAAAATGTATTCTATTTGTTGTGTAATCGTATAAATTGTACGTGGCTTGAAGCATATTTAATATTAAGCGTGTTTTTTTACACTAAAGTGAAGTTGGCTTTTTATTTATAACATCAGTAATATGATACAAAATAAGTCAAATTTGTTCATATAACTTTTTGATGTGGATTATATTTAAAAAATCCGCAGTAATATTTTACGCAAGGAAGGTAAGAATTCTATATAGAGGATTTGATTCTTATTATTTTTGTATTAATTATTTAATGACAGAGATCACCGTTCAACCAATTTCAAATGTCAAATGATTGACTTCTCGACGAGGATGAAGTTCCTCTTGATTCTATGTTAGATAATAATCCTATCACTGTAATTTGATTTATTTAGCAAAAATTGTAATCACAACTTTTAAGGCCAGCCAAGTTATGTTTTGTATCTCTGGTACCATAAGCAGCCTTAACCATGTCAACAAAAAATTGGTGGCCATCAGCTAATTAGATTGAATTTACAACTTTACAATTGGTGAGATCTTACAATTATATGACACGATACCTCTTAGCATTCAATGGATTCACCGCGTGGGAGCCGGGTCCATCGCGGTGCAGGAAGAGGAGCTTCAACAGTTGCTGGGACTTGCGACCTAGGTGAAGGTTTACGGGGCCCCTATCCAACGCACGTTAAACGCTCACCTCCACCGTCCAAGCTCCTCTCTCTACCTAACCAAATTTTAAAAGAACCTACTAGGGCTACCTTCGAAGTACGTTCTAAAAATTAATTGATATTAGTTCTGGTCAGACGCAAGTCTTTTAGTAGGTTGTAGAGAGTTTTGTCGTTATACGTCTCGCTCCCACTTCTACGGCGTACAAATCCACGATGAACCTATTTCGAGTGGGTTCGTTTGTGAGCTCCTAATATTTATTGACCTTAATGGTATGGTATTTGGAGATGTTGGTTTCCCAAGGAAAAGTAAGCTTTTTTATCACAACGCGCTTTAAAATTCGCGAATATATAAATATGTCTATAATATCCTCGGGTATTTTGTATTGTTTTTCATTCGTATCCATCATTATAGTCCAATCCGTAGCCGCTTTAAGGATTGAGTAAGGCTTGACATTTCATTTTATAGCCCTAGTGCCTTCTCTCACAAAACCTACTGATCGCTCGTTTGTGGTTATTTCCCTTTGCGCTCTGGCTACCGAAAGACTAACTATCCGCTTCGCATATGATTTCCAGAACCCTATCGTGATGACGCGAATATTGACCGCTATCCAGGAGTACCCTACATCCCACTAACAAATGCCTAGCAGTTCCAACTGCCTTCCCATAGATATAGCAAGTCTTTTCGGTACTTTTACCCCATCTTACTAAATTATTCTGATCTAGGGGAGTCATCTGGAACGCATTGAGACACAATTTTAGCAATGCTGGCGACCAATCATGGATTAAGGTGCGCCATTTTAGTGCTAATGGGATGCAAAAATCTCCTATCTCTAACCACTCGTTCTGCATCTCTAAACTCATTGCATGGATCTTATGTTTATCATTCTCGTCTTGCCGAATAAAAGACTTCAATATATCCGTATTTTGGGCCTTCTTACTTGATTCTAACCCTACTCTGTTACTTTGTTCTCTTACCATAAACTACTTATGGAATTGAAGTCTTAACTCTAGCTCTGGGGCATTTTTGTCTATTGGGAGCGATGTAACGACTTTATCATGGGATTTTTCCCAGAATATATCTGTAGGATACTCTTACGTTTAAAGAGATCCGATGGCCTTTTTAGTCTCATCAGAAAACTATTGCGATCCCTGAATAAAGCCGATGAATCAGCCGTTAGTGCGAGCACAAGCCACAACTTCAACATCTTTATGACGCCTGCATCTAATTTTGACAAAAGGGTTTTATTAAAATCATAGACGAGGAAAGGTCGATTTAAACGTGAAGTAATCTTCGTAGATCCAAGATTGTTTGACGTTACTGATCTGTTGGTTACCTTCCTTGTTAAGATCGTTTAAAAAGCTATCTGTTATTCCTTCTAAAGATGGAGTACGACATATAATATCAATCTTACGACAGATAAATTTAAATATCGACCAAAACGCGTTCTCTAAGTCTATCCAACAGACTGTAATTTGCCTCTCGCCTTTCCATCTTCTTTCCATCCAGCATTTTTTAAACTCTCCGAGAGCAAAGAGTTGTGTTTTAGCCATCCAAAAATTCCGGGTAAAAACCCTTTCTGTTGATTTGGCCTAAAATACATGTTGCTGAGCAGTAAAATACAGTTTGTAGAACTGAGAAAAAGATTTCCGATATAGTATTTGCTAAGGCTATCGGTCTGGTATCTTTCGGACCAGTACCTCGATCTTTTTTGTGAATGAGTAAAAAATTACTTTCGCGAAGCACTCCGGTATTTGCTTCCTTGACCAGATTATATCATTAATAGTTATGAGATGTTTACGAACCGAAGCACATTTTTTAAAGACTATGAATGGGATATCAGCGGGTTTTATTCAAAGTTTCTTGTGAAAAATTTAAATAAGTTTTTAAGCTTGAACTTCTTATAAACTAATAAATATTTTTTTAAATAATTGTTTAATATCTAGATCTATTAAAAATATATACAAATATTATATCATATATACAAATGTTATGTTAGTAAACCGATAAAAGAAAATGTGCAGCAAATAAATATACTTGTAGTAATTACTATTATCAGTGTTCGAAAATAAACAATTTATATCTCAGTATATAGACTAGGTAAATAATCTAAATCCGTTAGAAAAATCAGGAGAATAATAGAATAAAACTGTTGTATAGGGTTCGTGTGAAACCATTAGTTAAAGCATTCTGATATTTATAGCCTAGTTACGAAGCTTAATGAGTTCGCGTATTTGGTTTAGCAAAGATAAATGAATAATATCGCTAACTGATTTATGACCCATGAAAGCTGTATAAATGTGTATTATGATATATTCCTAAATTATTGCTCACAGTTCGATTTACGTTTGGTTGTAGAGTTGTTTTCTTGTTTTTTTTTTTTAGAAATGGCCGCAGAAGCATCAATATAAGCAATCAAGTCTGAATTTTTAACAGAATATGCAGATATATTTCTTTTTATAAAGCATAAAAAAAATTATATCTGAATAAAAAACATTTTGTTCCTCTTACGCTTTATGTATTCTTAAGAAACCAGGTCTAGGAAGAATTTAAAAACCAAAATAATTCTACAAAATTTACAATTGCAGAAAGGGCAGAACGCGGAGGAACCACAGTATTGGACATCATTGGCTCAGATGTATGCCTCGTAAGATCCAGTCAAACATGGTCCATCAAAAAGAGATTAATCCAAGCAGTCACATTAGAGAAGGTAGTGAGGACTGATAGAGAAATTTATTCGTGACCAGAAATTTCATTGTCAAAAGGTTGAGCAGAGAGTTTTGTGCCATGTGATTAATTAATTCGAGATTACACTTTTTTATTGTAGAACTTGGTTATTTATTTAAAGGCGCTTTATGCGGACTTATCTTCAAAACTTTTTGGTTTCAAGCCTCTAATCAGTGAGATATTAAGGAAATTCAAATACTTATGCTTTTCGCACAACCAAATTTGGCCAGGAGACGTGGGTGAGCTTTGATACCAATGGGTAGGGGCAGTAAAGTGATATTTAGGTATTTAAATGCTTGACATGTCTAAAATTAGTAAATACAATTAATTACGAAATAGTACTGCAAATGTACAGAAATATGGCTAAATATTTTCAATGAACCTAACATTACTTTTAACAAGTTGTTTTATCAGAAAAAAATCTATATATTATCAAAGTAAACGTTCTTAAATACTTTATTTTAAAAAAGATAAGATACAGAGCAAACCATATAAATTTTTATTGAAACTTATAATGTGATTTTAAAATACATTTTCCATCTGGGAATATACAAAGCAAATTATTATTAAATTTAACACTTTAAATGGCTTGATTTTACGAACAAAACAGTACCTTTTATCGATAAATTATTGAAATATATCACTATAAGATGGGACCGTTTTCAAAGATTTTGTACTCTATTTCCCCCATAAGCCGGCCTGCGCCCATATACCTAGTATATAGAAATTAAAACCTGCAAACCTATAGTTTTTGGGTGGTGATGGGATTACAGGAGATTAGAGTGTAGTCCTCAGATAAAAATAAATTGAAGACTTAATGTGGCAAGACCTACGACCGCTGTAAAAACATTAGTGAAACTTTGTTGACTGAATCTATTAATAGGAAGGATGAATGCCTTGGAATAAAATCGGATTTGCCATCCCAGTGTAGCCAATTCTGGAGTGTATGCGCGAGCCGAACCCTTCAGAGTCGCTTCGTCACACCTGGTCGCCAACAGGCAATTTAGAGTCATAAAATTGTTATACCATAAAATAGCACTACAATTTTAAGTACCTATATAAATATAGTTTGAAATTATTAAACCGTACTTGGTTTCTGGCAAAATTGCTGTAAATGTTATGAAATATATATTAGGCGGTATGAGAGCTGTTTGGTTTAGCTGGCTATTAATTCAATGGCTTCTGCGTCCCAATGTTTAGTTATTTATGACTATTAGTGATAAAGTTACCAAAAACCATGACTTCTTCAGCTCACTAGTTAGGATAATTCCATAAGAAATGGAAAATAAATGATTAAATATATTATAGAACAAACACTTTAAACACATTGTTTATCTAATTTGATAATACTGAAAACAACTTGAAATTCAAAGACTAACTACTCTTTTGCTGTAAGTATACTAAACATACTACTATGTTCTTAATAAAATTTTGGAACTATTTATTAGTTTTTAATGTCAACACATTCGTTTTAATCATAAACTTATGTTACAAGTAGGAATCAAGTTTTTCTTTTCTATGATTATGATTTTATTATAAATGAATAAAAAATGAAGTTAACAATCATTAGAGCCTTCATTTGATGCAAGTAAATGTTAAATCTTTGGAATTATGTTTATAAGCCGGTTTATTATTTATTTTCTTTGCGTTGCAGATGAATATTATGGTTATTAAATGCCGTATCTCATGAACATGTTAAATACGAGGGATGATAGAGCATTGTCTGTTTTTCATTTGTATACAAAATATCTGTAAAGTCAAGATTTAAAATGTTTTAAAATTAATCACGAGCAAAGTAACCGGTCACAAAGGGAAAATGTAAAACAGATTTCCTGCCTGCTGCAAATTTTGTACAGATTAAATTGAGGCTACCGTGTAATTAACTAAATACAAATTTTCTTGAATAAAATGTACTCGTAATCTTTTTTGTTAATATAAATAATAATTTGTGTTATTTAATTGTTATTTTCAAATTTCTTTTTTTTTATCATAGGTGGCAAACGAGCAGACGGCCTACTTGATGGAAGTTAGTCACCGTGGAAATCTGAAACATAATAATGGTGCGCATGCGTTGCCAACCTTGATAGTGGCAGTCGGAGAGGAAAGGGTGGGAAAAGAGAAAAGAGCAACCGGCACTCTCACGCAGGCACTACAGGCTACTTCACGCCGATCTTCTGTCACGGGGTGTTACTTCCCCGGTCGAACAAGCCCATGTTCGGACTATAGTTACTGGCCAGCTATAGCGACTTGATAGGTAGGCTCTACCACCTTAAAAATTTCTAAAAGTTTTATGAGAGAAAGTCTAGATTGATTGCAGATTCTGAGTACGATAAATATGCCGGTATCTAATTTCTTTAAAGTTATAAAGCGTCCACTCTAAAGCAGAATTTACAAGTTACGGTTACAGTATCAAAAACATGATACGGTACGGAATCTTGAGACAGAAGGGTAATGTTGCTTCTATTAAGTTGTAGAATGAGTATTAGAACGTTAAAACGTGCAAAAGATAAGATAGCGTAAAGGTAAAACAATCGGTTATAGCTAATATATTATAAATACAAAGCAACTATATTGTATATTCTACAGGAATCTTATTTCTTTAGGATGAGTAGAGACTATCAAAAAAATTATTTGCTTACGAATGTTTAATTTTGAAAAAAAAAAAACTGATACCTAGTGCGTTATGTATACTTTAAATATAATGACGTGACCAATATCAATAAGCAAGGCTGTTAAAAATGTAGTGATATTTGTGTTAGTATTGCCAATGGGACTGATAACCGAATTTTGGGTCGATAGATTTAAAAAAATATATTTAAATAAAGTTATTTATGTATAACTATTGCATCATATCTGAACCAGTAAAGTGGTATAAAAACTTAAACTTACTTGACCAAACACAAAATATGTTCTTTATGTGTAGGTTTCTATTTCACTTGTATTAGTTCAATTTTAGAAATAATAAATTAAAAGCATTTTTACTTTAATATATAACTTATGAAATATGAATGGAATATTTTATGAATATAAATATAATAAGCCTCAACATATAGGCAAGAATAACAAAAGAATAAGTAATGTTGTTCTATGTAACATATTTGACGGAGGCCGACGTTCGCCGTCAACCTTTAGGCTGATGTTTGGTTAAGTTACACTGCAAACAATATTACTCCTCTCTGTCTATCTTTTCCTCAGTCAAGTCGTTTTTGAAAGGGATTTTGAATAATATAAGATGTGTATTATTTATATGCACTAAATATAAGATAATCTTATAACCAAATTATTTTATAGATATTTAAATAAATAGATTTTATGGTGAAAATCAACATGTCGTATTAAATTAAATTTTATGAGTGAAATGTAATTAAGTGGGGTTCTTGGTTATCTTCTGCGAACAGGTGGTTAGCAATGACAGTCTTAATATATTTTGATAAAATGTAAGTCCTTAATATAGATAGCTATTTAAAAAAAAGGTATTATTTATTGTTTATCAGCCTATAGCATGCTTTCTAAGCAAACTATCTAAATCTTTGGTCCCCTAATTTGTAAGAATTTAAGTAATAAATGTAAGGATATTTCCGTCATACAATTGAAATAAAAAAATATGACATTCTTTGCATTGAAAAGAAATTGGTTAATGATAACATTTATACCCAGAGATTAGCACAAACCCAAAAAAGTTGTAAATGTTTTAAATTCTATTTATCTATATTTTTTAACGTTGGTAAATTCTATAGAAGTACTTTCTTTGAGACGTGCAAAAACATTCCTATGAAGAGTTCCTTGTCTAATTAACTTTAGCTTGAAGGGTCTACTTACACTAACAATTTCACACTTTACACAACCACTAAATTCTTCACCCAACTCCTTCACTTAAATAAAATACAGACTATTTTCTTACACTCCACAGTCATAACATTTCTTGAAACCATGATGTATATTTAGAAAAAACATGCATATATACTTTAAACGGATTTCTTACTTATTAATATCTAAATAGAAGAGCTATATTTATAATATAATTAAAATATCGAATGAAAAAACAAAAAAATTGAAAAACAATTTTGTGTTTGCGGTATGTTTGAAAAAAGACATAATATGAAAAATTTTGTTAACATTATTAATAAAATGTTATGAAAGTGAAGTTTTATGATCCGCTTATTAATAAAGTGTTAGTTATATTTTTTAAATTGACAATTTTTCCTAATAGTAATGAAATAGCTGAACTTTGTGAATACATATTTTTCGAATTTTAAGACGATTTTTTAATTTGGCGTTTGTAAAGTACTATTTAACAGTACTATTAATAGAACTATCTACTGTAATTAATAATGTTATACTTAGTAAATTAGTGTTGTCTTATAATATGTTATTTATGGGGCTTATAAAATATGACATCGTTCCATGTAATATCATGAATGTTTGGAAAAGCTAAGTCTATATGGTATACTCGAAGACTAGCGTTACAAGAGTGTACTATACTATAACCATGCTGCTCTTCTCTTGGAGTTAAAGTAAACCTTTTAGGTGTTACTATACTCAGAAATATAGTTGTTTATGTAATTAATAAAAAAAAAATTACTAAATTAAATGTTTTAAGATTTATAACTATATAAATTATTTTTGTGTTAAATACCTACCTATACCTATATATGTAATTAATTCATAAATCTGAGATATACTAACCTTCGATTGGATACAAATGATTATTTAAGATAATTATTTGTTACTATTATTCGTTGGATGAATTTCAGATTTAGAGAAATTATTTACTTTGTGTCACTTGATTACTAGATTATTCATAAGAAAAAACATTATACCAAACACTTCAAAAATTAAAAATAAAAGAGAATATGGAAACAGTTCTGGATGTTTTCAATTCTATTAACAAAGAGATTGTATTATTGTACTTAATAAATTTCGCTTTAATCAACACTAGTTGTTTCATGCTTTCGGGGTGTTTTTTTTATTCTTAATAAATGATATAATTTCCAAAATAAAACTAGCCTTGTTACGTACGGGCACTATTATAAATAAATGAACATCGCCAGGGCAACATCGTTGTATGGATAAGATATCATTTTGACAAGAGACGTTGCTGACTCCGCGGAATGAATACCAAGCCGTGTGAACCAGAACATTCCTGATACCACACAAGCGATGGAATGGCATTGCGATACTAACATCCGGGCAATCATGTAGTCTTAGGTATAGGATATAAGTTTTAATATGTAATTCTTATCTTAATATACATATAAGTATGTTTCGTAGTTTTCATGGAAACTCCGGTTGCCACCTTATATAATTGCCTCTCTTACTCATTATAACATTAAAATGCGACAATAAAAGTCTCGTTAAAAGCGGTTACTTTACTTTAATATTAAAACTAACAATTTACATAAACTAGTGTAAAATTGACAAATTATATTTCAGTTACTCATAGGAATTCATAATTATGTTCAAACGAAACTTGGTGTGTTTGAACCATTACGTGGTAATTTTTTTTTAACACTAAAAAGAAAATTGCTTTTTATGTCTATATATGCATTAATCACTTTAAAGGGGAAGTATATAATTTTAAAATAATAAGGTAAAAAAAATTAAAAATACTCATATCATATTGTAGTATAATTCTCTTCAAGTCTAAACTTAATTTCTAATGAAATTGTAATGGAAAAATAGGCGTCAATCAATGAACACACTCTGAAATGTAATATTTATAGTTAAAAGTCAAAGTATGTTACAACAATGACAAAAAGTTTTAAACAAAATGTAGATTTAAGTAATGTAGATCTGAAAAAAATACTTTAAATTACGGCTTTATTTACGATTAATTGATTTATTAATTCGAATAGTTTTCTCGAGACTCTTAGAGAAAAAAGTAGCTCATCAGTTACATACTCTTTTCGTTAATTTTCAAACGAAATTGAATTCATTTAAATGAAACTAATATTTTTCTGATTACTACGCGTATTTTATGATTTTAAAAACTACATACTCCCGACGTTTCGGTTACTTTGCAGCAACTGTGATCACACATTTCGTCTGCCTGTATAGTTTTTAAAATAATTCAATACGCATAGTAATCCGAAAAATATTAGTTTCATTTAAATATACACACATATTGAAAAAATAGCGTAATATTAGTAGGATTATTTATATATTTTTAGAAAGATAATTAAGTCTACGAAACATTACCTCGGCTGCAATATACTCTGACATAATTTAACTTATCTATTTATTAATTATGATCGATAAACGTATTAATTTCGTTTATTGAAACAAATGATGTGTCCTGTGTAAGTTATTTTGCTAAATAAGACCAATGTTCTTCAGGGATTGGGTTGGATTACAGTGTAAAAAAAAACAGTTAGTTGTATATCATAATTTTTTTAAAATTTTATGTGAGATAAGCAATAAATATATAAAAGTTATGTTCGTCGAAGATGGTTTCCATACTAAGGGGCGGTGTCTTATTAGAATTCTTTTCAGCTAGCCTTAAATCATGTTTTAGACTAACCAAAATTTTTTCAATGTTATCCTGTATATCTTTTTATTTGACACGTTGTAATAGATGGTTTTATCCGGCGCAAATAATGTGATATTGTGTAATAAAAGTCAAAAGAAGGAAACATATTGCCTTAAATTAGATATCAGTTATCCGTAATCCGTGGCATCTTTGAAAAACATTATTCTACCCCAAACTGAAAACTAATTTTGATATAAAATAATATATGTTCAGAAATCTTTTTAAAAGATGGAATTAGGTACGTAGTTAGATAGTATGTGAAAAATTATTAATTATTAAAATTACTTGCAACAAAAATTTATTATTTAAATTACATCTTATAAAAGTGTGTTTTTATGTTGAATAATAGAATAATGAAATAATGCGTGTTGTTTTGTGTGTGCGTGTGCGTTCCAACGAGCGACTAATAAAAGTCATTGCTCTGTTTACAACATTTCCATTTTTAACTACCACTCTTGAAAGAAATGTAGGCTTTTGGATTAGATTTGAGAAAACTAGCTTTAATGATAAAAATCACACCATAAGCCAAAAGACTGTGACTGGAATGTCCACCTTTATCGAAATGACCAAAGTGAGGACAACTTTCTTAATAACAGGAAACGAATACGACGGTTTTTGTAATGAATTTCCTTTTTTGCAGCCATATATTTTTATAGAAATTTGGGTTTACGTACAAACGAATATTCTTAATATATCAAATATATAAATAAAATGAGTAACCTAAATTATAGAATTTAAAACACTGACTTATAAGTAAACTATTTCTATAAATGAAAACAGATTATCTGATTCATATATAAAATATTAATTTTAAATAAAATCATTGTTTTCAATAGTGTTTAATAATGAGATAACCGTTAAAATTCTTTTTGTTTTTTTTTTTTTATCTACATTCTCATAAGTACAGGGGCTCATTTTTAGGCGTTCTTCTTACTGTATTGACACCAGCTTTTAAAAACAGCCTTCATAATGTCTAATAGTGTTGCAGTTTATATGAGGCTAAAGTTTGTGTCAGAGATGGTGATGTAATGTGAGAAGAACAACAACAGCGAAATGATTTTACGATTGCGATGTTACATTAATGGCTTCGTCACCATTATAATAATCTATTTTTGTATGAGAAATATTTTATACGTAGTAAAGTTTTTAGAATTGTAAGGGCTGCGCTTTGATAAATCCCGTATTCAAAAGATAATATCAAATGCAACCATATAAAAAAGAAAATCCGATAATTGTTTTTTTTCTTTTTATCACAGTATCATTAACTTCATATTGGTTTATAGAAAAAAACATCATGAATATTCTGAATATAAAAGTAATAAAATGGAAAAAGAAGCTTACAATATTTCCAGTGGAACTGTGTTTTAGTTATTCAGAAGTGTGCAATATATAAAGAGACATGTCTATAAAGAATACAATTACCAAATAAGTATAAAGCAATTTGAAGAAAAAGAATGACATAAGATAAGTAAAGAATAAAAACCTCTATACAAACATCAGGTATGATCTACTATTAAATGAAACCTACAAAATTATTGATTAAAAATTTATTTATGGTAAAAAAAATATTAAGAAAATATTATAGCGTTCGAAGCTGACTTCACAACGCAATTTTTTTTAAGAATAAATGAATATCTGGTTCTGTAATACGATGTGTAACGCCATTGTCATTATTTATAATAAGTTCATGGGAAGTTTATATATCATATAAAAATCCAGTATCAAATAAGGTGTATTGTGCAGGTTTCGTGAAAAAGAATTTATTTAAAATTTAATATTCAAAATATAGTTATATATATTTTTTAATATTCCAGGTGGTAGAGCCTAGTTGTGGTAAAGTTACTATATTTCGAAAATGGGCTGACTCGACTGGGGAAGTACCACCCTCTCACAGAAGATTAGCGTGAAGTAGTCTTAATTGGCTGCGTTTAGTCCGATGAGTGTGAGCGCCGATTGCCTTTTCCCTTTTTCCACCTTTTTGTCCTTTTCCTTTTGCCACCATTTCCTGCCCTTTCCCTTTTTCCATCATTTGCTCTCCCCCTTCCCTAGTCAAGGGTGCCAAACTTAATTTGATATTGAATAATAATAATTAAAAAATAATTTGCAGCTTTAAGCTTTAAATAATTTTAAGAATTGAAGCCAAATAAAAGAAGCTAAAATGTTACGAAACTGTCTCCTTAACATTGATGTAAAATAAATTTTTACAAACATTAAAAATAATTTATTTCATTATAATTTCATTTTTTTTATTGTGAGCATCAAAGCAAATAAAATAAAATAAAAAGAACCTTTTTATTATTTTTTTGTAGAAACTCAACAAATCTGTTTAGTTTATTTCATACAAACCATTTTCAACTTTTCCATATACGAAGTTTTAAATAGATCAGTGTGACAATCGCATGAATAATTCACTACGAAACGTTTCAACGATTACTTCGTGACATTTTCTAATGTTTAAAATATATTTTCGTCATGATAATAAAAAAAAAACATGCAACGTCCACTGAATTGAAAGGACATTAAAAAATCATAAGTCTCCGTCTCCCAAGATTTCTTCAAACAGATAGAACTTGGAAGTGTTTTGTAAATTAGGTTCGTTTATTCAATTTCCTTATGGATCTTACAGTCTTCCGAACTACTTTATTTGAGACGTACAAAAACATTACGGGCGAAGAGTTTCTTGTCTCGTTGACTTTAGCTCCAAGGGTTCTATTTACATTAACACTTAAACGCTTTACTCGACCGTTAACTTTTTCACCTCACTTCTTCATTTTGATAAGGATCACCTGGGTGAAAGTTTGATAATATATAATTTTTAGAATAAAGTAGACGCTATGTTTTGTCTGTTGATTAATTATGATGCAAGTTTTAAATAAAACAGCATAGTTGATGAGTGTATACGACAATGAAATAAATTAATTTTCAGAGCTTAAATTAATAAGATTGACATATTGCTTACATTTAGCAAAACCTATAGGACATAAAGAAAAGAATTGATATAAAAAGAAACAATTATAAGAGAGAGACGAAACCTCTCAGCATTCCATGGATTCACCGTGCGGGTGCCGGGTCCATCGCGTTGCGTTTACTTAAAAATTAAGATTGAAAATATTTTAGTATTTTGAACTGGTTTAATCCAGATAAATAAAATAATACGTCAAAAGTTTTCAAATATAAAATCTTCTAATTATTTTAAATTCGTCTGGACACGAATGTAAATCTATCATACATTTTGTTAATGCACACATATGTCTTATTGTTTATAAACTGTATATACAAGTTTACTAAAGCAAGTACATAGTCCAATGAAAAGCAATTTATAAGTTTAAATTAATTATGTATTTTCTCATCTCATATTTCATAAAACTTCTTGTATTTTGTAAAAAATCTTTTCAAAAAATTATTACATTTATTACATATCTATTATACATTTATAACAAAGATGGGCTCCTTTGAACTCATTAGAGATTTTGTTCTCTTTGATGTCATGGATTTAACTTTGGTCACATTAGACAAACCTGTATATCAGACCATAATAATTAAATAACATGAGAGCGGAGTAAGCGGATCTTAAATTGAAAAATTCAAAATTTATTCCAAATCATGAGCAGACTGATTGTTTTGTTTCTTTTATTAAATATAAGTAGTAGCAAGTAAAATCGATTATATTTTAAAATTGATTGTTTCAGTGTGTGTCAATCTCGCAAAAGATTTAAAAATACTTAGAGTCTATATTTTTTCATTGTATTAACTAATTATAACTGAATTTTATTAAATTTAAAAAGTTCCTACGTATTAATCCTGTAACAAGATATTTTCTATTTACCTTATATACAATTAAAACATGTTACATATTAGAGCATTTTTTAAATAATAAACATAATTTAGTTTAATTAAATCGAAACAGATGTGGTGATATCGAGAATAATAAAAACTATGTCTAGCTACTGTTAAAGTTATGAAATGGGTAAACCTAAGAAAAAAAACATGAAGCTTCTTTGAATACAATTGTGGGGAAATTTTAATTAAATAAGTAAACGTCGTTATAATTGATAATACCTTTTGTGTATGTTGTACAGGTTTTTTCTTCCGTCATGACAAATATTGTCGGAGGAGCATTATTATAACGCAATATATTAAAAGTGTCACTATTATTTGTTGGAGCATAAAACAACGCTGAAAGCAAGTTCTCACTTACATAAAATGGTCCGATTATTATACCAAAAGCAACAATTTCAACATCAAAAACAAAGATTTTGTTATTGAATGAAAAACTATTTACAGGCGAATGGTTTAATTAATTAAAAGCAGGGAGTAAACCCTTTGCTCAATTCCTATAAGTTCATGTTAATAAATTAAATTATTTTAATAAAGTGTCTTTATCTTTCATTTATGAATATTTAATTTAAACGTGTGATTTAGACGATTTAAATTAAGTTTTAATAGAAAATTACATTAACTCTCATAAATAGGACTTTATTCGAAATAGAACATATGGTAATAACTTATTAATTTTCATATTAAAATTACTGGTCCTTTTACTGTAATAAAGTGCATTAAATTGTGATTAAATTCGAAACAAACAATTATAAATTATAGTGACCACTATATTAGTATATTAAATATTAAGGAACAATTATATTTCATAAATAGCCAAATATTCTTTAGCTTTTACTTTTAACATTTCAAAATTTGTCAGAAGAAAACCTTTTCTATTAGATGTTAGATAGAACCTTTTAATATTGCGTTAGTAAAAAAACAGCCTCCTATGCTATATGGGATATTATATATTCGTTGTTTTCCCTCAAGAAAAATAACATGTTTCAATAAATGTTAATTTTTTGTAAAGTTTAATATCTATTTATTTACCAGACAATAACTTGCAAAATTAGTTTATATGATACCATGTGATAAATTGTACTTTTATACCAGCAACCCGAGATCTCGTTTGTAAAAATGACTTTAATTTTTTCCACAAATGGTGCCGTCTTTTGGATCAATATTGCAATACTTTATTAAGTACATACGACACTGTACTATATATTTATCTTGAGATAAATGTCTTGTATTTCAAAAATATTTCATTGATAAAGGGTGAAGAGGTTAGATTTATTTGATATCTCATATAATTTAAGCAATGCTTTACAGCCCATGTTTATAATAAACTTCCATTACAGGCTTAATAAATATTAATTGAGAATTTCTTATTACTTATGATAAACGGTTTGTACAATAAAATTATTTCTATGTTATATAAAAATTTCATAAATGTATTAAATATTACGATAACTTTTTTAATATTTACTTTAATAATATTTTAACTTAGTATAATTTTTTAATGTTTTGTTATTTAATATATACACAGCTTGCAATGTTTATTTAATAAATAAAAGATAAGTCGTAAATTTTCTGATATTTTTACAAACAAATGAACAGCGTCTTATAAGTTATGTTCGTTTATTGAGTTTTATTATGGATGTTCCAGTCTGCTGAACCATTTTCTTTGAGACGTGCAAAAATATTACGGATGAAGAATTCTTTTTTCGTTGACTTCAGATTTTAGAGGTCTATTTACATTAACACTTTCGAACTTACTCTACCCTTTTATTTTATGCAATTTATAATTCCTTGAAATGGTGGCTCTATATGAAAAGTTTTAGTCGATGTTAAAGTGTATTCCACATGCGAATTGGGTGTTCATTACCAACTGTCGATAATTAGGTTGGAATAATGGTTGGAGTAATGGTTACATTTTATCGAAATTGTTTATAAAGAGACGCATGTTTAAGGCATTAATTAAACTTAACAATAAATATCCTCATATCGTTATCATATTATATTGCCTTAAGAAAATAAAAATTTACATAAAAGTGACCATAATTTTTAAACTATTATTTAAAATAATCTTTAAGTGTTCTTAGTCATTGTTTTTTTTATTAAAATTTTAATTATACAGACAAACGCCACACTATAAATAAATAAAGGAAGATTTAATTTAATGATTTTGGTTGAACAGAATACTCATCAGGTACAATAATTTCAACTTTGAACGAAATGCGAAGTTTAAATATTAAAAGCCCACAATTTTTGTAAACAAATATAACAAATTCTGCAATAAATACATTTAAAAATTATTGTTAATGCTCAACAAATAGAATAATTATATGAATTCGTTAGAGAATTCTGATTTCAGCGTAATATTTTTACACTTTGAGACTGGTTTGGATAATAATTTTATCACATTAAATTGTTAAAGCATTGAAATTTGTCCAAACATAAAACAAAAATAAAAATGATTGCGTCGCCGGAAGATCAACAGAAGTGATAACTTAAACTATGGGGTTTTCCAATAGGGACGCTTGAACTTTGACAGCTGATTGCGGCCATGTTGTTTGAGTGACAGCTGTCAAATGCAGTGTGTTATATTCATTCCGTCCTCCCAAACCACCATGGCAGGTTACAGTGTCGAGCAGCACGTGCAAATCATAAAATTGTTTTATGAAAATGGGTCTTCAGTTCGAGCAACGTTCCGCGCACTTCGCCCGTTTTACGGTCGCGATGATCGTCCTGCCGAGTCGACTATCCGTCGATTGGTGGACAAATTCGAGTCAACCGGGTCAGTTAACAATCAGCCGGTTCCCGTGCGTCAACGTAACGCGAGATCTGCCGAGAATATCGCCGCTGTGCGCGACAGTGTCCTCGAAAACCCGCGGCAGTCAATTCCGCGTCGCGCACAGGAACTCGGCCTTTCGCAGACGACAACTTGGCGAATTTTGCGTTGTGACTTGAGCCTGCACCCGTACAAGATCCAGCTGACCCAAGAGCTCAAGGTTAATGACCATAGACAGCGCCGTGTGTTCGCTGACTGGGCATTAGAGCAGTTGGAAGTTGACGCCGATTTTGGCAAAAAAATCATCTTCAGCGACGAGGCGCATTTTTGGATGAATGGCTATGTCAACAAGCAAAATTGCCGTATTTGGGACGAGACCAATCCACACGAGGTTCACCAAGTGGCAATGCACCCGCAGAAAGTGACTGTTTGGTGCGGATTTTGGGCCGGAGGCGTGATTGGTCCGTATTTTTTCGAAAACGATAATGGTGTGGCCGTCACCGTCAATGGTGAGCGATACCGGTCGATGATAACCAACTTCTTTTGGCCTGAAATCGAGAATATGGATCTGGACAACATGTGGTTTCAACAGGACGGCGCTACGTGCCACACAGCACACGCTACGATGGAAGTTCTGCACGAGCAATTTTTGGACATGGTCATCTCGCGCGGAGGCGACGTGAACTGGCCACCGAGATCGTGCGATTTGACCCCGCTGGACTTTTTCTTGTGGGGTTTTCTTAAGTCGCAGGTCTATGCCAACAAGCCGCAAACCACCGATGCCCTCAAAGTCAACATACGCCACGCCATCGATCAAATACAGCCCGATTTGTGCGCCAGAATCATCGAAAATTGGACCTTTCGTGTGCGCGCCACCAACCGAAGCCGTGGCGGTCATTTGAATGATGTCATATTTCATACATAATGGGGTCGATAGACCTTCCAAATAAAAAAAAATTTCGCAAATATCTTTCCTACATGTATTTTTTTTTGCATTTCAAAGATCAAGCGCCCTTAATGGAAAACCCTATATTTAATATAGATTGTGTAACTTGAAAAAAATTAGGATATTACTTAAATTTTATATACAATATATTGATAATATATTTATTACTAAGTTGAATATTACTCGAACCACTTTTTCCGCTTGAGTGTAATACTGATTCCGTATATATGAGAGAAAGGGAAACCAGACTCAGTGTCGCCGATACACGTTACGTTACGAAGCGGTTTACCCTCCCATAAGAAGTCATCACTTCAAAAAATAATAATAAAGAAAAGACGTTTGTATGTTAACATAATTAACAAATAAATTATAAAAGTCATTTTGCTAATCGTTTTATTTGGTGTAATATTGGAATATTCTTAAAATTACCATTGACATGATTTTTAAATGGATATTTTGTTTTATTGAAATATAATGCAACTTTTTATAACAAAACTACCAATAATTATAGCAAGATAACGGAAACAATAATGCTGGTTGGGTCTATTCTATATTTTCTTAATTAAATTATATTCGTAATTGATTTTAACAGAGTTATTTTTTCGTTATTGACAGTAATTGCTCATTATTGTCCATATAAACTAAATAGACTTCTATCCTGTTAATGGTTTCATTATTTAGAATTAGGATGATGAGATTTTAAACCTAATACAATTTTTGACCATTAAAAAAAAAGAATATTTACATTATTAATCATCTTGTTTTTTATTAGATTAGAAATATTTATGAAGATCAAAATTAATAATAAAATTCCAAGATACAGAATTAGTGAACGGTAAACATTGAAGATTCACTGCGATCCACTTAACTTGAGCAAAAGTGGCTTTTACCTTGAGCGGTTTTCAGTGGTTGTCAAATAAGAAGTTGCGAACGTGCTCATCAACGGTTCGCGACAAAAACTTCAATTCATTAAATTGTGTTTGTCTTTGTAGATTTCACTTGTAAATTTGTTGAGTAGCCTTGGGATCTCTGAAAACGATTGTATTTATCTGAAATATCAGCTAATAATTTCTCGAATTTCATTCGTTACTTTAAATTCGATCTTTATTTTTATCAAATAAGTAAAAGACGTTCAAAATTTTTTAAAATGCACTTTGAGCATATAGTTACATTAACATCGTACTTGTTCATTTCTTTGCTCTTAAATTTTCTGAGATAACACTTATCTAATATTAGAGAGTAGAGGAGCCCAAGGAGGGATTTTTGAAGTAATTTTGGAGTGTCAGAAATTATATAAGGAGCGTCCAATATTCTTGAACCTTTTAAAGTACCTCTACATATAATAATAAACCCTTTCTATAGTCGATTGTGTTGAAGGGAATCGGTCAGATTAGTAAAGAAGTCGATTAATAGATCTATTAATAGATTGTTGTTCAATTACATTGAGAAGATTTTATCTAAATAATCTGAGAATTTGCACGTGACATTAAGAAATGGGTGAGTCTACAAGTTAAAAAAAAAGGTCACCTCCAAATAATAGAGCGTGTTTCACTTTTTTAAATTAAAGGAAACACTATTAAAATTACGAAAAACTAATATTCTGACGATTTTCATGGTGCGAATTCAAAGAAGTGACAACAAACTTCGAGGGTGAGTCTAGTGGAGATGAAGACTAACGTATGTGGGTATTTAAAATTTTAATGAGTACAATTTATCTTTAATTTTATTGAATTATACGGGTTTGTAGTTGTAATGATTTTTTGTTAGTATATTTTTAATAATATAACAATGTAAATGTAGATATATTGTGTCAAAATTACCTTTAAAAAGCGATATCCCTCCATATAATTGTTAGATTATTATTCAGGATGACTATGTCATCAATTTGACCTTCCAGCATAATAATTTAAAGGGCTGGAGTATCTCAGGGTTACCTTTTTTACAACCACAAAGTCTATTATGAGTAGGTGTCACGTCCAAATCGTCAGACATTTTAGTAGGACATTTTTCAGGGTTCAGTTACAGCATACGTAACACATTTATTCGAGGTAGTCTTGGAGTCCGTAACGTAGCGGATAAGCTTCAACAGAGTCGCCCGAGATGGTATGGCCACGTTGTACGCTAGCCTAAGAAGTACGTCGGAAGAAATTGCTTTGATATGACTGTCCCTGGAGCAAGACTCCCAAGACGCTCAAGGAAGTAATGGCTGGACACAGTGAAGCAGGATATGAGAGCCAATGGACTTACGACCGAGGATGCCAAAGACCGTGAAAAGTGGAGGAGTTGAAGCAGGAAGGCAGACCATGACTAAAGCTGGGATAATTGTCAGGAAGAAGAAGACTTTTCAGGGTTTATTTGACATACACTTTGAATGTCTAGCAGGCTCGAATAATTTTTTTTGTTCTTCAACCGCTCATTACGACCAGCCCACTTGAATTAATCGTCAGATTAATATATAATAGTTATCAGACTGAAAATGACAGACTAGCTTTATACATTTTTAAAAATGATCGCAGGCTCCCCCGCCACTGAAATAGAAAACTTAAAATATTTTTTTCTCTTTTTAGGAAATATTCTTTAAAATCTTATAGGTCCCCATGACGCTCGATTAATTGTAAATTTAGCGTCCTGGCCTCCCCTACTAAGAGTTTCAGCAATAAGATGCACATTTTGCGCAAATTTGTAAGTTACGCGAAATGAGTCAAAAATTTCGACATCATAATCAAAGGTTTCACTATTAAATTAAATCTTCACACATATAAATGTAATAAATAAAATAAAGCAGCATGCTTGATATACAAATTAATATCACTACAACTCAGTCTATTTATTTTTCATTTACAAAAATTTAGTTCTACCTGAAGTAATATATAGGTAAATATGTGAAATACAAATAATATAATTGTTATGTTAACATCCAAATTACTATTTCATTTATCTTTATAATATTTTTTTATATATAACAAACTTACGCTTTCAGTGTACATTTAACAAAATATTCTGTGATTTATTTCATTTATCAAATAATTTATTATAATGTCTTTTGACATAACTTTTATGTGTTAACTTTAAATTCCTAATAACAAGTACCGATGAACTTTTTAGTTAATGAGTTAGATCGGTAACTCAAAACAGATATTAAGCGCTGCTGTTTTTCATGAATAATAAAATAACCTTCCTCTTCTCTTTTGCTTTTGACAGTAGAAAAACTTTTTATTGGACGGTAGGTAAAAACTCGTTAATGATGTGTCAGTAAAATTTTCATAGTAAGTATAGGTTGAATATTATAAAAGGTCTTTTAACCCTTAGTTAATTTAAATTTATTTGTATCTTTTTCTCATTTTTGTTCTTATCATTGAAATATAAATTATTACTTCCATAGTAAAGACAATTGCCTGTAAAATATTTTTTTTTATTATCAACTGGATACTGCTAGAATATGATTCCAACCCTGCTGGAATATAATTGGAAGTAGGAGAAGAAGTTGCAAGTGGTGAAAACACTAACTTAGGGACAGCCTATTCACCCTTTCCTTGAAGGTACTCACTTTATTTAATAATTGGAAGAAACCAAAATCGCAGCCAAACAGTTTCATACCTTTGCTGTTCGCATGAGAAAGGAAGAAGCGTGCCGTTTCGATCAAATGAGACCAAGATTTACAACGAACTGATAAAAAGAGGATGTAGCAATTAAAGCGTGCAATTCCTATGCAAACTCTTGAAAGTGTATATAAAAATTCAATTGTAATATATCATCCCAATCTGCTGAATCTTGAGGCCACTGTGGCCTTTCACCATAAAGATCATAATCGGTTTAAACTTAACGAGACAGTGGTGAGAGATTCTATGACCATGATGATGATATGACCTCGATGGTGTTACTGTCTGAATCTGTTGTCAGTACAAGATCTAGGCTGTATGGTCATGCACATCCAGCATTTTTGTAGCTTTTTTAACCAGATGTGTCCTAAACATACAAGATAAGTCCTCTAAAAACACATGCTATTCTGAACGGTACTGAAGAACAGACACAACAGAGGTCTCACTAAGATGTTTAAGAAAGCAAGTCATATCCTGGCCACCCTTGCAACAACGGTAGTCATCGGCATAAACTATTTTGTCTACACTCGTGTCCATCATCATCCAGAGGGTAAAAAATTTGAGGTCTTCAAGATGACGGAGATGCTGACAGCATTTGTCATTCAGAGAACTGAAAAAACTTATACTCAAGTATATCACCTGAGTACGTAAGGTAAGCCGCATCTATAGGACATAGAATCAAAAAAAGTAACTGTAGCTTACTAGTCATTAGGTGGGGGTGGACTGGTAAGGGATTGCAGTGCAGTTTTTTAATGTTAGTGAGATTTAATTTTAAAAAGAGGATGTGCAGCCGCTGTAGACACTTTCTTTTTTTATGACTTTTTATATTTAACAATAAAATATGGAGGATGGAATTTGAATGAAGCCTTGTCATCTTAATCAATAACACGGCTAAACCTCCAGAGATTGAAATCGGCTTTCTTAACCTGTCACCTAACAGCACGAAGAAGCTACCCTCGTATTATACACATTTGGCGAGACGGCGTTTCAAGGGTGTCTAGCTCACTAATTTGACACATGACCTTATGACCAAGAACCCGACTTAATGAAGACCATGGCGTTTCCTACACAGTTCGAAACATAAGACCACAGTTCAGATCCATCCTCCATATGGCTTCATCAAACAACATCGGAACCCGACGATTTCGTTGACTGTATGGTTTGGTCTGATGGGTAGTAACTATGCCAGTGGCCTATGTTGTGGCATCCCACCGAAAAAACAATTATTTCAAACAAAGATAATTATGACGTAGCATGGAAATTTATGAACACGATACAAATGAGTTGTAGCTTTTCAAATCAAAATATTCAAAAACCTTAATGCACTTGCTGGAATTAATGAGGTTATAAAAGTCGTCGTAATGAAAGTTGTCGACTATGCCACTTACCTCAACGTCGTAGAAAAATGTCCCTTAAAAATAAAATCAACTTTACAACACCTGCGTTCTTCTTGTTATGTCATGTATATGAGTATTTTTTGCGCGCAAATACTACGTACCATTTGATAAACTCCACATATAAATTTGATTTTTGGCAACTTCAATGTCAAGTCCGAATCCCGTTCTAAGCTTTCACGCTGGTTAAAGAAGTGCTAAAGGTGTTTTTAGAACCTGAGACGATATATCATAACACACCCCTGAACCTTCTGCGCCGGCAAAGTTGAGGTTAGTGTTCTATAAGCCGATCGAGCGTTACGTCGCCGCCGTCAATTTTTATATTACCAGTCTCTCGAATCTCTTAAAACTTATGCTGAATTGAGGTCCGGAGGTTTTGTAGTTTTGAGAATGGAAGGCATGGTTTGATTACAATAAAAGGTCTTTAATACCACCAACATAAAATATAACATTACTAAAAAATCTAGAAAAAGAAACTACTTATTAGGTTATTTTTAAACAAATAATTGACCCTTTTGTTACAACAATATTCGTTATTAGAACATTAATTAATTATTGTACTGTTGTAGAAAGGAAAGTATACTCCTTGAAAATAATAATTTGTGGGAAAATTCCGACATTTGGTTAAATGCCATGGCAGTAGGTGTCGTCCTTTATCGTAAAGGGCGCAGTAAGGGTAAATTTTCAATGAAAGGGAAAAGCATATGTATTTTTTTAATTTATTTCTGTTTACTCTACAGACTTTGTTTTATAGTTCATTAGTATTTTTAAGTATATTGATTTTTTCTAAAAAAATTTATAGACAAGATTAATATGTAACTATTCGTCTTTTGTTATCAGCATTAAAATTTACTTTAACAAATACAGTTGAATCCGTTCATTATGACTCGGTCTATATTGACCAACCGAATATTATGACGTCATTACACTACGAAGTTTAGTTTCATATAAAATTATTTATAAAATGTCTGATATAACGACCAACATGATTTTTTACACCTCCAGGTACTCGGTAATGTTCATTGATTTCCTACGACGTTCGGCATGTGGCTCGTTTTTTTATTGAATCTTAGTGAGTAATTGACGCTTGAAAGTCACGCATTGTTTGTCGTTTGTGTTTTTCATTGTAAGTACAAACTGTGTATAAAAAAAATCATCTCAACGCTGTAAAGTATTTACAATTGAGGCGAAAGGTGCTATTATATATGCAGATTATAAAATGGAGAATCAAACTCATCTATCGCTAAGGATATATCGCTAATTTGGCAGGAGTCATTCGACATCTCTATGATTTTTAAAAACAAGCAACGCCTTAAGTAATCGTTCAATTCAAATGTTTTAAAACCGAAGTGACTACAAAATGTTGATGAAGCATTAATTTAGTGGTTTAAAATCATGAACAACAAAAGAATGCCTATCAGCAGCCCTATGCTACAGGAAAAGGCAAATGTTTTTGCCGCGAGCTTTGGTATTCTCGATTTCAATTATTCTACAAGCTGGATCAGTCGTTTTAAAGTTCGACATAACATTCTGGCGGGAAAAATTATCGGTGAATCTTCGACTGTTGATCAAAATTCAACAATAAACTTGTTGGCATCTGTGTGGCTGAATCTACGAAGACAATTTTCTGGTAATGACCTATTTCTTTCTGATGAAACTGGACTGTTTTACAAATTAATGTCGAACAAAATTTTTAATATTTAAAGGCGAGACTTGTCGTGAAGATAACTTATCGAAAGAAAGAATAACTGTCATGGCAGCAGCTAATTTGAGAGGTACAAAGAAAAAGAAATTGCTCATTTTTGGAAAGTCACAAAAACCAAGATGTTTTAGAAGTGTCAAATCATTACCTGTCGATTATGCTTTTAATCGTAGAGCTTGGATGACGTCAGAACATTATAAAAAATGACTTCGATATTGGGATCGTGATTTGGTGAGGAAGAAGATTTTTTTTTTAATTCCTGGTTGATAATTTCCCGGCGCATCCAAATGTTACTGATTTAAAATCAATAACACTTGCTTTCCTTCCACCGAACACAACAACATATATATATCAGGGAATAATACGATCACTCAAAACTAATTTTAAAAAAACCTTGTGCTCAAAATTATTAATTGTTTATATCTCATTTTAATTAATTGTCTTGATGCTAATGGAAACGACTCTTCTACAAAAATAACGGTGCTGGATGCAATTCTGATGGTTATTTATTTATTTATTTATTTATTTATTTAAATAGGAAGCCAACGTTGTATACAATTTTAGTTCTTAGTCTTAATTAACACTTAATTATTTAATTTGTTACATGCATTAATTGTACACCCCACTTATAGGCTAACTCGACATTCGCATGTACATGATATGTAATAAAATAACATTCTTTGCATGTTCACTCACGAACAAAAAAAAATAGTAATAATAATAATAATCTAATAATAATCTTAAACAATAGCAAATGTGATACAGTTGAAAGTGACAACTGGTAAAAAATGAGGTACAAATAAAGTAAAATATTACAAGCACTGACTTAAAGAAAAAGTAACGAGAACCAAAAAAAGAAAAAGTGTGATCACAAATCATAATCAAAACATGGTTAATGATGTATGGTATAAAATGTCACAGTGTACCATTCACAACTGTTTTAAACATGCAGGATTCATTGAAAGCCACGACGGTTTACCTATTCAAATATCAGAACATGAATTTGATGAAACAGATGACGTCCCTTTAAATTTGTCATAAAACAGATTAAACAGATAAATTCAGAGTCTTTAGCAGCACCGGAATTGTGGAAAGATTCTGTTGACATACATAGCGCTCTCCTCACATCCGAAGAACCTACCGATGAAAATATCGTATAGACCATTAATGTTTCGGATCAACTCGAAAGTGATGTGAAAGAAGAAGTCGAGGAAGAACCATTACCTACCGTACAAGAGGCATTAACAGCTGCAGAATTATTATCACGATTTGTTCATCGCCACATTAAAAATGATAATTTGACCATAGCAATGTCTTTTATACATAAAAGTGTTAGACACTTTTTTACAATAAAATGAAAAAACAAAAGCAGACAAAGATTGCGGATTACTTACATTAAAAAAATACATTTGTATGTGTTTAATGTACTTATTACGTGCAATATTTTGATTTGATTTAATGTGTATGTATAAATATATAGTTACTACATTCCTCTATTAATATACTTAATAAAATAAATTTGTAATTAGTTTTAGAAAGTGCTACATATATTTTTTTAACTTTTGACAAAATATTGACATACTGACTAAATTATTTAAAATACATGTTTACGGTAGACAGCAGTTAATATTATTTTATGGATACGTCTTAGGACAAATTTAAAGAAAAAATATCTCTTGAATCTAAAGAAGTCTATCTACGTGTATTTAAGGATTTGTTTGGAAATCAAACAAGTCTTTAAGTTCAAAATAAATAAAGGAAAATAAAAAAAAACTATGAAAACGAAAGTTTAGTTTTTAGTTATTATGATACATAGTTAGATTTTTTTAACTTGCTGTTGTATTTATTGTTATTTATATAATCACTATTTAAAATCCTTTCTCTTATTATCTACTATACTATTCTACTACTATATTCTTATTTATTAAAGTAACTGCTTTTAAAGCGATGTTCTGAGGTCTTGTTATGCGATCGTACACATGGGATTTAATATTTTCCATGAGAACGTCACAGGTGTTGCATAATGGCTAGCCACGTTCTCTACAGTGATTAGAATATAATGTTAATTTCAACGTCTCCCTTATTAATATATAATGGTAAATAATTATAACTCTTCTCAATTAATAATTTTATTTCTATTAATTAAGGACACAATTCAAGGATGTTTACCCATATTTAAAATAAATATTAACATCTTAAAATCAACGACGTGCCAGCATACTTGAAAATATATAGAGTTACATCACTGTTATTCATAATAATATTTTTTATATCTTCTCTGATTGATCATTATTATTTCTATAGTAAGTTTAAAAAAAAAATTGTAAAACCTCATTTTGTTGTATTTTACTTCTGGTAGAAATGTCGATGTTCGCAGTCGTTGACTTCCTTTGTTACTATATAGTAAAAGAGTAAGTATTGATGAAGATTTCTTAAAATTTATATGTACATGTAAGTCTGGATTTCCGGTATCTTCTTAGTTCTATCAACATTCCAGTGGAGGATTCAATCTTATTGATATGTAAGTTGTACTTCATGATCTACATTTTTTTCTATGCAAATTAAATGATTTTCCTTGAATTTGTATTCGGTATATGATTTAATATAATGAGGTTTGATATAAAAATTTAAAGAAAAAGATGTCAAGTACCATTAGTAGCTGATATTTTTTGGATATGTTTGAGGTAATTTGAAGAATTAAAGAGCTATTAGAGCTTTTAATAATGTTTTTTTATTGATACTCAACATCATGTTACCGAAATTAAGGCAGTATTTAATGTTAATATAAAGTTTTTTTTATATAATTATGTCTGGAGAACAAGATGCTACCTTTCAGGAAATAAATAAAAAGATCGTTTTATTAGACCGATGACCCAGTTCGGTATTTAATGGTGCAGAATAAAGACAACATTACAATAGCTTCGGATTTTTTCCGTTAACTAATTCAATTTGTAAGTTTCATTCTATAAAAACGATTGTTATATAAGACAAAACTAAATACCAATAATATAAGAGGCTTTTCTTTTAATACCATGTATAAACAATATGGGACTTTGACCACATTTACATTCATAACAAAATTTAAAATTTGTTATACATTAGAGTGAAAAATTTTACATATGTACATATGTATAGCTTTGTACAGAGCTTTTGTCTTCTATAAATACTTTGTCGGTATGTGTGCAACTGCAATCGAAAAATCGAGCTCAGTATTTCAGTGTTGAATCTCATTCAACGTATAAATTGTGATAACAATTGTTTTAATCGACTGGTCTGCTTGTCCTGATTCCAAAAACAATACGATTTATGATGATTACCGAGTAAGTTAATATATGGACAGAACGCTAAAATCATTTTGTATTATAAATTTAAAAACTAAATTTTGCTTAGTTAGTTCTTGAATGTATTTAGAAAAAAATATAGACATCTTTAAGAATATAGTTACGTAGGAGAAGCCTGAAAAGAACTTCCTTCGTAATGTGAATCAAATTTTTCACCTCAACGACGTGCGTATCTTTTTCTCCAAAAATGTATTTTAAGTACCTATAGAAAAGTTCACGATGTTAAATTTTGTAATTACTCGAAAAAATATTCTTCAAAACTTATAGTATAAAAAATACCATAATATTATTACACAATAGTATTATTTTTTTATTAGTTTTATACCTTTTCAGGCGATAACCAAAAGTTCGTTATTTTTTTATTACAAATTTATTACAAAATGTTTCATTTTAATCCTACCCATATTTATATACGTATCCTAGCCGTATTTATATATATTACTTCATAGTAATTGCTCCATCTTACGTTTTATGTGACTTTTGACCAAATTTCCACCTGCAGTTATCGCTGGTTAGCGCTTTGCTCGGCAACAACACCTGAGCCCAAAAATAGAAGCAACATTACCAACAAGGCGATTTATTTTTAAACCTCATTATATTTAGAAATATATTTACAGCTCTTTTGTGAACTACATAAAATTTTAATAAATGGTTATTTTCTTAAATTTTATCTTTCATTAGCACTATGATTGTTGGATACGTTCTTACCGGTATTTATTATGATATTTTGAATTTTATCTGAGGTAACGGTAACTTTACAAGTACTATGATCACGGGCAGAGAAGATCAAAGTTTATTTTTAATAAGTATTTATTCAATTTGTCTTAAATTATAACTATTTCTATTTAACTTTAAAAAAAGTCTTAATAAGATTGATACGTGTACAAGTTAATAATGTATTGTACAAATCCCAGTGACATATCTAATGTGAATCTTCAGACATGTCGAGATTACACACAGATGGTGCGGTCTTGTTGTAAGCAAGGTGAACTAAACTGACCTGAGTTCACAACCGATATTCTTCATCTAGCTACATCTATATCAGCCTACAAACACCTACAACTGCTATAAAAACTGCTGATGCTATTTCTACATATGTCAATTTCCCGTTAACTGATTAAGTGGCATTATTCTTAAATATATTTAAAAAAAAATTGAGATTTCGTTAAATTTTGGTTTCGGGATGTTAGAATTATTCTTAAAACGATAAAAAAAAACATATTGTTGTAAAATTTTAAAATAAATCACTTAATAATTCTGTTCAATTATATATTCCTTGTTTACTTTTTGATTTACCTGGTAACTTCAATATATAAAAATAAGCATCTTTGTCTAAATAAAACTAAACATCTCTGGCCGTTGCAACATTTTGATTATGAAAAGATAAGATATATTTGGTACACATTACTCATTAGTCTACAATGTTATCCAATAACAATTGTTGTATAAATAAGAATCAGGGTTTAAATCCTGTGTATTATACTAATTCTTAATAAGTCTTGAGCAGTATACATACATATTATAGTACGTTTAATCCTCAACCGAGATAATCCATCACGATCTTATAAGATGCGATTTCCCCGTTGGAGAGTTGGAATGGGAAAATATGATTTTTAACGACGTCTTGACAGAAAGATTTTCTTTTCTAAATGACAATAATAATTATTATAATAATAAAAATATTTCAATATATGATTTTTACATTTAACGTGCTAAATTTATTTCACTCTGTATCCATGTATTTATACATAAATACATATATTTGTAAAATATGCATACATAATGAGATCTAAGACTTTTGCGAGTTTTATTCATTTAAATGAAACTAATATATGAGTTGGATTCTGTGTATAGGAACTCTGCACCATCATTTTTAATTTAAACGTGGCCGTAAGAGCTTGGGAGGCGATGAACGTTCGAGACGTCCAAATACTGCAACTACCGACGAAAACATCGCCAAAGTTAACCTAATTGTGCTAGATGACCGCACGAATTAAAGTAAGAGAGATAGCAGAGGTTATGAACATGTCAAAAGAACGTATTTGTCACATATTAAATGAACATTCATGATCATCATCATCAGCCTATCAGAGCTCACTGCTGAGCAAAGGCCTCTTCTCACATGGAGAAGGTTAGAGCATTAATCAACATGCTTGCTCAAGGCGAGTTGGCGATTTCAATCTTATAATTTGAAATTATAAGACCAGGTTTCCTCGCGATGTTTTCCTTCACCGTCTGTCATTGGTGTCTAAATACTCTTAGAAAGTACATATGACTCAGAAAAGATCACATTGGTACTTGTCAGGTTTCGAACAATTGCAGTCGTGTGTGAGAGGCGAGCCTTTAACCTCCAGGCCACCACGACGTAAAGAATGAACATTTACATATGAGAAAGTTTTCCACGCGTTGTGTGGCCCGTTTTGCTCACGTTAGACCAAAAACGTGTTCGAATTAACATTTTCAACGCTCTTTTGGCGGAGTTTAGGCGAAATAAATCCAAGTTTTGGCACAGATTTATTACTGTAGATAAAACTTGGATACACCATTACACGTCCGAAACAAAAATATAGTCCAAACAGTGGACTTCCAAGGGGGAAACGGTTCCAAAAAAGCAAAAACCGTTTTTCCGGCTGGGAAACTGATGGCGACTGTTTTTGGGGATAGTCATGGAGTAATTTTTTTCGATCATCTTCAAAAAGGTAAAACCATTACAAGAGAATACTATGCGTTATTTCTTGACAAGCTAAAGGCAGTACTTGCGAAAAAACGGTCGCATTTGCAGAAAAAGAAGAACTTGTTTCACCAAGAGAACGTACCGTCTCACATCTCAGCGGTTGCCATAGCGAAAATCCAGGAATTACGATTTGAACAGTTGACCATCCGCCTTACTCATCAGATCTAGCCTCAAGCGACTTCTTTTTGTTTCCTCATATAAAAATTGCGCTGGGACGACAAAGATTTTCGTGAAATGAAGAGGCGATTACCTTCGTAAACAGTTATTTTGCAGAGAAAAATGCCGAGTACTATTTGAACGGGTTACAGAGATGGGAGAATCGCTGGGAGAAGTGTATAGAGTTACATGGAGACTATGTTGAAAAATAAAATAATAAGTTGAGAAAAAAATTCTTGTACCTTTGTTAGGTCGGAAACTTTTCAGACCACCCACGTATGTATATCCGAAAAATATTAGTTTCATTTAAATATGCATATATATTTCACTATTGTTTTATTTAATAATATCAAGAATATGTCCCTGTGAATGTAAATTTACTAACTAAACTGGTTGTTACAAATAAGATAGGTAATTCATAGTTTAAATTAAATGAATATTATTATGAATGTTAAAAGACAGTGATTGCCAAGATACACTTCTTAGTTATCACGCAGGCTCTGACGGGATTAAATGATAATGGTAGTATGAACTGGAATTGCATCAGTGAACTTAATCGATTTGTATTGAATAGATATGTATATGTATATATTTATAAGTAATTATAGACAAAAGTTATGATATAATAAAACGGTGGACATTTTCATTTAGCTGATCTAATAAAGCAGACGGAACTGAGATGGTACGGGAAAGACAAAATCTCACAAATCTAATGATAAACTTTTTTCCTTCAAAACCACATCTTATATCAGGAAATCAAATGATATTGAAAATGAAGTAATATCGTGATTACAAAGATTTTTTTATATTTAGTAATAATTAAATATAAAAATTCTTTAAATACTACTATGTTACTTGTTGTTAGTAAAATGAAATCTAATTTCGTGTTTTACAGTACAATTTTTTTTGCCGAAATATGAATATTTAAATCTATTTCAGTCAAATGGAAGTTAGAATATTCTACTTAAGTTTTATTTATGAAATTATTTGCAGTCAATGATGAATTTGATTGGATTTGATTTTAAACGTATTTTTGGAACCCCATGTTTCATAAAAGTTTGTATATTCAAAAGCTGCAGCTGTAGGAAGTTCTTTTATATTATTTTTATAAAAGTTAGATCATAAATTTAAATGGGAAAGTTTACCAATAATTTAAAAATCTTTAAAGATTTCTTGTTAACTTCTGCTTAACAATAAACAATTTAGAGTACTAAACACAATGTTTATTAAGTAATGAATTATTTATAGGTGTATTATAATTATCATAATTTTTATAAAATTCTTTACCTGGGCATAAAATTGGCTAAGTAAGTGAAATCCTTTATATAAAAACTTAATAGGTGTACGTTAAACATAACATACACTCGTATGTTGTAGAAGAAATTATCCTTTTCAGGACGAGATTCCGACATAACTTTCCTTGTTTTTTTCATCCTCAAGCAAGATAGTAAAGCCCAGCAAGGAAAGCATTTTCCCATGTATAAAAAAAGGTACCGGACAATGCCCATAAAGTAAAAAGGCTAAAATAAAAGTTGGTGTTAGACATTATTAGAGTAAAAGGACAAGTACCCCAAAATCGTTTCTCAATGGAATCTAAGAGAAAGTAAAAGAGATAGACAACAAACAAATAGAACGGAACACCAGGTAGCTTGCAGAAATAATATGGAGTAGAGTGACCACAGACACACTAGACTGGTGTAGGATGGAAGTTTCAAAATAAACTTACAGAAAATAAAGACTCACCAAATACTAGAATAGATTTTCGACTATGTAATCTATATATTCAACAATGCCATAGTTTAAATAAAGTAATTATTATAGCTTATGTTCCAAATAAAGACTTCACAATAATTATTATTTACAGGCACAAGGAATTCAATAATAGGTCATCTGAATATTAAGACTTTCAGGATCAATAGAATCAAACGTAATATGTAAAATATGCTTCGAAATATCACTTTCGTGGAAATAATTAAAAAGCAAGGTCGGGTGTATTTAATTATACTAAATATAAAGTGAATTATAGGCATAAGGAGTTTTTTGCTTGATGAAATTTTTCATAACTGAAAATATCTAAAATGATAAACAAGAATCTCAAATAATGTTTTAAGAATATTTTTAAATATATATATAAATGAAAAATATGTACTAATAACATATTAATATTATTTATATATTAATCAAAACGCCGAAGACAAATGTATGATTTATTATGAAGGTAACGGAAGTCATTACTCTTGAATTATGATGTGGTTTTAGAGAAAACTTGGTGATTTCTCACGTCACGAAAACACCTGAGTTCTGAATTATGGTCTAACATCGTGTTCTGACAGAAACAATACGTCCTTGATATAACAATACAGTTAAATTAATTAATAACCGTTGGTAAAATCATTATAAAATATCAATCATTTGGTTTTAGCAAAAACAATATATAAGTGTTTTTTTTATTAATGTCACTAATTTTACCTAGAAACCAGACTTGTCACATATAAGCCTTTTAACAATTATGAATTAACTTTTAAATACATACATACATTCCATACATACGTGACTTAATTAGGTTAAATGTCGTATATTCGTATCTGATATACACTTACTATATTTATTTCTGATGATATCATTTACAGAAAAACAGACGGTAATTAAAACGTTGGTATGTGAACAAAATTAACTAATAAAAAAAAACATTTTTAAAGACACGTGAACTACAAATAGTTTTCAGAAGCCTTTGAGATTTCGAATTTACGTCTCCTAATGATTTCAGTTAAATTTAGAAAAGCTTAAATTGATTAAGATACAATATTAATTAGGGACTAAAAGATTGTAATTAAAACCAAAAATTTAAATAATATTCTTTTATACAGCTGATGAAATAGTTTTGGATTTATCATCATTCAGGGTACTATTAAAAGAGGCCAAAGATGTCATTTTTATATACATAGTATAATTTTAGATATTCTCTTTTCATACTTCGTATAATTAAGCAGCAAGCAATATAGTCGTAGTATGTAGTTTATAATGATCTTACAGACTATTAACATTTTCAAGCCCCTAAACATACCCCATATTGCCCACTGGGACGAATAATGTCGCTCAATCCATCTGCTTAGGGGCTCGGTTCTTTGACACGGTTGTCGATTTATGACTCCCCGATACTTTGGACAGGCTCTGCCTGAAGGAGTTTGGTATACTTATAGAGGAAGACGAAGCTAGCCATACCACAGAAACCATAAAGCATAAGTGGAGCAAGTAGACAGAATTTGATTTGAGAACGAAACCGCTGTAAATACCCTTAGCGTTGCGTTAATTTAAGTCAAAGCTTAATCTTGACAGGTATGGCATTTAACAAAGTCAGACTGTGGGTGTATAGGCGTAACGCAGTTCACAATATACAAAAAATAATGTTTCGAATACAAAGAAATGTTCTTAAATATTTGTCTCAAATAAGATATGTAATAAACTTGAACAATGTTGGATACTGTTACTTCAACAGTCACAGTTTACACATGGAAGTAAAACTAATAATCTACAAACAAAAATATATTTCGATGTTAAACTACAACAGATCTTTTGGTACATTTTATTAAAAGAAATTATTTTAACCATAGCGCTAAAGATATAAGTCAGAAGTCGTTATAACCCACTGAAGTATCAAAGATAATTATTCTGTTTTTGAACTCTCAAAAACGTGTATATAATATTTGTAAAGGAGATTATAATTATTGTGTTGAAAGTGACTGAAAATATTATGTTATATGTGGTAGTCCTTTATACTCGACGTATTTCAAAGAAATTTTCAGTAAGGTAAAATATCTTATGAAATAATACTTATCACAAATTCAAGGTAAACATATTTTTATTTAATGAATATATGATCGTTATGTGAATTTGGATCTTTGTTTATAAGATATAAGGGGACAAAAGAAGCAGACGTTTGACTTTATGTTAATTTATCAATATCATTTAGGCATATATGTAAATTTAACATCCAGTTTACGAAGTATGGACCAGTCTTCGAAAAATGTTTAAGCTAGAAAAAAGTTATTTAACACTTCGGACATGTGTTGAAAATATGACCAAAGTCATAAACTATATTTTACTAGATTGCCAAGATTTATCTTGGCAATCTAGTAATTTAGAGACATGACACATCTTAATGTGTCATGTCTCTAAATTTGTGGTAAGCCCCACCAAAGCAACCATTTTCTAACAATTTCAATCTCGACGTTTCCGTAGTACCAAAATCTCATATTACGAAAGTATACCTTTATGTTGAAAATGTCAATGTAGAATAGAGATCATCCTTAAATTGATTAATTTGCAATTGAATGTTATGTAAAATTTTCAATGACATATATTATATGTACCAACAGTGTACGGTGTGTTCGTAGTTGCATTCAGATTGTATTTGGGCTTCTATGGCTAATTTCAAGCTTCCGTTGGCCTTTGTGTTGTGTTTACGTCTACATAAATTTCTCTGGGGACGTCCGTTTGTGATCCTTTGTTGATTATAAAATTCTTTAACATTTAATATTTGTTATTCCTTTATTAATCATGGGCTTAAGTTACATTCTGTCTGTGTTTATTTCTTACTATGATAAAACTTATATTTGATTTCATTTATATTTTATTAACCTATTTTTAAAATTTTACAGAAGATAACAATTGACATATTTAGTAAAAATTGTTGAAAGTCTATTTCTTTATAATTATACTAGCGTTTCTGGTGCAAATGAACTAAATGTAAATAATAACAATATAGGAGAAAGAAAATATAGGTATAACTTTATCAAATTATTATAAAAATGTATGAATCTCTTAAGCAAAAATTTTTCATAAAATATTGTTCTCGTATAGCATTTATACAACCAAATAACATGTTCTATTCAGAAACATGGGTACCTTGTTTAAAAGGAAAAGTAACTTCCCTGCGATTTAAGTAGGGTTTCAAATTGAGTTAACTTGTTTGGTTACACAGGCCTCACGAAATGATTAATAGTGACAGCAGGAATAACGAGTTGTATCAGTCGTAGTAATTGGTATCATTCAGGATATGTATGTACATGTGATTTTCATCTCATCCATCTGTCTGTGATAAATAATTCGATATCTATATTTGAATAAAGCGTCATCAATAGTAATTTATACATAGAAATAGAAATGCAATTTTAATGTAATAAATTTCTGATTCAAATTCTCTTTCCATCGTTTGAAATATTTTATAATATAGGAAACACGATTGGAAATAATTAAGTTCACCTCTAACGTCACTTCATGTACTTCACAACAACAGACTTAGTTGTAATTATTTGAAATATGGTGAATAGATATTATACAGCTATGCTCTGAATTATGGCATAGATAGTCTGTAATTAGTAAATCATGAGTGTCAATTCCCAGTTGTGAAAGTTGTAATGCGATTAAATTTAATGCTTCACCCGTGTCACTTGTTCGATTTATATATGTATGTAATTATATAAATAGATACTTGTTTCGACATAATTTATTTTGTTAGTGATTAGTTACTACTACTGATAGTGATTACATTAAAAGTTTTATAGACATGAATTTTTGCATTGCATTGCCCTTAAATTGTTTTTTTTTTTAATATTTTTAGATCAATCTATTTTAAAAGAAAAGTGTCTAAATTTTTATATAAGTCACTTTTATTTCAGATGTTAATATCTATGCTCTCTGAAACCTGTTTGAAAAAAAAAACTACATTTGCATTCAGATGAATGCAACACAATTAGAACGCGAGAAAAATAATTGATTGCATTATACTTTTTAATGGCCAGGCGCGATCATTGTATTCAGATGCATAAACACATTTTTCTAAATCATACTTTTTTCTTTAAATTAAATATTGCTATTTTTATTTTAAAATATTTGTTGAATAAAAAGTTAAGATTCTCAAAATCTAAGATGTATTTTAAATGAATCACACAGAAAAAATAAGAACATAACCGAATTTAAACTTTGATTTTGTCATTTACTTATATTGGGTTTTTATTTATTTGAACAATAAAGGTGAACCGAAAAATATTTCTCATTAGTTCGTGTTGAAAAATGCCTCATATGATTGTGATGTTTTAGTCAAGATAAAGTTATTTATTTTGAACTCCACACTTGGAGGTAATTTATTCGTGTGATACAAATTCCTTATCGCATATCCAATTGAAAAAAAATATAGTTAGCAGGCACTTTTATCAAGCAAGTGACTTAGTATAGATGACAAGTTAAAAACACACATATGATGACACCATAGTCATCGAAATAATCATAGTCATAGGGTCATCGAAATACGAAATACGTAGGTGTCATCTTAGACAAATCATATCGATTGAAGTACGTTTGACGCAACTCATGACTCTTTAAGGATGACTGTCTACGCCCAAAATCTAACCTGGACGGAGTTCCAATGCACAGCATTACCTCAAAAACTACGGCTGTTGCTGGCCCTAACAATGATGCGAAGCTACTGATCAAATTGGTTTGAGTTGACGACTGTCATGGGCTAACTATCATGGATTTCTAGATATCTAAGAAGAAAAAAGAAAAAAAGAATTGTTAATTTGTTTATATTTCATAATGGAAGTTACATAGAAATTTATTTTGAAAACTTTACGTAGAAATTCACGAGAACTTAACTTAATACGAGTATAATGAACCATGACGTCATCCGAAGCGGGCTCAATATAAATATTCATAAAATATAGATATTTAATAAGAAATAGGTTTTTATATGTTAAATCAAAATTATACCTTTTTAATATTACGCTAGTAAAATAATTACGCACACTTATCAAAATGTAACTAGGAACTGACTCTAAAAAAAAAAATTTCTTTGGAAAGATTATATCTTTATTTATTTATAAGATATAAGTATAAAATAAATATTGAGGCATTTTTTTAGGTTCTAGTGTGTTTCTGTTTTGTGTAAAGCGAAATACTCAATTTAATGAATAACCCTGTTCTGCCTCAATGCAAACATTCTAGTGTTTAGATAAGCGCGTTCTATTATACTAATAATAACCAAAAACCATTTCGAAATACCGTTGTTTTTATTGTACTTCTCGATAACTTCCACATTGTTTGGTGTTCAAACTTGTTAGAAAATATCAGAAATTCTTTCTCTTTTTGTTTCTGGTATATTTGTAACATCAATTAATTATTAATGGCTTGAGTATATAATGATTTTTTTGAAATATTTACATTGGCCGTTTGTTTATTTTTTTCTATGAATATTACTAAACAAACAGGTAAAAAACATAAAAAACTATTAACTGTTCAGTGTTTTATTTATTTTTTGAAAGTTTTTCAGCTAATGTCGGGAAAATCACATTGGGAACAGATTGACCGTAAGGAAATATCGACAAAGCATTGTCATTTCATTTTACTCTGCTCTTAATTGTATATCATCAAATGCGTTTTGCGCAAAGATTTTCTTATATTCAATACATGTTTTCTTTCTTTTTTTTAACATAATGTAAAATATATTTATGTGCACTAAAATAAAAGTGCTTCAGAATTGAATATTATTAAATCATTGTTGCAGTCGTCACGAAATTTATGAGATGAGAAATTAATATAGGCATATTTATGATGTTTTTTCTGAATTGAAAACTTCGATTGGAATTTTTGGGAGTAAATCTAATAGAAAGGACCTATAGTCACTATTACATATATAATTTGTTTAAATCACTCACATAAGGTAGCTTAGTTAGGAAAGCTATTTCGAGGCTATATTCTATTTTTTAAACGAATTTTAATAGAAGTAATCAACTCAACATTAAGTTGATGTGAAAAACATGACTAAGATTAAAATTAAATTATTTATATTTCCTTACTTAAAATAAATGAATTTGTTAACAAATTTAATTTATATATTTTATTTTTTTTTACTTTCCTCATATTGCAATAAAGTTAACATCTTTCAAATTTTAAAAAATCGTATTCATTTCGTACTCTTTATTCGTTTTTTTTTTTACTCCAAAGGTAATTACAAAATAAATGTATAAATGAATAAATAAACAAGGAAACAAATAAATAATTATATTATTAAATAAGCGTTCCACAATAATATGCATATTTATGTACTACCATGAACTTTCCGTTTAAGTAAAATAGTAAAGTTATACTAAATTTTGAGTATGAGACTCTTTGTAAACCTTTCTTCTTCATGAAACATTAATTCACTCACTTAATATTTAATTTCTTCCTTGGCCTTTTCTTGTTGTCGCAATTAGTGGATGAAGGGTGAAGTTAATAATTGAATGAATAAAACTTAATCTACAATATCCTTTATATTCTAGTAAAATATCGTAATGCACATGAATAATGACATGAGTTCTTATAAATATATGAGATAGATAATAAAATATAAAAACGATTAATTATGTTACCTTGAAAAGCTGCAAATTAAATAGTACTTTCTTTGTTTACCTACTTTGTCACCCCTTTAAGTGTTTATCAACACTATTTACTTCCTTAAAAATTTTACTGCTCATATCACTGTTTAAGGGCAAGTAATTGTAATTTCTTAAATTGACATTTTAAATATTTTTTCTAAATAACCTGGTGTGCAATGATTCAAGTAGGATGTTTCTATCAACAAAACTCGTCAATTAAACATCTGCTTATCAAAAGATTATGACATTGACCGTTTTTAAGCTTATATGTCTGGACTATATGGAAAGTAACAATCGCTCTAGTACATTCCAATCCAAAAAACTGACCTTACTGAAGTGAGACAAATGGGAACGAATTTATAGCAGTGAGAGTGCAATACTCGTAAATCCTCTATAGTATAAACGCGCGCTAACAATAGAGAAATTGACGCCAGTTTTTTATTAACGTTTTTGCTACTGTTCCTTTAAAAATATGGGCTTTAAAAACTTAAAGACTATTGTAATTTACAATGAGTGTCGGTCTCTGAACGAGACAGTCTCACTCACTCACTCACTCAATTTGAATAAGTCTACCTGAAACATTGAAAATTTCGAAGTAACCTTTTAAATTATACTATTAGTTTTATATAATAAAAATAAATGGTTAATAAATAATGGTAATATTCCCTTAATAAATTAATATGTTTAAGGTATATTATCTTAAAGTAAAATACTAATTAATATGAAAGCAACTAACTAACGACAAACTCAGTCCTGAACTTTGAAATGTGTAAACTACAGACAAGTTTAACTTGACTCTGAAAACAAATTACCTTAATAACGTGACTACTATTATATTACACCGATGCCTTTTTTACCTTGAACAGTTATTAAATTTAATTTATAATTATTAACAAATTGAACACATATAAGAATTGCTAAGCATTTGAATTTGGTATACTAACTGATATATCATTCACCCTAGATACACTATGACATTTTTTCTCATATTTTTAAAGCAATGCCTATTTTATTAAATATAAGATCCTCGGCAATGAACCAATTGCTATTAGTTATACATCCTCTGTTTTATTTTATTAATTAACTATGTAGGAATAAACTTACTTAGAATTAACCGCCGAAAGAAGAGTAGTGAAGATGTTTGTTATATTTTTACTTTTAATTCCAGGTGATCTTACAAACCCTTTGACGTCGTTTTTCCAATAATAACTTTTCAACTTTTTTATTAGTCAAAATTTACGTTTAAGTAAAAAATATATATTTGAGTATAAGCATAGATAATTCTTTAACATATTTACATACAGAGCAGATGTAAACACTATCGTACAAAGTCTGCGGACTGAGAAACTTAAATATTAAAAAGTCAATTTAAATCTTTTAAGGAGGTAGAGCCTAGCTGTTGTCAAGTAACTACTCTAATAATAATGTATTATTTACTGTATTTTAATACAATTATTTATAATAAAGTATTGTGAATAATGTTCCTTTTTTTTCCAGGATCTTAATTGCAATTTTTATATTTTACAAATAAATGAAATTTGTTTTTGAAAAAAATATTAATTTTATCAATAAACTTAATATAGTTTTGAAATTAACTGAAACTTCTTAAGGAAAAAACAAACTTTACAATCGAGCTCTTACTGAATTTGAGGCTCCCAAAAAAAAGTTTTCTCAAAGGAAACTAACTAGCTTTATTCACTTTCTTAATGTTGAAACCAAAAAAATAAACAAAACTTTTTCTATGAACTAGTCAAAGTTTGAAACATTGTATTACATTGTACAGTAAAAAATAAAGTTGGCGGAATGCCCTCACGATAATATTGTCTTGGGATTGTAAATTTTACTAAGACGAAATAGTTTGAAAGCTGATTTGAGTGATGTTAAAATAAATAAGTTAGCGGTTGCAGGGAATCGCAAACGTATAATTTTCGTTAAATTCTTATTCCTCGTTAAAAATAATCGTTTATTGTATATAAAAAACTTAAATTGATTCTAGAGCTTTTCTAGTTTCCAGAATTCTGTAGTGTACATAATCCAAGACTATCGGTTTAGTTATTTGACTTTAGTTGTGCTAACAAAATAAATTACATAATTATTATAGTTTTTAAATATTCCACGACAACGTACTAAAACATCGATCGTAAACTAAAAGTACTGATTTCTAAAAAATATTTATTAAGCTCATGCGGTTCAATACATTTATAACGAATGGAAAATCAACTTTGGAGTCATTACTGAATTTACTTCTTCGAAATTACATATTTTACAACGCAACAAATTATTATGTGACTCAAAATCAAAAGCTAAGTATAGTACAATGGCTTAAAACAACCTTCGAAATCAACCTAAAGAAACTTACGAAATCCGTCACTGTACGCATTAATTAATTACAACGGTAGGAACCATAGCGGAACCAAAGCTTGTTTTTTGCATTGCAACCACTTGTTGATCCATTTAAAACTTGATTAAATCAGCAAATAAGTTGTGAAAATTACTCATAATATTTATAAAATGTGCTAAATCAGGATACTTATATGCAGTGTCAATTTCATTCTGAGTAAATTTTTGAAATATAATAAAAGTGATAATTCATTTTAAACAACACTGGATCACTGAGTTAAAAACGATATTAATTGTTGTGTAAAATTTATTTTGCCAAAAGCTAAAACTATTATTATCTTTAATGTCAGAATGTTTGTCATGAATATTCGAATTTCTTATCATTTTGGATAACTGTTTTGATAATCACTCTTAGGAGGAGTTATTCTGAATTACTTAACATTAAATATATTTTGTTTTTAGTATTCTTATAATTAGATCAGAAATCGAAATTTCAATTTTCAGTCGAAATGTAAATTTCAGTGGATTTCCTGATGCTGAAGAAGTTTTTATTTCAAAATGATTCAGTTCCCATCTTTTTTAAATGAAATTTCCACAGCATGTAATAGGTGTAATAAATAATCCCTTTTTAATCCCTACTCATTATAAATTAATATATCAAAAGATAGTCAAGTTCTACTATGCAAGGTGTAACGCCGGTTAAAACAGGTTCCTGTAATATATATATATATATATTTAATTAAAAAACTATTACTTAAACTACCTTAATAGTTTCATTTGATATTATTCTTTATATAAGTGGAGCCAGTTGAGTGAGTTATTTCATTGTTTGTAGAAAATTGATTGGTAGTTGCTGGTGTTACGTTCTGTCTCAGTAGATGTCGTAACTATATATTTCCATTCTTCTTATCCTTAGATAATTGGTAGGCGTTTGAAGGTGTGACATGCGTGGCTTAGGACGGTGTAACTATTTCTTTTTTAGTTTATATTTATATGACTACTATCTGATTCCTTTGAGACTAGAGCATTTTTTAAAGATGTAATTTTGTTGATCGATATTTATATAACGTTAAGTCTAAGAAAACACATGGTTCATCTTTCCATTATATAAGTTTTAGACGAGGGCTTGCATACTATCAAAACATCTGTTGTTGCATAATTAATAATTGATCCCCTTTCAGGTTCTCGCTATTCATCACTGGTATTTTATAGATGGTGCATAAACAATATAGAGCAGAGTAGGGTTGCTGACATACTTTTAATAACGTTTTAACTTTTATAACGCACATTAAACATATTGAAAATTATATCAACATCACTGGAGTAGAATCGTTGTGTAGATAAAATATCGTATAATGAGTGACTCTTCTCGCGACGTACATTTAGTGGTGTTAACCAGAATGTATCTAATACCATACAAGCAATTGTATAGTATTATTATCTTATCCTAACATCGGGGCTATAAAGCAGCACTAGGTCTAGATTAAAAATGTTAACTTTGTTATTTTTAATAGTAACAAGTAACAAGTTTAGTAATTTCCCTGAAGTCTCTGGTATAACGTGAATCGCACCATATATAACACTTTCAATGCGAGATACAAAACAAATTGTAAACGTTTCCACACATTTTTATTTCTTTTAGTTAGTAGCTTACATTTTCATTTATAATAGAGTTATTGAAGTTAGTTTATAATTAGATAGACATATAATTTTCTTTCGACCATCGTTTCAGCGTGTATAATATTTCATGTGATTGTTATGGAATCATAATTTATTTTTATTTTAAGAGATAAATTGCAAATCTGCCCATTGAATAGCTTTGGATACTTTCAGATACTGCTGTATACCTAACAGAGTTAATGTAAGCAACTAGAGGACCTGGTGCATACTATTTTGCCTGAATTCAAGCCTATTCCGTTTTGCTCTGTTCAGTTCGTTTGCATTAATTGTAAGATTCATGGCAGAAATTCCGAGTTTGCTAGCCTTCATATACCGTTTAAATTTTTCATGAGTGCTACAGCCTGTTAGTTTACTCTTCTAACTTCTTGAAAATAGTTTATCTAGGTTGAATTTTAACTAAATTAAGGGACGCTAAACAAATGTCAATTTTGTTTGAGAAAATTTAGAAACATATTTCGACTTATAAATCATTTACGAGATATGAACATATAGATAACACTTTTATTCTTATATATATATGAGTATATACACTTGTTTGATTATAGTCCGTCAATAAAGAGCGGTTGTTAATAATGATTTATTTATTGTAAATGGTTTTTAGACAAACCATCTTCTTAGGTAACGAGTATTTGTCATCGAAGAGTTGTTCAACAGTCGTTGTGTTGTTATTCATTAATATTTATTACAAACTAAAATTCATACTAGTAAGTTGTCAAACACGGGTGATAATAGTGATAAGTCGCTTTCAAACTTAGCGAAAGCTAAGGATTTGCATTGCATAAATATTTAATCATGCACTCCCTGTGCAGTACGTAGACTAACTGAAAAGTTTTTGAGTAGCTAATCTTAATATTTAATTACAGAGAGTAATTGTTAAATATACAAAGTATATGAGATAAACATTTTTTTATTATAAAATTTTATACTTAAAGGAGTTTCAGAATCTGTTTCGCCGTTTAAAGATATTATTTGACAAAACAAACTCAAACTCAGTTTATCGATTGTTTTAAAATTAGAAGAAATATTTATATGTTATAATTTTTAATTTGATCTATTTTAAGTCCTTCTCAGTAACCAACTTTTACATATACATTATACATATGTATGTACTTGTATTACAGTTGTATATGTTTTGTGTTGTGATGGTAAAGATAGGTTGATACAATGGCCAACTATATTATCAGATGATGGTATTTCATAAAATGAAGTACATATCCGCAGGTTACATTTTGACGGGACGTAGCCATGCCGATGAATCAACAATGTTTTACAAATTAAACATTCTCAATTAACACCAGTTTACAATAAGAACACTCAGTAGTGTGTTACAATTTATTTAAAGTTTTATTATTATTTATGTTTTCTTTAACACAGAAAAAAAATACTTTTAGAAGACATCAACCACAAAGTCGGGAAAGTGACGATTAGTTGTTTTACTCCAACCAATTTTCTCTGCTATTTTCTGAATCATTCGTATCTGATTAAAATCTGTGTCACATGAAAGTCGACCGGGACTAGGTTATGACTACATATCATAGGCTACAATTAGTTGATATGCAGATGCAGGGAATTTTTTGATTAACCAGAACATTGTTATATTTTAGAACTTATATTAAAAATCACTTATTTTGCTCATTATATTTAGGTTCAATTGAATATGATTAAGATGCTATATAATGCTTGCTTTTAATTTTGCTCTTATCTTATTAACTTGTGGCTATAATCCGTATTTTTATCGCCAACGAAGCATTGAGGTCTGTGAAAGATGATTGTAATTGCATTAATTCCCATCACGTGTTCATAAAAATATTGCTCAGTCGATATGGGCATTGTTTTGTCCTTTTTATCTGTGAACATTTAATTAGTAATAGACATACCTAGGTATGAATGTGTTTATGAAAAGGTTTACTATAGAAATATTTGTTTCAGTATCATGGTTTCCTATTAAAGCAAGATGTTTTGATTATCGGGCCTTGCTTGGAATATACCCGTATTGTGCACGAGAGTTTGTATACATTCGTTTTAAAAGTTTTTAGGCCAACGGTTTAGAAGTTCATGAACAGATTAGCCTGATACTATTTCTTCTTCTTCTATAAGAGTCATTTATTTTTTATTTAATAGACTGGAAAATTAATTGCATAATGAACAATTAATTATGTAAATTTACATACATTTAGTCACAGTCAGTCTTTATTATATAAAAAACAAGCCTACATTCAATTAAAAAGGAATGTGGCTGAAAAGTAAAGAGTAATGGTAAATGTTACAAAATCAATCAATCCGACTTTGTAAAGCTTATATTGTAAGACGGCGGCTAATCAAAAAGACCACATTCTTTTCGATAAATTCTCCAAACTTTACCGTAATGGATCCTTAAAATTGTCCATGAGCTAAGAAATCTGCATTAATTATACAAATGTAATCGAAAACAAGGCTCATACTGTTTTAAGATATCAATAATTTTTATTCCATTTATTATTAATTTAGTAAATAAAATGTTTTTTTTTTCATTATAATATTTTTTGTCTTGAAATATTATTGTATGTATGCATATATACATATATTTAGGTATTACGTTGCCGGAAAAGAAAAAAATATTTGACGGGATCACTTTATTAAGTATTTTTGTTTTCCTTTGTTAGGGGTTAGAACAGCAAAGCATAACAGATATTAATATAGAATTGTTGGATTTATTAATAAATACGTCATCAATGCCTTCTTTTAATAATCAATATTAGCAAATGTGAATTAATATTCAAATTTAGCCTTTAGCTTTTACTTTAGAATTTGCATAATTGCAAATTCTAAAATATAAGGATATATTTTTTATATGCAATTTATTTTTAAAGTATCATTATCAAATAATTATTCGTTAGATAAAACAAATACGAATACAAATGAGAACCACAAAATCTTAAGGAAGGAAATTAAAGCAACAATTTAATATATGAGGTTGTCTAAAGAAAATAACTATATGAGTTTTTTTTTATGTTAACATGCTGCGAAATGGTTACATCCTAAGATCGATTTAAGTTGACTAATATTTGCTACAATATCACATTTTCTGCCACAATTTTAAAATTAATTTAATTGTTGACTAAAATATGTTTCTAATATTTAATCCCTGAAAGGAACTTTGGGAATTTGCTCTTATTTTTTATATACATCAATCTTCATAATTTTTTTATCTCTTTTAACTATTGAAATAAACCTCTGCAATGTGTAAAAAATATTTATTACTTATAAAAATTAAGTAAAGTTTACTTAGGACAGTATTATATGTTTTTCATAATTAAGGTAACGGCTTGCTGTTAGTTTATCAACCATTAGCATCTAAATTTATTCCTGACTAGGGCACAAAAAGATTACCTTTATTTGTTCTTATGTAACTTGTTATATAATACTAAGCGTTATAAAATATTTTATAAGTTTTACTGTAATTCTGCAAAATCGCATTACGTTACACTTTAAATTTAAATATTTAATTGAAAATGTTACATAAGCTCCGAGAGTTCGTACAGGATAATATAGTTTTTTTTTTATTTGTTACTGTTCAGGACTGTGCAAGTATTTTAAGTAAAAGTTTATTTTTAAACACTGACAGTTTTTTATAATTGTTATCTAAATGAAAAATATTTATTTCGAGAGTTAAAATTGGTTTAGAAAGTGTTTAAAATATGAAACAATATATGTATAAATATATATATGTATGTATCAGCCTTAAAACTTGAAAAGAAAAACCCTAATAGCATATACATTCGTACGTCGCTCTTGCCTATTGATACTCAACAATGTTGAAGCGTAGCCGTCCCTGGGGAAATACGCATTTAAAAGAAAAAAAGGACAACTGAATGAAAGTTTATCAGAGGGAAGTAAAAGGAGAACGAATGGAATTCTGACCCATTCAGCGACTGCGCTTAAATAGTATTCAACACAGAAAATTAATAAAATGAATAATTTTAGAATATAAATACAATTGTTCCTCACAGATATTTTATGAGAATTTGAATATTATAAGTGACGGTGTAGAGTTGACAAGTATGAGGTGAAACGCAAAAATAGAAATCATACTTGTATGAACATCGACTGACTATACATATATTGTGTTTGATTTACCTTTAACTTTAAATAAAACATATAATCAATTTCTTGTTTCTATATTTATAGTCTATCTTTAAGTATAGTAAATATTTATCTTGTAGTTCTTTGATAAAACTAAGGAAGTTTAAGAAATATTATTACGAATATAATATAATATATTAATCAGGTACAATGTTTTAGGATACCTCCATTTTTATCTTAGATGTATTTATTTTATGAGAAAAAAAGTTAAAAAACTTATTTGTAATGAAAAAGTATACTAAATATGACAATCTTTAATCCTGATAGCGAACACTACAATAAAATATATTTTCACATCTAAAAATAATATATTAGACATCATTGCCTTGTAGTCTTTCATTAGCGGGAATACAAATTACAAAGGGTAAATTCTGTATTAAGGAGCGTTAGTAAAACTGTTCCAATTCAAAATGAATGTTTTAATGTAAGAAATGCGCCAAACTTTACATGCGTTATACTACATAAGGGAAAGATTTTTTTACTTTGTTTTTCTTTGTTGATGTTATAGTCATTTCTAATAATATTTAAATTAAAAAAAAAAACATGAAATATATAAAATATTTCATATTATTTTTTCTAATTTTGAAGCAATCATTTCGAAAGTTAGGAGATCCAATTTGTTACACGCTAGGAATATGATCTTATACAAAATTAATGAATTACAACTAAATAAATAGATATATATAGAAAAAATACAATTTGAACCGAATCTTAAAAACTCCGGAAAGCATCCAAAGTTACCATAAATTGATGACGTTTGCTTATTAACTTTTGAGCGAGAAAGTAGTTTTCGACGCGATTAATGAGTGTTTTGCAAATTAAATTTAAATCGTTAAATAACATGTTTTTATTCTGAAGTACATTAGTTTTGTTACATAAGAGATTGGTATTTTTTTGAATAAAAATTAGTTAAACTTTTTTAGAAAAATTTGTTTTAATGTTAGATTGGTTATTAAAAGTTGTAGATTTATAAAATAGTTATATTTTTTAATGATACTGGCTTTCGAATCTTAAATTCTTATAAAAAAAAACAGGTAACGGCAAGTAATAAGAAAACCTTCTCGAACACTACAAAGAAAAGATGAATTCTTGCGAAAGCGATTAAGGACATCAGAATCTTTGGTTGGATAATAGTACTCCCACTCATGTTTGGTTGGTAACCAAACGAATCTGTTATGGAAGGTTAAACTACCTCCATTGTAATAGGAGTGTTTACCCGATAAGTATTAAATATTAAGAAGATCTATTTACCTTTTTTGTATTTATTTTTAATTCTATGTTTTGTACAATGAAGGCTATGAATAGGACAATGAAATTTACCCCACCAAATATATATTTTTATATAACTTCCAAATATTAAATGTTTTTTTATATTAGTTTTTACTTTAACATTAATTTTTTCCAGGATATAAAATTTATAAAACAAAATGAAAATTTAAGTTGTAGCTATGTACTTTTGTTTTCATTGTATTGTTTTATACGTTATTGCTATATTTCCTATTAAATCATCTTTGTTCCATGGAAATTTTGATGAGCTACCGAAAAAGAAATTAGAAGAATACAGTTTACGAAATTCGTTATGTGTTAAGTATAATCTTAAGTAACACTAATTTTTCAGCTAATGCGATGTATTAGGTAATGATAACATAATATATATAATAATAATAAGCGTAATATATATATATATATATATATTTCTTTGGCTACAACAATATTTTTGTCTTTGCAATCCTTCTGTGTACAGAATTTATTCATAAAAGTATGTTTTTAAATTAATCATCTTTTAATTCTATTCCATAATAGTTATTATTACAATATAACAATTTATTATTTAAAACCTGTTAGAATCTAGTTATTAGCGAGTCTCAGGTTATAAAAAATTCGTTTCAAATTCAAATTTATGATAAAGAACTTGTTCGTTCTCTAAATTACTTTCTGTGGCATAAAAAGAATAATCAGATCCTCCTTATTTTTTTAATAAGTTATTGTACCACTCAAAAACTAAATAATTGATAAACGCATAATAATTATAAGGGGACTTTAGCATGATATATGATTCCACTTTTAGGCCTTTATTTTGATAGTCACTCGATCAGGTAGTTCAAGTACTTGTGAAATATTAATTGATTACATCATTAAAATGTTACCATTTAACCATTTGTGTAAGAAACAAAATGTGAAGAATCTATGATTATCTTAGAATAATTAATATTATCGATTAATTTTGTTCTATGTCTTATATGAAAATGGGCCACCAAAACTAAGGATGAAAAGAGGTTGCATCACTGAGAGGCGAATGTGTGGAGTGACGAGGGTAGATAAAATAAAAGTATATTAGATGAAATTTGAAATTTATATCAGTGACACTGACAGAGACATTAAGAGAATTATTGTTACAAGAATTGTTGAAAGGTACGAAAAGAAAGAAGTGAAAAGAATTAATGTAGATGAATGCAAGCATAGATGATGACTAAAATTGATGTAGATTAATTGTATAATAAGTGTTATGTATAGGAAGGGCGTAAATAGACATATCACATAGACAAATAGAAATTTTTTTTTAAGTGTCGACTTGACTATAGCTGTTAGCCCTAACGGCTTTGACAGAGTCACTGACAGGAGTGGGTGGCCCGATGTTGCCTACCCGTTAAATTCGGGCCTTGAGGGTCCGGGGGTACACCCGTCCAGTGGGTACCTCTAAGAGGAGGGACCTCGGCTTAGGACGTCGTTGAAGGGGAGGGTGGCATCTAGTGATGGGGCTGCTTACGCCCCGACAGCAGAACTCCGGAGCGACTGTAGAAAACGTGGCCTCGTCTTCGTCGGCGAAAGTGGTGTGTGTTGTAGTAGTAATTTTGTATAACGGGGGTATTCTTGTCTAAATTGTCGGTTGTTATTTTGTCGTCCGGGTCTAAGAGGACTTCTTTAGTACGCCTCCTGCCTATCGGGGAGTTGAGAGACGGAGAATAGTCGCACGCTTTGACTATCAGCGGATTGGGATGTACCTTGGCGGTCCCGAAAAATCTCTTTGAGATCGTCTTGAAGTGTGTTGCTATCGTAGTAAGTTGTAGGTCCATATGGAGATCAGAGTTCCTGATGTACCAGGGTGGCCTATGGCTTTTTGCAGCACTTGCAGTTTGTTAATTGCTGAGGGACGAGCGTGGGTGAAGTGCGTGCTTCGCATACATCATGACAGGAAGTATGCAGGTCTTGTAAAGTGTGACCTTATTTCTAAGGGACACTTTACTTTTGCTGCAGATGCGTCTGCTTAGAAGACTCTTGGTGATGAGCTCTGTGAGGCGGTGCATGGGTGAACGCTGTGCTTAGCTCTGAAACCGAACTGTTCGTTCGGGAGGAGTTGTAATTTCTCCAATTCCTGTTTTAGCCGGTTCAAGACGATGCTTTCGTAGATTGGGAAGATCGTGATTATAGTCGTTGCAACTCCGATCAAAGACATTTGGACTGATCATAAATTTTAAGTGTTGTGGAAATGAGATTTTGATAAAATTAAAATGAATATTACTGTGATAATGTAAGTTTACGATATTAATAATTAATCTTGTATACATTGACCACTAGAATGAAAAACGAACCATTGCAGGCTTTTTTTTGATTTAAAAATATTATAATAACAAACTAAACAACATACCGAAATAAAAACTGTTATTAGTATTAAGGTGTAGTGAAGATACTGTTATAATATGTGGCGAAGACGATGACACGAAACGAAAATAGTACAGTATTCGTCGAGATTCATTGACTGACTGACTGACTGACTAACAGAGCGGAGTCATGTGTCTCGAATGAAGACACCGCAGTAACTTAAAATGTTGCCGCTATTTGGGTAAGCAATGTATTTTTAATTACAATAAATAAAATAAAAAAAAAACACTTTTAAATACTCCTCCGGCTAAAGCTAAAAATTTTTTGATATGGACACATATTATTAATATATTATTAACAAAACGTTACGAATTCTTTATCAGTGATACGAGATCGGTGTTCACTTAATTGATTTTCCCATAACCTCTTGACCACTTGTATTACAGTACGGCCGTTTATTGGAAAATAATTTAAATACTGTTCCCGTTATATGCAAATGATTAACGTAGGGTAAACCATTTTATTGTCCATCCGGATCACTTTGGGACTCAATAATTTATTCGCACAGGTACAGGGTTTATTTTCGTATTTTTTATGACGAATGCCTGACCTTATTATAGTCACTAAGAGAGATTAGTAGAAAGAGCGAGCAGGCAATGCGTAATTCACCTCTACTTACAGTCTTTAAGTTCGTAGACATTTTGGTAATGAAATCATAATAAACTTAGGTTAACTATTGATAAATATGATTTGTGAAACATATTTTTGGCTTATAAGTAAACAAAGAAATACTTGAAACATTATTATTTATAGGATGGTTTATATTTAGTCCTATTATCTTATCCACCTTGTATGGAGCTGAAGGTCCACAATCCCTTCTCTGAAGAAACTTTAAACAGATAAGACTTTTGTTGTGGATAGTTATAAACTAGAAATTTTTTAAGAAAGTTACATTTGTTAAAAAATTACTACATAAAATCTTTATTTCCTTATCACTAAATTTTGCTACCAATATATCTGACCAATATAATTTCCACGAGTTGAGCCACGAATATGAAAATATCATAATAGACTTAGGAGTACCTGAGATAAATCCTTTTACTTGTCACAGGAAAGTGAAAATTGTTATTATGATATGATAATGACTATTGTTTCGACCGTAAACCGTATTATAATAATCTGATGACCGAATTATAATATCATGGTTTATGATTTGTATTTTAGTGTTTATTTGAAAGTTTATTCAGTGCCTGGCCTCTTTGAATTAAAATGCATTTCGGGCAAGGAGGACTATGGACCTTTTTCTGTTTTTACAATATACCAAATCAAATAATATCTGCGATACTCACGGATCGGATAAAATTTAACTATTAATTTACATCTAATATTATTTCTACAGCCCTTGGAAGGACTTATGTGTCAGGGAACTAATTCACAGGATGCCTTGGATGATTATTCTTTATCATCACAACCACATCATTATTCTTTACCTTCACCTTCGGAAGAAGCACTTCCTCACATATTTGTTAAACAATACTTAATTAAAGTTTAGTTTCAGAGGATTTTAATTTTGAGAACGCTGGCTCTATAGAAGAAGCATTTGACGAGTTGGTAACATGTAAGTGATGCCCCTGGTGTTGTGAACGTCCATCGGCTACGGTAATCGGTTAACTTCAGGTGGGTTGTAGGCCCGTTTACCACGGAAGTGGTAAAAAAATAATTACAGACTGTGTAATAATATTTTGCTGACTTAATTCTAGCAATTGTGGTGGCATCGTGGTGTTCGACATCAAGTAGCTCCTACTTTAATCGTGGCAGCATTGGGTGTGTCCTGTGTTCCACGCCACACATTTAATCCTTTTTTTGTTACATATAGACACTAGCTCTTTGTTTAGTTATCAACGTATACGTTCTCGTTTGTTCCCTTTTATTATTAATGGACGCATATTCCATTTAGCTATTGTATTTATAAGTTTGTTATTTTAGACGTGCTACTTATAAGAAAAATATACCAAAGTGAAAGGAACAATTAAATTAATTCACTTCCGCTTCTTATACAGGTAAATAAGATGTTTCTAATAGCATCATAATATAACAGGTACTTTATTGCAAACCTTTGTAAACATAATCCTTAAGGGATAGGGATTGATAAAAAAGCTTGCGATGTGACTAATTACTTCCATTAAGCAATAATTTCATATCATGTTTCAGTTACAATGAAATGTACGAACTAAAATTTTCTAAAATAAATTACGTAACATTATATATTTTTTATGTGGATATTGTTTTACTATTTGTATTTTTTTTATTTTGTACACGCAACTTAACCTTCTTTCCAGTGGGTTATTTGTCATCTGGCTATTTAAGAATACAAAATAAATATTCAGAGCGAGTTAATAGTTAACAGTTGACCAGAGTGGTTGTTCTAGAGTAGAATATTTTTTATTTCATAAACGATTAATTAACTGTATGAGGTAAAGAGAGATCTTGTGATGGTACGCTTAGACTATGAAATTTGTCTATGTTCTATATTTACACGTGATTGGGATTTTTGTATCTGAACTATGTATTTTTGCAAGTGTTCGGCATCTGTTTCCGGTTTACGACAATTGTCCAAAATTAAACAATTAGCACTTGATAAACTTGTTTCAATTAATTTATGAAGTTTTTAAAATAAAAAAAGCTATGTCATATATAAAACTATTATGAGTATTACTTGTATGTCAAAAAAGCTAATTTTATTTTAATACAGGAATAACAATTTGGAATAAACCGATATCTGTGAATATTTACAGCACTTAAACTTTAAGATACTGAGTTCAAAACTGTACAAAATGTATTATGTACTAACTATTGGAGCCGAAACAAATATTTGTATTGGTTCACCGAAGACAATATCGTCTTCTTAGATAAGAACAAAAAGTCTAACGTCCCCAGGGCAACAAAGTCCCTCCAAGAACGTTGTCAGGCGTCCATTAGATGGATCGTCTCGTTATTCGTCCTCTAACAAGAAAAAATGGGATCAAAATTGTTAATGTACTTATTTGTCATGCGGTAAGTCATTTAACTATGTATAAAGTTATTTGTTTACGTCACCCCATTTCAATATTATAATTATATTTTCTGAATAAAACAACACAAATTTGAAGAATATTAAGAAGTTCATATTTATTTTGAATAATTTATCATCCGAATGAATAAATGATATATTTATGATTTGAAAAGTATAATTTTTGTACAAAAACAAAGTAATTTTTCGGTTAGATTAACGATTTTCATCTAATTAAATAATATTTTATAGTAAAGTATATTAAATATGATAATATATTTAATATTTATATCAAGGATTTTGTAACGTATATAGAGAGAAGAATTAATCGTTTAAGTGTTGTTTGTTTCACTTAGAAATCTTCCCGTCATATTATATTTGAGAGACTCATAGTTTATTTCGATAGTGGTTTCACATGTAGCTGCCAGTTATGTTTGAAGAGTATTGCCCATATCAAAGTGATTTTATTATTTAATTTCTCTTACACTTTGTTCAGAATAAGGCAAGGCATATTTTGAATCTGCGACCTTTGCGGTTTTTTTTTATTTTTATAAATACCATAAATATAAGGTCCATCACACATTTCGCAGGTTGTTTTCATATGTTACTTAGTTTTAGTAATAAATTCTAAAATATTGTATTTCTTAAGGAAATCTGTGATGTTTTTTGGAAAAGCCTTCATCGATTAGAACAAATTTCGTTCGTCTTCTCGAAATTAACATGCACTGCAAACTAGATAATAATAAAAACCGTCCACCAAACATCATAGAAATTTTTCTGTTACGCATAATTCCTGTATAAATCGGCACATAGTGTTAACTGTAAAAGGTTTTTCTTGAATTCAATATTAATCTATCAATAAAAAAGTAAAAACTGAAATAAACGTTATTAAAATAAAATTTTTATTGAATTTTGGTGAGCCGTGAATGCCTGTTTATGTTACATATTTTTTTCCATAATTCCCTAAACTTTAATATATTATTGTTTTTGAAACTATTTTTGTAAAGCTTGAGGCCACCTTCAAAGTGAAACATTTTATTCCCACTGCAAAATTTTACATTTTTAAAAAAACCATTGCACAGGCAAAATTTTGATGTCTTGGCGAATTAAATGATCTAAGCAATACATGTTGATAACGAATATTCTACGGCGTAACGTACTGAGGATAATGAGATAAGGTTAGCCCGAGACAACTAAAGAAAAGAAAAGTTTAATATCTCTACAAAAAATTACATCATAACAGATATTTTTCAGATAAATTTAACGAGCTGTTATTTTACAGTGCAGTACACGTTGTTGCAATAAAATGTTTTTCTCTAAAAACTATTTAACGGATGTTTTCCTTGGTAAGCCAAACTCCTATTTCGTATGATTTTCTATTGATTAAAATGTAAATGACTCTCTCAATTCCAACATTTTGTATATTATTTTATATTCATATACGTCCAACAAAATTTTTAAGTCGAGAAAAATAATAAATGATGTTAGGTGTTACATTATTTGGAGTTAGAATTATTTTAAATTAATCTACTTCATATAATACTCTTTCATATTACATTTTCAATAGTGTCTACTTTTCATTCATTTCATTAAGGAACAAAATTTAATATACGATACACAGAAACAGTACGTCTTTGACACTCGGCTGCTATTTGCTGTTGCTAACATGAATTACTGAACCATTTTCTTGTCCCTGATCCCTCAGGCTATATCCTCAATCTCCGGTTCTTTTGCAATATGTCCTTAGTCTCAAAACCCTTGGTTCGCATTAAAAGCAATCAATAATTCAATAAAATTATCATTTTATCCTCCCACATACAATTCATATACCTAAAAATAAAACTATGTCGGTAAAAAAAAATCAAATACTAATTTGCTATGGAGATTACTGTATGTTTATTCACAAAAACATTAAGTTAACAAATTAAATAAAGGAAAACTAATCAAACAGTATATTTTAATAGGTTTGTTTTTTTTTTTTATTTGTATAAAACCAAATAAAACTAGTGGTCAGTCATAGCAATTTAACTTAAGATGGGTCGTTAAAAATATTTCTTTATTTGACTTTTGAAGCTACTATTGCCATAGCTTTAATATGTCAAAATATATACTTAGTCTGTAACAAAATATTAAGTTAGTCTGTAGTAAAATATTAACAAATTATTTAGAAATTTCTAAAAATATACATTTTGATACTAATTACGAACAATCCGAGTAATGGAATTCTTACTTGTATTATCACTCCTAATACTCTAATATGTCATGAATCTTACTTCATAATATCAACTGCAGGTTATTTTTGCAATTATGATTAGCATTATCACGACAGCTCGTTAATTCGTTAATGGTCTGAGAGATAAGCTTTAAAATGCGCTGTAATGAGCTCATACCGCCGCAGTAACGGGAAATAAATTTAAGTGAAAATTTAACTTCATTTTAAAAGCATTTTGCATTACTCTTTAATTCACGCTGCCTTTTTATTTAATGTGCGAATTTTTTATTTAAAGTATGTACATCATACTTATGTATTAATTTGTATAACCCAACTTTTAGCCACCTTCTATGCAGATCTTTGAGATCTCATATTTACATAACCTATTAGTACAATAAAAATATTTCGAAATTTTAATAATTAAGATTTACAGGATGAAAACGTTCATCGGGTGAACCATAAAATGTTTAATACATAATAACTTTGCTAACCTCAATACAAAATATTATAAATGTATAATATAGTTTAACAAGTTTTTCATGCTGCAGTGTTAAAAAAAAATTATTGTTTTTAATAATGTGGTTCGTTAACCGCCTTCTTTAAAAGGTTATTTCTTTGAAATTGATAATTATTTTTGTTAATTGCGACCAGTGACTTTGTATAGTGCCTATTTGGACTCGTAGCAAATATACTTTTAAAGAATATTTGGTCACTATTCATATAAGCATATTAATTATTATAACTATAGCAAATTAATTATTTTTTTATAGCAATTTGCAAGTTGCATTTGCAAATTGCAAGAATATTTTGATTAGTTTTTACAATAACGTATTGATGTGATTGTTTGTTTTGAACATTTATTGTTTGGTGGAATCTTGAAACTAAATTTTTATGGAGATATTTTCAAACGATTGAGCTGAAATTTTATATTCAAATTTAGTTTAGATGACAATGCATCCTTATCTCCATGACGCTATTTACATCTTACGTGCCGGAACATCCAAAATGGAAGAAGAAAAGTGCTGAATAATTATGTTCTTTGCACTGCTATATATTGTTCCAATTAAATAAAATCAAATAAAAGTACTTAAATGCAAAATAACTCGAATATATCAAAAGTGAGAAACTTTTTTTTAATATTCCCGTTTTCATAATTTTTTTTGATCTCAGAATTCTTGTTAACTTAGTTTGATATTGTTAAAAATAGAAATCAATAAAGTTATTTCATTTATTTGTTTTGAAATAACAGATATGACATTCGCTACAAGCTTTTCTTGTTCTATGTTGATATTAAAAGTGTTAAAGGAAACTGTTAATTTATTCCTCGCGGGAGTGTAGTATAGGTACGATTGTTTAGAAAAGAAACGAGTACATAACACGAGTGCATTGCATCAATATAAGTGTTGTAGTTTTGTCTAAAATTTTGATACTTAACTCCGTAAGTCGTCTAATATTCGGAATTGAGTTTATAGACAAATGTACGATCTTTAGGAAATAGAATAAGTCCCAAAAAAAGCACTCTAAAGTAGATATGCTGAAAACACAAGCACACACATATGCACATACGTACAGACACACTTCCTTTTTTTTCCTAAGCTTCAGATATAAGTGTTGTAGTTACTGTTATATTATAATTTATAGTGTTCGATTGGCTATAAACACAAAATAAAGATTGAATAAAACAATTTAATAAATAATGTTGATGTACTATCTCTACCATACCTTTAATACTATCGTTTAAGCTACGTATACATTGTACAAAGTACTTATTAAGCAGATCATCTGAGCGAACACAATAAGGCTTTTGTAATGGTTCTTGTAATCCGATTTATAAAATAGCTACAGTCCGCTCTAGTTGGCTTCGTATTATATACTACACTAACTGGAATTAGAATTTAACTGCTAATAAAAAGAAAAACAATTTTAAAAGCATTGATTGTGTGCAACAATGATTTTAGGTGACTTTTGAGGTCATAATTGAAGAAATCTTTATAAAACCCAGGTATATACTCATGAGCATATTGTTATATGTAGGTTTCCTTTTTTCTTTTTTCCGTTGTTTCTATGCGTATGAAATTCCCTTTGGATATTTTATTCAATAAAATATGATGCAAATCATGCGTTTGAGCTTTGTAAAATTTTTGGATATGCTAGAAGATGCACCCTTCGCATTCTTTTCTCGCTTCGTTCGAACAAAAGCTCTCGGTGGGAATTGAGTGAAACCGCCTCACAGTTTCGGTACTAAACAGACTTTTTGGATGTGGGTTCCGTTATCTGACCCTAAAATCAAAATTGGTGGCCCTATCAATTTTGTTTTGATTAATACCACTTTAGGTAACCAGAACAGACTATCGAAAAAGAAACCTCAACTCGATCGAACATTCGGTTGCCGAGATCATCTAAGTACATTAATAACCTGAGTCGCCATTATAACATTCCACTCACTTCAGTCAATAAAGATTTTGAAAGAAAAAATACTCCTTAAGTTTGGTGATATAGAACAAGTAACATAATTGATCAATAGTTTTTATGTTAAAACAGAAACACAAAACCCTGTTTCCTCATATTACGAAAATGTTCATCACACTCAATTGTTATTCTAAAATTGCCTTATAAGATATATATATATATATATATATATATATATATATATATATATATATATAAGGTTGTTTAATTTGATCGTCGATACAAACAAAAAATAAGAAAATCGTATCACATTAAATAAATGTAATAAAATTATACAACATTATGGCTTTAGAAGTTCAAATAAAGCCGTTAAGGAATGGTGCAGATAAACTGGAAACTGTACTTGATATTTACCATTTCATAAATTACAAACACTGCTAAGTTTTGCAATAACTGCTAGAAAACCTAACAGTTCCTTAACTTCCACCTCTTAATACTAAATATTAGTTTTCAACTTTTCCTGTAAGTTATACAAAAACCATCTTACTTTTAGTTCTTGTGTAATTGTATCGTATATTTACTTGTACTTGTACCATACGTTTACTGTATAAAGTAAATAAAAATATAGAAGGAAAATAAATGTCATATAAAAAGTACTAATATGTTAAAAAGTTACTATTTTTACTACTTCATTTAATAAATAGGTATTTTATCCATTAACTCTGTAAGTTTTTGATTTAATAAAATATTATAGAAAAACAAAATCTTCAAACGCTTAATAATTCGCTTAACGTAAAGGCTCGAACATCAAAAGTAATTTTTGAGACAAAATTGAATTTTTCTAAATTATTTCTTCACATATTATTTATTAGATCACGAATAAATTTCTTACTTCAATTAAACAATTTAACACTACTTAAGTTACACAATTTAACATTTAGGTACGTTGCAAACAAAAAGTAGCGTTCAACATTATTCAAGTTGTTGTTTAGATTCTCAAATGATCCCTCAGATTTATAATCACGGGCAGACGAGATGTGTGATCACGGTTTCTGAAAAGTAACCGAAACGTCGGGATTATGAAGTTTTTTAAATAATAAAAATCCGCGTAGTTTATCCGAAAAATATTAGTTTCATTTAAATGAATAAAACTCGCGAACATCTTAGGTCTCATTAAGTTGATTATAATTTGAGAAAGATTTTAGCCTTCTCATTACTATTTTGCAAACCGTGTTACTATGAAAAGTTTTTCCATCTTAGTGAGAAATCTTTACAAATCAGATCAAGAACAATCGGCTTTCATCTGGTAACTGATTTCTTTGAGAAATCTATTCCCTTCAAGAATTCAACAAGAGCAAGCGATTTTTGAATCTCATTTCCCAAATGAAATTAAGTGTGTTTTCTATGTGAGAATAGTTGAAATTCTTTTACGTTTTCTTATTGATATTATTACTTTATTTAAATATTGTTTTAAGAGCTTATTAAAATTTACTTGAAAAAGATAGCTATCCATGTTTTGAAATGTTTACTAACTTCTATTTTCTTGGCGTTTATCGTATTTATCATTTATTTATTGAAAAATTATTAAAATATTAACATACTAAAAAGTTCTATCTACTCAGCCCAGGTAAATTAAAAAAAACTTTATAAACTTAAGAGTAAATACTATAAACCCAGATGCATATTTTATTTTGTCTCGTTTGTTAACGTATATTTCAGCAGTACAAATTTTGTGTTAGGTTTTATGAATATTATAATTAGGGTAATGTTTTCATTAACCTACAGAATTTTGGACCAACTCAGTAACAAGTTTAACGATCCTTTGGCAACATTACAAAAGGAAGAATTACTTAAACAGTGAAATATAAGTTTAGAAATATTGTATAAATATATATATATATAAATTACACATTCTGTAGTAACAAAAGTACCTGAATTGACTAAAGTATCAATATAATTATGTATTTGTATATATATAGTATACATTCGTAATTGATCAACGTAATCTAAGCTAACATTAAAGGCATTTCATGAACTACTGAACTAAATTCCTCCGTCACCACATTATATGTGTAGGTATAGGTATATTTGTAATTAAACAGCATTAGACCACGGTCCTGCCATAAATCCTCTCAACAATCTATGTAATTGGGTCGTCAATCTTATATGTATATAATTATACCCTGGTACTGCAACCAAATAGTTTACATTATTAATAATATCCAGTAGGTTCACAGGTAAGAGAAATGACTGGAATGTTATTTAGCATTTTAAAAACTCATATAAAATTATGAAATTTCCATATATTTAGTTGTTCAGTTTAAGAAAGCGGGAGAAATTGAAACAACTTTATTCTTAGTCTTAAATGAAACCCTTGGATATGTTAATGATAGCACTTCACGGTACAACGTTGTTTGTGGAACGTTCCAGAACGATTTTTTACATTTATTTAAATCTTCCCAGAGATTTGTTTTCGGAAGATGTTGTTATCTATTTTATTAAACTTTCTATTTGCTTTCGGTTTCATATCAAATTATTCTCATAAAAATATTACGAGATTGGTAATATAAGTTGTGTGAGCTTTATGTGATTTTTTTGTTAATTAATCACATTTCGATAGAAATAATTTGTGATATAACATGGAAGCTACTGTAAAGCAGAAACGATTTACAAAACACGTACAACGTCCACGTAAGATAAATTCGCTGTCGTTGTGTTTTGTACGAGTTCTTCAATCCAAACATAAATCACTTCATAATATCAACTAGTTACCGACTGAAAATAAACTATTCTTGTTAAAATACTTTATATTATGTTGTTACTTTTGATATAAATAATATTGGTAAACACAACATACACTGAACATAAATTTTGAAAATACATATTGTAATTAAAGAGTGAAATATAACAAAATGAACACATAAACTATAAACTTAAATATATATGAAGGAGTTATATGTGAAAGAGATATAATTTTGTATCATACATCAATATTAAATAATGATTTCAAAGACTGAACTTTTAATACGTTTTTAATAATAGGTACATATTTTATTTTTTCTTAATAATAATAAGTACAATGCTACAATGTTAATGTGATATTTCAAATAAGAAAGCAATAAAGCTGATATAAATTTATTTGTATATTATTGATTGTACCTACTTATTGTACATTCATTAAATAATATAATGAAATATATATATATAAAAATGCGAAAATTATTTAATTTTTCTATTATTTGTTTGTATTCAAATTAAAGCAGTTAAAAGAAATTTAAAAAAAATTGCATACAAAACAAAAATATTTTATTAATGAATGATGATTTACAACAAAGCGAAAACGTTGTCAAATAGGGGAAATATATTTTATTAAATCCTCGACATCAAAAACTATAATTTTGAAAGTAGCCTTTATATAGAATAGATTTGTAATTTTTTTTTTCACATCTAAATATTAAATATTCATTATAATTATTTGCGTAAAAATAAAAACCTGGTATGTCATTCAAGACATACCAACTTGTTAATAAAACTATGTTTCATTAAAAGCAAATAAAAACATGTAATTTTATTTATCCTTTTCGAATTGTTGCCATCTCTCAAAATTAAATCATTGTACGATCATTGAACACGTACGATGTTGAACGTTCTTTCCATTTAAAGATATTACTTTTATGCCAATATTCACAGAGAGTTATTTCATTTTCTCATATTATGTATATATCAGTTAATATTACATTTTTATTATATTATAAAAATATTACTTTAATTATCTGTCAATCAGAAAATTTGAATATAACTTATAGTGAAAACTAACTTTTAAAATCAATATTTACAAATAATATTTGAGCAAGTACCATATCAGCTGTATATTGTTACGATACCCCTACATGAAGAAAGGAAAATTTGTGATGATTTTAAAATTTCGTTTTAACTACGACTAGGAAAAGACTTAATATGCGCGACAAAATCAGTGATTATACATGAACTACATCAGCTTAGTACTTGGTTGGATATTTGACCACCAGAAGTTTAATAACTATGTACTTATACTGGAAGTCTTTATTCTGGAAGATCATTTCAAACGTTTCCCCTTTGATGCAGTAAGGAATTAAAGCTTTCACACAGTCTTTGATACAAAACCCTCAACTAAATTTTGATACGCAGCCGTTAAACGGGAAAGATAATATAATAATACTTTTTTACATGAATTAATAATACAAACATAATATTACACTTGCTATGTATTATTAATTATTATTTTGGGACGAGCATAAATTATATTTCATGGAAAATTTTATATTTATTTGCATTTCATGTACAAACGACATATGGGAATAAATTTTTTAACTGTTGTCAAATAGGCCTTGTGTTTTCACATGTATCACTTTAAAAGTAGGTAACATATAAAACTTTTTTATAATGATATAAATGATAGTAATAATATTTATTATTTATAAATTTATTTTAATTATATACTATTCGCAATTTTTGAAAATGATATCCCCTTTTATTTATTTTTAGAATATAATTTACTAAGGTTAATGAACAACAATAATCAGGAATGTATATTGCATACATTTATATTTAAAAAATGTTTTGTATACAATTCAATAGCTAGATTTTTATAAATGAAAATTATTAGTTTTTGAGTTAAAGGTTAACTGTCTATTTAGTCTATTTAAACTTCAGTTTTAAGTGAATCGCAGTATATATTAAAGGGAATGTTTATATAAAACAATAAGTATATATGAGTTTATAACTCAGTTACTTAATTATTATTTTTTTTAGTTTTAAATTTGGAGCATGTTATCATTCGCAATTAATACGCTACTTTTTGAAAGATCGCAATAATATTGAAGAAATCCTTTTAAATAAAACACCAATCAAATTTCACTATCTCCACAGGTCTACACGTTAAGTATAGATTTAAAATTATAAGAAACCATTCTCGATTTTATATGGTTAGTCAGAAAGTTATTTAACTATTAGTATAGAGATTATATAAAGAAACATAGAAGCAAACGATACTACAGCAAAAATAATAGTATTTCAAATATTTTAGTATCTTTTTAGCGCATTGAAATTTTAATAGTAATGTTTTGGATTAATTGTAATGAAAAAAGTTTACTTTTAAAGCTTTGGTTTTCTACTAAGTATATTTTAAAAGTTATAACTAAAAGAAGCAAAACAATTTCCAATTTCAAAGACAAACAGAGTACCAGAAGTGTTTGTTTACAATTACGTTCACCACTTTGTAGTTGAAACTTAAGTAGGAATGCTTTGCAATCATCATCCCTTTTGCTCTTACTTCGTTCTAGACTGTACTAAATGGATACTATATCCAAAAAGGAGCGAGCAAGATTGTTTTTGACATCGATAACGTTTTTGGAAAAAGCATTATTGGCAAGAAGCAGTAATAGATAAAAAATTCAACCTTTTTCATATATACTATAATGAATAAAAAGCCATTAAATGGCAATAGATGGGACCGACCTATTACAATAGTTTTTGTTTTAAACCGAAATGAGAGATAGAAAGGGATATATTATTGTAGGGACAAATTTTATTAACAAGCAAGTCTTGAATTTATATAAAAAAAAACTGTAGAATAATTGACCACTGTAGATACTGTTATTTTTATTGAAAATCCTGGCCATTTATTATGATCTTCATCTTTTCAATGTTGCTTCATGATCGAAAAAATATTTTATACATACATAAATAAATAATAGCGCTCCACCGCAATGCAAAATATTTAATTTGAATTAAGGATTTTTATCAGAACATGGAATTGAATATCTTTAAGGGAGTACCAGGAATTATTTATGTTGGGCTTATTTTATTGTGTTATGACATATGTCTATGCAATGGTAATATCGAAATAAACAACAACAACCGGAATATTATTTATTATGTATTACACATATCTTTATATTGCATTCTTTAAAAACATCCAGAGAAGTTTAATCAGTATAAAATTATAACATATGTGCTTTTAATCCTTCACGTCATGTATCTTGGTGTTGCTATCTACATTATTCTTTACGTGTTTTTTTCCGAATGACAATAATATACAATTATGAATCCACTGCAGTTTATTACATGTTAATAAGCTGAATATTATAGGATAAGAAAACAGTAAATTCTATAACATGTGAGTAGAATTTCTGTTTTACAATAAATGCTATAGATATAACCGGCAACTCAGAAATGTTTCTTAAAAATATATATCTTTTTTTAAACTGTACTTATTTAAGTGTGCATGTAATCATATAATTAATTTTAATGCCGTGTCTAATTAATTCTTATTGTATAAAAAAGTAATCGACATCGTTTTCAGCTAAAAAAAATTACTGTCATAGTGCATGTATGTCAAAAGTTAATAAATAATCACGAGAAGTAACGGAGTGTTCAGGTCTTGATAGCACTCAAATCATTTATGTGAGTTTTCAAATGCAGGGCGCATTAGAAATAGACGCCCTTTTATGAAGAGTTATTGGTTTTGTTATTATTTTTGTTAGCATGCTGGCAACATTAAAACTTAAAAAAGAATATTCGAAAATTAAAAGCCAACCAACCTGCGAAAAAACAAAGCGACCTAAGAAAGAAAAACAAGATAGAAACTATTAGCAAATGAAGGCGCGCAAACGAATTCTTAGGATGTTTAATTTGCCAAATTTGGGGAAGCAACCGCATTAATCCGGTTTGGTACTAAACTAAACATGAATACGAGTATACAATATATACGAATATATATATATATATATATATATATATTTGAAAATCAAGTTACAAAACATTTTTTGGGTGTCATCCACTACTTGTTAAGTTTTCTAGGGAGAAACAAACCTTTGTCTGTTAACTATAATATTTACCCAATACATATTACTGTATTTATACATAGAGAAACATTTAATCTATTATGAAAAAAAAAATGTTTAATATCGCTAGCTTTTGCATTTCTCTCTATTAAAGTCAATCTTTTTCTACTCTGCGACCCGAACTTAATGGAAAATTTAAATATTTCTCAACAAAAATATTGCAATTTCATTAAAAAAGTGAAAAGCAAAGTAAATCACTGGTTCTTGTTAGATATCCCTATAGGAATAAAATTTCTTTGAAAAGTCAGTGAAATCAAATGAAAGCCGATTGTGCTTTACTTGAATGAAACGAAATTACTTTTTAACTGTTAAAGGAATTTTAATACTCGTTGAGTATCAACCCCGAAATATATTTTCAATAATGAAGTACTTCTTTTGACGTCACGATAGTGGGCGGCGACGTTCCAAATTTAATTCAAATCGATTAGATAGTTTTAGTAAGATCATGTAATAATACTTATAATTAGTAAATGTCGGTTGAAGTAATTATTTACCAGTATAACGTATGAATCCTTCTTTATTTTATAAACTCTTTCTACTTAATCGTCATAAAGATTGAGCCATCACTCAATTTTTATATTATGCTCATACAAGCTCAAACTATTATTATTATCCCTCTTACATCTCTGAAAGTTTTTTAAAAGCGTAAAAATTCAGTGACTCAAAGTAATTATAATTGATAATTTGGTATCGACCGAATCATGTATGTATAACGAAAATTAACATATATTTTTTCTTAAATAAGTACTTTGTATGATAATGTACTGAATCACCTTTCATAATGTCATCTTCGGATCTGCTAGTCTTGTGAAACAGACCAGCTTTTATGCCCAATGCCAAATTTGAATTATACCAGTATATATAAGTTAGTTATATAAGTTTGTTATTCTCATTATGCTTATAGCTGAAGCAATTATGTTGAGAATAAATCAGATTAAAAACTCTAGAATCATTTATTAAATATATACTATATTCAAAATTACTTTGTCAATGTAAAAAATGTACAGTGAATGATTTTTTGAATCCCATATAAAATCATACAGGTATATTATATATATATATATATATTTTAAAAGAACGACTATTCTACATTAGACCTTTTTAATAGTGGCTTAAATGTCTGAAAATTTTAATTATTTTAGCGTTGTTAAATCAACTTTCTAGTTCATTTAAAATTTTCTCGTCTGAAAAAACTCTTAATTCTTTTTGTTACGATACTAAACATACATCCTTTAGGATTTTTAATACCATAATAGTGTATTACAGTGATTGTTGCTACGCTTTTATCACTTTACGAGTATATCAAGTGACTTGCCTATTTCTGTCATTAGTAGAATGTTTATTTTAAAAGTGTAATATCTGAATTATTTGACTTTCTACACCATCTATTATACATACATATGTATAAATACTATTTTTTAACAACTGGTGATGAGTTTTATTGCTATTGTAAACATTACTTCTAGACATACTTCATAGTTCTATTTCTAATTGGAGGATTAAATAGGTCTAGTAACCCTTTATCTACATTTAAAAAAAAATATTAATTTTGTATCTTATAACTTCCCCGTAATTTTGGGCACCACTAATATTTTTTTTTTAAATCTATTTGGGTTATAAACATCGCGTTATTGGGATTTAAAACTATCTACTTAATAGTAACACTTTTCTATACACCATTGACATGCAAGCAGCTTGGATTGCTCACACAGTAAGAAAAAAACAGCTAATACTTAAATCTACACTCACAAGTTTCAGTCCTTGTAATTTATTAATTGTCATCGCAAAACATAGAATCAGTGGAAATTGGAGTTGTTTAAAGCTAAAATTATTTTTTTTCTAATGAGTGGACAGTGTGGAATAAAAACACGAACAGCTATTCCGCACCCTGTTAAAATATTTGCTTCTATTAGGTGTTGTAAGCTGAAAACTTTAACTTTGGTACCGTTGCAAAGTTGTAGCCTCTTAAATTTGTAAAGAGCTTTATGAGTATTTTGACTTTTAAATTATTTTTATGAGCTAGTAGTCCGGAATCTTGTAGATTCATCATTTTGCAAAACTGTTAATTGTTTCGTTCGTAGGATGTATAATTATTATTTTGGACGTATGTAATGGAATCTATAGCGGCGTTACTTGAGGAACTTTGATTTACTGATTATTGTACACAATTGCACAGATAAACAAACAAAAATTCTAACAATCATTATAACGATTCCAATAATATCTTTTATCATATGTCCACCAAATACTGAAAGCGATCAATTATATTATATTTAATTTTGTCACTTAGAACTTGTAGTATATTTTCAAGTTTTGACATGTTTATGTACATGTAGTTCATTTGGAAATGTGTAATAAAATCTAATTTAGATATATACTACATAATCACGTGATTATACATTACGTTATAGATCAGTGTGTCTTCAAATCTATGTTCATATATAAATGTATGATACATATACCAATAATTATTGTTTTGCTTAATTTTTAGAGTATATATTTTGTCTATATAAAGCTAGGTATTGAAGCATTCCATACATATAAACCTAATGGATTGAGGGTGTGTCAAAAAATTCGCGGAATTTTTTCCTCTTCATCGCTGGAAAATTTCTTCCCTCTAAGCTCTTTATTCATTTTTGGGAATAAATAATAATCACTTCGGTCTTAATCTGGACTATAGGGAGAATGTTCCAAGATTTCTAAACCCACTCTTTGTATAGCAGTTATCGCAACTTGCGCCTTGTGCACGGGTGCATTGTCATGCAAAAGGACGTAACCTTCGGTCAATTTTCCCCGCCTTTTCTCCCTCACAGCCTCTAGCAAACATTTTTATAGTTTAATACAATTGTCCTACCTACGTATCTTCTTCTTCCTGGCAATTGTCCCAGCTTTAGCCAGGGTCTGCCTTCCTGCTTAAACTCCTCCACTTTGCACGGTCTTTAGCATCCTCGGTGGTAAGTCCATTGGCTCTCATATCCTGCTTCACGGTGTCCAGCCATCAACCGACATATCAAGGCAAATTTTTCCGACGTAGTTCTCAGGCAGGGGTGCAACGTGGCCATACTATCTCAGGCGACTTTCCTGAAGCTTATCCGCTACGTCACGGACTCCAAAACTACCTCGGATAAATGTGTTACGTATACGGTCAGTCCGCTTAACGCCACATATCCAGCTCGGCATCTTCATCTCCGTGACGTGAAGCTCCGGAGTGTGCCTGGACAGTGCTGCCTAACATTCGTTGCCATATAAGAGAACCGGTCGGATTATGCTCTTGTATATTAGTCCCTTGAGCTTGGGCGGTATTCTGCGGTCGCAGACCACACGTGTGACCTCACGCCATTTCGCCCAAGCAACGCAGATCCGGGCTTAGACATCGTGATCGATGCCTCCGGACTCATGCAGAATAGATCCAAGGTACCTGAACTTTTCCGACTTAACGGCTGGTTCAGGACCTATATGGATAGTGCAAGAGTCCGGGCTTCCGCAAGCCATGTACTCGGTCTTCGTCACATTTAGTTTAAGACCACCGTTCTCAAGCGTTCCCTTCCAGAGGTTCACTCTCCACTCCAGCGTCAACCGGCTCTCGTCAATGAGAGCTATGTCATCGGCATACATCATCAGCCATGAAGGCTGGTCCTGGATGTTAGCCGAGACTTGACCGGCTAAGAGCCGAGCCTTGGTGAACCCCTACTGAGATCAAGAAGGGTTTTGTATCGCCAACAGCAGTCCTAACCATTGAAACGGAATCGCGGTACATGTCTCTGATGATGTCAATATAGGCCTCAGGGATCCCTTTGAATCGCAATGCCCACCAGATAAATTGACGAGGAACGCAGTCAAAGGCCTTCTGCAGATCTAGGAATGCGACATGCAGAGCTCTCCTTTTTTCCCTGTATGCCTCCATCAGAGTTCTGATGGCAAAAATGGCGTCCAAGGTGCCCGATCCTGGCTGAAATCCATATTGACATTCCGAGACAGTACACTCTCGGCGGAGCCTGAGGTCGATCATGCGCTCAAAGAGCTTCATGGTGTGACTCATGATCTTAACGCCTCTATAACTACCATAATCTTGAACACTGCCCCTGCCTTTGTTTATAGGGGTCATGTAACTATAACGCCACTGATGTGGCATAGTCCCAGTGTTCAAGACGCGGTTAAAAAGGTCCGTCAGTATGAGCACACCAAGAGAGCCCGATTATTTCCACACTTCGATCGGAATATCGTCAGGTCCCACCGCTTTCCAATTCTTCATGCGTCGAGGAAAATTCCAGGTTTCGCCGGGTGTTATCGGGGCAGTAAGTCCAAGATTAGGAGGTGGTTCGGTTGGAAGACTGCATGGGTGCTGAGTATTTAGTAACTCCTTGTAGAAGCATCTCCATCTCTCCTTCACAGAGCATGCCCTGGGAATCTTTGACGCAAAGACATTTTGCGATATCTTGCGTCGCTTTATCCCGACCTCGTAACAATTTGTAAATGAGCTTCTTCCCCTCCGCAGTTTCAAGTGTATCATGTAACGGTGATAACTTGTCAATGCGGGCTCTAGCAACAGCCCTTTTACTGGCACGTTTCGCTACTATGTATTCTAGCCTGTCTTCAGGAGAGTTTGATTGCTGCCAATTCTTAAAGGCAGTCTTCTTTTTACGAATCACCTTCTGCACTTCGTCATTCCACCACCATGTCTCCCTATCGATGACCCGTCCTCCCTTAGACAGGCCTAAAACTCGTTTACCTGCTGTGATAATTGCTGACTGGGCTCGATCCCATACATCCTGAGCAGTTTCGGTATAAGTCGACAGATTTTGACTCTCAACCTCTGCCCACCACCTGATCCGAGGCTTACATTTCTCGGCTACTTTCTTTTTCAGGGTGACGACATAGTCCATAACAAGAAGGCGATGTTGGGCCGTCAGGCTTTCACCAGGAATGACTTTACAGTCAGTCACCTTGCCGATACGACACCGTCTGATCAGCAGATAATCTATTTGAGTTGAGTGGGACCCGCTCTTATACGTGACAAGGTGCTGCGGAGGATTTTGGGAGAATGTGTTCACGACGGCTAAGTCAGACGCAATACAGATTCTGAGAATATTTTCTCCCTCTGCATTGCGGCGACCATAACCAAAACCACCGTGTACACGCTCAAACGTATCCGCAGCCATACCTACGTGGTCATTTAAGTCCCCCCAACTATCATTACTTCAGCGGCTGGTATACCGCGTAAAACCTCTTCAAATTGCTCCCAGATTAACTCTTTTTCAATTTTTGTCAAGCATATGAGTGGCGAGGAGTAGTTTTTGACGGAGCGACTGCCATCTGATCTCCAAAATCCCGTTTTACAGGTAAAACCAGGAAAAAAAAGATAGAGAAGGGGGGGAAGAGGTTAGGAAGGGGAATGTGGGGAGGTACAGGACACCACCTTCATGAACTGGAGACAAAGGTGTGAAAGTGGTGGCTCGAGGATCCGGGGTCGCGTACCCGTATGCCCAAGACTAAATAACGGAAAAATACTTAGGAGGATAACGTCTGGATATATTGACCTACCTATTGTAATAATATAGAAATTTTTAAATATTACGGAATGTAAACCTTTAGTTATTTATATATTTTTAAACGACGAACTGTAATCCAATAGTATAATCTTTTTTCGTAAAATTAAGAAGTCGTGATAGAGAATTAAGGTAAGAGAGAAAACGGTTAAAAATATCTTTATAGAAGTAAAAGATATTTTTATTTTCTTATCTGCAACCCAATCATATAAATGTATTAATAAAATTTTGCATTAAAATAGAGTAACAAGTTTCTATCATTTAGATCACTCGGGGTTAGTTTCAGCTCTGAAAGTTGATATTCGTTCTAAATTCAACGTCATTCACTTTCAAAGCTTTGCATTTAAATCAGAAATCTATTCTAGTCGAATATTGTTTACTGAGTTTATTTTCCCTCGATTTTTCTTTCACAGGTGAAAATAATATTTTTCCATCGATCAATTATTTCAAAGTAAAGAATAACATTCTTATCCTCTGTAGACTATACTTCAAATAAAATGAAAACCATATATCTTTAAAAACTATAAATAAGATAACAATAAACTAAGAAGACCAATTTGTTAAAAAATATAGTCTAACAAATCTACATTATAAAATGTGGAGTTATATAAAATGTCTTCATTTCTGCCTTTTTTTCCTATTGGTTCTATTAGGAACTATTTTGAAAGTCGCTCTTTTTTGCTCAAGTCATCTTTAATGCAAACCATTCTTCTCTTTTGGCCTGCCTAGATCCAAATATTTTTCTACATTAAATTAAGATTTCATAGCACAATCTTTCTCATAACTTGCCCGTACCACGTTATTCTTTCACTACTCAATTTGCCCCTTAAATGGCATCAATTTTAAGTTTCGTTTTATATAATTATGACGTAAATTATCTATTCCTGTCACAACATAGGTACATCAGTTACAAAATTAACATCCGTCCCGAGTGAAATCTCATCTCATCTGTCCCTTTGTTTCAGCAACACTCAAATCTATACTGTTATATTCGTCAAGCCATATCAATTATAAAGCGTCCAATAAGTACAGTCGTCCATGTGGCCATGAGCAGCGCTGTCCAATACTCATGGCGGTGACTGCTCTTATCACCATGCATTGAAATTTAGTTAAAACGTATTCTTATTTCAAAATCCATTACTTAAACAGCTACATATGTTCTACATTCAGATTCTAGATCATGTCATGGCCCTGAAAGATGACGTTTACAGTGACTGTAAAGTTAGTCGCTCTGTCTAAATCTAGATAATGTGACCTTAAGTGAACTAACATGTCATGCATCTGCGGAAATTCCAGCAGTCACTTGGTTAGCCTAACACAACGTCATATGAATGTGTATATTATCTTTAATATAAAAAAAAATTGTTTCTATATTAATTTATTTTAACTGATTAAATTTTTTATCCATATAATCATCAGCTATTTTTTTATCGTTTGCTATTTTCCTCTATTTAAAATATTATATTTTCCACTATTATCTAGGACAACAATACTTAGTTATATACGGGAGACATTAGCGATCAACAGGACAGTAATTACACGCTTACATTACAAAATAATACGGTCCTTAGACAAGCAATACTTTTCCAGCGAACAGTACAAATAGAGATTACAGAATGAATGCGTTTTTATTATATTTCATATTTGCAATTCAAAACCGGGACACATCACTTTTCATCGTCGTTTATAACAATACAACTAGAATATTCTAAATGAAGATTTTACAGTGACGGCAAATAAAAAATAATCTATATTGTAAGTTGTGCTGTAAATAATCCTAGACAAAGTTTTAAATTAATGAACAAAGTTAAGCAATAGTTAATGAGGTTAGACTATCTTACAGTATGCGATTACATGAAGGGAAACATCGCACTACGTTAATGCATACTAATTTACCTTAGTACAACTTGTATTTAGAAAGCCATCAAAACTCATAACGCGCCAACACCATTAATCTAACAATAAAGAATCCAATGCGTAAAATTCTTAAATCACTACGAATACGAATCAATCAGTCTAGTCAGTCTATTGCCGTCCACTGCATACAATGCTTCTATATATTAAAAACCCGGGATACCCAGTTCTTAGTTTCACGATGATAAATTGAAATTAAAGAAAAAACTAGGGTTTCAAAACGTTGTTGTCAAAAATCTACAAAATAATATTCTTGTGAAAATGTATCATAATTAAGTCTAAGAGTTTTATGTGATACTATTATCACAGGATACTTTACCATAAATAGCATTATTACAAAATCTAGTAAATAAACATTTAAGCATTACAACTTGATCTCTAAAAGCACTATTTACGATGTCTAAGTGCTATAAAATTCTGGAAATACCCATAAATACAAATGAAAATAAATACAAGCAAGGAAAAGAAAATAAGAAATGGAATATATCTATACATAAATAAATAAGATTTAAGTATCTGTTGTGTTATTAAATATTTGTTGTAATAATTGTGCGTGTCCGTTTGTACTTGTGTTGTTAGTTCTTGTGATCATTAAAACAAATATACATTTCTTTACTGTCTTTAATTACATTTGACTAAACATCTAACTTTAACAGAACACTTTACAATGCAATTTACAGTAAACGTTGATATCCACACTAGGCTAGGCCTGTACCGTGGACAGTGTTTAAAAAATTATGTGATCGTAAGCTAATTTTAATAAAAAAGAATGGTTTGTACTTATATTGATAAAGTTAATAAAATTCTTAGCACGTGTAATTTCCAATTCTTTAATTATTCAAACAAATTTATATTTTTGTACTGGATGGTGTTTGAATATTTTCTACATCATTGTAAGTAGAAATAAAATCTTAAAACACAGATGGAAGCAAACGCTTACAAGCTTACGTGCATATTTGCAGGAAAATACTTTAGTAAGAATACTACACCTACGAAGTAATCTTCGTAGGTGCTAAAAAGGTATCCAACAAAAAGAAGGAAATTCTTCATACGGCTGGCTGTCCGCTGGTAGAAAGGACAGGGAGAAATTATACAATGCAATTCCTGTGTGCACTCTTCATAGTGAATTCTATAAAATATTGAGAGGCCCTCTATTTTATTTCTGTGCTCAAGGCTGATTACGTTTGTTTTTACCTCGCTATATTCTCCAATAAGAATTTTTGCTCAACAGATTCCAAAGCTGTGAGGTGACATCAGGCAGCACCTACCTTTACGTGACAGCAATACTCCATACACAACCAGATCTGTGATTTATAGAGAAAAAGCAGCTGACCCTGGTAGTATGTTTGTTACTACATAAATGGAATCACATTGGTTGCTTTAATTCCAAGATTGAGAAGTAGTAGTAGTAGTAACTCATCTAGTAATAGAAAACTAAGTTTATGAAGAATACGAGATCTCAAAATTTTAAAAAAATCGCGTTGAAAAATAGAACTGTTTTATATTGAATCAACTTGACATTAAACGAAGTAAATATTCCGTTTTATCTTTCAAAACGTTTTATTCATCTATAATAAACGATCACGACGGGTCATTGAAAAGTATAATGCAATCAATTATCATGCTCGTGCTCCAGTTCCGTTGCATTGAAATCCAAAGGCTAAAGATTTTTTTTCAGTAAAAGATTTTATACAAAATAAGAGACTCGGTGTTGTGTTCTCAACTCGCAAAGAAAAAAAATATGATTTTGTTAATTTAATTATTTATCAAAGATATAAGTAACAAATATTTGTAGCAAATAATTTTTAAGTTACATAAAAATATCAAATTGACACACACTCTATTAATCGTATACATACGTTGACGAAATCATTATTTCAAAAGACCCGCAAGATTTTTACATTTGCCCTGATAGTAATTAAATAGTTATTAACTAAGAAATGATAATAGTATGAAAAATTTAACAAAAATTAAACTTAAGTTAAATCGACTTTATGTATTCATTGTTCTTAATAAATTTTTATCTGCATTTTCTTTAATCTTACTATTTTCAATGTGTTTAATGTCAAATTCTTAAATCGGTATCCAATCAATCAAAAATATTTTTATTCAACCTAAATATACGTGTTGGTCTTAATGACCTTGACAGTGTTGAGGTTCAAGAAAGGCCTAGCGACTGAGGGTTTGAATACCAAAACGACAGTTTCTGTGGACACGAACTGCAGGACTTTATCGTCCAGGATTCAGCAAAGAAATTATTTACTAAATTTTATTCGAGGTGGAGATATATTCTGGAAACATAGAAATTATGAACTTCTATACCATCCGAAAAGACGGTTATATGAAATTACTATTTTCGTTACCGCCACTTCGCCGTTTCTAGATTGTTAAGAGGGAAGGGTGTCCTCCAGTAGGTAACAAAAAGAATTATTTGTTAAGTAGGCTAGTAAAACGTGCATGAGCCAGTCTCACACCTTAAATTCAAACAACTTGTAAATGAAGTCGTTGTGCCAGACATTATCATGTTTAAAAGCTTGTAGCTGCTTTATACGCTACGAGGGTTTCACCGTAAGTATATACAGAGTTAATTTAGAGGGGCCACTGTTTAATTCTGTAGGAGCGATCATCTGCTTAATAGTGAGTTGATAAGGAAAAATATTTTTATTTATATTTTTTCTTATATTTTTGACGTAAAGATCGTTGACTATATCTTTCCTGTGATGTTACTTACATAGAGATGTATACCAATGGTTAAAAAAATTGTAAACTACTCTCTAGGCATTTGGTTTTTTCTAGTTCAGCGTAGTGAAGCATGGATTCCTTAAATAGAAATGCATCTGAAGACTGATTTTCTCTATGATTTTATTCGGGTATTAGGAATTGAACGCTAATATAATACGTCGATGGCCGGTTATATTCACTTTACATATAAACATTAAATGTTTCGCAATCGGAAAGAAAACATTGTGAAATAGTAAAGAGTCCTTTTATGCAAATTAGTCCCTTTGACGGAATGGCTATTGATAGTTGGCTGCAGTTGTCGAATATTGTGTATTTGAAAGGAATCTTGTTTTAAAAGGATGAGCATTTTATGGCTGACTATAGAGCGACCGACCAAGTGGATTTGATGCAGGAATCTGATTACTGCACTCCAATTCATCTCTTCACTCACTTCTTTTTTATCACCTTAACATAATTCATCCACAACTTTTACATAAGCTCCTCGTCACATCACCATTTGCAACCATTTTCATAGTACTTTTTGTGATATAACCTTACCTACGCATTAATAATAATCCTACCCATTCTTGTCTATACACACATTCATTCTGCACCATGCATTACCACCATCCTTTCATCTATCATTTTTGTATCCCTAATTTTGATCCATAACATAGGACAGACTTCATCACAAAACAGCATTTATGAGGCTCGCAACGTCCAGGTCAATACTCCCACCGTTTTGCAAGAGAGGGGAATCACAGAAAATCTGCTATGTTTTGATCCTGATGGCCAGTTCACCCTGCCATTATACCGTCTTCTTGTGTTCCTCTGTACCCTTTACTGTAACAAGAAAATTATCGTTGACAAATAGTATACATCAGGGTGCTTCCTAGAGAAAAGCCAACCCATTACAAGAAGAACCAAGTAAAGACTTAAAGCCGACCCCTGATGTTTCCCTGTAAGTCAAATATGTTGTCAAAAATATTATGTCTCTTGGATTCTTCTATCTTGCTTTTACTGTTTCATAAAGTTCTTTCGTACCGGTGGGCTCTCCAGTAATTTCTACAATGTTTCCTGAGCGGCAACCTTCACGAATGCTACCGCTGTTTAAGCTTTCTTTTTGCTCCATTATATGTTACTCTTTTAATTACTTTTATAACTTTATCACTCACCTAAATGTATACCTATTATAATAAAATTCCAAAATCATTAGTTTTTCCGTTACTTTCAAAAAAATAAAAATTGTTTCCTTAATCATGAGTATATACGGGCATGTAAGGATGTCGTTTGGGTTGGGAAAAGTGTAATTTCCACACCTTTTTAGCACCATGTCAGCAAAGTTAAAACCAGGATGTACCAGGTAAATTTATTTTGATTTTTAAATTAATAATATAAGATCACTTCATTACTTTAGACTATTATTTCGATATTTAATTTTGTATTTGTATATTTTAATATTTATAGCCCTAATCCCAAGTTCTTGCTTGTCTCAAATTTCTTGTTTTATCGTAAAATATTACCCAATCCTAATTAAAACGTCAAAGTAGAAATAAACAAGACTAATAATCAATATGTCCAAAACAATATTGATAACATTTTATCCTAAATCTTAACGTAAGAATTTTATAAATAATAATTTTAAATAATTTATAAAATATTGTGCTTTTAAATATATATTTTTAAAAAGTGAACAATCAAGATTTTCAAACTAATTTACACTTTAAGAACAAGTTTGCCTTTATTAACTACATATAAAAAAGCATCTATTCTACTCCTGAAACATACTACAGATTTAATAGCAAGGATAATTTTCAAAGTTTGGCTTTTTAACCATTTTTTTATTACATTTTATATATCAAGAACAGTTATTTTCTGGCAAAAATATAGCAGCCACTGAAAACGTCCTGCATTGCTTTTCATATGCGAAATAAGCAGACGTATAAGCATAACGGTTTTACAATGAAATTAAATTTACATAAATATCAAACAATGTACTCGTCAAGTGCATAATGCTATGGGTAAACAAATACTTAATTAGAGATCTGGAAAATACAATAAAGTTATCTTGTGAAATTTTAACAGTTTTACCTAGATAAATAGTTAATATTTCGGTGGTAACGGATTAAATGAAAACAAAAACAAAGTTTAGTCTCCTTAGTGTGACCGAGTCCTCCACTAACATAGTTATTCTTTATTATTCATAAAGACTTTGAAATATTATTAATAAATTTTAATAAATTTATGAAAATTTCACCGACAGGACTAAGTACGTATAATGTGGCGTAATATAACATTATATTGAATTAAATACAAAAGTTTGTGAAATAAGTAAGCGGAAATGTTAATATTATTTTTGTTTACATTATTATATATTAGTAGGTTTGAATGTTTTCAGCAACTTTTTTTCTGTATTTTCTATAATTTAATTTAATTATAAAATTTAATGTTCGGTATTCATAAACTGCCACTGTACTCGATAATCCAACATATGTCAAATATCGCAAATGATAGTTGAAAGTCTTTATTTTATATATCTATCATTAATTCTAATTTTTATTTAAATAATGTAATAAAATAACATTAAATATATAATGAAAATAAAAATTATTACTTAAATTATATTTAGATTACAATTTTACTAAGATATAAATTGCCGCAATGAGAATACGTATTTGCATATTTAAAAGAAGTCTTGTATCATAGTTGGTAGTGCCTAGCTGAGGTCAAACATGGGTTAAATATGGCTGGCTCGACCGGTGAAATACCAGCCTCTCACTAAAGATTAACGTGAAGTAGTAGTATATCTACTTTTCGTCCGATGAGTGAGAGAGCCGGTTGCGCTTTCCCTTTTCCCATCCTTTCCCTATTCTCGAGCTTTCCTCTCCCACTCCCACAATCAAGGTAGACAATGCATCTGCAATATAAAAACATGTGGCAGATGTCCATGGCCGACGGTGACTACCTCCCAACAAGTAGGTCGTCTCCTCGTTTGCCACCATTGAAATAAAAAAAATAAAAAAGGAACTAGTGGCTATGAAAAAACAGGTTTTAAACACTTTAAAAAGATAATGTACCAATTTCCTTTAATATTATACCTCTAAAAAAAAAAACAATATTAACTCACAAAGTTTATGTATTCTAAAGTTCTTTTAACACGTCTCTATTTTTCTCGTCTCTGTTTTGTATTAATACTGACTATAATATATAACACGACAGCGTTACGATCTTGAAAATAGCACTTGAGCAAACGAATTATCGTTTAAGGAATCGTAATTATTATTTAAAGTTACGATTTTTCATAAATTAAAATAAACACAATAAAAACTTATTATTGGTATAAATACTGTATGATCAATTATAATTAAGTTGCAAAAAATTTTAAGATATATGTAAGGAAGTCAAAGCCTTAGGTAATTATTTTTCGGAATAAAAACATATATCGTTTGTTTTTCACCATCATTTATTTATAGGCACTTGTCATTTTACATAATGAGATCGAATACTTTCGCGAGTATTCCTTAAAATAAAACTGATATTTTTCGGATTTACTACGCGTATTTTATAATTTTCCTATTATTTCGGTTACTTGGCATTGATCAGGATCACGTTTGCTGCAAAGTAACCGAAACGTCGGGAGTATGTAGTTTTTTAAAAATAACAAAATAAGCGTAGTAATTCGAAAATATTAGTTTCATTTAAATTTCAAATACATGTATCACATTTTTATAGTAGATACATTTCTAGATCATGCTGTGTACTCCTATTTGTAATATTATTAATTAAATTAGAATAATAGAGCCTAAGTTAAAAGTAAGAAAAACTATCATTAGTTTTAAGTAGATGTTTGTTTAGCTTTGTCTGCCATAATTAATTACGTTTGGCAGCTCAAAATTCAACATCCATTATACAAATTTATGTTATATTTACTAAGTCCTTGTCCATACCTCTTCAACTACTGCCACTTACTACTACGTAATATTTATAATTACATTTATCCAACAATGAGTGTATGTGTCTGCGTGTGCCTATACGTGGCTTTGTTTTGGTTACTCAAACTAATAAACTAATATGCATATTGCATCTTTGGTTGGCTAAAGTTCTTAAATATCTTTAACAAGAAGACATTTCATATTGAGACGCCGGCGGTATTGGATCGAAACCCCTTTCAAGAAATCGTAATGTTAATAAAGATTGCAAGTTTTTTTTTTAATAAATAACTTAGAAATATAAAACTTTTTAAAACTTGACTTCAATTATTTAGTTTTTTTTTATTATGACAATAAAATTTCATATTAAATTGTTTATATCAGCCGTAAAGTTTCAAAATGATATCAAATATTTTGCCAGATTTATTGTAGACATATAAAAAATAGAGGAGCGTGGAACAATCACGGAAGGCAGTTAATCGCAGACACATCAGTTGAACTGTCTTAGAAAGAATAAGATTTTTTTAATGACGTATTGAATATTATTAATTGTAATGACAGAATTTTAAGCATCACAAAAATACGTTCTCGCGTCTGTGATGAATTCCTAGAAAGATGAATTCCTAGAATATTAAAGTTACACTGAAATTTATTTCAATGGAGAACTCAAAAAAAGTTCTTTTCTTTAATATAAATGTTTATCGATCGTTTTGTTAATTTGTATGTATTTAGATAGGAAAATATTTCACAAGTAAAAAAGGCGTTGAAATAAATAGTATACGGTTACGTAATAAGCATTTTTAAGAATACCGCAGGTATGTAGCTGTCAAAACCTATACATATAATATAGATGTAACGGTTCTGTTTCTGTACATGGAAGATTTGAGAAAAAAAAAAATATTGGGACCGTAATCAATACAAATAGAACCCAAAGCATTGATTATTATTAGAATTTTTGTCTGTTTTTCTTTGTTTGTGCGCGCAAATTTCAGAAATGGCTATATAATTTTTCTCTTATATTCATATAAGTACATGTATGTGTGTGTGTGTGTTGGTAAACCTCACTAAATATTTTGGGATTATTTAATGTCAATCCGCTCATAACTAAAAAGTTTGGTCAATTTAAAGTATCGCATCGAATATTTCATTAATTAATTTATTGAACTAGCTGCATAAGCATTATTTTTTTCTATAGAATTCACTATAACTTTACTCCATATCAAATTATGATTAATAATTATAAATAATTATAATGAACACAGAGGTTTAAATTTTCATTTTCGGCAATTTATAATAACCAATGTAAGTTGACCTGAGATGGATATAATCAATCACGGGAAACAGGTTCAGCTAAAGATGGACATTTCTAGGTGGTTCACAAAGAGTTGTATACAAAGCGAGCTTAGCTTCGCACCACTGCGCTTTACCTTTCAATTACACGCATATTGGCTATTTAGTACATAATATTAATAAATGAAATACTTATTCACTGATCAAACGTTCACAAATAATTATATTAACAAAAAACAAAATATTAAAATAATTAATTTAAGGATTGCAGTAAAAAGGAAGCAAACTCAATTTACAGCTGCTTTTCAGTAGCCCCTACCGGTTCAAATACAACCCGTCAAAACTGGTTTTACATATGATAAGCATGAATTTATAATATTTCAAATAGCGTGAACAAAACAAACAAACCCTACTCCGACCACCTACGGTTGTAAATCCATTATCCCAAATATAAATATCATTTTGTTGTATTTTTAAGTTTTCCAGTAAATATGACTTATTTAATTGAAAAATGAAGTTTTTTTTACTATCTGAAAATTTCTGAATTATATAATATGTATATTTATATTTGCAAAACCTTACCGAAATATTTACAAAACAAAATAGGATAAAAGACTATCCATACCTATTTTCCATTTATAACCTAAAACAAATTTTAACTTTATCCTGTTAATTTTTTCTCATGTTAGGTTAAAACGTCTTATAAGTTCATCTATGCATATAATAAAAAAATTAAGGACCGCTGTCCGTAAATGTATGTAAGATATATAAGAGAAAATATTTGGCTTAATCTAGGTTATGTGGCTCCGTTGTGTGTTAGTAATCGTAGCAGCCTTATGCTTAGATGCCAAATAGATGTATAGACGTATGTCTATTGTCATTTTTAGAAGAGTATTATTTTAAAGTAATTCCTTTTAACCCAAATAGATCCAAAATAAAAAATAATCATAATCCAAAATAAAAAAAATCTAAATGAAAACAGTCGGATTTACAGCTAGTTGTATTATTATAAAAAAATATTAAGCTTTACACATGAATTCGCAAAAAACAAACTACAATGAATTTTCACTTCATCTTTTTATATCTCTTGTTGCAAGGTTTCTTATAATAAATGATAAATAGAAAAACTAATAGCTAAAACAAAGAACAATCATAAAAATAATTTTATAAAGTAATGTGCACAGATATTATTAAACTTACTTTAACATTATCAACCGCAATGTAAAAATAGAAACAAAAGTCGAAATATCAAGTTTGTAAATTGGTCTCGACTGCACAAAACTTTCTTGTTTTTAACTTTACCGTGTCTGGTATGCATTGGAACTCTTCAAAGACTTCGTTTTGCAACTTGATACTGTTATATGCTGTTCTGAATTTAAATAAAATTACGTTGAGTATACTAGGAAATCTCATAATTATATATATAAATAAAAAAATATAAAGAGAAAATATACTTGATACTTGTAAGTCACGGACTCTTTGTTTTTCTTGATGTTGTTGTTGTTAAAATAATTGATATGATATAATAAAATGAATTTAATGTTTTAAAGAAACAACCATTGGGATAGGTGCTAAAACCATACTTCATTATCTTAAAGCAAGTAGTTAAAGAAAAGCTGTACATGCGGCTGGTATTCTAAAGAATATTATGATTATGAAAATTCAACAATAATCACGTGTTTGGTGTTGAAGAGAAAGATGATGCTACTATGTCGGTCAAGCCAGGTCACATAATGACCGAGCCTGAGCTTAATCACTAAAAGACATTTTCGTTAACGATTTTTTTTAGTCCCATGAATTTAAAATTTTGTTTTTTTGCTTTAACTATTTAGCATTTTAAGCAAGTAAATTTTGTTTATATTGAGGACTATTTTTTTGATAATCTGATGGAAAAAATTTAATAAAAGCTTTTTTTATAGATTAAGACTTTATTATTATTACTATAAAATATTTGTTATCTGTCATTTATTACCAAATAATTTAAACCAGAAAGTCATCTTATTTAAAATATATGTCTTCTTAGTATTTGTGATACAACTAAGTGATAATATGTACAAAAAGTCATTAGTTTATTTGGTAATAACTCATGTTTCAGTCAAAGTGACTCATGAATTCATTAATTAAATTAAGGCTCTGAACATTGCTAGAATTCTCAATTAATTTCATCAAATAGCCTTATTAAATATAATAATGAAAATCCTTTAGTTAGTTATACTGTGACATTAAATTATTCCTATTAATTTTGCAAAAGGGAAATTGTTTAAAATGTTATAATAGACAGAAATAAATGGAAAAAATACGAAATCAATTTAATATTTACACATTAATTACAAACGAAATTATTTTTTTTTATTAGGATGATTACATGTGAAAATATGCTTTAACCTCCTTCCAGTGAACTTTGAACGTCAGATAATGTTCCGAAATTAATATACAGAATAAAATATATCAATACCAACAGGACAAGAACTTTAGAAGACAGTTGCTGAAATTTATTTATTTTTATAAAAAAATAAAAATTAAGCTTTCGCTTTCGCTTATTTTCTCTCGCTTTCTTTTTAACAAAAGAAAAACTTAACTAATATTCATTGGTTATTCGAAAATGTAGTAAAAATTATATCAGTTACAACCATAATTTGTTTTAGATTGAAAAAATGTGTGATGTTGTCTGTCCGAATCAAATTGTATATTAGTTGGTTACATATGAATACGAAAGTAACTCAAGGCTATAATTCAGACTGAAGCCACTGTACTCGTTATTCATTTAAATGACCCAACTAACAAGTTATGCTTCGGCAGATAGCTAGTTGATTTTTATATAGTATTTGCAGAATTATAAATGCAGTTTAAAAACGTGATGATCCTGACGATTGTAATGTGTTAGCTGCTGATATTAATAATACAAAATCGTTTAATTGATATTAAAAAAGCAAATAGTTATTAAATAAAATAGATTTAAAAAAATACTTTAAAAAAGTGAATATGAAATAAAATCATAGAAAATTGTTATCCAAGAAGCTATATATTTTTTAAATGCAATAAAGTAAAGTGAATCATTTTTATGGACTTGAATTGTTTTGAGACCTATTTATTTTATTAATTTTGACCTCTGGCATCCATGCTTGTTAAATTTTTTGATTATTTATATTGCAGATTAAGAATAATCCTGTTCAGTAAATCTCCTTAATAAAAAAATTGTATGTTATAAAAATATTCTGATAGAAATAATATATTTGGTACCGGTTTAAATTACATACAATACAAATGGATCAACTAATCCTATTAGACGGATCATTTAAGCGAACACAATGAAAGTAATTGTTGTAATCCGATTTGTGAAATAACTGTGTCTAAGCAAGTGAATATACCGTACAAAGAGTTTAGTATCAATAGTTACCCGACAATGCTAGAACGCATGACAGAGTTGTATTTTGAAGACAATTATTGTAATTTAAAATCAATCAGCTAATTTGAGTATAATATTCAACAAAATTGAAATTATAATAGTAAGACACACGAAGAATAGAAGACTATTTATAAATTGCATCAATAATGTTAATTACTTTGAAGACATTTTTTTTTTATTGTCATTTATTATTTTGTGTTTCTGAAAAAATATTTTTATTATTTTTTTCCTCTTAACTTGTCTAAGTCACACCTTTTCAATTGATCCTAGAAAATGCTTTCATAATCAAATTACGCATAAAATTCATTTTCAGTAATCCTCCTTTAGGCATTTCATACAATTTAAAATAAATTCGTCTATCTTTAAATACTTATTGTTATTATGTATATAATTTCAAATATATGAAACCATATGTATTTTTGTTTTACTGTATGACAATTCATAATTTTTTTATGCTAAATGATTTACTGAATATAAAATCCTTTCAGCGTATTATTTCACGAACTAGCTAACCGGGAATTTGCTCCATATCCAGCTCGTTTACCAGAATTAGACTAACAAATGTGTGCTTATTATTGCTATATAATGATTTGCACCTACACTTTTATAACTTGTTTTTGGTAGTTAAAAGATAATAAGTCACAATCAAATATATTATCATTTTATCAAAGGTCTTTGTCTTCAGAATAAAAAGAAGAAATTATTTAACTTTAAATCTTGAAAAGAGATTTTCAACGCTTCATTATCATCATATCATGCTTCGATTTTATATAAAAAGTTCGCAATTACTGACTTCTGGTCTGGAGGGTTTGGGCCTAAGGAATAAACTTCACTGATACAAAAAGAAATTTTCTTCTTTGTGATTTTTTTTCATTTTTTTTTTTCATTGATTGTGATTTTAAGGTGAAAAATTCATATCGTGAAAAGATTATTGATTTTTATAGCAATTTTGGCGATGTTAAAAATAAGAATAGAAAATTATTTATGTAATATTTTCTTTATACCTTTTGAAATAAGAAATTTCAAACTTAATTAAGATTTTTATTTTATGGATTGAATCGATTCCAAGACTTGCATCAACGGTATCCAGATTTATCTGAAGGTTTTATTTTACTGTCAGTTCCATTACTTAAACATTTTAAAGTACCTACTTAAACTCAATGGTATTGAGTGGTATATGGTCTACTGCTATATGAAATAATTATATAATTAAATATTTCACAACGAACAAAAATTATCGGTCCAATCTGATTGCTTTGTAAATTAATATTATTAGCGTATCGTTTAATAAATATTCTGTTTGAATGCTGCTATTTAAAAGTATTGAAAATATTGGTGGCCATAGATTTGAAGAAAAACCTTGTAATGACGAAGTGAACAGTCATTTCTTTAAATTTGATGAAAAAAAATGTCATCATAATGATATACAAAATTAAATGTAACGTTTATAGATTCATTAAGAAAAAAACGTCTGGACATTTTCAACTTCTTCAGTTTTCTATCATTCTGTTCTATTTTCATTTGTTTTTTTCCTTATTTTACAGTAGATATAAATCTTTTATAGTGTTTAGTTATTGTTTTTCTTATTAAAATTGACAGTACAGTAGTGTTGATTTAAAAAGTGGAAAACTATAAACTCTCATGTTGTAAATATGTTTCAATGGTAGAAGTCACTGAATAAATTTCTGTGCTGTCGATGACTTGATTAATTAGCAACTTAAATCCTATTTCTCGTAAAATTATTTTTCCGCGGCTTACTTTACACCGAGAACATAGTTTTGTCTCCGGAAATATGTCGTTCTAATTTTCTTTTTGTGATTTTTCTGCAAACCGGGCAATAAATGTAACGAAAACATTTATAAATAAAGCTATTAGCCACAGTATTTTTATTATTTTATGAGCCGTTCTGAAAATGTTTCAAAACAGTATTATATAAAAAATATCTATTAGTTTAAAAAAAAAACTCAACATAATGGTAAATCAAAATCAAAATATTAATAGGCGTTAACTGTTTTAAAAGCATTTTTTCTAAAACAATGTTTTATTACCTTTATGTTAAATTGTATGTATGGAATATTTACTACGCCTAAAACAACAAGGCATGGTAGTTGACAGCGGTGAGCCGCAAACTAAATTCTGGATATGAGAGCTCAGGCTCCTTACAAAATGCGATGTGAAATTATATTAAAATGATAAAAATGAATGTGAGCAATATATTTAAACATAAACATTTTAGAATAATGTTTTTGCATTATGATTAATGTAAAATGGTGGTTTAGACTATTGTTTTACAAAATCTTTTTTTTATTCTCCTACAAGTATAATCTAGTATTGGTATACAAAAGTATGACATGGCCGCTAGACCAAACCCAGACCGTAATTTTCCGTGGGATACAAATATCGCCTATCACGCACCTACAAAACACCTGTCCACAAATCTAATATACACCTACACTTGCAAGGTTATTTAGTGTTCCAGCGTAGTGCGAAGGACCTCTAAAACTTCTGCCATACATTATGTATAGTTACATACTAATCCTCAATTAAAGTGCATATTGATTGGATGGGTGTTCCCTAATTAATGGTAAAATACTATCGTGATAGTATACACTGTCTGGGAAACCGCATAACCTACTGAGCAGCTACTGGCCAATATCTCTATATAAAATTCTTGGCCAAATCTATGTTAGATTTAAGCACAGAAAGTGGATAACCATCACAACGTCTTTGTAACCAAACACTCGAGGCCCCTCTATTCAGTGCGGCGCTTATCTAATTCTATGGTCACAGATGTTTTGTAGACGAACACCATTCGCATATTTTTTATGTTAAATATCATAAAGCGTTTCTTATAATTTTCTAACACAGTTCCATAAATCACAGTGATATGTTTTATATTAGACGTTTTAATTAATAATATCTCAGACGCTATTACGCAAATATCTATCTGTGATATATCACCAGCAAAAAGTATTAAGAAGAGTAAAAAGAATATCTCTAAGCGATTTAAACTTTATTCGCAGTTGAATTTTTTAGTAGGTACACCATTTTTTGGGTATAACTATTATGCCGTCTATTGTGCGGTCTTAATTAAGAATAATATTTTATCAATAATATTGTAGGTATTATTATACAAGACTCATACCACCATTTCTATAATTGTCTGTTAAAATTGTATTACTGGACAAAAATTTGTCATCATAGTTCTATCGGAATTGTCAATACTCCACACAAGAAGATCTAAACTGTATTTTAGCAGAACACGTTGTTTACTAGAACAAAAATGTGCATGGTAATGTTTATCCAATTTAAAAAAGCAGACACAACCACGGCTTCTGAAGGTAAACTTAGCTGAAAAACGCTAGTAAATGAAACCACATTTTTTTGTTCTTTTAATTTTCAAAAACTTGTCACTATGTTTAGGATGCGGAAAATTAAATTAAAAATAATATATGTATATATATGTTGATTTAAACTTCGATATGTTTAAGAGAATAGTCAGTTTTCCTTATAAAAATAACTTTGCGATAAGCGTAATTAATATTGTATACATATGTATATAATTTTTGTGACACCCTATTTTTATTAAATAATTTGTAATAAGATAAGATTTTTTTTTCAACCTTCATGTTAAGAAGGAAAACAAGTCGCAATATCAAGATTGTAAATTGGTCTCCACTGCATAAACTTTATTTGTTTTGCCTTTGCTGTATCTGGTTGTATTAAAATACTCCCCAAAAACTTAGTTTTGGAACTGTACACTATTTAATATGCCATTCTGAATCCAAATAAAACAGAGTTGGATTTACTACTATAATATAGGATTTAATTTTTAAAAAGGAAAACATAATAACTTTATATCCAGTTTTTTTTTATTTCATAGTAAAAACTAATGAAAAATCTATGTCATTTTAAAAGCATAAGATGATATATTATATAGCGACACTTAAAGCTATAATACCTCGTATTGTTACTAGAGGGACTAAAATTATTTTAAAAAAATATGAAGATACATAACACTTTGTAAGAAGGAGGTGAATTGCTGGTGAACAAAAGCTGGCTTCGATATATGTATTTTTTATACAAATCTTCTCAGGGAAATTTACTTATCCTAGGAAGCACTTTATTTTCAATACTTTTCTTTATGATAAGTAACAAATACTGTGGCAAAAAAAAGATCCAAGTGTTTTTCATCAAGTTACAATTTAATATTTTGGTACGAGTGTACAAAAAGATAAATCAATTTTATTACAGAATTATCAAATAACTTTCAATATTGTTTATTACTTAAAGCTAAATCAATTAATCTATTTATGTAAACAATGTTACTTCTCCAATAAATTAATTAAATTTAGAATTTGATTTTAGATCAATGGTAGAAATACGTCCTCAGTATAGCGTGTAAATGAAATCCAACACAGTAGGGATTCACAATTTCGATTTATTACAATACTTTCACGTCTATACACAAAATATTTTTAAACAGTTTTAGCCCCCCGCCCTATCACTGCTTCATCCTTTTATATCTCTCTTTTCACATTTTTCTACTTTAGTCATCCCTTCCTCCGACAATGTTGCCAGAGGCTAATATACACAAAATCAAATTAATTAATGATTTACAATATTTGATGATCTTATAAATAAGTTTTGTTTTAAATTAGAATTTATTGAGATTAATTTTCCCTCGGATTTTATTATTTTATAAACATAACCTTACACAATATTACCATTCTGAGTAGTATTATTATCTATCAAATCATGTTAACCTCAAAAAGCCAGATATATTAATATAGTAATAAATTGAAGGATACTTATAAAATCGAAAGCTTATTTAAAAAAAAAAAAACAAACTGTTGTTAGTCTAAATAGAATATACTAAATAGTCTTAGTATTTTTTTTAAAGAATATTTATTTTATTCTTACAGACTAACAACAAGGAACTAAATTAACATTATTCATAAAGTAAAACATTGATGATGAATTGATGAAGACGATAAACAAATTGTTGTTCTGCAATTTATACACAAAGTAGTTGAGAACTAGATATTGAAAGGAAATATTAATTTTGGTACCATAGTTAAACATGTGTTACATTTTAAGATTAATAACATTTGTGGTGATTTAAAGAATTTGAATACTTTGAGATATCAAAGAAAAAAGTATCTATTGTTGCGACTATTTTACAATTAATAGTAATTATCGATCACATCATATGAGGTGAAGAATATTAGGTACCTCTCATTGCTTAATGCGATCTTGTGACAACCAAATCCGAAAGGCATTATTTGAATACGTTACATTATTTTAGTAACTGTCGAGATATATAAAACATTTGCGTTTATTAAATCCTGTTTAGAGGATCATCTGAGTCAGAATAATGGAAAGTTGTAATCCGGTTAGAAATAAATATAGCCGCTCTGTGTCTTAAGAAACGTCACTCTGGGACCAACCGAAATAGACAATTGTAATCGATTATATTTTCATCTATGTTATAAAATTTACGAATAGTCAAATAATTTTTCTGTTTGTGAAAAAATATTCTTGTAATATTTTCTTAGCTAATATCAATTTAATAAGTGAGTAATACATTTATTTTCTACGAAAACCACTGACTTAAGAAGCAATACGTTAAGTATTGTTTTTTGAGGCTACTTAAAAGATCACTATAAGTTCAAGAAATAGAGAAAGCTTTCAACCCAACTTTTTACATTATTTTTTATGCTATTACACACAATAAACATAAAAATGTCCTAAACGCACTTTACCCACGTTAAATATAATTTATATTACGATAATTTGTATGACTACATAACAGATAAATAATGATTTAAAATGTCACAAATTAAATTTTAATCAAAAACATTTCAGTGGTATTAAACGTTATACTTAACAAAAAACATGACATCAAGTTTGAAAAGAACTAAGATTCGTTAATAGTTTTTTGTACGTTTCAAACCTCTTTTGCAAGGCTCTTATAAGATATTATTTGTGAAGTCATAGATAACAGGAAATATATGTAGCAACAACCTCTTAAGCCTTTACAATTGCATAGCCAATAAAAATAACACTCCACGTTAAAGATTGTGTTTAAATTTCTTTATAATGAGACTAAGCTCCAACAAAGTATTACACACGACATTTTTCAAACTTCTTAAACAATGATTTACATGTATCCTCTATTGTAATCTAATAAACATATTATTTGATAAATACATTATTTAATCAATTAACATGAGCGTAAAGACTCTACTCTACTTTCATGATGTATTCTTACTAAATACATAGAACGAAGATAACACAATAAAAAAGACTTCGAGTGATATATAAACTTTGTTACTCAACGGAGTCGACAATACAAAAACTTTATTAGTTAACATTTCTTCCAAAGATAGTTTACAAGAGAATTTTGACATTACTTTTTATTTATTGTGTGTGTAAAAGTGTAGATAATTAATTAGCAAAGTGAAACTATGATAATCTTTTAGTGTAATCTTTTTGGATTAAGATAATATTATTATAATATTAAAATAATATTATACAATAAAAGTAAAAAGATTTAAGATGTGTTTAATCTGTGTTTGTCTAATTAATTTACATGCTTATATTTTAATTCAGATGGTTTTACTCGTAGTTCAGTGGTACTATTGTAGGAAATGAAGATGTGACGTAGGCAAAATATGTTTAAATAAAACATCCGCTGTAGGAAATCATAAGATTTCCAAAACATAATACGTTTTTTTTTGTTATTTCTATTCTACCCTAAGTTAGAATAGATCAAAATCAATAAGTATAGATTATTAGTTTTAAATAATCAATAAGTATGGATTATTAGTTTTAGTCATTCAGTTTCGTTATAATATTCGTTGATTTTTTGTAGTTTTGCTGAAAACTCGTCGAGATGTAACCAGCAAGTCGCGTTTACATAACTTTTCCTCAATTTGTATTTAAGATGGCCACTTTGCTAGCAAATCGTGAGTTTTAAAGACTTGAATAATTTATTGCATCTTTTTATTATCGCACCGCTCTTCATTGGAATAGATTCCGTTCTGACACTATGGCTCCCAAAGCTCCAAGATGCACTGTGTGGGTTCAGAGGAATTTTTTCCCACGTCGGCAAACGGCAAGTGATAAACCTGGTGTTGCAGATTCATAGGCTAATGTAACCGCTGATATTCAGATGAGCCTTATTCTTGTTCGTTAGCAATGAGGTATAAAAAATATTTTAAGGATTATCGGCCTTTATTTATATAAATATCATATTGATATTTACATACACTTTAATAGTTCTAATGTTGATCATCGCAATTACCTTCCAAAAAAGTTTGAAGCATGTAAGTATTACCTACTGTACAATTAATAAAGTTGTAAAATTATCTTACATGCCAGTATCATTTAATAATTTATCCTTAAAGTATGTTACAAATATGTCCTCATAGTATCAATAGTATTTAACAGTGCATTAAGTTCATTACTCTTCCTTGTATAGTCTAAGCTAAAACCATAAAGTGGCATATTCGCAGTAGTAATACGAACTTATATTTTCACTGTAATCCCTTGTCTATTAAAAATTATGCGAGTACCTGTGTCGAAATTATACAAATTTATTTTTATTTCTCACTGGCGCAATACTGAACAGGAATTATGTCTTTATATATAGTAGTTTAATACTCAATATAAGTTATAATATATTTCGAAATATATTATATTGATTTTAAAACAGTGACTGAAATCGACAATGATAGTTGACCTATGTGATCCTTAATTAGAACTATTTTTGTTAAAAAAAAATGCTGTGAGATGGTTAAAAATTTTTACAATATATATCTTTTTAAGCATAAAACAAAACTTTAAAGGATCATTTAAAATTCTCACATGATTCCATAAATTTGATTTGGTAAGAATGTCGGTATTCCAAACATATCAATTCTGCTTAATAGATATGTTTTGACAAAAATATACAATACAAGATATTTGAACAAAACGGCTAATTCAGGATACTATAAGTTTTGTTTTGCCTGGAAGTAATTTTATTGTAGGTGACATTTGGTAAGCCTTATGACGTAATATATTGACATAAATTAACAGATTGATTTTTTATGAGGTATTTACTAGAGAATTATAATATTTATTTGAATTTCATACCACAGATAATAGAAATTTGAAACAATCTGTACAAGAATAGATTATCAGCTGTGTTCTAATTATAGCGCTTGGTTTCCCGAAAAGCTATGATTGATAAAGTTTTCTAGTCTGATGAGGCTGTCTTGCTCCTAAAATTTAATGTCATTGAAGGCCTATAATGTGTGAACGCTTGGAATTTTAAAAAAAGGAAACATATTTCATAACGGCATACTAATAATAATTTAATAAATGCTATCAAGACAGAATAATAATTATATATTAAAAATGTTGTGGTCTAAGAATAAGGTTATGGAAAATTCATTGTTATTACGATATAAGAATCCTAAATAATTTTTCTTTTTATTTGTACTTTGATATTTTAATTGGGTTCGACAAATATTTCTTGATGATCGTGTAATCAGTTATTTACGTTCATTAGTATAAGTACAACATTATCCTGTTATAATTTTCATAATTATTCTATTTTTATTTTCTATTTTATTATATTTTCAGTATTATTCACACCAAAGTATTTTATTTAATTTTATGCTATGGCTTCATTCGCACTGGAATAATGGAATATTTTGCCAATGTCAACGTTATTATTTGTAGGGTGAATTAAAATTTTAAGTACTGTGTAGAGAAAACATTAAGGAGTTTGTCGAGTGGAATAAAAGCGTTTATTTAAATATTATTAATATAATATACATATTTTTTAGAAGACTCTAGTTATATTTTTACCAGCACCACTAATATTACAAATTACACTAAATTTGTTACGTACGCGCTACATATAATAAAATAAATGAACTTTGCCGGGGCAACATCGTTGTATGGATAAAATATCATTTAACGAGTGACGTCGCTGACTCCGCGGAACGAACACCAAGCCGTGTGAACCAGAAGATTTCTGATACCAAACAAACTATGGAATGGTATTCATGTAGTCATGTAGTCTTAAGTATAGGTTATAAGTTTTAATATGTAATTTTTATTATAATATACATATAAGTATGTTTCGTAGTTTTCCTGGAACCTCCGGTTGCCACCTTATATAATTTATTTAATTCAATAACACATGGACAACAAAACAAGACAAAAAATATAACTTAGAGAAGAATAGAAAGTATTTAGTTTTAGTTTAATTTTCCTACTCAAACTTCACGTTCCACAACGGACTCAAGTCACAGCCAGAAACTAACACTAAAGATATTAAATGTTTTGCCAATGTCGATGTTTTCATTGACATTGACAGAATTACAATTTATTTAAAAAAAAACTGTTTGGCGAAAACAAAAAGGTGTTTGTCCTATGGAAAAAAGGGTCTTTTTAAGGGCTTCAGGTATATTTTTACCAGCACCTAGAACAATACGAACAATAACTTCTTATTTATTTAGAAATTCTTTTCATAAAATAAAGAAATGTCACTTGTTATTATCAAGGTGTAGTGAATTAATGACTTAACTTAATATTTCAATAATATAAAAAAGCAAGTATAAGAAATACTTTTAAAAATTATAACAAATCATACTTGTTATGTTTTTATTTGTATTATGCATATGAATAGCAGTTGTATTTTATATGAAAAGTATTAGTCACAATATGTTGGCGAGGCTTAAGATTTTAATAGGGTTTCTGATTCACATTGTCCTTAAATGCTTGGTGGATGTCGTGTGTTCTTTTATTCGAAGGACTCTTCTGATTTAAAACGCCGACAATAATCATAGGATCTGAGAAAAAGGGAAAGAAAATGACGACAACAAAAAGCAGGTTTCAATCTACAATACAAACCAACTTTGTCTCTTGAGAGAGCTGGGTTCATTATTTTGAAATTATTCAACGTTGTAAATGGTGACATACAGAAGTATAAAATCATATATAATAAAATGAAAAACAGCGAAAACTAAACTTAATTTCCTATAAATTAGATAATTGATTTCGTTAACGACCATTACACAACGTGTCTTGTTTATACTTAGTTTTGATAAATATAATACATTTCATCAACCTCTATAAAAAGTCTCGTGTAGTTCTTGCACATCAAACTTTGACGACACTTTAAGCTGTCTGTAATTATTTGGAACATATATCTGTCATATAATATGGGTGTATATTATATTAAAATGCGCAAAGTTATAAACAGTGTAAAAAACCAGTTCATACACAGATATGTAGTACCTATACAATCTTTGATTTACGCTTGGTTTTCCGGTACTATATGCAGCTTCGGTGCACCCGAACCCATTAGTACAAAACACACATACCCACATAGCCACAGGTATAATACGTATATATATATATGTATTATTAAATAAAGAAGTCGCTATTATTAAATAAGGACACATTAAAGCTAAATAATTGTCTAAGTATATTTATAATATACTTTTATAATTCCTAATTTGTTCGTTAATTGGTGGTTTACAATCTGTGTGCATCAATTAATCTATTAATATATAGTTTCATGTTACAATTAATTTGGCATAATGGCTATTAGCCTTATCAATGACTATTATAACACGATTGAATAATTCATTCAATGTATTAGGAGCTATTATTCCTTTGAATAAAAACTGATAATTGAATACATAGACAAACAACGCACCGTTCTTTACGTTTGGGCTTTTCTACAATAATGTCATTGTTAATTTTTTTGACTATTATTCTTTATATGTACTAATCGTACTCTTATTCGGATAGAACAAATATACTATCTTATAGAGCGATATGTCTGTTATTCTAAAGTTGGGAACGTAGTGATTGGTTATATTTAAGTTATGTCTTTTTGAAAATACATATAGCTATTGTTCGATACGCGTTTAGAAATAACAAAAATATTTAATATTATTATATCACAAATTGTTGTCAATTAAATTCTAAATTTAGAGTTAAGTATATATTATCGTAATAATCTTTTATTTACATTTTTGCATATATATCTTGTTTTAATTTAATAGATGACGTTTAAAAGTAACAATAAAAACAAATATGAACATAGAGATGCTATAAAATAATTTTTTATCGAGATATTTTTGCTACAAATACAGTTTAAGATTTCAATTCTGACAACAAAGAAATAATGATAATTATAGGATACTATGAGCAGCTTTCTGTAAGCAACGAGCATTGGGATCTTTGAGTAAGTTTACTTTAGGTTGGTCAGCTTTATGATGTCGGTTTTAAGACGCTGTCTGTTTCTGATATTGTTATGGAACGTAACCTTAAGAAACAATATGCTCAACTAGAGAGAGCAGATTTTAAAAAGTATTTTTGTTCTTTCTTATATAAATTACTCTTTCCAACAAAGTATAAAATATTAACTTTTTTTTTGCAAAAGACTAAGATTGCATGCTATATAATATTTTAAGACATTCATTTATTTACTTTACCTGGTCCGTGTGTTAAAAAAAAATCTCAATTATTAAGTATTAATAATGAAGTATAAGTAAAACCAAAACCACAATATAAACATAATTTTAAAATTTATTAATTAACTAAATCTAACAATTAGAGACGATAAACAAACGATTTTTTAGGTTGCATGTGTCTAAATTGAAAATCAGAATACTTTATTTTTATTTTTTTTGTTTGTGCCGTTTCACAGAGTAAAACTGGCATAAGTAGGTATGATTAAACATTCCTAACGGTTCTTAGAAAACTTCATTATCTAAGACGTGAGTTTTTAATTAGATTGCTAAATTGTTATTCAAAAGTAAATTAAAACAGTTACATGATTAAATTTTATTTCCCATGATATGTTACCTTTCCAATTTATATATGTATTTTAGATTTACCTAATATAGAACGAGTACGCTAACAAATTATACTTTGCGAAACAGTGTGGCTACAGTATTTATAATTTCATAAATGTGTACGTTTAAGACAATAAATTGAAAAAATAAGGGCCAAGAAAAATCAACAAAAAAAAAGCCTTTTTATTATATTAATAATAATTAATAGTCCATAAGATTGTCTTTTATTAAAGTACATATGTGATAGATAAAATTCAAAAAAGTTTTTTTTTGGAAGAAAATGTTACAAATATATAAGAAATATCCAGAAAATATTCTAAAAGCTAAAATTTTTTTATCAACATTACCCTGTTTCCAGAGAAACACAAAAAAAAAATAGCAAATACGACCGACATACTTCCGGTTTAAGAACAATGTTCTCGGTGTAAAGTAACCCGCAGAAAAAGCATTCTATTAGAAAAAGGTTTTAACTTGCTAATTAATCAAGCCACTGCGAGGACAGAAATTGGATCAGCCTTTAAAACACTAACGAATCATGATTTTGATCCATAAAATAGAATTTTTCCACCATCAAAAATAATAAAAATCTTTGCTAATTACGCTTTACCGCCATTTCCAGTGACCTAAAATTATTTGAGTAATTTCAACAGCAACCAAATAAATAAAATCAAAGAATGTAATCTTCATCTCTTTTAGGCAATACTAGAAGTAGAAGCCATTCATACTTAAAAAATTAAATTTTACATGTTTTAACTTTTAACCAACGTTTATAAAAGATAATAAAATTACCATCAAAATGAATGAATGAGTGAATGCTTCGAAGTAGTTATGAAAGGATTGCCGTCTTACGTCCGATATTCAAATATTAAAATATATGTAAACTAATTTGCTCAGAAATTAATAAAAAAAATTATAATGAACTGCCTGTATACATAATTGAATGTTCTCTTTCATTTTTAACTGTTGGTAAATATATTACAAACTATTTACATTCATTAACTACACTCCCTGAAGCTCAGTTCATGGCTAGTAGAAATTCAACTCTTTACAAAGATACTTGCGATTTAACGTACTTCTGTTTTAAGATATGATAGTGTAACATTTTCGGGTATCGAGTATTTTATTATGAGTGTCTAAATAAACAATGTATGAATCAAACTAAATCTTTCGGCTACCAAACTATCGTATAATAAATTAATGCCTACCTTTCGCATATTGAATGACTCATTTGTTTATTCAGGGATCTCACGACAGTCGGAGATTTATCATATAAATATTAAATCATTCTCGTCAAAAAGCTGGATAACAAAGCCACGACAAGTACAAAGCAATGAATACACTTATTATAAATACAATTAACACTATTTCAGTTTCGTAGTGAAAATTGCAAAATAAATATTTATCCAGTAGGTATAGTTATGATATAGTATATGGGATCATTATTATTTAATTTTCACTATCATTATACTATCACTATCATTATCCTAAAATAAGTATCACAATAAATAAACATTTTAATCTAAGAATAAATATTCGCTAGGAAATCAACAGCATTTTCTATCAAAACCATAGTCAAATCTGTTATGATCCTAAAGAATATGACTTCGTTTATTTTGCTATATCATGTCAGGTTTTATGGATGTGCTGTGTCGCTCTTTAAGGTGTTTTAAAAATAATTGTGTTTTCTCGTCTGCTACAAAAACATATTGAAAAAATATTCAAAACGAGCAGGTGCATAAATTATATCCGAACATTTATAGAGAAACAGTTGTCAAGATATTCAGTCCTTTAAAAAATGTATATGAATTTAGTAAGGACTAACAAAATTTTATATTATGTAAAAATAATACTAGATTAAAAAGTTAGCAGGTATTAGCAATAATGGATATAATGTTATTTTGGAAACAAGCCAGTCTTTACGATCTCAATAATAAAATGTGAGGTACCGAATATAAGCTAACCAATTACGTGAATGTATGTACTGAATAAAACGATTTTAAAACATAAGGTAAATTTAAAAAACAACATCGAACGAGTTTAACTCCTTTGTAATTGAGTCATTCAAACAATTAATGTCTTATTCAGTAATTGTGAATGAACCCTCTTTGAGTTGAACATTATTCAATTAAAGTTTTTATTCAATTTGATAGAATTTACTATGTATACGTTTAAACATTTTAGGAATATTATATAAGAGAAACATTTAAAAACAAAAAAAAATGTCAGCTATAAGTAGAGTATATATATATTAACTTTTATGAACTGCTAAATATGGTTATAGATAATTACTAATGAAACTAGTATTTTCGGAGTACTGAGCATTGCTTTAAAAAATGTCATGTCATCTCATGTCATCTCATCTGCCCGTCATCACGGTTGCTGCAAAATAACCGCAAAGTCAGGAGTATGTAGTTTTAAAATAATACAATAAACCGTAGTAATTCAAAAATATTAGTTTTATTTAAATGAATACTAGCGAAAGTCTTAGATCACATTATATTTCTAATGGTTACATTACTTGAATCTGTCCTTACCTTATTTTAATTTAGTTGATATCTTATAGTATTGAGTATTCTAAAATAATCGTATGAGCAACTCATCGAATTCATAAAACCACAGCCGTCAAAATTGATTTCTAGATATTTTATTTGTAGTTTTTGTTTTATTTAATGCAAAAAAAATAAATATTATTAACCTATTTCAGTGCTATTTTATTCAATGAGGTTCTATTATTTTTACGTTCTAATGGGTTCCGTTAGAAACTCGAATTCAGTTTCTGATATTATGATGTGAATTTTACTTCAACTCTATAAAAAGCTTCGAAAAAGGAGTACAGTATCAAAACTTAAATAAAAATGTCCTTTCAACTTAAAGTCAAAGATAAGCATAAGCTTCAAAAAACATTCTCGAATACGTAAGAAAATGTTTTACAATGTATTAAAGTAATAAAACATTTATTTTAATATCATTAACCTTCATTTCAGAACAACAGATTATCATTTAAAGTATTACAATTTACTTTTTTATATAAATAAATCATTATCAGAGATGAAACGCTTCTAGTAATACAATAACATTTTGCACGTGACTACCGCCGATTAATAAATTTAATTCAATTAACTCTACCTTTTATTTTGCACATTTTGATGTTAAATTAAAAATAAAACAAATAATATTTTCATTTTTGTCTTCATTATTATCAATTAGAAAAATATTTATTTTGTTAAATTTGTCTTAATATGATTGTTTCCCAATGATGATTAAATGAGCACTTATGGAGTCTATTTACTATCTGTCAATCTCTACATTCATTTTTTCTCTGCAAAATCTTATGATATGCTCAAATCGAAAACTTAAGTAATATGAATGATGTTCATGGTAAATTCGTTTCAAAAATTTTGAAAAATCCATAACTTCTTCATTTTTAAAAGTGTCTTCAAATTCCGTATAATCTACAGAATCTAGTCCATTGGCCATATTATAATCTCACCTATGATATGAGGTGTATCATAATCAAAACTTTTGGTCCCAATTTCACAATTTTCACGTATTATAATATTGGTGGCTTTATCGCAGTATGTTATATTGCGCGTGTTAGGAACAAACCGCTTGAATTAGTAAGAATGACATTATAATTTTTCTACTTTCTTTATTATGTACAATGCAATTAAAGGGTCACAAATGAGCCATTTCTATATTATTATACTATAGTATAAGAAGAATATACTACAGTACTTGAATTTAAACCTGTCTTTGTTAGTTTCTCTTTTGTTATGTTATATAACAATATTTAACACTATACCTAAAAAAGCATTCTCCATAATTTCTAATCAAGAACCTAAATAGTAATTGCGATGTGAATCGAAGGTAAACGTTTACTGATTCTCATCTCAAGAAGCTGTTCTGGTTGTGTTATAATTAATGGAATTGGACGACCTGAGCCTATCTTGATCTTCAGATAAACGGGTTTTGCTTTCGACAATAATTCAATTAACTCGATGTCTCAAAGATTATAACTGATAATGAAGCAGGTTCATTATTTGTAGATAAGCTAAAACCATCCTGCAAAGCCGTTTATGAAATAACTTTATAAAACAATGCAAAAATGTGGTAAACACAGTCACACACGATTTTAATTAAATACAATTTGTCGTGTAATCCAAATGAAAAGAAATTTATTGGATAGACATTGTAATTAATGAGTTAATTAAACATTGGACTGGTTTTCAGCCTTTTAATCCATTCCGTTGATCAGGTTTCCACCAGATCATAGTTGTATAGACATCAGCTTTTCTACTAAATCTCTCTCCTGATCCTATTATTACAGATTTGAACAAGTAATAAAATAAACAGAACATTTCCGGTCTTATTACATTTCTTATGCTGTGTGATTAGTCAGTATGTATGTATACTATAATAGGAATACCCATATAAATAATTTGAGGACTATACTTAAAAGTAAAACTTATATTTTTCGGATTATATTACGCGTATTTTATTATTTTAAAACACTACATACTCCCGACGTTTCAGTTACTTTGCAGCAACCGTGATCTTGGGCAGACGAGATGTGAATTTCTGTCAGTTAGTCTTGTTATTTATCATCTACCGCCAACGATTTTTTAATTTTCAAGCGTACCATTCTGGATGCCGGCAGAATGCGCTTACGGTGTCACGAGGTCCTGCCGTTTGGTCACGGACATGGGATTTTATATTTTTAAGGAGGGGTACCAGGTGTTATATAAAGAATAAAATACGCGTAGGATAATCCGAAAAATATTAGTTTCATTTAAATGAATACTCGCGAAAGTATTAAATCTCATTATATTATATATGCTTTATTTCAACATCGCCAAATTGCTAAAATTGTAATTTGGTCCTATTTTTGTCTAATTAGAAATCGTTAGAATAACTGAGCACCGTCCTCTACGAATATTTATTGAATAAACATTTTTTACAAATTAATAAAATATTAATCCAAAGCTACCGTGAGTACATAAGCATTTTATGGCGGAACCTAAAAATCCTCTTAAATTTATATCGAGTGGAAGATTTTATATGAATATTAAAAGTCGTAGGAAGCTCGCAATAAAATTGAAATATCAATGAATTAATTGATTTCTGAACAGAACTATAACGTTTTCTGATTTGAAATATAGGCTACTAGAACTAAATACTTACAATTAGTAATAGGACTATAATTTTAATAGATCATATTTTTTCATTGCCAATTATAAACTGCCATTGCTTTACCTTTGCTACCATTTAATATTATCAATGAGTCCATCATACTCGCGGGCCAACAATTGCTACCATTACGGACCCCATAGTCGGTCCACACACCGTAATAATAAGTAAGTTCTCTTCTAGATAACATAAAACCCAGCGACATTCACGCCAAAGATGAGAATAAGCACTGCTTACCCTACCCATACAACAACTAAAACTTCATTGTTTAATTCTTACTTACATACTTTTAATGATGCATTACGAAATACGAATGTTTACAACCATTAAAATGTAATTTTATTCACGATTTGGTAAAATTGTTAAAAGTGTGATCGGAAACTGCTAGCGGCTAGCACCGATTCCCAGACAGGGCGGCCCTATGCTCAACTACTCGGTGCATATATTCCATACAAATAATCTCAAGGCGATCTACAAATCTCGTTTTATATGCAGGAAACATTTGTGTGTGTGTGCAAAAACGATGCAAGTGTAGCGTTTCAGAAGCACTGCTATCTTAACCCTACTCGTTTAAAAAATCATATAAACTGTCAAATGAAAAGGGACTATTCAATTTGTTGATATTGTGTTCGAAAAATTTTTTCACCATTTTGTTATTATTGTCTTTCTGAATAACTAAAATAAATTTAATGAACTAATGATTGAACTTATTAACGAATTATGGAGAATTATAATTGTTAGCTCTATGCTGGTGATGTGTTTATCGAAATTAATTACGAGTACATTTTCCATTGTCGTTTGAATTTTTAATTTGGCGTTGTCGTTTGCTATTGTTTGATGATAAAATTAAAATAATACAATGGGAAGGTGTGTAACCAGTTTAGATTTAACAAAAAAAAGTAATGTTACTTGTTTTAATAAAAGGTATTATTATGATAGTTTTAATTAGCTAGCAGGTTGTGTACAGACAAATAAGTTATTTTGTTTTCCTTGTTTGTTTTTTTTTCAAATAATAATAATAAGAATGTTTCGATCTCCACTGGATATTCCGATTTTAATAGCTTTCATAAAGCGGTGATTGACAGATCGTATTCGATTTATGGTACTTTCGTGGCTCAAAGGTAGTTGATAGATTTATAAAATAAGTAGATATTAGTTCTGTTCGGACTGCTGTAACTTTATGCGCGAATCAATGTTTAAATGATACTAATATTTTCGGATTTTATTATTTTTAAAAACTACATACTCCCGACGTTTCGGCTACTTAGGGTTTTCCATTAAGGGCGCTTGATCTTTGAAATGCAAAAAAAAATACATGTAGGAAAGATATTTGCGAAATTTTTTTTTTATTTGGAAGGTCTATCGACCCCATTATGTATGGAATATGACATCATTCAAATGACCGCCACGGCTTCGGTTGGTGGCGCGCACACGAAAGGTCCAATTTTCGATGACTCTGGCGCACAAATCGGGCTGTATTTGATCGATGGCGTGGCGTATGTTGACTTTGAGGGCATCGGTGGTTTGCGGCTTGTTGGCATAGACCTGCGACTTAAGAAAACCCCACAAGAAAAAGTCCAGCGGGGTCAAATCGCACGATCTCGGTGGCCAGTTCACGTCGCCTCCGCGCGAGATGACCATGTCCAGAAATTGCTCGTGCAGAACTTCCATCGTAGCGTGTGCTGTGTGGCACGTAGCGCCGTCCTGTTGAAACCACATGTTGTCCAGATCCATATTCTCGATTTCAGGCCAAAAGAAGTTGGTTATCATCGACCGGTATCGCTCACCATTGACGGTGACGGCCACACCATTATCGTTTTCGAAAAAATACGGACCAATCACGCCTCCGGCCCAAAATCCGCACCAAACAGTCACTTTCTGCGGGTGCATTGCCACTTGGTGAACCTCGTGTGGATTGGTCTCGTCCCAAATACGGCAATTTTGCTTGTTGACATAGCCATTCATCCAAAAATGCGCCTCGTCGCTGAAGATGATTTTTTTGCCAAAATCGGCGTCAACTTCCAACTGCTCTAATGCCCAGTCAGCGAACACACGGCGCTGTCTATGGTCATTAACCTTGAGCTCTTGGGTCAGCTGGATCTTGTACGGGTGCAGGCTCAAGTCACAACGCAAAATTCGCCAAGTTGTCGTCTGCGAAAGGCCGAGTTCCTGTGCGCGACGCGGAATTGACTGCCGCGGGTTTTCGAGGACACTGTCGCGCACAGCGGCGATATTCTCGGCAGATCTCGCGTTACGTTGACGCACGGGAACCGGCTGATTGTTAACTGACCCGGTTGACTCGAATTTGTCCACCAATCGACGGATAGTCGACTCGGCAGGACGATCATCGCGACCGTAAAACGGGCGAAGTGCGCGGAACGTTGCTCGAACTGAAGACCCATTTTCATAAAACAATTTTATGATTTGCACGTGCTGCTCGACACTGTAACCTGCCATGGTGGTTTGGGAGGACGGAATGAATATAACACACTGCATTTGACAGCTGTCACTCAAACAACATGGCCGCAATCAGCTGTCAAAGTTCAAGCGTCCCTATTGGAAAACCCCATAGTAATCCGAAAATATTAGGTTAATTTAAAGGATTATTCGCAAAAGTCTTAGATCTCATTATTATCAATGTTTTAGAAGAGGAAATTATGATGAAAATATGTATTTTTTTTTTTACAAACATATTTTGCTTCCCCTACCCCAAATCTCTGTGCACGCCCCTGATAAAACCTAGGGTATTTGATTTGATTTGATAGGGTAATATTACAACCAATAATATTGAATAGAAAAAAAATATTTTTAAATTATCGTTCTAAGCCTAGGATTGAGCTTTTGCACTCGTCTTATATATATTGAAAATTTGCAAAACGTAGGCAAAGATATTTCCCTTAATTTCAATATTTATAGGAAATTAAATAATTGTATCCAATAACATACAACTTCGATCAATTCCTTTCATGGAAAGAACTTGTAATATGTAGCCACCAACATATGTTACTCATTTTACTTAGTTGAAATCAATATTTTCTCCAAATTCCGTACATACAATAATATTAATGGAACCTTTTGGCTCTTAGTAAAACATTTTCTTATTAGCCGACTTACAAATTAACATAAAAGCATGTAATTAACTTGGTAATAAACCCGCTAATAATGTACGCCGCTAGACTGATCCCGCCCCAAGCTTATTACCCAGTTGGCACAATACTTTTTGGTCCTTTCAAAACATTTTCCGAGACCCTAATTAAAATAAACATATAATTCTGCAAAGATTACTGAATACTCATTGCACGTATATTCAAATATTATAAATTACACAACACGTTCTTTATTTCTCACAGTCCGTTAATTTTTTTAATTAAACTTAATGTTCTATGTGTTGACTCTTTATGAATAATAAATATCTCTAAATCTGAGGACTTGTGAGTCATTCATCTCTAAAGGTACCAAGCAATTATTATTTATGTATATTGAAACCATGATTTGGAAAATTAAAAATTAGGTTGCATTCCTAATTTTTTTATGTGTTTTCATCGTATACTTTTAAAAATAACGGAAGGTAAATAATATTATAAGTATCTACTTATTACCAACCTATCCAACTATTAGGATATGATGTTACATTTAGACCTCGACAAATTCTGACATAAATGTCAGACATTAAACTCTGTACTTTACACTTACACTTTTAAGGGAATTTATGTTTGAGTAATGTGTATTTGTAATTGTACGAAAATTTTTTCCGTCCCCTTCATCTGCAAACTAATTAATTAGTGATGCTCAGTCAGCACAGAAGGGCCTCTTATGCTAAACAGGTTTTAAAAAGTAGCAATAGAACTATTTGCGTATATTAGTATTTTAAAAAAGACAACAATGAGAAATGTCTAACATCAAAAACTTCTATCGAATAAAATATATGAATTTATTTTTTTACCTATAACTATAATGATGGATAACTTAATGTTGTATTTTTTAAAGAGATAAAATATTTCAAAAGTATGGTAGATCTATGGAGCTGATAAGTTTCGTTGTAGTTTCCTTCCTACGCATAAAATACATTTTGTACGCTCAAAGGCGGTGGAGTATATGTTAGAAACCAGTACGCTTAGTCTTAGTAAGGTTACATCATCACGCGAGACAAGGATCGTTAAACAGTTTTTCATTCACAAACTCGCGCACGTCTTAACGTAGGCTATTGAATGAGAAATGCGAAACATCGTGGGTAGTGTGACTGTGCAAGACTGGACTACGTATACTGTTTGAAAACTTCTAATTTCTAAATAACACCTGGACAGTATGTGTTCACTAGCAGCTGAAGGGACACTTATTGTAGTGTCGCAATATTTTTCATAAATCCAAAACCCCTATGTTTATACGTAAATACTCAATGTCCTCGATTCACTGAGTCTACTGAGTAAAATTTCATAGTTTAAGTGTACGCCAGGGAAACAAACTATTTAAGATATCACGTACCTATATTCATATACATGTTTATAAAATATAGTATAAAATATTATACTACCTATAAAGGGTAGGTGTATATTTCATTGCTATTAAGATTTATTAATAATACAGACTTTTATACTTCTATGAAATATATGGACCCTGATTTTTTATGATAATTTTTGATATATGAGTAAGGTCGCATAGGAATGTAAGATATATATTCTATTTGATTTATTTATAGTCACCGCTGCAGGTGCTTGCTGACTTGCCTTCGACAGCTAAAGCCGTATTGAATTTCAAATATTTATTGGATCTTTTAATATAATATTTACGTACAATATGCCTCCGAGAAGACAACTACATGTTAAAGTACCAAAATTTCAGTGTATTTGATATCTTTTAAGGTATTAAAGCAATACTTTTTTTTAAAATCAAGTGACCAAAATTATGCCAGTGTTATATTTAAACTGTTTGTTTCAACAGTAAATAATTTAGTTTCGAATAAATAAACGAATTCCCATTAACCATTCGCGTTTCAGGATACGGATACTCATTATTTTCAATAATGTTGAAGATAAATTCTGGTATATTATTGTCTGTTCATTAATTAAATGTTTATATCCGGCTTTCCGTAAAATATGCTACGATGGTAAACTAGCAAGTATTTTATTACGTTAAAAGTATTAGAAACTGAAATTTCAAAGGGTTTTCATTAAATACTGACTCTTCTGTTTGACAGGGCTTTTACACTACAAAGTACATCATGAAACTATTTGATTTTATAAATATTATGAGAAAATTATGTTTCTACGATAGAAATATAAAGCAATTTCTCTTGTTATGACCTTTGTTTCCTGTAAGATATATGACACAATATATATGAAACAATGACAACTTCTTTCAACCAACTTTAAGAAAGGAGAAGGTTATTAATTCGTTCATATTTTTGTTATGTTTGCTTCCTTATAACTTTTGACCGAGCGAAGCGATGTTGATGATTTTTTTAATATTTGAAAACTGGAGCTTCCCGTTTGGTCTTATTTCAATTTGGTTAAATTCTGACAGTGAAAAAAACATAAAGGCCTAAAATTAGCCCAACGAGTAACTTCAATGCCAATTTAGTTCGATTCTTTTATTTAAAAGGGTAGACTTCACAAATGTCCCATGATGATAGCAATAAGACGTGATTATGGAATCCTGAAAGATTTGAGGAAAATCTTTAAATCATACACCTTAAATAATGATATTTAGTCTCAATGTGTATTAAGTGTGACCTTCATTGTTGGAAGACAGATTTCATAATCTTTTTATTAACCGACTTCAAGAGAAAAGGAGATTGTCAATTCGTCGCAATCCGCTTTTTGTTGTTTGTTCCACGATTTCTCAAATACTCCTGGACCGAAGTAAGAAATTATTTTTTATCTGAAAGATTGTATCCCCAGGTGGTTAAGAACACCATAAGTAATCACCAAGCATTAATTTAGTAGATACATAACTCAAAGATGACACTGACTTCAAAAGATGATTAGATATTAAGAAATTGTGTAGGTTATTTACTTAGGTATCAAATTAGATTATTGGAAAGTAAATAAAAATTGTGTCCCTTTTTCTACATTAGGTGTTTAGTCGACTTTTGTGCATATACTTAAAATTTATTATTAGATAGGTAAGGCTAGAAAATAGTACTTATTTGAGTGTAAAAAACTTTTTTTGCTTTTTAATTCCTGTGTTCCTTTTTTGTTTCATGAACTCGTTTTTCTTATTACTTAAAAATAATTTATTTCCATTTAAAATAAGTCTTCTTAAGTTATTAGGAAGTAAAGCAGTAACGACATCCTTTCATAACTGTTCTGACAAGTTTGAAGTGTATATTTTATTTGTATATGTTTATATCTAGTGTTGTTTAAAGTTTGTTATCTTAAAGATAACTACTATATATATCCTCTTGATATGACGCATACAAGTGAAAATATCTAAATAAATATATATGGAACAAATACTGGATTGGGAATAAGGATATTAATATTGTCAATAATATTAATGAAGATGTCATTTGTGCTTATACAAGTATGACTATATTTAAGGTTATTTATATGTTATTGCATATTTAAAAAGTATTCAGAAATAGAAATACTGAATTCAGTTTTATTAGATAATAATAATAAAAAAAAATATGCAAAACAAGATTGAAGACGTAAACAGTGGCTTTTCGATATCTCATATATGTAATTATTAATTCAATAAGTAAGTACCTATATATGAAATAGCATTTTAAGAGTAATAAAACATAAAATCGTTTAACAAAATTAAAATAAACTAACTTTATCCAGAATTAAACCTTTTTTTTTGCATTAAAAGGCAGAACTGGATCACGAAATAATTGATTGGATTATACCTTTCAACGAGGCCAGATACGCGACCCTCATACGTGATTGGTGTAATTCCATTTAATTTATTTTTTGACGGACAATTAAACTAATTATTAAAAACCACATATCACGAGGTCAAAGTTATTAGATATAAGACCTAATGTTCTAGTAATTAAGTAGCTTTATTTACATAGCAAATGTTTCTATTTTGTGTATCGTTGAGTGTTTCTTTTATTAACCAGTTGGAATCAATTGAGTGACAGTTTTATTACTGATCTTAATTCAGTTTTCTTAGAATATTGACGTTATATGTTTTAAGTTAGGTTTGTTAATATTAAATAACGTAATCTGTTTTCTTAATCTTCAATTTACCATTAAAATGGTCGAACTGGTACGATACTTTTTTTAAGTTAGAATAGTGTGATTAGGAAATTTATTAAAAATTATATCCAAACTTAGCTAAGCCTATTATAACCTACTAGGTATCAGCCCCGGCTTCGCACGGGCTCTCTACTGAAAATATAAAATAGCTTATTTAATTTTGAGAATTATTAAACTTATATTATGATAAGTGGTAACTTAGAATTAGTATGCCCGATTTAAATTATTTAAAGAGTAATTTACAGATACTGATGTAGGCTTGAAAACGAAGTACTTTATTTTGATAAGACTTAATACCGTAAGCGTTTATTGGAAAACTATGACCTAATGGTCACAAAATCGTTTATTGGTAAACTATGACCTAATGATCATAGTTTACCAATAAACGATTTTGTTTTATAATATGTATATGATACATACGTAATGACGGAAAACGAAAATATACTTTTATATTGTCTTTTGATGATATTTTAATGTATTGAAAGGTAGTGTTGCAAAATAATAAAATTAAAAATATGACATTCCGAATATTTACTTTCATTTTAATGTGTGACACAAATGAAAATATTATTTTTGTACCTGTTGTTGGGAACACTGCGGTTATTGGTTAATGTTAAGGAGATTGGTAAAAAACTTGAGACTGTCGGTTAGACAAGACAATTATCTTTTATCTCATATTTATTGTTAAACCGTAAAAAAAAATTAAATTAAGATTTTTTGAATGGTTGTACTTATGTCAAACAATAAAAAAACGTGCTGTTATGGAAAAATAACAAATAAAAATATTGTTGGTGTTAATAAGCGCATTAATGTATGTTTCATCCAATTTGTACTAGACTGACTAGACTGGCTAGACTGTACGCGAAAGATATCCGAACTGTAGGCCTAGACTCGGCAAGAAATCTGGAATCTTGCGGATACGTACAACATATGGCTGAAACTAAGTAATCCAAATGAGCTAACCACGGATCAGGTCAATAAGTCCAGACTGATAACAATCTGTCGTTGGGTGGTTGAAATGGTCAACGACAGGTTCAAAAGACATTTTTGCCTGTTGCGTAATGTATATAATAACAGAGCCCTTCGCAGCATATTCGACTATTTCAAGATAGCAGCGGCGATCATATATAGTTTTCATGTTTTGATTGAAGATAATCCAAATACTGCTGTGATTTTAGAGATTATCCACCAAAGAATTAATATGCCAAATAGATTGGCAGATCTTGTAATACACCAAAACTACATCGCAGACGTGCTCAGTTTACTTTAATGACTGCAGATATGCCAGAATTTGTAGATTTTCCAAGAATGGATGAGAACGAATTATTTTTATTCGCTCTGGGCGTTTATCAATTAAAACAGGCCAAAAGCTGTTACGGTGAGCACGTCCTTGACTATGGAGCATTCAAAATTGAGCTCAGCAATGAGTTATTAAATGAAGACTTGGCGGAATTGCAGGGCAATGGTTTATGGATGATAAGAGGCCGACTGCAATCGCGACATGTGCATGACAGTATTATGTTTACGTTATAATCCATAGGTCGTTATCAGGCTGACAAGCAATCGCTCACTATTATTATTCGTGCATCATAGGAAAGCGAACAATTGGATGCTGCTCCCATATTATGTGCATTATACGGTACATGAGACATGCACGACATTTGCCAGCAATAACCTCTCCAGCTTATGGATTGGAGAACATTATTGTTGTACCAGACGATGATGATTTTATAGTATTTAATTAAACAAAATAACCCCTGCATATATATTTTATTTATAATCCTCAAAAACACAAAACAAGATCAACATGGCCAAAACAGATCAAGAACCAATATATCTTATTAAACGACGTTCAAAATAAGAATATGGTAGAACAAATCATTTGTTTTTGTTTATTAAACTCACTGAAAATGTATGAAGATGTTGAATTTTTGAACTCCAATAAAACCAAGGACAATGGCCCGACAGCTTTGGTGTCAAAATAATAAATACTCAGGGGGACAAGTTTTAACGGAATACAGCATATTTTTTTATTGGCCGGCATTTTCATATTTGGACCAAAAATGTATGAAATCGCGAAGATGTCCTTTGCTTTCTTATTTTATTTTCTCGTTGTTATTCTTTTTGTTGAATTCCTGTGGATTATAATCTATTTGGTATTTTTTGTGTAGAAGTAAGTATTTAATTTGTGTAAATATGTACAGCGGTGAGCTCCATGGGGGAGTATTTATTTTTCCAACCATGATTCCCTTTTCATTCCACCCCTTATTGACCCGGTCCCGATCCCCTCTTCGAGGAAAAAACAAAATGTAGGTGATTCCAAATCAACTCATTTGCAGAAAAAAATACCATTGCCCAATTGGTCGACTCGATCCAGTCGGTATATTATGTACCTAAATATGAAGTTTCAAAAACGTTACTTAGATTAGGACGCAGCTCCCCTTTGGTTCATGTGACTAATGCTTGTGAGCCCTCTTCCGAGTGCTTCCCTTTGTTCCATAAAGTTCGGTCTTTTCTTACATCAAAATCATATCAAGGATATAGTTAAGGATGGTGTCAAGCGTATTGGTCGTAATCGAGTGCCTGTGGAATTTAATTCAACTAATGCGGCTAGATCACCCAGCTCTTACTGCATCCAAATATGCTATTATTCCTTCATTTAATGTGTATTGTAAAAAATGTCCCCGTCGATTGGTCACTAGAGGAAGTAGCCACATAATTAGTAGTCACCGAGGGCTTTAGTGCCGTTGTTAGAGCTCGTCACTTAAACAGAAAAACTACGGACAACAAGATTGTTGTTGTTGTTTGTACCAAACAGTACTACTGTTTGGACTCCTATCCCTAAAGTAGTATTAACGTTTAATGGCCAACAGCTCCTTGATAGGGCTATTTGTTATTTTACTTCGCTTCCAGTACGAACATATGTATATTTTACCTACCACACAGTGCAACGAACGCTCTAGATTTGGACACATTGCTTCACAATGTCGTTCTACAGAGTACTGTTTCATCTGTGCCCATCCCCATGCACTTATTAATTGTACCAACCCATGCTCTCCTCAAACCTGTTTATTATGCTCCGGCAATCATAAAGCTACTGACTTCAAATGTCCTGAACATGCTAGACAAAGGGCAATCAAATTAGTTTTGTCTCCAGAGAACACGTCCTATTCTGAAGCATCTGTTAGATTTCCTCAGGTTAGGAAATCCTTTGCAATCGTTTCCCGCTCCCAGTTTTCTCCCTCTTCAATTGTATTTCAAATCCCTCAAACTTCAACTCAATCTCCCTTTCATGCCCAGTCTTAAATCTCAATTCTGGTCTCAATTAAACTCTCAATTAAAGGTCACACTGGTCAAACATTACAAAGTTTGAACCCCTAGCACAAACAATGAGTCGCAACAGATTTGATAAAATTCGACAAATTTTTCACATGAATGACGACTCTAAACATTTGCCCATTGATCATCCCCAGCACGACCGACTGCATAAAGTAAGACCAGTGATAGACTATTTGAACAAGAAATTTATTACTGTACCATTTGAGCATCGTCTATCACTAGACGAGCAACTGTGTTCCACTAAAATTAAACATTTTATGAAACAGTACTTACCCAACAAGCCCCATAAGTGGGGATTCAAATTATATGTTTTATGCTCTCTGTCTGGGTATGCCTACAGTTTTGAGATTTACTCAGGAGCTAAGGACATTGATCGTTTACCTGGCGAACCAGACCTCGGAGCTGTATCGAATACAGTTATTCGATTGTTACGACCACTACGAAGGCACGTGAATCATATAACCTATTTTGACAATTTTTATACAAATATTCCTCTGCTACATTATTTGGCCAACGAAGGTATTTATTGTCTTGGAACGGTACAAAGAAACAGGCTTGGAAAGTCATGCAAGTTGCCGGAGAAACAGAAAATTATGAAATGTAACGTACCCAGAGGAACATATCATGAAAATGTGGCCTCTTACGAAGGCCAAGAATTTTCTGCTACAAGTTGGAAAGACAATAAACAAGTGCTATTACTTTCCACGTATGTTGGCGCTGAACCAGCGGATACTATAACCCGCTACGAAAAAAAACTGAAGGCTAATGTTCAAATATCATGTCCTCAGGTCATAAAAGAATATAATGCACACATGGGTGGCGTTGACTTGATGGATAGCTTCATTGGTCGATATCGGATCCGCATAAAGTCGAGACAGTGGACAACGAGGCTCTTCTACCACTTGTTAGACATGACTGTCATCAATGCTTGGGTACTATACAAAAAGGTAAACACAGTGAAAGGAAAACTTCAGAAGAATATTATGACGTTAGCAGATTTTAGAACTGAGCTTGCCGATACTTTATGTAGATATCAAAGTCACTCGAAAAATAAAAGGGGAAGAGCCAGCACCAACAGTGGACAAGACACTACAGTACCTTCTAAAAGACCCCGCACAGGTGTATAAGTACTACCCTCTACTGATGTGCGTTGCGATTGTATTGGTCATGAAAAAATATTTATGGATTCTGGAAATAAGTGTAATTTTAATAATTGTAGGAAACTTACCTCCTGGTTCTGTAAAAAGTGTAAAGTGTCGTTATGCGATAATAAAAACAATCAATGTTTCGCATTATTTCATGCATAGGTATATCTGATTTCTTTATGGCCTTAATGCCTGAAGTATCAAAATTGATACCTGTTTTTTTTTTTTCTAAATAAATATGTAAAATTAATATTGTGATTTTTTTAGCTATTTTTCCCTTCATCTAGACCCTCAAGCACACACAGTAATATTAAAAAAAATCACTTTCGTAAATCAGGCTACTAAGGGTTAAGGCGTGAGTTCTGGCGGAAATATATCATAGGGTCGCTGATATTAGGCGATGCGGTGATAACCCAATAAAAGAGCAGGTGGAACGGTGGAGACGCCAGGGTCGTATCATCTTGATGCGCACCTGGGAATAAAGACTAATGAATCCCACAGCTGGACACAGAGTGGTTAAAGCCATAAGACCAATCCTAGACGACTGGGTTTGTTCTCGAAATCGAAATTTGACTTTTCGAATGGTGCAGATATTGACCGGACACGGATGTTTTGGTCACTATCTGTTTGCAATTGGGAGGGAACCGTCAAAAAGATGTCACCATTGCGTCTCCGAAGACGACACAGCGCAACACACGCTAGCGGAATGTCCAGCATGGGAAGAGCAGCGGAGAGAGCTCCGCAATGTCGTTGGTACAGACCTCTCGCTGCCAACCATTATGCAAATAATGGTCCCTAACAGGGTAGCGTGGGAGGCGATGGCTTCCTTCTGAGAGAAAGTCATGTCACTGAAGGAGGCTGACGAAAGAGAACAGGAAAAGGCACCTTCCTCTGACCCGATAAGACGATGTCATCCGGGACTAAGGCGGACAGCGCATGAGCGCCGTCTCCCGCCTTGACGGGCTTCCGGGTGGTGGACGTGGGGACGTCTGCCACCTTACGGTCTTAGGCCCCGAGTATGCACAGTGTACCATTGACTAAAATGAAGAGCCCAACTGAAGTAGAAAATACCCCCTCTTGTGGGGCAGCCGATGCTAGACCACAGCAGAATCGCCTTGCGGGCCCTGTGGCTTAGCAGAAGAGCGGCGCGTGGGACAATCCTTGGGGTTTTAGTCGGTAGTGCGTCCTTATCAGGACGAGAGTCCGACATAACTCCTCTTTCTTCCTCCCCAAGCAAGAGAGTATGCATTAAGCATTTCCCCACGAGAAAAAAAAAAAAGGCTACGACACAGGCCAATAATTCAGAAATTGATTTTTTTTTTTGTTTTTAGTCTTCCCAATGGTAATGCTTATCACTCGGAAAGTATGACAACTAATGATAAATTGTTAAATCGTTTCCTCTCTACAATCTTAACCCTTAACCACCTACCTCCCGTCTAACAGACCTGTGCGTTCCTGTACCTTTCCCCTGTGCCGATCTGTGTTGCGCAAGCGCTTGGCGAGGTCGGAGGTGCGCGCCACTTTTTCTTGGTAAGTAAAAATCTATCTCCGAGTGTCTCAGAAAGTGTCTCGGATGGTAGGTGTTTGTGTGACAATTTTTTTTTTCTTTTTTTAGGGTGAATATGGTTCTAAACGATTCCATTATTAGGCTCTGGTTAGAAGATAACATATCGGATGAATAAAATATACCGAACGATGAGTGTAACGATGTTGACACTGAAATTGGAGTACAACACGTACTGGAAGAATGCAGTGGATCGTGTTGTAAAATTGAACCCGAGGAAGAAACTACTTTATAAGCATGTATGGTACCTCTTTCATCCTACAATGTGCTTGACGAATCTCGGAGTAGGCCCTTACCAGGTTTCTAACAGCCCAAGCGACAAAGTAAAACGTCTTGTACAACCAATAAAAGGTAGAGGCGGAAATATTACCACAGATAATTGGTATACAAGTGACCAACTTGCCACTGAATTGTTAGACCCGTCCTATAAACTGACTCTTGTTGGAACACTGTAAAAAAATAAACCGGACATACCTTTGATATTTTTGCCTAACAGGACCAAAATTCTAACCAGTTCCCTCTTTGGATATCAATAAACAATGAGCATGGTACCCTATGTACCAAAGCCAAATAAATCTGTGATATTACTGTCTTCAATGCATTATGACGTATTTGTAAACAAAGGCCACGCGCGCTCGTAGGATGCAAGATCTCTATACTCGTTCAATTGTCATTTTACTCGTTCGTTCTTTGTCACGCGTCAGTTGCGTATTCACGAGTCGCGCGATCAATTGTCTTATCGTCTTTCGTCCCGCACTGTTTGCCTTCGAGTGTTGTGTCGTGCGTGCATTTCCAAGCTTTTTAACATTAAATAATGGACAAGTGGTTGAAACGAATATCAAAAAGTAAACCGCCGCAGGCGGATTATGTTCAAAGTGATGAAAAAATAGAAGCCGTTATTGCGGACGACAAAAGTGATACTGAGCCTGACCTACTAGCTCCCTCAACGAGTTCGCATGAAACGAAACGTAGAAAAGTTGTGCGAAAGTATGATATCGAATATCTAAAACTAGTATTCACGTGGAACCAAGACACAATGGATCCACGTCCTCAATGCGTAATTTGCTACGAACTATTAGCCAATGAAAGTATGCGTCCTAATAAGTTGACACGTCACATGGAAACGAAACATTCTCATTTAAAAAATAAGCCATTGGATTTTTTTCAACGAAAATTATTGGAAATAAAATCTTCGAAAATTATTGTTTCGCATTTCATAAATATTAATGAAAATGCTACTTATGCCTCGTATCTCATTAGCTTGAGAATCGCCAAATCTGGTAAACCGCATACGATTGGAGAAAATTTAGTGTTGCCATCATTTAAAGATGCTGTTGGTGCGATGTTTGGAGAAAAAGAAATCGAACGTATACCACTTTCAAATAATACTTTTGCTCGAAGAATTGACGCGATGTCCGAATGGGCAGAGGATGAGTTAATCCGTAGGGTAGTTGGTAGTAAATATTTTTCATTGCAACTGAACGAGTCTCTCGATGTACAGAGCCATCTCAGCTACTTGTTTTCGTACGTTATATATGGCAAAACAACACGCATGAGAATATCTTGTTCTACAAACCAATTTTTCGTGGAACAGCCGAAGAAATTTTCAAAGAAATTGATTCTTATACAAAAGAAAAAGGTTTGGAATGGAATAACTGTGTCGGTATATAAACTGATGGAGCTCGAGCTATGTGCGGCAAAAATAGCAGTGTGGTCACGAGGATTCTTGAATGAAGTCCCAGTGCTTCATGGACACATTTGTTGCCTTCATAGAGAAGCACGGGTCAAAAGCATTGCCTGATGATTTCAAAACAGTATTAAATAACGCTGTCAAAAATTTTAAATTATATCAAAGCGAGACCCTTACAATCACGTTTATTTCAACAGCTGTATGAAGAAATGGGTAGTCTTCATAAATCTCTTCTTCTGCATACAGAGGAAAAGCATTAACAAGATTAGCGGAATTACGCAATGAAATCACAGTTTACCTGCAAGAAAAAAAAGAATATCTTGATTATCCTGAACGAAGAATTCATCCTCAAACTCACATACTTGGCGGACATTTTCTCAAAATTAAACGAACCCAATTTTTATCTGCAGGGATCAGACGAATCCGATATTGTTGCAGTGCACGATAAAATTCGAGCGTTCATGAAAAAACTTATGTTGTGGTAAAGATGTATCGAGGAAGGCAAGTACGATTGTTTCGATACATTTGAAACTTTTATTATAGAAAACGAAGTACAGCCAGGTGTCAATGTAGTATCTGCGATTTAAAGTCATTTAACACAGTTGAAAAATAATTTTGACGCCTACTTCCGGGAAGAGATGAGGAAGTTCGACACGAATAACTGGATTTGTAAGCCATTTCAAGACAACATACCAACTGAAATGTCAACAAAAGCAAGTGAAGAGTTATCGATTTATCAGAAGATACCTCACTGAAAAATACTTTTAATCGCAAGCAATTGACGAAATTCTGGCTCTCAGTTGCTGACAGCCATCCTTGCCTGTTTGACGAAGCAATGAGAGTACTCTTCCCTTTCACTACCTCATATTTATGTGAAATGGGTTTTTCAGCCTTGGTTAACATAAAAACTAAATACCGAAATAGATTGGACGTATCGAACTCATTACGATTAAAAGTGACTAAACTCGACGTCGACGCTAAAGCTTTGGAAATGGAAAAATATAAAAAACAAATGCATCCCTCTCATTCTCATTGAAATGGCATGTCAAATAATTTTATTAATAAAAAAATATATTACAAATAGAAGTTTTTCTTCTTTCTTAATTGAAATGGGTGTGTTGACGAGCTTAAGAAAAGGCCCAAGTCCAGCAGTGAACGTCAATAGGCTGATGATGATGGTATGGTGGTGAACTAAGATAAGAATAAACATGTAAATGCTGCGGTAGCAAGCTGCTTTTTTGTCTTCATGACAAAAGGTGGGCCGCGAGTTTTAAACTTTCTTGTAGATAAGTCGCGGTCCCAACAAGTTTGGGAAACACTGGAGTAGATACTAATTACCAATTGTGTGGGACATATAATGTTGGAAGGAGAATCAAACGTTGGCCATTAGCATTATTTTTTCATTTTTTGAATGTTACATGTATAAATGCATTGGTTGTTCACAAAGCCAACACAAAAAATGTACGTGCTCACGTGAGGCGTCTATTCTTGCGACAACTTGCAACGGAACTTGTTGAAAGCCATCAAAAACGTCAAACCAACGTCAAGGCAACTCCAAAATTAGTAAAAAGGAAGTACATGGTTTGGAAACCCCATCTACTCTATCTACCACTAAACGTGGGCGGTGCTATAATTTCCCTAGAAAGAGTGACCGAAAAGTATCCACATAATGCAATAAATGCAAAAAGTTTTTGTGTAATGAGCACTTCATTGTTTACTGCCAAAACTGCAATAACGATGATTGCCATAGGTCCTAAATATTCATTAAATTTTAATGCATGATCTCATGTTGTGCCAAAAATGTTCCTTATTGTAGAAGTTTATATTTTAGTTATTTTTATACCTTAGAAGACTTTATTTTAAGTTGTGGTTTTTATGTCTTATAGATTAAATAAAGTACTTTCATAATTACTATTCGCTTGTTTCATTAAAAAAAAGGAATCATCAAATTTCGTCAATACAAATTAGGGTCACCACGGACCTCGTGCGAGCAATTAAGCGATTTTATTCGTGCGAGTAGTTAAGGGTTAATAAAACATTCAAATACATAAAAAAAATATTTCATTCTAACTGAACTCCTAATTTACAAAAATCTTTGATTTAGAGTACAGGTGTCTTCCAGACGGGAGGTAGGTGACTGTGTAACAAAATTCGTAGGTAGTTGGCTAAGGGTTAAACATAATATCCCACTTCGACGACTCTCAATTACCGAACAATGTCATATGTATACTTAGTCAGATATTTAATACAATACAAAATGCCAAACATCCTTTAATGGAATTGTCACAGCATTAACCATTAGAAAATGATATTATTTCACTCATTAATAATAAAAACCCTTTTGTTTTTGCTATTCAGGAGACATGGCTCAAGCCTGGCTCCAGCTTTAAGATCCCAGGTTATTTATGTCTTCGTGACGATAGGCCAGATGGTTATGCTGGTTTTGCCATTTTGATTTCTAGAAAGGTAATTTTTATTCAAATTTCTCTTTCTGCCCATAGTGAAGACATTTTTGCAGTTACTGTCATAGCTTTAAATATTTCTTTCCTCTCTATCTATCTGCCTAACCCTAACCTTGCCCTACGCTTCGAGTTAAAACATATTATTTCCAGTCTTTCCCCTCCTTTTTTTTTTGTTAACGCGGTGAAAGGTTTTATACCTACCCCTCCGTCTAGGGGAGACGGAGGATCTTATGTGGGATTCACGGGCCAGAAGGGCCCATGGTACCCACTAAAACACCAGCGGTCACTCTCCTAACCGCCTGGTGGATCGACGCGGGAATCGCTCAAGGCATGCATCCGCGACGATCTGGCGGCAGGCCGCGAACGGCCACCTCCCCCCGAGGGCTCACTCCACGTGCCAGGCGTCACCGAAATTGTATGGATTATCGAAAATTGTAAGCCATTGACTCACCAACTTATAAACTTGCCAAATTTCTTTCAAAGGTATCATCACGACTCCAGAGCCACACAAGGTCATTTGTTAAGGATTCCTACTAGTTTGTTAATGATATAAAACTTCTAAAATTGCTAGACAATGACAGTATGGTCAGTTTCGATGTACAATCATTATTCACTAGTTTAACTATTCTTGACTGCATCGAGATTGTAAGAGTTAAGTTAAAGGATGACAATATGCCTATAGCATTGCCTAACATCTGGCTACCTTATGTGGGAGGATGAATTCTAAATACAAGTAGATGGAGTTGCAATGGGTTCACGAGTTTCCCCCTTTGTCACTGACATATTCATGGAGGACTTTGAGGCGCGAGCCCTTTGCTATCCTCCAATAAAACCTTTCATATATAAACGGTATGTAGATGACACCTTCACAATATTAAAAAAAAAAACATCTACTTTTCTGAACCACTTTAATTCTAGCAATAGCAACATTCAGTTTACTCTAGAATTAGAGGCAAATATTTTTTTAGCTTTCCTTGATATACATGTCATTAGGAATCCTGACAATACTTTGGGACATACTGTGTAAAGGAAACCCACACATATGAAAAGATGTATCAATGCCCAATGGTAACTCACACCACCACCTATCCAGCTAGCTACCGTTGGCAAATCTTAGTTACAGAGAACCCAACACCTTTGTGATGCTGACCATCTAGAGGCCGAGCTGCAGCATGTAAATTATGCTCTCAACACCAACAACTTGCCTGTACCGCGCCAGCATCGCAAGAAGCACTTGAAGCCACCCACAGTTAAGTGACAACCTGCAATATTACCATATATGTGAAGGGAGTTACTGACAGAATAGGCAACATCTTGGAGAAGGTTTTGATCAAGACTATATACTAACCACACAAGAAATTTAGCCAATTTTTGAGACCTATCAAGTGTACCATTCCTTTAAAACAAGCAAACATTGGACAGACAAAGAGGAGTATCGGTACAAGGCTGAAGGAAGATATCTCAGAAATTACAAATGGGCGCCCGTCAAACAGTCAGCTTGTTGTCGGCAGTGTATGAACACACAATGGACAAATAGGCCACTACATTCGGTTTGATAAAACACAAATCCTTGCTTGTGAAGACAGGTAAATACTGAAGTTAATCCACAAAGCTATTGAAATTAAAAAACATCCCAATTTTAATAGAGAAGATGGCTGGAATCTATCCAACACTTGGAAGCCCTGCTTAAAAATATGAAATCCCATGTCCGTGATACAGTAAGGACACTGCAGGACCCTGTAACAAGGAAGCACATTCTGAGTCCAGAATGGTACGCCAGAAAATTAAGAAATCATTGGCAGTAGATGATAAATAACAAGACCAACTGACAGACAATCACATCTGATCTGCCCGTGATCAAGGTTGCTGCAAAGTAACCGAAATGTGGGCAGTATGTATTTTAAAATAATAAAAAATGATTAATAATCTGCAAAGTATTGGTTTCATTTAAACATATTTCATTTTTTTATTATGGGGTTGATATCAATGCCTTTATGAATATTTTAATATCTGATATTAAGGGTTATGTATCAATGTTATAGAAGGAATCCACTAGCAGTAAACTGTTTACAGTAATTTATCTTTCTTTCAGTATATCTAAGTGCAGTACATGTATGCTGTAACTTTAATATCAGAATGTGATTAATTATCTTTTTGTTGTATTTATATTGTAATTAATTTCAAATATTGCCACTTTGAAGAAGTCAATACAGGACATCCAGATAATTATCAAAACTATGTTTTATTATTATTTTATGTATTCTATACTCCATTTGTATGGAAGTTACAAAATTAAATCATTCAACATAAAATAAGTAATCAAGTTAAAATTATTATTTAAATGGAACAGATAGTAGAGATGAAAAGTAAGTCTATATTTATTTTCACACAATTTAAAAAGAAAAGTGGAGTCTGTACACTTACATTTAGATAAACAATATTGACATTGAGTGTAGGCATATCATATGGTAATACAATGTAATCCTATGAGTTACTGTTGACAAATTTATAATTTAAGAAAAATTATTAGCTACTGCAGCAACTATACAGAAACAACTATTATTATTGCTTACTGCATTTGTAACTTCTGGCGAGATCTAAAGTATACTATACTGAAAAAAAGCTTTATTTGTAAAAAAGCATCATGTAGCAATCCAAAGTTCCAATAATAGCAAACATTAACAGATATCTCAAAAGGCAAATATTTTGGATCGTTGCATCGACATAATACAGCACAGTTAAAACAATGCTTTTATCTAGTATGTTAAATATTAACAGTAACCATATTAGAGTTTACTTACGGTTTGCGTAAATAACACGAACTTTACTCTAATGAAATGGATACCGTAGTAAGCATAAAGTAGTAATAACTTCTTCTTCTTAGTGGCGTGTCAAGTAATAAGTAATAACTAATAAGTAAACAATAATGACCAAAGTCAGTTAAAAATATAAACACAGTGCTGTCAACTGTCAACTAAATAGAGGGCCAAAACAGAAAATCATATTTTTGACATAATTTTCTGAGAACAGTTAGCTTTACATATAATTTGGTGTTTAAGTGTAATAATACGTGACCCATTTTTTTTATTTCATAGACTTATGACAAAATAGATCAAAATCGTCAATCTGTAAAATTTGAAACCTTAAACTCATTTAATGAGTACGCGTAGTATATCCGAAAAATATTAGTTTCTTTTAAATTAAAACTTATTTGGTAGGGAACATAATTCTGTCTTATTGTAACAAATCTTTATTAAACTGAAGTGGCCGCTTTATTATATTTGTTTTTATATTTTACATCATGTTACATTTCAATAACTATGCATGTATGTTTTTTTTCCATAAAACTCATTTTTTTTAATTTACTAAGCTGTGGAAGTCTGACCTCTTAAAATATTTTGTTGTGTATGGTATAGACAACAAAATGACACATGACAACTTATATTTTTATTTTTTATTTTAGTACAAGTAGCACCTACGCTTGACATTTACTAACTTAATACTAATAATATATTACTTTGAACTTCGCAACTAACTGTATAATAAATATTTTGTTATTATGATGCCTAATAATTTTTAGAGTCCTACTTTCCACATATAAAAGTTCAGATTGTTAAATCAAAATGTGTGATAGTGATGACCCAAATGAAAACGGCCGGTCTGGAATGGACCTGACTGGCTTTTTGTTTGGTAATATAGACGAGACTGGACAGCTTGAAGATAATGGGATACTAGATGATGAATCCAAACGCATGCTGTCGTCTCTTAACAGATTGGGACTTGGTTCTATAATATCAGAGGTGTTGGATGAAAATGATATTGTAAAGGAAGAGGAAGAAAAAGGTATCCGTTTATGTTTTTGGGTAATCGTAACCTAGAACACTGTTTTATATATTACTTATATCATAATTAATACTTATTAATTACATGTTTGTGGAAAGTCTAATACTGTTGTTTACTTGTTTTTCTTACAACTGTATATCTAGGACGCCATATTAAATTGTTTCTTATAATTTTCAGATTATTCAGAAAAAAGTCCATCAGCTGTTGATTTCTTTGATATTGATGATGCTGTTGATGAAGAAAAGGTAGAAACACAGTATACCATGGAATATATACTTTATGTCCAACATATATAGATTATTAAAAACAAATTACTTTATTAAACAAACATTTATTTCCCTATATTAAATGTATATTGATGTGTTAACTATAACAAATATAATTTAAAATGACTAGAACCATTTTGTTGATGTGAAATTATTGTTGTAAAACTTATATTTAGGTTGACTTATTTGTTTTGTTAAAAATTACATTGTGACTAAAATAAATCAAACTGTTTATTGATAACATTAAAGAATAAATGTGTTACTAAATTCTGTTAGTTTATTTTAAATTAAAATAATATTTGTGTATGTTGTATCTCTTATTTATTCGTAATATAAATATATATATAAAACATATAGTGGAAATGCATAAATTCAACAGTAGCTTTTGGCTTATTATCTATTTATATATATTTGCACATATACTATTATTTATATGCGATATCTAATTATTTATTTATGTAATTAATAGGACATAGAAACAAAAGTAGTCACTAATGATGATGTATCCGTCAAAAATGAATGTGAAAATCAGTCCGAGGGTATTAAAAGTGATTCTTCGCAGAATGAAAAAGATACTATTGAAAACTGGAATGAGCCAAAAGTTGAGAAAAATGAGAGTAACAATGATGAAGGTTATGAGGGTGATATGGAAGGTGATGGTGAACTTATGCCTCCCCCGTCAACTGTGCCGTAAGTGCAAATATATTATGGTAATATCACTTTACCTTGATGCACGCTATAGCCATAGGGATACCAACATTTTTATTGAGATTGTTACTCTATATTAATTTAATGTATGTATTAAACTCAAGTAACTAAATACATTTTATTTCTTATAGTCAAGTAATAAAAAGTTTTGTTATCTTAAAAGTATGTATGTACACATTAACTTAACGTTTCAGGAGACAGAAAACTGAAAAGCCTAAGAAATTGGAGACACCTCTAGCTGCAATGTTACCATCAAAGTATGCTGGTGTTGATGTAACAGAGTTATTCCCTGACTTTAGACCAGACAAAGTAAGTTATGATTATTATGAGCTATATTTATAAAGATTTTTTAAAAATATGTCCTAAAATATGGAGTTTAAAACGGCTTAGAAAATTATATATACATATTTATATACCTAGTCCACAATATGCACATTGCTTTTAACTTATCCAAATTTGAGATCATAACAAAGCTGCGATTTCAGGTCTTATATTGGTTTTAGGGCTAACAGAAAAATCCATTATAAATTTTATTTCGGTAATGAAATAAAATCTTAATACATGTATATTTAAGACATATATTTGAATGTCATAGTCCTGTTTAATTTTTAATTGATTTAAAAAATAATAATTGTAAATATTTTATAATGGTTTTTAAAGCAACTTTTCTTATTTTAAAGGTGCTATTGTTTTCGCGGTTGTTTGGTCCGGGGAAACTTTCCAGTCTGCCTCAGATATGGCGAGGCGTGAAGAAACGTAGGCGAAGAAAACGTAGTGGCAGCACCAGTAGTGACACACCACCACAGATAGAATTACAGGAAATTCAGTATGCTAGTGACGATGAAGAGAAATTTCTCAAGTATGAACTATATATATACATAATATTCATTGACCATAGACTTTTTTAGTTTAAATATATTAATGATCAATTAAAATATTTATATAAAAACATATGCATTACTAAATTTGGAATTAATAACAATTGTTCCTGTATATTATTCTTTTATTACTTTGATAATAGCTACAATTTCAAATATTTCAGGCCTATGGAAGAAACGCCTCAAGTATCCACACAAGAGACGAACTCACAGTCCTCTGGCGATAAATCTCAAAAACCAACACCCGCTCACTGGCGTTTTGGTCCAGCTCAGGCTTGGTATGATATGCTCAATGTACCAGAGACGGGGGAAGGTTTCGATTATGGATTTAAATTAAAGGTGTGTAAAATGTTTTAATATAACAAAATAATTTTATTTATTCTTTCCTTAAAAGACGTTAAATCGGTTAACTTGATTCTTATGACCTTTGACATCTAAAGGTTTTGATCCTGCATTGTAATTTTAGTCATTATTAAAAAAAATATATTTTGTAAAAGAGGTATCAAGAGCCATTTATTTTTTTAGTTTTTTTTTACTTAAACGTGATAATTTAATTTCATTATATATTAATGTTTTAATTTCATTACAGGCGCAATCTCCAGAACGAGATAAAACAGGTGAAGAAGTTATTGATGAGGAGTGTGAGAAAGCTGACAGTCCTGATAGTGGGTTCCCTGATGACGCTTTCCTTATGGTCTCCCAATTACAATGGGAGGACGATGTCGTCTGGGATGGCAGTGAGATAAAACATAAGGTAGGGTTTATTTGGAAAAATAGTATATAGATAGTAAAAACATAGCTTTTTCTAGACACATCAGTATTTTTCACTCACCGATCAATGTAAAACATACTAATATCTATATGTTCAATAAGTTTCATATACTGTAATTATTAAGGTGCAATAAATATTTTTACTATATGTGTGATGTCATTTTTGTTACTTTTATTTCAATATATATATGAATAATATTATTAATATCACTACATACCTTCATAACTAGGTTTAAAAAATGTTTCCAGTACATGAGATGTCATAACAGTCACCGTGATTATTATATGCTGTATAGACATAATCAGGTTTTGTTCTTATATTTAAGGTGCTGGCTCGATTAAACAGTAAGAGTAACGCTGCTGGCTGGGTCCCTACTTCTGGAAGTCGAACCGCTCAACAGTTTTCTCATGGACGACCGCCTCCCGCGCCGCTAACAGCTAAGCCATCCTCGTTAGTATACACAATATATGTACATATGTACATACATATCTAAGATAATGTATAGACCCTTTTCTGTACGAATTAAATCCCTTCCTTGCTATAATTAACGGCATTTTAGTTACCATTGTAAATATGTTTTATAGCTAACTTAACAAAAAAAAATTCACATTTCTAAAGCATTTCATTAAAAATTATCTTTCTCTCACATATGCATTCTCTCTCATACATTGCAACCATGTATAACTTTTTTGTCTCTAGAAGCTCGTCATCTACACCGATTAATCCTGGAACGAATGGCGAGGGTGAGGACAATACATGGTACAGTATTTTCCCCGTGGAAAATGAAGAATTGGTCTATGGCACGTGGGAAGATGAAGTTATATGGGACGCTGAGAACATGCCCAAGATACCCAAACCAAAGATACTTACTCTGGACCCCAATGACGAGAATATTATATTGGGTATACCCGATGACGTGGATCCATCTAAGATTACGAGAGGTAATTTATATATATATATATACTTAGATATAATCTTGCTACGATAGCATATGGTTAGCTAGATTCTAGAACACAAATTTATCCCATGAAAACAGCTTTTCTCAAGGAAAAATCAATCTTTATTTTTTGTTTATTAATCTAAAATACAAAAAGTCCCATCAGTGGCCTTTACATGAACTGTATATAATATTTAAATCTTTTAACTCAAGAATAATTAGAAATATGTTATTTTCTATTGTGTTTCAGAACGAGGACCGGCTCCAAAAGTGAAAATACCTCATCCACATGTTAAGAAGTCTAAGATATTGCTCGGTAAGGCGGGCGTCATAAACGTGTTGCAAGAAGACGCTCCCCCTCCACCGCCAAAGTCACCAGACAGAGACCCCTTTAATATATCCAATGACGTGTAAGTGAGCTTTTATTGATAGATGAAATAGTTGAATGTATTCTTTGAGTGAAATTAACGAAAGTACTTTGAAGCTCTGAGTAACAGTAATGATTATATTTGTCGTATGTATACAATACATATGGGAAGTACGGACATATAATAATAAACAAACATTGTCAGCAAAATTTTATATTTAACTTCACATAAAGAATTATAATTTTAAGTTAAGTTATTTTTTTTAATTTATGTTGTTATTAATATAACAAAATAACTTAAAGAAAATATAATAATAACAAATATTTTAAATGTTGAAAACCAGAATTAAATATTGATTTAAATACTTTTTGTGATTTTTGCGAAGACAGAAATATTGGTACATATATTATATACAGAATCTTATAAATGTTATTTGGTTGATTAAAAATAATGATTGCAATAAAACTCCCAGATATTACCAGCCGAAATCTCAGAACCCTCGTCTTAAAGTTGGCGGAGGTCAGTTAATACAGCACAGTACTCCGGTGGTTGAGCTCAGGGCACCGTTCATCCAGACCCACATGGGCCCCGCGAGACTCCGCGCCTTCCATCGACCAGCCATGAGAAAATTGTCCTATGGACCTCTAGCCGCCCCAGGACCACATCCCGTGCAACCGCTACTGAAGCACATTAAGAAAAAGGCCAAAGTACACATATGTCTTATAACACAATACTTATAACTTTTTGTTTTTTTTATTTCCCAAAGAGGCAAAGGCGCAGACGACCTACCTGATGATAAGTATTTAGGATATCTGCAACATGAGAGGTGTTGTAGATGCGTTGCCGACCTTGAATGAGTCTAATCATAATTTTGATACAAAATATATTACAGTAACGTCTTTAATATATAATAATAAATAATAATCACACATACTAGACCTCCATACTGCATTTAAAATCTTACGAAAATTGCCTATTTGTTTTAAATGCACACTCCCATTCATAGTTATTATATTGAATATAGATAAAATTAATGAGTCAAATATATAAATAACAGCAACGCGAAGCCGAACGTCTAGCATCAGGTGGTGGGGATGTCTTCTTCATGAGAACTCCTGAAGACCTAAGCGGCAGAGATGGTGATTTAGTACTGGTTGAATTCTGTGAAGAACATCCCCCACTCATAAGTCAAGTGGGCATGTGTACTAAAATCAAGAACTATTACAAGCGTACAGCTACTAAAGTTAGTATTAGTGAGATTTATTTTTATTCCTATTAGTAAGGCTAGATTGCGCCCATTGGATGTACAAAATTATTATATTTTTCTTTTTTGTCTAACATTATACTGTTCATGTTAGTAATAATTGTGTCATTTTGATTTAAACTATGTTTAAGAAATCATTTTGCCCATATAGGGCAGTTCGGAAATTAAATTTTGTCAATTAAATGCTGGTAATTTAAACGATACTTAATTTTTCAAAAAGGATTCCAAAAACAAAGTAATGAAGCCCCAAGGCTAATGAGATTTAATACTAAATAAGGCTAACTATCTATAACGGAATATTAATTAGCATATTTTTTTAAGGATAACGGTCCTAAGCCAATGAAATACGGTGAAATAGCCTACGCTCATACATCACCGTTCTTGGGTATATTGCCGCCGGGCGCGACGCAACCGGTCGTTGAGAACAATATGTACCGAGCACCGATATACGAACACACACTTTCCTCCACAGATTTCCTCATAATAAGAACGAGGTGAGATGAAATACAAGCGTTGATCAAATGCAACCTTAAACCATTTGGAATACGGTTGTAAATCGAGATTGCAATTATTATAGTGTGCGTGTCAAGTGCTCTTTCTGCATTTGTCTCACTGCAGGAATTTTGAAAATTCAATATATTTTTCATGTGAATCAAGGAATATTAAATGTTATAAGTAATTCAGTTAGTGTTAAAGTATTACACTTTTTATATTTTTGTACACATGTTTCGTTTGCGGCATGTAATAAAATTTATAGCTAGCTTGTAAATGACACTAGCTGCTACTTGTACATGATTTTATAATTTTTTTGTTCATGATATCTGCTATTTGTGAATGATTTTTATGTTATTACATGTTGCAGACAAGCATACTATATCCGAGAAGTTGATGCATTATTTGTTGCTGGTCAAGAATGTCCACTGTATGAGGTGCCTGGACCAAATTCCAAGAGAGCCAACAATTTTGTTAGAGACTTTTTGCAGGTAATTTTCTTCTATAAAAAATTAAGTCCACGAATATAGTTTCAACATAATTTACAATATTTAATGGAAAAAAATGTTTAGGTTTTCATATACAGATTATTCTGGAAATCTCGGGATAATCCTCGCCGTATAAAGATGGATGATATTAAAAGAGCTTTTCCGTCTCATTCAGAAAGCTCAATACGTAAACGTCTCAAACTATGCGCTGACTTCAAAAGAACCGGAACAGATTCTAACTGGTAAGAAGCAGAAGTATTTTCTTCTTATAACAGCGATGTCTATTCATTCTCTATCTGTTATTCTATATACGTGATAGTTCATATAACCTAGATATACATGATGATAGATTTTTCTTCTACTGTCATTTAATATCTGAATCCTTCAGGTGGGTGATAAAGCCAGATTTCCGTCTACCCTCCGAAGAGGAGATTCGAGCTATGGTTTCCCCGGAGCAGTGTTGTGCGTACTTTAGTATGGCGGCGGCGGAACAACGTCTCAAGGACGCCGGCTATGGGGAGAAGTTCATATTCACGCCCCAGGAGGACGATGATGAGGAACTACAGCTCAAAATGGATGACGAAGTAACTTAAATAACAACTATTGATAACCGTCTAATTACAACTATTGATAACTATTAAACTTATTGTACATAGGGCAAACTAAGTTCAGATGTAACCTAATTACGAAAACAGTACCAATATGTTTTTTTTTATATTATTGGTGTAAATAGCAGTCAAAATAAGTGGTTTTTGAATTGGAACAGTCCTAACTGATTATTAAATATCATTTCGAATTTATATTTATATAATGTCTTTAACTTTATCATTGAATTCTGGTAAGTAAATTTGATTGATAATGTCATAAATATTAAATGTAAGATTACAATTGATTACAACATTTCAATAGAATCAGTGTGCTACACAATCTTTTTCAAACTATTTATGCATAAAATATAACATCAACAGGTGAAAGTAGCTCCTTGGAACACAACTCGCGCCTACATCCAGGCTATGCGAGGAAAATGTCTCCTACAGCTGACGGGCGTTGCAGATCCCACTGGTTGCGGTGAAGGGTTTTCATACGTCCGGGTTCCCAACAAACCAACCCAGCAACCGAACGAGGAACAGCAACCTAAGAGAACTGTGACCGGTACTGACGCTGATCTGAGAAGGCTTAGTTTGAATAACGCTAAGGCCTTGTTGAGGAAATTTGGTGTGCCTGAGGAAGAAGTGAGTTGTTAACGAAATTTGTTACGAACAAATTATCTTTTAATTCTCATACATGTCAACTGTTTTATATTTTATAAATAAGTAATTTAAATAAAAATTAAAAAGGTTTTGACTAACATGTAAAAGTAAATCGTTTTTATTTCATCATATATGATCTCTTATAAATTATTTTTATCTTAGTAGGTGTCACTGGCTCATACTTCTTTATGATTTAAAAGAATTTGTAATTTTTTAAATATTTTTTGTTAAAAGATAAAAAAACTGTCTCGCTGGGAAGTCATCGACGTGGTGAGAACTTTGTCAACGGAGAAAGCCAAGGCCGGTGAAGAAGGAATGACTAAATTCTCTAGAGGAAATAGATTTTCAATAGCCGAACACCAGGAGAGGTTCGCAAATATATATAAAATAAATAAAAATAGTTCCATAAGAAATATATATTTGTTTCTATTTGCAGATATAAAGAGGAATGTCAACGTATATTCGAATTACAAAACCGTGTACTGACAAGCACAGAAGTGCTTAGTACAGACGAGGCGGAAAGCTCCGTCAGTGAAGAATCAGACCTCGAAGAAATGGGAAAGAATTTAGAAAATATGCTGGCCAATAAGAAGACTACCGAACAAGTAAAGAATTATTTTGCAATATTTCCAACAGTTCATATTTCGAAGTGAAAGTATATGATCATAATTTATTGCCGTTCAAAAATCCTATCACTCTTAGGACCATTCAGACGTCAATACAAGAATCTAAATTCAATTAATTATAATAATATATTATTTTTTTGGTAGTTGAGCATGGAAAGAGAGGAGGCTGAGAGAGCTGAACTGCGAAAAATGATATTAGGACAATCTGAAAAGAAACCTCAGATAAATCAACAGGACCAACAGCAATCTTCAAACCAAGGTGAAGTATGGAGAAATGTGGCTAATTAATTACTAATTGACATAGAGATATAATATTCTTAATTATTTTAATTTGTTCTTTGCACGATCAGCTGAACAATGTCCATAAAACAAAAATGTTTAACAAAAATCTCAATACTAAAAAAAAAAATACTAAGCTGATCTTTATCCATACAGAATTCTTCTACCTAACTAAATATAGTTAAGTTGTTTTTTGAATGTTCTCGAAATCGATTTACCTTCAGCTATACAATGTTTGTAGTGCATACAGTCCAATTAACGCACATAGACATTTTTGTATTTATGCTTATATTTCTTATAACATTATTTAAATAAAAAAGTGAGTACATATAAATGGAATATAAATCATCAAGGTCGCGTCCTTCGCATCGTAAGGACGTTCCGAAACGCCTCCGGTCAAAGATACACGCGTGTCGAGTTAGTAAGAAAGGCAGCAGTCATAGAGGCCTACACCAAAATAAGGTCCACGAAAGACGACGCTTTCATACGACAATTCGCCACAATGGATGAATCACAGAAGGAAGAAATGAAGAGAGAAAAGAGAAGGATTCAGGTGAGACTTAAAACAGATTTAGATTTATATATGAATTATAGAGGAATATTAAAGATAGCTCATGGTTCTGTATCAAATAGTCCCATGTGTTTAACCCGTAATTAGTACCTTTTAATCTTAAATTTATTTAAATTCATATAGTCATCAATGTATTTTTATTATTCAGGAACAATTGAGACGTATCAAGAGGAACCAAGAAAGGGAGAGACTGGCTGGAAATGTATCAGTACCTGGTTCATCTATCAGTGATAGTAAGTTCATCTATCGTTCTAAATTTGAATTTTATACCATTATTTATGTTTTCAAATGCCAACAATTGCTTTCTATCTTCAGGTATGAACATGTCGACCATGTCTGACCTAGGGTCCAAATCACCTGGCCTGATCCCATTGGGTCAGATCAAACAGGAACCGGATCTTCACACACCATCTAGACGACGGGCCAAATTGAAGCCCGATTTGAAATTAAAGGTAGAAAGATAGTATCATAATTTTTCTATTCATATTGGTATATAAAAATTAGGACGACAAAAGATATGGTTTTTGATTAAATTTTCTATAGAAAACAATTATGAAAATATGTATTGTTGTAGAGATTTTATTTTCACAATAAATCTACTTCTATATTAATTTATACGACCTGTGAACTAAATTTATTTATGTAGTTGGTGATGTTTGTCACACCTTCTTATTACTCCTTCTCCTAACATGACACAATTTCTTGTAAAATATTTGTGTCAAATACATAACTTACAATTCAGCAAAGACTAGACATGAAATGGTCACGAGCAAGCGCGCAGGCTGAATTCGAGTCTAATTAACTTGATAAAAAACCAATCAGTTATTTACTAGATGACACTTAGGTTGAATAATTTCAATAATCTAGTCTAGTCTAATCTAGTCAGTACTAGTCTAAGCCTTCTAATGGTATATACTAAATAGGCTATTTCTTAACTGGTTCTATATTATTCCTAGTGCGGAGCGTGCGGTCAAGTTGGTCACATGCGTACAAACAAGGCGTGTCCGTTATACACAGGGGGCGGGGCGGTGACCCCCGAACATGATGAACCAGCCCCCGAACCTGACGACCTTGACCTTGGATATGTGGATGGAACCAAGCTCACACTACCTTCTAAATTTGTTAAGGTAATAAATATACTAGTCGATAATGTGTATGTAATTAAATGTACGCCTGAACGAAACCTGATATCCTTAAAACTTATTGAGTCATTTATAGTTTTCTAAATCATAAATGGTTATATAAAAGTTAAAAATTATCGATTTCAGGCAATTTTAAGTTTCTAGTTCCAATCTTTTATTTGTAGATTTTGGAAAAAAATTCTAATTACAATTTCTACATTTTTGGTGGTTACATTATAAGTACTTACAAAACTAGCTATGCTATAAGCACAAACACCTACCGATAAACACTTATAAGAATTCTAAATCCAACTTAAAATTTTTCCTAATATTTCTGGGTTCAATCAAATATAATGAATAAAGATCGGTAATTTATGTACCGCAAACATATATTACAAAATTGTTTTTAAAAGTATGTTATTTTAAAGACTATTTTCATTTAAATAAATTTCACAATCAACAGCAATCTTCGGAGGAGCTTCGTCGTCGTAGCGGCAGTCGTCGCGAGGTCCGAGCTGCTGGGCGAACCAAGAGACGCGGCACTGCCAGTGATTCTTGTGATTATCTCGTCAAAAGACCAGCGGAAAGACGCAGAACTGATCCACTAGTGACTCTCTCGTCCCTATTAGAAGACGTATTGAACACTATGAGACACCTCCCCGATGTACAACCCTTCCTGTTCCCAGTCAATCCGAAGGTACGTTGCTATAGATATGACTTGGATATCAATAAGTTTTTGTAGATAGTGTGATATATTTTGTGCGCAAAGAAATAATCCAACTTTAATTTCCAAAGTAACTTACACAAAATCGGATCTTGTTTTTTATGTTTTATATTTAGAAATTTAATTAGCCTTTGTGTTTTTATATAATATATTGAAATTAAGGCACTAGTGCACAGCACAAGAGGATAGAATTACTTGACTTCGTTCGATTTTCTTTTCACTAGCTGGTAGCGGATTACTATCGTATCGTATCGCGGCCGATGGATCTACAGACTATAAGGGACAATTTGAGGCAAAAACACTATCAAAGCCGCGAAGAATTCTTGGCTGATGTCAACCAGATCGTAGAAAATTCTACTCTTTACAATGGTGAGTTGAAATATTAAAATTATCGCTTATAATATTTATAATTATATTACATTTTCATTATATATTTTTTTATGCTAATACAGGTCCTACGAGCAGCTTGACGGTAGCAGCGCAGCGTATGATGCAACGCTGTTTCGAAAAACTGGCAGAGAAAGAGGAACAGTTTATGAAACTGGAGAAACAAATCAACCCGCTGCTAGATGATAACGACCAGGTCTGAAAAAAAGACTATAATAGACTTAAAAATATATTTTTTTACAATATCAGTTGCACTTATAATAGTTAAAAGAAATCTAAATTTAAATACTATTAGTATGTTATTTCGAAATACAATAAATATTTTTCTGTCCCACCCCGGGCATGTCAAAAGTCAACTAATCATTTAAAAACCATTAAAAAATTTTGTTCCTCAGGTGGCTTTATCGTTTATTTTTGAGAATCTCTTAACAACGAAACTTAAAGTTATGCCGGAAGCTTGGCCATTCCTGAAACCAGTTAACAAGAAACAGGTCAAAGATTACTATAATGTTATTAAAAAACCAATCGACATGGAGACGATAGGAAAGAAAATACAAGGTTGGTTTGATAGCCTCACATGGTTTCTTAAATTCGACTTTAATGCTATTGTGCTAGAGTGGTTTTTAAACTAACAATTACCCTTTTTTTAGCTCATAAGTACCACAGTCGGGAGGAATTTCTTCGGGATATACAGTTGTTGGTGGATAACTGTCGTGCTTACAACGGACTTAACTCACAGTTCACGAGACAGGCCGAGGCCGTACTCAAAGTAACCCAAGAAGCCCTAGAACAGGTAACACTTTTATATTACAGACAGAGAAGAAAACCTCTTAGCATTCAATGGATTCACCGTGCTAGTGCCGGGTCCATTGCGTTGCAGGGAGAGGATCTTCAACAGTGCCTGGGACTTGCGCCCAAATGTAGGTTTAAGGGGCCCCTAACTAACGCGCGTTAAACGCTCACCTCCACTGTCCAAGCTCCTCTCCCTACCTAACAAAATTTGAAAAGAACCTACTAGGACTGCCTTTGAAGTACGTTCAAAGAATGAATAGTAGTGAGTTCTAAACAGTTCCAAGTCTTTTAATAGCTTGTAGAGAGATTTAGCCGTTGTACCTCTCGCTCCCACTTCTACCGCGTATAAATTCACGACGAACCTATTTCGAGTGAGTTCGTTTGTGTGCTCGTAATATTTGTTGATGGCATGGTCTTTGGGGATGTTGGTGTCCCAAGAAACCGTAAGCTCTATCATCATACGCGCTTTGAAATTCGCGAATATATAGGTTATCTTTATTAAATTATAATGAATTAGATTCAGATAACTATGTATCATTTTATAGGTAATCTTATAATTATTTTCTTTCTGTACAAAGTGTTTTTGATATCATTAGGAAATCTTCCTAGATATTCAAAAATGGAGACATTATTAGTAGTTTTGTTTTTGTTATCGCTACTTTTTCTATTATTATGATTTATCTCGCGTATATTGAGATGTTAATTATGTTAAGGTTTTTAAAACTTAGTTTGCAATGACTTATTTACAAACATCTTAACTTATACTATTTGTCTTTTCCAGTTCGATGAGCACGTGAGTCAGCTGGAGGCGAATATAGCACGCGTTCAGCAAAAGATGTTAGAGGATGCTGAGCAGTCTGAGTTAGAAGATGACCCGCCGCCGCCCAGCGACGAGAAAAGAGGCCGCGGAAGACCGAAGAAACACAAACCAAGCACATCAACATCGATGGCAGATGGTATGAGACATTCCATATAATACATGCAAAAAAAAATACTTCTCAGTTCCAAGCAAATGACTTAATATGTTATATGTATAACGTTACATGTAACAAAATTAACTTTACTATCAAAATAAGTCTATCGAAATTGTAATTTAGTTTTACTTATGTCGAAATTCGTCTTTTTATTGTATTTTGGTGGTTGGTTATCGTAAACTAATTATGTTTTTGACGTGATTTGTAATTTCTTATAGATGCCACACAGAGGAAACGTAGTCGTGTCAAGAAGGACCAAAATAGTCTGGTTGATGGTAAATTATTTGTTTGTATATAATTATGTTATATGTATATGATAACGCAGAAATTATAGTAATAATTTTCTTTGCTCATAAAAGAACATATCTTAATCTTAACTAGACAACACATGGCATGTACCAAAATATGGATATAGCAAAACTTCCATCTAGTTTTTGACTAATACAAATGTATGTATATTTTTATTACAGATTTACAATATTCTGACAGTGGAAGTTCAGGTCTAGAGGAAGTCGAACAAAAAGATGCAGCTGAAGCTATGGTACAATTATCTGTTCGACCTGGTCAGTTTATAATAAAATATTTTATTATTATTATTGCTGTAACCTAAAACCTAATGAATTTACTAAACAACACGTTTTTTATGTCTCAAATAAATTAATTGTGATAGCAAGTCACATAAAGTTCTGTGATTAAAATTCGACAGATGACGACATTCCTGATTCGAGCTTCGATACTTCTGAGTTCCTCATCAAGCGCGAGGTTCCAGACGAGCCGCACGAGCTGGTCGACCTGGACAGTCACAGCACTGACTATACTTACCCCGCCGTTGTTAAGGTAATTATTATATACACTACCACAGTCTTGAATACATTACATACACTTGTTGCCTGTGACTTCGTCCGCGTGGACTTGAGAATTAATGTCGTATAGAAATGTATACAGTGTGTTGAAACAAAAGAAACGCAACGAATCGGTACCGACATCTTTAGGTCGCGATGCCTGACTTCACTCCCACAAAGCAAAGTTATTCCTCGATCGTGTGGTCACAGTATTCCAGGATCATTTTTATCTTTATATAATTTGTATTCTTCTGTTATCTACGTTTTTGCACTGTAAAGTATTTATAAAATCCGTTTAGCAGTTTTTGAGTACCATATATCCTATTAAACGTGGACTGGCTCGACCGAGGAAGTACCAACATCTCACAGAAGATCAGGGTGAAGTAGCCTTTAATGACTGCGTTTCGTGCGATGAGTGAAATCCGGTTGCCCTTTCCCTGGTCCCAACCTTTCCTGCCACTTCCTTATTCCCACCCCTCCCTCTTCCTCAATAACCAAGGTTGGCAACGCATCCACAATATAAGACTTGTTGTGGATGTCTATGGGCGACAGTGACTACTGCCCATAAAGTAGGCCCTCTGCTCGTTTGCCACCTCCCTCATTAAAAAACCTTCGTATTTATAATATTAGTATTTTGCCCTGGCGTAGTCGATGCCATGGTAATAAGAAACAGTACAAGCACTTGATCCGATGTTTAAATAAATAATGTAAAACGTCTGTAGACCTTAAAACTAAATAATACATTAGTAACAATGACCATATATATTAAATATTTGCGGATATTCCACTACCTATAATCCTCACACTAATACAAGGCACCTCTTATTATGTAAATGGTAAAACGGAGGAGGGGGAACAAATGTAAATCTAATCCATTCTGCCATCAATTATCGAGAAGATTACATAATATTTTTTTACGCTAGTTTCTTCTTAAAGCACACACAAACACACGCAGAGTTATTATATCCTGTGATGGGCCCGCCAATAAAAAGATAATAGAAAAATGTTATTTCACCGTTTTTCTTGGGTAAAAAGAAAACACGAGTTTTGGTACATTTATGATAAAAAAATGGACGTTAATACACTTATTAATATTGCTAGTTAAATCTACGCTTTGTTTTAAATTTATACAAAATTAATCAACGAATTCTTTTAAATGAACAGATTTTAAAATGATTTATTTGTCCTCAATTATCTCGTGTGCATCTTGTCAACCATTCTCACCGCTCGCATAAAAGAAGTGAATAGCATCAGTTCTCGGATGATTCTATATTTGAGCATAAGACTTAATTCTTATTATTTTGTATTAGGAGGAACCAATCGAGCCGGACATGAACATGGATCCGCCAATGATGGACGCGCTCCCTGAACACACGCAGTTTAAAGAAGAGCCGCTTGAGAACTGGCAGGTTGGTTAAATTTAACTATCAAATCTTAAGGACTATTTACCTTTATATGGTTTTAAATTTAAAAGGTATTATAAGAAAATTACTGTATTGTATTTTATTTAGATATATGTTAAAAAATTGTATATTTAATAATATTAAATTTTCAGCCGGACCCTGTAATTCAGGATGACCTAAGAGTAACGGACAGCGAAGAAGAAGCAGAAGATGGACTTTGGTTTTAGATTTATATTTTTTTATTTACATAGATTAAAATGTAAGAATAATAATGTTTGTTACATAAGCAAAATAAATGAATTTATTATTTAAGATTATGTTTTATTTATATAACAAATTTCTGAATCGATTTTATGACACATCGTTTAATATCGATTATGTGTATCTCATAATCGATATTAGACAATATTTTTGCAGTCTTTTTAAACTTCCAAAATTTAAGAATATCTGGGATAATATAAAGCTTGTTTATTCATTTTATTATTATTATTGGTTTATTTATTTATGATATTTTTTAAAACTATCTCGGCACTTTTTTATTTAATTCAAAAATATGTTAATGTTAGTGTGTATTTTTTTATGAAGTATAAGTACAAAAAAACTAAACAGACGTAATTGTACACACCTAGATTTGCATGTACATATTTAAGTGGCAACATTGGTTTTACATGTGGCAACCCTATAAATGAAGTTTTATTATATTAATAGTAAGTGATAAATAATGATAAATAAATGCGATGGACCCAGCACCCGCACGGTGAATTCATAGAATGCTGAGAGGTTTCGTCTCAAGTAATAAATAATAATTATAATTTAGCCAAGACAAAAATACGCTTAAATTAAAAACCCAATTAATTCTTAATCAACATTCAGCCCTACCTAACTAGCTTAAAAACTAATCTGATTTTAAAATGGTTAAACCATTCGCAAACTTAATAATGTTTTTGAATTTAATTATACGAAACAAATTTTTATTTATATAGACATAATATATAAGACAACCTGCAATATTACCATATGTGAATGGAGTTACTGACAGAATAGGCAACATCTTGAAGAAGGTTTCGATCAAGACTATTTACAAAGCACATAGGAAAGTGAGCCAATTTTTGAGACCTATCAAGAGTACCATTCCTTTGGAACAAGCGGGTGTATACAAACTCGATTGTGACTGTGGCTTGTCATACATTGGACAAACAAAGAGGAGCATCGGTACAAGGGTTAAAGAACATATCTCAGATATCAAAAATAGACGCGCGTCGAAGTCAGTGTGTGAACACACAATGGACAAACCAGGCCACTACATTCGGTTTGATAAACTACAAATTCTCGCTCGGGAAGACAAGTATATACCGAGGTTAATTCGCGAGGCTATTGAAATTAAAAACCATCCCAATTTCAATAGAGAAGATGTCTGGAATCTATCCAACACCTGGGACCCCCTCCTTAAAAATATAAAATCCCATGTCCGTGACACTGTAAGCGCATTCTGCCGGCATCCAGAGCGGAACGCCAGAAAATTGAGAAATCGATGGCGGTAGATGGTAAATAACAAGGTACCGACCGACAGACATTCACATCTCGTCTGCCCGTCATCACGGTTGCTGAAAGTAACCGAAACGTCGGGATTATGTAGTTTTAAAATAATAAAATCCGCGTAATATATCCGAGAATATATTAGTTTCATTTAAATGAATAAAACTCGAGAAAGTCTTAGATCTCATTAAACATTATATATTAATAACATTTTGTTTCATTTTATCAATTTAGCACTCACTTATTTTTATTAAGCTGTCTTCATTCGCACTGGAATTGTGTAATATCTTGCCAATGTCAAAGTTTTTATTTGTTGGACGAATTATTATCTCGGGTATTGTGAGAAGAAAACACGAAGAAGTTTGTCGAGTTGAATAAATGCGTTTATTTAATTATTATTATTATTGTTTTTAAAAAAGACTAATCACTAACATACTAAAGTTATTTATAAATCATGCCATTTATAAGTACATGTGTTTAAGTTTTTAACTGTCTATTTATTGCTATACTCTTAATGCCCTAAAAATATTTAATATTATAAACAGTTTATTGCTTTAGACATTAAGAGTAAAATGAAATAACAATTCTAATTTTGAGGCTCACTGGCATGATTACAAATATAATGGTAGCTAACTGTAACTGACTCCAACCTGTGCCACGGCCTGTATAACCTTGCCAAAATAATGAGCAATAGAATATCGCTTTAATTCGTGTTTTCGTATTATATCGGTAAATGAAAATTTCCAGTTTTCTGAAGACGGTTGTTGGGTAGTTTTGGTTTATTTAGGTCCAAAACTACGAGAGTATCAACTTTACGAAAATTTATAAAAAAGCATTATCGACGTACGATTCTTCAATTAGGTGCTTCACGCGTGTCATTATTATTTAATAAAGTTTACTTATATTAAATAAAATCTGTACACTTATATGTTGAATATGAATTATGTTATAGCTATATTTCAAAATGACCTGAGTATTCACTATTGTTTACATAAACCGAGCTTAGATTCCGACTTGTAACAATTAACTACAATTATTTGCGTTACAAATAGTCATACAATTATCACTCTAGTTATGTACGTTAAGCGCTTCTTATTGATGATGTTCATTAAAAGTGCTCTTTATTAAGCTCATAAAGACTACTTTGTAACTGTTACATAAGATCCAATAACAATTACAAGTTTTATAATAAAATTTTAAGTTGTAATAAAGCAATATAATGGAATTGTATAACAGCTGCAGAGCGTGTCGCCACAAAATTTTTTATACCTGTATTATAAAGGACTTTCCAAAACGAATCTAAATGAGTTTTAGAAGCTTAACGAAATTTAGGATTTGGGAACGAATTTCGAGGATTCGCATAATTGCGATTATTGGGGTTTCAGAGAGAATTTTAATCTATAATATAAAAATAAGTCGAGTTTTCCTTCCTGACGCTATAACTCCAGAACGCACAAACAGATTTCCACAGTTTTGCATTTGTTGAAAAGGTCTCGGGCTCCGTGAGGTTTATAGTAAAGAAAATTCAGGAAAAATTTCAATAGAAAAGCGGGAAAATAGGGAAATAATTTTTTAATACAGCGCCATCTCTGATACATAGCATGTACTACAAACCAATATTTTAAGTAGATGGCGCCGGTGCGTGACACATTGTTTGACAGCTACTTATTGTTTTCTTCTCAGTTAATTTCATGTGACAAACCGGTGTGAAATTGTGAAAAAAAATAAGTTATTCGTTTCTTAAAATTTTAATTGGAAACCATCAAATCAATCACGTGTATTGTGTACATTTTTATTCAATTTCAACAGCAGGTATTTGTCTTTAAGGTGGTAAGTTGAACTGTGTAAATTATGTGGATCGTGCATTTGAGGTTAAATTCACCATTCTGCCCATAGTTAAAAATGCCTAGAGGACGACGTGCGAACATCGGCCGCCGCACAAGACATGCAAGTCAGCAACAAGTGTATTCACAGAACTTAAGCGAAGAAAGACAAAATATAATAAGAGAAAATGCCCGATTGAGACAACGCGTGAGTACACGAAGATCATTGGCATCATACAATCGCTTGGCATTCCAAAATGATCCCACTGCGAACTACAGTGACGTTGAAAATTTAAATATTGGACCAATGACGACTGTATGCCGATATTGCAATGCGTTAAAGTTCAAAAGAGAAACGGCTGGATTGTGCTGCGCAAGTGGAAAAGTCAAACTGGATCCATTACTTACACCACCACAGCCACTGAAACCATTGTTCGATGGAAGTGATCCCGATTCCAGCCATTTTCTTCAACACATCCTTGAATACAATAACTGCTTTCGCATGACTTCCTTTGGAGCTAATATCATTCGAGAAGGCGGCTTCATGCCGACTTGCAAGGTAAAAGATACAACACACACGATCAAAAGTTACACCATATTCTTTAACAAATTCTTTAACAAATGATTGTTTGCAATTACAGATACAAGGACAAATATATCATTTGCATGGTTCAATGGTGCCAACACCAGATGAACCGCATCAATTTCTGCAAATATATTTCATTTCGTCGATGGTGGATCAGCTGAATGTGCGGTGTAATATTCAGGGAACACAACAGTTAAAGAGACGGATTATTGAACAGTTGCAAGCATTTTTTCACGCTAATAACGCTGTGGTTAATATGTTCAAAACAGCATTGGAACGAATGCCATCGGATACGCACAAATTTGTCATAAGAGCGGATTGTACCCCAACAGGTGAACATGTGCGAAGATTCAATGCACCCACCGTTAATGATGTTGCTGCAATTATTGTTGGCGATCCAACTAAATCGCGAGACATTGTCGTTCAGCGAAGAAGCAATATCATGCATCGTGTAAACGAGACACATCGTTTGTACGATGCGTTACAATATCCAATCATTTATTGGCAAGGGCAAGACGGATACGACATCACGTTGAAGATGGTCGATCCAATTACAAGTAAAATATTCACACACTAATTATTGCTATTATTGGTTTCCATTAACAATTCATTTAATTTTGCATTTTCAGGCGTATCAACGAATAAAAATCTAAGCGCAATGAATTACTATGCGTATCGTATGATGATTCGTACACATGAGGAGAATGTCATTCTGAAGTGCCGTCGGCTATTCCAGCAATTCGCTGTCGACATGTATGTCAAAGTCGAGACAGAACGTTTAGCGTTCATCCGATTCAATCAGGCAAAGCTACGATCTGAGGACTATATACACTTGCGTGATGCTATTCATTCAGATGGTGATGTTCAGAGTATTGGACGTCTGACGATTCTCCCATCATCTTATATCGGAAGCCCACGCCACATGCACGAATACGCTCAAGACGCTATGACGTACGTGCGAAATTATGGAACTCCCGATTTATTTATTACGTTCACTTGCAATCCGAAGTGGACGGAAATTGAACGTGAGTTGGAACCGGGCCAAAAACCGCAAGATCGCCATGACATAATAGCCAGAGTATTTCAGCAAAAACTCAAGGTCATGATGGATGTGCTTACTAAGTATCGAGTTTTTGGTGACACACGTTGTTATATGTACTCGGTGGAATGGCAGAAGCGTGGACTACCGCATGCTCATATCCTAACTTGGTTGCTGAACAAATTACATTCAAATGAAGTGGATGACATCATATCAGCTGAAATTCCTGATCCAGTCACTGATCCCCATCTACACGACATTGTGACGACACAGATGGTGCATGGACCGTGCGGTGCATTAAATCCATTATCGCTTTGCATGACTGATGGAAAGTGCACAAAACGATATCCGCGACCGTTAGTTGCTGAAACAGTTACAGGGAACGACGGATATCCAGTATATCGTCGGCGTTCAAAAGAAGATAATGGTCGAACTATCAAAGTTAAAGTTCAAAATCAAGAGATTGAGATCGGAAATGAATTCATTGTACCATATTGCCCGCTACTATCACGAATTTTTGAAACACATGTAAACGTTGAGAGTTGTCATTCGGCCAAATCAATCAAATATTTGTGCAAGTACGTCACAAAAGGCAGCGACATGGCTGTGTTTGGTATTGCGTCGGAAAATGCGAATGACGAAATCAGCAACTTCCAAATGGGCAGATACGTCAGTACTAATGAAGCACTGTGGCGATTATTTTCATTTCTAATTCATGAAAGATATCCCACAGTTGTACATTTAGCAGTGCATTTGGAAAATGGCCAAAGAGTTTACTTCACTGAAGCTAATGCAGCACAACGAGCTGAGAGACCACCATCGACAACATTGACTAGCTTCTTTGCAATGTGTGAAGCAGATCCATTCGCAGCGACGCTGATGTACGTTGAAATGCCTAAGTATTACACTTGGAATCAATCAACAAAGAAATTCCAACGTCGCAAACAAGGAACCCCAGTTCCAGATTGGCCACAGGTGTTTTCCACTGATGCACTAGGTCGCATGTATACTGTTCATCCTAGAAATGATGAATGTTTTTATTTGCGACTGCTGTTGGTAAATGTACGTGGACCAAAATCATTTGCGCATTTGAAAACTGTGAATGGCCACCAATGCCAAACATATCGAGAAGCATGTCAACTATTGGGTTTGCTAGAGAACGATTCTCATTGGGATTTAACACTTGCGGATTCAGTTGTTTCATCAAATGCGTACCAAATACGAACGCTGTTCGCAATTATCATCACCACATGTTCTCCTTCACAACCAATTCAGTTATGGAACAAATACAAAGACGACATATGTGAAGATATCTTGCATCGCTTGCGCATTCAAACGAATAATCCTGACATGCAAATAACCGATGAAATCTACAATGAAGGATTGATTCTGATTGAGGATCAATGCTTGACTATTGCAAACAAGCTACTGATTGAAGTAGGAATGATTGCACCAAATCGATCAATACACGATGCATTCAACCAAGAATTAAATCGAGAGCTGCAATACAATGTTGATACATTGCAGGAATTCGTTCAAAATAATGTGCCGTTGCTGAATGAACAGCAAAAACCAGTATACGAAACATTAATGCAAGCGGTGGACAATAATACTGGTGGTCTATTCTTCCTGGACGCATCTGGAGGAACAGGGAAAACATTTGTCATTTCATTGATTTTGGCCACTATTCGATCAACAGGTGACATAGCTTTGGCGTTAGCATCATCTGGAATTGCGGCGACTCTTCTAGATGGCGGTCGTACTGCACATTCTGCGCTTAAGTTGCCACTCAATTTAAACACAATTGAGACTCCAACATGCAATATTTCCCGATCCAGTGCAATGGGAAAATTGTTGACGCAATGCAAGCTCATTGTTTGGGATGAGTGCACAATGGCACATAAGAAATCACTTGAAGCACTCAACTTCACACTGAAGGATCTTCGGCGAAATAACAACATTTTTGGCGGCTTGATGATATTGTTGGCAGGCGATTTCAGGCAGACGTTGCCAGTAATTCCCCGTGGAACGCCTGCAGATGAATTGAATGCTTGCCTGAAGGCATCACCTTTATGGAATAACGTAAAAACATTATCGCTAACCACTAATATGAGAGTTCAACTTCAAAATGATCAAAGTGCTGCACAATTTTCAAAACAATTGTTAGCTGTTGGAAATGGAAAAGTCCCAGTTGATGCGACATCTGGATTAATTACTCTTACCAACGACTTTTGCCGATTTGTAGACTCTCAACTAGCTCTTATTGAAAATGTTTTTCCAAACATTAGTGAGAATTATCAGAATTATGCTTGGTTAAGTCAACGAGCAATTCTTGCCGCAAAGAATAATGATGTACACGCACTGAATTTCACCATTCAATCAAAAATCGATGGCGATTTGGTGACATACAAATCCGTTGATTCCATAACAAATCCCGATGATGTAGTACATTATCCAACGGAGTTTTTGAACTCTCTGGAGTTACCAGGATTTCCACCACATAACTTGCAACTCAAAGTTGGTACAGTTATTATGATATTGCGTAATTTGAATCCACCGCGACTTTGCAACGGTACTCGACTTGCGGTAAAAAGACTTATGCCGAATTTGATTGAGGCAACCATTATTAACGGAAAGTACGCAGGTGAAAATGTATGTATTCCTCGAATACCAATGATTCCGACTGATCTTCCGTTTGACTTCAAACGATTGCAATTTCCAGTTCGCCTTGCGTTCGCAATGACAATTAACAAGTCGCAAGGCCAATCGCTTAGTGTTTGCGGGATAAATTTAGAAAATCATTGTTTTTCACATGGGCAGTTATACGTTGCGTGTTCACGCGTTGGGAAACCATCCGCTTTGTTTGTATTAACGTCAGACCAAAAAACAAAAAATGTGGTTTACCAAAGAGCACTTCAATGAAACGGTTAATTTGCGGACACGTATAACGCTTCGATTCAGTATTTACTTTGGATTCACTTTCATTTACTTAGAGAAGTTCAACTAAATAACACTTAATTTTTTTAATCGAAATGAATTCATTACTGTTGTGAAATGAAATAAAAATTTTCATTTCAAATATAAAACAAAAAAAAAATTTTTTCTTCATCTTTTAATCACCAAACGAAACGTTACATAAAACGAAGCCATCTGGTGGCGAAACGGAGTTCGCCGGGTTTGCTAGTTTATAATAAAAATAATGAACTTCTAACATTGTTTTCTCAATTATGTTTAAAAACAAATAAATTACGGTCAACAATAATTTGCATTAATTATAGAGAGGTCGTTGAAATGCGAATATAAATAATAAAGTAGCTTTTTATTTGTAACGTTGTAGTTTTTGATCTATATATTGTTGCATCATCTTAACCACATGTTTAGTTTTGCATTTAGTCGGTTTCAAAGAACTTTTTATCTCAAAATTCATATAGTCATCAATGTATTTTTATTATTCAGGAACAATTGAGACGTATCAAGAGGAACCAAGAAAGGGAGAGACTGGCTGGAAATGTATCAGTACCTGGTTCATCTATCAGTGATAGTAAGTTCATCTATCGTTCTAAATTTGAATTTTATACCATTATTTATGTTTTCAAATGCCAACAATTGCTTTCTATCTTCAGGTATGAACATGTCGACCATGTCTGACCTAGGGTCCAAATCACCTGGCCTGATCCCATTGGGTCAGATCAAACAGGAACCGGATCTTCACACACCATCTAGACGACGGGCCAAATTGAAGCCCGATTTGAAATTAAAGGTAGAAAGATAGTATCATAATTTTTCTATTCATATTGGTATATAAAAATTAGGACGACAAAAGATATGGTTTTTGATTAAATTTTCTATAGAAAACAATTATGAAAATATGTATTGTTGTAGAGATTTTATTTTCACAATAAATCTACTTCTATATTAATTTATACGACCTGTGAACTAAATTTATTTATGTAGTTGGTGATGTTTGTCACACCTTCTTATTACTCCTTCTCCTAACATGACACAATTTCTTGTAAAATATTTGTGTCAAATACATAACTTACAATTCAGCAAAGACTAGACATGAAATGGTCACGAGCAAGCGCGCAGGCTGAATTCGAGTCTAATTAACTTGATAAAAAACCAATCAGTTATTTACTAGATGACACTTAGGTTGAATAATTTCAATAATCTAGTCTAGTCTAATCTAGTCAGTACTAGTCTAAGCCTTCTAATGGTATATACTAAATAGGCTATTTCTTAACTGGTTCTATATTATTCCTAGTGCGGAGCGTGCGGTCAAGTTGGTCACATGCGTACAAACAAGGCGTGTCCGTTATACACAGGGGGCGGGGCGGTGACCCCCGAACATGATGAACCAGCCCCCGAACCTGACGACCTTGACCTTGGATATGTGGATGGAACCAAGCTCACACTACCTTCTAAATTTGTTAAGGTAATAAATATACTAGTCGATAATGTGTATGTAATTAAATGTACGCCTGAACGAAACCTGATATCCTTAAAACTTATTGAGTCATTTATAGTTTTCTAAATCATAAATGGTTATATAAAAGTTAAAAATTATCGATTTCAGGCAATTTTAAGTTTCTAGTTCCAATCTTTTATTTGTAGATTTTGGAAAAAAATTCTAATTACAATTTCTACATTTTTGGTGGTTACATTATAAGTACTTACAAAACTAGCTATGCTATAAGCACAAACACCTACCGATAAACACTTATAAGAATTCTAAATCCAACTTAAAATTTTTCCTAATATTTCTGGGTTCAATCAAATATAATGAATAAAGATCGGTAATTTATGTACCGCAAACATATATTACAAAATTGTTTTTAAAAGTATGTTATTTTAAAGACTATTTTCATTTAAATAAATTTCACAATCAACAGCAATCTTCGGAGGAGCTTCGTCGTCGTAGCGGCAGTCGTCGCGAGGTCCGAGCTGCTGGGCGAACCAAGAGACGCGGCACTGCCAGTGATTCTTGTGATTATCTCGTCAAAAGACCAGCGGAAAGACGCAGAACTGATCCACTAGTGACTCTCTCGTCCCTATTAGAAGACGTATTGAACACTATGAGACACCTCCCCGATGTACAACCCTTCCTGTTCCCAGTCAATCCGAAGGTACGTTGCTATAGATATGACTTGGATATCAATAAGTTTTTGTAGATAGTGTGATATATTTTGTGCGCAAAGAAATAATCCAACTTTAATTTCCAAAGTAACTTACACAAAATCGGATCTTGTTTTTTATGTTTTATATTTAGAAATTTAATTAGCCTTTGTGTTTTTATATAATATATTGAAATTAAGGCACTAGTGCACAGCACAAGAGGATAGAATTACTTGACTTCGTTCGATTTTCTTTTCACTAGCTGGTAGCGGATTACTATCGTATCGTATCGCGGCCGATGGATCTACAGACTATAAGGGACAATTTGAGGCAAAAACACTATCAAAGCCGCGAAGAATTCTTGGCTGATGTCAACCAGATCGTAGAAAATTCTACTCTTTACAATGGTGAGTTGAAATATTAAAATTATCGCTTATAATATTTATAATTATATTACATTTTCATTATATATTTTTTTATGCTAATACAGGTCCTACGAGCAGCTTGACGGTAGCAGCGCAGCGTATGATGCAACGCTGTTTCGAAAAACTGGCAGAGAAAGAGGAACAGTTTATGAAACTGGAGAAACAAATCAACCCGCTGCTAGATGATAACGACCAGGTCTGAAAAAAAGACTATAATAGACTTAAAAATATATTTTTTTACAATATCAGTTGCACTTATAATAGTTAAAAGAAATCTAAATTTAAATACTATTAGTATGTTATTTCGAAATACAATAAATATTTTTCTGTCCCACCCCGGGCATGTCAAAAGTCAACTAATCATTTAAAAACCATTAAAAAATTTTGTTCCTCAGGTGGCTTTATCGTTTATTTTTGAGAATCTCTTAACAACGAAACTTAAAGTTATGCCGGAAGCTTGGCCATTCCTGAAACCAGTTAACAAGAAACAGGTCAAAGATTACTATAATGTTATTAAAAAACCAATCGACATGGAGACGATAGGAAAGAAAATACAAGGTTGGTTTGATAGCCTCACATGGTTTCTTAAATTCGACTTTAATGCTATTGTGCTAGAGTGGTTTTTAAACTAACAATTACCCTTTTTTTAGCTCATAAGTACCACAGTCGGGAGGAATTTCTTCGGGATATACAGTTGTTGGTGGATAACTGTCGTGCTTACAACGGACTTAACTCACAGTTCACGAGACAGGCCGAGGCCGTACTCAAAGTAACCCAAGAAGCCCTAGAACAGGTAACACTTTTATATTACAGACAGAGAAGAAAACCTCTTAGCATTCAATGGATTCACCGTGCTAGTGCCGGGTCCATTGCGTTGCAGGGAGAGGATCTTCAACAGTGCCTGGGACTTGCGCCCAAATGTAGGTTTAAGGGGCCCCTAACTAACGCGCGTTAAACGCTCACCTCCACTGTCCAAGCTCCTCTCCCTACCTAACAAAATTTGAAAAGAACCTACTAGGACTGCCTTTGAAGTACGTTCAAAGAATGAATAGTAGTGAGTTCTAAACAGTTCCAAGTCTTTTAATAGCTTGTAGAGAGATTTAGCCGTTGTACCTCTCGCTCCCACTTCTACCGCGTATAAATTCACGACGAACCTATTTCGAGTGAGTTCGTTTGTGTGCTCGTAATATTTGTTGATGGCATGGTCTTTGGGGATGTTGGTGTCCCAAGAAACCGTAAGCTCTATCATCATACGCGCTTTGAAATTCGCGAATATATAGGTTATCTTTATTAAATTATAATGAATTAGATTCAGATAACTATGTATCATTTTATAGGTAATCTTATAATTATTTTCTTTCTGTACAAAGTGTTTTTGATATCATTAGGAAATCTTCCTAGATATTCAAAAATGGAGACATTATTAGTAGTTTTGTTTTTGTTATCGCTACTTTTTCTATTATTATGATTTATCTCGCGTATATTGAGATGTTAATTATGTTAAGGTTTTTAAAACTTAGTTTGCAATGACTTATTTACAAACATCTTAACTTATACTATTTGTCTTTTCCAGTTCGATGAGCACGTGAGTCAGCTGGAGGCGAATATAGCACGCGTTCAGCAAAAGATGTTAGAGGATGCTGAGCAGTCTGAGTTAGAAGATGACCCGCCGCCGCCCAGCGACGAGAAAAGAGGCCGCGGAAGACCGAAGAAACACAAACCAAGCACATCAACATCGATGGCAGATGGTATGAGACATTCCATATAATACATGCAAAAAAAAATACTTCTCAGTTCCAAGCAAATGACTTAATATGTTATATGTATAACGTTACATGTAACAAAATTAACTTTACTATCAAAATAAGTCTATCGAAATTGTAATTTAGTTTTACTTATGTCGAAATTCGTCTTTTTATTGTATTTTGGTGGTTGGTTATCGTAAACTAATTATGTTTTTGACGTGATTTGTAATTTCTTATAGATGCCACACAGAGGAAACGTAGTCGTGTCAAGAAGGACCAAAATAGTCTGGTTGATGGTAAATTATTTGTTTGTATATAATTATGTTATATGTATATGATAACGCAGAAATTATAGTAATAATTTTTTTTGCTCATAAAAGGACATATCTTAATCTTAACTAGACAACACATGGCATGTACCAATATATGGATATAGCAAAACTTCCATCTAGTTTTTGACTAATACAAATGTATGTATATTTTTATTACAGATTTACAATATTCTGACAGTGGAAGTTCAGGTCTAGAGGAAGTCGAACAAAAAGATGCAGCTGAAGCTATGGTACAATTATCAGTTCGACCTGGTCAGTTTATAACAAAATATTTAATTATTATTATTGCTGTAACCTAAAACCTAATGAATTTACTAAACAACACATTTTTTATGTCTCAAATAAATTATTGTGATAGCAAGTCCCATAAAGTTCTGTGATTAAAATTCGACAGATGACGACATTCCTGATTCGAGCTTCGATACTTCTGAGTTCCTCATCAAGCGCGAGGTTCCAGACGAGCCGCACGAGCTGGTCGACCTGGACAGTCACAGCACTGACTATACTTACCCTGCCGTTGTAAAGGTAATTATTATATACACTACCACAGTCTTGAATACATTACATACACTTGTTGCCTGTGACTTCGTCCGCGTGGACTTGAGAATTAATGTCGTATAGAAATGTATACAGTGTGTTGAAACAAAAGAAACGCAACGAACCGGTACCGACATCTTTAGGTCGCGATGCCTGACTTCACTCCCACAAAGCAAAGTTATTCCTCGATCGTGTGGTCACAGTATTCCAGGATCATTTTTATCTTTATATAATTTGTATTCTTCTGTTATCTACGTTTTTGCACTGTAAAGTATTTATAAAATCCGTTTAGCAGTTTTTGAGTACCATATATCCTATCAAACGTGGACTGGCTCGACCGGGGAAGTACCACCATCTCAAAGAAGATCGGGGTGAAGTAGCCTTTAATGACTGCGTTTCGTGCGATGAGTGAAATCCGGTTGCCCTTTCCCTGGTCCCAACCTTTCCTGCCACTTCCTTATTCCCACCCCTCCCTCTTCCTCAATAACCAAGGTTGGCAACGCATCCACAATATAAGACTTGTTGTGGATGTCTATGGGCGACAGTGACTACTGCCCATAAAGTAGGCCCTCTGCTCGTTTGCCACCTCCCTCATTAAAAAACCTTCGTATTTATAATATTAGTATTTTGCCCTGGCGTAGTCGATGCCATGGTAATAAGAAACAGTACAAGCACTTGATCCGATGTTTAAATAAATAATGTAAAACGTCTGTAGACCTTAAAACTAAATAATACATTAGTAACAATGACCATATATATTAAATATTTGCGGATATTCCTCTAACTATAATCCTCACACTAAATCTAAATGACAAGACGGGGGCGGGGGAACAAATGTAAATCTAATCCATTCTTCCATCAAGTATCGAGTAGATTACATAATATTTTTTTTACGCTAGTTTCTTCCTAAAGCACACACAAACACACGCAGAGTTATTATATCCTGTGATGGGCCCGCCAATAAAAAGATAATAGAAAAATGTTATTTCACCGTTTTTCTTGGGTAAAAAAAAAACACGAGTTTTGGTACATTTATGATAAAAAAATGGACGTTAATACACTTATTAATATTGCTAGTTAAATCTACGCTTTGTTTTAAATTTATACAAAATTAATCAACGAATTCTTTCAAGTGAACAGATTTTAAAATGATTTATTTGTCCTCAATTATCTCGTGTGCGTCTTGTCAACCATTCTCACCGCTCGCATAAAAGAAGTGAATAGCATCAGTTCTCGGATGTTTCTATGTTTGAGCATAAGACTTAATTCATATTATTTTGTATTAGGAGGAACCAATCGAGCCGGACATGAACATGGATCCGCCAATGATGGACGCGCTCCCTGAACACACGCAGTTTAAAGAAGAGCCGCTTGAGAACTGGCAGGTTGGTTGAATTTAACTATCAAATCTTAAGGAGTATTTACCTTTATATGGTTTTAAATTTAAAAGGTATTATAAGAATATTACTGTATTGTATTTTATTTAAATATATGTTAAAAAATTGTATATTTAATAATATTAAATTTCCAGCCGGACCCTGTAATTCAGGATGACCTAAGAGTAACGGACAGCGAAGAAGAAGCAGAAGATGGACTTTGGTTTTAGATATATATTTTTTTTATTTACATAGATTAAAATGTAAGAATAATAATGTTTGTTACATAAGCTAAATAAATAAATTTATTATGGAAGATTATGTTTTATTTATATAACAAATTTCTGAATCGATTTTATGACACATCGTTTAATATATATTATGTGTATCTCATAATCGATATTAGACGATATTTTTGCAGTCTTTTTAAACTTCCAAAATTTGAGAATATCTGGGATAATATAAAGCTTGTTTATTCATTTTATTATTATTATTGGTTTATTTATTTATGATATTTTTTAAAATTATCTCGGCACTTTTTTATTTAATTCAAAAATATGTTAATGTTAGTGTGTATTTTTTTATGAAGTATAAGTACAAAAAACTAAACAGACGTAATTGTACACACCTAGATTTGCATGTACATATTTAAGTGGCAACATTGGTTTTACATGTGGCAACCCTATAAATGAAGTTTTATTATATTGACATTAAGTGATAAATAATGATAAATAAATGCGATGGACCCAGCACCCGCACGGTGAATCCATAGAATGCTGAGAGGTTTTCTCTCAAGTAATAAATAATAATTATAATTTAGCCAAGACAAAAATACGCTTAAATTAAAACCCAATTAATTCTTAATCAACATTCAGCTCTTCCTAACTAGCTTAATAACTAATCTGATTTTAAAATGGTTAAACCATTCGCAAACTTAATAATGTTTTTGAATTTAATTAGACGACACAAATTTTTATTTACATAGACATAATATATAAGACAACCTGCAATATTACCATATGTGAAGGGAGTTACTGACAGAATAGGCAACATCTTGAAGAATGTTTCGATCAAAACTATTTACAAACCACATAAGAAAGTGAGCCAATTCTTGAGACCTATCAAGAGTACCATTCCTTTGCAACAAGCGGGTGTATACAAACTCGATTGTGACTGTGGCTTGTCATACATTGGACATATAAAGAGGAGCATCGGTACAAGGGTTAAAGAACACATCTCAGATATCAAAAATAGCCGCGCGTCGAAGTCAGTAGTGTGTGAACACACAATGGACAAACCAGGCCACTACATTCGGTTTGATAAACTACAAATCCTCGCTCGTCAAGACAGGTACATACATACCGAGGATAATCCGCGAGGCTATTGAAATTAAAAAACATCCAAATTTCAATAGAGAAGATGGCTGGAATCTATTCAACACCTGGGACCCCCTCCTTAAAAATATAAAATCCTATGTCCGTGATCACACCGCAGGACCTCGTGATACCGTAAGCGCATTCTGCCGGCATCCAGAGCGGTACGCCAGAAAATTAAGAAATCGATGGCGGTAGATGATAAATAAAAATACAATACAAGGTACCGACAGACAGACATTCACATCTCGTCTGCCCCTGATCACGGTTGCTGAAAAGTAACCGAAACGTCGGGATTATGTAGTTTTAAAATAATAAAATCCGCGTAGTATATCCGAAAATATATTAGTTTCATTTAAATGAATAAAACTCGAGAAAGTCTTAGATCTCATTAAACATAATATATTAATAACATTTTATTTCATTATATCAATGTAGCACTAACTTATTTTTATTAAGCTGTCTTCATTCGCACTGGAATTGTGTAATATCTTGCCAATGTCAAAGTTTTTATTTGTTGGACGAATTATTATCTCGGGTATTGTGTGAAGAAAACACGAAGAAGTTTGCCGAGTTGAATAAATGCGTTTATTTTATTATTATTATTATTATTGTTTTTAAAAAAGACTAATCACTAACATATTAAGTTTTTTATAAATCATGTCATTTATAAGTAGATGTGTTTAAGTTTTTAACTGTCTAATTATTGCTATACTCTTAATGCCCTTAAAAAATATATATTATTAATATAGACAGTTTATTGCTTTAGATATTAAGAGTAAAATGAAATAACAATTCTAATTTTGAGGCTCGCTAGCATGATTACAAATATAATGGTAGCTAACTGTAACTGACTCCAACCTGTGCCACGGCCTGTATAACCTTGCCAAAATAATGAGCAATAGAATATCGCTTTAATTCGTGTTTTCGTATTATATCTGTAAATGAAAATTTCCAGTTTTCTGAAGACGGTTGTTGGGTATTTTTGGTTTATTTAGGTCCAAAACTACGAGAGTATCAACTTTACGAAAATTTATAAAAAAGCATTATCGAATTACGATTATTAAATTAGGTGCTTCACGCGTGTCACTATTATTTAATAAAATTTACTTATATAAAATCTGTACACTTATATGTTGAATATGAATTATGTTATGGTTATAATTCAAAATGACCTAAGTATTCTCTATTGTTTACATAAACCGAGCTTAGATTCTGACTTGTAACAATTAACTACAATTATTTGCGTTACAAATAGTCATACAATTATCACTAGTTATGTACGTTAAGCGCTTCTTACTGATGATGTTCATTAAAAGTGCTCTTTATTAAGCTCATAAAGACTACTTTGTAACTGTTACATAAGATCCAATAACAATTACAAGTTTTATAATAAAATTTTAAGTTGTAATAAAGCAATATAATGGAATTGTATAACAGCTGCAGAGCGTGTCGCCACAAAATTTTTTATACCTGTATTATAAAGGACTTTCCAAAACGAATCTAAATGAGTTTTAGAAGCTTAACGAAATTTAGGATTTGGGAACGAATTTCGAGGATTCGCATAATTGCGATTATTGGGGTTTCAGAGAGAATTTTAATCTATAATATAAAAATAAGTCGAGTTTTCCTTCCTGACGCTATAACTCCAGAACGCACAAACAGATTTCCACAGTTTTGCATTTGTTGAAAAGGTCTCGGGCTCCGTGAGGTTTATAGTAAAGAAAATTCAGGAAAAATTTCAATAGAAAAGCGGGAAAATAGGGAAATAATTTTTTAATACAGCGCCATCTCTGATACATAGCATGTACTACAAACCAATATTTTAAGTAGATGGCGCCGGTGCGTGACACATTGTTTGACAGCTACTTATTGTTTTCTTCTCAGTTAATTTCATGTGACAAACCGGTGTGAAATTGTGAAAAAAAATAAGTTATTCGTTTCTTAAAATTTTAATTGGAAACCATCAAATCAATCACGTGTATTGTGTACATTTTTATTCAATTTCAACAGCAGGTATTTGTCTTTAAGGTGGTAAGTTGAACTGTGTAAATTATGTGGATCGTGCATTTGAGGTTAAATTCACCATTCTGCCCATAGTTAAAAATGCCTAGAGGACGACGTGCGAACATCGGCCGCCGCACAAGACATGCAAGTCAGCAACAAGTGTATTCACAGAACTTAAGCGAAGAAAGACAAAATATAATAAGAGAAAATGCCCGATTGAGACAACGCGTGAGTACACGAAGATCATTGGCATCATACAATCGCTTGGCATTCCAAAATGATCCCACTGCGAACTACAGTGACGTTGAAAATTTAAATATTGGACCAATGACGACTGTATGCCGATATTGCAATGCGTTAAAGTTCAAAAGAGAAACGGCTGGATTGTGCTGCGCAAGTGGAAAAGTCAAACTGGATCCATTACTTACACCACCACAGCCACTGAAACCATTGTTCGATGGAAGTGATCCCGATTCCAGCCATTTTCTTCAACACATCCTTGAATACAATAACTGCTTTCGCATGACTTCCTTTGGAGCTAATATCATTCGAGAAGGCGGCTTCATGCCGACTTGCAAGGTAAAAGATACAACACACACGATCAAAAGTTACACCATATTCTTTAACAAATTCTTTAACAAATGATTGTTTGCAATTACAGATACAAGGACAAATATATCATTTGCATGGTTCAATGGTGCCAACACCAGATGAACCGCATCAATTTCTGCAAATATATTTCATTTCGTCGATGGTGGATCAGCTGAATGTGCGGTGTAATATTCAGGGAACACAACAGTTAAAGAGACGGATTATTGAACAGTTGCAAGCATTTTTTCACGCTAATAACGCTGTGGTTAATATGTTCAAAACAGCATTGGAACGAATGCCATCGGATACGCACAAATTTGTCATAAGAGCGGATTGTACCCCAACAGGTGAACATGTGCGAAGATTCAATGCACCCACCGTTAATGATGTTGCTGCAATTATTGTTGGCGATCCAACTAAATCGCGAGACATTGTCGTTCAGCGAAGAAGCAATATCATGCATCGTGTAAACGAGACACATCGTTTGTACGATGCGTTACAATATCCAATCATTTATTGGCAAGGGCAAGACGGATACGACATCACGTTGAAGATGGTCGATCCAATTACAAGTAAAATATTCACACACTAATTATTGCTATTATTGGTTTCCATTAACAATTCATTTAATTTTGCATTTTCAGGCGTATCAACGAATAAAAATCTAAGCGCAATGAATTACTATGCGTATCGTATGATGATTCGTACACATGAGGAGAATGTCATTCTGAAGTGCCGTCGGCTATTCCAGCAATTCGCTGTCGACATGTATGTCAAAGTCGAGACAGAACGTTTAGCGTTCATCCGATTCAATCAGGCAAAGCTACGATCTGAGGACTATATACACTTGCGTGATGCTATTCATTCAGATGGTGATGTTCAGAGTATTGGACGTCTGACGATTCTCCCATCATCTTATATCGGAAGCCCACGCCACATGCACGAATACGCTCAAGACGCTATGACGTACGTGCGAAATTATGGAACTCCCGATTTATTTATTACGTTCACTTGCAATCCGAAGTGGACGGAAATTGAACGTGAGTTGGAACCGGGCCAAAAACCGCAAGATCGCCATGACATAATAGCCAGAGTATTTCAGCAAAAACTCAAGGTCATGATGGATGTGCTTACTAAGTATCGAGTTTTTGGTGACACACGTTGTTATATGTACTCGGTGGAATGGCAGAAGCGTGGACTACCGCATGCTCATATCCTAACTTGGTTGCTGAACAAATTACATTCAAATGAAGTGGATGACATCATATCAGCTGAAATTCCTGATCCAGTCACTGATCCCCATCTACACGACATTGTGACGACACAGATGGTGCATGGACCGTGCGGTGCATTAAATCCATTATCGCTTTGCATGACTGATGGAAAGTGCACAAAACGATATCCGCGACCGTTAGTTGCTGAAACAGTTACAGGGAACGACGGATATCCAGTATATCGTCGGCGTTCAAAAGAAGATAATGGTCGAACTATCAAAGTTAAAGTTCAAAATCAAGAGATTGAGATCGGAAATGAATTCATTGTACCATATTGCCCGCTACTATCACGAATTTTTGAAACACATGTAAACGTTGAGAGTTGTCATTCGGCCAAATCAATCAAATATTTGTGCAAGTACGTCACAAAAGGCAGCGACATGGCTGTGTTTGGTATTGCGTCGGAAAATGCGAATGACGAAATCAGCAACTTCCAAATGGGCAGATACGTCAGTACTAATGAAGCACTGTGGCGATTATTTTCATTTCTAATTCATGAAAGATATCCCACAGTTGTACATTTAGCAGTGCATTTGGAAAATGGCCAAAGAGTTTACTTCACTGAAGCTAATGCAGCACAACGAGCTGAGAGACCACCATCGACAACATTGACTAGCTTCTTTGCAATGTGTGAAGCAGATCCATTCGCAGCGACGCTGATGTACGTTGAAATGCCTAAGTATTACACTTGGAATCAATCAACAAAGAAATTCCAACGTCGCAAACAAGGAACCCCAGTTCCAGATTGGCCACAGGTGTTTTCCACTGATGCACTAGGTCGCATGTATACTGTTCATCCTAGAAATGATGAATGTTTTTATTTGCGACTGCTGTTGGTAAATGTACGTGGACCAAAATCATTTGCGCATTTGAAAACTGTGAATGGCCACCAATGCCAAACATATCGAGAAGCATGTCAACTATTGGGTTTGCTAGAGAACGATTCTCATTGGGATTTAACACTTGCGGATTCAGTTGTTTCATCAAATGCGTACCAAATACGAACGCTGTTCGCAATGTTCTCCTTCACAACCAATTCAGTTATGGAACAAATACAAAGACGACATATGTGAAGATATCTTGCATCGCTTGCGCATTCAAACGAATAATCCTGACATGCAAATAACCGATGAAATCTACAATGAAGGATTGATTCTGATTGAGGATCAATGCTTGACTATTGCAAACAAGCTACTGATTGAAGTAGGAATGATTGCACCAAATCGATCAATACACGATGCATTCAACCAAGAATTAAATCGAGAGCTGCAATACAATGTTGATACATTGCAGGAATTCGTTCAAAATAATGTGCCGTTGCTGAATGAACAGCAAAAACCAGTATACGAAACATTAATGCAAGCGGTGGACAATAATACTGGTGGTCTATTCTTCCTGGACGCATCTGGAGGAACAGGGAAAACATTTGTTATTTCATTGATTTTGGCCACTATTCGATCAACAGGTGACATAGCTTTGGCGTTAGCATCATCTGGAATTGCGGCGACTCTTCTAGATGGCGGTCGTACTGCACATTCTGCGCTTAAGTTGCCACTCAATTTAAACACAATTGAGACTCCAACATGCAATATTTCCCGATCCAGTGCAATGGGAAAATTGTTGACGCAATGCAAGCTCATTGTTTGGGATGAGTGCACAATGGCACATAAGAAATCACTTGAAGCACTCAACTTCACACTGAAGGATCTTCGGCGAAATAACAACATTTTTGGCGGCTTGATGATATTGTTGGCAGGCGATTTCAGGCAGACGTTGCCAGTAATTCCCCGTGGAACGCCTGCAGATGAATTGAATGCTTGCCTGAAGGCATCACCTTTATGGAATAACGTAAAAACATTATCGCTAACCACTAATATGAGAGTTCAACTTCAAAATGATCAAAGTGCTGCACAATTTTCAAAACAATTGTTAGCTGTTGGAAATGGAAAAGTCCCAGTTGATGCGACATCTGGATTAATTACTCTTACCAACGACTTTTGCCGATTTGTAGACTCTCAACTAGCTCTTATTGAAAATGTTTTTCCAAACATTAGTGAGAATTATCAGAATTATGCTTGGTTAAGTCAACGAGCAATTCTTGCCGCAAAGAATAATGATGTACACGCACTGAATTTCACCATTCAATCAAAAATCGATGGCGATTTGGTGACATACAAATCCGTTGATTCCATAACAAATCCCGATGATGTAGTACATTATCCAACGGAGTTTTTGAACTCTCTGGAGTTACCAGGATTTCCACCACATAACTTGCAACTCAAAGTTGGTACAGTTATTATGATATTGCGTAATTTGAATCCACCGCGACTTTGCAACGGTACTCGACTTGCGGTAAAAAGACTTATGCCGAATTTGATTGAGGCAACCATTATTAACGGAAAGTACGCAGGTGAAAATGTATGTATTCCTCGAATACCAATGATTCCGACTGATCTTCCGTTTGACTTCAAACGATTGCAATTTCCAGTTCGCCTTGCGTTCGCAATGACAATTAACAAGTCGCAAGGCCAATCGCTTAGTGTTTGCGGGATAAATTTAGAAAATCATTGTGTTTCACATGGGCAGTTATACGTTGCGTGTTCACGCGTTGGGAAACCATCCGCTTTGTTTGTATTAACGTCAGACCAAAAAACAAAAAATGTGGTTTACCAAAGAGCACTTCAATGAAACGGTTAATTTGCGGACACGTATAACGCTTCGATTCAGTATTTACTTTGGATTCACTTTCATTTACTTAGAGAAGTTCAACTAAATAACACTTAATTTTTTTAATCGAAATGAATTCATTACTGTTGTGAAATGAAATAAAAATTTTCATTTCAAATATAAAACAAAAAAAAATTTTTTTCTTCATCTTTTAATCACCAAACGAAACGTTACATAAAACGAAGCCATCTGGTGGCGAAACGGAGTTCGCCGGGTTTGCTAGTTTATAATAAAAATAATGAACTTCTAACATTGTTTTCTCAATTATGTTTAAAAACAAATAAATTACGGTCAACAATAATTTGCATTAATTATAGAGAGGTCGTTGAAATGCGAATATAAATAATAAAGTAGCTTTTTATTTGTAACTTTGTAGTTTTTGATCTATATATTGTTGCATCATCTTAACCACATGTTTAGTTTTGCATTTAGTCGGTTTCAAAGAACTTTTTATCTCAAAATTCATATAGTCATCAATGTATTTTTATTATTCAGGAACAATTGAGACGTATCAAGAGGAACCAAGAAAGGGAGAGACTGGCTGGAAATGTATCAGTACCTGGTTCATCTATCAGTGATAGTAAGTTCATCTATCGTTCTAAATTTGAATTTTATACCATTATTTATGTTTTCAAATGCCAACAATTGCTTTCTATCTTCAGGTATGAACATGTCGACCATGTCTGACCTAGGGTCCAAATCACCTGGCCTGATCCCATTGGGTCAGATCAAACAGGAACCGGATCTTCACACACCATCTAGACGACGGGCCAAATTGAAGCCCGATTTGAAATTAAAGGTAGAAAGATAGTATCATAATTTTTCTATTCATATTGGTATATAAAAATTAGGACGACAAAAGATATGGTTTTTGATTAAATTTTCTATAGAAAACAATTATGAAAATATGTATTGTTGTAGAGATTTTATTTTCACAATAAATCTACTTCTATATTAATTTATACGACCTGTGAACTAAATTTATTTATGTAGTTGGTGATGTTTGTCACACCTTCTTATTACTCCTTCTCCTAACATGACACAATTTCTTGTAAAATATTTGTGTCAAATACATAACTTACAATTCAGCAAAGACTAGACATGAATTGGTCACGAGCAAGCGCGCAGGCTGAATTCGAGTCTAATTAACTTGATAAAAAACCAATCAGTTATTTACTAGATGACACTTAGGTTGAATAATTTCAATAATCTAGTCTAGTCTAATCTAGTCAGTACTAGTCTAAGCCTTCTAATGGTATATACTAAATAGGCTATTTCTTAACTGGTTCTATATTATTCCTAGTGCGGAGCGTGCGGTCAAGTTGGTCACATGCGTACAAACAAGGCGTGTCCGTTATACACAGGGGGCGGGGCGGTGACCCCCGAACATGATGAACCAGCCCCCGAACCTGACGACCTTGACCTTGGATATGTGGATGGAACCAAGCTCACACTACCTTCTAAATTTGTTAAGGTAATAAATATACTAGTCGATAATGTGTATGTAATTAAATGTACGCCTGAACGAAACCTGATATCCTTAAAACTTATTGAGTCATTTATAGTTTTCTAAATCATAAATGGTTATATAAAAGTTAAAAATTATCGATTTCAGGCAATTTTAAGTTTCTAGTTCCAATCTTTTATTTGTAGATTTTGGAAAAAAATTCTAATTACAATTTCTACATTTTTGGTGGTTACATTATAAGTACTTACAAAACTAGCTATGCTATAAGCACAAACACCTACCGATAAACACTTATAAGAATTCTAAATCCAACTTAAAATTTTTCCTAATATTTCTGGGTTCAATCAAATATAATGAATAAAGATCGGTAATTTATGTACCGCAAACATATATTACAAAATTGTTTTTAAAAGTATGTTATTTTAAAGACTATTTTCATTTAAATAAATTTCACAATCAACAGCAATCTTCGGAGGAGCTTCGTCGTCGTAGCGGCAGTCGTCGCGAGGTCCGAGCTGCTGGGCGAACCAAGAGACGCGGCACTGCCAGTGATTCTTGTGATTATCTCGTCAAAAGACCAGCGGAAAGACGCAGAACTGATCCACTAGTGACTCTCTCGTCCCTATTAGAAGACGTATTGAACACTATGAGACACCTCCCCGATGTACAACCCTTCCTGTTCCCAGTCAATCCGAAGGTACGTTGCTATAGATATGACTTGGATATCAATAAGTTTTTGTAGATAGTGTGATATATTTTGTGCGCAAAGAAATAATCCAACTTTAATTTACAACGTAACTAATCTCCTTACACAAAATCGGATCTTTAAGTATAGTTTTTATGTTTCACATTTAGAAATTTAATTAGCCTTTGTGTTTTTATATAATATATTGAAATTAAGGCACTAGTGCACAGCACAAGAGGATAGAATTACTTGACTTCGTTCGATTTTCTTTTCACTAGCTGGTAGCGGATTACTATCGTATCGTATCGCGGCCGATGGATCTACAGACTATAAGGGACAATTTGAGGCAAAAACACTATCAAAGCCGCGAAGAATTCTTGGCTGATGTCAACCAGATCGTAGAAAATTCTACTCTTTACAATGGTGAGTTGAAATATTAAAATTATCGCTTATAATATTTATAATTATATTACATTTTCATTATATATTTTTTTATGCTAATACAGGTCCTACGAGCAGCTTGACGGTAGCAGCGCAGCGTATGATGCAACGCTGTTTCGAAAAACTGGCAGAGAAAGAGGAACAGTTTATGAAACTGGAGAAACAAATCAACCCGCTGCTAGATGATAACGACCAGGTCTGAAAAAAAGACTATAATAGACTTAAAAATATATTTTTTTACAATATCAGTTGCACTTATAATAGTTAAAAGAAATCTAAATTTAAATACTATTAGTATGTTATTTCGAAATACAATAAATATTTTTCTGTCCCACCCCGGGCATGTCAAAAGTCAACTAATCATTTAAAAACCATTAAAAAATTTTGTTCCTCAGGTGGCTTTATCGTTTATTTTTGAGAATCTCTTAACAACGAAACTTAAAGTTATGCCGGAAGCTTGGCCATTCCTGAAACCAGTTAACAAGAAACAGGTCAAAGATTACTATAATGTTATTAAAAAACCAATCGACATGGAGACGATAGGAAAGAAAATACAAGGTTGGTTTGATAGCCTCACATGGTTTCTTAAATTCGACTTTAATGCTATTGTGCTAGAGTGGTTTTTAAACTAACAATTACCCTTTTTTTAGCTCATAAGTACCACAGTCGGGAGGAATTTCTTCGGGATATACAGTTGTTGGTGGATAACTGTCGTGCTTACAACGGACTTAACTCACAGTTCACGAGACAGGCCGAGGCCGTACTCAAAGTAACCCAAGAAGCCCTAGAACAGGTAACACTTTTATATTACAGACAGAGAAGAAAACCTCTTAGCATTCAATGGATTCACCGTGCTAGTGCCGGGTCCATTGCGTTGCAGGGAGAGGATCTTCAACAGTGCCTGGGACTTGCGCCCAAATGTAGGTTTAAGGGGCCCCTAACTAACGCGCGTTAAACGCTCACCTCCACTGTCCAAGCTCCTCTCCCTACCTAACAAAATTTGAAAAGAACCTACTAGGACTGCCTTTGAAGTACGTTCAAAGAATGAATAGTAGTGAGTTCTAAACAGTTCCAAGTCTTTTAATAGCTTGTAGAGAGATTTAGCCGTTGTACCTCTCGCTCCCACTTCTACCGCGTATAAATTCACGACGAACCTATTTCGAGTGAGTTCGTTTGTGTGCTCGTAATATTTGTTGATGGCATGGTCTTTGGGGATGTTGGTGTCCCAAGAAACCGTAAGCTCTATCATCATACGCGCTTTGAAATTCGCGAATATATAGGTTATCTTTATTAAATTATAATGAATTAGATTCAGATAACTATGTATCATTTTATAGGTAATCTTATAATTATTTTCTTTCTGTACAAAGTGTTTTTGATATCATTAGGAAATCTTCCTAGATATTCAAAAATGGAGACATTATTAGTAGTTTTGTTTTTGTTATCGCTACTTTTTCTATTATTATGATTTATCTCGCGTATATTGAGATGTTAATTATGTTAAGGTTTTTAAAACTTAGTTTGCAATGACTTATTTACAAACATCTTAACTTATACTATTTGTCTTTTCCAGTTCGATGAGCACGTGAGTCAGCTGGAGGCGAATATAGCACGCGTTCAGCAAAAGATGTTAGAGGATGCTGAGCAGTCTGAGTTAGAAGATGACCCGCCGCCGCCCAGCGACGAGAAAAGAGGCCGCGGAAGACCGAAGAAACACAAACCAAGCACATCAACATCGATGGCAGATGGTATGAGACATTCCATATAATACATGCAAAAAAAAATACTTCTCAGTTCCAAGCAAATGACTTAATATGTTATATGTATAACGTTACATGTAACAAAATTAACTTTACTATCAAAATAAGTCTATCGAAATTGTAATTTAGTTTTACTTATGTCGAAATTCGTCTTTTTATTGTATTTTGGTGGTTGGTTATCGTAAACTAATTATGTTTTTGACGTGATTTGTAATTTCTTATAGATGCCACACAGAGGAAACGTAGTCGTGTCAAGAAGGACCAAAATAGTCTGGTTGATGGTAAATTATTTGTTTGTATATAATTATGTTATATGTATATGATAACGCAGAAATTATAGTAATAATTTTCTTTGCTCATAAAAGAACATATCTTAATCTTAACTAGACAACACATGGCATGTACCAAAATATGGATATAGCAAAACTTCCATCTAGTTTTTGACTAATACAAATGTATGTATATTTTTATTACAGATTTACAATATTCTGACAGTGGAAGTTCAGGTCTAGAGGAAGTCGAACAAAAAGATGCAGCTGAAGCTATGGTACAATTATCTGTTCGACCTGGTCAGTTTATAATAAAATATTTTATTATTATTATTGCTGTAACCTAAAACCTAATGAATTTACTAAACAACACGTTTTTTATGTCTCAAATAAATTAATTGTGATAGCAAGTCACATAAAGTTCTGTGATTAAAATTCGACAGATGACGACATTCCTGATTCGAGCTTCGATACTTCTGAGTTCCTCATCAAGCGCGAGGTTCCAGACGAGCCGCACGAGCTGGTCGACCTGGACAGTCACAGCACTGACTATACTTACCCTGCCGTTGTAAAGGTAATTATAATATACACTACCACAGTATTGAATACATTACATACACTTGTTGCCTGTGACTTCGTCCGCGTGGACTTGAGAATTAATGTCGTATAGAAATGTATACAGTGTGTTGAAACAAAAGAAACGCAACGAATCGGTACCGACATCTTTAGGTCGCGATGCCTGACTTCACTCCCACAAAGCAAAGTTATTCCTCGATCGTGTGGTCACAGTATTCCAGGATCATTTTTATCTTTATATAATTTGTATTCTTCTGTTATCTACGTTTTTGCACTGTAAAGTATTTATAAAATCCGTTTAGCAGTTTTTGAGTACCATATATCCTATTAAACGTGGACTGGCTCGACCGAGGAAGTACCAACATCTCACAGAAGATCAGGGTGAAGTAGCCTTTAATGACTGCGTTTCGTGCGATGAGTGAAATCCGGTTGCCCTTTCCCTGGTCCCAACCTTTCCTGCCACTTCCTTATTCCCACCCCTCCCTCTTCCTCAATAACCAAGGTTGGCAACGCATCCACAATATAAGACTTGTTGTGGATGTCTATGGGCGACAGTGACTACTGCCCATAAAGTAGGCCCTCTGCTCGTTTGCCACCTCCCTCATTAAAAAACCTTCGTATTTATAATATTAGTATTTTGCCCTGGCGTAGTCGATGCCATGGTAATAAGAAACAGTACAGGCACTTGATCCGATGTTTAAATAAATAATGTAAAACGTCTGTAGACCTTAAAACTAAATAATACATTAGTAACAATGACCATATATATTAAATATTTGCGGATATTCCACTACCTATAATCCTCACACTAATACAAGGCACCTCTTATTATGTAAATGGTAAAACGGAGGAGGGGGAACAAATGTAAATCTAATCCATTCTGCCATCAATTATCGAGAAGATTACATAATATTTTTTTACGCTAGTTTCTTCTTAAAGCACACACAAACACACGCAGAGTTATTATATCCTGTGATGGGCCCGCCAATAAAAAGATAATAGAAAAATGTTATTTCACCGTTTTTCTTGGGTAAAAAGAAAACACGAGTTTTGGTACATTTATGATAAAAAAATGGACGTTAATACACTTATTAATATTGCTAGTTAAATCTACGCTTTGTTTTAAATTTATACAAAATTAATCAACGAATTCTTTTAAATGAACAGATTTTAAAATTATTATCCGGTGATTTATTTGTCCTCAATTATCTCGTGTGCATCTTGTCAACCATTCTCACCGCTCGCATAAAAGAAGTGAATAGCATCAGTTCTCGGATGATTCTATATTTGAGCATAAGACTTAATTCTTATTATTTTGTATTAGGAGGAACCAATCGAGCCGGACATGAACATGGATCCGCCAATGATGGACGCGCTCCCTGAACACACGCAGTTTAAAGAAGAGCCGCTTGAGAACTGGCAGGTTGGTTGAATTTAACTATCAAATCTTAAGGACTATTTACCTTTATATGTTTTTAAATTTAAAAGGTATTATAAGAAAATTACTGTATTGTATTTTATTTAGATATATGTTAAAAAATTGTATATTTAATAATATTAAATTTTCAGCCGGACCCTGTAATTCAGGATGACCTAAGAGTAACGGACAGCGAAGAAGAAGCAGAAGATGGACTTTGGTTTTAGATTTATATTTTTTTATTTACATAGATTAAAATGTAAGAATAATAATGTTTGTTACATAAGCTAAATAAATGAATTTATTATGGAAGATTATGTTTTATTTATATAACAAATTTCTGAATCGATTTTATGACACATCGTTTAATATCGATTATGTGTATCTCATAATCGATATTAGACAATATTTTTGCAGTCTTTTTAAACTTCCAAAATTTGAGAATATCTGGGATAATATAAAGCTTGTTTATTCATTTTATTATTATTATTGGTTTATTTATTTATGATATTTTTTAAAACTATCTCGGCACTTTTTTATTTAATTCAAAAATATGTTAATGTTAGTGTGTATTTTTTTATGAAGTATAAGTACAAAAAAACTAAACAGACGTAATTGTACACACCTAGATTTGCATGTACATATTTAAGTGGCAACATTGGTTTTACATGTGGCAGCCCTATGAATGAAGTTTTATTATATTAATATTAAGTGATAAATAATGATAAATAAATGCGATGGACCCAGCACCCGCACGGTGAATCCATAGAATGCTGAGAGGTTTCGTCTCAAGTAATAAATAATTATTATAATTTAGCCAAGACAAAAATACGCTTAAATTAAAAACCCAATTAATTCTTAATCAACGTTCAGCCCTACCTAACTAGCTTAAAAACTAATCTGATTTTAAAATGGTTAAACCATTCGCAAACTTAGTAATGTTTTTGAATTTAATTATACGAAACAAATTTTTATTTATATAGACATAATATATAAGACAATCTGCAATTTTGCCATATGTGAAGGGAGTTACTGACAGAATAGGCAACATCTTGAAGAAGGTTTCGATCAAGACTATTTACAAACCACATAAGAAAGTGAGCCAATTTTTGAGACCTATCAAGAGTACCATTCCTTTGCAACAAGCGGGTGTATACAAACTCGATTGTGACTGTGGCTTGTCATACATTGGACAAACAAAGATGAGCATCGGTACAAGGGTTAAAGAACACATCTCAGATATCAAAAATAGGCGCGCGTCGAAGTCAGTAGTGTGTGAACACACAATGGACAAACCAGGCCACTACATTCGGTTTGATAAACTACAAATCCTCGCTCGTCAAGACAGGTACATACCGAGGATAATCCGCGAGGCTATTGAAATTAAAAAACATCCAAATTTCAATAGAGAAGATGGCTGGAATCTATCCAACACCTGAGACCCCCTCCTTAAAAATATAAAATCCTATGTTCGTGATCACACCGCAGGACCTCGTGTTACCGTAAGCGCATTCTGCCGGCATCCAAAGCGGTACGCCAGAAAATTAAGAAATCGATGGCGGTAGATGATAAATACAAATACAATACAAGGTACCGACAGACAGACATTCACATCTCGTCTGCCCCTGATCACGGTTGCTGAAAAGTAACCGAAACGTCGGGATTATGTAGTTTTAAAATAATAAAATCCGGGTAGTATATCCGAAAATATATTGGTTTTATTTAAATGAATAAAACTCCAGAAAGTCTTAGATCTCATTAAACATAATATATTAATAAAATTTTATTTCATTATATCAATGTAGCACTAACTTATTTTTTTAAGCTGTCTTCATTCGCACTGGAATTGTGTAATATCTTGCCAATGTCAAAGTTTTTATTTGTTGGACGAATTATTATCTCGGGTATTGTGAGAAGAAAACACGAAGAAGTTTGTCGAGTTGAATAAATGCGTTTATTTATTTATTATTATTATTGTTTTTAAAAAAGACTAATCACTGACATATTAAAGTTATTTATAAATCATGTCATTTATAAGTACATGTGTTTAAGTTTTTAACTGTCTATTTATTGCTATACTCTTAATGCCCTAAAAATATTTAATATTAATATAAACAGTTTATTGCTTTAGATATTAAGAGTAAAATGAAATAACAATTCTAATTTTGAGGCTCACTGGCATGATTACAAATATAATGGTAGCTAACTGTAACTGACTCCAACCCGTGCCACGGCCTGTATAACCTTGCCAAAATAATGAGCAATAGAATATCGCTTTAATTCGTGTTTTCGTATTATATCTGTAAATGAAAATTTCCAGTTTTCTGAAGACGGTTGTTGGGTAGTTTTGGTTTATTTAGGTCCAAAACTACGAGAGTATCAACTTTACGAAAATTTATAAAAAAGCATTATCGACGTACGATTCTTCAATTAGGTGCTTCACGCGTGTCACTATTATTTAATAAAATTTACTTATATTATATAAAATCTGTACACTTATATGTTGAATATGAATTATGTTATGGTTATAATTCAAAATGACCTAAGTATTCTCTATTGTTTACATAAACCGAGCTTAGATTCTGACTTGTAACAATTAACTACAATTATTTGCGTTACAAATAGTCATACAATTATCACTAGTTATGTACGTTAAGCGCTTCTTACTGATGATGTTCATTAAAAGTGCTCTTTATTAAGCTCATAAAGACTACTTTGTAACTGTTACATAATATCCAATAACAATTACAAGTTTTATAATAAAATTTTAAGTTGTAATAAAGCAATATAATGGAATTGTATAACAGCTGCAGAGCGTGTCGCCACAAAATTTTTTATACCTGTATTATAAAGGACTTTCCAAAACGAATCTAAATGAGTTTTAGAAGCTTAACGAAATTTAGGATTTGGGAACGAATTTCGAGGATTCGCATAATTGCGATTATTGGGGTTTCAGAGAGAATTTTAATCTATAATATAAAAATAAGTCGAGTTTTCCTTCCTGACGCTATAACTCCAGAACGCACAAACAGATTTCCACAGTTTTGCATTTGTTGAAAAGGTCTCGGGCTCCGTGAGGTTTATAGTAAAGAAAATTCAGGAAAAATTTCAATAGAAAAGCGGGAAAATAGGGAAATAATTTTTTAATACAGCGCCATCTCTGATACATAGCATGTACTACAAACCAATATTTTAAGTAGATGGCGCCGGTGCGTGACACATTGTTTGACAGCTACTTATTGTTTTCTTCTCAGTTAATTTCATGTGACAAACCGGTGTGAAATTGTGAAAAAAAATAAGTTATTCGTTTCTTAAAATTTTAATTGGAAACCATCAAATCAATCACGTGTATTGTGTACATTTTTATTCAATTTCAACAGCAGGTATTTGTCTTTAAGGTGGTAAGTTGAACTGTGTAAATTATGTGGATCGTGCATTTGAGGTTAAATTCACCATTCTGCCCATAGTTAAAAATGCCTAGAGGACGACGTGCGAACATCGGCCGCCGCACAAGACATGCAAGTCAGCAACAAGTGTATTCACAGAACTTAAGCGAAGAAAGACAAAATATAATAAGAGAAAATGCCCGATTGAGACAACGCGTGAGTACACGAAGATCATTGGCATCATACAATCGCTTGGCATTCCAAAATGATCCCACTGCGAACTACAGTGACGTTGAAAATTTAAATATTGGACCAATGACGACTGTATGCCGATATTGCAATGCGTTAAAGTTCAAAAGAGAAACGGCTGGATTGTGCTGCGCAAGTGGAAAAGTCAAACTGGATCCATTACTTACACCACCACAGCCACTGAAACCATTGTTCGATGGAAGTGATCCCGATTCCAGCCATTTTCTTCAACACATCCTTGAATACAATAACTGCTTTCGCATGACTTCCTTTGGAGCTAATATCATTCGAGAAGGCGGCTTCATGCCGACTTGCAAGGTAAAAGATACAACACACACGATCAAAAGTTACACCATATTCTTTAACAAATTCTTTAACAAATGATTGTTTGCAATTACAGATACAAGGACAAATATATCATTTGCATGGTTCAATGGTGCCAACACCAGATGAACCGCATCAATTTCTGCAAATATATTTCATTTCGTCGATGGTGGATCAGCTGAATGTGCGGTGTAATATTCAGGGAACACAACAGTTAAAGAGACGGATTATTGAACAGTTGCAAGCATTTTTTCACGCTAATAACGCTGTGGTTAATATGTTCAAAACAGCATTGGAACGAATGCCATCGGATACGCACAAATTTGTCATAAGAGCGGATTGTACCCCAACAGGTGAACATGTGCGAAGATTCAATGCACCCACCGTTAATGATGTTGCTGCAATTATTGTTGGCGATCCAACTAAATCGCGAGACATTGTCGTTCAGCGAAGAAGCAATATCATGCATCGTGTAAACGAGACACATCGTTTGTACGATGCGTTACAATATCCAATCATTTATTGGCAAGGGCAAGACGGATACGACATCACGTTGAAGATGGTCGATCCAATTACAAGTAAAATATTCACACACTAATTATTGCTATTATTGGTTTCCATTAACAATTCATTTAATTTTGCATTTTCAGGCGTATCAACGAATAAAAATCTAAGCGCAATGAATTACTATGCGTATCGTATGATGATTCGTACACATGAGGAGAATGTCATTCTGAAGTGCCGTCGGCTATTCCAGCAATTCGCTGTCGACATGTATGTCAAAGTCGAGACAGAACGTTTAGCGTTCATCCGATTCAATCAGGCAAAGCTACGATCTGAGGACTATATACACTTGCGTGATGCTATTCATTCAGATGGTGATGTTCAGAGTATTGGACGTCTGACGATTCTCCCATCATCTTATATCGGAAGCCCACGCCACATGCACGAATACGCTCAAGACGCTATGACGTACGTGCGAAATTATGGAACTCCCGATTTATTTATTACGTTCACTTGCAATCCGAAGTGGACGGAAATTGAACGTGAGTTGGAACCGGGCCAAAAACCGCAAGATCGCCATGACATAATAGCCAGAGTATTTCAGCAAAAACTCAAGGTCATGATGGATGTGCTTACTAAGTATCGAGTTTTTGGTGACACACGTTGTTATATGTACTCGGTGGAATGGCAGAAGCGTGGACTACCGCATGCTCATATCCTAACTTGGTTGCTGAACAAATTACATTCAAATGAAGTGGATGACATCATATCAGCTGAAATTCCTGATCCAGTCACTGATCCCCATCTACACGACATTGTGACGACACAGATGGTGCATGGACCGTGCGGTGCATTAAATCCATTATCGCTTTGCATGACTGATGGAAAGTGCACAAAACGATATCCGCGACCGTTAGTTGCTGAAACAGTTACAGGGAACGACGGATATCCAGTATATCGTCGGCGTTCAAAAGAAGATAATGGTCGAACTATCAAAGTTAAAGTTCAAAATCAAGAGATTGAGATCGGAAATGAATTCATTGTACCATATTGCCCGCTACTATCACGAATTTTTGAAACACATGTAAACGTTGAGAGTTGTCATTCGGCCAAATCAATCAAATATTTGTGCAAGTACGTCACAAAAGGCAGCGACATGGCTGTGTTTGGTATTGCGTCGGAAAATGCGAATGACGAAATCAGCAACTTCCAAATGGGCAGATACGTCAGTACTAATGAAGCACTGTGGCGATTATTTTCATTTCTAATTCATGAAAGATATCCCACAGTTGTACATTTAGCAGTGCATTTGGAAAATGGCCAAAGAGTTTACTTCACTGAAGCTAATGCAGCACAACGAGCTGAGAGACCACCATCGACAACATTGACTAGCTTCTTTGCAATGTGTGAAGCAGATCCATTCGCAGCGACGCTGATGTACGTTGAAATGCCTAAGTATTACACTTGGAATCAATCAACAAAGAAATTCCAACGTCGCAAACAAGGAACCCCAGTTCCAGATTGGCCACAGGTGTTTTCCACTGATGCACTAGGTCGCATGTATACTGTTCATCCTAGAAATGATGAATGTTTTTATTTGCGACTGCTGTTGGTAAATGTACGTGGACCAAAATCATTTGCGCATTTGAAAACTGTGAATGGCCACCAATGCCAAACATATCGAGAAGCATGTCAACTATTGGGTTTGCTAGAGAACGATTCTCATTGGGATTTAACACTTGCGGATTCAGTTGTTTCATCAAATGCGTACCAAATACGAACGCTGTTCGCAATTATCATCACCACATGTTCTCCTTCACAACCAATTCAGTTATGGAACAAATACAAAGACGACATATGTGAAGATATCTTGCATCGCTTGCGCATTCAAACGAATAATCCTGACATGCAAATAACCGATGAAATCTACAATGAAGGATTGATTCTGATTGAGGATCAATGCTTGACTATTGCAAACAAGCTACTGATTGAAGTAGGAATGATTGCACCAAATCGATCAATACACGATGCATTCAACCAAGAATTAAATCGAGAGCTGCAATACAATGTTGATACATTGCAGGAATTCGTTCAAAATAATGTGCCGTTGCTGAATGAACAGCAAAAACCAGTATACGAAACATTAATGCAAGCGGTGGACAATAATACTGGTGGTCTATTCTTCCTGGACGCATCTGGAGGAACAGGGAAAACATTTGTCATTTCATTGATTTTGGCCACTATTCGATCAACAGGTGACATAGCTTTGGCGTTAGCATCATCTGGAATTGCGGCGACTCTTCTAGATGGCGGTCGTACTGCACATTCTGCGCTTAAGTTGCCACTCAATTTAAACACAATTGAGACTCCAACATGCAATATTTCCCGATCCAGTGCAATGGGAAAATTGTTGACGCAATGCAAGCTCATTGTTTGGGATGAGTGCACAATGGCACATAAGAAATCACTTGAAGCACTCAACTTCACACTGAAGGATCTTCGGCGAAATAACAACATTTTTGGCGGCTTGATGATATTGTTGGCAGGCGATTTCAGGCAGACGTTGCCAGTAATTCCCCGTGGAACGCCTGCAGATGAATTGAATGCTTGCCTGAAGGCATCACCTTTATGGAATAACGTAAAAACATTATCGCTAACCACTAATATGAGAGTTCAACTTCAAAATGATCAAAGTGCTGCACAATTTTCAAAACAATTGTTAGCTGTTGGAAATGGAAAAGTCCCAGTTGATGCGACATCTGGATTAATTACTCTTACCAACGACTTTTGCCGATTTGTAGACTCTCAACTAGCTCTTATTGAAAATGTTTTTCCAAACATTAGTGAGAATTATCAGAATTATGCTTGGTTAAGTCAACGAGCAATTCTTGCCGCAAAGAATAATGATGTACACGCACTGAATTTCACCATTCAATCAAAAATCGATGGCGATTTGGTGACATACAAATCCGTTGATTCCATAACAAATCCCGATGATGTAGTACATTATCCAACGGAGTTTTTGAACTCTCTGGAGTTACCAGGATTTCCACCACATAACTTGCAACTCAAAGTTGGTACAGTTATTATGATATTGCGTAATTTGAATCCACCGCGACTTTGCAACGGTACTCGACTTGCGGTAAAAAGACTTATGCCGAATTTGATTGAGGCAACCATTATTAACGGAAAGTACGCAGGTGAAAATGTATGTATTCCTCGAATACCAATGATTCCGACTGATCTTCCGTTTGACTTCAAACGATTGCAATTTCCAGTTCGCCTTGCGTTCGCAATGACAATTAACAAGTCGCAAGGCCAATCGCTTAGTGTTTGCGGGATAAATTTAGAAAATCATTGTTTTTCACATGGGCAGTTATACGTTGCGTGTTCACGCGTTGGGAAACCATCCGCTTTGTTTGTATTAACGTCAGACCAAAAAACAAAAAATGTGGTTTACCAAAGAGCACTTCAATGAAACGGTTAATTTGCGGACACGTATAACGCTTCGATTCAGTATTTACTTTGGATTCACTTTCATTTACTTAGAGAAGTTCAACTAAATAACACTTAATTTTTTTAATCGAAATGAATTCATTACTGTTGTGAAATGAAATAAAAATTTTCATTTCAAATATAAAACAAAAAAAAAATTTTTTTCTTCATCTTTTAATCACCAAACGAAACGTTACATAAAACGAAGCCATCTGGTGGCGAAACGGAGTTCGCCGGGTTTGCTAGTTTATAATAAAAATAATGAACTTCTAACATTGTTTTCTCAATTATGTTTAAAAACAAATAAATTACGGTCAACAATAATTTGCATTAATTATAGAGAGGTCGTTGAAATGCGAATATAAATAATAAAGTAGCTTTTTATTTGTAACTTTGTAGTTTTTGATCTATATATTGTTGCATCATCTTAACCACATGTTTAGTTTTGCATTTAGTCGGTTTCAAAGAACTTTTTATCTCAAAATTCATATAGTCATCAATGTATTTTTATTATTCAGGAACAATTGAGACGTATCAAGAGGAACCAAGAAAGGGAGAGACTGGCTGGAAATGTATCAGTACCTGGTTCATCTATCAGTGATAGTAAGTTCATCTATCGTTCTAAATTTGAATTTTATACCATTATTTATGTTTTCAAATGCCAACAATTGCTTTCTATCTTCAGGTATGAACATGTCGACCATGTCTGACCTAGGGTCCAAATCACCTGGCCTGATCCCATTGGGTCAGATCAAACAGGAACCGGATCTTCACACACCATCTAGACGACGGGCCAAATTGAAGCCCGATTTGAAATTAAAGGTAGAAAGATAGTATCATAATTTTTCTATTCATATTGGTATATAAAAATTAGGACGACAAAAGATATGGTTTTTGATTAAATTTTCTATAGAAAACAATTATGAAAATATGTATTGTTGTAGAGATTTTATTTTCACAATAAATCTACTTCTATATTAATTTATACGACCTGTGAACTAAATTTATTTATGTAGTTGGTGATGTTTGTCACACCTTCTTATTACTCCTTCTCCTAACATGACACAATTTCTTGTAAAATATTTGTGTCAAATACATAACTTACAATTCAGCAAAGACTAGACATGAAATGGTCACGAGCAAGCGCGCAGGCTGAATTCGAGTCTAATTAACTTGATAAAAAACCAATCAGTTATTTACTAGATGACACTTAGGTTGAATAATTTCAATAATCTAGTCTAGTCTAATCTAGTCAGTACTAGTCTAAGCCTTCTAATGGTATATACTAAATAGGCTATTTCTTAACTGGTTCTATATTATTCCTAGTGCGGAGCGTGCGGTCAAGTTGGTCACATGCGTACAAACAAGGCGTGTCCGTTATACACAGGGGGCGGGGCGGTGACCCCCGAACATGATGAACCAGCCCCCGAACCTGACGACCTTGACCTTGGATATGTGGATGGAACCAAGCTCACACTACCTTCTAAATTTGTTAAGGTAATAAATATACTAGTCGATAATGTGTATGTAATTAAATGTACGCCTGAACGAAACCTGATATCCTTAAAACTTATTGAGTCATTTATAGTTTTCTAAATCATAAATGGTTATATAAAAGTTAAAAATTATCGATTTCAGGCAATTTTAAGTTTCTAGTTCCAATCTTTTATTTGTAGATTTTGGAAAAAAATTCTAATTACAATTTCTACATTTTTGGTGGTTACATTATAAGTACTTACAAAACTAGCTATGCTATAAGCACAAACACCTACCGATAAACACTTATAAGAATTCTAAATCCAACTTAAAATTTTTCCTAATATTTCTGGGTTCAATCAAATATAATGAATAAAGATCGGTAATTTATGTACCGCAAACATATATTACAAAATTGATTTTAAAAGTATGTTATTTTAAAGACTATTTTCATTTAAATAAATTTCACAATCAACAGCAATCTTCGGAGGAGCTTCGTCGTCGTAGCGGCAGTCGTCGCGAGGTCCGAGCTGCTGGGCGAACCAAGAGACGCGGCACTGCCAGTGATTCTTGTGATTATCTCGTCAAAAGACCAGCGGAAAGACGCAGAACTGATCCACTAGTGACCCTCTCGTCCCTATTAGAAGACGTATTGAACACTATGAGACACCTCCCCGATGTACAACCCTTCCTGTTCCCAGTCAATCTGAAGGTACGTTGCTATAGATATGACTTGGATATCAATAAGTTTTTGTAGATAGTGTGATATATTTTGTGCGCAAAGAAATAATCCAACTTTAATTTACAACGTAACTAATCTCCTTACACAAAATCGGATCTTTAAGTATAGTTTTTATGTTTCACATTTAGAAATTTAATTAGCCTTTGTGTTTTTATATAATATATTGAAATTAAGGCACTAGTGCACAGCACAAGAGGATAGAATTACTTGACTTCGTTCGATTTTCTTTTCACTAGCTGGTAGCGGATTACTATCGTATCGTATCGCGGCCGATGGATCTACAGACTATAAGGGACAATTTGAGGCAAAAACACTATCAAAGCCGCGAAGAATTCTTGGCTGATGTCAACCAGATCGTAGAAAATTCTACTCTTTACAATGGTGAGTTGAAATATTAAAATTATCGCTTATAATATTTATAATTATATTACATTTTCATTATATATTTTTTTATGCTAATACAGGTCCTACGAGCAGCTTGACGGTAGCAGCGCAGCGTATGATGCAACGCTGTTTCGAAAAACTGGCAGAGAAAGAGGAACAGTTTATGAAACTGGAGAAACAAATCAACCCGCTGCTAGATGATAACGACCAGGTCTGAAAAAAAGACTATAATAGACTTAAAAATATATTTTTTTACAATATCAGTTGCACTTATAATAGTTAAAAGAAATCTAAATTTAAATACTATTAGTATGTTATTTCGAAATACAATAAATATTTTTCTGTCCCACCCCGGGCATGTCAAAAGTCAACTAATCATTTAAAAACCATTAAAAAATTTTGTTCCTCAGGTGGCTTTATCGTTTATTTTTGAGAATCTCTTAACAACGAAACTTAAAGTTATGCCGGAAGCTTGGCCATTCCTGAAACCAGTTAACAAGAAACAGGTCAAAGATTACTATAATGTTATTAAAAAACCAATCGACATGGAGACGATAGGAAAGAAAATACAAGGTTGGTTTGATAGCCTCACATGGTTTCTTAAATTCGACTTTAATGCTATTGTGCTAGAGTGGTTTTTAAACTAACAATTACCCTTTTTTTAGCTCATAAGTACCACAGTCGGGAGGAATTTCTTCGGGATATACAGTTGTTGGTGGATAACTGTCGTGCTTACAACGGACTTAACTCACAGTTCACGAGACAGGCCGAGGCCGTACTCAAAGTAACCCAAGAAGCCCTAGAACAGGTAACACTTTTATATTACAGACAGAGAAGAAAACCTCTTAGCATTCAATGGATTCACCGTGCTAGTGCCGGGTCCATTGCGTTGCAGGGAGAGGATCTTCAACAGTGCCTGGGACTTGCGCCCAAATGTAGGTTTAAGGGGCCCCTAACTAACGCGCGTTAAACGCTCACCTCCACTGTCCAAGCTCCTCTCCCTACCTAACAAAATTTGAAAAGAACCTACTAGGACTGCCTTTGAAGTACGTTCAAAGAATGAATAGTAGTGAGTTCTAAACAGTTCCAAGTCTTTTAATAGCTTGTAGAGAGATTTAGCCGTTGTACCTCTCGCTCCCACTTCTACCGCGTATAAATTCACGACGAACCTATTTCGAGTGAGTTCGTTTGTGTGCTCGTAATATTTGTTGATGGCATGGTCTTTGGGGATGTTGGTGTCCCAAGAAACCGTAAGCTCTATCATCATACGCGCTTTGAAATTCGCGAATATATAGGTTATCTTTATTAAATTATAATGAATTAGATTCAGATAACTATGTATCATTTTATAGGTAATCTTATAATTATTTTCTTTCTGTACAAAGTGTTTTTGATATCATTAGGAAATCTTCCTAGATATTCAAAAATGGAGACATTATTAGTAGTTTTGTTTTTGTTATCGCTACTTTTTCTATTATTATGATTTATCTCGCGTATATTGAGATGTTAATTATGTTAAGGTTTTTAAAACTTAGTTTGCAATGACTTATTTACAAACATCTTAACTTATACTATTTGTCTTTTCCAGTTCGATGAGCACGTGAGTCAGCTGGAGGCGAATATAGCACGCGTTCAGCAAAAGATGTTAGAGGATGCTGAGCAGTCTGAGTTAGAAGATGACCCGCCGCCGCCCAGCGACGAGAAAAGAGGCCGCGGAAGACCGAAGAAACACAAACCAAGCACATCAACATCGATGGCAGATGGTATGAGACATTCCATATAATACATGCAAAAAAAAATACTTCTCAGTTCCAAGCAAATGACTTAATATGTTATATGTATAACGTTACATGTAACAAAATTAACTTTACTATCAAAATAAGTCTATCGAAATTGTAATTTAGTTTTACTTATGTCGAAATTCGTCTTTTTATTGTATTTTGGTGGTTGGTTATCGTAAACTAATTATGTTTTTGACGTGATTTGTAATTTCTTATAGATGCCACACAGAGGAAACGTAGTCGTGTCAAGAAGGACCAAAATAGTCTGGTTGATGGTAATTTTTTTTTTTTTTGTATATAATTATGTTATATGTATATGATAACGTAGAAATTATAGTAATAATTTTCTTTGCTCATAAAAGAACATATCTTAATCTTAACTAGACAACACATGGCATGTACCAATATATGGATATAGCAAAACTTCCATCTAGTTTTTGACTAATACAAATGTATGTATATTTTTATTACAGATTTACAATATTCTGACAGTGGAAGTTCAGGTCTAGAGGAAGTCGAACAAAAAGATGCAGCTGAAGCTATGGTACAATTATCAGTTCGACCTGGTCAGTTTATAATAAAATATTTTTTTATTATCATTTCTGTAAGCTAAAACCTAATGAATTTACTAAACAACTTATTTTTTATGTATCCAACAAATTAATTGTGATAGCAAGTCATATAAATACAGTTCTGTGATTAAAATTCGACAGATGACGACATTCCTGATTCGAGCTTCGATACTTCTGAGTTCCTCATCAAGCGCGAGGTTCCAGACGAGCCGCACGAGCTGGTCGACCTGGACAGTCACAGCACTGACTATACTTACCCCGCCGTTGTAAAGGTAATTATAATATACACTACCACAGTATTGAATACATTACATACACTTGTTGCCTGTGACTTCGTTCGCGTGGACTTCGGAATTAATGTCGTATAGAAATGTATACAGTGTGTTGAAACAAAAGAAACGCAACGAACCGGTAGCGACATCTTTAGGTCGCGATGCCTGACTTCACTCCCACAAAGCAAAGTTATTCCTCGATCGTGTGGTCACGGAATTCCAGGATAATTTGTATCCTTATATAATTTGTATTCTTCTGCTATCTACGTTTTTGCACTGTAAAGTATTTATAAAATCCGTTTAGCAGTTTTTGAGCTAAAGAGAAATTAATAACCATATATGGACCAACCAAACGTGGACTGGCTCGACCGGGGAAGTACCACCATCTCAAAGAAGATCGGGGTGAAGTAGCCTTTAATGACTGCGTTTCGTGCGATGAGTGAAAGCCGGTTGCCCTTTCCCTGTTCCAACCTTTCCTGCCACTTCCTTATTCCCACCCCTCCCTCTCCCTCAATAACCAAGGTTGGCAACGCATCCACAATATAAGACTTGTTGTGGATGTCTATGGGCGACAGTGACTACTGCCCATAAAGTAGGCCGTCTGCTCGTTTGTCACCTCCCTCATTAAAAAACCTTCGTATTTATAATATTAGTACAATTTTGCCCTGGCGTAGTCGATGCCATGGTAATAAGAAACAGTACAGGCACTTGATCCGATGTTTAAATAAATAAGGTAAAACGTCTGTAGACCTTAAAACTAAATAATACATTAGTAACAATGACCATATATATTAAATATTTGCGGATATTCCACTACCTATAATCCTCAAACTAATGCAAGGCACCTCTTATTATGTAAATGGTAAAACGGGGGAGGGGGAACAAATGTAAATCTAATCCATACTTCCATCAAGTATCGAGAAGATTACATAATATTTTTTAACGCTAGTTTCTTCCTAAAGCACACACAAACACACGCAGAGTTATTATATCCTGTGATGGGCCCGCCAATAAAAAGATAATAGAAAAATGTTATTTCACCGTTTTTCTTGGGTAAAAAGAAAACACGAGTTTTGGTACATTTATGATAAAAAAATGGACGTTAATACACTTATTAATATTGCTAGTTAAATCTACGCTTTGTTTTAAATTTATACAAAATTAATCAACGAATTCTTTCAAGTGAACAGATTTTAAAATGATTTATTTGTCCTCAATTATCTCGTGTGCGTCTTGTCAACCATTCTCACCACTCGCATAAAAGAAGTGAATAGCATCAGTTCTCGGATGTTTCTATATTTGAGCATAAGACTTAATTCATATTATTTTGTATTAGGAGGAACCAATCGAGCCGGACATGAACATGGATCCGCCAATGATGGACGCGCTCCCTGAACACACACAGTTTAAAGAAGAGCCGCTTGAGAACTGGCAGGTTGGTTGAATTTAACTATCAAATCTTAAGGACTATTTACCTTTATATGGTTTTATATTGAAAAGGTATTATAAGAAAATTACTGTATTGTATTTTATTTAGATATATGTTAAAAAAATTTATATTTAATAATATTAAATTTCCAGCCGGACCCTGTAATTCAGGATGACCTAAGAGTAACGGACAGCGAAGAAGAAGCAGAAGATGGACTTTGGTTTTAGATATATATTTTTTTTATTTACATAGATTAAAATGTAAGAATAATAATGTTTGTTACATAAGCTAAATAAATGAATTTATTATGGAAGATTATGTTTTATTTATATAACAAATTTCTGAATCGATTTTATGACACATCGTTTAATATCGATGATGTATCTCATAATCGATATTAGACGATATTTTTGCAGTCTTTTTAAACTTCCAAATTTTGAAAATATCTGGAATAATATAAAGCTTGTTTATTCATTTTATTATAATTATTGGTTTATTTATTTTTGATATTTTTTAAAATTATCTTGGAACTTTTTTATTTAAGGATACATCCTTATATATTTAAGTGGCAACATTGGTTTTACATGTTGCAACCCTATAAATGAAGTTTTATTATATTAATAGTAAGTGATAAATAATGATAAATAAATGCGATGGACCCAGCACCCGCACGGTGAATCCATAGAATGCTGAGAGGTTTCGTCTCAAATAATAAATAATAATTATAATTTAGCCAAGACAGAAATACGCTTAAATTAAAAACCCAATTAATTCTTAATCAACATTCAGCCCTACCTAACTAGCTTAAAAACTAATCTGATTTTAAAATGGTTAAACCATTCGCAAACTTAATAATGTTTTTGAATTTAATTAAACGAAACAAATTTTTATTTATATAGACATAATATATAAGACAACCTGCAATATTACCATATGTGAAGGGAGTTACTGACAGAATAGGCAACATCTTGAAGAAGGTTTCGATCAAGACTATTTACAAAGCAAATAAGAAAGTGAGCCAATTTTTGAGACCTATCAAGAGTTCTATTCCTTTAGAACAAGCGGGTGTATACAAACTCGATTGTGACTGTGGCTTGTCATACATTGGACAAACAAAGAGGAGCATCGGTACAAGAGTTAAAGAACATATCTCAGATATCAAAAATAGGCGCGCGTCGAAGTCAGTGTGTGAACACACAATGGACAAACCAGGCCACTACATTCGGTTTGATAAACTACAAATTCTCGCTCGGGAAGACAAGTATATACCGAGGTTAATTCGCGAGGCTATTGAAATTAAAAACTATCCCAATTTCAATAGAGAAGATGTCTGAAATCTATCCAACACCTGGGACCCCCTCCTTAAAAATATAAAATCCCATGTCCGTGACACCGTAAGCGCATTCTGCCGGCATCCAGAGCGGAACGCCAGAAAATTCAGAAATCGATGGCGGTAGATGGTAAATAACAAGGTACCGATCGACAGACATTCACATCTCGTCTGCCCGTTATCACGTCAAAGTCGGGTTTATGTAGTTTTAAAATAATAAAATCCGCGTAGTATATCCGAAAATATATTAGTTTCGTTTAAATGAATAAAACTCGAGAAAGTCTTCGATCTCATTAAACATAATATATTAATAACATTTTGTTTCATTTTATCAATTTAGCACTCACTTATTTTTATTAAGCTGTCTTCATTCGCACTGGAATTGTGTGATATCTTGCCAATGTCAAAGTTTTTATTTGTTGGACGAATTATTATCTCGGGTATTGTGAGAAGAAAACACGAAGAAGTTTGTCGAGTTGAATAAATGCGTTTATTTTATTATTATTGTTATTATTGTTTTTAAAAAAGACTAATCACTAACATATTAAGTTTTTTATAAATCATGTCATTTATAAGTAGATGTGTTTAAGTTTTTAACTGTCTATTTATTGCTATACTCTTAATGCCCTTAAAAAATATTTAATATTAATATAAACAGTTTATTGCTTTAGATATTAAGAGTAAAATGAAATAACAATTCTAATTTTGAGGCTCACTGGCATGATTACAAATATAATGGTAGCTAACTGTAACTGACTCCAACCTGTGCCACGGCCTGTATAACCTTGCCAAAATAATGAGCAATAGAATATCGCTTTAATTCGTGTTTTCGTATTATATCTGTAAATGAAAATTTCCAGTTTTCTAAAGACGGTTGTTGGGTATTTTTGGTTTATTTAGGTCCAAAACTACGAGAGTATCAACTTTACGAAAATTTATAAAAAAGCATTATCGACGTACGATTCTTCAATTAGGTGCTTCACGCGTGTCACTATTATTTAATAAAATTTACTTATATTAAATAAAATCTGTACACTTATATGTTGAATATGAATTATGTTATAGCTATATTTCAAAATGACCTGAGTATTCACTATTGTTTACATAAACCGAGCTTAGATTCCGACTTGTAACAATTAACTACAATTATTTGCGTTACAAATAGTCATACAATTATCACTAGTTATGTACGTTAAGCGCTTCTTACTGATGATGTTCATTAAAAGTGCTCTTTATTAAGCTCATAAAGACTACTTTGTAACTGTTACATAAGATCCAATAACAATTACAAGTTTTATAATAAAATTTTAAGTTATAATAAAGCAATATAATGGAATTGTATAACAGCTGCAGAGCGTGTCGCCACAAATTTTTTTATACCTGTATTATAAAGGACTTTCCAAAACGAATCTAAATGAGTTTTAGAAGCTTAACGAAATTTAGGATTTGGGAACGAATTTCGAGGATTCGCATAATTGCGATTATTGGGGTTTCAGAGAGAATTTTAATTTATAATAAAAATAATGAACTTCTAACATTGTTTTCTCAATTATGTTTAAAAATAAATAAATTACGGTCAACAATAATTTGCATTAATTATAGAGAGGTCGTTGAAATGCGAATATAAATAATAAAGTAGCTTTTTATTTGTAACTTTGTAGTTTTTGATCTATATATTGTTGCATCATCTTAACCACATGTTTAGTTTTGCAATTAGTCGGTTTCAAAGAACTTTTTATCTCAAAACTTCCAAGACAAAAATAAGGGATGGAGTACTATTTTATTTAGTTAGTTTGTATGTATGTTTTTGTTTATTTAACACATATGATTATGACTTTGTATGTGTTAAATAAATAAAATCGTGTAAAATATTAAATATTGGTTTGCTTCTAATAAATTCAGCAAAACAAATAATTGATCTTTGTATTCGTATGGATTCAAATATTTTTTCAATAAATTTGATTATTCTTGGAATTATGTGTTTTGGATATAAATTTTATATTAAACGTAGGTACTTTTTGGTGATATTATATGAAAACAAACAACAAAGAAGAGCTAACAAAAAGTAACAACGCTCTACGTGTTATCACAATTGAGACATTACTTCCTCAAACTACCGAAAGAATAACTGTTGTTAAAGTAATGTTATTATTATCCCTAAACCGTGAAAAAAAAAATGATTTTTTGATAAAATTGTCACTAAAAACACATTTGAAAGCAATTTTTAAGTTAAAGCACGTAGGCTATATAGCGTTTTATCTATGAAAAGCTTTTGATCATAGGAAGAAAATCGATTACAACGCGTCCTTGTAATATCGTCGTCAATATTGGAGACCCAGTTTTTTCTTTTTTCTGTAATATGTCACGTACTGCATCCCAAGCTAAAATGTTTTATATTTTTGTCCTCTTACAAATTAACTCTCACCGTTCATTCAAAAAGGTGGTAGTTAGATAAAATGAAAGCATTTATTTTATTTAACGAGCAGGTCTATTATATGGTGGCATTATTATAGCTAGCTATTTTGACCAATGGAAAACAGTATATGTACATATATCCCGTGTTCGAATTACAATTGAGATTTTAGAAAATAAGAAAATTTAATGAAGTTAAATTGAGGAGTTCGGTAAATGTATCATCACAATTGAATGAAGCCGAAAAAAGATTGAGAGTATTACTGTGAAAAAAAAATGTCTACCTTATTTATCTTAATGTGAGCTGCAACTCAACTAATTCATATTCATCTAGCAAATTAATTTATATTAAAGCTGTAAGGCAAGGGACAGCAATGCGCCTAACAGTACTTTCATATCCACATATGTATATACATATATGTTTGTAACAAGCATCAGTGTTATTATTATTAATAATAGCTTATTGTTTTACTTTTTTATTAAAGAAATACCACAATCATCGCTACTTTTTAATCATGTTACTTCGGGTGGGTTTTCACTTTCATGTTATAAAATTTTGTTTTCTTTATACCGGCTGTCTATTGGATATTAGTCGTAGGTAATACAGTCTCAAAAGGACAATCTAAAGTGTTTCAAACAATGTATTTTAGAACTGTTGTCTTTAGGAATATAAAATATTAAATGAGTTTAGCATTTAGCAGAGAAGGGTTAGTCAAGCACTGGCACTCATCGCTTGAAACGCAGATTATGCCTACTTACGCTGATCTTCTGTAAAAAGGTACATATACAAGCTATAATTCATTGATCACTGCTAGGATACTCCACGTCAGAAATAAAAAAAAAACATTCAAATGAATTAAATTTGTACTAGTTTATACACACAATAATTACTTTCCTATTTAAAAGATCCGATTTGTAATGTTTAACTTATAATTTGTCCGTGACTGAATTTCGAGAGTACTACTTTTAATATTTAATTAAAATTAAATATTTCCTAATAAGCACAATAAAATTAAATATAACGTAAACATCACAAATGTAGTGCTTCATAGACATGTATACATCACGTCTGTTTACCAAAGAGAACAAGCTACAAATCTTTGTTACATACAACCTTTCTTTTTATAAATTTATGGATCCTTATGTTTTTAAAACTTAAATAAAACTAAACAAACATTCCAATGCCATTCACAGCGTTTTTTTTTCTTTAAATTTTATCGCTTTTTAAATATATGCCAATAATCAGCCATTCAAACATAGTCTGCTTTTAATATTATAAGTTTTTAATCACAAGTACTTTCTTACTAGCCACTTAACGGATTTTAATAATTGGTTAATATCTAATTTCTGTAATTATATTTGTTCATTGCATTATTTTAACCACGCGTAAGGATGTAAACCTTCTACTTGTTTTAGACTAAATTATGCATGAATAATCCAATTTCAAGGAATTAAAATCGTTAGTGTTGGAACAATATGATTCTCAAGTAACATAAAATGTATAAATAATTTCAAATTATAAGATTGAAGTCACCAACCCGTCTTGAGCAAGCGTGGTGATTAATGCTCTAACCTTCTCCATGCGAGAAGAGGCCTGTGCTCAGCAGTGGGCTCTGATAGGCTGATGATGATGATAAAATATATTACGTAAGATAAAATTGTTTAGTTTTACTGAATTAAATTTATTTTTTAATTTATCCACACAATTTTCATTTTTCAACCATAATTTTGGATAAGCTAAGTCTCCAATTCCATATTTGAAGTCATTCACCGTTATGACTATTCTAACTCACTACTTTTATTTTATTTTGTATTATTATTTTATTTTAATTATTATTTATTTTTAAATGTAATTTTTTTTAACTTTTATCATCAATATTGTGTCGTCTATTGTCTTCTTTTTGTTGTTGCAATGTGTAAAACTTAACAATGGCGTTAGTAGTTGCTTGGTGGCATGGCATGGCGGCTTTGATGATTTACTGCACAGAAGTATCAAATAATTGGTTGGTTCATTAGTTATTTATTTTGTTTTAAAATAATGTAATATTTTTTTTATTTAATAATTACTTTCTTGTTGTTTTCTCAAAATAACAGAGTAATACAGATTGTACTTAATATTTATCATAATATGTGTTAGTAGAAAGGTTTTTTTTTACTTCTACAACAATAAGTCATTGATAGATTATGTGTAAAAATTTATAAAAAGTGTGTTTTTTTTGTCTTTTTTTTATTTGTTATAGGTTCAACGTTTATAGTTATATTTCGATTAAGGATTAAATAATTTTTTAGTATAATTTAAAGTACCTACATTATTGTCGCAATAATTTTAGGAAGAGTTTTTTTGTACTCAAAATTCTTTGCGACGTTAACTAACCAAATTTATTTTAAGAAATTTCAAATATTTCTTATTGATGCTTATTTATAGAGTTTTTATTACTTCAACTTATTAATAACAGTAGGTTCGATAAGTATAGGTCCTTAAGGCGAAGCATAGTGTAACTCATACGTTATACTACAGGTAAATCTATTCATAACTTCTAGGAAAAATATTGATAGAAGATAAATTACGAAAGTAACTTACAAAAGTAAATGTGGCCACCTTAAAATATTAATCATAGATTTTGGGTTAACTTAAATAAAACTTTTGTAAGCTATTGCTACTGTTTATTTTAAAATAAGGCATTTTAAAAATTGTAGTCTTTTTTCAATACATTTACAATTGAATTCAATTTAAATAACGTCTGACAAAGGAGTTCAATTTCTTTTTATTAAACATAAACATATTTATAGGTTACTTATTTAATTAAAACCTTTTTGGTACAGACATAATTCTCTTTTGAGTTATCTTGTTTTTTGGTATCATGGGGAAGCGAGTATTTTATTTCACGCATCGGTTTTCCCGAGAGATTTCAAACATAAAGGTCAAATTGGATCAAATAAATGAAATGGTTCCATCTATCAACCACAGAGTTGTAAGCGATATTCATTTTCTTGATTGAAACGGCAGAATAGAAAACCTGTAGGTATTCTTACTGCCTTGTTCAAAGGAGTACCGTATAAAATGGTGACTATGTTTTTTTGATTTCATGTATTAGGTATGCGATTTATAGTTCAGAATAATAATGACTATAATTTACAATAAATTCACCGTTTAAAAATACCTTCATAAGCTAACAACGAGATAGTGTCCATTGGGTACAACGATTCGCCGTCAAGAATTGAACAACGACGTCTGCTTTGCATTTATTTATTTTTATTGTCAGTATTCTTTTTAATTGCATTAGCATTAAGAATGTGTAACTATTTTATATTTAAACACATACATCAATAATTCGGTGAATAGCGTTGATAAAAGTGTAAATTTATTTAGAAACCTTATCCTCTAAACAGTTTTTTTCTTAACAGAATGAGTTAAACCCTACTGAACAAAGCAAAGCAATTTGTATTGCGATTTGAACGCTTACGTTTACACTAAGATTGGGCTTTAAAAGAAATAACGTCATTGCCGTGTTTTCTACTATATAATAAATACAAAACAACGAATGTCGGTATATTCAGTATAGATACAGTTATACTTATAACTAAAGCAAAAATGTATGTCAGTATATTATATACTTAACTAGGTACTTAGTAAAAAAATCCATGCATCCCTGAACACGTTATCCAGATACATTATGCATACAGATTTTGTACAAAGAAGCTTTGCGTTCTATATAATAAAGTGGTTATTATAGAACGGTGATCATGCACTCGTATATTACGAGAGAGTATTAGACCGATATTCGAAGAGTAAAGTTTCGAAATGCGGTGAAACAGCATCTTGTAATAATTAAGATACGAATCGAGAATTTCACCAATATTTCATTTATTAATGTTAAGAATATAATAAACGCAAGAAAAACTATACTTTACTTAATAGTTCTATTATTTAAATTCGGAAAGAGATTTATTTAATCCGATTTCAATACAACTATTTGTTTTTTCGATGGCGTTAAAACTTGAAATTTAATAAATTTGGTTAAAGGCCCGAGCAAAATAACTGACAGTCTCATCATAGATGAAGATAGAATACCTAACTAAAATTAATTTATTTTAATTCTGTAATATTCAAAGAAGTGTGTTTTTGCTTTGACAATATAATTTTTAAGGATAGGTTGTCAGCTCGTCAGCTGGATCTGCGTGTACTCTGAAAAAGACAATTCAAGATATATTGTAGAAAAAATCAGGCCTGAAACATATTGTATCATGTAGTTGTACGAATCAATGCCATTTATTGATATGGTTCCCAATAAATTTGTATAAATTATATTATAAGAAATATAAAAGTTATAACTACAGAAGTTATATAAGATAATGTAAGGAGCGATATATAAATAGCAATAAAATAGTCTAATGTAATTTATAAACGTAAGAGGCTCTCCACAGCGACAGCGTATACAAGGACTTCTCGTCATTTAGATTCTAGCAGACGCCGTATATGGTCAACTGTCAAGTGAGAATATAAAATTATTATATAGGAGTATGTGTCTCATTCTATTCTCTGATACAACTTCGCCTTCGATGAAGTTTGTCACGGTTACATGTTGTTTGCATGAACCCTTAAATATTAGCGAACATGTTAAAAATAGCTACTTTGGGCGGTCGTTGTGATATCTATATTTTTAATAAAAGGTATCTATTCTCAGACAATTTGATCTCTGTTAGATGTGTCTTTTGCTATTTATTTAAATGTAGAAATCTGAAAAACTTATTTAATATTAAGTAATTAAAAATTATTTACTGTTGATATTTTTAGTAAAATGATATCAATTTCGACAAGATGTCCGACTTAGTAATATTCGTCGCGCTGACAAACTGTCACCCCTTCAGTATAATTGACAATTACTTTGTAATCGAAGAACATAAAGCACATAATTTTAGAGATAAAGTTGTTAACGCAAGACACTCATTTACAAACCAGATGAGCATTGGCGACAGCAATGTAGAAAAATCAATTTTGTTTATTTAACACCATTAATTATAATTTTCGTGACAATGAAAAGAAAAATTAGTTACTAACTATGTTATAAGACCGTATATATCTCAAACATATATTGTTTAGATGTATTTTCGTAAATTAGATTAGTGTTCATAGAAATAAACTAACAGTGAGAACGAATTGTATATTTATAATCGATATAGATTAGATTATATTTACTGTTTCTTGGTAATATGTATACCTTTCAGATCTGGAGTACACAAAAATACGTATAAAATATATAAAAATGTTTTGGTATTTATTTCGCTACAAGTGCAATTGAGAACGCTAGTGTTCACATGTCCACATTATAAACTTCAAAAATGTATACTATTAAAGCCACCTCTTAGCATCCTTTGTGACTTTTCCGGGATGGTTCGATGAGTGGCTTACCGAAGTTGGAGGAGTATGTAGGTAAATTCATCATTTTTATTTCTTAAAAGTAGGAAATAGCTAAATATACGCCCTGCAAAAAGATCAATTGATGTGTTATATTCCTGAGGTCACGGAGGATGTGCACATTTTTACACAAAAAGAAAGACAATTTTTCTTAAAAACCCGATAGCCAGGATTTTTTTCATAATGTTTTCCTTAACCTTCCTCTAGCTACATTTTTAGATTCATTCGACACAAAAAAATTATTCAGGCCTGAAAGGGATTCTAGGACAAGCCCTTTCTACTTAAAATAATACCATAACATTACAAACAAACACAAATTAAGTCATTAAATAATCGTTATTATTATTATTAGTATATAATGAATAAATTATTTTAGGTATCATTTAAGAGAAGTATGTATTTGTTATTGTTACTTGAATATATAAATCTCGTGATTCACAATTATTTAAATAAACGAAAAGTTTATTTTAACTTAAATACAATTCTACCAACTTCATTCATTTGAAACGAGTTACTTTACGTAATTAAGAATTTAGCATTAACCCTTTTCAATAGTGGAATGAAACCAAACGAAAGATTCGAAATTTCGTTAATTGGTTCGGCTTTATGAATCCTTTTTAATTATTTACTTCTGTTTGTTTTATATAAATCGTAATATACTTTTTTCAAGATGATGAAGTAGGATATTTCATATACTGGGTATAAAAGACTTGAATTCAAAAGAAAATTCTTGTCCATGCTCAATGGTAAAAACAAACTTAAACTTTTCTACTTTGACATGATACAGTATGGCATAACTATAGACAAAACTATATGCAAAGAAACTGAATTTCATTTCGAGAGTTTTATCAAAACTTATCAAAGTTAGCACAGTGCGTCTTTGAATCTTAAATAAAGAACTTTCTCAAAGAAAACACTCGGATATAAAAGGATCTTTTTTATTTTCATTTATTACATGGTTTTTCAGAATTTTTGATCTTTAAACAATTGGACAAAGTTGTAATTTTAAATAATTGGATATTTAATATTATATGTTAAAAAAATGGATTATATTTTATCATATTTCAATTATTTAAAGAAATAGGTTATTGCTTTAACGAGCTTTTACATGACACATAAAAATATTCAACCATAATAGTTCTCGAATATTGTTCCAATATTTCCAATTAACAAAGAAATTTTGCTATTTCCAAAGAAGCTAGAAAAAATATTCATAAAACACAATCAAAAACAGTTTTTTTTGATTCTGTTACTTAAAACTTTGCTTCTTTAGAACCTATTTAAAACAATAGTTCCGAATAACATTGCCTTTGTATTCAATCAGAGAGAGAAGTTTTAGTTTGAAATCTAGTTGAAAACAAACACCAGGTGGGAATTAGTGATCTGTTTGAGAAAGTTAAACAAAGCATTGCAAGTGGAACTGTAACGTGCTAGGAATCTTGTTTGAAGCTTTGTTCTCTGACCAACCAAAATGATAGATGTACCATGAAAGTTGCCTCAAGCTACAATCTTAACAGATTTTACTTAACAGTCTTCCAAAATGTTCGGTTACTGAAGTAATTGTAGTAAAAATTATCGATAGTAAAACGATTTGCTAAACTGGTATACTAACAACTGTTAGTAATTATAGGTATATACTAAAAAAAGAATAAAAAATGTGGAAAAAGAGATATCATGATAAAGTTTTGTTTATTGAATTTTAATATTTTGTATAATATTTTCTGTAATAAGTACAATTGATAATTTTAATATTTTCCCCGATGTATTTAAAATGTAAATAGGCTATTGGATTTTAAATAGTCGTTCATGAAAGTGCCAAAACCTTTGTAAATATTACTGAACGAAATTTGACATGATTTAATAATGAATATAAAATTAATTCATATAGACTATAGTACATACAAATATGTTTCTCGAAATTAAAGGAAATAAAAGTAGAATTATATTGGAAGAAACGGTTTCATATCTGTTTTACAACCACTCGATGACGCATTGCTTAATATTTCTAATAGAATTTCAAAGTTCCAATTTCAAAATGATCCAATATTGCTTCAAATTTGAATCAGAATAACAATTCGATATTGAAAATGAAAATTTAGATATCTTTTCTATTATAATATTGGCTTAAGACTGTAGGGAATGAGAAGATTTAAATGCAATTTACATACATATTACGACCATTTTAAAATGCATACTATTTTATATATTTTATTTTAGTTTTGCAATATTCAACACTTTATAACGTGCAAATGGACGAGAGATTGTTTCATTGATTTATTTCAATGTAGATAGATTAATATTTATCAGTTGGACTTAGCATTATAACTTTCAATGTTTCGCTAAAAAAAGTCGATCTAATGTTACGGTTAACAGAAATAATACGTAGTTTGATTGAATATAATAAAGTCAAGAATAAAATTAAATAATTATTAAGTAAAAGTATTAAATTATTAAGTAGTTAAGTTTATAATATATAGTAAAGTATAAGTTAAATAAATTTTCCAATCAAAATAACAAAACCAAACCAATCAAGTTTAGTCGCAACTTTCTTTTTTAGTCTTTGTTACGTCTTTTTTGCACAAATTGCTGATGATATAATCACAAGCGAGGCTGATGAACAATTTTATTAAACCTTAATGAAACATATTATTAAAAATAACAGATTTTTATTCAGAGAAAAGGCAAGGGATTTTTATTTTAAGCAGTTTCTTCTATAGACGTGCTAATATTACTGTTAAGGTGTTTTATTTGCATTTTAAGTCACGTTGGCTGTATAATTATTTTGATATACTTATTATCTTTATAAGATTTTTTCAATTATCTATTACTGCTTCAGGATAATGTCCCTTAAGAAGAAGCAGTTTCAATTCACTCAGTGATCCACACTATTGCATATATTTTAAAGATTGGAATAAAAATAAACGAAATTATTAATAAACTTAGTGAAAGCATGTTTAAGTAAAAAATAATAAAGTGTAGTTCAAACCAGCTCTACTTTTAAAGTCTAATTGTCGTTGAATTGTAAATAAAGAACTCGTAATTTTTCTTTTAAGGCGATAAGTCTTTTTTAATAATTTATATCTATTTTATAAAACGAAATTCCATTGTGGACAAAGTAATCGTTTTCATGGCTCAATAAAAGAAAATTGTTTTTTATCAAAGCTTGTTTCGATCGAGTGCGATTGAAGGATAATAGGGTAGGTACAATACACAATTTGCTTAATCGACAGAGGATTGCAAAGTTGGACTAAATATAATTGGGAAATTGTTCTAGATTTTTGTTTATTCTCACTGATAGACTATTGAAATGAAATGTTAATTATTAGTATTCAAAAACCTTTCAATAGCAACGCTAGAATTTTCCAATCCCCGTAAAGGTGCTTCAAATGGCTTGAGCACCCTTAGATAGGTAGAATAATCTTAGGTAGGTAGGAAGGCCGCGGGTATTGTTCCACCTTTGTCTTTGCGGTTTCCTTTGACAAGGTTGATAAGCGAAATAGTCAGTTTCACTGATCTCCTCTGTGGCTTTGCGGCAATGACTTGCAGCCGAGGAATAGCACTGCTGCCCCGGTAATAATGTCGTCAATCATCTTTTCCTTAGTGCTGGCCACTGTCGCCAGCTCTCAACTTCCATGAGCCTAGCCACTCACCCGGGTGTGATGACCCCGATGCCGTTGTTAGATTAAGGACGTTAGGGATATTTATTTTAAAATAAAATAAAAGCTATGGAATGTAGAAAAAAGTATCTCTCTAATTTGCATATGAATAAGAAACACCTACTAAATAAACTGTTTATTTGTTTAATTTAAGATTTAATATAAGAAATAAACTTAAATATTAAGAAATATTTAATTCAACAATAATTTAAGTGAATAAAATTTCGATACATAATTTCAAATCTTTTGTGGCCACACACATATGTACATACGTATGTGTAATGTCCTTAATGAATAGTTCGGAATAATATTAATTTATTGCCGCTCTTGCCTAAACTTTTTTAAAGATTTAATAGAACATATTCTAAATTCAGTTAGTCATAAACTATTGGCAGATTGAAGCACTAAATTTCTTCTCATGTAATCTCGCTGGACATGTATTATAAAAATTTATTCCTTTCAAATTTTTATAAAATTTCTATAGCAAGAAGGTATTTTATGTATTTTATCACTGCTCCGTCAACAAAACTAACATAAAATGTAATGTTTCACAATATCATCTTACATATTTCAAAATGATACGATATTGTTTCTAAAACCTTATACTATTTCAATATTGGAAATGCAAATTCAACAATCTTTTATATAAGGTATTACAATGTCTTGAAAGCTGTACAAAATACGATGTTCACAAAAATATAAAATCAGTCTATACTAGAGACTTCAATTTGAAATTATTATACATGTTAAATGTTTAATATCTCAAATTCATATAAAAATTGTTCTTGTGTTTACTGTTATAAATATAAACATCATTTACAAGAACATATCAAGAGCTTATTAACTATAGAAGAATTAGCTGAAAAAATGTAAGCTTGACTTTAAACAAAAAAATAATAATATCTTAATGAGAAATAAAAATAAAACTATATTCGAAAGGGTTTAAAATATTCCTTGATTATGTTACAGAAAAATCCTTTTACCAAGCAGCCATCTGTTATATGAGTTTATCTGAAATGTAATAAGAATATTGTATGTATAATTTAGTGGCAGTGGACTTTGAAATAAAAACAGTCAAAGGCTATATTTTAAAATAAGGTGGTGGATGCTAAACACTTAACCTGTTTATTAGTTGTGATTTGTGTCAATTTCGTGATATGTACAAGTTCAAAGGATTAAGCATTAATGTATTTATTGTGATAAACAAAATTTTATTAGCAGTTAAAACATTTATAATGATTAAAGTCATTTTCATAGCTATTTTCTTTTTATAGAGTTTAAAATGGAAAATTGTATTGTGTCATTTCTCCTATGTTAATGGAACGAATTATTTTTGAAGTAAGCAGAATGACAGTTATATTAACATACTATAAATAAATTTAAGAATTTCCATTAAAATATGCATTATGTTTGTACGATTTTTGATTAAATAAAGTCAGGAATGACATCATGAAGGTAGTTGAAGATTATTAACAAGTTTCCAGAAATGTTTTGTAGGTAGGTCATGGTATTAATTCTAATAATACACGTATTTCGCATGGAAATTCAGTGACTGCAAGGATACTTCAGTTAATTAGCACCGAGCCTCTGACGGAATGGAGTGAAAGTTTGGTCTGGAATCGCATCAGTATGTCAATCTGTGTCTACAAAGTGCAATTTTCATAATTGCTGTTAAAATTAATAATAGAAAACAATCATTAACAATTTTTATTTTACCAGTTCCAAAAATCCGTATACTTAGTTAAAATTTGCTCTCGGGTAAAAGTATTAAATAGAATATACATAAAAGCTTATATATCTTGACTTAAGATATTTGTGTGAAAATTATTTTAAGGATTGGTTCCTTATATAATTTCGTTGACGTTTTTAACCGTGCAACTATACTAAATAACTATTGTCTTATCTTTTATATATCTTTGTATATATTCATAAATATTTATGATATTTCACCAATTTATCTAGGACTTCAATAATGAAAAATACGAAAAAAAAAAAAATAGTTTAATCAACAGGAAATATTAAAAAATTTCTTATTCCTTACTACATGAAAAACCATATTTTCTGTTAAGTCGAATATTTACGATATTATCGAGAAAATATTTTATGTTTCATTCTCAGAGCGTTTTACTTGATTCTACTTAAAATAAGACGATATAACACTGGATTTTTCAACTTCTGAATTTCCGCTTTAACTTCGAAGTGGCGATAAAACATTTTCGTTTAAGTATTATAAAAGCGATACAATATGGAAGTATAAGCTAAATCCTGAGAAACTATTATTTACGGAAGAGCAAACTCTTTTTTTATTTTTTTCTATGTATTTCAAATTAAGTTATTAGTGAATAAAATTTTATAAAGTTTTAATCTACGTTATAGGTGTCATAGATTATTGACCCGTATCATTTACATTTCATAGAATTCAAAGATTGATTGATTGACGATTTCAGTTTAATTTTTAAAAACTGATAAACGTAATATAAATAAACTTAAAAAAATACATTTAGATAATATACTATAATAGTAAGAGTAATTTTTGAGAAAATTCTGAAAGGGTTTGAAAAAAAATAATAATTTGCAACTAAAAGTTTACAAATGCTTTATTGACTTTGTTGTTACGCCATGACTCTTAATTGGCTCGGAGTCATATGTCCAATAAGATAAAATTTCCAAGCAAAGTAAGTACTCAATATTTTAGAGAATAGAAATTAAATGAGGTCCTAAAAATATTTATCCGCTTTTCATAATAAGCAGAAATTAGAAACCTCTTCGTTTATGTTCGAAACATTTGTAGCAAAGTGTGATTTAAGTTTAAACCTACTATTACATTAAGTTTTACTAAGAAACGGTTCATAAATCATGGTGGTACTAAATTTAATGTCTAAAACGACTTTCACTTAAACTTGATATTTAAGTTGGGTTGAACAACTATTCATAATAATGTAAAATTTGAAGTATATATGATTTATATGCTACGTGCTGTTTATAAAAGGTTATATTATAACATACAATAGTTAAAATCCAAACAGAAAGTAAACAATATTTCCATTAGATTTAAAATAGAATTTGCAGTGCATCGGATCATCTTGAAAAAAACCTTATCTACAGATCTTTCTCGTTTATTAATCTGTATTCACAAAAACACAAATAGGAATGAATGCTATTTTATGATACAATAGTTCCTTAGCACATAAAATATTCTGTAAAGTAATTTTGTGCAGCCTCTACGGTTACACGGAGTTGTGTAAATTATAGTAGCAAAAGGAATCCTTATCTCATTTTGGCATATCTGTAGTCAACAAATTTAATAGATAATTTGTATTTGGGATGGCTAGACCACAATATTTATGTGGCGTCATTGTATTCGACAAATAAATTTTTGGCCAATTATTGTTTTCTTTTATTTCTTTTATATTGTTAGTTTTTGTGGTAGCCACATTTCTAGAACTACATCTTGAAAGGTAATTTATTTAAGTCATTGCAATAATCAGTTAGCTATTAACTAAATTTTTTACCTATAACATCAAAATACGCCATTCCTAAGATATAAAAATTTGCTGTTTTGAAAGATAAAAAGTTAAATTTACTACCAATTTCTATAAAAGCTTCATTAAAAATAAAAATAAAAATGTTTTTACAATTAGTGTCATATGAAACATGAATGATTTTATAAAATAAAACAAACTGTTTTTTTTTCAGGTTTTTGAGAATATAAAGAAATAGAAGTTAAAATTTAAAAAAGGAAAAAATCTAAAAACAATGATAACTTCAGGGAGACAAGAGACATCCTTATTGTAAAACTTGTAATAATCTTTTGGCCACATTTTAAGTCTTTTTATATTAAGGCTTGGATCGGTTACTTTTACTATTTCGAGGAGCAGAATCCTCTTTTTCCATGAGCTCCTCATCAATCAAAACATCGAAATCACCTAAAGCTTCTGGGGTTGGAATTTTATTCCACCTGGCGTCGGGAATTCCTCCCGGGGGTACCACGACGGATACAATGTTATCTATCAATTTGTATTTCAATATTCTATCGCTATGAGTTGTTGATTGTAGGGAGGGTGATGCATTTACCTCTACTAGCCAGGGCTTGAGTGCATTATCTATGATAATGTCATAACCGTAACACTCAAAGCAATGACGATCATTCGCCATTACTGGTGCAACCGCTTTCAGTGAATGGACTATTAGCCACTGCATATCAGCGAACAGTTTATCGGTGACTGAACGTCCTCGAGTGCCTTCTAAATAAAGACGGAAATTTTGAATACTCATTTTACCACCATGCAAACTATTGTAGTCACCTCCGTGTTTTTGGACACTTACATTTGTCAAGTGAACGTACATATTGTCCAACTCCGTTACACTAGTGTCATACTTCACCGTACAGAATCTGCAAAATCCATGTTGGAATAAATATGCTTTTAAAGGTCTAAACGAAGTTATTAAGACATATAATCTGAGATCAAACTTCTTCCCACCGATCAACAAAGGGTTGTCAATATAGCGTGATATTACATAACTTTCTTTACTACCCAGTTGAGGGTGTAAGGGTGTTTTCGCTTCTCGAGACCATTTCTTTAACTTGGAAAGTTTATTTATTAGGAAAATCCCAGCTCCTTGAGATTTTCCGCATGGTTTCATGATCCAAGTGCTTTGCGGGGATTTGCGATATTCTTCAACAAACATATTGTAATCGGCCGGCAGCACGTAAGTGACGGGGATAAAATCCAAGTGTATATAGCGTGTTACAGTTTGCCCATTCGCTAACGTCACTTCCTTTTTCTCCGCTAACGGATTACCTTCTCGTTCGAGTTCCTTACGGTACCTTTTTATGTTTTTTACCAGTAAGTCCTTACGAGATAGCTCGTAGTGATTGGGAAAGTGATTTATAATTTGGTTATCGTTCATTCTATACCCACTTTCAATACTGAAAATATTGCGACAGTTTTGTGTGAATGACCAGTAAAAATTCCACTCCTCCTCCGATCCCACTTGAATCCAACCTCTACGTTCAAAGTTTGTTATTATTACAGATTTTTCTAAATCCGTACAATATGTAACACGGCCTTTATCCATTTTATTTATAGATATCCCAAAAGAAAATAACTAAAAATAAAACTACAAAATATAAAGAAAAATAAAATAAAAATGTTGGTAGTTTCAGTGTCAAAAAGAGTATATGTCAAATTTTAGTTTAGTTGAAAAAAGTTTTAATGCAAAATAATATTGATAGTTGTAGAGTCTGTACGGAGTGAAAACCATAAATGCTAAGTAATGATATTGTTTATAAATATGGCAATCCGATTCAGACAATTAATAATAATATTTTCTTATACCACGTATAAGCATTTCGATACTTAATATTTTTGAATATCCTTAATATTTGATCTTCTTGAGCTTATTTCGAACATTGATAATAACGAAATATAAAAGTTATTTTAATTTTAAAATATTTACTTTTGTTTCCATTTCGGACAAAAAGCATTTTTTTTCCCTAAATAATACATTTTATTAATACGCAACATTGTAATTCTTATTTGTACATTTAATTTTTCATATTATGTATCAAGATGTTTGTACCTACTATTAAACTATTATATAAAGACGAAGCAATGCTACCAACATAACAAAGATAGGTATTAATGCCGCAGTGACCTCAAATCATATGACCGGTGTCTTTCGTTACAGACTATTTCTACTTCATGTTTAAAAACTACTAAACTGACTAGTTATAACATTGTATACAAAAAGTGATGAGAAATTTTATTACAATAATCTTCATAAAACTTGTGTTTGACATCTCAAAACATTTCAAATTATTTTTACTTTCTTTAATACTCAAACATGTCTACTCAATAGCTTTTGAGGATCTGACGAGTTTAACGGAACAGTTTCAGGTTAAGATTGTTTATGGCAAAACATCGGTTCAATAAATATAGATGTATGGATTTTTTTTATCCATGTTTTTAAAGATATATATGTATGTTTATATATAATAATCGTGAGGTTGTAGTAACAACCGTTTTTTTTAAATAGGGGAATAATTACAAGTAAAACTTATTAATTATTTTCCTGAGCTGCATATTGCAATTTATAAAAACTTAGTTTTCATATAAAATATCAACAGATGTGGGTGGGCACGTAATCGGTTGTACAGCCCCTACTTCGTTCTTTGTTGTTTGATCGATACTTCATTGGAAATGACACAGCTCAGACGATAATAGAGAGCACAGAAGTCAAATACTGTATTGCTGTGAGTTTTAACTAATAATGAACCAAGATTCAAAGAAAACCGCAGTGACACTTTACGGACGTGTAAATATTCCGCAAGAAAAATGTAGAGTTAATTTTTGTACCGATATGGAAAAGTCGGTATTAATGAGTAATTTTGAACGTCGTGGGTGGCATCAGGTCAGTCAAGATGACGAGTGGAATTTTTATTGGGCGTCGACACAAACTTGTAGAAATTTATTTAGCGTAGAAAGCGGTTATCGAATGAACGATAATCAGATGATTAATCATTTTCCTAATCATTACGAGTTGTCAAGAAAAGACTTACTCGTAAAAAACATCAAAAGATACAGAAAAGATTTGGAACGTGAAGGGAGTCCCTTAGCGGAAAAGGCTGAAGTTGTTTTACATGGAGGACAAGTTGTAACTCGATACGTTCATCTCGATTTCATCCCAGTAACATTCGTTCTCCCAGCGGATTACAACATGTTTGTCGAGGAATATCGAAAGTCGCCACAGAGTACATGGATTATGAAACCGTGTGGAAAATCACAAGGGACGGGTATATTTCTAATAAACAAATTATCTAAATTGAAAAAATGGTCTCGAGAGGCTAAGGCGCCATTCCATCCACAATTAAGTAAAGAAAGTTATGTAATTTCCCGCTACATTGATAACCCTTTATTAATAGGTGGAAAAAAATTCGATTTAAGATTATATGTTTTGGTGACATCCTTTAGACCATTAAAAGCTTATCTTTTTCAACTTGGATTTTGTAGATTTTGCACAGTTAAATACGATACCAGTGTAACCGAATTAGATAATATGTATGTTCACTTGACAAACGTTAGTGTACAAAAACATGGTGGTGATTATAATAGCATACATGGCGGGAAAATGAGTGTTCAGAATCTTCGACTATTCTTGGAAGGCACTAGAGGCAGGGCTGTTACAGAAACTTTATTTGCCTCTATACAATGGCTTATAGTACATTCACTGAAAGCTGTGTCATCGGTAATGGCAAATGATAGACATTGCTATGAATGCTATGGCTACGACATCATAATAGACAACCAGTTGAAGCCCTGGTTAGTTGAAGTCAATGCTTCGCCCTCACTAACGTCTACAACTGTTAATGACCGTATTATGAAATATAAATTAATAGACAATATGTTATCAGTTGTTTTGCCCCCAGATGGAATACCTGATGTGAGATGGAACAAGGTTCCAAATTCTGAGTCTCTCGGCAATTTCGATTTATTAATTGACGAGGAATTTATTGACAAAGACGATGCTACAAATATAGGAGGAAGATCAGTAAAACATAGTAAGAAATAATTTTTAAATTATATTTTGTACGTTCAAATGATATCAGTATTAATAAAATAATAATAAATATAATAATTTCTATAATAAAACAAAAAAAAAAAAACACTTTTTGCGCACACTTTCCACGTAACATATGTAAGATTTAATTTATATTCTGTAATTATGAAATATGTATCGTAGATATGAATTTTAAATGAAAGCGGAAAATAATATTCCATTACTTTGTTTACAAAAAATATTTGATTTAATCTCAAAGCAAAATGGGATACAATAAACGGAATCGAGAGGCCGCGCAATTGTGTCAAAAGCTATCTGTATTGTGATAGGGGTCCAAAGGGATAAATCAACGGTGGAATTTTTTTCTTGTTCGGTTCTTTTTATGCCCAAAAATTTATTTACCTTTAAGTAATAAAAAACTTTTTTATTGTTATCTAGTTACAAAAAAATAAAATAAATACACAAAAAAAGAATGTTAATGCTCACTAGAGAAAATGAAAACAATGTATATGTTATATAAAAAAGAGGCGATATGTAATAGTTTCTACATTTATAAATATGTTTTACTAATGTAACGGCAGTAATTAAAAAAAAGATCCTTACGGTAATAAATTTTCTGATGTTAGTTAACGAACAACGCTCAACAGAAATGATTCTATAGAGTAATTTAGAGTATTCTATACTGATGATGATAATGGACTTTTTAAAAAAGGCCTATACTGATTGTTTTCTTAAATAACAGATCTTTTGCTCTATTTTTTAGCGTAACAACTGCCTTTAAAATTCCCAGAGTTAATAATTTGGAACTCTAAATTGTTAACTCTGAGAATTCTAACTATTTTGCAGCGATTTAATATAAAAACAGTGAAAAATTACATAGTTGATGAAATAGTACTTTAGATATTAATAAATAAATTAAAAAATATGGGTTAAATAGAATCAGTTGACATGTGCGCCGGTTACCGTTGGCTCCGAAATAGAAAAGGAACTATACTAAAAAATAGAAAAATAAAAAAAATACATATTAAATTCATTCGTAAAATAAATAAAGAGAATGTAATCACAGTTTGCAGTTCAACATAAAAGATTGTAATGTCTATGTTATCATAAAATATATAACTTCCGTTTTTCTGCGCCTTTACTTGTATACTTATAACCTAACGTCTATTTCATTAGTTACAGCCAAAGTAATCTGTCATTTAAAACCTTTGTTTTAAAGTAAGCATTATGAAATTTAAACAGTTATTCTACGCTTATTTATATCTGTTGGGGCGATAGCTATATGTGCTTACAATAACATCTGCTTAGTATATGTTACAAAAGCCTTCAACTGCTTACTGCAACATCAACGTTATTATTATGTTTTTGGTAGATTGTTAAATATAATCTTTTATTATTGTATTTTAATATGACTCTCATCTTTTAAACGACATTTAAAAACATAACTTTTTTTTTATTGCTGATAATATTTTTGTAAATATTTGTATTTATCTGATACGCTTTCCCATTTTACGTTATTTATATACCAAAAATCAATATTCTCTATAAGATTCCAGTTGAAAATCTATTAAGCATTTTATATTAATAAGATAATATTAGTGCAATAGAATATGATAGGTTGGTTATAATATCAATATTCGGAGGTGCCAACCTGTATACCTAGTTTAGAACTAGAATAGTGCTTAAAGACATTCTTATCTGATGATAAATGATCAAATTTTTATTCAAAATACTATATTTAAGTAGGCAGCATTAAAACTAAAACGATCTAGATTGATATGGAGAGGTAAACGGTTATATCACTTTAACAAAATAGAGAAGAGGCATTCGGTATTGATGGATTACTTGAAAATATTATATATATTTTTGTTTATGTAAAATGTTATTAGACATTCAATTTACTCAAACGTACGAAACATATCTCGCAAATCTATTTTAGGGCATCTATTTTCTAATTGAGAGAAATAAAAATAAAACAATATTTCTGGCTGTTATTGTTACCGACTACAGAACATTGCTACATGACATTAAACCATTTCTAAGATAAATTTTCTATATATAAACCCTGAGACCAATGTACTTGTATGTTGGGAAGACAAATAGGTACCATAAATTTGAAATTTATCACGTATAAATAACAAAATGCTTTGATTAATTACAAAATATAAAAATTATTTTACCTCTACTTTTATAACTTCATTTGGATAGACAATAATATTTAATTATTATATGGATGTTTATTATAAGACATACTATAAAATTTCTACTAATACATTAATACACAACGAGAGATTACGAGAATAACTTCAAATTTTGGATTCCATGACGATAATAATGATAGTAATATTATTTGTGTATATTATAAATGCTCTCCCTACGTAAAAGGAGAAAAAGTATTTGGGGAGAGCGTCACTTAACATAATAGGGAGCAGCAGATCGTGAAATTAAATGTTTTATTCCGGCCTATCGTCGATGTATCTCAGTTTTATACAGTTTTAATAATTTTGTGAGAATTATATTTCAAATAATAATATAATCGAAATTTCTATTTAATATCAAATACCAAATAAAACTGGTATTACGAAAATATTTCACTGCACAGAATATATTTTGAATAACAACTTATACGACGTTAATTTTCTATTCGGAGTTCAAAATCCAATATTATTTGTCTTTATTGGTCAACGACAAATTTACATATCTCAATAAGGACCACAAATGCTTGAAATCCATTAAAACCTCTTTGAAGTTCAATGTTCAGACGATACAATAGTAGAGGGGTTCTCCTACGTTCGTAGACATAGTATGAAAATAACTTATACTATATTTAAAATCAAGATCAAAGTCACACATTCTATATTAAGATAATTTCGAATTATATTATTTTTTTTATATATAAATAAAAACATAACAATCGGTAAACATATACAGTGACAAGAAATTTTAAAGATAAATACTTCATAAATGTTTTAAAAAAGATCGCTATTGAACATGTCGGTGTATTTGATCTCCATTTCATTCACTATAAACGGGCTTTATGTGATCTGTTACAGAGCACAGCGTGATTGAAATATGAATATACAACTTGACATTTTGATATCTTCTGTTTGACGATACAATACACACTTAAGAAACTCATAGAAGCACGATAAACTAAATTTTACTATAACAAATGAACAAATCTTTTCAAAAACATTAAACGCATTATATCCGTAATATCTTTTTAATGTTAAATAATAGGATGTAACGAAATTTAAGAAAAAGAACAATGAAGACGACACTTAAAAATTTCATTCAATTGTGGATTTTTTTTAACCTAGATCTGGTATATAAAAATATTTATTTTTATTGTTACTTAATATAAGTATTTTCAATGTTTTATAACAATTTAAACGAATAAATATACCCTATACTAAAGTATAAAAACCCTTTTCTTTTGTTGCCATAAAAACTTAATTTCTTTGAGTATTAAAATTGTTGTCATAGCCATCTAGATCACTTTAATCATTTTATTATAATTGTATTTTATGTAATAATTCATGCAAAAAGCGTTTTGAGCTATGAGAAAGAAGTTAGAACTTGAAGAGAAACCTATTTGCAATGTTGTTTCAGTATATAGAGAAAGAGGGTAAATACGTAATAGTTATTAATTAAACAAATTATTAAAAGCAAAAAATATTATTTATTTTTGCTACTAAGATCTTATCGATCTAAAACTCATTATATTAAAAAACATAATTAAAAGATAAATTCCGGAGGACTAACATTTACATTTCACAGAAATTACTTGCAACGCTTAGAGCAATTCGAGAAAGCAATTTTGGCCTACAACGAAGCACTGCGATGGAATGTATGTGTCAAAAACATAAAATATATAATTAAAGAAAACACAAATATATGAGAATTTATTAAAATTATTATTATTTTTAAATAATCAACAGAAAACAGACGTGCGTTCTCTGCTGGGTAGGAGTTTGGCTCGCGCTAAAGCAACTTATTACACTGGTGCTTTAAGAGATGCCGCTCGAGCAGCTGGTAACTTTGATTATTACATAAGAATCACTAAAATTCACATTGAACTATGTCTTGATCAAAATACATAAATCAGGCTGCGAGGAGGAGTAACTTAAACATTATAATTTTATGAAGATAGATTCCCCATTTTCATCGCTGTTACTATTTTATCTATTTTCCTTCAATTCAGAGAACGATTTACAGAATTGGAGCCAGAAAATCTTACGGCTTTACAGATAAAAGCTCAAACGGAATATGAAAAGTGTGCTTTTGAACGATCGCTTCTGCTTTCATATGGAGGACAACGACTCCGTAAACTGCCACCAAATTTTGAGGACTGCGCTAGATGTGCAGAAGAAACGGTATAAAATATATCTGTCCGATCTATTTATCTGAACTTAAATGTGTTAAAATTTAAAATAAACTACTAAATTCATTATTTTGTATATGACATATTTATACGTATATAAAGGTATTTATTCACCAAATAAGGGTTTTGTAGATCATAATACAGGAAACGGTGTAATATCTACGAATTATTAAACAGTTGTGGGACATTAGATTTTTTTCTTTTTCAACTAAATCATTTGTTTTATACCATAATAATTAAAATAACGAAATATATTTAAAAAAAACACTCAACATCCATTTCTACTGATATTTCATATCGATAACAAAAATATAAATAAATAAATAAATAAATGTTATTTCTTAATTACTTGAAGCGTGAATGAAAAAAAAAATATAAATAAATTTCAGTTATTTTTTTAATAGATATTTATCATATTAATATTTATATGGCAAAAAATGAAGTGAACGCACTAATAAATAATTCTGAAATATACAAGCAAAATTATTTAATGCTCAAAATAAGACACAATTAATGTATATAATATATGTAAATCTTAATTGTATGTATCTACTTATATTGCATCTATTTTGTTACATGAAAAGTATCCAAACATTTTCATTATCAAACCTTTAAAAGTATTGTCTCCTTAACTAATAATATTCCTGTCAAATGTATTATCATTAGTTATATTTCATCATAAAATAACTATTTTTCTGTTTATCTTTGTAATTTAAAATTGAAGTATAAATTAATATTTATGTCCTAGACGTATGTAACATTATCTTATTATTATGTAAGTTACGTATCACAGATACGAGAATGCACCGGTCTGAGTTCTTCTAAAATTATGTTAGCTGCTGCAAAATTATCTCCGCCAATCAATTTGCTCCAAGATTCACAAAATGGTATAACAAGAACTACAATCCGAAAAAGTCGGATGCAATCAAAGTCGACTCCACAGGTAAAGCTAATGATTCGGTTATATCTTCTCATAATTAAAAATAATAATAAAAATACATGCATAAAATACAGGAAGTATAAAATATAATTAATTCTCAATTACATTTATATAGTGAACTGTTTAATCGTGTAGTTAGTATATTAAATATTATCATAATATCAATAAAACCTGTTATTTTCCTTTTAACATTATTAGAATCTAGTTTCTACTCAAGAATTATCCATAAAATGTCGTTAAATAAGTTGAGTGGTGTGATAAAATTAAATTAAGCTGAATCCCTTGCGGATCGGTTATTTTCTTTGTCTAACGTTTAAAGTAAATACAGTTAGGCGTAGATTCTTATTACGAGTTATTATTATTAGTACTAAAATTATATTATATAATAATAATTTTCGATTTGTTAATGATTTTTCTTTTCAAAGGTTCAAGAAATATCTCGAGTGGAGAGGAAAAGAAATGAAAACATCAGTCGTCTAATGGCATCCAAATATTTGGAACAAATGGCTCACGACAAATATTTCTTAACAGCGCTATATAAGGATGAAAGAATTATTTCCGCCAACAAGAAAGGATCTAAAGAATTGAGAGAACTAGCTAGAAGTGCGCTTGCTGACATTGAAAAACGACAAGTAAACCAAAATAAAAATTGTTACCGCACTAGTTTACCATTTACATACATGTTATGTAAGCAATATTTTTTTAATACAGGAAGTCCTTAGGGAACGTAGACCACTATATGCAGCACGAGCTCCAGAATCAGAGGCTCGGGCAAGATTATCGAAAGCTCGAAAACAGAGAATCTTTAATGCTCAACGCCAGCATATAACAGATGCTCGCCGTTTAATAAATACAACACAAGAAATGTACGAAAAACATGATACTTTAAAATGTCTGGAAGCTGCTGAATTTGGAATGGAACAGATAGCAAGAATACCAGCAAGGTTACTACCCGGGAAAGAGAAGCTTTTACAGGAATTACATGAAATCGTTGCGGAAGCTTTTCTGGACCAGGTTGTTTATGATTTAACTCAATAAAACAAAAAAATGTTTTCTTTTTAACACAAATTGTCATGATATGAAGACGTTTATTGTTGTTCTGTTGTCACAGAAACGTATTAAGAAAGAAATGAGTGAAGGAGATCGTGAGAAAAGAGCTTTTATACTCTTAGGAATACCGATATCTAGAGAACCGAGTAGAGATTCAATCCTACGTACTCGTCCACCAGCACCTTGTCGGGATGCTAAGTAAGCGAAAAACATTTACCTAACTTTAACGTAGAATGTAAATTCAGTCTTTGGTAATTTTTTTGATTGTATAATTGTATTTTATACATTAATACTTTTGTTACAACAAAAGGTTCTTGCTTATTCTATGTGCTAAATTTATGCTATAAAAAATTCTATATCAAAATCATCTAAACTAGACGAAGACTACGCACTCTAGAACGCTGTTTGACTCTAAGTAGTCATGCTTCTGAAAGATGTTACGTCCTGCATGAGTTAGCTCGTCTTCAAATTGACATTAAACAAGCGCATAAAGCCCGATTTTATGCTTCTAAGTGCCAATCAGGTAAAAATATTTGAATAAAATATTATGTACATAGAAAATCAAAACAATGGTATCTAAACATACAAAATGTATTAAATTTACTTTAAACAGAATCCAGATCTGCAAACCAACGACTGTGGCTGCTCAATGCTACATTCCTATTGGCACGTTGTCATATCTTACAGAACAATCGCCCTGAGAGTCGTGCCACATTATTAGAAGGGGCAGGACTTGCAAAAGCTTTTGGATATCCAGATGTTGCCTCCTTCTTCGATACGGTATTTTTTGGCTTTCAATTCTCTTAATATGATTTATTTGTTATAAGTAACAATTAAAAAATTTAATATATTTTACAACTATTAAACAATGTTATCGTTTTGTATGTGAACTGTTCGTTATGAAGATGTAAATTATATAGGGTAGCAACCAGAGGTTCCAGGAAAACTAAAATTACATTTTAAAACTTATAACCTATACCTAAGACTACATGCTTGCCTCGATGTTAGGATAGCAATCCCATTCCATTGTTGTGTAGTATCAGGAATCTTCTGGTTCACACGGCTTGATGTTCGTTCCGCGGAGTCAGCGGCGTCACTCGTAATATAATATTTTACCCATACAACGATGTTGCCCCGTCGATGGTAATTTATTTTTTAATATGTTGCGCGTACGTAACATGTAACAAAATACTGTTATTGTTCTTACTTCAACCATTTAAATGCCATTTAAAAAAAAAACAAGATATCTGATTATAATTTACAACAACTTTATTTATTATTACGTTAAAAACATTATTATAAATGCTTTAAAACACAAGAGTAGCATGTGCAAAACTAAATTAGCTTTTAATAATATAAAAAGTATCGCCTGCTGTAATAATTTTAAACATTTTATTCAAACGATTTTTCTTAAGTGTGTAGATGTATCTCTTGAGGGTGAAATTGGTTCAAATGATTCAATATTGGAAAAGCGTGAAAAAGCTGTGGTCAACTTAATGCAAGACGAAGACATGCGACAGGCAGCTCAACATTTATTCCGAAGAATGTCTGCCATACCTGCATCGAGGTATTTTAATCCTATTAGTGTCTTATATAAATACATATCTCTCCTCTCATAGATTTAATATGAATTATTAAGAAGTAACGCGGAAAAAATTGTTTATTGGTGCCAAACATTTCGGATTTTAAAAAAATTTACTCAACTACTCTTATGAAAGACCAAATCGAAAATTGAATCAAAAAATTACTCATTTTAATAAACAATGATATCGCATTAATTAACACAAAGGCCCAAGATTCAATGCGAGTGAAGGGATGTTATAACTTTATTTATGTTTGGACTGATTGAAATTTATTGCAAGCACAGCTGAATGCACAATCTTTATATATATATATATATATATATATATATATACAGAGAGAGTCATAAAAATGTGTGTGTATAGAATTCCGAGGGATGTTTTAATTTTAGACAATTTTAAGCTACATTAGAAATACCTAATATTTTTTTTGAATTTTAGTAATTTTTTTTATTTGTGAAAAAAAAAAAATGTAGGACATTATAACTTTCTAACTTTGTTCTTCTATTGGTAACAAACGATATAAATGGCTCTTTTTACCTTATTCAAAGCGTAACTACATTGTATGTCTTTGTGTACAGACGATTTTCCATAATGCCGGGTGCTCGTGCTGATGACGCGGCTCCGGCAGGAAATCGCCGGGCTTCTATTATGCCGCGAACACAACTTCCCGCAAGGCTAGTGCGTACCAGTCAACATCCACTCGGCTTTCAGGATTTTGATTTATAAAATTCGTAAATGTTTTAAAATATGATATGAAAATGTTTAACGTTGATAAAAATTCTAGAACGTTAAATTTTAATTTACATGAAATTAAATGTGTTTGATGTTAAATAAATGTTTTTAAAGATTTTTATATGTGGTTGTTGTTGTTCACAAAAAATAATTTATGATAAACACTTCTAACGCAATTGACTTGAGAGAGTTTTTTTAGAAGATTTTATATATAAAATATTAACTCAATGAAATTTATGGACATTGAGGCTGAAATTTAAAATATTTTATCCACTTAAGCATTTTATGATTAATAGGTCATTTCTTTAAAATTAATAATTCTATTAAATGAATAAATTTTTGGTATACATAAAATTTTTCTAGTAAATATACTTCAAAAATATTTTTTACGAAAACACGTACATGTATGTAGTAATTTATACAAAAATAAATATTATATCATTTAAAAATTACATGCATTTTAAATTTTACAATGTTTATTTCACTAGTTCACAAGGCTGTATTTATCTTCGCACGCACTTAAACATTTATGCTTTGTAGATTTTAATAATAATTTATAGTTCCTCAATAACATCACTGCAGATTATAAATATCATAGCCAATAAAGTAAGTTAAAAATTGAGACGTTGAGCTTCTAGTACATTGTTTGAAATAAAACACAAGCTGAAATGTTAATCAATGCCATGTAATTTCAAATAATTACATACTTTGAAAACTAAGTTTAAATTATTTAGAGACTATTTAGTTAAAATATGTTATTAATTTTTAACTTTATTTTAGTAAAGGAAAATACCTTAAATCTACTTTTTATAATTACATTAGCAATAAAAATATAAAATTATTTTTATGGAAGCGGATAAATTTTGAGGTTTTTACTGTAAATTACTTGTGTGTATACACAATTTATTGCAAAATGTATTTTTTAAATTTACCTGTAAAATATATTACCACTATTTTCTAAAAAAAAACCTGTTAAAACTACATTCTGTGCTGTCACCATTTGGATAAAAATTTGAGATATCTTTTGAATTCATATTTATGACTAAATAAAGGCCATTTGTTATAAATATAATATATTTATTAAAAAAATAACAAATTAGATTTTAAGTGTTCAGTGCAGACTTCATGGCAGATTTCACGTTATTTTTTGTATTTTTAATATATTTTAAAAATATTCGTAGATGTTCAAGTTTACCCCGTGATATAAATATAAACTACAACGTTTTTTACTTAGACTCAAGTATAACCTTTTGAATATTTTCACCGCTTATATAAAAAGATAATAGATCAAGAAAAATTGCTAGAAAAAACTTAAGAAAATTCGCAACAATATTCTAATAATTTTGATGTGGGACGTTCACTCATGTGACATTGTCTTCATATGAAGGATCAAGTGACAAGGGTCGAAATAAACCTAGTTTGCAATATGAATTATCTGAGCAAACTTCACGAATTCCGACAAAATACTTCCGTAAGTAATTTTCCTAAGACGTAAAGAAAGGATATTGAGAGCTATTATTTTTTCGAACGTCAGTTCATCTGAATTTTTTACTATTACTTTTTAAATATCAATAATTTTGTGTCTGTTATGTGTAATATAAAAAATATATTTCTTACTGTTTTTTTATTATCTATTAGCCCATTGAAATAGACAATCTAAAAAAAATTTTTAGAAAGTAATGTATGAGATATGGTTGTGACCATAAAATTATCTGATTTTTTATAGCATTGACGATCAAACAGCCTCTCTAGTAATAAATTGAAAATACGATCCAAACCAAATCCCAGGAAAAAAGTGTATGAGGATTTTCAATAAAAAAACCCTCGTGATAGACGGCCTGTTAAGTTTAAAAGCTTACTATTTAAGAACCTAAAGTATGTTTATATTATAAAATAATTCAATAGAAACTAAAAAAAAACTTCGTTCACAAAAATATAAAAGTAAGAAGAATTATTACGAACTTTTTAAAATGAAAATAGAAAATATTTTTTTAAAATATTTATTTAGGTATTTAAAACACCTTAAAAAATATATGTAATCAATAATTAGATCCTCGTAATTCTACATTTTATCTGATTACTTTTACATAACTTACACATATTTATATTTATATTCTGTCCTTTATGTATTTTTACACACAACGAAATTTCAAAAGGCAAAATTAAAGTACAATATTCTTTTCTCAACAGATCATACAAAAGTGGAAAAGCGACATAAATGCAATGCATTCTTTTTTTTTTATACGAAAATATGTCCATAGCGATTTAAAATTTGTTCTCAATTGTTAAATTAATATTGAAAAGCAAAAATGACATTATTATTTTGTTAGATTTTGGTGTAATTTTATATTTTATATGTAATTAGAAACATTTTCCAAAACCACGTTAGTAGTAAATTCCGAGTAGGTTTTTGATGCATATAAATCCTTTATTTACGTTACGTTTGTCAAATAAATATTTCGACGTTTGTAACAAAGCCCAAACATGTAGCTATAACGGCGTTGACAAATACTATGTACTTTATGATATACTGTATACCTTTTTACTTGTTTACAGATTAGTTTTGTTTTATTCAATTCCAAACCAATTTTATTTAATATAAGAAACAATTAAATTAAAAATCAAGTCATACTACTTCACAGTTTTAAAGGCCCTTGCCTGTTGCAAGGGTATATCAAATAGTTAGCTCAAACGAAATAGCGGTGTCAATATCATAGCCATTTTAAGTCAAAGTTTCTTCAAAATATCTCTCTTTGCCTAAATGGTATGCAGATATCACTACTACTACCAGTTAATCTTAGATCATTCATGGCTTACAAATAATGGCATGTTTTACAATAGTCTGTCTTTTAGTTGTTCTGGATATGTACAGATACCCTTATCACTTTTAATGTAAGTTATGTTTTTCTAAACTTTTAAGCCTTGTTTGTACCCACTACTTTTTTTTTCACCATCTGTGATTTAATAAAATGCACTGAAAGTCCAGACTAAACAGCCGCGTAGCGGCCGTTCCAGTACAAAGAATGCAGGAACATTACTACCCACAATATGAGAATATATAAATAGTTGAACTTAGAGCCTCTGGACGGTAAGCTTACGACTTACGGCGGGATTGATAGCATAGTAAAATACCATACCATATGTGTTAGTGTGTATTTTATTTTGCAACTCTCTTGAAATTACTAACAAATGTATGATGCAGATCATAAACAATAATTCATCTTAACTATTGCTCTTCATTATGAGACACTTATAAGTTACATAATATGATGTTTATGGTGTTCAGCAGCTCGTCTCCTTACCAATATATTAATATATCAAAATCCAAAATATTATAATCCAATGTTATTATATGCTCATTTTTGTTTGTAACTAACATATTAAGATTTTAAAAAGCCTTATAAAACAACTGCACAAGTATGAAGTAAGCAACCATTATAGAAGCAGGTTATAAAAGTATTCATTTCGTATTAAGAATACAGCCTGACGATTAAAAGTAAGAAAGTATTTTTTTTAAACGAGCATTAAAATAATGCAGTGGATAATGGTGTCGCTGGAAGTGATTATTTGTCTCAGACTTCGTTTTACTCTTAATTTAATTAATACAAGAACGTTGAGAGCTTTTACTATTGAAATAAAATTTTCATTACTTTCGCTGCGATTTTAAAATTAAAATGTACATCATACATGTATATGGAGTATTAAAACTAAAGTAAATAGCAAAAAAGGAAGAGCCTGAAATTTCCATTATATCGTAAAACTAAACTTTTTGTTTTTATCTTTAAATCTATTTTACTACGAGAAACTAAGCATAATTTAATTTAATATTTAAAAGAAAATTAGAATATATATGTACGTATAAATGTACACGGCGGAGTAATTACGTTAAATATTTCATTAAAATGTTACTTGACTCATTTAATTTTAATAACTCTGTGATATTATTGTAATTATGATTGTAATATACGTTAATTATTCTCTATTCGGTAAGCTTCATCATTTAATCAGCTTAATCGTATAAATATATGAATATATGCAAATGTGGTTTAATCTGATGGTATTAGTGCGTTTAATTGAAATGAGTGTTAACAGAATTCTTTATAACGTTATTCTTTATCTGTGATATTAATGAAATTTATTCGTCTGAGTTCTTAATATACCGATAAAATGCCTAATTAGGAAGTTGTTTGGTTTAACATGGTCTATAACCATTTTCTATAGCAATTTAAACATTTTATCTATACGTTATAAGCTTACGAATTATAAGAAAAAGAATATCACAACTTGTAATTTATATTATTTAAAGGAATTTAAATACAAAGTACTAAACTATGTGGCCTGTTCTCATATTATTTTAACATTACCCCACCCCATGATATATGTATCCAGATAGGACATAAATTGAAACTTACACACAGATGCTTATAGCATATGTACCTTATCTTTTGGCTGCCGATATTATTTAAAATCTTAAAATGTTTAAGTTAGAACACCACTTTGTTCTAAATTCCTAAATAAATGTGAAGCACCTATACTTATGATTTTATAGACATTATGGTATAGACCTTATATAATGATGCTATGATATCTTAATTAGCAATAACTTATTATGTGAAATGATACATTAATATGAGACACAGTAATGAAACAATATATCAAACTGATATGACATGTATTAGGTTTATGTCGTGACGATGACTTATATGGATTTACAAGTTATAATATATATATATATAATATAAATATAAATATATATAATAAGTAAGAAAATATGTGGCTTCATATTTATGACAATGTTGTCTTTACAAACTGAGGAAAACGCTATTGTTATTGAGTTTAATGTAAATATCTCGTGTAATACTGAACGCCATAACCAGCGGAGCGGGGAAATTTATGTGCATCGAAAGATATTTATTATAGTAATACTTTTACGTATTCGTGTAAGAATATAAATATTGAATCGCGACGAAAACAAATTAATTTATCTTTATGGAAACATTACTTTTGTCTTTTGTCTATGCTCTTAATTCTGGAAGAAGAAAGTGTTTCTTTATAAAAAAAAATATATATTATAGAACTAAACGTAATGGCATCAAGTTAAATTATATTGAATAATGTTAGTAAGTTAAATTTAAAAACTAAAGGATTTTATTTCACGAAAGTTATACACAAATCACATACTGAAGTATTCTAGGCAATAAACATTTTTAATTCTATTTCAGGTCCACTTTTATTATAATACAAATGAAAAGGGTATATAGCGGGTCATTTCATGTAGGGATTCTTCACAAACAGTAAGCTTAACACAATCCAATGGGATCAGTGCTTGGCTAACATTATATTATATCTCACCACATCATATTTTAAGAGTTTATCTGTTATCATAACAAATAAACTAACTACAATCGTAAATTTTAATTAGTATGCAGAGGTTATTTATCTTCCAATATTTATGGAACTTTATCATTAATTTACGTCAAATATAATATATAAATACATATGCATATGTATAACATTATTTTCTAATTAAATAAAAGACAACAAAGACTAATAGTAGATTAAAAAAAGTATGGATATGCCTACTGTGAAAAGAAAACTGAAGTTTTAGTTTGTTAGTTTCAAATAGAAAATTATTATTTTTAATAAAGAAACACTTTGTTTATTTTAATATATAGGTACTAACAATGCAAATGTTTCTTAATATATTAATTGCAAAGAGGATTAAAAACAGTAAGAAATTTAATGAGCATAATGACGTATTTTGCAGATTTATACACTACTTTTGACAGAACATTTGTAATATGCTTTACAGAAGTTAGTTTTTCGTAATATTCTTGGAGATAATTTATAAATTTGACGGTTATATTAGAAATGATGGTTCATCTAATAAAGTTTTTTTGCAAAATTCTTATTAATATTTTTTTATCTTTGCATTTTGAAAGAAACATCAAGAAGCTACCGTCACTGACATGAAGTTGCCCTAATCATGTTTTGAACCTGCTCAAATCACGAATTTGAATTAAATTACGGTATTAAAATTGTTCAATATATTTGAATTTTACTTCAAATATATGATAGGTCATAAATAATAGTCGAAATAAGGGTAATGGAAATTGTCGTACTGTTTAAGTACGTTATAACCAGCGGCCAAGGTCATTCAAGGCTACATCACTGTTTGTACTACACCGGTATTGATAAAAATGCATTCATGGACAATTTTGTTTTTAAAGCAAATATAATTAAAACGTAAAAACGTTTTTTTTTTTACTCCACACTTAAGTTAACATCTCACAAAATAAGTCTGGCGAATACGCATTACTCAAGAGCTCTATAACGATAGCGGTCGTTAGAATTTCATAAAAGAGTAACATTTAAGCGTGGTTAACAAGACTGGGTTAAAAAAAACTACGCTACAAAATATAACCTTTCAGAATAAGTAAGAAAAGAGCTATGTAGAGATTTCACAATATAATCAGAATTCATTAAATATAATTTTTACATAAATAAATATTAAATTTAAAGAATAATATGCTTTTTTTTTATTTCCACAATGTTCTTTTAAAAACCTGGAATTTTTTAGATCCAAACAAACTGTGCCAACAAAGTTATTAAACTCTAAGATTAACGAAAAAAAAATTTTTTAATACGTGCAATCTTTGACATATTCGTGGTGTAACTAAACCTGGCATTAATGTTTTAGGTCCTGAAGTACCTCCTAAAAGAAAACATTGCTGTTGTAGAATTACCCTTATTTGCATTTTGTTACATTAACATAAAAATCTTAATTTTACAGCGCTCCTAAAAAATCTTTACTGGTATTAACATGCCTAAATATTTGGTTTCTTTGTGATAATTAAAATTAATTTTCGATTGATAAAATCGTGTTTTTTATAAATACTGTTAAACTTAAGATGCAGAAAAACTGTAAGGTTAGAATAACATTTATATACATTATATGTGAAAATATTTGAAAAGCGTTAGTTTATGTCACAGTGGATGTAAAAAAAAATTATTAGACTTTTAAGATAATAATGAAATTATTTAAAATTAAAAAGCTTACATCCCGTCAAACGACTGCGTCTATTTAACAAATAAACAATGGCAAAAAAGTATTCGACTTCGCCTTTTGACTCATCAACCATAATTAAGTATTCTTTTTATTTAATTATTATAAAACTGGAAAAAGAAAAACAATAGACAGCTACTTCTTTACTCAGCAATAAAGCTAAGATAGGATTTGCACGTGTCTGATTCAGTGCTACAGTGTTAATGATATGTTGTGTTTATCTTCAACTAGAACAAGGGTAATTTTTTTTTTTCATGTAATCATAAATAGAAGTGTATTTCAAATTTATTAAAATTAAAAATAAACTGTAATTGAATGAATGTCTGAAACTTTACGACATATGACTTGTATAAAATGTAGTATATGTTATTTACTCCATTTCTTTACAATTGTATTTAAAATCACAATCAAATAATTAGATAAAATGGGTTATGAGCCAATTGGTTAGACTTGTGCACTTCGTTTGACGGCTGTCCATAGTATAATGGCCGTCCTCACTCTCAGTTACAATAGCTACCCTACTCAGTACAATACGCTCATAATTTTTATGATACAAATTGACTGAATTACTTATTACGTTTATTATTAAACTAATTAAAAATGAGCGCGCAGTCATATATATATCTGTGTGTATATTATTGAAGAGAGTATTTTAATTAAAAACAAATAAATTCTATTTTAACACAAACGAAGTAAAGTTACAAACGTGTAGTAATGTTGAATACTATTTAAAGTACGGCGTATTTTTTTGTAAAAAGTATAGTAAGTTTTAATATTAAATATATTAGTAAATATATATAAAAACATGTTCACGAATAAGAAGACTTCAAAACCATTAATATTCCTGACAAAAATTTAAGACTTTATTAATGTTAACCTCGGATACCCACTTCACTCGTTAGGTGCGAATAAGCAGTTTTAAAGAGAAAATAAGATCTTCTTCCTGTCATTAAGCCGAGTCTGCCTCAGCTTTTTCTGCCGTTTGGGTTAAGCGGTTCACATTTTTCGAACACTTAAAAATTTTACTCACCAAAAAACGTTGGTATTATTCCTTAAGCTTGTTATATAAAATCAATGTTTTTGTAATCGTAAGTTACAAAGGTAATATACTTGTACGTATATATTTTCATTGTTTTATTTTTAAATTCATTTTTGGAACATAAGCTTGTGTTACCGTTATTTTATGAATTATGGGTATAATGTGGGTAACCTTAGAGATACTACTAATGAGAGAATTTAAAGATGACGTATTGCAGGCGGTAGTTTTGAAAATATTCCCGGTCAGCCGGCCTTGCGTTGGTGCCACCAGGCGATGATAAAAAGGTGGTCGCACTGGCATTCGACATTCACATCCAATCGTTTGGAGAAGTGATCAGTGCTCGTACAGTGAAAGATACTTATAATTACCCGAGTATTGTGTCGGTAAAGTGATTTAAGGAAATAAGAAAGTCTCAAAGGATGGATATATGCCTCGAAACTATTTATAGGTTTGGATTTTTAACCGTTGTTTAACACTTGAGATGTTATATTCTTTTAAATAATGCACAAATTGCAATTTTATCTGTTTCTATGACCGTCCTTATTTCAGAATACAATGAAAGTCAAGAGCAAATAGTCTACTACCGGATATAAACATGATGCAGTGGTTAGAGCAAGGGAACATTCGTAAATCATATCATTAGTAATGCGCTGTCTGCAATTTCCCGACGGCGTTACCGCAAATGTAAACACAATCTGCCGTTACGATTCAATCTCATGCAGATTGCAGTTATGTTCTACAAATGTACGGCGTTAATTTGGTCTTATTTACATGATCTTTGCATATGAAAGGTAAATAATGTTTGTTTCATATATTTTTAGCTTAATAATTAAATTATTAAAATTAATACACTTAAATTATGATCATCAGTAAATTAATCTAAACAAAATATCCAAAATAATATTTTTGTAAATCTCTAATTTTATGCTAGTCGCATATATTAATACGAATCCATATAAACGTTCATAGAAATATATTAAATTTTATCACTAGGCAAGTTTGAAATTTTCTTAAATATATTACAAGATGTCAACATTGACTGTCCTATCGTCCGATGTACGCGAAGTTTTAGAGCGATAAGACAAGATATCAAAACTCGTGTCGCTAGAAAACTTGAATCGAAATCTAGAAACTTTACACGTTGTGGTACCTTCAACTTTTATTATAATCATTTTATTAGTTCATGATAAATGTACATATTAGTTCATGATAAATGTACATATTAGTTCATGATAAATGTTAATAATACAATCTTTGTTCGAACTTTTAAGAACTACATTTTCTGATATCACAAGTACGTATTAGATAAATATGACAGATTATGAGTTCATTTAAAAAAATGGTACGAATACTCGTAAATAATATTTAATAACATTTTTATAGCATTAATAATCGTTAAGTATATTAAGATTTGGTGCGAGGGTCTTTTTTTATTCGTAATTCTTATTTCCGGCGTCGGATTCATTTATATTCGACATGTAAAATGTTGGTATTGATTATTTTCTTTTGATATAAAATGTCCTACAGTCGGTCATGTCGATGTTTTGAAAACGTTTTTTTTGTGGTATTTTGTACTTTAGTAAAAGTATTTACAAAGTTAAGGTTGGGAACTAATTATGATAATATATTTTGTATTTATAACTCACACAATCGATATTTATATAATCAATAGTAGTTAACAATAAAAAAATTACAATAAGTAGTATCTCATACAGTCTTTAGCGAAGAAAATTTTACAAAGAACTAAATAGCAAATTAGGACGAATATTTTAGAATTAAACCTTATTCCTTTTCTGATAAGGGCTATAATACAAAACTGACATCAGTTGTGGATGATGAAATGAGTTTTTCCTTAATTAAATAAACGAATAAATGATATTCGAGCTTATGAATTGTGATATAAATGTCTTGTTACTGTTGATTTCGTTACGATAAATTAAATTTAATAATAAATGATAATATTGTATTTTGAACATAATTAAATGCTGGGATTTTAGACAATACGTATATTATTATATTTATGTTAACAAGTCTCTTAAAGCTAAACAATAGTTGTGTCAGTGGAATAGAAAATAGCTTTAAAAGATATTTATTATATAATTTTAACGTTGTGCCAAGAAATACACTTCACTTAGATAATTTGATAGTCTTAAGCAATGAGAAATGAAAAATGTTTTCTTCTTGTTGTTTTTGTTTACCACTGACAACTTAATTTCGTTGTCTGGAGAAATATATAATATTAGCGGTTATTAACCGATGGTTTTATATAAATATGTTTATTTAAACTATTTATAGAGATATATATTATGTTTTATTTTGGGTAATATATGAACAGCCATTATATTAAAATATATAAGTTTATATAATATTGGTTCTTATATGGAATTAATGAAATAATTTACATATGAAAGTAAAGTATTGTTATTATTATATGAATTTAAATCAAAAAGATTAAAAAACTTTATCATGAATTTTTTTTAAGGAGAAATCAATCTTTACTCATAAACCATGACATCAATTAATAACAAGTAACTATAACTATATATACTCTCTGTCTCCATTATAAAGTAATTAGACCTGAGAGATAACAAAACAACAAGGGAATATTAGGGACCACTACTCAAATTTCTGCAAGTAATTAGACGTTAAATTTATTGGATGACAAGTAATATTGTCTAGTTCATTTCTAATAATCTAGATATTTATAATATATTTCATAAGGAATAGGTACGTGATCTGACGTGTTACTGTTGTTTGTATCAAATACATATGTAGAATTACTAACGCAAAAAACATAAAGATACAAAGCAGAATTTAATATATATTAAATAAGACAGGTAATATGAGATGTCAATTTATGTCCCATATTTATTAAATGCAGAGTCACATTATGTGCAAACGTTTTTGATAATAATGTTCTGTTTCACGAGAAATATACACAAGATTTTACACAATTAAAAATATCTTTTTAGTGTCGAGAAACCGCTCGTCGTTAAATATGTCAAAGCCAGGCGTTCCTTTATGAGAACTTGGCTAGCTGTTCGGTAAGTAAATTTTAAATAAACTTTTGACATAATAAATTTCTCTACATCCAGTACTGTATCACATTACTAAACATGATACTTATATACTCTTATTATATGAAAGTTCAAATCTATTTATTGCGCTGTTTCTTGATGCTGAATGAAAACCACTTTAAAGACCGTCATCAAATCCTGTCTACCTTTTTCAAGAAAATGGTTGCGCTTACAGACAAAAGAAGGGCCTTGTCTCGAAGGATATCACAATGTATTTTTAGACTCTTTTGAATGTATATACATAAGACGTCGCCGCATAAGGCTATTTACTTCTGAGATTAAAATAAACATAGAAATGAAACAGCCGCCCTTATATTTTTAGATCTAAGAAAAATAAAATATGATTAAAATGAAATTTAGGCTACGAGGTGAGTGATATGATTATTAAAACTTAAAAATATAAACCTAATGAACATGCATATATTGATATCTTAAACGAAATAAAAGTGGATTCCTCTCAACTTTTATTAGGCGAGATGCGGTCTGTGTTTCGAACTTTAATTTCCTGTCAGAGCTGTGCGTGAAAATGCAATTTCAACGATAGAGATAAAATTTTATCTTTTAGTAATATTTACATAAACAACAAAATATTCGACAAAATTTACTTTCTCCAATATTAGTTCAAAATTTCGTAAGTGATGATAGCAAGTAAATTAATCCCCTTAATTTACTACTTTTATGCATAAAGTCGAAATTATTTTTGCATATTACATTATTTTTTTTAAATACTGAGAAAACTAAAATAATCAACAAAACCCTTATTCCTAACCTCACTTCTATATTCCTTTTTGTATCTATTCTATTGTATAACCTTAATATTGTATAGAAACCAAAAAAGTATATTTTGTTTCACCTGAATCAAATATTATAAATCACTAATTTATATGTTGACAGAGCGAATATTATGATGTATTGAATTTGTTTCCTCCCTTACGGAATTAATCAAATACCTCAAAAGAAACATCAATGGCAAGATAAACACACACGTGTATGCCTCGAATAAATATATTTTCACGTTCTTTGAACATTTTTACTGAAATGATGGATTGATTTGAAGTAAGAAAGGTAAAGAAGATTTAATAAAATAATTTAAGTTTGATTATTTGTACAATTATATTAAAATATCGAACTGATACAAAGCATCAAGAAATTCTTTCATCGTTCGTTATTTGTACATTATCTACAATAAAAACAGATTATTAAAGGTTATAAATTTAACAATGACTGTGAAAACTTTGTAAAAAAAAAAGTGGATGCAATCAAGATGTCAATGTAATGTTTTGAAGGACAGAAGTTATGTGGCATATTACGAAATTATACAAAATACCCGAGGCTAAAATTGTTTCATATATTTAACATTTTAATTGTTCCTATACCAAAAAGCATAAAAACTAACCAGAAATGATACTGAGCTGGCCAAGGACAGTTTACATTTTCATATAGCGTGTGTTTCATTGTTAATTTACTGCTGTCTAATTCCAAAAGTTTTTATTGTTATTGCATATACTATATTCTATTTCTGGTGGTTCCACTGAGCTGACAATATAACCAAGCCATTATTTTGAATCTTTTAATCCGCTTTTTACTCCAAACTACAGCTACATTGTGGACGTTGTCGCCATTTGTTTATTTAAGATCTCCCTGCTCATTTAAAACCGGGCATGTGTACAAATATGATTTAAGTAAATTAAAGAAGTGTTTACGCTACGTTTACTTTGATAAATCAAAATTACTTAATCTCTGGTCACATTTACGTTCCTTTCTCTGCTATATTTTTATAACCCTGAGTTGTTCAATAACTAAAACTTCATGTACTGCCAATAGATTACTGTTTTTATCAACAAGTTTACAGTAAGTACTTCTATTATCTTTTAACAAAAGCAAAAATTATTTTAGAAACATTACTCACACTGACTTAGATTGCTGTTTTCTGGTTACTTTACAGCAACCGTGCCCGTGCTGTAAAGCAACCGAAACGTAGGGAGTATGTAGTTTTTTACAAAAATAAATCACGCGTAGTTCATCCGAAAAATACTAGTTTCATTTAAATAAACGGTTCGGTGTATTTAAATTAAATATATATTTATTAAGGTTTATAATGGAATATTTGCCATACTTTAAATATCCTCGATGGATGTCACATTTAATAATACATTAAGAAATCAAAATATCAGTGCTCGTCTTCTGTATAAAATTATATTCAGAGATAATGTGTAGACATGTTAAAATACATGTTATTACGTATCAATTTGACAGATAGGGAAAATAACTCATACATAAAGGCCCACATTGTGACTGACTGAGATGAATGGGAACCATCTTAAATGAGAAGTCACTTTGGCTATTTGTTTGCAAAGCACGCTCCGTGACATCATCTTATGCTTATTAAAATAAAACAAAGTTCTATAGACGATATCATAAAATTTAAATATTTAAGTTAAAATATTTTTTAGAATATTGAATTAAAATCGAATTAATTATAAATAAATAACCCCATAGTCATAAAGCCTTAACGTAATTTTCATATCTTTGATGTAGATAAATAATTATTAATCGATTCCGTTTCTTAACAAACTGAGTACTCCCATACCCTTTACTGTGAGTAATAGAAAATCTTATAATTTAAACTGGTAAGTATCAAGAAGAGCTTAGTTTTAAATTGCGCGACATCAATCGATACGTGCATTTTTAATACTATGTTTTAACTTTTAACTTTGCTTTCAACCTGAACGCTAAGAAAATGGCCGTTTGCTGGATAAAAAGTTTAAAGCCACGCTCAGTAAACAGTTTCGACCAAAGAGTTATCCCTAGGTTATTTAAATAACAACCACTGTTTTGACATCCTTGAAATTTAATTTTAATGCAATAATTTATTTGCAATAATTAACTATCATTTTTCTACTTATAAGCGCTTAAAAGAATATTAGTTTATCACAAGACGCTTTTATTATATTTATCACTATCAATGGGTGAGATATATTCGTGTCAATAACATTGGAGTGAAATATTGTTATTAAGTTATATTATTGTTTTGATGGGTGAAAATTTAAACTAAATTTGGTAGCTGCTTAGCTTGGAAACATCGTGAAACGGCTCTTTTTGACTTCTATTAACGATAAAGTTTTAAAATATAAGGTTTTTGTTTGAAATATTTCCGTTAACATTAAATAAAAATTAATTCAATGTCTAAACAAGCAAAAAACTTTAACAATTTATATCGAACAATATTTTCTACGATATTGAAAAAGTAATCTTTTACTGTCACTATTTGTTACTTTTATATTTCTGTTTTACTTTTCAATTCACTGTGGTGCTATTCACGATTTAGCTATTCAGTTGCGATATAGCCTTACACAACTTTTACCATTTTGTTTTAGAAAACTAGATACCTGTTTTTTAAAACAGATAAAAAGGATTACATGAATTTAATAACGTAATTTCAATAATGCAATTGTGTTCCGTCATCATGTTACAAATATGTTGACTAATATGCTGACAGTGGCTTAAGAAATGAAACCAGATATATTATATAATACAAAGCGGAAAAGAGTTCATTTCGACCCAAAATATATTATTGTATATTCTGTATAATTTCGACATGACTTATTGAGATTTCTGAGAAGTTAACCCTCAAGTAAAGGGAACCATATTTCAAATTTATAATAAATGCCTGATTAATTTTGATTGAAATTCACTAACATCGAGTATGATAAAATTGTGTTTAGGAATATGGCATCATCGTACCTTGTCATCGGTATATTGCAGGTAACGCATCTCTAATGACATAGATTAAGAAGTTGCCCTACTTTTGCTTTGCAGCACTCAACATTTTTATATATACATTTCTCCTATAAATTAAAATTAAGGTTTGCTTTCATATATACATATTGTATATATGTCGGCGCAACGACATTTAAAAACCATTATAAAGGGTAGTTGTTTCATATGTATTTCACTTTAGAGGGTAGATGTAACATAAACAACACTTAGAGGGTAGATGTAACATAAACAACTTTAAAAAAATTATTTGTTTTATAGAATTATGATTTCTTTAAATTTTAAGTGACAATTTAAAGTTTAGTTGGTTTAATAATTGATTACGAAAACTTATGTAATGATTAATGATTATTTGAATTACTACGAATAATCATTGTAACTTATTATTTAAAATTAAGAGTAAATGTAATGACTCCACGAAAACCATTTATATTCGGAGACGTTGGTGGCGAGGACATAGTAGTGTGAGTGCTATCCAGGAGAAATTACTAAGTGTTAGTTAAAGTTGATAATAAAGTGGTGCAAGTAAGTGAGAGTGCTTTATTGGTGAAAATGGATAACCTGAAAGGTGCAAATAGTGTTAGTAAAATTAGCATCGCCGACGTCACAACTCCTAATAATCAACTTGGACATGGTTCTATATATATATTTATACGGACATATGGAATAAGAAAGTGGATAATAAAAAAAAGTTGTTTTATTTACACTATGTACCTATACACGGTATTTTCGATCATTTAGCGTTATTGTCGAATGCCAACTGAATGTAACACATGTACAAGAGTTACGACCACAAGCCGGCTAACGACGTTCTAAGTTATTGAATAGCGATAAAATATCCGTTTCGGTGATAAATTTTTGTCCGCTCTAAACTGGTGTGTTAAACAACAAGCCATTTGTGTTGATATATCATTTAGCATTAACTGTTATAGTAATACATTTGTATAATTTAAATAGTAATCTGTTTAATTTTAATTTTAACTTCTATGGTAAATCAACTTAACAAATATTTCGCCAGCTAATTAATTAAAATAGAAACTACGTTGTTCTGATTGTTAAGCGTTTGTTGGTCTGTACTTCGTTGTTTGTACTTAATTTAACTACCACTCAGAATGTTGGTAATTTCATTCTAAATATTTTTACAAGCCTTTTATTTCTGTGAGTACGATAAAGTTGAACCTACAACGAACGTTCTCAAAAAATTGTATTTATTTACAAAAAGACCTGAATTTTCGGATGTATGTTTGGTTACGTTGAAGTTACTTGCTAAGTGTCTATTTTAGATTGCATAAGGAAAATTTTGTGCCTTATGTTAATGGACTGTTAATCTTTAGTGAAAAAAATAAATAAAATCTTCATAAAAATACAAAAAGTAAAATAGTTTACAGTATAAGAAAAAATAAGAAAATATATGCTGAAAAGAATTTATAATAATAATACCTGATCTTAAAGTTTTATTTCATAGAAGTAGGTTACATACAATGAATTTATTATATAAAATAACCGATTACGGTGTTAAAGATGAGTGTTGGGATATGCCTGAAAGACAATAATTATTATTTCAACAAATGTGGCCCTTTCGATACTGAAATTACTATGAAAAAAGCCAAATAGTTAGGCCTTCACTTGCACAAAAAAAAAACGGGGATAAAACAAGCAAAGCGAGTTCACGCTACTGAAAAGTTTCAAGGTTCAAGATCGTCCATAAGGTTAGAGCTATGGACGATCCGAATTAACTTGCGTTGTATGAAGTAAAGTGAATGTTGTTGGTACTAGGGGCACCGAATACTAGATGAGAATAATACCCCATGTGGGGACAAACTTTTTAATTTTTATAAAAAGAGCCTTTATAAAAAAAGTAATTGTTTCGGTATTAAATGTCTTTTTTTTTAGAGGGAAAAATCATCAAATGACCCGTCTTGTCCTGGGTTGGGCAAGAGGAAGTGTCAGACTCCTACTGACTAAAAACCCTTCTTCTGCTCCGAGCCAGGCCGCGGTACATCATTGCAACCCGGTTTGGCATCGGCTCTAGGGCTCCATCTGTGGTGGTCTAACGGCACTTTATGGCGCGCGCGGGCGACAAGCTACCCTTGCTCGCCGTCCGTAGACCCGCGCTTACGGGGACTGGAGATCGTCTCGAGATCCCCTACGCCTGGAGCGTCTTCAGGACGGCTTCCCATGGCCTTTTGCTCCGCACCATAGCCTGAACTAAGGCCGGGTGCGAGAGGTCACCGCCGCCGACGTTTACTCTGAGAATACAACGGTGCTCAGCCCAAGTTGGGCACTCCGCCACCAAATGCACCACCGTGTCCTCTGGTTGGTCGTCGCAATGTCGACACCCTGGCATTTCCTCCCTCTGAATCCGAAAGAGGTACCTCCCAAAACTGTCGTGTCCAGTAAGCATCTGCGTCAGGCGAAAGGTGATGACACCGTAGCGTTTCTCCAGCCACTTCTCAAAGAGGGGTCTTACCGCTGCGATAATAGCGAGCCCGGATTTCGGCTAAAACAATCTTTCCTTCCACTGTGCCATCAGATCACGCTGGAGCTCATCTCGCCACGCTCTGATCTGGCGCGGCCACGGAGTTTGGCCCTGGTGACAAACTTCAACGAGCAAACTGAAGACTTGCGCAAGCGCCTTCACCTCTAGATCCCATGGCGGTGATCTAGCAAGGAGGTTCTCTGCCTCCCCGGAGATCGTGCGATAACCACGTATTATCCGAATGGCCATGAGCTTCTGTGACGCGATCAGATCACACTAGCTGGTCGTTGGCTCAAATTTGGGACTAACACAGGGGCCCTATCGAGAAAATTAGAGGCACCATAACACAAGTGTCTTTTCAATTCCAATACATATTTTTTATCTTTTCAGAATGTTTCCGCTGAATACACCGAATGCTTTCACTTATTTAATATAGAGATTTTATCGAATTTTAAAATTGGGTGGTTCAATAAGTGTCATACTAAGACATGTACAATAAAAGTTTCTTAGATAAGTGTAGAACAAATTTTAGCTAGGACAGTTCTTTTATGTTTACCAAGTTTATATTCATTCACGTTTTGGCAATTGTTGCTATAAATATGACTTATATATATTTTAAATATTATTCTTGGTCCACTTTTTTGATACTTAATACGCTTAAATAAATCTTTTTGATATATTCCTATAATAAACTCATCATTAAAATTTTGAACCTCAACCGTTCGTTTATTATGAAAATATGCTAGTCATTACATCTATTTCAGATAACAAAGCAAAGCTTTATTACTTCAGGAAAATATATTAATTGTTTATATACTCCTTTATTATTATGAATATTATCACTTTTTAAATGTAGCATTACTGTGAGGATGAAATGTATCATACAATGTTTTGTATGTAAAGAAAAACACATAGTTTTTCTTTAGGTTTGAACTGTTGTCATTACGAGTTAAATGTTGTTATTATTATTTTTATGTCTTGCCTCGTCATAATTTTTTCTAAAAACTTTATTGTCTGGGCTAGGAAAAGAAAAAAATACATTTTTTTTAGAGTATTTTTTTCTGAAAAAAATAATAAAAAATTGGAGAAAAAAGATAAGATATAATTAAGGATGATTGAATAGGAATACACTTTAAAAGTCGTTTCCTTGGTTACAGAGCAACACAAGTTTAGTTTCTTAAAAAAAATCCTTAAGGACAGAAATTGTCTTATATGTATATACTCTCATTCCTTGTTCTAGATTTTATTTTATGTACATATATGTTGCAATAGAGATACTTATCTCACTCATAAAACTCTTGTATCATTTCTATATTAATTATTAGGCTTATCTTATATATATATATTAGATAAATAGGAAGATTGGTATTTACATTTTATTTTCATTTGGATTTTCTTTAATTTTGTACAAGTATTTAAAAGTCAGTTTCCAAACTATACATAAAATTGAAACACTTACCTTTAAAAATAAAACCGAATTTGTCAACTGAAAGAAAGGCTAAAGAATTGAGAGCCATCAAACGGTTGTGTATTTCGAGCTATCATGTTATAAATTACCCTATCTGTTCCTAGAGGACGAATATCGATCAAGCTACAGCTACAATTACCGCACAGTGAAACTCAATTACAGTGAAAACCTAAAAACCGAAGGATTTAACTGCTAAAAATATGCTATCAAAAATGCAAATGTTTTGTCAGAAAATATTATTATAAGAACAAAATTTTGCTTTTTACAAAAACCTTACCATACTTAAGAATTATATTTGGTATTATAATTTTTATATACTATATAATGATATTTAGAAAAGTTTTTAGTTCTAGAAAATTCTAGAAAAATTTCTTAAAGACAAAACAAGTTTAAAATATCACATAATGGAATTTTCCTTTATTTTCTTTAACATCTTCATAAAGTGATATAAAATAATAAAACGTTGCAATTCTTGGCACCAATTTTTGATACAATTATGAAGTTGTTAATGAATCCTTGTAATATAATCTGGTTCTATTTATTTTATGAAAATATGATAAAAGGAAGTAAATAATCAAATTTTGGGTTTATTTAAATAATTTTATTATTTTATTGATTTTTATATGAAACGGTGAAATCATAGATTTAAGTAAAAAAAAATTACTAATAATCGCAACAATTACTTTTCCATTTCAATTTGAATAAGGCGTGTATTTTGTTTGCATTAACAATTGTTAAGAAGTAAAGAATATATCACATGGTTATGTGATATATTCTTTTCTTTGTATCTCTATATTTATATCTTTATAAAAGTTTTTTTTTCTAATAAAGAAAAAATTTTTAAAAAATTTACGATAATTTGATCATAATATAAAGCATTTTTACTTATATTAGAGATATTACATACAAACATGAGTCTGGTAATGTCCCATCTTTTCTCACCTTTCATTTTTATTTTTATAACAATTAAAAATATTATATAATTTTTAAAAAATATATATGATTTATGATGGTATATAGTTATTATTACACCCCATAAAAACTTGTAAATTAAACGAGGACACACGGCAGAATTAAATAGATACTTCAAGTCAAAACTAATGTAAAGGGGTGGGGGCAATTTGTCTTTGTCAGCCGCAAGGTAAAGCTATTTATATAAGGGCCTGTATCTTGGGATTTTAAGTAAAATAACCGAACAATATAAACATGTATATACATTATATGATAGTCAATATGAAAATATGTAAAATAAATTTTACATTGACGTTATGCAGTAACTACTGAAAAAAGTCTAAGAAAAAGACGTAAAGTTTTACTTTCAAATTTACATATACTCTGTGAGAATATAAATCTCGAGACAAGTCTTCATCAAACTGAAAGTTTTTTTTCGTTAATATCTTTTAAGTGTAATTAATAAAATATCAAACTTTGCATTAAATAACTGTTAATTTTGTTTTGAAATAAATGTTGACTTAATATCGAAGCATAGTATCATGTCTTATATAAAGATTGAATTCCAGTAAATACTTCGTTTTATTCGGTTCACTGGAAAATCCCTGTTTCGACAAGAAGGGGCGCTTAATGTGTTGAAATATTGGCTGTTTTCATTGAAGTTATGGAAACAAAATAAGAACGTTGTTGGCAGCGTATTAGTATTTTTTCTAAACGCGATAATCATCACTTGTAATAATACTTTTTTATTTCATATTTCTTTATCTTTTTCACATAGCTCCTGATCTATGATGTCACTCTTTAAAAAACAATCACCTAATCAAGATATCGTATACTCTTAAGAACTTTAAAAAATATATATAAACTAAACCAAAAATCAAAATCGTCTAAAATCTTGTATTCAAATAAACATGAAATCTTTTTTCTACGTATATATCACGTAAAGGTAATAACAGTTTTAAAATTATTACTTTAATACTCATCCCAATTTATTGTGCATCAAAAACGAAATCGAGTGAACTGCTTTGTCATAAATCTGCAAATTTGATCAATGTTCAGTGATACAACAAAACCTACTTTATATTCTATAGTTTCATAACTATTTATACAAAGCAACGAAACAGCAACATTGACGGTTACTTGTTATGGTTCACGTGTCGATTATATACTAGTACCAATATTAAGATATTGACAAGCAAATTGGAAGGTCATGTTTATTACAGTGTTTAAAAGTGAGTTTAACCCTATCTTAACCTAGAGCTATATCAAATTGGGTGACCTGGCTCCATGTACAATTATATTAAAGATATTCGTATGATTAGGAAATTTAAAGTTTTAGATACACAACGGTTGGAATTTTCAACGCTTTTTTAAGAAAAATAACTAAAATAAACCAGACTTAAGAGTCTTAGTGTACTTTTGTAATGAACTGTAATTAACATTATCCATAGACATATTATGGATATCTTTAAAGTTATTTTATGTAATTAAAAATCGTTAATATGCGGTTCTAATTATTCACTACAGTTAACAGTGACAAAAAAAAAAACAAAAAAATGGGTTTTTGGATATTCTTCGTGCATAGGCCAAATCTTTATAAATAAAGTTAGCCACACAGTTATCGTTATTAAATATATAATAAACCAGTTTTATCTATTTCACTAACTATTGTATATTTTACGAGCCTTTATCTATTTTAAACTAAAATCTTAATTTTTAGGTCCTTTTTATTTTATATTTATTATTTCTATTCTTATTTGCATGAAACTCGAATAACTGAAAAAGTTTCGTTGCTTCGGTAAATTGTATGTGCCATATATGATAAATTAATACATTTTTTATACATATGTACACCAATCGTTTCATCACGCACATCATACTCCTTGCTAAGCATTTCAATATTATAAAATTTCTAATTATTTTAAGGAACGTAAAGATCTTTGGGTTTTCTTAGGAACACCAAAGAAAATTTCACTGTGTTTTACCTCTAAGCATTTAAAATTCAGGTAAAACATAAACTTACTTGAATTCTGTGCTCAGAATTAATTATTATTAATTGATACAGGTTTGAGATTAAACCTCAATTAATCTATTCTAAGTTTGATGTAACCTTGTTTAGCAAGATTAACATAATAAGCAATTATTTGACACAAGCAGCAGTCCATCAGAGACAGTGTTATGAAAATGAAGTTAAAGAATAATAACAATTATTAACATACTTTTATAGTCTTGTTTAAATCTAGAATATTAAATATATATATAGATTGAAGAAATCAATTTACAACATAACATCAGATGTATTAATTCCGCAAAATTTTTTATGGATTCGGAACTTAGCATTGTCTGACATGTTAGAGAATATTAAAATGGTTTACATTCAGTAAAGGAATTTTTATATTAAATAAATATTAAAAACATCGCTTTTTATATATTTTAAGATAATTATAGAAAGTGTCACAGCAGTATTACAAGATACTTCGTCTCTTAAATTCCGTTCTGAGATAAATGACGCCCGCTTGCAGACACCTCCTTGTTAAGGTTAATGCTCCAAAAACATGTACTTAAAATGATTAAAAATGAGACATGATAATGTTAAGTAGCTCAAACTTAATATGAGTGAGATTTGTTACGTTGTTAAAGATTACTTTATAAATAATTTATAAATAATCAAGTAATATTTGATTCAGTTAAAACTTAGTTAAGATATAGTTTAAATAATGGATAATTTGAATTTTGAATGTTATTTAAATATATCTTTTTTTAATGAAGTTACTAATTAGTACCATTTATTTTTTATACATTTACCCTGTATAATATACATATTTACAACCTATTATATCTATAATTTTAATGTGTAAAATAACAAAATTATTCCATCAAAAAATATTCTTTATTTAAATGTGTTTAGATTTAAAATCTAACCCTAATTTCTGTTTGCCTTCCACTAGCATAACATTTTCTCATTTCCCTAATGGAAATATATGAGAATAGAAAATAACATTTCAAAATTAGCTTTCACCATCAAGCTACTTGCCCTATTACATCTTTGAGTCCATGTCGTATTTGGTTTTATCCTTTAATTAAGTAATTAAAAACACAGGCAGGCGATAACGAAAAAATCATCTTATAAATTATACGTCCCTTTGAATGTAAGCAAAAATTTTAAAGACAAGAAAAGGAATTTCAATGAATTTTAGTGGTCATAATGAAAAGCTAATCATTATTTTGGCACTTTTTAATCCGTAAGGACTAAGATTAACCAACAAATTGGTGTTCCGTAGCCAAATGGCAAAAACAGAACCCTTATAGGTTCGTCACGTCTGTGTCCGTCTATACGTCCGTCCGTCCCTATGTCACAGCCATTTGTATCCGAAACTGTTAGGCCTAAATAGTTGAAATTTTTGTAAATTGATGTATTCTGGTAGTTGCTATTTGAATTTTGAATAAAAATTAATAAATTTAAAAATTAAAGGGGTGCACTCCATACATGGAACTGGTTCAAAAAATTTTTTTTCAGCTTTATTATACGTGATGGGTGTCTATGGATAGGGCCTAAAAAACCATTAAGATTTCTAAAATCATTATTCGTCAAAATCAATTGTTTGAAAGATAGACGTGTCCAAAGTGAAAAGTGAGTGTACCTCTAACTTTGAAAATAAGAGAGTGAGAAAACTAAAAAAAATATATGCTGTAGATTTCCAGGGAATGTTTCAACGGACATTGGTTTGAACCAGATATCATTATTAGGTTTTAGAAATAATACATTTAAAAAAAACGCATATACAACTTTGTCGTTCATACAAACACTATGTAAAACCAAGTTATTTAGTTTTTATAAAACATCGATCAAAGTTACAACGCACTACAATAACTTTTATATTATGTCGTCTACTTGCTGCTAAGAAAACCCTTCATGGGCGAGTCCGACTCGCACTTGTTTTATTTCTTTTAATTATTACTATTCTATTATTCTTAATTAATCTTCATCCTTACAGCGACAAAAAGGAGTTTCCTTTTATTTTTTCATGTTATTGGCACTTATAACTAAAATTAAAATGACTATCAGACCTAGTACCTGGTATTTGAGAATTACTGTACACGCTAATACTAACCTATTATAAATGTTTTGTCCATCACAACCTAAGTAAGGGATGGGGTCCTGGGATTTGCTCTATAACAGGGCAGGTCGGCTAATATCCTTCGAGAATTTGAGTTAATCAAAAGATTCGATTCATTTTCCTTTCTTAGTTCAGAACTGTATTTAGTTGCTCATGAAATATATAAAAATGTGTTGAAATATTATTGCATTGTAGGAATTTATTTAGAAATACTGGAAATGAAAATATAAGCTAAAATGCATTCATGATCTCTGTTTTAGCTTGTTTTTAGATTTTCTTATACTAATAATAATTTTAGGAATTGTTTTAACTAGATATAAACATATTGATTATAATAACCCTTTAAGAAGTTTTTTCAATTAATGCAATCATAATATTGATCATCTGTTGATCATTAAATAAAAAATGACTTTTCAATAAAATTAAATGCCTTTCATAAACATGAAAATAATAATTAATTAATGGAATGAAACTGACAGTGTCATAATTAAGCAATACTTTCAGCATCTGCGCTAAAATAATGGCGCCCGGATAATTCATACTTTAACACCTTATTGACAACCAGTAATCAAATTATTTAATGGAGTTATCCATTTTACCTAAGGATTATTTTGTAAAACGATAACATAGATTAGTAAAAAAAATAGTAAATTGTTTTAAATATGTATGTTTTAAAATGTATAGCTATTTCCACTTCACAACGTAGGTGGTAGAGCCCAGCTGTGGTCAAGTTACTGCAACTTGAACATGAGCTGGCTCGACGGGAGAAATAAAACCCTTTCACAGAAGATCGGCGTTAATGACTGCGAGTCGTCCGATGAGTAAGAGAGCTGGTGGCCCTTTCCCTTTTCCCATCCTTTCCTCCCCCTCTTTCCCAATCAAAGGTGGCAACACATCTGTAAAATAATGTTGCGGATTTCTATGATACGGTAATACCTTCATCAAGTAGACCATCTGCTCGGTTGCCCCCTTTAGCATAAAAAAATGACCAAATATGGCTTTGGTATTAGAGAAACAATACATATTTCAAACAAATTGAAGTCAATGCAAGACGAACTTATATGTGATTCTATAGATCAAAGTTAGAAACCGCGAAACGTACTAACCCCCTTATTTATAACTTGAATTCTTATCTTTCTCTCTGTTTTGTGTAATTTAGGGCCCTTATCCTCTAGGAGATAATTATATAATATTAGTTGAATATTGTAGTTAATTTACTCTGGAATAAAACTGAGAGAATATAGACGATACATTTGCTAATTTTGGCATGTTTATTTATATTTATACAATAATTAATTGAAAGACACCATGGAATTATTTAATACTTGCTAATATGTGCAACCAATTTGCACATCCCGTATAACTTCTCCCACTTTTAATAATTTGTGTCTTACAATCTTAAGGACACACACAAAAGAAATATCATGAAACTCAATAGAAGAATAACTCCCCAAATATTATGCAAACCAAAGAAAGAAAAGATAATCACACATCGTAACGTAAGTTAATAATAAAAATAATCGTTCTGATATATTAGACAACAATTACTTGTTCATTTTTGAGACCACGATAAGTAAAACTAAGATGTAGTAGATAAACTGTAACTCGTATTGGGGCCGGTTTGATGGAAGAAGTAGCACCCTCTCGCAGACGACAGATGTGGATTATCGTTATGCTCTGCGTTTCATATCACTCTTATGTTCACCGTATTCCCAAAAAGAGTTATGGAATACCAAAAAGAAAAGATCCATCTTATTAGAGATAGTCAATATGGTTTTCGTCGAGGAGAAAGCGCTGCAGAACTTCTACCATGTCTAACTCATCGATTGCCTGAAGCCGTCGAAAGCAAAAGATAAGATTGGCAGTTACCCTTAATTAGGAGAAGGGATTCGAACGGGTCTGGCATAAAGCTATCGTTTTTATTATTTTATTTCTAATTTCCCAGAAATATCAATTTCTATTCAGCATCGGTATAAGGACAAGAAAAAAAAAACATTTTAGATATTAAAAATAAGCGTGCCCTGAAGTCACCAGTGTGTGACCACATAATGGACAAACTAAGCCACTATATCCGGTTTAACAGAACACAGACCTTGACTCATGCAGATTAATACCTATCAAGATTAATTCATAAGCCTATTGAAATTGAGAAACATCTTAATTTCTATTGAGAAGATGGCTGAAATTTCTAATACATGGGAATTACTTATCAAAAATATGAAATATATATCTGTGATCACACCACAACACCTCAAGATACTGTTTTACATGTACATTCTGCGTGCATCCAGAGTAGTGCGCTAGAAAACTAAAAATCTTTGGTGGTAGATGACAAGTCATAAGGTCTGAAGTAAGACTACTTGACAGACACTTTCGACACTTTTGACACTTTCGTAAGCGTCTCTTTAGGAATATTTCCAAATAAAATAATAAAAAAACAACAAATATTCCGAAAAACTTAATTTCATTTAAATGTGTACACGTGAAAATCTTGGATATCATTTTTTTTATATTTGAAATGTTCTGAAAAGTTGTTATTAGTACCTGAATTACAGTTCAATTATTGTTCTCACATCTTTAGGATAGGATGGCATCTATTTCACCCAGATGCCTGTCTCCGTAATATTGTACATGCGTCCCGAACATCTTTTTCACGCATGTGCAGCAAGTGGAACGACCTCCCGAATAGGTAGAAAATGTTTTTTTTTAAGTAACGTTCAATTACACCTTCTCCAGCTTCAAGGCTAGGAACGTTGTTGTAACCTTTGTCTTCCAAATATAGATGACGGTGACCAATTACAACCAGAGGGACCATCTACTCGTTTGCCCTTTATGGTATTTAAAAAAAAATGTCACAATATACCTTTATATTTTTCACGGTAACTTGGGCAAATTAATTTTTTATATTCAGTTATAATTAAACTAACTGGAATTCCTACTGTTTCATGTTATAACAATACAAAAGTTCAAAAGTTTTCAAGTAGTACCATGTTAAGAAAGTTTTATATATGAATTTGCATACCGTTTTAGTATGTTGCCCAACAGAATGTAGTACAGTGTATACATTGGGTTTCTATAAGCTTATCATCAAACAGACAAAATGAAATAATTTTTAATAAAAAAAATTTTTTCAGATTTGGTTAATTATTAATTTTTGAATAATCACTTTATCATTGTAGAGATAAAATAAGTAAGTGTGGATCTTAGAATTTATTAAAAGCTGAAATCTTTTGTGAACACGTAATATTCATGATTATCTGTTCTGACATCTTTTTTGTCTTATATAGATGATATAGTTTTCATGCTTTATTGCTTTTCATGTCTTGCCTACACATTTTTTAATTACTTGTAATGTAATAAGTTGGAATTTCTTATTTAGTACCTAAAAAGCATATAAGTATAGTAATAGCCATAACCTTTTGTGGGTACAGTGTAGGATATTTTAATATCATAGAATTCAATTTTAGATATTTCACTTCAGTATTTGTACTAATTATATTTTTAATTAAATCATATATTGCATTTTTATGCTTGTTATGACTCTATTATATGTTGTTTTAAGTATTGTTTCAAATTTGTTTTCGTTGACTATCAATTTATTAGGCATTACACCGGTTTATTATATCAAAAAAACTTTTTTTTCTGGTTAGTAATTAAACATTTTAGTGCGTTGTTGTGTTAATTTCTAGGTACTAGTTTAAAAAATATATATTTGGCCAAATTAAGAAATCTTAATAAAAATATTACAATATAAACATACTTTAACCATATACTTAAATGTACATTACGTATGATTATTATATTCATTTCTGACTTATGTGTCCTCAACCAAAAATGGAGTAAAGCGTTTAATAAAATACTAATTTCTATTAAAGCATCTAAGTGACACTCAGTTCGTAAATAGGTACTTCTCTTACCCTACATTTATGTCTTTCAAGGCATCTCAGATACAATTAAAACATTTTGCCTCTAACAGCAATTTAGAGAGCTAGCGGAACACTTGATTAAAAAATCTGAGATGAAATGTCTCGTATGAATTAGGAAAGATGTAAATAAAAATTTAAATATTTAGTTTAATTAATATGAAATATATATATTTTTTTATCATTGACTAATAAATTATAAAAGGGTTTCGTTTTTTGGAATTTTGAAATCATTTTAATGTTTTAAATGGCTTTGGGAAAAATAAAGGCAGGAGAAGAGAATAAAAAAAATTGCACCTTTCGGTCGACTTTGCTACCATATCGAGGCCAACTACTTTTTAGACTGCGCTTCAACTTCACGAATGGAACCAGATGTAAAGAATAATGGAAAATAGAGACGTACTTCGTAGTTTTTCGAATGTTTTCTAGTACGAGGATCATCCAGAAACTTCGTGTTTTTAGATGTTATACAAAAGATATTTATACTTTACATACACTATATGACCTATTTTTTTTTGTAAACTAGGTCGGCTCTTCACTTTTCACAGCGATGCATTAAAATAACTAGAAGGTTTAAAACGTATTTAGGACACTTAGGAGAAAATTTTCGTCTTTGAAAATTTCCATTTTTATTTATAAGTGGAAATCGTTTCACAATTTCCTATTTCAAATAATTAACAATTTAAAAAAAAAGCTTTGAATCCTTTCTACAAAATGAAATTTCAAATTTTCTTTTATAATGGAAAATATAAACTTTAAAGTAATTTTTATTTCGAATAAAATAAATATAAGGCAAACACATGCTTAATATCTAATTATTATAAAGCGAGTTCCACACGGCAAATATTAAATAGATGAGTACTTACATATAGTTTCGAATAGAGATTTATAAAGTAAAGTTATGATTTGCTGCTCCGTCTATATATACAAATATAGGAATAAATGTGACGATATGTGTATAACAATAAGTTTAGTGACTACTAAAGCTTTTCATAGAAATTGGTGTACCAAATATGTTACAATTAGGGATTGTGCTTCGTAGGCATAAAAGGCTATTTTCAAAACGTGGGATTAACCTTGAATATTTATTCCTTCATTAATGGAAGAGACATTTATAAGAAATTCAGGACACAAAATTATATAGTCTAATAATTGACTTTGATCAGTTGAGACCCCAACGTTGATTTAATTTCTTAAATTCAATTTAAAAACCAAACATGTACCCTTCGAGAATCGCTTTTAACCCTTGTTTGAAGTATTTGATTTTCTCAGTTCATTTTAAATTAAGTACTCGATTTTCTGAAGTTCTTTGTACGGTGTTTTTATTCACACTGTAGTTGGGAATTTTGTAAATGTTAAAGATATAAAATGTACTATAAAACTTATCTATGGAGTATTTGAAAACATGCCAAGACGACTTTGTGTTATAAATAACAATAATATACAAATTTAGATAATAAGTAAATATAACTATAAAAAGGCAAAAGTAATTGAATTAAAAAAAAGTAAGTCTGAAACACGGAGATTCAGTTTGAACAAATAAATAAAAGACTTATATATGTTTTCTATTCAGGTTTTCATTCCGAATATGTTGTTTATTTATTTTTTTTTAATAACAATCATTACAAAGTACTTTACTGTCATTTCAATCAACACTGTGTGAGCGGTAGACATCCACATAAACAATTTTGTCAACATCTGTTTCCACCGGCATCCAGAGAGTTGATAATTTGCAGTCTTCAAGGTAATGCTGATATCATATTTCTGTGCAAATAAAAATGATTACCCCAGTGAGATGAAGAAAATCATAAACAAGAGTAACTTAGGTTTTTAAAGTACGCCGCTACAGTGGCATATAGAATATGCGTCTTCGTAAAAAAGAGCACACTCTTGTAACTAGTCTTTAGGTGGCGGTAGTCATTGTATTATTCCTTTGTAGTGTTTAACAAAAAATAATAATAATAATAATTTCAGATTTTTGTTATTTTTCAGGCCATACTTGAGAAATGTAAAATCTTCAAAAAATTTTTAATAAGCATACTCGTATTGATATAATCAAGTGGAACGATTTTTAAATTTGTTCTATTGATAGATTATTAGGAAATCATAATTTGAAGTGATATAATGAATTATTTTTTGTTTTGTTGCTTACTCTTCGTCAAAAATTGTAATTTGAAAAATAATAACAAAGTAACCATTTGAAAAAGTACTATCGTAATTTACTCCGGGATTCCTTTTTTTTCTATACAAACACAGAGGAGGTTGTGGTTAGAGTAATAGGTAACAGGTTTTCAAAAATCTTCTTATAAAAAAGGTATAAATAAAAAGACTTGTAAGTAACTACATCATCATCATCATCATCATCATCAGCCTATAGGAGCCCACTGCTGAGCAAAGGCCTCTTCTCACATGGAGAAGGTTAGAGCATTGATTACCATGCTTGCTCAAGACGGGTTTGCGATTCCTACCTTATAATTTGAAATTATAAGACCAGGTTTCTTCACGATGTTTTCCTTCACCGTCCGTCAGTTGTATCTAAATACTCTTAGAAAGTACATATGACTCGGAAAAGATCACATCGGTACTTGCCTGGTTTCGAACCCGCGCTCTCACGTGTGAGAGGCGGGCCTTTAACCTCCAGGCAACCACGACATTCACTACATTGTAACCACAATGTGATTAAAATGTATTTAGTTGTGTAGCTTTAAGCACGGACCTAATATATCTCACCTTCGAGGTATTTTAAAGGAATATTTTATAGAGATTGCACAATATTCGTCATGTGTAGTGTATTAAGCTTCCCCTATATTTATTAATATCTTATCAGATAGCGTTTAGTTAACTTTTAGCGATTTTATTTTATACTTTTAGTTAAGTACATTATCACAGCTCGCGGTCACTAAACACTTTTTGTAGACAAATATCACTAACGAATTTAAACAAATCTACGTAAAACATAAATCAATTCATTTTTTAAAATTAGACAGTGTAGAAGTACGGTAAAATTGGAAAGTTTTAATTAGTCAATAGTATTTTATGGTTCTAGTTTATTTTAAGATTTAATCTTGGTACGAAAAATGACGTAAAAATTCTTTTGTAATTTTTGAAGGCATTTAAATGGTAAAGGTCATTTCACAGGTCATAGTACTAAATGGTGCTTTATTTAGATTTTCTATGAATTTAAATTATTTTGGCAATAACTATGTGTTCCTAATAATTTTGGACGCTTCATTCTTCCATTCCTTGTTTACCAAAAGAAAACTAGAAGCACGTCACTCCTCTATTCTTCCTCATGCTCATAGGAGGGAGCTTTCACTTACCAGTAGAAAAATCGTGTACTGTAAGAGAAAATGTCTCATGGATCATGAATTTGAAAAAGTCCTGTTTTATTTTCCCAACCTTACTGTTCATCGAACTACATCAGAGTTTGCAATCAAACAAAATTTGCTGCCCATGCTTATAGAGGAAATGTTTTTAGAACTACGAAATCACAACCTTTCGAAGCAGATATATATACCTCTACCAAACAAAGTTTCTAATCACAGATTAGCTATTGCTTGTAGGACATGCTTTCACTAAAACATGAAGGAATTGTTTTGAAAATTTACGCTCTGAGTAGTTTGGCTTCACATATCTTAATTTGTTTTATTCATCTATATTTTTTCAGAGCGTGTTGCTTTTTATTGTTTCGTAAATATTGTTATCTTTATTTTCAAATCATCCTACTAACATTGATCCTCTTGTTGGGAGATAATAATCAGGTCTTGTTTTTTGAGCTTTTAAAATGGTCCAGTGGTAAGAGACGTCTATCTGTTCTCAAAATAAAACATAAACTTTGCTGTTTACCTTATTATAACTTTAATTTTATGTCTGCTTGGTATACCTGCCTTTGATAGAACGAAAAACGGAGGGCTTGATTGAATACCAGTAAGAAACCTATCCCACCATGCGAGATATGTACTTTGGGGGTGGGGGGGGGTGTATAAACAGAGTAGAAAGAAACGTAAAATATAATGTAAAATTGAAGTGCCTATTTCATTATTTAAATTTATAATAAAGCTCAAATGGTTACAAAATAAAGCATTCAATACTTATTCAACTTTATTTCAATTTATACCGACATTATAGTAAACATAAAAGAAAACATATTTGCTTTGTAATAGGTCCTTCAAGATGTATGATATTAAATTGACTGGAAATTGTTCATAGCAACTAAATAAGGAGATCGGAGAACATTCTAAGCATTTTTATAAGGGACGCTCAATCGAGTAATGTCGACAAATACATGTTCGGGTAAGTAGGGTAACATTTAGCCTTGTGTATAAAATTGTTTTTCCAAATTTGTTCAATAAAGAAATATCAAAGAACATTAATTTGAATTTATAATAATTGTGAAAAAAAAGTGTAATGACAATGTTTTGATGTAGATATATTTTTTTTCTGACACTTTATATTCTTTAGTGTGATGTGTAAGTCATTATAATGTTAATATTAAGAAATTAAAATTCTCAATCCAAAAAACTTATCGCAAATAATTTTTCAAATTGTATTTAAAATTATTTTGTTTCAATTATATGATAACATGAAATCAACTTGTAATGGTAGGAACACAATAATACCATAACTGGTCGTGTGAGAATACAAGCCTCATAAAGAATGCACTATTTTATCCCTATACAAATAATAATTAGAAGCCGTATAAAAAATTGTGTATATAAACATACGGGTTACGAATAGTTTACTAACTGATACATCAACATTTACAGTTATCGACAATATAGTTTGTGAATTCTTTTAATTTTTAACGATAGTCCTTAAATATCTAAACTACAAGGCGAGCTTACGCTCTACATAAAGTTCTTCATGTAAAGAATAGGCTTGACACAAGTCAATTCCGCGTAATAATAAACTTTGTGTTTGTGAATTCTTGAAACAAATCATTAAGTAACGCTGTATTAACTTTAACTCTTCACTTTACGCCCTAATTTATTTCATTAGAAAAATATTTTTCTCTAATTTGTACGTATTGTTTGTTGTAATATTTAGTAGAACTTTTGCTTTCAGGTGTAACAAACTGAAAATAAAATGCCAACTAAATGCGAACCCTTGTTAATAACTTTCTGCTAACATCATATATTGTTAGAAATGGAAATTCCCTTGTTAAAGATAAAAAAAACAGGCAATTATTAGAAAATTTATTCACAATATTAGTTAAGTTTTTTTTATTCCATGCATATACTAACTCTTACATTAAACCATGACGATATGTTTAGATTTGATATAAATTAAACAGCTTTGAAACTTTACTTTATCTCCCTAGCAGATGAATCATAAGGAGGGCAAATTTAAAAAACCGTCCTCAGTGAACACAAAATAGAAAATACGAAAAAATTCATGCTTCTGCTATTTCAAGTCTCCGATTCATAGTCATTAGTCAGTCTTAGCGTTTCTAATAATACAATATTTGGCAAAATATTTGAAACAAACAAAAAAAAACTTTTTTTGGGAAGAAATTTTAAAAATAGTGTGATTATACTCGAAATTATTTTGTAACCAATGAACATAAAGTATGTACTACGCTGTTATCTTTCTGAATATTGATTGATACTCAGATTGATATGCAAAATAAGAGGTTATGACAGCTAACACATAGCCATTTGATTTTATAATTTGTAATAAGTAAAGTAAAAGAATAAAAAGGTTAAGTTTACTTAGATCCAGTTTCATAGTATTTATTTGTGTACATTTATGAATTTTAATTTTACTATTTATATTTTTCAAGAAAAGAGAAATTGTTATGAATAAAGTAATAGAGTAGGGTTAGGATCAAGTAGGAAGGCCAAATATACGGATATATTAAAGACCTCTATTCAGCAAGACGAGAATTCTAAAAATAAGATGCAATGAGCTCAGAAATGCAGAATGAGTGGCTACACATAGGACATTTTTGCATCCCATTAGCACTAAAATGGCGCACTTCAATTCATGATTGGTCGCCAGCACTGCTAAAATTTTACCTCAAAGCGTTCCAGATGACTCTCCCAGGTCAGAATAATTTAGTAAGATGGGGTAAAGGTACCTAAAAAACTTGCTACATCTGCGGGAAGGCAGTTGGAACTGCTAAGCATTTGTTGGTGGGATGTAGGGTACTCCTAGATAGTGGTCAATACTCGCGTCGTCACGGTAGGGTTTTAGAAATCATACGTGAAGCGGTTAGTCTATCGGTGGCAAGGGCGCAAAAAGAAATAAACACGAACCAACGATCAATAGGATTTGTGAGAGAAGGCACTAGGGCTACAAGATCAAACGTCAAGCCTTACTCTATAATTAAAGAGGCTTCGGATTGGACTTTAATGATGGACACGTATGAGAAGCAATATAAGATCCTAGAGAATATTTTTGCGTCGGCCTCCAGACCGGACATATTTTTATATTCGCGAATTTTAAAGCGCGTTGTACTAATAGAGCTCACGGTTTCTTGGGAATCCAACATCCCCAAAGACCATGCCATCAAAGTCAACAAGTATTATGAGTTCATTAACGAACTCACTAAAAATATGTTCGTTGTAAATTTGTACGCGGTAGAAGTAGGAGCGAGAGGTATAACAGCCAAATCTCTCTACAACCTGCTAAAAGACTTAGGCCTGCCAAGAACTAACATCAGTTTATTCTTGGAACGTGCGTCGAAGGCAGCCCTAGCAAGTACGTTTCATATATAGTTAGGTAGATTATGGAGCTTGGACAGTGGAGGTGAGCGTTTAACGCGCGCTAGATAGGGGCCCCTTAAACTTACACCTGGGTCGCAAATCCCAGGCACTATTAAAGCTCCTCTCCCTGTAACGCGATGGACCCGGCACCCGCATGGTGAATCCATGGAATGCTGAGAGGTTTCGTCTCTACAATTCTCTATAATATTTTTGATTTTATTAATTTTAAACAATTGATAATATCAGATGTGTTAAGAAAATAATTGGCATGATAAATAACAGCTATTTCTGCACGAGAACTGGACCCAAAACCACTGGTTGTATTGGTTCATGAAGCGGTGTGCAATCGGAGATGATAACGAGTATGACAACCCGAAAATTTAGAAGCCATATGAGATTGTCATACCAGACGATAATGTACCCCGAAGACATTTAATGGCATGTTTGTCTACTCTAATACTAGAATCCGTGAGTGGCAGTCAACTGACGGCTACTATCGGAACGAAAAGCGGAAGGTTTGTTTCGGATACTATGTCGGTCTCTGAGAATATTGTAACAGCAGATTATCTTGTTTCCTCCAAGTATATCTTTAACTCACATATCGACGAGCATAATTTTTCTAGGAATAGTAACTGTGATTTAAGGAATGCCAAATTCGATAGACGCTTTTTAACATCTAAGTAATACTTAAAATTTTATTTAACCATAAAAACTAGAAATTTATGCCAAATACAGGTGCATCAATTAATCTTACAGGTAACCATTAATCGGTAGGCTTAAACAATACGAAGCAATACATTTCACCGGGATTTGTTATTGACATCCTATGGATTACCCGCCTCTTTGAATCTAATAGGTTTCAAAATATAACAAATGAGACAGTGTTTTATTTGTTTCAGTATAAAAAATGAATATTATTTTATTTAACAACACTTTTACATTTATATTTTCTTTTTCGAAATGATTTGTCTCATATTTTTTATAACATATTCATCATCATCATCATCATTGTCGCAAGAGCCTTTGCAGATTTGTCGTGGTCATCACGTATCAGTGATCCGTATCCATGATGAATTTATAACAATTAGATTTAGTTCAATCAAAAAACTCTTAATTTTTTTTAAGAAACGAGAGATTAAGTGCTTGTCTACTAATATTATTAATTTGGATATTTATTCCTCTTCAATTTTTAACTGACTTGCGACAATTCGTGCTCTTAGAAGACTTCCCACCGTTATAAATAATAAATTGAGCCAACATTATTTAGTGATTATGGTGCACTGCGGAGCAAAAAATACATTACCTACTTTTTGGATTAAAATTTTTCTCTGGCAAGTCATGTCCTTTGAAATAATAATAATTTTTTCTTTTTATTTATTTAGTCTTGTATGTAAATATTTTTTTATGTTGCATCCAGAAAAAAATATTATAAGTCATTTAAATGATGTTAACTTAAACTTTGTTGATTAAAAATTTCTAAATAAAAAAAAATATATATAATTAGTTTTCTATGATACTAAGGTTCTTTTCATTCTTCAATAGATATTAATATAATTAAAAGTAGCGTTTAAAGATAATGTGGAAAGTAGAGAGCAATAATTTCAAATGCTTTAATGTAAACTTAAAATTGTCTTCGAAATTCTGTTAATGCTCTGTATATTTCTTTTTATTGATTATTGATTTTCTGTTCTCATAACAAAGATGTAATTTGAAATTATACTACATTTACAAACAAACTTCAACCTTATATATATTCAGAGTTACATAGTTATACTCAAATATAATGTATAATATCACCTTTGCCGTAATCAATATTATCTTTTTTCTTCTCTTCTTATTGGTAACCTTTCCTTGTAGACATGTTACAAAATTATTTTCCAAATACTTTCCCTATCTGTCTCACGTTACATCACATTTCATATTTCTATTATGTTAAGTACAGAATAATATTATATTACTTGACAATATTAATATCACTAGGATTTTTTATTCTTATAAATTTGAGGTGTTTTACTGATAAACTAAAAAAATACTAAAATAAATTTTGAGCACTTCTTATGTTTGTCTTAAAGAGTAATCATTGATAAATTATAAATAGAATTAAAAAACTGTTCAGAAAGAAGTGTTCAAACATTTTTACAAAGTTCTTTTCGTTTTGAGTAAGTACCTAGGTGTAGAGCTTGTAATTTATAAAGCTTACGGTTCGGAAAAATTTATCACCAAAACTAATATTTTATCTGCGGTAGTTTACCTACTATGCCGTTAAACGGCTGTGGTCGTTACGTCGCCACACGTGTTATATTCGACATCTGGCTATAAAGTTGTATGTACAAAGGAATATAGTTTTAGAATTTAAATTTGAAATGTTTTCGTAGTTTTGTTTACTTTATAAATATTTCTAAAGTTAAATCATAAAATGAATTAATTTCATAGGGATAATTTTTGGAAATAATATATAAAAAATGCTATATTGTTTAATACGGTATATATTTTGAACATTTTCGGTTTTCGGACTGAAACATATGTGTCATTTACAATACATGTTCACTAGCGTAAAATTGAAAATAAACCGTGGCTTTTAAGTTTGACTTCTTTAAAATATCAATTTTTGTTACTGTGTGCAGTTTTTTTATTTTTACTAAAAAGACAAACCACTTTAGCCTGCAATATTAAAAACATCTTAATGAATATGCTATACGATTTCATATATTTTTTTTATAATACCTATAAATAAGTATTGAGAAAATAAGTTTATTATCAAGCTTTCTACTAATTTACATTACATCTCTTAAGTTTGCTATATAGATAAAGAAACAAATGTTAGGTTATGTCCAAAAGAAAACTTAAAAATAAAACGTATTAGTAAATAGTGTTAAAAAAACATCATTTTTTATTACACCTTAAAAACATAATACTTTAAAATATAAATTAACGCATAAATTTTGAAATTAAAATTGAAAGATATTTATAATTTTATTTTGAAACATTGCAATAAAGCGCATAAAGATATATATTTATATACAAAAGAGTATGAGATTAGAAAAGGCATTGTGAAAATGGAGAAGTAATAATGCCGTATATTTTCTTCTTGTTGTTTTTTAGTTTTTCCCAAAATAAAGCATTAATAATTCCAGAAACAAGGAAGACCACTTGAACTTAATATCTGATATCGGAGACAACATAAATAGAACCTTGTTCTATAATTTATACTTTAAATTATTGTTTACCTTTCAGTGAGTAGAAAATGGGGAAACTTACATCTGGATCGTAGTATCGTTTATGAATAATTCATGCAATTTTAAAATTGTAAATGTGTTTGTCGGTTTGCTGTCATTATATGCTAATTAATAAAACTAAATATTTGTTGTCACTTTTAAAATCTTCACTCATATAAACTATCAAACCAGCATCACTTTTAACTTCAGCTAATTTATTTAATAAAAAAAAATTTAGTTTCTTTACACTTTGAACATCTTTAAGTAAACATTATTATGATAATGGACCGGTTGGTTAAAATGTGAAAGAGCTTTACCTACCTATTAAAATAACAAACTTATTATGATTTCTGGAGTGCTCGTTAATTGTCAGATGATACTAAAGCAAACAATCTTCATCCGTTTGTTTATGTTTGTTCAAGGTAACAATTTTATCAAATGAATCGATTGCTATGGATCTCTTAATGTATTGTTGAGTAGTTTCGAAAACATAATATTAATGAACAATCTGTTTTCAAAAGCTTACTAAAGTTATAAAATAAAAAAAAATAAAAAATTATACGTATATCTTAAAATATTTAAAATAATGAACTTGAAAAGTTAATTTGCCTAACATGTTATCTTAAAATACTAAATAGTTTAATAGAAATTAAATTTTAGAATGATGTTCACAAATTTTAAGTAGAGAGAGCATATTTGGATCGGTCGAAGCCACAAGCAAGATTCAGAGCACGTTCAAGTTCCAACCACAATGCTTTGTTTACCTAACACAAACGGATCACTAATTTCCACCTGATGCGTATTTTCGTTAGCATTAAAATATATAATCTTTTTATTTACCTTATTGCACTCGGAAACTGTTTTGCAACTGCATAATAAATTTAAAATAAATGTATTTCCTGGAACCACCCTCCAACTTTTACATTAAGTCGGCTACGTCAAGCAAATCCCATGAAGAGTGATTCTAAAAATAAATTTTAAACAAAATTTTATTTGGCGTGATTTCAATTTAACATATTTAATGACATATGTTTAGATTTTTAGATTTGTAATATAGAACTACATGAGCGTAAAGGTTTAATGTTTAAAAACGTAATGTGTCAAAATAAACAAATCATATTTTTTTCTTCTTGCTTACTTTTTCTTAACTTCTCGATAGTCATTTCCTAAACATACCACGACGTGCAAATAAACAGCAGAATTTTCGTACAATATTTTAATTAATACTAAAGATGGTTTGTATGCATGATGTATTTTCAGTTGTTATAATTTTTACAAACCTTGTGGAATCATTTGTATTATTTCTAAAAAGCTTGGCTCGATGACTGACTGTATCTCCACAAATCACAATTAAAATACCAATTTAATAAAATGGTAATGATTTTTTTTTAAACTCAAGCAATTAACAAATTTAAACTCCTTTGTTTGATCTTCCCATCCTCTGTCGCGCTACTAATGAAAAGGGTTAATACAGAATTCTTAATTACGCAAAATGAAGCGTTTTAATGAAAAAAAAAAAATCATAATAAAATATATTAAAGCTCATTTTTCTTAACTTTTATTTTAAAGGAGTTTTAAAACGGTTCATTTTTTTAATCTTATACTTTTTTATGATATGATAACACTTTATAAATATTTCTTTTCAGTATTTCTGTTTGAATTATCAATTAAAAAAAACATAAATTTTTGGATCATAAGATACAAACGTCTAAAATTTAATGATAATAAAAGCCAAAAAAAATATATTCATGAAATGGTTAAAATTTAAACAGAAAATATAAAACAATAATCATTATGCCTATTTAAAAACTTACTAAATAAGGTCACCAAAATTTTAAATATCGAACACAAACTATAACAATTAAAAAATATTTTTTATTGCTTATCCGGCCTCTGTTGTATCTAGAGGATCAGCCAGATTCATCCTCTTATAAACGTTATTTATATTTCATAAATGTTTTGATATATCGTTATCTACACATTCTACTATATAATATTTCACAAGGATACTCAAAAGCTATTGTTATATACGTTGTTTAATTATGTAACGTGGCTATAGTTCTAATTTAAAAAAAATTAAAATATCGTAATATTTGAGAAAAAGTTATTTGAAAGGGGGAAGTTTGCAACAACATGGTATGTATAAGGATGTTTTAGTTTTCAAAAACATAGGTTCTAAAAAATTCTGGTTGCATCCTTTTGAAATGTAGCGTACATTTAAATAAAAGAAATTCTAAATTTTTTCGCGATTTCTAGAATGAATTGGAACATTCGTGCAAATAAATGACTAAAACACAAACACCGCAGTAACCTAAACCAAATAAAATATCAGAATTTTATCCCAAATATTTTTGTCAAAGGATCTTAAATTTTACTTTTAAATGTTTTTAAATCATCTTACTTGTTTAACGAGTTCAAAGAAAACGTAATGCAAGCAAAAATGAAAATAAAAATAAATAAAAATGTTGTTACAGTATTTTTTTTTTTCATTTGTATAATAAATCATTATTGACATGAAAAAAAATATTAATAAATATCAATTTGAATTTCTACGGACATTCGAATTTAAATATCTATAGCATAAATGTGTGCAGCTATAATCTTAAATTATTATATTATATAACATTTATCAAAATTAAAAAGAACAAAACAATTATATCTTTGTTTATTGAAGTTTTATTTAGAAAGTATTTTATGTTTTTACATTCAAAATTCTGCTTTAAGAGCAGTTCATTGTTATCGCAATCTGGATTCTAACTTCCTTTCATTAAACTACTGCCCCACTTTCTTATACAATCAAGTTCACTTTGTTTTCATACCCCTTTTCAAAAATGAATGGATTTTAAGCTTGAGAATTTATATTATACTCATCAGTTTCATACGATTAAGTTAAATGCGCTGAAAACGTAAACATAACAGTATACTTTTCACTTTTAAGATCAAGTTGCAGTGACGGGGCTAACTAGCCATAATTTTTATTCTGTATCTTACTCCTTAATTAATATCAGCCGTGTTTTTAATATCAGCTTGCTTTTTCCTATAAAAAGCAAAGCACAAGCATGCAGTGTTTCAATTATGCAATTTTCTGTCTTTTGGATAATATTCAAAGTCACACAGTTATGTATAATTGAAATTTAAACAAACAAGGCTAGCTAATTCAGAGTTCTGGGGTGTTTATTTAGAGCAAAATTTAATAACATTATGTGGTTTTAAAATGGCAGAGACATTAATGAAAACGAAATTTTAATTATTTTTTAACATATATTATGACTTATAACTGTTTCTAATATAACAACTAAAAAAAAATACTTTTACTTAAATACATTTTAAATTATAAACATATTTAACATAATATAAAAAATAACTACTATAGTATTTAGAATTTGAAGGCCAAATTAATTGCATATATCGCATTTCATTAACAATTTAAAATATTAATTAAACATTCACAATAATAAGAAACTATACATGTAAGCATCAGATCTATTATAAGGGGAACTAGATTTTTTTATCCATTTTAAAATTTAATACTTAGAATAATATATCGGACCTTTCAAGTTTATTGTAGACGCCTCTGTTCAAAACCAATATATATTCTGCATAAATCCCATCGTGTTTCTCGGGAAATTTAATTTGATCAAAATCGTTCGTAACAATAACTAAATAAATCCGATTTACGTTTATAAATCACGATTACTGATCGAAAATAAAATCTAGAAGTAATTTCTGCAAAAATCATAGTTTTTTTACACGGGTACTCGTGAAAGTCTTAGATATTATCATATTCTATTTTATTTGTCTCTATTAAGCTACAATTAGTAAATAATAAGATAAGGGAGGTTGCTTTTACAAAATAATAAAAACACAACAGTTTTAATTTAAAAAAAAAAAATGCATCTTAGTAATGATTGTTTTGTACTAACTTCATGCAACGGATTGAATGGATACAAAACTTCATGTGTATTTTAATTGAAAGCGTTTATAAAAATTCCAATTAGTTCAACCTTCTCTTATAAATCTGAGCTAGACGTGATATTATCCGCTTAAATGATTAGTATGTTTGGACTTGAAATGACGTTTAAAATTCAAATCTCGTATAAACTTACATCTGTTTTTAATTTTTCACCTAAATAAAATAATAAATCTATTTGACTTGCAACTCTGACATGAGCTTATAAAATAGTTAATTGTATATGTTTATGTATATATGTATTTTAATGTAAAAATTTGCACACTTTAAAGTAATAATAGTTGATGTTAAAAAGGTTTAATTTTTTTTACACAAAATTAAAGTTGCGCGACCCTTCACTAACCTGTTTGTTACTAATTTTGCGAAACTTTCTAAATAATACTAACTAATTTTATAGCTGACAAAATTGAATAATAGGCTTAATTTACATACTATTGTAATATGAACGCTCTGTCATTTCTCTTGTGATATTATTGATAGTCATATTACTGCTAATTGCATACTTTGACGACTAATTACTAGCGTGTCAATTAATAAATTTAAAACCGTTAACCATATATTAGTCAAATAATTGCTTATGACATTTTGTAAATTAAATATATGTAGTAAAAATAAATTGAAGTTATATAAAAGGAGATTTTAAAATCTATACTGTTTTAGTTATAGGGACGAGAAGCGGAAGATGGTGTTGAGAAGCTACAGTATTGTGGATTAGTCACCTCGGAACAAATTGCGAATCAATAGCGTATATTTTCTGCATATAAATAAGTATAACAATAAATTTAAATCGCCCATTTAGTCTTTGTTCTGTTAAAGGATTATAGAGATTTTTGTTTGTTAAATTCAAAACTGGGTTACTTTTCAATCAAAATCATACAAAATTAACAAGAAAAAGAGGGACAAGATTTTGTCGTATACAGCCTTCATTTTACGTCCATCCATCCAATTAATATTATCGAAATAATATTTAAACGCCTTTAGGTTTTAAAAATATTTCGTGAATATACATCAATTTACGTTATTAGACAGCAAATAATATACAGTCTAATCATTATAGGTCTCAGCATTTGTTAAGTGTTTCAGGTTTAACTTTTATTTGAGCATTGGAGTAGGTAATATGGATGTTTTAATATATGTATATATATATATTTAAATAATAATCTAAAATTAAATAAAAAAGTTATTAAATCTGATTTCGAACAACATATACATTATGTAAATTAAAAGTACTGCAAAGCATTTTATTTCATTTGACTTTCAAATTCTAAATTTAAAAAAAATCCCTAAAAAATTACAAGTGCAATTCCAACATTTAAAGAATAACCTTATTGACGTTTGTGTACTATTATTAAAAATTGCGTGGTCAGTGTTAATTCTAAAAATTAGGAAAAGATCAGAATACAAAGGATTTTTTAAATTAGATTTGCTGTTATAAATTATTTATAGTTAGTAGAAAGCAATCTTATTTAGTACTTAAAAACGAAATGAATGACATATTATCCAATAAATTATTTAAATTTTATATTAATATAAGACATATACATGATTTGATAAATAGGAGTCTTTTCGATTTCATGAATCTAGAAAATAATCAATCAAATTGTTGTATTTGAATTATTATTTGATCTCATAACTAAAGTCCTTAAGTAAAGTTTTCCGTTACAAGGTTGTTATAATATTATATTTATTGAACGCAACTAATATTTTAAGAGGAAATATAAAGCGAGTAAAAAAACAAATAGATGAAGTGGCTTCTGATGTAGAGGGGTGAAGCCCATTCGTCTCTGTCAGCCACAAGGTAGACCTATTTATAAGGACCTATGTCTTGGGATTTTTAGTGGAATTGTCTCAAACTATAGAGACAAAGGTTGTTTAGTTTCAAAATAACTTTCTTTTAAAACTATATAAACATAATATGTCTTGTACCGCATAAATAAAATAATAAAATTTTTATACTATTTTAAAATAGTAATGAAAAATCCAATTAAGACAATAACAATTTCGGACAAAATTATTTTGTGAATAGTTTGCAATGGAATTTATTTTTAGGCTTTGACTATTTTGACATAATAAGGAAATAAACAGTGACAGTGGCAAAATATTCTACGATTTCAGTACGAATGAAGCCATAGCATAAAAAAATTTAAGAAACGGTAAGCGAAAGAGCCCATAGCGATTAATATGAGGACACATGTAACAGGTATACGGGATGGTTAAATTGCAGGAATGCTTTTATAGTGATACAGTATTATGTACACATATAAACATTGCTTTATGATAGAATTTCCAAATGATTTTGTAAGAAAGTCTAGAATGCTCGAATGACCAAATCGGGTAGAAGCTGTTGGGAATAGATAAGGATTTGTGTGACTCGGGTTGTTCATGAATTATTCACGCATTTTCAGCTTTTCATGAATTTTCATATGATACTAAGATTTGTAGTTAAGTGTATCAGTTATAATATATGAAAATATATATATTTTTTTCGGTCTTTTGTGAATTAAACTCATTTTTATATTAGTTTGTATTGATAGTGAAAGCTGCTTCAGGATGATTTATTTAAATGAAACTAATATATCGGATTACTATGCGTTATTATATTATTTTTAAAAACATACATACATACATACATACTCCCAACGTGTCGGTTTTCAGCAACCTTGATTGCGGGCGGACGAGATGTGATATGTGTAGTCATGTGCTGCCGAAAAAAATTGATCTGAAGCAGATTAGAGTTAACGGTGCGGCTAAGATAAGAGGCACAGCCAAGGGGTTTGGTCCCCTGGAACTACCAAAATCGGCAGGCAACAAGCCTGTGCGCCGCCTTAAATGTAGAGGTGACAGTCACCTAGCCCTTCAAAATAGCTCACAAGAATGCACTAATATTATAGAATAGCGATAGTCATTTGCTAATAGTGATATAATATATCATGATTATACTATAATTTCATTTCTATAATAACAATTCCAATACAATTTCTATATCAAAACAAGATACATTACTGAAATTCATACATGAATATTCTAAATGTGAAGCTATAAATCCATCAGACACGTCCAAAGTTTGATGCAATAATATGTAGAATTCCAATGAGCTAAAGTTTTTTCATCTAGCATCGAAAAGCATAAAATAATAAAAACCATTTTTCATAAATCTAACAACATATTTAAATGCACAATATTTCTTCAAAATTATTACTTTTTAAAAAAATGTAATCAGATTTGACTGTTGTCTAATGTACACAACTTGTGACACTCTCGGTACGTGTTATACGAATTTAATTTAAGCGAAACTGCAAAGAAAACAAAATGTATAAAAATTTCAACACTATTTAAAAAACTCCGGGAGATAGGAGGTATATCGTGCAATTCCCGAAATGAATTGTAATGGATTATAATATGTTCTACATTTGTATTCCATTATAATAATGAACAAGCCATGAAAAAATTCTCATGCTATCTAAATGTTTTAATGAAATCCAACAACGACTCTATGTTATTTATTCTTAGTGAAGAAAATTATATATATATATATATATATATATATATATATATATAGCTACATAAATATTTAAGAATACAGTTCGTTAATTATAAATAAAAACAGATCCAATCTCTTGATTCAAAGTCCAAAAAACCGGTTTTATATATCTTTTTATAAAATAGAAAAAAAACCTCATCTGAAACAATATAAGAAGTAGGGAACTAAAAAGAAAAAAATATATTTCACTTAAATACTATTCCTTAAACTAACTAACACCTAATGTACATAAACTAACACTATTTTTATTTCCTTTCCAATAATCTTATTTAATACTTAATTAAATATACTTATATATTTTCTTGATATCTACTATCTTCTGGGGACATTTTCTTTGATCGGTTGGAGTATTCAAGAAATAGGGGAACATACACAAAAAATATTCCGACGACTTGAGAACCTCTTCCTCTTTTGAAGTCGGTTAATACTAAGATAACGAAATCTTTATTACGACAGTGAAGATCAAATTAAATACACCTTCAGTATTACCATTACTTAATGTGTGATATGGATACGTAAACATTTCAAGGATTAATACTCGAGTCTTGAAGTCATCATGGCATTATTTGTAAAATCTATGCTCGTATAAATCGGTTGGCACTGAAGTTACTCGTTTATTGTCTCACATGTGTGAGATCATGGTATGTACCTAATGCTAATCTTAGACTCATATGGTTTTGTCATGGTTGCCCTGGTCAGAACTGAAACGAATCACAAGCTTTCAAATAAAAAAAATCATTGATATTGCTTTACCCGGTGAAAAGTTATTACGCAACAAATATAAAAAAAAGAGAAGAATTGATAACCTCCTCCTTTTTCAAGTCGGTTGAAAATACTTTTTATTTCATTTGCTTTGTTATGTATAGAATAAAATTATTAAAATATCTCAACGACAATCATGACGTATTCTTACGATTTATAAAAAGGCTGTTCGAATTAATATAGCGCAATAAAAGGAAAATTTAAAATTAGGTCTAAGAGATATTTTTAACTTTGGAAACAATGACTATCGATTGATAACTAAAAATAACTAAGAAGACTGTGAGAGTCAAGAGATCACTTATTCTTACCTTTTTTTTATATCGACGGCGTCATGGGCAGTCTTTGAATAATCTTTGTACTTCAATGCTTGGAAGTTAAAATACTTAACCGTTTACAGCTAATATGTAAGCTATCTAAATCAGGACACTGCAACGATCCCTCAGGAAATGAGCTTTAAGTCGTTATTACGGTGCGGATAGCATGATTCCTTACTATATTCATTCCTCAGGGACATGGAAAACTTGAAGTATAATGGACGAATGAAGGTACTTACTTAAGGTCTTTGACGTCCTTTAAAATAAAATAAAACAATTATTTTTATTTCCAATAGCTTTATTGCACTTAATTCATTTAATGGATTTACCTACAAAATATATCTTCATAAATTGATCAGACCATAAGTTGAAAAAAAGTTGTGTATTTCTTTTATGTTGTAATTGTTGAAGAAATATGAAAATTTCAGGAAATAAGAAATATAACCATTAGAATTCTATGAATAATCGATAAGAAATTGTACTACAACTTTAATAAGAAATAGAGGTTGCAAAAATGGTATGTATATGAGTTTCTTCTATTAAATTATAACAAGCATAGATCTATAATTGTCCTCGAATATAAAATTTTAATATAATTCCAACCCATAATTCTTAAAATGCACTCAGTTTTAAATGACATGTCATGATTGTAATTACAGCAGCAATGTTCAGTTGCAGAGGTCTGTTGTTGAAAACACAAGTTTATGATTGAGTTAATATTAGTTCGTACTTCTTTTGTTTCAATTCCTGGATATTCATGGTTACGTATAGCGTACATGATAAGGAGACACTGTAGTGATAAAGCAACATCCATTTCAAGACCTAACATGTAAGGTAAATTAATCTTAAATAAATATTTTTCAAATAATTTTTGAAATATAATTCCAATTTTGACGTAAGTTTATCATAATAAACTTATCGTGAATGGAATTTGTATGAAGTTGAACTGTATTTACTTATATATATGTAATGTCATGCATGCAATTTTAATACAATAATAACATCCGTCTAAAATTCCCAAAATTGGCTTCGTTATGTCATATTATGATTTTTGTAATAGTTAGATCGACAAAGTTGTAAAATATCACTGAAATATATCCAGAAGTTATATATATCAAATATTATTTTATTACAACTACTCGTTTAAATGAAATAATTTCTCCTTTGAAATTATTCATAGAAATGCGCTCATTTACTGTCAGTATTTCGTGTATAGAGAAGTCTTAAAATAAATATAATTAACAGTAAGTATTATTATAATGAACTATCAACTACAACTACGTACTAAAAATATTTGGACTAAAATATCTAGCTATCCTTTTAAACAATTCTGACAATTGTAATAAAATTAACTAATAAATAAAGTATCGTAAACTGCAATTTGTTTAAAGTTTTAATAATTAAATGGGACTTACAGGTTCAAGAGAAACCGAGAATTAATTTTAATTATTTCTAAAAATGTTATATTAAAAAAAACTATAATAACCGAGGAATTACGAAACGACTTTCTTAACCACTTGAGTACTTCCATAGTACTTAATGATGCTTATAAAATTTATGAAATTTACTTTATGACGGGACCAAGTAATATGTTTTCAAGTTTGTATTTTTAGTAACGTTTAATCGTTAACTATATTCTTATTAAGCATGTATGATATTGTTTAATTAAAAATCATGCTTTTATTTTACAACCTACGAGTATTTATGTAATAATATAATGTTTTTCTTTCTTATATATAAATAATAGAAACCTTTGTAGCAGAATAAAAATATCATTTTAATGTTTTTCAGGATGCTACTAATAATGGAGTAATAATTTTAACCAAATTAAATACTAATGCTCTTAAAGAAAAAATCATAAAAAATACAATAAAGTTTAATATTAATAATGCACAAACAAATATACATATGCGTCTACAGCAATGTATTCAATTTCAACAAAAACCTTTTCCACACATTACGTTATATTAAAATGTCTTTGTCTTCACTATTTTTGTAATAGATCTTTACCAGTATTATCTTTTTGTTTTAGAATCTTATATCACTATTCAGTGTTCATTGATAAAATAAGATATATGCCACAGAGAATTCTTTATTAAATAAAAATTATAGTAATATATAAGTAATATTCATATGATAAAACACTTCCATCAGGCCAATGATGTGTGAAAAAGCTAAATGGAACGGAAATTGTCGTCTTTTGTGGATCGGGGAAATATCTTTTTATAATATTTTTCCTTACAAGTAACATATTACGAAAAAGCAGAAAAATTTATTATTGAACTCATATTAATTTTTCATTAATATATAAAATTGGTTAGTAAAAAAGCAAAAAATATATATATAAATAAATTTTTTTTTTTATATACATTAAAAATCTCGGATACTATAAATTCTAAAGCATTATGAAATTGGCACTTTGTCAAAGTTCACACTGAAGTTTGTACAATCCTGGAATGACTACAAAACAATAGAGTATTGTGCGCCTAGAATCAACGGAAGTTGATGTTTAAGGGCAAACCTTCGATGCCCATCTAGGACACCGTGTACGAAGTAGGTTTCTTCTCATGAGAAAAGCGCACTTCTTGGATATGACGTAAGGTTTGACAAAATCTAGACAACAGCAATGACTAAATAATGCAACTCGTTTAGGAACTCATGCAAAAACAGAATAGAAATGGCCTTGATTCTATAACTCATTATAAGAAAATTGCAACATAATGGACGATGCGAATGCGTTACCGGCCTTGTTTGTAAAGGAGGCACCTGAACATGTGATCCATGTTGTACCTCTCTGGGAAAACCACGGAATATTGAAAAAAATACCTTGACATATGTACAGTCTACAAGTAAATGCATCGAGGTGATGTGGATGCAATCCAACCCTATGGTGAGTAGTGCGATGATAGATCGATGACAATGACACAATGTCAAACAATACCTAGGGACATTTTCAGTTGTATATATGATGGAATACATGGAGCGAACTCATAGCCCTTCGGAGATTTAAGGGTTCTTGCCAGATCGTCTGTGAGCATAGGATTATCGACAATACGAGTGTGTGTGTGTGTGGATTTTAATGGAAGAAATTGGTACTGTGGGGCAGGGGAAAAGAGGTGAGAACAGTGTACTATGTCGGATGAACTTGTGTTTTGTATAGTGAAAGCAAGTGTCCTGATTTGATGTACTCCTTCGCTCTATATGTCAACACCAAAAAAACATGGTAAAAATACCCTTGAACTAAAACAAAAATATGTTATTTTAAATTAATAGTTTGAAAGATATCTTCCGGTATAAATAGGCAACATTTAACAAATAAATCTATTAACGGTTTATCAGAGAGAAAGTAGCAACTCGTTTATATCATAATTTTTCAATAATGATATTTAAGACAATCGTAAAACTTATAAGTAACTACGACCTATCTGTTAATGTTATACGTATAAAACAAGCTTTGTCTGGTCAGGAAGAAATCGATAAGTTGATTGAGTAAATTGAATATTTATTAAAATATTTATGTCATAAATAGCAAATGATATCTGATTATAAAACTGCTTTATTAAACATAAACAAAATGATTTAAAACAGTTACGGAGATTATTTTGATGAGAAAATATATATTATTGAGGGTAGATGTTACATAATTATTCTTAATTAGCGAATTTTATATGAGAATAATATGTAATCATTTTCAAATGGGTTGTTGGTCGTGGTTAATAGGACAATCCATTATCTACCAAGCGTAAATGACTGTTTTTATTGGTGAATACTTGTAGCAGTGATTTGGCTTATGGCTTACTATTATTGTTATTTGTAACAATTAACTGAAAAAAAAGAAACAAATGAAACAAAAAGTAATAAACAAAATTATAACTCTTAATAGACTTTTACACATGTTCTTAACGAGCTTTCATTTCTCCAGCGTTCTCCTCCATAAAACACTCGCGTGTTATACTTTGCTCATATAATATTTTATAATTAAAAAAGAACTTAAAAACTGGAATAAATAAATCACATAATTCTTGTCGCTCCTACTGTATGCTTTAAATATATTATTCAACCATTACATTAATATTTCCTAAAATATTTATTTGGGGTTTTAAATTATATTGGAAACGTATATCTAAAAACGTATGTAATAAAATACAAGAAAATGAAGTTACATATACATATTTCTATCTATAACCATCATATATCTCAAAGTGTTAATTTGATGAATTGTTGAGATAAATATAAAATTATTTAACACCAAAGAAATCACAATCAGATCAAAACGGAACTTCTTCTCTGAATACCATTTGGCATAAATTGAATATTGACATTATCATCCACATGTTAGAGTTATTTTTGGGATACTCCGATAAGAAAATGATTTTTTCAATACTGTTTGGCAAGTAATATAAAATGAAACCAATTTCTTCAGTGAAATCTTTAGGAGAATTGGTCCTTTTGAACGATTCACATCTTTGGCTTTCATGGAGAAAATAATTTTCATAAAAGCGTTTGAAATAAGAGAGTTTTATAATATCTTAGAAAATTACTAATTTCATTTTGCAAGAATTAGTTAAAATTGTGTAAAATAATATAAAAACTATGTGTAAAAGAGCAAAATTCTTTAAATGTCCCATTTATTTAATGATTGGATAATGGAAATAAAATTTTATTTAAATTTATTATTATTACATTAAAAATACTATATCCGAAATGACTCTCTGATCCAAACTACGTTATTACTTGTTTAATAACCGAAAACTACTAAAGAATAAAACTAACTTCAGATAGTTCATTCTCTACTTTCATACAGTTACATGCATTGAGAAAATAAAATGTAATTTATTGAAAGATATGATGATACCAAAAAATCTTAAAGCAATACGTACCTTGTCATCTGATAGGCGACTTTGCAATTTAATACTTTTATTTAAGTCTAAATGTAGGAGCCCAATATTTCATCTAATAGGTAACAGCCAATGGACTCACACTTAACAAATTCCGCCGTCGTAACTAACCTTTGAAGACGTTTTAGCGTTAATTTAATCAATTATGCTCTAAATTTAAGTGAAGAACCAATAACGAACAGGTATTAAAATAAATATTTAACATAATACAATGTATTGTATGATAAAAGGTTTTTTAGGTAAAAGTAAAAACTAAAGTTAACATGTTACGACCTTTTAGGAAACTTACTATGTATATACAAATGTAATTAGGTTTCTTTGGGTTCCTTGTAACTCAATTTTGAAGCAGGTCTTCAATCTATTATATCCATCTTAAATTTGGAGGATGATGCGTTGAAAAATATGCTTTTGGTAAGAAAATTTTAAATCCAATAGAAAATAAAATATATAATTATAAAATATGTTATATATAACATAATCATGTCGCGACAATTGTAATTTAAAAATAATTATATACATACGTATATTATGTAAAAATGTTTATATTCATAACCACATTTTTTTCAATTATTTTGTTTTATTTTATGCTAGATAATATTATTTCCCTATACATTTTTTTTACTATCAGTATATCATTCCAGCATATAGGATGTCTAAGGGTCATGAAATTGTACCCTATCTAAAATTACATTTACATTCACACAAAAAAGTCACTCTATATAAATATAAAAAATGGTGACCCTTTGACAAAACGATGATACTGTTTGAGATTAAAATGTCACTTGCTACATGACCTCCTATTAAATTTTTCTATTACGAACAATGTTACCAGAATAAGAGCACTCACTAGTCATCGGTTTCATAGACCTCGGATTCTTATTCCTGACAAATGTATATATCCATAAATTATGTAATTAAAATTGGTTTGGCTTTATTATATTTTATCATGCAATTTACTTTTATACTAAATATTTTTATAGAAATAAATATTTTAATCGCATGATACATATGCTATTGTTAATAAAATATTCACTTATAAAATAAAACATGACATTGAAATTAGAAACTTGTGTCCCCTTATACTTAGGTATACTATAATACAGTTATATCTAGTGAAATATGCAAATCAAAATAAATAGAAAATGATTTGGGAAAATGTTTTGCTTCATTTAAATAATCCTGTTTTAATGTTGCCTCACTGATATTATACGGTTAACTGCTACATTACTTAAATAATGTATATTTAAGGTATCTTTTTTTTAGTGAAAAAATAAAGAGTTTAAGTTTTTACAGTTGTAACTTTTTTACAAACATTTTTAAGGCGATTTCTTGATAAGCACTTGTAGAATTTCGCAATTAATAACCTACGTCAAAGATTATTAAATATACATACATAAATTATAACATATGTGTTCATTTCATGAATGAATTGGAAAGTTCTTCTAAACCACTCTCTTTTTGAAATTCTTATAGTCTCTAAGTCCTGAATAATAAAAATATTAAATACCTGAAGCTATCCCAACAGTTCCAATAGAGTAAACCATGTGGTTTTTAACTACATTTCATTTGAAAATTTTAGTTCCTCTATGTTTAAAGTTTCGTGGATTAAATGTAGTTTCCAAGAATAACTTGGTTGGTTTTCCTAATCATTGATCATAATTACTAAAAGGCACAGCTGGAAAAGTTTTGTTCTTATGTTGACTAAAGAGTAGGTACAGTAAATTTAGATCCGAAGATGCAAAGATATATTAATGTTATGGGACATATAATATACATATGTTCAAGACTAAAAGATATTAAAAAAAAACTTTTAAACGTTTCTCATTCCGATGGGATGGGACAATCTCTGGATTGCTTTGTCTTCCATATACGTATGCATAGTTTACTGTCTATGTCTATACTCATTTTCGTAATATTGTATCATTATTAAAATTTATCTTCCGATTCGTAATAGGTAAAGTTTTAGTTGAATTAAATATATGTGAAATATTACAGTTCCCTGTGGATTTTAAAATAATTATACTAATAAAGGTAGAGTTATGAACATGTTTCATTTAATTTTGTCTCTTAAATAATATCAAAGAAAATATTGAAAATATTTTTAAAATCGCGTTGTTTTTTAATAAACGGACTTTCTTTCATTTTAGAGCTTACGTAGTCCAATATACATCATAATATAAAACATGAATGATTTTTATTTGTACGATTTACAGTTAGCTCAATAATTACATTTCTTGTCTAAAAATAATTGAAAGAACATTGCTTGATTTATAATCTGTTGAGACTTTCCTCAATTACTTGCCCTCATCTGTTAAAGTAACTTAACTTAAAGGTTTAAAGGCCTCACCGCAGTCCGCTGGGTACACATTCGTTTGTACACTCTTTAACAATAATACACACAAAGAATTCACCCAAGGGATTGGAATCATGTACTTAGTTTGTCAACTTTTAACTCCATTTAGTATAATATATAGGAGAAGAAAACATAAAGAGAAAGAAATATTTTAAAATATTCATGTATTTTTATACTAAAAACAAACACTTTAAAAGATATTATACAACAATAAATTGATAGCCAGTAAACTTAATTTTCTCAAAAATATTGCAACCTTTAAACAGTTTCCTACGGAATAAAACATATAAAAATCGCTATGTTTGCAGTTTCATTCACACTGGTTTGGAATTTGCCGATAATCCTTAATGAAGTTGAAATTCAGCGGTTCAGATCTTTTGTACTCCATTTGATTAAAATCATTTTACGACATATTACTTTAATGAAATCCACACACAATTACTGTCTCTAAAGATTTTGTTTTATTATAAAAATAGTAAGATATTCATGAGAACAGAGCTTGTTACTATATAAAGCACTTTCATAGTAGGGATTAAATAACGATGGTATACAGTTAATAATTACACCTAACAAAGTAAATATAAAAAAATATTTAGGATTAAAAGTTACTAAAGCTCAGATTTTAAGGTTGATGTCACTGAAGTATCAATGGATGGAACAAGATCTCAAGAGGGGCTATCTCTTCCTAGTAAACAGTTACTTTATTAGGAAAAAAACTATCATAAAAAAATTGCAAAACTTTGAGTGCCATCTAAACTTTAAGATTTATATACCTTAAAAGGGTGCCCTGTTGGTTGTTGGGACGATAATATTGTAAGATAGAGATTGGACCAAAGCTTAAGATCGAGATCACCGGCTTGCTATAAGACATAAAGACCTTAAAAGTGGATTAACATTTATAAGAAAAAATTGTCACCGGTTGTATGTCATTTATGCTTAACGAATCCATGAATGAAAAACATCAAAATTATTAAATATAATTTTGTTTGCTTAAAGTGATATTTATTTGAAGGTTTCCATCCTGTGAGACCATATACAAATTATCAGTGATTTAAATTTGAGGAATAAATGTTTCAAGTCAAAAATATTTTTATTTATGTTCTACGATTAAGTGTTCAGCTTTTTTCTTTAGAACATGGGTTATATATACCGGCTTTGACTATTCACATACAAACACTTATAATAAAGAATTAATATATTAATGTGAGAGTTTCTAAAGTGAGATGGGGCTAGGCTATAATCATTTAGATATAAATATGCACTATGGGTAAAAGAAGTCCTTCACTAAAGTAAATAACATGTAGCTTCCTAACTTACCTTTACCTTTACCTTAACCTGACCTAAGTACCTTTTTCTAATTAAATTAGTAAAGTATTTAAGGAAATCTTCCAACAACAAAAGAATTTATTTTTATCAAAACTATCCGAGCTGTTCCGTCACATATTCTTTAATAAATGTATTTTTTATAAAAGTATATTCCTTCATTATATTTAAAACAAGGGGATCAGGTTCAAAATTTTATAATAAATGTATAAATATTAGAATAATTCTATTGTTCGGCTTGATCTCTTCACTGACAAAAGCGCGAACCTTATTATTTAGCTTCACTTGAAAATTATATTAAGATTCAGATAATGGTTTGAATGTATTGTATGGTTTGAATATAAACTGTCACACTTTTATAAGGTTATTGTGTCAGCAATGACATTATTTGGAAGTCATATTTTATCAATATTTTGACACAATGTATTCGATACCAAATTTTTTTGATTGCGACTTAAATCTGCCATCATGCCAATTGATTACACACGATGTAATGAATTTATCGTGGAGATGGCGATGGTACTACACTACATACATACTACTATATTTAGTCTCCTACCAGTCTCTTTTTAATCCGCTGATATCTGATTTATTCTGCCGACATTGGAGATCAAATCAGTTTGTGCCCATTAGGGACGCTTAAGGCTGACATGTGAAAATAAAACAAAGTTTTTAAACAATAAATGGTCAAAGAATTCCAGATTAATAATCTTGAAAATAGCCGCAGGTGTGCATAATTTTTGTTAAATTTTAATACTTATTGAGAATGTGTTTTATTCTTCTTGTATAGTTTCCATTCATGTAACAGAATATCAATTGTTAATATGGTTGGCCATTTGAAGTAATTGCGGGGAAAATTCTAATAACTATGGTTAAAAAAAATAATGATTACATAACTAAGAGCAATCTAATGAACGAGTTTAATTTGACGGCGTCAAAGATTTTAATGATTTATTTATTTTTTCTCTCATGCTTTTTTCTATTTATGTTTGAGCAAGGTTTTTGTTTATATCGTAATAATAAATTATCATGTGTAATTTATTGCAAACATGCTTGTATTAATAAATCATATAATATATTTACAATAATCTGACAAGACATTTTAACTGATAAAACATTTCTCATTAATTGTCGGTATAATTTCATATTTTGTAATGAGGCTGCAATCTCCTCTTTAAAGTGGAAACATGATGTATCTTAAGATTAGATTTCTATTAACACACACACTATATAAGGTACCTAAGCCCATCTAATTTAATATTACCCTATGAAAACCAGAAAGGGCAGCCCATTTTCCAGAGAGGTCTGCTTTCATTTAAATGAAACTAGTATTATTCGCATATACTACGCGGATTTTATTATTTAAAAAACTACATAATCCCGACGTTTCGGTTACTTTGCAGCAACCGTGATCACGGGCAGACGAGGTCTGCTTTCTTTTAAAGTAAAAACAAACATCATTATCATTCAAAACAGAAGATTGGCTCGCGATATTCCAATAGTGTATTTTCTGATAAAAAATATTAAATCCAATGTTCGTGATCGCACCGTAAGACTCAATGATACGGGTTTTATACGTGTTATAAAATTATTTACTTCCTTACCTCTACACAAGAAAATTATAAGTATATTGCCACTTGATTTTATAATTCCGTGAATACGCTTACTGAAAATATAATTCAAACATCAGCAAATTATGAAATTAAAAACTTAATCAATAAAATTGAACTAAATTTGAAAACAGTTTTGTTGAAATGTTTAAAGCTTGAGAAAGTTAAATCATAAAATAAGACGCATTTATGGAATTTTTTGATTTTATAACTAAATAAAACTAGCATTGCAGTCATAAATATTCTTTATTTATCTAACTGCCGTATATGGAGCAATTAAATTTTATGTGTCACTGTGACTTAACAGCTATTATTCACGGATTGTGAGTTAAGATCTAATGTGTTTACGATGTCGCACACATGAGTAAATGTTGATTTAGTGTTGATATATATTTCGCTTTAGGATTAGATGTGTTCATATAGTGTGAACAATAATTGTTGCTGGAACCTAGAGCACCATAATATTCTGATTAGTTTGTTTATATAAATCATCCTTACAAATGACATACGTCGTTATACATGACAGGATTGCTTTGTATGGTGAAATAATTTTATTAATAAATTGTATTTTACATATATGTATATATTTTTTATAATATTATTATATTTTGTGTTATGTAGGCACATTTATGTATAATATTTCTATCTTTTTGTTTCTTAGTATGCAAAGAGATTTGAATGTGTCTTGTTAGTACAAGTGTTAGTTGTTGGCTTAGTCGCCAACAGCTAACACTGAATGTATTTCTATTGCAGCAAATGTTAAATTTTTAAATTCAATTACTGGGATGAAGGTAATTATTATTAAAACTTTCAATGTAGTTAATCTAAGATGATTATTACTGTGGGCTCTAATTATTTTTTGTTACAAAATAGATAAAAATTCGGTAAGTACTATAAAAAAGTGAAAAAAAAACTATTAAAAAGTTAATAAAACAACAAAGGGAAACATGTCATATTTAAAATTTACGAAAATATTAATTATATATATAGAATCGTTCTCACCTACTAATTTTTACAAACCAATTAAAGTTGTTATTATATTATATTTTTATGGTTAACAAAGGCTTAATAGATTAAAAGCAAACACTGTTTAAAACACTAGTTTTCAGTTGCAAAATTCTTATTCAATTTATTACTTTTTACACACAACTAAATATTTCGAGGAGCCTTATTTTGTATAGAGCTATGATGACATCAAAAATAAGAGTGTTAAGATCAAAATTTATCCTTTCTTTTCATCTACCAGAGTATTGGGATCCTTGGGGTTAACATGGCGAATAAAGTTCAATTACGGGTACATTTGGAGAATAAGGTTAAACCAGCCTTTAAAAAACTGGGGGTACTGAGTAGATCTAGGCAGTACTCCTCACCGGGACACTTGCTTTTATTACACAGAGCACAGGTTAGTCCCCACACAGCGAATTGTTCTCAGCTGTGGTGACCAGAGTCTGGTCCGGTGAACAACAGTACCAATTTTTTCCACTTCCACGCAAAACCACGTCGGGCTGTTCATATCCCATGATCACAGATGACCTAGTACCCTTAAGCCTTCGAAGGGATGTGAGCACCTTCTGTGTTACTTACATAATTTCAGTTCAATCGTTTGAATATCTCATCAAATTTAAGCTTTAAGTTTTAGAAACTCTCCATATAGGATTTAAAGTGGCGCCACATTATTTTTCCAATAATTCTTAGTAAGCCCATTAATTTAATGCCCATATAGTAAAAGTGCATTAATAATAACTACTTCGCCATCTTAGAAACACCACTATAATACATTTAGAAAGATATCACAAATTTAACTATGCATTGTTATTTAAATTAAAACTTTAAGCTCAAAAGCTTTAAGCTAAAAATTTAATCTCAAACCATTGAAAATATCCGTTTCTAAATTGAATTATAAGATTTTCTTCCCAAAAAAATTGAACGTATTTTTTTGTACACACTACATAGTACATAAATTCAGAGTTATATAAATGCTGTAATAAACTGTGTCTACGTTTTATATATTATGATGTTATTAATGTAAGCGAAAATTACATTCCATATTGGCACTTAGAAACAAACCAATATTCGATATGTTACATAGTAAATTAACAAATTATTATATTTCTGTCGACAGTTCCCATCGGAACTAAGCACTGTAATCTCGTCTCAATGATTAAATTGTAAATTATAATATTACAATACACACATATACTAGATTGCCTTTTCATTACATCAACTACAAGACCATCAGGCAAGTAACACCAGGTCGTCTGTACTAACGCATTTAGATTAAAATAGTAGCAATCAAAATTGTTTCTTTTTTATTTCAATTATCAATGTGGTACAGTTTTAATTTATATTACTTTACCTGCTATTGTACGAAGTATTATAATATGTATATTATTTTCATTTCTTTTAACTTTAAAAAAATATATACTAAACTTCACCCGCCGGCTTAAATTTACTCTTTAGAAGTAAAAATATATATTAAAGACTTAATGAACACATTACTGCAACAACATGCTTGAATTGTAAATGGGAACTTAATTTTTTTTTTATTTTGAGAGTTTTTATTTCTCAAGTTGAAAATTTTTTGTGCTAAAATTTGAGAACATATTAGCGGAGCAAAATTTTTTTTAAATAGGTCAACCTAAAGGTCCTTATTATTTATTATATATACCTCAGAAGTACTTCATTGACTTGACAGATAGGTAATATACATTTAGGTCAACAGCCCCTTGACCTAAATATTATATAATTTAACGCCTATTATTTATTCTGTTTATTTAATTATCAAACACCAGACTTTAAACTGGTATTTTGGAATTTCTTACATGTAATAAGTAAGTGTAAAATAAATATTTTTCAATATTTATTATTAGACTCTATTTATAATGAATACCGTTTGAAATGTATTTTGTAGTATCTTACGTATTTTAAAATAAATAGAAACCAGCGTTAGTGGACTTTGCTTATGAGACAGCTGAGGTATATTTTAGCAGCCTTATGAGTTGACAAACTAAACACTTGGAAACTAAGCTTTTCATTCACATATCTTCTCACATTAAAGTATCAATATGAAATGGAATTTAAATAAAAATTAAAAAAAAACAGAACCCTTCTGTATTTAGTGTAACGACGGAGACTAGAAGTACGAGTACTGAGTTTTGAAGTCTATTTATTATGAAGTATTTTTAGGTGAGAAAAAATGATAAATCCGTAGTGGGGTCATAAATAACTTAAAGAAAAAATCGGCGCTTATGTAAAATCATAACATACTTTTATATAGCTTACAGTTTTGTAGTTTTTACTTAAAACCATGGCTACCGCATCAAATTACTAGCATTAACATGAAACTAATATTACATTCAAGTATTAATAATTTCACCTTATTGTCAACTTTTATTTCATATAAATTCCAAAATGGATACTTTGTTGTAACTTAAGTAAAATGGCTGTAACTTATACTGTTATAAACGTCGCACCGCAGTACCCTGCTATATAATTTATTGCGTTTTCTGAACTTAACGTCATATGCGATGCATAACATGAAGATTGACGAATTTTAAATTTATATTGAATTTGTAAACCTTTTAAATAATAGTTACATATGAAGGATTGCAAAGATTTATATGCATTTATAGCTATAATTAATCAACATATATATATAATAATCATTTGAAATCCTTTACTATAAGCATTTTGCAAAATATTTTATTTTTAGGTTAAGTGTTGTAACTATCAAAAGTTAACAAAATAAAATCAAAGATAATTTTTTTTTAAGACTGTGTACTTTATATATATTTGATCTCGCTAACCATACTGAAGATATCTCAATTGTAAGAAGTATAGAACATTAAAAAATTTGTGAGTATGATAAGAACTGTACTTATTATTTAAAGTTTCCTTATATTGCAGAATTGACGATAACAAATGAATGAGGAAAATTTTTCAACATCAATATGTCTGATCATTGAAACGTTTATTGGCGAAGAATTATTTATAGTAAAAAAAAAATACCTTTAATGTCTGTGTATTTGATAACCTTAACGTACTTCAATTAACATATTGCTTCAACAAAAGTGTAAAATAAATTAAATTTAACCATTAATACGAAACTTATATTCAGAAAATATATAGTGTTCACAGGGATTTACTCTCTCCAGTCCAAATTTATACACATTATAAGACACGATATGATTCCTATAAACGACCCAAAATTTTGCTGAAGTGTAGCATTATCTATTATGTAAATGTAGTATTATCTCCAGTCTTCTGGACGAGCCTTTGTGTATTTTTTGTGTCAATCCAATTTCTTATTTAATAAATTCAAGCACCATAATAGCCAAAGAAATATTTTATGTACATGAAGATACAGAAAATAAAATATCATAATTTTGATAAATTTTATCATAATAAAAGAAATCAAACATTCTGGTTATATTTCAACTGTTATCAAAATCTAAAAAATGACAGAATCATTTAACTGTACAATAAAACTATATTATGGGAATAAAATAAATTCCCGCAATATTACTTAGCAATCACAAAAAATGTAACTGTGGTTAAAAAAAAAGGTCTTTACTCCTTTTAGTTTTTAAATCATGTAAATTATTATAATATTTATAATACAAGTCATAAATAATATACGAAATATTTTTTATATTCATATAATAAAAATAAAATATGTAAAAGAGGTAATCATGATTGCCCTTTCAAAAAAAGGATTAAAAAATGCTGACAATACTAAAGTGGGGCTTTATAAAGAAAAGTTTCAAATTTAATTGACCCTGGTCTACAAAAGTTGGTGAAAGTGATTCATGAATAATAGACTACCGGCTAACACTTGTGTTTGTAACTAGATATGCGTCATAATTTTTTTTTTATAGTTCTAGTCAAAATTGTGATGTATTTATTTTTTCATTGTCAATGTCATCGATATTTGCCTAGAATTTCGTTCATATGTGTGGTGTGATCATCAACTGGTATATGAAATTTATATTTCATATCACTCTTCCCCTAGCTCCTTACCGTAAGGGTTTGAACAAAAATTTGCTCATATATTATACCAAAATTATAGAAACGCAAAGTTTAACTCAAGTGAAAAGTCTTAGTCTGGGTATTTTTATTTAAAATAAAAACTCACTATGTACGAACACACACGCACACGCTCATACACACACAAAACAGACTATAAACAAAACTAAACTGTATTCTCTTTTTATTTCATGTATATAGTGTATTCTATTTTAATTTATATGAAAAACATGACAATTCATATTGTTTATAACGTTAATTGGACGAAAATCATAAAATGACCACAAAGTATTATAACTTGACATTGTTTATTAGATAACTTAAAACATATTATAAAATGGGTCTATCAGAAAATATTGATTACAACAATACAAATAACAATTCCATCAGGAAATAATACGTTTGTAGTGGTTACGAGGTTCCAACAGTTTAACAATATGAACATAATATTTTGTTTTCACAACATCTCCAAGATAGCATCTTCAATATCATCTTTGCCAAGGCATTCCTCATCTATAAGTCTTTCGAAATCCCCTAAAGCATTTTCACTGGGTACTTTGTTCCAACGCGCATCAGGAATTCCGTTTGGTGGTAAAACAACGGATAAAATATTATCAATGAGATTAGACTTAAGAATCCTGTCATTAATTGTTGTGGCTGTCATGGATGGAGAGGCATTAACTTCTATAAGCCATGGTTTTAGGTTATTATCTATAATGATATCGTATCCGTAGCATTCAAAACAATGGCGATCATTAGACATAATTAAAGCCACCGACTTAAGAGAATGAACTATTAACCATTGAATATCTTCGAATAGTCTCTTTGTTACCGTTTGACCTCTTGTTCCTTCTAAATATAATTTTAAATTATTTAGACTTAATTTGCCACCGGTATAACAGTTATATTCCTCTCCATGTTTTTGAACGCTCACGTTAGTTAGATGAATAAACATGTTTTCAAGTTCAGCATCTCTGTACTTTAAGGAACAAACTCTGCAAAATCCATGTTTATACATGTAAGCTTTTAAAGGACGGAATGATGTTACAAGGACGTATATCCTTAAATCAAATTTTTTTCCTCCAATCAAAAGCGGATTGTGAATGTAGCGTGATATTACATACGTGTCTTTCCTTAAAAGATGATGTTGAAAGTATTTTTTGGATTCTCGAGCCCATTTTTTGAGTTTAGATAAATTATTTATTATAAAAATGCCAGCTCCTTGTGATTTTCCACAAGGTTTTAATATCCACGTGTATTGGGGATTTCTGCGATATTCTTCGATGAACAGTTTATAGTCCGAGGGCAAGATGTAAGTAGTCGGAATAAAATCTAAATGCACATATCTTGTGATTTTTTGGCCATTGTTAAGTGTTTTATGTGTTTTCTTAGCGATAGGATTGCCAGCTCTCTCTAATTCTTTCCTATATCGATTTATATTTCGAGCTAACAAATCTTTACGCACCAATTCATAATGATTTGGAAAATGATTTATGAGCTGGTTGTCCTTAAGCCGATATCCAATGTCATGGCTAAATATATTTCGACAATTGAGAGTGTTGGACCAATAAATATTCCAATCTTCATCCGGAGAGACTTGCCTCCAACGTCGCCTCAAGAAAGTGTTAATAACAATCGATTTCTCAAAGTCTGTACAAAAAGTTAATGTCTTTTTATTTCGCTTTGTTCCTTTATCATTCATATTGCAAAATGACACTAAAATTCTAAATAATATTTTCAATAGAGTTTTAAGTAATAAACAACTATTTTACGTGATTTTCAAATTTGACATAAAATTATTTAAAGAGGTCGTATATAATAGTTGTATTGAAAATTTTTCTTCATTTATCATTATGACAAACATATACATGGTTATTTATATATATATTCTTTCCAAGATATTTAACTAAACGAGATTTCAGTGAAATTATAATTAACAACTATCATAGTGAGAGTATATTGAATCTTTTACCTGATGACATACAATGTTTAGACTGCACTTAAATTACGACATTAATATCTCAATCCTATTTTTTTTCTTATACAAAATTTATTTTACATGAGAATGATTAAATTTATAGTCGACTGAAGTTTACTGAACGCGAAAAAAAATGACATTGAAAAACAATTATGGATCTTTTTGTTCCTTTATATAAGTTTGTTCATTTGCGTACATTTATAAAGTAAAATCAACTGCCCCTATAGCTAAAGTTTGCCGTGAGCAAGCAGCGCGTGAACACATAGTGACAAAGCCAAATAATTATATTTTTTCTGACAAGTCATAAATCCTTACTCTTCAAGAAAAGTAAATAAGTTAAACAACATCGTACTTCAAATAGAGAAAAAGGTTAACAGCTATCTAATAACTGGGATTCCCTTATCAAAAATATAAAATCCCATGTCCATCCAGACTTGTTTGGTTGTCCGCTTGCAGGTTTATTGTAAATCTGGTGACCCCAAGACACAGCGCGTTCTACGCACATAAAATTAGAAAGTTAAGCTGCTTGTGGCAGTAGCGGATTAAACAACATTAACACACGGACACTTTAATCTTCGAAAAGTGTGTGAAATATCGGAAAAGATTTATAATAACAAATTACACGAGTTAAATCTAAAACAAGTTTTTATTTTAATTGCTAGTTTGCTCACGAAAGTTTTAGACATTTTGCTATAAATTCTTTAACCGCAAAGTCTCCTTCACATTTTTGCGACCGAATTTAGCTGCGTAGGAGCAATATTAAAGTGTACAATTGTGAAATATTGTAACGATTTTAGTTGGTTCACCTGGTCGCTATGCCTAGAATAATTTGCCCAATTTTAGTCGGATTATAGTTTTAATTTTTTATTTAATAATATGAACGTTATGAGAAATTAAAGTTTAAATTATTTATGAGAATCATTTCATATTATTCTGATTTTCACATTTTATAAGATGTAAAGAGTGCACACATTATAATTATATAGTAATTTATTTTGAATATTTATGACACTCCGAAAAAACGGTAAATTGTTCCGACGGTATTTCCATATTTTTATAGAACAATACATCTATAAAATATTATGGTACTGGATAATTCCACGACATTTTTCAAATGAATTTCCACCGCGTACTTTATATATATATGTAGTATCGGGAACGTCGTGGTATGCATGTGCACACGTGTTTTTCTTTTTTTCCTGTCTTTTATTTTTTGTTAAAGTATTTTATTGCTATTTATGATCCTGCGATGCTAGAGTTAAACTTAAGATTTTTGTAAATTGTCTAATACTTCTCCATCTTTTATTTTATTACTCTTGCAATAAGTGTGTAAGTTAGATGGGAATAGACGATGTTCCCAGAAGGGGCAAGTGCGGGTCTTCGAAAAAAAGCGTAATAACTTAGTTCCTAAGTTTTAACTTAAGCAGATGGTTGTACGAAGAAAAACATCTCTTGTACCAAATATATTTGAATTAAAACTTAATACACCCGAATTACCATTAACCTTACTATATATACCCGATATTACATATATATTATTATTAACTTAACTCACGCAACGTTGGTCACTTAGTTTTTATAAGCACTCTACACTTTTATTACACTTAATGTGTAAGAAAATATTTTAATACAAAACTGACTAAAATAAAGCGTTTTGAAGAAATGTATGATGCCTATGACATGAATATGATAAAACATGTAATGAATTAAAAGTAAATATGTGTTATTAAAGATAAATGTGAAAAAATATTATGATTAAAATTATAATATATTCCTTTTCTGTTAGTGGAAAAAGAGGTGTATATTTTTTTATAATACAAGTACTTAAACTTAATCTGAATAAAAAGTATAAATTTATTTTTAAAAAAATGTCAATATCTGAAGGCTTTTTATGAATTAATGTATTACTATGTATTAAGTATTAGGAGTATGTAAAACAAATGGTTCCCTTCCACGAAATGAGGTTGTTACTGGCTTTTAAAATAGCTTTAGAAAAACTTTATAACAGACAAAAATTTCACAAACTAATTTAAATTCCGCATTCAAGTTTGATTGTTATTAATAAAATTATTTGATAATTCAATTTTACACCAGATCGCCATATTGTTGTCTCAAGCAAAAGTTAGTCAAAATAAGCGTTATCACTTGACAGTTTTATAAATGACAGATATTCAGGGTTGCAAATGTAATATAAATATATTTGAATGTTTCTCTATTTAAAATTTTTTATACATCCAAAATTTACACAAATTTCCATTACAATGAACATTAAATAAAATATGCAATAAAGTGAATCACAGAATATGACCCATATGTAATTATTACAATTCAGAAAACAATTTAAATAATACAAATTATAATGATGTGGTTTATGACTTATCGATAACAATGGGTAATGATACATAATTAATTAGGTTCTGAATATAAAATTTTTCTATCAATATGTCATTAATGATTTATATTCCTACTATAATTTACTAACATGGTCTACACGGCACATTATTAAGTTAGTAAGTAGTACTTGAAATGTTTATTTTCACTAAAGTCTAAAAGATTTAACGAAAATAAAGTGTGAGATAAAAAAGTTTGTGTTATAAGAATTAAGCAAAAATTAAGCTAAATAAGGAACATGCAGCGAATATTAAGGAACACCGGCTAATATTAAGGAACACTGTTTGAGCCTATAACTTATTTATATTCATTAGAATATAATTATAATTTTACTTAATACTGACTTTCAGCAAGGGGGGGACGTCACAGAGGCATTTTTTAGCTTTGCTTTACAGAACTCACCTCATAAGACTTAATTAATTAATTAATTAATAAAAGCTAGTAAACGAATACGACAACTCAATCCTTCCTTGAAAGGTAACCACTTAAATAGAGCTCTTGGCAAACGACCGAGTAGAAAACAAATGAGGGAAAAATGGGTTTTTGAAATAAATATTGATCAGAATTTAGGTAACTTCATTAAAATATATTTTAAGAAATAAAATATTTATTTAGAAAAGATAAAATCATTTAATTAATAACACTAATCAAAAGTGCTCAACAAATTAAGTACCCGAAAAATACTAATAAGAAATATTATTTAACAAAAATTAAAACGACAGGGATTTTGTATATTAAAAAGCTACAGTAACCATAAGCTATAAAAAATTTTGAAATATCACTTGTAGAAGTGACAAATATGGTCCTCGAACTCAAGTCTAAAACGGTACCGGCTCTGACGGGATCGCTTGTAAAGTTTCAAAACTTCTACCGTCATATATTTTCTCACTGTTGGTTTTTAGATTCAACTCGCAATTGAATAGATAAGAGTTTATAGAGCAATGGATTCGGGCCATTATAATAGGTATATATATACCAGCTATCTAACCACGAGAACCACAAAACCTACCTGGCCAGGGGGCGATTAGTCACTAGAAGTTCTTAAAAAAAATTAAGGGAGGTTTATCTTGAACAGACTAAAGTAGCAAAAAAGTGTTTAAATTATCGTTAAGAGTCAAACATTTGAGTGTTTTTTTCCAATTCATCGCTTAACAGAATTCATCACTAAGTAATTACTAAGTAATTCATTACGTAGTAGATACCCTTATAAGATGGGTGCACTCTCCTTCGATATAGTGAAGACTTTGGACAAAGTCTGCCACAGTAGCTGAATTTTCGAACTATCCGAACAAAAGATATCAGACAGGTACGTGCTCATTCACCATGTGAGTGCCGGGTCCATCACGTTATAGGAAGGGGATCTTTAATAGAGCCTGGTACTTTCTACGTAGGTGTAGGTTTAAAGGGCCCCTATCTAGCAAGCGTTAAACCCTCACAGCCAACGTCCAAGCTCCTCTCTCTACCTAACCAAATTTGAAATGAACTAAATAAGGCTGCCTTAGTTAATTCTGGACACATCCAAGTCTTTTATTAGGCTGTAAGAGATTTAGCTGTTATTCGTCTCGCTCCCTATACAAATTATTTCGTCAAAGCAGTATAGAAATAAATCTATTAAAACTTGGTAGAGTACATTTTACTAAAAGTATTGGCGATCAAAAAAGACCAATATAAATGGTCAGCCGCCCCATTCGTTTGGAAATAAAAAGCCTAGTATGTAGGAGTCACTAGATAGTTTGTTCACCTTTCCCATGTAAAGGTAGTAACAATCAGTTTCCCTCACTTCCTAGACCGCCTTTACCTCTTAATCTTAAGTAAAAGTAAAAATTACGTGACGCTGTCAAAGCCCATTTATTGGCTGTTGTGTCCTATGGGCTGTAGTCAAGCTAGAAAATAAAAGGCGGACTGCATACTTAGTTCAACGTTCAAGAAAGCCTCATCTCAGTACCTTTACGGGTACTTGAACCAGTTTTAATTAATTTTCGATCAAATTTTTTAAATGGCGATATATTTATATTGAAAAAGTTTTCATTAAAAACGTTTTTTCCTAAAAATAATGACTGAATCACATATATTTTATCAAAGGTAGACATAAAATGCGGATAGTACTAATATTACAGCGGATGCTCATAAATTTATTTACTTCACCGCACAATATGAATATAATCTTGCCAACGTATAAATTATGCAACGCATAACATGATTCAAACATAAATATATTTAAGTAATAACATCATGTAAGCAATTTTTAAATAAATAAACATTTAAATGAAACTAATATATTTTCGGATCTACTACGCGGGTTTTATTATTTTAAAACTACATAATCCCGACGTTTCGGTTACTTTTCAGCAATCGTGATCACGGGCAGACGAGATGTGAATGTCTGTCAGTCGGTCCTTGTTATTTGTCATCTACCGCCATCGATTTCTTAATTTTCTGGCGTACCGCTCTGGATGCCGGCAGAATGCGCTTACGGTGTCACGAGGTCCTGCGGTGTGGTCACGGACATGGGGTTTTATATTTTTAAGGAGGGTGTCCCAGGTGTTGGATAGATTCCAGCCATCTTCTCTATTGAAATTTTGATGTTTTTTAATTTCAATAGCCTCGCGGATTAACCTCGGTATGTACCGGTCTTCACGAGCGAGGATTTGTGGTTTATCAAACAGAATGTAGTGGCCTGGTTTGTCCATTTCGTGTTCACACGCTGCTGACTTCGATGCGCGCCTATTTTTGATGTCTGAGATGTGTTCCTTCACTCTTGTACCGGCTATCCAACTGATGGCTGGAATCTATCCAACACCTGGGACTCCCTCTTTAAAAATATAAAACCCCATGTCCGTGACCACACCGCAGGACCTCGTGACACCGTAAGCGCATTTTGCTGGCATCCAGAGCGGTACGCCAGAAAATTAAGAAATCGATGGCGGTAGATGACAAATAACAAGGACCGACTGACAGACATTCACATCTCGTCTGCCCGTGATCACGATTGTTGAAAAGTAACCGAAACGTCGGGATTATGTAGTTTTGAAATAATAAAACCCGCGTAATATATCCGAAAATATATTAGTTTCATTTAAATGAATAAAACTCCCGAAAGTCTTAGATCTCATTGTAAATAAACATGTTTTCTTTATAACAAAAAAAAAAAAAACAAAAATACGTGAAAAGTCTCTTAAAAATATTAGATTGGTTTTTAAAAACAATTTACTTTTAGTTTTCATATATTATGTGTATATGCGATGTTTCTCAGATATTGCGATATTAATTTTGTTTAAAACATTTACATATGAAATATAATAATACCCGATGTCAAAGTGTTGACTTTACTTGACAATTTAACATTATCATCTTCAACGTAGGCTTGATCGAGAGATTGAACAGAATGTCCGCAATAGGAGAACAATAAGTGCTAGATGCTTCCTCGCGTGATCAAAGCGAGTGATATCTGACGGTTGACCTTAGTCCGTACCTAGACAGGATACCATTACCGATACAGAAAAAGTGTCCGAGAACGCATACTCTTCTCTCGATGACGCGAGTCTCGTCGCGTCTGTCTAAGCCAAAGTAAAGATCCTGCCTTATATTTGACATCAATTAATGAATACTCTAAATATACTGTGCTTGTGATTTAAAGTTTAAATTGCCTTTCGCAATTGTTATCAGCAGCATAAGTAACCTAACATTCGAGCAGCTGCAACTAATACCAAAATTTTGCATAATGATACAGCAAACTTTTTCTATTTAGACAAGTATAAATAAGCTTCCACCCCTTTTCTATATAATACGTGATGTAGTATTAATCACAAATTTAATACCCGGAAAATAAACAAAAAAAAAACATTACGTGTTCGAAAATGTTGGATTAATGATATTAAATAAACAAAATGTTGAATCGTAACGGAATGTTGAAAAATTTTTTGTTTCGTATTTCCAGGTTGCGAAGTCATGTGAGCCATGTTAATTGTGTATGAAAACTAGTTACAGAAGGTAAAAATTACTTGTTAAATTAAAACCCAAAGTAAGTGTTAAAAACCATATCTACCGGGATCAAATATCACAAAATATTTTTTTTAGGTAATTATGAATTAAAAGCATATTTTGCCATCGCCTTACTTGAAGAATTTTAAATGGAAACTATGTAAGTAAATTTATTTATTGTTAAGTTAGAATATATGGCAAGAATACAGAGCGTTTAGCAAGACAACTGATCTTTTTACAGAACTATTTAGTGGAACCAAATATGTTTTGTAACAAGATAAGTTGTTTATATGTTTTGTAAAAAGATAAGATCTAGTTGACAGCCTTTGTTGACAGCCAATCCATTTATAAGATAAAATGTTCAGGCTTGTTGTTGAAAGTACGGTTGATGATAAGCCGCTATTTGTGGACTGTATGAATGTCTTTACCTAATCACATTGTGTCTTACTTTTCTTGAATAACTTCTGCAATTTATGTTACAAAGTTTGTGCTTAAGGTGCCTCGGATTTAAGCAGTTATTTTCACTTACGCTTTCCTCACATGTGTGCCACCTACGTGCACCTTTTTGCTACAACAGTGTTAGACCGAAAAAACCAGAAGTATTTTACGGTTCCTAAATGAAACTACCAGTTCACATCATTTTCATAGGTAGAGCCAAGCTGTGGTAAAGCAACCTACAGCTTGAACATGGGCTGGCTCGACCGGGAAAGGACCACCCTCTCACAGAAGATCGGCGTGAAGTAGCAGTTAACAGCTGCTTTTAGTCCGATGAGTGAGAGAGCCGGTTTCCCTTTCCCTGTTTCCACCCTTTCCTGCCTTTTTCTTATTCCCACCCCTCCCTATCTTAAAAAACCAAGGTTATCAACGCATCCACAACAGAGATGTTGCTGATGTCCATGGGCGACGGTGACTATTGCCCATCAAGTAGGCCGTGCATTCATTTGCCACCTATCTCATAAAAAAAAAATATAGATGCAGAGGAACTATGTGTGAGTGAAGCGTAACTGTTCTCGTAGCTTAAATGGTTGAGCGTTGTGCTATTATACGGCCGCGGTGTGAATGCCATCAACGCTACCTGTGGACCATCGGTAGACTACTCAGTGAGAGAAATGTAATCGAAGAAATTTTTCTCAATCTAAGAGCCACGACTTTGCCACTCTAATTTGGGAAAGTAAGGAATTTCCTACAATTTATTTTCTATTTTCTTTGTTGAAAGAATCTAAATTCCGGAAGCAGAATGAAATCATTTATGAAAATATTATCGAGTATTAAATATGTGTTCTTGATTCTTATTTATTTTTCACCTTAATCATTTAAGTGCAATTTAATTTAATCACCAGTTTATACGCCGGTCACTACTTTGTAACTGTTTAGCATTTAGAATGACCGTACTGAGCTGTTATCTTTCCCAGTGCTCAAATTAACATGCAAATTAAGAGAACGTGCTGCCCGCAGTAGTGAATGCAGTTTTGTTTTGTAATATAATAAAAATCTAAAAGTTATTTTATACTGGGAATAAGTAAATTTAAAAAAAAATATAAAAAATATTGCATTGGTGTTGAAATTAATTCGTTGCGTTTTGTTTTGTAAAAAATAACGATTTATTTGGAATTAAAATAAAAAATTACCTTATCAAATAACTGTCCATCGCTTGTCACTACCTTTTCTCATTTTTCGAATTCAGGTAACTGTCGAATACCCCGTAGAAAAACTCTTCGTCCTTGGAGGCAATCCGTGAATCAGTCCAATTTTAGCAATCCTCATAAGATGTTATTTTTCCCCAGATAAACCATGAGTCATGGATCGAAACAGGTGGTATTCCGAAGGGGCAATATCCGGAGAAGACGGCGGGTGGTATAAAACGTCCTACTTCAATGTTTCCGGGTATGTTTTCACTGGTTTCTCGTGAAGTCAGGCATTGTTTTTTTTTTCCGTTTCCGTTTTCCGTTTTTCCTTCAATGCATGACTCAAACGCATCAATTGTAACCGGTAGCGATCTCCAGTGATGATTTCATGGGCTTTTAAAATTCATAATAAACCACACCTTGTTGATCCCACCAAAAATAAAGGGGGAGCTTAGATCATGTATCTATATATTCATGTGAATATTGCGTTTTGCCACTGATGATTATGGTTGTCCGGGCTTAACCAATGATCTTCTGCATTTCGGATTGTTGTGATATATCCATCTGCATTTCGGATTGTTGTGATCCATTTTTCATCGCCAGTAACAAAACGATGTATAAAACTTTTTCCTCTGTACCGTACAAGCAGTAGTCATAAAACGTCTTTCAATGTCTCTCGGTTTTTATTCATATAGCACCCAATTTCCTTCCCTTTGGATCATTTCCAAAGCTTTAAGGCGTTTTCTTATCATAGATGAATCAACTTTCAAAGATGTAGACAACAATTGAAGTGTTTGACATGAATTTTCTTCGAGTAAATCTTTAAACTTTTTATCTTCAATTTTTTTTGGTTATCCAGGTCGTTCCTTGTCGTCTAAATCAAAATCACCACTTTTAAAACGCGCAAACCATTTCCGATACGTTTGGTCAACTAAAGCATATTCACCGTAAACTGCTACTAAAATCCGATGACTTTCTGCAGCACTTTTGTTCAGCGCCTAGCTGTGGTCAAGTTATTGCAGCTCGAACATGGGCTGGCTCGATCGGGGATGTACCACCCTCTCACAGAAGATCGGCGTGAAATAGTCTTTAGCGCACGTAACCTCTTTAACGCAGCCAGCGTTTCGTGAGATGAGTGAGAGAGCCGCTTGACATTTCCCATTTCCCAACTTTTCCTACCCCTTCACTTTTCCCTTCCTTTCCCACCTTTTCCTCCCCCTCTTCCCTAATCAATGGTGGCAAAACTATGTTGTGGATGTCCATGGGCGACGGTACTACCTGCATCAGGTAGGCCGTCTGCTCGGTTGCCCCCTTTAGCATAAAAAAAAAATATAACGATGTGTGTCTAATACGAAACGACGTACTTGTACTAAAAAGTAGTCTAAATTATCTGCTCAGAGTTATTTTGCACATTTGAGAGAAATCAACATATCTTATAATAATAAAAGAAATATAGCAAGCATTTTTCTAGCCAATTAAAATATTTTTTTTCTAACAATCAAGTTCTGTTTTGGTAACAGTTGCCGTAGTTTTAATGGATTTGATGTTGACATTGTTTTATTTATCCACACTCTCTTGTTTCAACTGTTTTCCTCGTGACAAAACATTTTTAATTGACATTGTTTCATTTCAAAACACTACTTGCTTGTTGATTGTATTTATTGAATAATAAAAGCTTCAACGTATAATATTTCTTTATAACATCAATTAAATGTTAAACAACGTTGGTTTAATTTAATGCATAAAATTATCAATATAAAAAATTTAAGTAAACATATCCCCTTTACTGGAATATATTTACCTTTCAAAAATATACATTTCAGATCAGCAAGCATGAGGGTTTGTGAGATCGAAGAGCGCAATGTTTTGCAGTTAGTTTGAAAAAAAAAGCCTATAAAAGCTTTCACAAATGTATTAAAGAAATTAACTTGCTTAATAGATCTCCGATAGGCTACAGAGATAGCAGCTGTTTTCTAGGTATAAGATTTTTTGATGCGTCACCGTGCTAAGAAAGACATCCGCAACGTTTATCAATATTCAGATGCCTATGAATAAATACAGTTGGGGCATACCAGACTTATTAGTTTTGATTTAAAAGTAGGAGTAGTTATAAAGTACATCACAAAAACTATCAAGATCCCGAAAAGATATATTACGCATGTGAGATTTGTTAAACGTATATACAAAGAATTTTATTAAAGACTATGTAAGGTTGCCAAAGTATGAAGGATAAATACAATTTAACAATATTTAAATTGTATTAAAAGGTAGTAAAAATAACAATTTCATTAATTTGTAAACAAAATGTTAATTTCTTCGTTGACTTTTCTGTGCATTCTTAATGTCTTAAACATATAAATGCCAAGAGAAGACAATTCTTGAATAATTTTATTTCAACATCGTATTCAAAGAAATAAAAAAAATATGTTATATAATACATAAGTAACTATACATAAGTATTTTTATATTAAATTATCATTATTGTTTCAAGGTATTGTGGTTTATAGAAATGTGTTAAATATTTGAATTTAAATAATTTAATATTTTCAACACACGTGAGATTGTTACTCTGAATTCCTTTAATTATTTTACTTTGAAGGGCAATAGTGTCCATGTATTACAATCAACTGGTATGGCACAATAAACAATTAACAGTCAAAGGAAATGAATATTTCGTTCTGAGGTAAGTCCTATTTATGGTAAAAATTTGTTTAAAAATACGGAAATAAATTGAAAATATACGCTATTGAACCATTATATTGTTTATTGAAGTCGATTACGCTTTTTTTTCGCATAACCAACTAACCGATTACGTAAGCAAACATAATTAAAATTTGCTTATTAAATCTATTTTCAGCGTTTCTAGATAAAAGCCAGTAAGTAGGTATACAGACTTTAAAACTAGCAAAGTTCTTGGGGTAAAGAAAACGTAAGGACGTATAAAGTTTCGTAAGTTTACTTTTGTAGTAAGTTTGAAGCCACTTTACTATACTATTAATATCTTTATAGTAATCGTTTTTAATTTGATATTTATAACTTATTTACATGGTTTTCATACTGTATTTGTTATTATAAACATTATAATAAAAAATATAACAGGACTAAATAGAAATCGATTTGAATGAAATCAATAAAAAATATAAATGTTATATATTACGAATATATTTTAGAATTAGGGATGTTTTAGGAATAAATAAAAATTAAACATATTATTTATAGTGATTGTCAAAGAATGGTACTGACATTACTTTTATGGATAAAAAGATTATAAGTACTATTCCACACACAAAATAAGCAAATCTTAAATAATTGCCACAAAAGAAAACTTAAAACATTATATAATATTTTTTACAAACTGTTGTCTTTATTGCGTAATAATTAAATAGTTTTTCGATGATACTGAAATGAGAAATATCGAGTACGTTCACATAAATAATGCTAAATTCAGTAAACATTTTATAGATTTAGTTTCACATTGGTTTTTTTCATCGGAAAATCACATTAAACCATTAAATTATTTACATAGAATTAAAAACTTTAACAAATAACTTCGTTTCAAATTTGTAATTGGGGACATACATATAGTAACGCATTTTTATGTATACTCCTTAACTTTCGAATTAATGTTACATACACTTGCTACTAACAAATTTAAAACTTTAATCATCTTTATAACTTCATAATATTCTGTACTTTAGTGATTCAATAAAAAAAAATATTATCGTATCTATTCCTACTTTTTTGCTGCCGTAAACAAAGGGTAGGACATTTTTAGCGCAATCCTTATGAAAAGTATGCTAATCTTTTTTTTATTTTAAACGTAATTATTTCCTTAGATAAATTTTTGTGGTAAAAAAAGGTAGCATACTTTCTTCAAATTATTTTGTCACAATTTTTATTAATTGTTTATTTGTTTTGTATTTCAGAACTCTTGCAATCGACAGCCTGAAAATAGCACTATTGATTAAAAATCAGACGTTTAAATACAGCCATGTCATATACACTGAGATTTAAATTGAAACACACCCACAGCTGGTGTTTGCAAATGTGATTGAGGCTATTGTGTCAACGTAGACAACATCATTTCTCATTTCACCAAAATGACTGTAAATTCTACACTGAATACCAGATTGTGCTCAGGTTTTGCTTCTAGGCCACTAGGTACGTGTTTTCTTGAATAAAAAAATTGTGACTAACACAAAAAGAAATATCTAGATTAAAGTTTCTATAGTTTGATAAAACTATTATAAAGCTTTTTTTATAACATGGCTAGTGACACAATTTTTTTTATATTTCTCGACGCCAAAAATCCAAAAAAGAAGTTGTTTTTCAATATATTATTAATATCTGTCAAACCATTAAGTTGAAAGAGTTAGTTTTATATCAAAAAATAAATATAATTAGTTACTAATTATATATGTCGCCGCAATATTATTTTGCAATATGTGGGTAAGACATTATCCACGAATTCATATTGCGACGAGACTAAACAATTATTAATAAAACTTAAAGTGTGATAAAACAGTTGTAAATAATTATGAATAGTTTTAGGAATTAGGTTAATATTATAAAAATTGTTATTACTTAATTGTTATTGAATTTCTAAATTGAAGAAGTGAATAATGGAATGAATTCCGTTGTTGTGTTAAGAGAAAGTTAATACTAATCTTAGAAAGATAAGAATAAGTTAAGAATTACTGTTAATAATTATCTAACTTAATTATTGTAAATGAATGGCATCTTGACATTAGTATAAATCACGACACAATAGTTTTTATTATTTTAATTCGCTAGTCTTTTTATTACTGTTTAAATTAAGGATTAACATAGGATCCTTTACTTTAAAATATTTTAGGATTTATAATTGTTCAAAGCTAAAATGTGGGTAGTCATAACTTGCTTACGCACCACACCTGCCTGAGGCGGGTGGGTGAAGCATATTTAAGCGGCCGGAGCTGAGTGTTAGACACACTCGAGCTCCAGAGGTCGATTGGTGAGTTATTTTCATTACTTTGTAAAATAATTCTAATTCCACATTATAAGTTATTTGCTTAGATTATTCAAATTGCATTTTTATGTAACTAGCTAGTCATTGAGCAATAAATTAATTATTAATTATAATTTTGTACTTCTTATTTAATTATTTTATTTTAGCAAAATGGAGAAATCCAATACCAGTATTGATGGCCCTGAAGGAGTCATCGGTACTGGTCTTTTTAAAAATGTAAACGGCGCTAAAAATCAGAAAATATATTACCTAGTAATAAGCTTTTATTTACCTCCGTAATAGTATCGAAAATTTTAAATGAGTTATATCCCGATTTTTTTTAGAGTTTGTTTTCTTTTAATATACAATGAAGCCGTTCAAATTCAAATTAATCTGTCTTTTTGCGAGGTTTTTCAATCGGCGATTTTTGGTAGTATTACGAAAAAGAACAAAAAACAAACCAACATAAAAAAAAACTGTGTACATTGTGCATGACATTTTTCTATTGTTATCACATTGATAGACCCATCATAGTAAAGTATAAAGTGTCCGTTAGGGACAAACTACCGCGAACAATTAGATCATGTTGCCGTCGCGGTGGTTGACGTAAGAATGAGTTAGATTGCCATGAGTTTGCCTCCTCTACCACTGACAATCCTCATGAGGTGACGATGGAATAAAGTTATTTCAGGTCTTATGACACTGCAAGATACAAAAAATATTTGCATATATTAGCTAAGGATTAATTAAGTGTGTTGCCTAAATTTAAATAGAATAATCATTATAAAAATGTGGGTGTATCCAAAATGTTTTAATAAAACTCTGAACTACATTGGATATATAAGAACAGCGACTGACTGGACCCTCTAGAAAATCAAATCTTCCGTTACTATTATTATTTGAATTACTCGAAGTTTGTTTTCAATTTCAAACGATTCTTTTACGAGTCAGCTAAAACCACAAAACATTGCCTGTATAATGTTTTATTATGCTAAGAAAACTCATTTCGACTACGAGCGCATTAAGTATATTAAAGGAAAATATACCAAAGCTCTTATATAAATCGCTTTCAGTTCTAATCTCCTTTGGATTTCACTTCACTGTTTCACATTTAAATATGTTGAGCAATTGTATATCTTTTCAAAGCTATGGTAAAGTATAACGATATAATTATATCTCAAAATATTTTCAGAAAATTATTTCCATCATTATTACTTACTTTTTATAAGGTTCGTCAACAAACAACAATAATGTAATAAATTTTATTTTAGCACTTTTGTACTTATTGTATAACAAACTTGACAATTTATATCCTAGATATGAATTTTTGTAGCTTCTGTTAATTCCCCTAAGAATAAGTAAACAATACGAGTACATTGTCCTTTAGTAAACGTTATTGGATGCACATAAATTTTACCGTTTCACTGATTATGGCCTATACACTTACGGAAAACATTTACATTCTTTATTCTTTAAGCATTAAATCAATCTTTACAAAGACTTTCTCATTACATAAATAAACCTCTAGTCTTAATATTTTGCACAAAGATGCATTTCTATTTCCTATTGTTTTTACAAATGTTTTATTATAAATAACTTATTAAACGAACCCTTGTTATGAAAACAAACACTTTTATCATCTTTCTTATTATCATTTCTTTTGTACGAGTAACATTAACAATAGAATAATGCAACGTTAGTTATCAGCATTGTATGTTAATCGAGGTGCCATAAAGTTTATATATATATTAGACTAAACTTTTTGTTCACTTTAGTCCCATAGACATAAAAAAGAATACACCATAATAAGATTTTTAAATTAAAACCAAAAGTCTTAACAATTTCAATACATTGTAATAGTATTACGAATTTTTATTAGACTGCTTCAAGATGTTTTATTGATGAAATAATTCACCAATAAATACCATTGAAACAATTTTAATATGACGTTTATAATTCAGTGAACAGTTTTATTGGCGGCACTTAATCAAGGCGAGCGATATACGAGTAAGTCTGCCTCTCTAAATTATTGCCTTTATTGTTGGACATGCAACTATATTTGCTGTTGTTGTTTTTAAGAATATTGTAGATTTATGTTAATTCACTCTGACTGGTGTTTTATCTTTCATATTTCTTTGTGAAAATCAATTTTTATCACATTAGAAGCAATAACAAACATACTGCAATAGATACAACCAATTTTGATTTTTAAAATTATTATAATAAGTGACCCTCTAAGTTTTTGGCTTAGGTAAGGCTTGACTTTGGAAGATTTCAAATATTTTACGAAATAGACAAAAAATATATAATAATCAATCTTTTGAGTCATAAAAGACTTGTTTTAGAAAACCACTCAACATATTCCAAACCTCACATCGGTCATTCGAGATAGCACATTTTGTGTTGCAGCCTCAGTGGAGATGGTCGTGGAGGATCTCGTCCACCTCACCGCTTAATTTTTACTATTTGTAACTACAAATATTAAAAAAATTTAAACTATATCGTCATGCTTTTGACATTTGACTTTCATATCAAGTGGCAGTGGTAGTAGTTGTAAAAATAATGAAAGATTTTACATAGACAGTGAATTGAATATAATATTAAATTTTCTATAACGTTCTTTAATCTTTTAATAATATGTACTAAATAATATGTACTATATAAAATAAATCAATAATGGAAAAAAAAATAAAATACCGATGCGATATTGGCCGAAAGCCATGTCTGCGCAGCGAATTTCAATAACAGAATTCGGTTATATTATCCAAGCAACTTTAATTAAATGTTTACCTCCTATTACACGGGAACTCTTATCCGACAATTTGGTATTTTTAATATCTCAAAAAGAAAAAACGGAGCACTATGAGGCTACCGCGTTGTGCTTCTGGTCGTCTCGCTGTCAAGTCTCTTCACCTCGCGCAAATGTTCTATTGGGTTGAATTTAAAACGTTTTCCTCAGACCTAAAAGTGTTTTTAATCTGTATGCATCAAAGTTCTATGCTTAATTATTATAAAAATGTAAGTTCCTCTATGTCTATCTCTTACTCACGATTTCGTATAATTATTGGGAATTTTATTGGAAGTTTGCATTAATTTTTATGAGACGAAACCTAACAGCATTCCACCATGGATTCACCGTACGGGTGCCGGGTCCTTTGCGTTGCAGGGAGAGGAACCTCACCAGTGCCTGGGACTTGCGACCCAAGTGTGGGTTTAAGGGGACCCTATCCAACGCGCGTTAAACGCTCTCCTCCACCGTCTAAGCTTCTCTCTCTACCTAACCAAATTTGAAACAAACTTACTAGGGCTACCTTTGACGCCCGTTGCAAGAATGAACTGTCTTTTAAGAGGTTTTAGAGAGATTTGGCTGTTATCCCTCTCGCTCCTACTTCTACGGCATACAAATTTACAACGAATCTATTCTTAGTAAGTTTGTAATACTTGTTGATCTTGATGGCATGGCCTTTTCGGATGTTGGTTTCCCAAGGAACCGTGAGCTCTATTGTCACAACGCGCTTTAAAATTCGCGAATATAAAATTATGTCTGGTCTGAACGCCGATGCACAAATATCTTCTGAGATTTTATATTGCTTTTCATACGTATCCATCATTATAGTTCAATTCGAAGCTTTAATGACAGAGTAAGGCTTGACGTTTGATTTTGTAACCCCTTGCCTTCTCTCACAAAACCCATTGATTTCTAGTTTGTGGTTATTTATTTTTGCACTATGGCTACCGAAAGACTGACCGCTTCACGTATGATTTCTAAAACCCTATCGTGACGACGCGATTATTGCCCACTATCCAGGAGTACCCTACATCCCACCACCAAATGCTTAGCAGTTCCAACTACCTCCTCGCGGATGTAGCGAGGTTTTTCGGTACCTTTACCCCATCTTACTAAATTATTCTGACCTGGGAGATTCATCTGGAAAGCATTGAGATAAAATTTTAGCAGTGCTGGCTAGCAATCACTAATTAAAGTGCGCCATTTTAGTGCTAATGTGATACAAAAGCCTCTCATTCTGCATTTCTAAGCTCATTGCATGATTCTTACTCGTATATTTAGAATTCTCGTTTTTTCGAATAAATGTCTTTAATATATCCATATCTTTGATTTTCCTACTTGATCCTTACCCTACTCTGTTACTTTGTGCCCCTATCATAAACTGGTTATGGAATTGAAGTCTTGATTCTAGCTCTAAGGTATCTTTGTCTTTTGGGAGCAATATAACGACGTCATCGTGGGTTTTCCTCAGGTTATATCTCTTGGAAACTCGTAGGTGTTTATAGAGGTCCGATGACCTTTTTGGATTCACAACTTCAAAACACCTTTATGACGCTTGCATCTTACTTTGACAAGATGGTTTTATTACATCATAGAATAGGGAAGGCCAATTCAAACCAGATATAAGATAGTTATCGTGGACCCAAGCTCTTTTTACGTTACTTGTCGGTTGATTATTTACCTTGTAAAGATCGTTCAAAAAGCTATCTTTATTTAAATAAAACTAATGAAGGTTCTTAAAATGCCGATAAAGAAGTGGTAAAAAATAAAGAGTCAGTAGAAAAAAGAATAAGAGGAAACTGAAAAGACACGACTAATTAAAGAGCCCACATGTTGAATTTCATAAATAAACCTAAAGCTTTTAATTAAAAAATGTCTCATCAAACTAATCTTTCTAATATTGAATAGATAAAGAAAGTAAAAAAATAAAAGGCGAAAATATTAGTATGTATTATATTATTATATGCAACATAATTGTGTAATACGATTATTAGAAACACATACTTTACCGATTCACAAATAATAAAGTGAATAAAAAACAGTGAATAGAGTAAAAATTATACATATAATAAAAGCGATCTATACAACATTGGATAACGCTGAGAATTTACTATTTCGTTGATCATGAATACAATGTTGTAATATAAACTAAGATCATAAAATTCCATGCATATCTAAGCTAAACTTCCAGAAAAGGACAAAAACCGTGCCTTTTTAGTGGAAAGTATTTTTCTGACTTGTCCCAAGAGATATTAAAAATAACCCAGAAACAGTGTTTAGCTTTGTTGGTGGAATTCTGACCTAAAAGAAAGGATATTATCAAAACTTCTTTAAGAAATTCTTTAGATAATTAAATGAAACTAATATTGTTCGGATTAATACGTGTATTTTATTATTTTAAAAACAACATACTCCCGACGTTTCGGTTACTTTGCAGCAACCGTGATCACATCTCGTCTTTTTTTAAGTTTGAAATTCTTTTTTTTTTTTCATTTGACTGTCTTATTTAAGAACATCACTAACAATATATAAATAGCAAGTTTAGTTGTATATTTTATAATTTTAGTAAAAAAATAATATTATTAATTAATGTCGTTTTATCTCTTACGAAGTAAATCTTTGTTTGCTTTACAAAGTGTAATAGTCATTACTAAGTGAATAAACAAATGCGTCTGGTAACAAAATTGTTGTTCAAAATATGCATGGTACTCATTCATTTATCAACCGACAGGTAGCCATCAATATGTATTGATTGTTAAGTACCTATATCTTCATATACACAAACATTTATCTTAATCCTCAAGCTATCTTTATGAATATTTTCTTACACCTTTACACATTAAAATTGAAACGTTCAGATTATTCACTTAATAGAAACTAGCTTAAGGTGTGTTCAGTGAAGTTACTTTGCAGCTTGTTATTATATTGATAAAACAGCAAAAGTTGTCTGATGACAGCAACGATACCATCATTTCCAGATGAAATCATAAAATGATTTCTTTACCTAAAGACTTAAATCGTATTAAATTAACTGTCTGTCAGTCAGTCTGTTATTGAATTCATAAAATTTGTATGAGTATGTTTGACGAAATTTTAAGCGTAGAAGCTTAATGTTATTCACATAGCAATAGCTTTTTATATGTCTCCTCTCGGTCAAATACTATGATAAAAACCAAAAAGCTGTCCAAAATATATGCAGATGTTCATATATGTTAAATCATTTAAATGTGGAGAATTAATTTCCATGCTTATCAGTAATTTCCAATTGGAGTAGACAATACCCAATCATGGTTAACGGTTTAATTTCAAGGTTTAAATTTCTCCAACTACTAAATAAAACTACCGTTCATTAAACAGGATTACACAGTTACAATAAAAATATAAACATAACTTAAGTTTCAATCAATTACGATATTAATAAGTAAAACTGTTCGTTGTTTGCATGTGCGAGCGTGTGTGTGTGTGTGTGTGTGTGTGGGTAAGATGTTGTGATTTTAAAGCCTTTTCAAATTCAGGTTTCGTCATATTAAGTAAGTCTAAGTGACAAAATAACTCGTAGCAAGTAGTTGCTGAGCGATTTACTATGCAGTTGCTTCCCTGTTTTGTGCCCATGTATTCAATAATGCCTCTTGACGAATACGTCGGTTTGGTATAAGAAAGAGTAACGAGGATAAAATACTTTGCGGGTCTATTTCGTTGGATAAAAATGAATTATGTTAGAGTCCTTGCGACGTGATTTTTTTTTGGTCCTTGTAACTAGGAAACTGTATAAATTTTCTCTGAATGTTTTCTACTCTTTCCTTGTCAACATTGTACTGTGGTGACTAAAATGGGTATAAGTATGTAACAACCTGCGAACGTATGCAAAGTATAAAATCATACGTAGTAAAAGACAAAGGTCTAGGTTGTACTCAGTGTTGGTCTTTACATTTTCAAATACAAGTTAAAAACCTAAATATTAGCTGTTATTTGTTAGTTAGATCGAAGTTATGAACATAAAATTACTACTAAGTCTTAGTTCCCCTAAATGTACTAATACGAGAGTTTTCAGGTAGGCAATTAGTTGATAGTCCTGTAATTATTACTTGGCTTCTGTATTACAATGTTGCAATCACTGAGGAATCGGGATAAATGAAATTTTTGAAACAGAATATGACACTACTTTTTGCTACTTTCTACTAGTTTTCATACCTGACTATAAAGACGCAAGTAATATACAACTAACTGAGGATTGTCTAAATATGCTTGCTTATATAAATAACCTTGTTAGACCATATTCATTCAGCTTAAGCAAACGTGGCTACCTTTCAGAATTTTTATCAAAAACTCCAGTGGTTATTCATACGAAGACGGCTATACAGGGTCTCTATTGTGTTAACATAAAAACATCGTACAAAATAACTACATAGATTATGTATTTCAATTATGAATTCCACAGTCTGACATACTTTAGCAATTTTAAATATCTATACATACCATTCCTTATTTAACCTCATATTTAAATTAGATTTTTATATTGAAATTGAGTAGCAGTCTCCCTAAATAAGATAAAATTATATTTCATAATTGATTGTTGATCTTTTTTTTATCGTACGCACAAAACTATTTTGTTTTGTACTAAAGGTGTTACGTTGGTCATCTTTATTCCATCACCGTACCGTGTCCTGTAGATATATTTTTATTTGCGATATATAAGTCTATGAGAAAACTACTTTTTGTTATTTATTTTATTTGTGGAAAATTATAATTAACTGCCTTACTTTTATTATTAACTTGAATTTCCATTTTAAAATTATAATCATTGAAAAGTTTGTTGAACGAGCGTTCTTGTTTTTAATATGAGTTTGTTAATGGCATCCCAGCCTAAAAGTCGTATAACATTTAATAACTTCCGTTCAAACTTGGTTGGAGTGGCGATAAACTGTTTTATGACCGGTACATAGGACAAAGTGAGACTGACGTAAGGCTTAAATTTTCCGGCTTTTATTTATAATAACAATAATTAGGACGATATTTTAAATAAACTTGCAGGACAATAGCTATTCGTCTGTTAATTTTGGTAAGTTTCATCTCCTAGTTCACAAGCACAATGTTATAAACTGCGGAGAGACACACACAAGGAGAGACACTTTGGGCATTAACAACTTAACAGTTTCATTGTCGGTCCGACTTCGCCCATAAGATTTGCCACGACTTCGTCCTTTATGTTCCATATATTTTAAATAATAGCTGTTGTTATTCCAGCATATATATATATATGTATTGCCAAAATTTAGAAATTATGTAAATATTTAGCATTAAAACTGAAATGCACAATGAATTGGGTATAATTAAATAAAAAATTTTAGTTATAATAAATTCTTGACGTATATTATTATTGAACCGTTTGCTGTTAATTAAATCGCTGAAGTGTCTAAGTTTAGGTCGAGCTAAATTTGTGAACAAAATGTATTGTATCTCCAGTATTTTATTATATTATTTACTTTCCAAATACATACGTCATACTAAGAAATGTACTACAAATATATTTTGTACAAAATAGATTCAAGATATTTCAATAATAAATATTTATAAGAGCGTTTTATTGAACACTTGAGTATTCATATAAATCTTAATTGCCTCCACTGGGGATATAACAAGGAATCAGAAAGGAATAATGATCTATACCAAGAACTTATATATTTACATAAATTGAATAACTACTTTTACAATTATAATTATATTAACTATAATAATATTAAAGCAGTAGAAAACATCTTATGAATTTATTATCTTTTTTTCCAATCTAAACTAGCTCATGTCAAAACTTTATTTACATTTTTTTACGGAAAATATTTTATAGGAATAACCAAAAAATTTAATAGAGCATTAAATTATTTACCTAATAATGTAAAGAAAACACCACAAAAGTGTTACAGCTAATATTTTACTTATAATAATTTAGAAAATGTTATCATCACGATGGTAAAATGATTAATTATAGGATTTTAATCTAATCTGTCACCGATACATATGACGTGATAATCCCATAGGTCCGCTACTTATAGGATACATACCATATTCCTTCGACGCGACCTAGTAATGACTGGGATACAAAGCACCCTGGAGCATCCGAATTGAATTGAACTTAAATTATCATGACATTTAAATAATAACTTATAAAATTTGTATCAACAACTATAAACAAACTTGCAATACTGTCAATTTTTAGAAAGACTGATTGCAAATTTTGCCCTATTTCGTTGACGAACCTTTTTGGAGTAAAGCCAAACTAACTCGTACATATGACTTTTGTTTTACACTATTGGGTTCACTTTGAAGATTAGTTTCATTTAGTTATTGAGTTTTTTTTTTTATACATAAAACCATTTATTACCTATTGTACACAGCCATGTTTTTGTGTATTATTATCACTTAATTTTAATACCAATTCGGCTCTGTTCGTGCTTTATATTTTACTAATATTATATCAGAATGTTTGTACAAATTTATGAATGAATAAAAAAGACTTCATGTTATATATATAAATAATATATATATAAGACTTCATGTAATATATATAAATAATTCATCTTATATATATAAATAAATACTTTACTGCTATGATTACGAAGGAAAATCGATTAACCAAGTGGCAATGGAGTCAGAAGCTACAATCACATTAGGCACGATGAAGAATAGCAATATCGTTGTTGAAAAGGCAAATCCCCTGTCCACAAAATAAAGATAGTATTATATATCACGTTCCAGGATTATATATACATATAATATATTTTAATTTATATTAATTTGTTTTCATACAACTTTACAGTTTCCATCAAATTGTTGCGATGGGTATAAAATAAACCAACAAAAAATAAAGTATCTTACAATAATGACTTAAAAATAAAGTGTGATAAATAAATAATCTTAAATAAAAAATATACTCTTGTTAAGAATCGTTGTCTTGACAAAACGTACAATCATAAACTCGGCAAGCTTAAAAAATATAACAAAAGTAAAAGTAGCAAATTATTATTAAATAAAAATACACTAAAGGTGACATGAGTTACTTAAGCAAATAATTTACAATTTCATTTTATTTCCGAAACATGACTCCTTGTAAATATATATTCCTTGTAGCTGACAGATAAAAATGGGTTCCACCCCTGTTTATCTGCACCCATTTAAAATGTTTTTGCCTTTAGCGTATAAACATTAACTAATTATAATTTTAATATCATACTGTTTATTTCATTTTATTATCTATTCGCCAATCGCATGGTTTTAATTCAAAATAAATATTGTATCAATATTACTAGGAAACTAGATTTAAAAATCGTATACATATGAACGATCTTTAAGGTCAAAAAAACTTGGAATTAATAAATAAAATTTAATATATTAATCAATAATAACAAATATATTGCAAATACAATACGTTATAAAAACTACAGGATAACATGAACAGATAAAGCGGAGAGATTAAAACTAAAGAAGATATTAAAACTTAAAAAATATATAGGTACATAAATAAATACAAATGAAATGATTTTTAGAACTCATCAATGGGAATTATGTTAACGTACAAAATGTTATAGATTTTCGTAATTGACCTTACAGTTGGTCTCAATAGCATTCCACTGAAAGGGTCGAGGGAAAAAGGCACAAATTTCTTTTTATGTATCCAGTGACAATGGCTTTATTATTGATGCAAAATTTATCAAATTAACTTACTTTCTAATCACTTTCAAACATTAACGCACGCTTATACCTTTAGGGGATTAAAGAATCTTTCTCCTTCACCCGTATCGTTTAGTTACTGAGAAATAATTGGTTACTGTATTTAGAGTTAAGGCGTGTTACGCAAAAAAAAAATACGATACTCCTGTAATATAAAATAAATATAATCTGAAAGGATTAAAAATTTGCAGGATTTTGTTTAAGGCACATTTCATAACTTAATAAGATGCGAGAATCAAAAATATATTTTATATTTACGAAATTATTTAAGTTGTAATACTTTTTCAATGAACTCTAATACTGCATTGTAATAAAATTTATTATAAAGGAATGCTAGCAGTTCCTCAGGTCGTGTCAGTAAAATAATCTCATAAACATTTTGATTGAGTCGGAGATTTAAAGTAATAATGTTTTATATCGCGAGCAATAAACTGGAAACACGCAGCATAAAATATTGTAATTTAATAAATTTTAGTTAAATTTATATAGATCATGGAACTTTTTTTTCTTTTTTTATGTATCTGGAAAAATCTATTTAACTTATAAGTACATATCATAGTTATCTATCCAAATCCATATTAAAGTCAACTTACCAACTCCGATATTAGCACGCGTTCACACAAATTTATACCATCACAATGGAATCGTTTTTCAAGTCTCATTCAATAATAACCTAATTATAATGATGTGTGAAGATTTATGAACAAAAAATTTAAAACGTTCCGTATATAGCGTGACGAAGCAAACCTGTGGTAGGGGTAAAGAATATGAATCTTTGGAATTGTTTCTGGTAGTTTTAATTTACTTTACAAAATACAAAAATTAAAGTTACTACTAAAATAGCTTTGATTAGCTAAATAAAAAAAATATGTAGCTTAGTAACGTTATTACTACTAAAACTTTAAATTCTTTCTCGTTATGCAGATAGCTAGCCGAGTCTTTTAATATTAAACCTGGTATACACTAGACAAATTTAAATGTCTTTTAAGTTTTTCACAAATTTTATTTAACTAGCAATATATATGTGTATGTATTTTGTTCGGCTAAAATGCAACTCGATTTAGAAACAGATATCTTGAAGCGATCGGACTGAAATTTTATATGAAAAATTCAGTTCTGATGACAAATTATGGTTTTTGTGACGTAATTCTTAATATAACATGGTGCATATCAAAGGTAGTGAAAAGGTTCTTTTCAATTAACTTCTACAGTATCATTTTTAAATCAAAGGGCTGGCTAAACCCGAAAACCGTTTCCAGCGATATTTAAAAATTCGAAATGAATTAATAGTTAAAATTGTTTTTAAAAATCCAGTCTCTTTTTGGACGCGCTAAAACAAAAAAATAATTCTTTACTATATATATTCATGGCATAATTTACATTATATAAAAGCTTGTTTCAAGTTTTGTTTAGTAAAAAGAAGTAAATTAAATGACGAATTTTCAAACTAAGCAAATACGAGTAATTAAATCTCAAAACTCTTGATTTGTGCGGCAATTGTGTCGAAATCTATTTTAATTAAAAAGTACGATATTGTAGCCTAACTCCTGCAAATAAAACCCTAAACAAATTTGTTTTCAAATGTTTCAAATAATTTTTTTACCAATGCAGTCCTGATTTACAAGAATTATATTATGGTTATTGCTTATTCATGTATTAGTTGACATACATATAAAATCAGCCAAGTGTTAAACAATTGGAAAATTGAATTCGCAGTATGGATAAGGGTAGTCTGTTATTAAATTTATGCAATTGGTTAAATTCCGGGCCAATATTCCTTACTAAGTTAAGGCGGAACACTTGGATAGATTAGCGTTGCTATGTTACTATGCATCTTTTTAAAATAGAAGAAAAAACAGAATAACCTGAACTGTGGAACCTTACTGCGTTATGTATGTGTTGAGTAATTATTAAATATTTAACAATTCTTTTTGTAATGTTCTTTTTTTATTTTACTAGTAGTTAAAAGAAAGAAATAAAATATTTAAAATTATATTTTATCAAGGCTATCATAATAGGTTACAAAATGAGAAGTCCATCATAGTAAATGTTATTGAAATAAAATGTTCACAATATTTCAAGTATGTATGTTAGTACTAAAACTGATGAAAAACAAAAAAAAAAAACAAAAGGCATTCGATCGATTTAGAGTTCGACGAGGAAAACATATTCAGCATACTATTGTAAAAAAAGTTTTATCGATATAGAAGATAGAGGAGGCTTTTCATGGTAATCGTGTCCTACGTTGATAACAACGGCTGCAAGAGGTCAGCAGACGCCGTTGTCTAGTCGCTGTCATCTCAGGTATTTATAGTGGAAGTCACTCCTGTTACTTAAGAACAGATAATTTTAATAATAAGAACGAAACATTTTAGCTGATTTATCGTCGCTTACATCGTCACCCTCGAACTTAGACACTAAGGAGGAGAAATACAATTTAAAACATGTAGTCTAAATCGTGAAAAGAAAGGCCGAACCGACTGCCCGCCTTTGATGACTAAGAGACAGTCGATATCCCAACAGAATGAAATAAAGGACTTTGTGCACGTAACTCTGATAATATCACAATCTACGGTTGACGTATTAATGAAAGAACTACGGGAACAATCGTAAATGACAGATATAGTACACAAATTAACCGTTAAAAAGGCACAGGAACCTGTTCGCATTTCAAACAATGTCCTAAAACTTTTTCGAAACCAATTATGAACCTATTGGTCCGTTATGTTCGTTGCTAGAAAAAGAATAATTTAATTGGAATAAATTGGAACTTTTAGGTAGGTAATTTTAAAGATTTCTGTGTTTTATGAAAAAAGAGTTTCAATATGCGGAAAATCTCAAATTTGCTAGTAAAATAAAGCTATATAAAAATCTGAAGAACGTCAGCTGTCACCCTGTCTGTGATTTATATGGAGCTGTCACTTGCTATTTTAGCCACAAATGAACTATTTTGGTTGAACTGGGTTTAATGAAAATTTCCTCATAACTTGGTTTTTGTAATAAGGAAAAAATTTTGCGGGTTATCTACGAAACGGTGTGAACTTATTGTTTAATTGAATTAAACCTTACCCTATTAAATTTCCTTGAGTTTTTAATATTTGTTAATAGAAATCTTAATATAAATCTTAAAAAAATGTTTTCGTTTATAAAGTACTATACAAAAGCTGTTAAGAAGTAAACTTTCAAATTTATGAAGTATATTAAAATGAGGCGGTCATCCAACAATATTTATTGGAAAAAATATTACATCTTTTAAAGTTCCTGTAAATATAACGGTGTGACTTAAAGGTAACAAACATTTTTAAATGAAGAGATGTGTGGACATTAAGTAGCAAATTTTGTTTCAAAAATAATTAGGGGCTCAAAAGTAAATAACGAAATTTTTATCGTGAATTTCATTATGCCTATTTTTACAGTAAAAATGTCAAAATTGTCTTGTAATATCATGTGAGAAGAGGCCTTTGCTCAGCAGTGGGCTCTGATAGGCTCATGATGATGATGACGATGAAGGAATTAAAGCTCATTTTCAAAATGTGATATAACAATTAAGTCAGCAAAGTGGTACGCAGACTTGGTTCATAACATAAATAAATAGTAGATAAAGTTTATGTTGGAAATAAAGTTTACACTCATATTACTGATAATGGAATTAGAGTAATAGCTTTTCGACGACATCATTTCTACAAATAATTTGACCGGCGCCTAATTCATTCCGACCTCAAAAAGGTTATTTTTAAGAGAAAAGTCATGAGGAACATTATAACTGTGACATGACATGTTCCGTATTTAATTAAATAGTGGTTTCGTTTTCTTTTCAACTTATATATTAATTTTATACTTACTGTGATCTTTTGAACAATGTATATATAAAGATGTTTTTTGAATATGTATAATTTTTTTTTTATATCTAAATTCATTATTATGAGTTCGGTTAAAATTTTATTAAGGATGTTTAATATTTTGCCTTTTTCAAAGAATATTTGACATTTGATATATTGATAATATTTAATATTTTTTCTAGCCATACAATAAAAAACCTATTAGTTTCACAATGCTTTATCCTATATAGGAATTGCAATACAAATAAATTCTTTGAAAATAACCTTATTTATTCGAACTGTCGAATCCTCTCAAAATTTAAATTGGCGTAGAGTAACAATTGCAATTGCGTTTCAGTCAAAGAGTGGATGATGAAAGGAGAAAGAAGGTTATAGTAGCCATTTTTACTTTTTTATCCATATTCCATCAAAACGTGCTTGTTGTCTCAGTAATTACCAAGTGGACCGTATTCTCGTTTTCGACCAGTAATTAAAAAAAGTAACGCAACGGTTTTATCTCCCATTATTATTTGAATGACTTACATTGTGAACTTTATTTTACGTCATGACGTACAATAGCCCTGTCGATCCCATGTCAGCTATTTATGACGTTCTCGGCAATTAATTACTTTGTACTACTTTTTACATCATTAGGCTTATATTGCTACAGTCAAACGAAACTGACATCAAAAATCTGTTGAAAACACAAATGTTGAATAATTTTCTTTAATGAAGACAAAATAAGATTTAATTTTTTGCTTATTGATGATGATCTATAAAAAATTAAACCTTTTTTTAGTTAATGAGTCTTATTTCTTTTTTGGTGCAATCAAGAGCTCCATAGATTCAACATTCTCACCATAAATCATTTTTCATAATTTAAGCCGTTAAACTTAATAACGTGTTATTTTTCCCCACTTTGGTCTTTTTCAATTCTTTCCTTCTCATTTATCTTTTAGTATTTAGGATTAATAAAGATTGGGTTATACAAACGGTCATAAATAGGTAAAATAAGTGAAATAGGTAAAACAGTCGTTAATAGGTAAAGTTATATCAGGTCAGCATAGTCCATAATGTAAATGATATTCTGCCAAAAGATCGCGTGGTAAGGGAAATTGGTAGTTCGATAGTGTAGACTGTAGAGAATTGTTGATTTAACAATAAATTGTTACAAACTGATAAATATTGAGGTGAATTCTGAAATACATCCCTTACACAAAGAAACAAAATAGGTTATATATTATTTTCAATTCATGATTTTTTAAAAGTCAATTTTTAAATCCTATTTAATGTTATCCGAGGGAATGATTGCTTTGATCCACCGTATTACAAAAAATATTGTTTAGCTTTAAATTTCCATTTATATTTAAAATGTTATATGTTTAAACGAAAATGTAACAAAGCTTACATACATTTTCACAAAGTCAATTTGTATAGGTTGATTACAATGAAAAGGGGTTAATGAAAATAATAATATATGCAACATATTTTTCACGATAAAGGTTTGTAAACATCAAATACATGTCCAATGTTATTTCAAGTATACTTAGAAAATTTCTCTCTGTATGGTATTAATTACATTGTAATTAATCCTAACTTAAAATAGTTTCTACTGGTTTTCCATTTCTTGTATTAAATATTTCAGAGAAGTTTTAATGGAAAGCACACGTTTCAACGTATGAAGTAGAAAGTAAACAAAGGCTTACGGTAGCTATGCAAACGTAGCGAGCAAATAGCATCTTCAGATATTATAAAAGCAAATATAACGATGAAAAGTTAATACTATATTTTTTAAGTTCAGGATTTTAGAAAGAAAAAAGTAGAAATACAAAGCAAGACTACTTTGTGATATAGCATTGGTATTAAAGGAAAAAATTATTAATAAAACAGTTTAGAATTGAAGATACTAAGTCGAACTAGTTACAAAATACAAAAAATGGAAACGGACAGGGCGTAAATATTGATGGCAGCCAGTTATTTTCATGCCATTTTGCTTTGTTTTTCATTTTACTTATTTTGCATGAAATTTTAATATTATAACTGAATTCATAATTTCGATAGATCGTTATACGTAACGGATGACATGATTATATTTTAAATAATAAGTCATTTTAACATCGTTAAAATAGTAATTCGAATTCATATATAAATATCTTAAAAATAACAAGTGTTGAGCCTCTAATGTGATCATTATTTTTTGTAATAAAATTATTATTATTTATGAACGAATTCTGGCAGTAATAAAACCGTTTTTAATAAAATCGAAACGGTTCTAGTATATTGTATATTGAATAAAATAACAATAATAAGAAGAAATACGAAACGACCATAAAATGTTATGGACATCCGAAAAGTTTTTTAATGAACATAATATTTCAAATACTTGCTCCTGATTCAATAGAAGTAAATTTTAATAAATGTATTCAAAATAATTATGGTATTAAGTTATTAAAATGCTTCAAATACAAAGAAAAAAATGTTTTATCTCACGTTTTCATTTTGAATTATGAGTATATACTTATGAGTACATATCAAGCACCCGCAATTGCGATCACTGTCAATTCATTATGCAACTTGAGAGACATCCACGCCACTGCTCGCGGCACTCATAATATTGAAGTATTGTATATAGACAAGTTATTGTATACTTTTCTTTTTTAGCGTTATTAATTAAGACATAAAAATTGTCTCTTCTTTATTATGTTATTATGAGTATAATTACTAATGAGTTGTCTTATGAGAGTAAATAGATCAAGCACTTCTAAACATAAAATATATATACATATATTGCTATGAATTTAAATTAATCTCTATCTAATATGGTATCAAAAAAGCAAAACAGACATTATACTTATAATTAAGCAGAAGTTATAGCAGACTGAATTAATAGCCGGAGGCAGGTAATCGCCTATAAACAGGGATGTACGTTTATTTATTTATGCTATGTTTTAATTAATACTAAATAACCACTTAATAGGATTAAACAAATTATTTAAAAAGAAAGTTTAAAGAAAATTTATGTCCATAACAATTTTATATTACGTACTGCATTTTATATATTAACTGAAAATAAAATCGAGTTGAGTTAAAAATAAATGTAGTTTAGTAAATCGAAGAAATGCACCTAATAAGCAAAGCGGAGGGTTTATCTATGACATTAGAGGCACCTAATTTATTTATTTAGGTCAAAATCTGTTTAAAACTTATAAACATAAAAATAAAACGTAAAAGCAATAATTGCAATCTCGTTTAGTAAACTCAATAGTAATGGCAATAATTTCAAGCCTTTCCATGTTTCCCATTAATCCTGACTTCTTTTAATTTTAATTTTTGACTTTTCGATGTTTTTTCTTTTTTAATCTGTAAGAATAACACATTAAACGATGCTTACCTCTCATCCCGAAAACCAGAAGATTTCTGAGATACTATGTGGCCATATTTATCTTATCCGCTTTAAGCACAGAAATGCTTTTATTTGAGGTGTTTTCCTGTAGCAAAACTCTATTTCAAATAATGCTTTGCCTTATATATAATATACATGTCAACAAATTTTGAAGATATTTTCTTACCACTTTAATGTTTTTTGGTTATTGAAGGAAATTATAGGATATTTAATATTATTCTGTTAGTAATTATATAAATATGCCATTCACCGACTAAAAAGTCGCAAGTTGCTTCACTATGTTTCGTGTATCCCTCGTCATGCATGATATGATATAGAGGCATCTGATATATTTATGTATTCCTAACATCAACTAAACTAATATACATATGAGATTTTAAATTCGAAAAAACCGCTGAACCGAGACAATTTTTTTTACATATTAGACCTGCGTACGATCGCCATAATTAATCAATTATTTTTTTTATTATTCAACTGATTTTCGTTTTCCTAAAAATATTGGATCATTAAATTTTAAATCGAAAATAAAATTTTTCAACAATCATAAGTGTACTACAGCCGCTTGAAACACCGTCAGAATCGCAACTGTTGAACTGTTGAATGTTAGCACTCCTTGACATTTTTTATACAATTCTTATAATAAAGAACTTGAAAGTCCTCACCGTGAGTACTTTGTTCATTGTAAATCTGTTATTGGCTCACTACTTGCTATACTTACTTTAAGGAAAAATTTCTAAGTAAAATAATATGTTAGTCTATATTATTCATTCCCACTCTATCTAAACTACATAGGTAATTTACTGCAATGAAATACAATAAAAAATAAGGATTCTTCAAACTCTACATACACATTTTAACAAATACCCAAGAATATATTTGCAAATAAATTCTCTCTTACATTTTCAACACTTAGTTGTACTATATCTCGAACTATACAAGTAAAGTGCCCAGAAAAACAAGGCCAATGATGAAAAATCTCTTTACTCCTTTTATTTATTTTTGTCAGAGTGTGAACTTTTAACTTGATTTATTCACCAATTTAAAGTTATTTTAAGAGCAAAAACTAGTTACTGAAGTAAAAAATTTTGTCCGAATAATGTTTTTTTTTATCTTTTAACAAGTACAAACACCACCATACATTAGGTTCCGATTTTGAATTTATAAATTTTAAACTATGAGAAAAAATCTCCGTTAAGATAATTTAGAGATAATAAAAAGACTGCAAGAAATTGTAACTTGTTGCTTTTAACTATTTTTTTAACTTTTGTACCACGCCTCCGTTTCAGGAAACGTTTGTCACTAAAGCCAAGAAAAATCTAAAAAGGTAGTTCTGAATAGCAAACGTTTATTTGGCTCCACATAAGAGCGTTCCGCCACTTAGACGCAAATGAATCTTTCTGTGAAAGAAACAGTACAGTTACTTGACGGTAAAACATTTGCGTTTCCCAGCGTTTTACATTTACTTAAAGCAGAAGTCACATTTTTCTTTTCATCTTTTGTATTGAAAATTTCAGAACTAAGTAAAAATTCTTTTGACGTTTTTAACTAAACGAGGGAAGATCTCGTAGTACCTAAAATTATATTTATTTTAGATATAACACTACTCCCTCGCAATATTTAACTTTAAGATTTACTTTAATAATTTATATTCACGTTTCATTTTATTCATCAATTACACGGTGTGTCATCTATTACACTGCACTAAGAACTGGGAAGTAGGGGGTAAATCACAAATAGAAACCAAGAATATATGGTCGTCAACTACACGTACATTAAAATTATGAAATGTACCAGTTCTAAATACAACATGATTTCTAAGATTTTACTATTGTGATTTATGTAAATAAAGCCATATTTTCGTAAACACATTTTGAGAGGTACTTTCAGCTCTACTTCCTATAATAACGATTCCTTAAAATTGATAGAAACATCAGGTTAATCATAAAAAATAAAAGTATATAAATTAATTATATCGAAAAATAGTTTTATTCAATTAAAAATATAATAATTACATAAAACGATGCAAATTATTAATGAGATGTACATGATCCCTGTACAGAAAACGATGGCTAACGGGTATCTATTAAATTAAGGTCACCACTGCAAAACCATGAAAAAATGGGGTGCAAGCGAAAATCTGAAGTTTTAATTGCTGTACGGTTAAGGGCACCAATATTCAAAAATGGCAGACAGTTCTGGTACGATTTTCTAATAAAACATATTATATATATTCTAATTCTTTGATGTTAATTGAAATAATTATTTTTTCGACAACTTTTTAAAGGTCGATGTAGGTATGGTACCTACAGAAAGCTAAAGATATTATTTTACTATTCAATTAATGGGAGGAGATATAGCCGTGGACCGTTAGGTTCTGTGGTGTGATAGACTGGATTTCATGATTTTTTTAAAACCACGACGTAATAGGTTTCACTTCTATTCAATTGAAAAATTACGCTCTTTATTTATATAACAATCGGTATCGTATAGTTTTTAAATTATAGTTCTCATTTCAATTATAATTAAATAGCAAAAAAGCGACCTTCCACTAAACCCTTATATTTGGTTTCCAAAACCATGTCAAATTATATAGGGTTTTTCTGATATGTTCTGAAATAACTCCATATAGAGGTAGCTACCCGAAAATTTCCAAGCTGCCAATAAAAAAATTATAAGTATCAAAATTTGATCTGCTAATGAAAATTACCCGAAATAGATATGCAGAGAAAATGTATTCAAACTTGTTTTAAGTTTGGTACCGTGCAAATAACTGAAATAACCGAAAACATGTCATTTCAAACAGCCACACTTTATTTGTTTATATGATTAAATTATAAATAACATTTATTTTAATCGAAATATGAAAATACAAACCCATTATCTTTTCAAAAGTAATATAGCTTTTGGTTTAACGGTTTCGCATTGGATAACGTTTTCCGCTAGAAATGTGTGTTGTACCAGATCTTTTCAATTCCTCAGTAACCACTCTCTTAAATTCATCTTCTGCGGTTTTTATAACATTTTCATCCATTAAATCAATATCAGAATCTACTCCCGTTTCAACTTCTCTCAATTTTAATCTTATTTCTTTTATTCTTGTTTCTAGTATATGTTCCCTTCGCCCTTCACGTTCGAATGTTTGGTTCATTAAAGTCTTATCTTTATTATCCGAAATAACAAGACTATCAGATAACGATAAAAGATTCACAATTCCTTGTGTGTCTCCAACGGCAACAAATTTACCCTGTTTGTTTGGTTTCAGTCTTAAAAGCGGAAATTTTGAAACCGGTTTTGTGACAATAGCACCGTAGTGTCGTCTTAATAGATCCCAGTACCTAAATTTTCCATCATAACTTATAGACATGTATCCTGACATTTTTTGAGGAGACCAACTAACGTCAGATATTTGCATTCTATGTGCTTTACCACATATTATAGGGGAGCAATGCACATCATCACTCCAAATATTAACGGTCCAGTCGCCACATGTAATAAAAACTTTTGTCGTGCAAGGACTACGATAAAGGGCTTTTACTGGACCATAATGAGCATTGAAAATGGCACTCATAATTTCTTGATGAGTTTTGCCTTTACGATTCACATTAATAACTAAACCTGTGTCAGTACCACACAAAAATTTGGTTGGGAAAGTTTTATCAAATTGCAAACAACTAATACCTTCTGCATCAGCCATAGATACAAAATCTTGAGAAGTCGGATTTATCGACATAATAAGTGAATCGACAGGCTCAGATATATTTCTTATATCCCACCACATACATTTTCCATCGCTAGAACCACTAAAGAATTCAGTATTAAGTCTGCTATGTAAGAATAATAGTGCACTAACGGGATCTCTATGGGCTAAATGCATCATGCTGAACCGAACTGGTTCTATTTTTTCACGCAAATCAAAAATACATACTCTGCCATCTTCGAGGCCACCCATCATTACTTTGGGATGAGAAGGTGAACAAACTATTTGCCAACATGCTGTTGGAGACAAAAATTGTTCCGCTGGTTCATTCGCATTTTCTAAATCCCAAACATTGCCCTCTAGTCTTGTGTTAAGTGGTTTACCTAAAAGCATTTTTTTATAACAATGGGAGACAACAAGTTTAGAATTAGCCTCGAAGGTCCAAGCAATTGAAGCAACGGGACGCTGAAATAAATCTTTATAAGCATTTTTTATTTTCACAGAATATGTTTCCACTGGTTTCTGGGGCTTCATTTCCTTGAAATACATATTGTACATTTCAATAGCATTATTTTGATGAATTAAGTGTTCGAAATAAGGATTTGAAGAAAGTACAGCACCCACATATGCATCATCTCGTTCAAAACGTCTACGATATCGGGCTGTCGCTTCCTCGTCATTAACATTAACATCTTTTGGCCACCCGCCTTCTGCATGGTTAACTCCACGGTCTTGTAGAGTAACACGTATAGTGTTCATGTATTGCTTTGATAAAGTTATAGAAGTTTGTGTTTGATTGTTAACCGGATTTCGTAAGCAATATTCTCTTTGTAGACTAAGATCAGGATCTATAGAATCCAATAATGCGGGAGGAGTCTCACAAAATAATGGTTGTTTCCCAAAGTTTTTCCTTAACTTCAGATAAGAATACGTCAATACTGAATCCATTATATATTATGTTTTGATACTCATAACCAAAATCACAAATAACAAAATGATTATGAGTAAAAGAAATTCAATTTCAAGGTGTCATTATTTTAAAATAAAAAAGAACGGCTCTAACGTACCAGCTTGTAAATATTTTCTACCAGTGCGTATTAATACAATTACACACAGTTAAATTAAAAGAAAATATTCAATTATATTATATTTACGGTATGATTAAAAAAATATTAATGCAGTCCTTAATAATATAAATTATTGCTCTAAGATATAACGTAGCAAAAAAAGATTTTTTTAATATATTGGTTAAAATAAAATTTAAAAATGTTATTTATTGTATTTATATATGTCTCTATACCCACTTTTTATAATCAGAAGGAAGTCATAGTTGTTTAGTTTCATAGTAGACATATTTTTTCTGCATGGTGCAATGATTTATTCTAAAACAACTTACTTAAACTAAACTTTATTATTAAACTGACAGTAGGCATCATAAAAATAAATTTCAATAACCAAATCATTCTCCAAAAAAAAAAAATATCCTATAATGGACTGTAGGCCCTGAGACCATAACGATCACATTTCTTATAACACCATTCCAAGCACGTATTCTCCCAAAATCACGTCTTTTGTTTTTTATAAGTACCTAATCCGTGATTTTGTTGTAGACATATGAGAACAAAAATATGACGGCTTGATAAATTATATGATGCTGAACTAAAAAGATGGGTAATAAAATATTTATATAAAATGATCCCTAGATACATAACAAATTGATGTTATTCCTCTGTTCGCAACTGTTTCGATATAAAGTGCAGGATAAGCAATTAAAATGATGCAATATCTTACTTTTCAATAAATATAAACAATCAATCGTAAAGTTAATTATAATTGTATAGTCCACCTTTTAGATAAGGCAACAAAATAACTGTTTGCGGAAATCCTCAGTAACAAATAAACAAACAGGCCTGTTTGTTAGGGAGGTAAGTGGAGTCCAAGGGTATCTTACTTGGCACTATGAAACACAAAATAAAATATACCCAAGGTTTATTATGTACACATATTGTTCCTATTTTTGTATATATGTCTTTTTGGTATAATTTATGTGTTTGTTTTATCTTTTTATGATACAATAGAAACAAGAAAATCACAATATAGGCACTGATATTAAATCAGAAAAACATTGCTTACACCAGTATAATGAAATATTTATTTATATGTCAGATTTCGGATTTATAATTATTCTTATACATTTATGATCATACAAAATTTATGAGTCTGTTATAACAATGAATTATGTTATAGATCGTAGCAGTCTGAGTTGATACATAAGTATTTTTTTATGTTCAAGTGTTGTTTTCTAAAAAGCAATATGTTTAAATCAAAACACCTGATATATATAAGTAATAGTAAATTAGAAATAAATATTATAAATATTAAATTTTAATTACAAAATATTTTTGGAAAAAAAGTCGACCATTTCTATCAAAAGTCCATGAACAGCTGTCTATGTCAAAACTGCTTGCTTTATTATTGCTATTGAGATTAGAAGTTCAAATATTTTATGTTTTACTTTATGTTTGATATAAAATTGTTATTATCATTAGCACCTTTTCCTTAATGGTAACGTTTCAAGATATATTTATTAAAAAACTGTGTGCTCGTAATCAAGCATAACACATTTTTCATATTATTTCATACTTATTGTTTTTTATAATTTTGGTGTAATTATTATTTATAATAAATTATGTAAGAATTGCTTTCTCATCTGAATTGAAAAAAATAAATGTATACAAATAATTTTATGCACATTTATATTGTGAAGAAAAAACGCTTCATTTGTTATAAGTAATATCTCATTAGTATAATAAAGATATACGACTCAAAGTTTTCCTGCGGAATTTTGGACGACTTTATAGCTTTGTAGCTTTAAAGTGCGGTGCGGATATGAGCTACGAGTATATGTTAAATTTAATTATTTATTCTAAATCAAAAGAAACTATTGGTTTGGATATACAATACAGTACACTATACAATAAATCCTTAAATCATAGTTTTATTTGAATGTATAAGTACTCAGGAAAACCTTAAATATTATTTTGTTATTTAAATGAAACTAATATTTTTCGGATAAACTAAGCGTGATTTATTTTTGTAAAAAACTACATTTTCCCGACGATTCGGTAACTTTTCAGCAACCGTGATCACAGGCAGACGCGATGTGAGTGTCTGTCAGTTGGTCCTGGTATTTATCATCTACCGCCAACGATTTCTTAATTTTCTGGCGTACCGCTCTGGATGCCGGCAGAATGCGCTTACGGTGTCTTGAGGTCCTGCGGTGTGGTTGCGGACATGGGATTTTATATTTTTAAGAAGGGGGTCCTAGGTGTTTGTTAGATTCCAGCCATCTTCTCTATTGAAATTGGAATGTTTTTTTCATCTCAATAACCTCGCGAATTAACCTCGGTATATACTTGTCTTTACTTGTCTTCACGCGTAGTTTATCCGAAAAATATTAGTTTCATTTAAATGAATAAAACTCGCGAAAATCTTAGATCTCATTATTATTTTGTTATTCTTATTTATTTCTGGATTTGAAAGGAAAAGTAGATCAATATTTCGGTTTTTTTCTTTACCGGTTATTTTAAACATGATCACATTCAAAAATAAGATTTATACTTTTATTTTTTCTCTACTTTTTACTCATAAAAATTTAAAAAACATTAGGAGGAAAAAAAGACAATACCATATTTATTTCTTTTATTAAATATATTACATTAAAAAAAAAAGTGGCAATTTTAACAGAAATTTTGTAAGCAGTTGAAAATTTTGCTGTAAGTAACGCTTAAGTTTCTAGATATGTAATAATTACAGAACATTGTCATGAACCAAATATCGATTTATAAATATTTATTTTGAACAAATAGCTAGATGTGTTATGAACGTAACTATTATTATTAACATTACTGACTTAGATCATCAGTCTTCTTGGTCCCTTTATATTTAGAAATATAGAACCTTTATTTTATAATACATTTAATATTGATTATTAATTTATCTTACAGCTGTTACAGCTATAACATTTCTTTTACTTTTAGCATTATTTAACTTTACAATCTTATATATAAAATTATGTTTTTGATGGTGTGCATTATTATTTTTAGTATTTACCCCCTTGTTAAAGGTTTTATCTTTATGCTTAACCTTAATCCATCTATCATTTTTCCAGTCGTACTTCTTTCCAATTGCTAATAACATGTCTTCAAATTTAGGCCACTTTTTCGTGAGATATAGAATAGTTTTATTGTTTAGCTTTTCTTCGTGTGACGTATCGTCAGTGAAGATTTTATGGTTTGATTCTTTTAGTTGACTCTGTTTTAAACTAAAGTTATTCGACAAATTTATATTGTTTTGAGAAAAATCTGAATATTTTCTTCCAGCGACATAAATATTGCTTTTTTCGTCTTTGTTATTCTCGAAATTGTAATCATCAAACAGATTTTCTGCATATTCGTCATAATATTCTTTAAGTTCTTGTTCGATTTTTACTGTAACAAAGGAACGATCGATTAATTAAAAAAAATCAAATTGTATGAGTTTGAGTACAAAATATAATCATTTTCATATTGAAATAAAAATACATTTTACATATATGACAAGCGTTGTTTTAATTTTAATTATTACTACTATTAAACTTGTTTCATTATTTTACTACTGCCTTAATCACTTTCTTTTCCTATATCGTTTATCCATAATAGAAAAAAAAGCAAACGCATGTCATAATATCTGAAAAATAGTTTTATATTATTGTGTACTCGATCAAAAACTAATACGTCATTATAATGTTCTTTTTACCTCTTAACATTTTCCATCGTGTACAAAATATTAAATAAATACTAACTTATTGAGTATCTATTAAAGAATATAAGTATGTCGGTCTACCACCTTTAAGTCACTTATATCCATTTATTGTGTTACAATAATACTTACTAGCCATTTTTCTGTAGATTTCAATGTCCTTTTTCAATGAATCTTTGGATGGCTTCCATATTCCGTGACCTTGACCTATTAAAAAAATAGGTACCAAATTTTATTACATTTTTGGAGATAATAAATTTTATTTCAATTCTCAAATCTAAGTTCAATTTCACTTAAACTGAATATAACGTGACCGTGTATTAGACTCTTTAACATAATTAATTTTCTAAATTAATTTTTGATTAGCCTACTTTACTCACCTACGGATAATGAGAGCAAAACGAGAAAACACATATGCTTCAGTGTGCAGTTAGACATCCTGTTCTGTTAGCTACAATAAAAAGAAGTCTGTTGCAGTTGTTAATGTCCCATTTAAAGAGAAATTGCATTAAACAAGATCGTTCTAAGTCCAGTGTTACTATGTTACATAAGAAAAAGATTAAGAAGAAGATATTTATTTGTATTAACAAGTAATATATTTATTGAAAAAAAAATCTAATGACAATTATAAATTATTTATCGGATAAAAGAAAATAAGTATTTAAATGTATAGGAAACTTCGTTATTCTTAAATTTATATCATTTTGTTATCTTTTTAAAGCTGTGATCAATTAGCAATCAAACAAGCCTGAAGTGCAGAGATTTCTAGACGACGGTATGGTAAAATATGCTATGTACATTTCCGCTCCAATCAACACTCAGACATCTACGTTTCCAAGCACGCCGTTTCTATCAGAAATTAAATAAAAGCTACACTATTTTTAGAATTTATTACTCATTTTAAGATACTTAAAGTAACACAGACATTTTTAATAAGATTATTATTTATGAGGAATAGTTTATAATTAAAAAAAATTGTGTGTTTTCACAACTGTTAATATATTATTAATTAATTTTAATATATCAGTAATATACTATTGATAAAATTATGATATTAATAATCATTAAACTGATTCCCCTAATCGTTGTTAATTATAATTTGCGATAAATTATAGAGAACTGTTTAATTTTTAACTCTTCCTACTTCAATAATATTAATAGTACATGCTTATACTTAATAATTTCACTAAGGTGTACGACAATTTAGAGTATTTAGAGCTAAATTCATCGTTCATTGAAGTGAAAATGCCAATCTTTCAAAGAAATATTTACAAGCCAGAATCTTTTTTTCCTGTATACTCTTAACATAGTAGGGGATATTTAATATAGTAAAAACGGTTAAAGAATAATATTATAGGAGTTTTTAACAAGAGTCTTTATGTTTTTTAAACGCCTAAAAATATCTCGTTTGCCAGTTAAATATCACACCCACAAAAGAATAAAAATAAGATTTATAAGATCTGTCAAGATAATCTGTTTTAATGAAATTATTAAAAAAACATTTCAGACTATAAAATTCTTGTGTTTTTGTATTTTTTGTTTGTTCAATGGATTCTGAATCCGTTTGGATGAGACTTTATTTATTTATTTATAAACATATTAACCAAGGAATGTTTTATATAATAAATTTATGAATTAACCAGAACTGTAGATACATATATAGAAAAATATGTTGAAAGAAAAGATTTTATCATTTATAATATTACATCTGACATATTGATTATGCATTATCATACAAATTACAAGTCAATTTACTGAAATTCATGTAACAAATATTGAACAAAGCTTACCCATCACAATTACGTCATTGTTAATGTTTTTAGATTTAATGTGTCATCCATGTAAATTCAGGTAGACCTTTGTTATTTATAAATTGTTATATAAACTTTTTGTTAATTAAAACGTAATTGGATGAACTAAATAAGTATACAAAAACATAAACCGTGCGATTAATTACATGAAAATGCAATAAAGTGGGTTAAGATTTTATAATAAAAATGTTCCTGTAAGTATACCGGTAGCTATTATTGAATATTACTTTGATTTTTTTATAATATTTCATTTCTATTATGCAATATGTTTCCTGAAAACTGGTAACGGTCTGGTAAAAGAAATTTCGCCGAACATTTGGTGAAACGGTATTATATATACCTTACAAAGTCGTTAAATTTATTAGTATTCAATAAAATGTATGAAAGAAGAAAAAAATCATTCCATTCAAAATAAAAGAAAAGTTAGATGCTGCACTAATTCAAAGTAAAATATTTTTTTTATTTTATTAAAGGAAGAAATAAAAAATTAACATCACTAGCACAAACTTTCGCCAATGAATACTGTATCATCACGAAACATTACAATAAAAAATACACAGTGTCTTATACTCCCGTTGGGAAAAACTCCGGCAAAATTTCAAGAAACGGATACTAAAAGGTGATTTATGTTAAAAATTGACCTTCCACGGCCCTCCAAGGCAACAATAGGTAGCTTTAACTGGGGCGCTACAAAAAAACTGATACCTTAAAAATATTTGAATTATTATCAATAATGTTAGTATCTTTGCATATTCTTTACAAATATAAATGAAAAAAGACTTTGTTACCATACATAATATAACACAATATATAAAACCTGTCACGTAAAATATAAATTCCGTAACAGCTTTTGTCTTTTTTAATAAAACTTAACAACGGCTAAAAGGAATCCTTAAATATTATTCAAAGTTACTTAATTGAATTCAATTTTAAATTAATACAGCCGTGCACACGTTAAATAAGAGGACTGACAGATATTTTAACTTTATAATGTTATACAATTGACTTGATGAAAATTTATCACATCTTAGTAATTACCTGAATAAATTAAACCATAGACGATGATAATTTAGAACACAAAAATTTTATCAATTTTTTTTACCATGTCAACTTCACAAAACTTTATTATTACGTTAAAATTGTTATAGCCACGAAGTTACGTGTTCCTCGTCAGAGGTTTTGGATAGCACTGAAAGCTTTTCCGCTGAACAACTCGATATTGCCAGACCCAGAATAACATATTTGACTCCGCCATATACCGAGATGTTTACACTTTACATATTGTTCATTGCCGGTTTTAAATGAAGATAGAAAACGTAATGGAGGAAAGACATCAATGAATAACATTTACGGAAAATTAACGTTTTATTGAAATGAAGCGGTTCGCCAACCGTTTTCATTCCACCCTTGATTCACCCTATAATAGCCACCATGTTTTAACTCATTGCATGTCTGCACCTAAGCTCAGACATTCATGACTTCATAAGCGGATGTCTTTTCTATAATACTCATCGATTAATGAGTTTATTAATTTTTATTGAATGTTGCAAAAGCTGCCTGTTTCATGGATCCAATTTATTAAGTTAGTTTTAACTAACCCAAATCTATTTTTTTAGTTTGTTTATTATATTTAGTTTACTAAGTCATACCTACGTAAATTTAATTACACTCATAATATATGTTAAAAAACTTACGAACAAACAAGAGGAAAATGTATGGGATTTAATTTGTGATAAATTTAATAACAAAATTAAGGTATAACTGTGTTACTAATCAAAACTGTTTTCTAATTTTAGAAGACACTTATTTTCTTATTTTATAAAAGTAAGAACAAGATCTGACATTGACATGAATGAAAGAACAAGCAAAATTATAAGGCTATTGACGATATATCAATAAGGACACTAACATACTATCTACGTGCCCTTTTTTATATTTTATAGTTTATATTCTCTTGTGCAAAAAAGTATGGAAAAACAAATATTTATAAACAGGCTCCAATTTCGAAGAAATTGAGATAAGTATTGTACAAATTAGTAAAAGTTATGGGAGTCTGGTCACGTTTGCACCAGACTTTACGTCGCTATAAATTATTTAGTAAAACATTAATTGCTAAAACTTAAATAGTTCATAATCATAAAGGACACAACATAAAGTTAAGTTATATCTGTTAAATGTTCATGAAAAAGTGTTAAAGGTGGTAATCTGCTCATAATATAATTTGATAGAGACACGTAAATTTGAGATGCTCTAATGCTTTAATAAACTTTAATGTCGAATTTAACAAACCAAATTTTAACAGCAAACCAAGAACACACAACGAATATTGTGGGAATATTCATTAAAAACCACTACTGTCTCTAATTTTAATGATATTTACTTAAAGGCTAATGAAGTCACGAGCTACGACTAATACGAAACATCATAAAAAATTGAGGAAAAAGCAGTATAAGATATTAAAAATATTCACAACAAAACAAAGTAATATCTTAAACTGAAGATAATTTCTTTCCCTTTGTTAAAAATAAACATACATTCTGAATTTCAAGTCTGGAGCGACGCTTTATCCTGAAGATTATGTTTACGACGTGCCGCGTACAATTTATCTATTCAAATTCCATTAACGTGTTCTTCAAAAGATTTCTCGTAATTAATGGACGAAGCATTTTTTTGCTATTAATTTTAACCTATTGTTACATTTATATAACTAAATTATATATAAAGGTTACACGACAGATTGGAGATTGCAAGATAATATTTATAACATTAATACATAAAATATGTGTTTACCGATATAATAAATACTAGTTTCTGATGCATAAATACCTCAATTAAATTTAAAATAAATTCATCTCATTAAAATTAATGCAGTATGTGCTTTGCATTTTACTTATTTTGCATTTTACTTACTTTACTTTAGTAAAAAATTATTATTTTTTCTTTAAAACAGTAATTTCATAAATGATAGATCTTTAACTGACCCGTTCTCATGACTTTAGACGTTAATATGAGAACAATTGAATGCTGTATAATGGTTATCACATATCATTCAACCTAAGATCGATTGTCACGAAAGCACAGTTCAATTTGTGTTAGTATAAAATACATTTAATAAAAACATGAGCATAATAACACTTGTATCCTTAATTAGTTAAATACAGTAGTATCACACAAACTTTTACTCATGATTATGTATATTGCAAAAAAACCGAATTGATTTTGTTATTGAACTGAAATAGTTTCTTGAAGAAGTCTGAGAAAGCAGATGGTGCCAATAGTTTTTGGTGAAGCATGTATGTTTAATGCGACAAGAAAGTTGCAAGATATATTAGATAGCCAGATGACGGCTGACTACTTTTAGATAACTTTTGGCGTCTTTCAATTTTTCGTGTAGGTCTTAAGAGGACGAATTCATACAAATCATGTTTAATGTACAGTAGTTTTTATTATTATAGTTAAAATTAAAAAAATATATATAAACGGTGTAAAAAGGATTTTTTTAAATATTGAATTTATTAAAGTGTTATCTTTTGTATATTATACCCTCGCAGAGAGTACATGTGTCTTTTAGGTTTCGCTTACAAGTAAAAAATTCGTGAAGTACTAAAATATTCCGACTTTTATTTATTTAACATTCTCGATTTAGATTCACTTAGGTAATTTACGATTTGGCTCTCGTTGTTAACAAAAGATCGTAAGGAAACATACAACTTTGTCATATATATATATATATATTTAAAACATTAAACGGCCCAATAACACCTCATGGAATAATGAGCATAGCATTGACATGTGATTTATAACTGTAAATTGTTCAATATAAACTTACCTATAAATAAAATGTATGTGTTCGCTGAAAGAGCAATAAATTAATGACTTCTGTATAGTGAATTCAAAAGGTGAATTCTGTATTAAGTATTATAAGCAACGCCCTACGTCAGAGAATTATGATTTATAAGACATCAAGCTCAAATAAGCCTAGCGTGTATCCAGACACCACTAAATAAACATCCTGGGAATACTGGATAAATGTGATACATCTTCTTAGTTAAATGTCATAGGATATAGATATATCATAAACTTGCTAGCTTACATGCATTTTCATTCAAGTACAGTGTATGTAATTATTGGGATAATTAATAGAAAGGTGTCATCAATTAAAATATTCAAATTGAACAGCGAAAATCTTATAAATTCATGATAAGAATGGGCAATTACAAATATTTAGTATGTATATCACCTCTAGGGCTTGAAGTAAAGCCGTTTAAAACTTCGAAATACGACACAATAGCTTCTATCAGATCACACACAACAGAACAATGCGACCTTTTGTGTTTTAACGAGTTCCCTCGGGACATTGGTAAACAGTCTAGTAAATAACAAGCATTTTGTTTCAAGTCATCCACACTTTTGCTAAAATACCGAAAACAAAACCTTGTTGTTAGCTTCTTGTATCGATTAATTATGCAAAAATTATATAAGAACATACAATCAATAATCATTTTGATACAAAAGGGATAAGGATTAATAAAAAATTGGCATATTACAAAAACAAAGGTAATTCTTTACTTGTTACATTTCGTTATCATAATTTTCTTTACTTATGTTAGATTGTAGGTTGACTAGAAGACTGCGTTTTTACAATTGCATTTAAACTGGATTTGCATTTTACCAACACTACTTTTTAGTCGAAGCTCCGTTCAATGACTTAAGATAAAAAGTAACTACATGTAACTCCAGCATTATTAGTACACATAAAAAAATATGCGCTCCCTTATTCAAGCATATAAAGTTTTTCATCTAATGTTTATGGAATGGTAGTGATTAATGTAATACCTAAGTAGGAAACATGATATAAGTGTAATAATTTATTCCAATCTTTCCAAATTCTCAAGCCTTATTCATCGGTTCATAGAGAATTTACAAACAATGTGCTTAATATGCCTTGTGGTGAACATACGAACCCGGGTAACGACTTCTGAACAAAGTTTGTAACCAAATAGAAATTAATATCCTAAATTTTGGTATGTATTTTCCCATTACACTTCAAATAACTATTAATGTGGAATGTTATACATAAAATACTATTATTCTTGAATCTAATTTTGTTTAGCGCTAACATGGTTTAAACACTTTTTTGGAGTTCTATAATAATCCACTAAATCCTAAATTTAATCATGATTTATTTGAAGGCAACGAATTCCTCGAAGAGACCCAATTCAATCACTATTTTTGTTATAAAAATGTTATATAAACATAATAAATAAAGATTAAAATGGAATAAAAAAATATTCATATGGCCTCTAGTCTCTCTCCCCAGTCGGTTTACAAATTCACCGATCGTGCGCCTTCGAATTGATTAGGTTAATTCAAATTTAATTCTTTATATTTTAACGACGCAATTTTCGTTTCATTCACTCCATTTTTATTTGAGCGTTTACTAATATTATTTATTACAATAAATGTATCTCTGGATGTTATCGGCTCTGTACTTTTTGCTTCTGTTCTGACGTGATTAATAATTCAACTGTTAAACAAAAACATCTAGATCACAGAAAATGTTTCTATCTTTTATTTTTTTATCTATCTAGGTCACACGCACCCAGGCTGTGTTTATTTTTATTTTTAAATATACAATTCTTTCTTAAAAAACATACTACTTATTTTGTTATTCTTGCCTTTTGTCAAGACTAAAATTGACTACTACGTAATTTTCTTAATTTATAGACAATCAATTCCGTCATTAAAATCTCACATCAAATTATATTTTTGTGCGACTGTTGTAGGGCTGATGTTAATTGTTCATAGCAGATTTCTCATACAGTTCTATTTTGAAATAAGTGTTTGGGCGGTCGACCATTAGTCGAGCAGCTTCTAACTTTAATATACTCCTAAAATTTTCTTTTTAATCGTTTTTAATTATTACCTACTAACTGCCTCTTGCCATGTTTATAATAGATAAAAATAGTTTTTGCTGTCTTCATTACTGAGTCCTAATCATCTGATTTCAATTAATCATGAAATATTCCACTTGATAGTTTTTAGATCCAGTTTATAATGGCCTACTATCTTCCGTACTCTCCTTTTATCAGTTTAAAGTAGTAATATAAAGTCTTTTTCATAGGGTTATGGGGTACTAGTTATTTTTTTACTAACAATTGTGGTGGAAGAGATATACTTCACTGAGATCAGGTGAGATGTATCATATTAGAACAAGTATATGTATTATTCAGGTATGTTATACGTTATTCTCATTGAAATAAGCTAAAATTGTTACATATTTGTACTATGCTGTATTTTAAGGCTTACCCACAAACATAATTATACATTATACGTCTCTTAGCTGTCTCATCTTATACATATTATTATTTTTAAGTAGAGTATCGATTTCTATAGTAATTTCAACAAGGTACATTACGTTACTATAATTTTTTTTATAACTTTAACAATTTCTAGTAATTTCAATCATCTTTACAAAAATCTATGCGTTTTTAACCCATTACAGATAAATGTAATTTATGAAAAACAATCCGCTTAAAAAAATATATTATCTGTTTTAATAATATAATTTTTCAGCGGGGATAATAGTTAACTTTAAAATTCTTTTGAAACTACTAAGCCTAATTTTAAAAATGGTCAGCAGGTTCTATCAACGTCTAAGAATGAATGACTAAATGAATAATTGTTTTGACTTTACATCTATTAATATCAATTAATTTTGCTTAGGTCTTAAAATTTGTACAATTCAATAATGATATTAGCTTTTGTTTAATTTTCAGCTGCTACAATTTATAACAAAAATATTATTTTCCTTTCATCATATTTGAATAAGTTTTTCCTCTGTTATAATAATATTAAGCGTTCTTTTAAATGTTGTGTCGTCATTATGCGAGTTGCTACAAACATTTTCTGTTGTAAAAACCCTTGATAATAGAAGGAGGTCTATGAAAAAATACTCCTGAATATTACTCGACGTTTGCTCGTTTATAGATACTTCTCAGTGGTTACTCAAAAAAGTATTCGTCCTTCTCTGTTCTTGTTCAAAAATTCTTTATAATATTGGAAAATATAATCCTACCATATTGTTTTAATCATAGTATATATTTTTCTGTCATTAATTATAAATTGTTATGCATAATTTTAGATCGCATTTATGAGGGGACGACATAAAAGTATCTTACTAAAAATATAATTTTATTTTATGATTTGCTTTCTGAGAAAAAAATATTAAATAAAATATTAACACAGTAATATTTGCATAACTTAATGTTAGCTCATGCTTTTTTCTGAAATTATCTAGATTACGTGAAGAACTCCCATTTAACATTCTAATTTAAGTTTCATATATTATACACATGATATTTAAACAAGAATAACCTCCGTAAAATATATAAATTTTTTTAAAAATATTACAGGCATCAAAATGTAATTTGAGGACTTCAAAAGCACCCTGCAATAATAAAGGTGTCAATTACTACAACCCTCATCATATTTTATAAAGTTGAATACCCTTGGAAAGAGAAAATACAATATCCCTCCATGTTTTTGTTGTGATACCTAACAAGTGGTCATATCTTAAATATCAAAGAAATCATCTTATACCACAGTTATAGTTTTTAGTTCACATGTAGTCATAAAGAAATCCCTGCGATGAGTTTTTATAGAAAAGTAAAAGTCGCTTCGAGTCTCAAATAACAACATTAAAATAATAAATAAATTATTCTTGCACTATAGTACATTTACTCTGTAGCCAAATAAAATTATATAAGTTTAGATGATATTTATTTCAAAATCTTTTGACTGCTTAATGTATATTTTTTCCTTTGAAATATTGATAGTAATGTTTAAAGAAAATTTATGTCAGCATTTCAACTCCCTTAATTCTATTCGAGTAAAGCAGGCAAAGTACTGATGACTGGGAATTTTGACCTAAATAACTTTCAACTAATTTCTTAATTGATAAACTTATAAGAACTGAGTTTATACAATATATGGAACATTTTTTGGATAACAATTAGGCGGTGTTCAATTTAACCGCTATTAAATTGTAAACATTTGGTAATCTAATAAAAGTTAAAAGTTATTCAGTTGTATTAAATAAAATATAAAAAATATTGTACTTCTTGGTTTTAATCATCGTTTAAATAAAAAAAAAACAAAATATATATTTTAAAGCCCCGAACTTAAAGTAAGTTAGTTGCTGTTCAAGGGCTGCTGACTTTCCAGTAATAATTGAAATTAAAGAGATAATTTTTTTTTATTCCAGTCAATCGATACTTTGCTCACAATGAATGTCAACTCGTCAAAGGTGATATCTTTAATGGAAAACTTATTATTTATCATTTTTTATGATTGTTAATATTTAAAAAGCATAAATGGATCTATATTTATATATAAAGACTGAAATCCCTATAACACAAATTACTAATTTCCTTTTGAAAGGTGAAAGAAATGTTTTAATGAGACGGATAAATTTCCTAAAAGACGGAATGAAATTACTTCAAGGAAAATGTTTTATGGCGTCGAAAAATTTTAGTGTATTAAGTTACGGCCTCCCATATTTTCTCTGTGACAGTTATGTTTATAATGCTAAATATATTTTTATGTAAGTTTTTACCACGTTTTGTATGTATTAAATGCAATAATAGTGTTGTTATATATACGATATAAACGGATTATCGGATGGAAAAGTATAAAAGAAAATAACATCATTATGACATAAAATATTTTAACACTAAAGCCATTGAAGATACATTTCCTCAACGAAATTTCCATTGGTTTCATAACACAAAAACCTCTGGCCAATATATTTTTTTTGTTTTCCATACTTCATAGAGATTATAAAACCTTTTCCCTATAAATTTATTCCTTATTTTAAAAAATAAAACTAATTAAGGTGTAGTTTAATTTATATTTCTGGACTTAGTGATTTTTATTTCCTTATCTTCAGCAGAATTTTATACAATTCACCTTCGAATCGTTTTTTAAACTAAGCCCATAGTTTTTTCAGTTCTTTTAAAGATTGAGATAGTAAAAAAGATTTTTAGCAATGAGAGTACATTGATTGTCATACAAAGAAATTTAGTTTTTTTATTATTAATCTAACAAGTATTCTATAAATAGGTATTATGCATTGTTTATGTATAGATATACCTTCCAACAAGTAATGACCTCGCATAAGGATTTTTTTAAAGCATTTTTAGCTAATATATCAATAAAAATTCTATTTTATAATAAAAAAATTCATTAACACGAGCAGGATTCAGTCTCTTGAATATCACGTTGCAGTTGTGTTATCAGTTATGCTATCTTGCTTAGTAATTAATTTCGTCTACAAAATTCCTTTTGTACACTTAATGATGTCTTATGAAATATCAAACCTCGGCGCTTACGATATAATAAGGAAAAGGTTTCGCTGTACTTTATTTATAAGAAATAGTTTACTAGTATTAAGGTGGAAACTGTGTAAAAGTATTTTTTTATAGTCTTTAATACTATCGATCAAAATCAATCTCGTTATATTAATTCCTTTTAATATAACTGTTTTTTTTTCTTTTAACGAATCTACAATGCATATTGTTTGTAACTTAAGGAATATAACATATTGTATTCAGCACTACCTCGAATTGTTTGTTCTACTGACAAGATAAAGTCACCGTCAAGATAACTAATTGTTATTCTTCTCAAGCAGAGTTTGCAGCTTTGTAGTCTTGCTATTTAAATTAAATTTGTTCGAAAGTTTAAGTTACAAACTAAAAATTACACCTATAAATAAATAGTCCTAACTATTAAGCAAAGACATTTTCACAATTATGATATACCTAATATTGTACACTTTGATTATATATATTTATATATATATGCATATGTGGAAATCGATGCTAAAAAAACGTATTGAAGGCGTTGGTGATTTTATATATGTGTCATCGGTACTTGGTATTATAATTTTTACCCATTATAATATTACAATAATAATAAATCAAAAATCAGCTCATGAACTTAATTCTTTTAAGGAATAAATTTACGAGTATTCCATTAGGAACATGAAACTTTAATTTCGCGTAACACAATTTTTCTCTTGAAATTGTATTGAACATTGCAAAATAAAATTTATCTGTTCACAGTTTTTACATGTAAAAGCACAAAACAAGATAAAATTTGTGGGGTATGGTGAAGAAAATATAATTGTGATTTTAATAAAAACATATTTTTAACATAATATTAATTTACTTTATGGGATGGCCGTTTGACCTTACAGCGCCTGGGCTAAATAATCAATCAATTAAACAAGTCATCCTAAAGTCAGCCCTTGCTGAACGTAGGTATTCCCAAAATTGCACCATTTTCCCAGTCCTTGTTATTCCCCATCCAGCTTCTACCCTCCACCGTTCTGAAATCGTTTTTCCAAAATGAAATAAACCTCTCAAAATATCCTGAAACTGTTTTATTTTTGTTACTTAAACAAATTCAGTAATTTCCGGGTCTTTTATATTAATTGTTTTTATTCAATAACAAAAAAAGTAAAAATCCCTTGCTCATCATCTGTGGGTATAAATTATCGAGATTATCCTTTTATATTACCAAGCTTAAGCAAATGTATTATTCTTCTCAAATTGGGTCGACCCTCAGATATAAATCTTGGCAATAATAATTAGTCTTTTATTTGGTATCTTGGAAAAGTCTTCCACCAAATTATGGTCTTCTTGAAAATATTTTAAGATTTACACCAAAAACCAAAATTTTTTATTTAACTAAAAACTCCAATTTTGGACTTTTCGAACAAAAAGTGTAAAAAAAAAAAAACAAAATATACGAATTTATTTCTTAAAATTTAACTGATTCCATTTTTCTTAGGAAAAAAAATATAAATTATTATTTTCATAGACGTCTTTACGTATATGTACTACTTATATTACCAATTCTACTTAAAGTATAAATAAAACAGTTGATGTTTGTACATACAGATTTCGATAAAAGTTGACAGCAACTTAGCATAGATATTAGAATATATCTCAAAATTTTTGCGGCAATTACAACAGGATCAAGACAATAAAAGTAATGTCTATGAAATAACTTATACTTGAATTATGATTGATTGAATGATCCCAATTTTGAAGTCTACGCAACTGAAATCGCTGGTGAAAACTAGACAGCTCAGAATAAGCGAGTCATTTTGATGTAAAAAATATAATAAAACGATGTATACTTCCTGACTTATTGTAATAAGAAATATTGTTTAATTAAATAAAAATATTACATTATATTTTGTTATAAGTTTAAAAATTTGTGTTGAATGACAAAAACCTATTTAAACTAAATTGATGTTAGTTTGATAGTCGTAAAAACATTAATTTAAAACACAACTATACCGTATAAATTGAAGAAAGAAATGAATCAAATTAAGATTTTTGAAGACACACATTTAAATTAAACTATATTCATAGAATCTACTTACACTTTTTGTATTTTATTATTATTTAATCTTAACAACCGACACAAAAAGAAGTATGTTAGGAATTTAAGGTAGGCGTTATATATATACATATAAATGTGTGCGTGTGTTTGTGTTTGTATCTGTCTGTGGCATCGCAGCTCTTACAGGGTCGCCAGATTTCGATGCGGTTTTTTCTTTTGAAAGCCAGTTTCCTTGTGATGATTTTATCTAGGCTTTGTTAATATCACTTCAGCCGTCTAAAAGTATTCTCGTATTCTAGCTCTTCTCCAACATGATGTAAAGCCTTTTTGAAGTATGATAAAACTGATACTTGCTTAACGCAAGCCATTTAAATTTTTAAATGAAAATTAATTCACAAGTTTTTTTATTTTCAATTGTTTAATTTTTATTTTCTGAAGTAAGACTGTAACTGTAAATAATTTACTAATTTCATTTTTACACCAGCTCACAACAGACATGAACACTCACCTTAATCTTTTTCCAATTCACCATAAGAATAAAAATAAAAAGACGGATCTCAACCGAATATCGTAGGAGCCGGATGTAACATTTTTCATTTACGTTTTCATCACGTTCGCAGCCGAGTATTTCTCTTTTATTTTAGGACGTGTAATTTACCCATCGCATCGTTTAGAAGTTGGTTTATACAAGCCATTTCTATTGATATTTTCTGCCTCTACTGTATATACAAAACAATAATGATTTTAAAATCATAGTAATAAATTAGTATAGATAAATTTGTTGGTGTTGAGTATTTAGGATATAGATAAATAAAATGACGATAAGCTATCGTATACATACGAATATAGAATTAATCATACATGCAGTACATAGTTATAGAATTTTTATTAGAATTAGCTCAAACTTTGTACTCATTTCATTTACGGCTTCATAAGTTGGAATGACAAGATCACTTCTGTATATTTTTGGTAACAATTTTAAAGTAGTGATTCTGGTTTGATAGAAAAAAATAATAGAATAAAATTATTAAAAGAAATATTTTGAAGAAAATAAGCTTTTCACTTCGAATTAAAAAAAGACATAAACAATATTTTTATTAATTTGAAGGCGCATTTTTTTGGAATTTGAAGGTATCTAATGAATATAAAACTTTTATTTATATGGATTTCCGTAAAGGCAACACAATCAAAATTATAATTAAATTTTATATCTTTTAGTCTGAATTACATTTTGAGAAGAACAACGCAAATTTCAATTCGAAATACGAAACTTTGAAACTGAATGACATTTTTCATTAACCAATTCAACATGCACACGTCAAATGTTTCTGTTACGACTTTAAACATGTAATCCAATTTCCATCCAGAGCCGTAAATACGTAAGCTTGTTACAAATTTCTAGCGACTTACATAAATATCAAGTTAACTCAACGACAGTATTAATTTTTATAATAAAATCAGCAATGAAAATATTTACAAAAAAAAAAAATATAAAAAAAAAACTGTCCATTTTAAAATACAAGTAACCAAACCGTTTTCATTTGAATTTTAATTACGTGTATCTTTTAAATTTATGTTATAAATTTTGTGTATGTATTTTGGTTAAAAGTAGATGTTATAGTTATAGAAAATTAAACATAGAATTCTAAGACATTAAAAAATATGTTAACCTCAAACAAACGAAGGTCAAAAAATTTACCAAACAATAACATTATCAAGCCTAATGTTAATGTTAATGTAACCTTTATAGTTTAATTGATCATAAAAAGAAATGAACTATTGTTTTATGTTGCATTTCTCTTTACAATCCAACTCTACTAAAGTAAGAATATCCCACTTGTATGTAATTCCTACATTAAGTGCTCAATTTATTGGATCGAATTTCTTCTTGGTGCCTGTATCCTGAATATAGAAACTAAATTCTACTAAACCGTTCGTTGTTATTGCAGGAACTATAGTTTCTACCTTTCGCTTAAGTCTTAAAATTTTAAAGTTCCTTTGCAAAAATGGAAGTTTATATCTAGAAAAAATCTAGCTAAGTGTAATGTATTTTAAGTGTTGTATATTGTATTTTAAGACAACAAACAAATTAATTGGACAAACCTTATTAATGTAACCCACAAATATACCGAGTTATAAAAATGATTACTTCATTGATACCACCTGATTTTTATACAAAAAAGTTTTAAATTTCTATTCAAAATAGTAAAACTTGCTTAAAAAGAGGAGGGAATTATTGGAATTTTTGAAAAATCTATTATAACTTATCTTAATATATATTTTACCTAAGCTAAAATCAAAGGTATTTAAGTTTTAAATGGGCTTAAAATATATGTTATTAGTTGACACTTTGTGATCATTACTTCAAGACATATAAACTTAATAGAATATGTACCAGGAAGGGTGTCACGTGTCCCCGACATATAGTGACTTTTGATAAGTTGGGGATTTTCATAGAAACTATTTTACTATTCTATATAAAGTTGACATCCATTTGCAGTTTTAGAACAGTTTAAATTTATTAATAAATACAATATTTACTTACTTTTTTGCCACAATATGCAAAATTTATGTGTCCGCAGTAAAGCATTACTAATTATCATCGCTCTATGAAACCCCAGTAGGTTTTGAATTTTATGATAAAACTGATTGTCTTTATGATTTATGTTTATAGTTATCGGACGATCTAGATATCTATAAAATATCACAAAACACATACATATATGCCAATAACATATATAATTTTTGAATAAGACTCAAAGAACGGAAACAAATAAAACAACCTCACGGCCTAAAGTCATATATATATATATCTGTCTGCGACTATCTGAATTTACGACCATTTTTTTAACAAGGTAAAAAAATTTTCAATAATAAATAATTTATCGGAACTATAAATAGAAAATGATACTCTTTTGTGATTAAGTCAATTACGAATTCATTAACTCACTGCAAAAAGTGATTAGAAATTAAGAATAGAAATTAAGAATATCTATTTATTTTGTAAGGTATTAATTCGGATTATTGGAAAGTAAATAAAAATAGAGTTTTTTTTTGATTAATTAGGTTTTTAGTCGATTTTTATGTAGCTATTTAAAAATTTTATTAGATAGGCTTAGGAAATAGTGTTACAAGTGTCACCATTCGTGCCAAGCTAATTAAAATTAATTATAATAGTGAACCATTGTAATTTTGTATGGCAACATTTAAGTATCAACTTGTATTTGAAAGCTATAAATACTGGCTTCAGCCATTTTCGAAGACATTACTGGAAGTAACGCTGAACATTAAAAATCAAGTCTGAAACTGTACCTCGAACAAATGCTTATGGGCATAAGCGCTGCTATAAATGAGTTCTTCGTGAGATACTGCTCGTCAACTAGTATTTGATACTTATCCCTATCTGAAAAAACTAGAAAGTTAAGTCATAATACTTGCTACAAGTGAAATAAGCAGCATTTCATTTTACATAGATATATGTGTATTGGAGTTAGAACCTCTTCGTTGTTTTTAAAGGACTGACGTCAGCATAACCGACGTCACCGATGCCTTAATTTTCGGCTGTTGTCACGCTCTTACGGTAATGAAGGTAACCTCGTAGACGATTTGATAAATCCTTTATTTGAAAAAGTCCAAGCCCTGCAATGGGTCTCGCGAGAAAGTTTTTAATCTTTTCCATTGCCTGTATTTATACCAAAGCACACTTATTGTTGTGACTGCACTTAGACAATTCGCTGCGCAAGTGGTTATGCATGTGACTTTTGATAATTTTAACTACCGTTATATATATAAATAAAAGATATTCGCTCTTATATAAACAAATCAATTCTTATGTTCAATTTTTTACCCTCGGCTTTCGTGGAAAAAACAAATTTGATTTTATAATATTTTAAATTCATTTTAAACTTTGAGGAATCAAAAGTTTTACTTAAGGTATTTCTTAAGTACAAAATTGTTATTCTCAGAAACAACATAGTCAAATGTAATCAAAAAAATAATAACTCTAGACATTTCATGAGAAACTTCTTTTTTATATAGAGTGCTTTTTACTTCACTATTGCAGTTACGTTCATCGTGAAAATGGTGTACCTTAGAAACATACATCTATAACATTAAATAAATAACAGGCTGATAATTTAAAACAATCACATATAATTAAAACACAGCAACAAAATAAAATAAAATTCGTAGAAAAAGAACTAATTAAAACGGCTTATTTATCGAGATAGTTGTATATGAAAAATGCTACCGTAAATATATATATTATTAATTGGAGTAAAATCCAATGATATCAAATGGACAAACATAAAAAAAGATCAAAGTACCAAGTAAAACCACTTTTTTCACTCAGTATTTTATTAAATGAAGCAGTATTTCTCATAATTGTCACTCACAATTAATTAAAAATATTTTTTTCAACGCTATTTACTTTGCTTTATTCATTATTTCCAATAATAAGACTGCTTTAGTTCGTTTGGCTTAAATACATTAAAAAAATATACCAGTTCTCTATTCACACCGATGTGATGCTGTTTAATTACACTTGCTTAGCATAAGTGAAGACGTTTAAAAATAAATATGTGTAATGATAATTCGGAGAAATAAAAAAAAATCTACTCATAAAATAAAAAAAGCGAATGTGGTGTTTCAGTGAGCGCTATACATAACTGAGACATGTAAACTAAGACATATGTACGTAGATGTCTATATCTCTACCTAAAGGTCCTACCATAGAATAAAGTAATTATTCAATGTATACATTTTTTAATGTAGATTACAATAATAAAATAAAATATATAAATTTTTAAGGGAAACAAAATTTCCCTAAAATAAAATAAACAATATTTAAGCTATAAGATGTTTTGTGTAACGCACAACGCATGAATTATTTTGTCTTAAACAATATACCCTTTATCCCCTTTGTTTAAGTCTGATCTTTAATTAAACATTTTCTCACCGTTTCTGACTATTCTTAAAAGAGAACAGTTACGACTACAAAGACCGATCCTTACAGGCTTTTAGTAAAGTTGGCATAAATGAAATATGCCTTAAACTAATCTTGAAGCTAAAGAATTTTAAAAGCGACGAAATAAAAAATGAATAATATATATGCTTCTTATATTTTTGACATGAAAAGCTATATGATTTCACTTAGAAATTTTGAGCTAATTTTTAAATTGAAATAAGTTCGTGTTGTTAACATGATAATGATATGACAATTTTTCTACGGACAGATAAACAGTCCTCTACTTCAAAATCGTTTTATCAGTAAAGTTGGTATAAACTTTGAACCAAATCATAATTATACCATATACAAAGAAGCTATAATGCTATAAAATTTAAGAAGTGACAGATTTTAAAAAAAAATGTGTAATGTATAACAATTTAAGCCCCGTTTCAACTCAAAATAAAATAAAATTCTATAGATACAAAAATAAATCGGATCAAAGTAAGATCTTTTTGAATTAGACCATACAAAATTTTGATAATTATGTATCCATCTGAAAATATTAATTCCTTACACGAACAGAATAAAAGTAAGGAAAGTATATTTAAAAAACATAACCACAATCATCGCGATAAATTTATTTTAAAACATTTTAAACACAGCAGCTAGAATTATATTTGAATTAATGAGTTGATACAGACTGTATGTATTTGAGACACTAAGATATGAGTTGAGACTAAATATTTCAGTAGGTTATTAACTGATTCTTTCAAAATTTGTTTACTTCACAACCACTAATTGATTTTCAGATTCCAATAATAATGGTATTTTATTTAACATATTTTTTCTATACATAGTAATCTTTAACAGAGCATTAACATAGTTATCTTTTTAAAGGCTCTCTATTGTACTCGTATTATCTTGAAAACAAAATCATTAATTAAAACTTTGGTGATTAACGCCAAGCCTAAAACAGTAACGTTTAGGCCTTGAAATTTAGAACATTGATTTTTCCTTCAAAAATTTTGCCAACATTCTAAAATACCATAAATCACGGCCTTTTTCTAATTCTGTTTATGCAAATGTAGAGCAATCGTGGTATATTCTCTTGACGCTAATCTAATCTTTTTAAAAGATAGCGAGTGGAAATTTATCAAATATTTTTAATAATACTGTAAAGTCACTTCTCGCAATTAATGAGTCTTGATAGACAATTTTTATTTATGGCTTATGTTAATCCATACAAAGAAAAAACTCCCGAGAAAAACTTCAACTGGTCGCAAACGTTTAGGCAAAATTTTATTATTTATTTACTTTAAATATAAAGTAACTAGATGAAAACACATTTTAATTTACATAATTCTCTATATAATTTTAAAAAGGACAGAAAATATCAAAATACTTTCAGAAAATCAAACATTTTAAAATTTTAATACTAATACAAATTAGTTCATTTTCCCTTCCCTAAGCACTTATAAAATTATTTTTAAATTCCTATAACGATAACAATTACTTTATGTATAGCTAACTTCAATTTTAGTAATTACTTCATCTTACAAAATAACCTCTTTAATTATTACTGAAAGATTGGATCCATTAAAAGTTAGACGATTAACGACAAATATCTATTCGCAACTGTAATTCAAACTTGCTCCATTGAAGACTAAACTATTTTAATCTATAATACAATCAATCAGTCTTAAGGGATCCTGAAAAACACCAATTAAATTATTTTTTTTAATAAATATGATAGAAATTTCTTATGTAAAATCCGATTTGTTCTATAGCTTTAAAGAAAAAAACCATGACTTATACTTACATACATCAAAATCTCAAGGGTTTTCTAATGGGAGAAAATTGAATTGAATACGAATGTTACTAAATCATGCTTATAATCAGAAATACTTTACATTTTCACATTAGTGTTTTGTAAACTTCTGTTTTAATAGTAGCAGCTCTGAACTTACAAAAAAAACCGAGATATTAACAATCATGTTTGTAAAATCAAAATGTTTGTAATTTAAGTAAAAGCTAACTAATATTTCCATAATTCATTATTTTCGATTTAAACAGTCAAAAATTTGTTCATAAACATACAACTGACTAAAATGTTTCAAAATTTAAATTTATAAAATCGTTTTATAATGTAATTTTTATCGAAGAAAAAAAAATTAAGAATAGAAAAAAATATGACATAACAAATTATTATTTATTTGACATATATTATTCATAATATGGTTTACAAAAAAAAAAATTTCGCGTAATAAAGATTTTAAAAGTCGAGTAGATTTATAAAGTTTTACTAAGAAAGAAAACTAATTTTATTTAAAGGAATATAATGTAACTCGAACAAAGATTGTCAACTTCTTTCCCGAGTCTTTTGTGCTTACGTAATTTACGAGGATGGTCTTGAAAGATAAGAGTTTAGGATGTCGGAACTTTACTCGCATATCGTTTGCTCTAGCTTATATCTCTTGAGAGAATTACAAGAGAAGCATTAAAAACTTTTGTTATCCGAAATACTGAATAAAAAACAAACTGTTGATATTTTTATTAAATTTATAAAGACTATATTGGAAAGTAATATGTACATGTATACTATTATGTCTTATGAACGCATTTAAACCATTAAGATAGAAATGCTGACCCTTCTTAGAAACTTATTCATATATAAAAAAATATAAAACAAACAAATAAGCTCAACAAGTTTTAGACTCAGTCTTAAATTTTTCCACTAATTAGTATCCGCTATTACGAAACGATACAGTGCACTTCCCTGAATTAAAAAATTTCAGCTCTGAAGTTAAACAAAGCTACAACCCATATAATGTATTAGAATTTAAAAATATCATTTATTCAACGTTGCGATGGATAAGTTTACACTAACTTAGAATAATTAAAATTACCTGGATGAACAACATTGTGTTCTTCCAGTGTAACTGTAAACTTTGTTATAATTAATTATTCATAGTTGAGCTACGAGTCATAAATATGATATTCTTCATATGCTCATTCATTTTGGGACAAATTAAATATTGTTATTAATCAATTACAATTGTATTTACAAATAAATTATTTTAAATTCTAAAACCAACAACCAGTTTTTTCAGGATCATATTCCTCAAAACTAATCTCAGTGTAATACATATTTCATTTTGTTGTAAAAGAAAAATACTGACAACTTCAATCTCAAAATTTTAATAATAATTAATATGAATAGTTTGTAATAAAATAATTCTACAAAATATTCAATGAGAAAGAGTGTTCTATTGTTTGACCTTAGTATTTATTAAAACTTAGAAACACACTAAGGAAGAGCCTTAAATTAAAAAGTTAATAAAAAGTAAGCACAAACATTATTTTTAAGAACTACACATTAAAGAGAGAAGATTATAGAATTTTATAGACAACTTTGTTGCTGGCAGAATATAGAAGTTTCTGTGGTAAAAAAAAAAAACAAGTTTTTTATTTCTTTTTGTTAGGAACTTTGGAAATAAATATCATTTATGCTCTTTGAGTTAGTCCTCTAAATTAGTGTGTATATTTTACATCAAGATTGTACATCAAGATATTCCTTATTTGATTATGGAATCTTAATCTTTTGAAATAGTATAAGGTACTGAAGTTACCACTCGGACTAATCCCACCATAATTGAATGTGGAAAACCCAAGTAAGCATGCAATATCCTAGTTTCAAATAAAATTGTATATATACTGTTGTAGACTCTGACTTAAGATTTTGGGTAGTGCATTGAATTAACTTCATAATGTAAAGAAAAATAATTTTACTAACAAATGGAATATAGATAAAGGAATGTTTTTACTGTCGTTGTCCTAAAATTACGTGATTTTTTTAACTTGAAGCATCACAGCTTTATTAATTTTGTTTATTTCTGTGCTTTTTTATTATGTCCTATGCAAGCGATATAAAAGTTAATATTTTAATTCATCTCATCGAACCTGATTGTTATTATGGGCTCCAAGAAACCAGGAAAACGTAAACAACATAAACAACTATAAACAAAAAAAAAATTTTTAAACTCTTCTAAATTCAATATCTTTTATAGCTATATAATTTAATGTATATCTACATATATATCTACACGAATAGAATTATTCACTCGTTTATCAAAATTACACACATAAATTTTCGACCGAGTATAATGCCGATAAAAAGTTATGAATTTTCCAAAAACTACAATACTTTACGGCAGTGGTCTCGGATATGAACTGTTATAGGTATTTAAACCATAGTGTTGTATGGAAGCTCATCCTTAAACAGTTTAATACCTCGGGTTATTTTGACGACAGCGTATGTTATTTCAGAGATCGTATGTACTTATACAGTCCACCATATTTAGTAGTACATGAGCCTAACAATGTTAATGGTGCAAAATGACGGAGACCAAAATCGATCTCTACTCGGGGATACTCCTAACATAATAATATGAAAGAAATAAAATGTACGCGAATAAGAATCACTTTAATACTAGTTCATGACCTACGTGATTTTTGAATTCTTTTCAAATATACTGAAGTTTTTATATACTTAAATACTGTTTCAATAGTATCTAACTACTGTGAATTATTATGAACGATAAACAAAGAGAAGTAATTAGAGCGTAGAAATCTTGTAAACATTCGCAGAACGACATTTGCAATATTAGCCGTTGATTATAGTAAACCCTTTAATTTTTAATCTTCATGAGTTTGCGATTTTAAAATGCAAAACGAGTCCTACAAAATGCATTAAAATCACAGAATAACTGAAATCAATTCCACTTTAGTCTTTTGAACCTCGGTTTTTAATTAAAACTTCTATCTATGAATCCCTGTGGGATATTTTAGGAGGACGTCAATATTGGTATTTTCCCCTGAATGATGATTATGAACAAGTCTTATTTAAAGTATGTTTATATAAACCACATTTCTGGTTTATACGTTTTCATTTTTTCATTTTTTTATAACATTTTTGTTATGTCCATTTTGATTTCTATTTAAGTAACAAAAGAGAATAACAAATAGAAAACTATGACAACTCGCCACGGCTTTCTTTTACAAGTTGACTTAAATTTAAAAAAAATACTTTTGTCAGCGTTTTCTTTTTTCATTTTACTTTATAATAAAAGTATAGCTTTTTGTGGGTAGTGTGCAAGTGTAGGCTATATATGTGTTAATTGGGATATAACATATATAACAATAAGTTTCCTTAGATAAATATCATCTGAGAATAAAATGTCAACAGTGAAGGAAATAGGCGATTTTCAAATCTAGCTTTTCATAGCTTTTATAATCACTCCTTATAAATAAGAATTGACATACCGAAGCATAATTTTAAATTATCAAATTACCTACTAATATTTCTATATATATTTCCTGTTAAAGTACATGACTAAAATAACTTATAACAACTATAAATAATTGTGGACTAAGTTCTGACTTCAATAAAATAAATTTGCAATAACTTTGTCCCTATTGCGGGAATTTTCTATTTCAAAAGGATTTGCTCAATTGGACATCTGGACAAAAATTTTCAAAATTTATCGCTACATATTGATTTCAGAAAACATTTTTTAATGAGATCTAAGATTTTCGCGAGTATTCATTTAAATGAAACTAGTATTATTCGGATTTACTACGCATTTTTTAGAAGAACTAGTTTATAAAAACGATGATTACAAAGTTTCCATTATTATTCAGAGTTAAAAGAAATACTGTATACACATTTCTATTATTTGAAATGCGTTCAATCAAATCGGTTCTGAAACGCGACGTGAAAACGGATTAGGTGTTGGAAAAATTATACAGAACACTCAACGTGACGCGATGAAAAACTAAATGAACTGTCACATTCATTCCGATGAAATTCGATTATGAATCGGATTTTTTTATTATTTTATCACAACTGTTATTATATTTTGCTCATAACCAATTTTTAAATCAATATCGGCTTATTTTATGATTTGATTTTTAGTATTTTATTATACCAAATAAAAACAAAAAAAAATTAAATATACAGGATTGAAACTATTTGCAAGTTTACTTTTTTAATAAAAAGAATAAATTTACTGGGAAGTTAAAGTTAGAAAATATATTTTTCTATTTTTAAACAGAATTCGTAGTGAGAAAATCTGCTGTCAGCTGTCTGCCATTTAGCTCTCTGATTACAAACATGCTGACATTAATTATCTTTTTGTTCTTAAATTCTAGAGAGTATATTGTTTAAATTCGTGTATATATATATATATATATATATATATATATATATGTACTTGTTGAAAAATATTACATTTTCAAAAATAACAACGAGTCTTTTATTTGAAATTGTATGAGACTGGAGCAGAAATCGATCCTTGTTTTCATTAAAGTGCAAGTAACGTAAGATCTTTGTATTTCATTAGTTTTCTTCTCTACTCTTTCAAGGCTTTCTGAACACCATAAACTGACATAAAGACAGATGGCAATCACGTGGATGCCGGAAATAAATCTTTTTAAAGTTTTAGAATTGTTGAACACGAAATTACATTCCTTTGAATTCAGCTCCGATAGACAATTAGTTGAATTATAAAAGTTTTAATTTCCTATTCTAATGTAAGATGAACAATGCTATAAGTCTTAGAAATATTCTAAAAGGTCTTTAATTAAGACTTCTCTTCGTTGAAAAAAATAAGAGACAAAGGGATTTATTCTTGACCCAATTGAGGAATACCTCAACTCTTTAATTGCATAATTTAATCAGACATTTTAAACGTCAACTGAATTTTATCTACAATTTTGATGTTTTTTTATCATAAAAAAAATTGACCTCTGAAGGGTAAAAATGTCAATATAATCCACATAATATAAATGTTAGATAACAATTCGTATATTGATTTTTCAGCTGAGATCTCAAAAATTCATAATGTATTCTTTTGACGGCTATTCTTCTTTTTTTTTAAACAAAATCGTTTGTGGCTATCAATAATAATTACCAATAGTTATTCCAGGCAGTTACTTCTTTACTTTGTAAATTTATTGTTACGCATTTTTTTTAACCCATTCAACAATATTGGAACAATCAAAATTGCTTTAATTGATCAAATAATTATTTATGATTATGTAATAAGTATCCCTGTTTAAAGCTTAATTCAAATCAACAAGTCCTTTGCTAAATAAATTTGCATAAAAAAATTAAACCATATGCCAAATCCGAAAAAAACCTGATAGCTATCTTTCTATAAAGGATTATGAAAACTTTATTCATGGTATTTAAAAAAATCCTACTGCTAATATATTTAATTTACTCCTGATTTACTTTTTTGATTTCAATACACTTCTACCCATCAAAATTAAACACCCTTTGGCACTTCGACTTACAGATGACTTTTTAAAAACACAGGAACTCAAAAAAGAAGGTTGTTCTCCTAAAAAAAACTTGCAAACCGAATTTGAAAATTGTTTAAACACTTGGATATGAGACAATAGTTTGAAACCCAGCGCCGCTGTAAATCTTCTTATTAACTATTTAACAAGTGTTAATTTATCTTACAACATTGTTATAAACATCTCCATTTATAAATTACTTTCAAATATCATGTAAGGCCAGCTTTGTGCTATAATAATTCGTATTTTTATAATGTTGTCTAATACACGTTGGTAGGAAACAGACGCACGGCCTGTGTAATGGTAACGCCTGCATTACAAGTGGATTTTGTTGCTCGTTGCCAAACCTCACTATTAACTCCTCTCAAAAAATTCTATATCGTAGCTCGATTTATTTCGTTATATTTTTTCTTTCGCTTAATCAGAACTAAAATACAAATAAATTTACAAAAATTTTCTAATTATTTTTATTTACGATTATTCAAAATACTTTCGATTATTACAAATATTAAAAAATTGTGTTGACAATCGTTTCGTAAAAAATAAATATACTTAACAATACCGTTCTGTTTGAACAATTTTGAGTAAGAAATTCTTATCCTATTATTTTGTTGAAATTTTTTAGCATAAACATCTGATTGGCTGTTTTAAAATTAATATACTCTATTTAAAATTACCACGACTCAATTTTAAATTATTGTGAATAATTTTATTCATAACATTTTATACCTATTTAATAAAATTTCACAATGTTTTCGTAATTCTATATCCCATATCAGATAGCTAAGCTATGTAAGATCATTTTATAATTTGTTTATCTGTCTGTCTGTCAAGACCCTTTTCTTCTCAGAGATACGTACTGTTATAAAAATGAAAATAACAACAAATAGAAAAAAAATACAATATTCATAGCAAGCCTGTATTTGGGAAAAGTGTAAAATATATAATTTTTTTTAGCCCACACAATCCGAGAGAAGGGTATTTAGGCTAGCTTCGCATAGTCAGTTTTGACCTTCACCTAAGTCATATATGGAAAAAATATCATATAGCAAAAGAAGGAATTATTACGAAATTTTATTATTTTATTATTTAACAATAACTTATTAATCCGAGATCTAAGACTTTCGCGAGTTTTATTCATTTAAATGAAACTAATATTTTTCGGATATACTACGCGTGGTTTATTTTCTGTTAAAACTACATGCTCCCGACGTTTTAGACATTCACATCTCGTCAGTAACTGAAACGTCGGGAGTAGGTAGTTTTGACAGAATGTAAAGCACGCGTAGTATATCCGAAAAATATTAGTTTCATTTAAATGAACTTATTAATTCTTTGGAAACTAACTGAATCAGATTTGCAGTTTCGAATTTTTTCCTAAACTTAAATATGTAACAAATATTAGCTAACCAAGTTCGAAACTCAATAGGCAAACAGATGATAATTTAAAAATATTTATAAATATTGTGTGTCACAAAATTTAAGACATTGTATTGTTAATTTTTTTACTTGGTTAAAGCAGTTTATTAATATTCAAGTACGAATCAAAAATTTTATAATTAATAAAGACTTGTTTATGCCGCTTTTATTTTGGTCATTAATGGTTAGTAGAATAAAAATAACAAAGTTTTGTTTCAATGTATCTATTATTGTTATTTCTTATATAATTTAACAGAAATAATGAATACAAATTAAAAAACATTTAAATTTGATCATACTAAAGAGTATTTCTGAATTCTAATAGCACTTACTTTACTTGTATAACGTAAAACTATGTGATTGTCAAAGGATTTGCAAATGAATATTTTCAAATAAGTAGATAAAAGTATAAATTATGAATCAAAATAAAATTATTATTTGGCTGCAGCCTCTACTTATTATTAACCTTCTATCACCTAATAAAAAATCAATAATTTTCAGTTTTTGTCCAACTCTACTATAAATTGATTAATATATCTCTGATTGCCCGAAGGCAATAGTAAAAATGATTTCTAAACAATAACTGTATCGGATTGTTTTCCTCTGACTTGCAGCGTGGCTACTGTAGCGAAAAAGAAGTACAGTATGGAAATTTTAAATAATGAGTTAAAAGAACTGGAAATCCTTTGCAAATACGGCATATTAAGTCCAAATCCCTTTTAAACAACTAGATTAAAAATCCAGAACAAAATACGTTTAGTTAAGCCATGAGAAATGGAAAAGCATAGAGTAATTTACATGAAAATATTCTACTATAGCGATAAGTAATACAGTAACTTAATGAATAATTATAGTAGTACTTAGTTACTGACACACAACAAGACCACTTCAGGGCCAAAATTTAATTACAAACACAGATATATAACACAAGAAAAGTCGTTTTAAATTTCCTCAAAATGCAGTTAAGCAGTTTCGAATCGTCAACAAACTGAAAACTTTGTCTGTTGTTTCGCTGGCATACGGGAAATTTTAATACAATAGAAATACACGTCAACTATTAACAGGTTTTAAAGTTATTTTATGTCTCAATGTGATCTTTCAGAGTTCCATAACTAACTAAATTACTTTAACGCAGTCTTCTTTCATCTTGCTTTCATTTTACCTTTGCAAGTTAAGAATACTTTATATAATTAACCATAATTCATAATCAGGCCATTTAATTAAAAATCCTAGAAAAATATGTTTTCTTTGGTTCTTTATAATTACGTAAAAATATTTTAGGTCCATAAATATTATAAAATCACAGTGATATTACTTGTTTTGTTTTAAATATATAGAACTTACATAAGTGAATCGTGAATTTTGTATATATTTAATGCATTAACACTTCAAAATGAATTAGTAATTGCATCCAGTTAATAAAAAGTTTCCGTTTCAATGGTTAGGACTGCTGTTGGCGATACAAAACCCTTTCCGATCTCAGTAGGGGTTCACCAAGGCTCGGCTCTTAGCCCCTTCTTGTTCAATGTAGTGCTGGACACTGTCTCGGCTAACATCCAGGACCAGCCTCCATGGCTGATGATGTATGCCGATGACATAGCGCTCATTGATGAGAGCAGGTTGACGCTAGAGCGAAGAGTGAACCTCTGGAAGGGTACGCTTGAGAACGGTGGTCTTAAACTAAATGTGACGAAGACCGAGTACATGGCTTGCGGAAGCCCGGACTCTTGCACTATCCATATAGGTCCTGAACCAGCCGTTAAGTCGGAAAAGTTCAGGTACCTTGGATCTATTCTGCATGAGTCCGGAGGCATCGATCACGATGTCCAAGCCCGGATCAGCGCTGCTTGGGCGAAATGGCGTGAGGTCACAGGTGTGGTCTGCGATCGCAGAATACCTACCAAGCTCAAGGGAATAATATACAAGAGCATAATCCGACCGGTTCTCTTATATGGAAGCGAATGTTGGCCAACACTGTCCAGGCACACTCAGGAGCTTCACGTCACAGAGATGAAGATGCTGAGGTGGATGTGTGGCGTAACGCGGGCTGACCGTATACGTAACACATTTATCCGAGGTAGTCTTGGAGTCCGTGACGTAGCGGATAAGCTTCAAGAGAGTCGCCTGAGATGGTATGGCCACGTTGCACGCCGGCCTGAGAACTACGTCGGGAAAATTTGCCTTGATATGTCTGTCCCTGGAGCAAGACCTCCAGGACGCCCAAAAAAGCGATGGCTGGACACCGTGAAGCAGGATATGAGAGCCAATGGACTTACCACCGCGGATGCTAAAGACCGTGCAAAGTGGAGGAGTTTAAGCAGGAAGGCAGACCCTGGCTAATGCTGGGATAATTGCCAGGAAGAAGAAGATCCAGTTAATAAAAAGTATATGAGAAATCAAAGCAAATATTAGTAAGCAAATATTAATAGACATAGAAAATAAACTGGTGTTATTATGCCGTCACATTCATATTTTACTTTCAAGTATTAGAAGATAAGATTAGCGTTCTAGAAGTTAAGGTAGCTTAATATACTGCTGCTGAAGCTGCAATATAATTTTTTTAAGACGAATACTGCAAGCTAACGTAAATATAAAATTCAGATCCAAATCAGTTTTGTAGGAATAATAACACGATTATATACTTTATACGATATTATTTATTGAAATAAAAATACCCAGTCCAATTAGAATATTAAAAGTAACTTAAACTAATGAAACCATAATATTTTAATAGTCAATTACGTGAAACAGTAGGAAAAAAATTGATTAAAAAAACCTGACTAATATATTCAAAACTCTCCATTGTTTCTAATACGTAGACTTTAGATAGGTTAGAAAACCAGCTAGTCCTTCTGAATTCAAACATTCTGTTGGATGTTGTAGTAACATAATACGTCTACTTATTCACAAATGATCGCTTTATTTAGGCCAATGTTCTATAATGCTAAACAATAGTCACCTTTATAAGTTTTGATGTAGTTCATATAAAAGAAATAACAGAATTCCTAACAAGAAAGAGAAACTTTAGATAAAGTTTTCAGTAAAATATCGTCTTTAAATCTTTCCTGTCTTTTCATCCAACAGTACCTATCAATATTCCTTAAGAGGCCATTAAAAGGACCTTTCTGTATATTCGAATGAAAATTCTTTCTGTTAATAAAACCGATATTTTTAACATTTCTTTATATATAATTATATCAAATGTCTTGTTACATTTAAGATAATTCTATCTTTGATAGTCTTCACAGTTACAAATTATGTTTACAAATAACCTTTTTCTGTGGTAGAAACAACCAAGTCTATTGTAAAGAAACTATATTATTATCATATTTTTTTTTATTAAAACCGAATACTGTTGAACTATCTTCCTATCAAAAAGAAAAAGGAAACGTATTCTTAGTTGGTAAGCTTATTATCTCTAAAAAAAAACCTTTTATAGATATATTTTTTTATTTTGTCGATTTATTATAAAAATATTCCTAGAAACCATTGAATAGATTTCTATGAAGAAGTAGTTCTTTCTGTACACTATTATATTGAGTCTAAAGTTAGAACACAACTTCAGTTCAATTTTAATTTTAAAAGAATAAGAACTCAATTATTTAATATTGACTAAGTAAAATAAATTATATGGGTTTACTACCCATCATCTACTCATATATACATTGCTTTATAAAACTTATATCTTTTTCTTTCTGCCTTTAAACCTTTCTTAATAATACTTAAAAAATAATATTATTATGTAAATACACAAATTTTACTTGTTAAATGAAAAACTATAGAAAAAAAATGTCACCTTGGATATTTTAAAACTAAAACAATCGACAATGCTCGCTCTTATTATAAGGGATTTTAATCTTGACTGTATGAATATAGAAAGGTGGTCAAACTCGTGATAAAGTTATTAGAAAATTAAGAAATATCGCTCGGACAACGCCATTGTGTGAATAAAATATCACATAATATATGATGTTGCTGAATGAGAGTTATTAAATTTCTCTTTAAGCACTAAAATATTTGAGACACCATTAAAAACATAAAATTCGCTTGTCACATTAATATTAACAATGGTAATAATGACTAGTTAGGTCGGTAATGTTATTTTACATGTAATATATTTTGAATTGAGTCCCTTAATTGTCCCGGAACCTCTGGGTGACCGTGGGTCCCAACTGCATAACTACAAGAAAAGTGTCTTTCCATAAAATGGTTTCCATTATTTATTAACACGCTTTTATTAGCTTGGGTTGTATGTATGTATGTAAGTAACGGAATCTTTGAGCTTAATTTTCACCGGTTTGTAGAAGTCTGAATAATTTGAAACTTTGTATACGTATCAAGAGCCGATGACAATGCAATAATTTGATAACAGTTTTCTGTTAACCTTATTAGGACCCCCTTTTTTTTCTACTTATTAATGAATTCTTTTATAGATCCTCTGTAGTGGAGTGAGATAGATAGAGCTAGTATGCTATTTGCACAAGTTTGCAGTTAAATAATAGTTTGAAAAAATAAAAAAAAAACGCTTTTAACATTAATTAAACTAAAAAATTCAAAATAAATATAGGGTGCATTTAACAACATTTCGTATCTTTCCTCTTATAGATAGTTGCCACAAAAAATTATTGTAACATTCAATATCAAGCGCCCCAAGCTTTTTACTCTGAATTAAATAATTATGTTAATAACTAAAATTTTATTATAATTTTATTTTGAGGTATTAACTATGAATCGCTGGTGTGCCCTGCCGCTGACAGATTCGGGGTGCACCAACATAGCGGCCGATGGCTTTCGCAGTGGTTTTAGTGAGTAGGGGCCTGCCCAGGCCGAGTCTCACACATCATCTCCGGCCCCACCATGGCCGGTTAGACGGCTCGTAAAAAGAGTTTCCCTGCGTCATCAAAAAACCAAAAAAAAAAGGTATTAACTATGAATGATTGAACTTCTACTATAATAATATAATTTATTTGTAATTGAAAATTATTTTCTATTTTTTAGTTTGGTTAGCTATAAAAGCGTGTTTTTTTAAACTATTATTTATTTTGCATTTCATTTAATAAGTTTTGTCTTCTTAACTGTCACGGCGAGTACGAATTAAATGTCCACTTTTAGATTGCCCATAAGTTTGTTAATATGCTAAATAAAATGACGCAACATTTTTTGGGTCCTGTGAAATATTATGGTGTTTCTCCGTGTAATTCGAAAATAGTTTGCCTTTCAAACACGGCGATCGAAATTTTGATAGAATTCATAAAAATGTAATTATACGATTATTACTTAAGAAAATGCACCGTGATAAGTAGTAATAGGTCTCAGATTTATAATGTAAGAAAAATATAAAAATACACAGGTGAAATTAAATTGATCCCACTAAAAGGGTACCCAAATAATAAAAGTGTCAATTACTAAAACCCTCGTCATAGCACCTTGAGACAAGCTTTGTAGAATGAAATCTAACGTCGAGAAAATGATATTGCTTGAATTATATTGAAGTTAAAATAAAGAATCTGATATTAAAGGCATAGAAAATAAATTAAATAACATAAATATTATTTTCATACTATTCATGTGATACCTTGTTTACTAAAGAAAACTCAATCTACAACGATTTCAATATTAACAAATTACCTACTAGTAAAATGTTCGCGCAAAATATCATTATTTGTGTCATTATATATAATAGTCATTACAATATTTTGTAATTGGATTCTTTTGTATTTTTTTCTCGAATAGGAATATTCTCTAAGTGTCATGGACATCGCATTAAGACTGTTTACGATATTTAGCAACAATCTGTAAGACAGAAACATCACCTACACAGAACACTTCTAATTCCTATACATGAAAACATTTGTTGTCTCTATAAATAGAATCGTGTTCGAAAAACGATTTGTTCTATTTCTTTTTAGTCTTTGAACTAAAATAAAATTTAATAAATGTATTTATTATTATTTTTTATTTTACTGTCGATACAACAAAATTAAAAAAATGAGAAATTAAAAAATATACTAAGTAATCACATTGTTATGGCTTTTTTAATTGATTTTACCAAAATTTGTAACTCTTAAAAAGATACTGTTTAATAATACAATTTAGTAGAAATATATTAGACCTTGTTATATGTTTGAAGAAACCCTCATCTAAGAAAGACCTCGTTCATTGGAAAAGCCTCAATTCTAAATGAACTCAACTTGAAGGGTAGTTTTAATCAGAAAAGATGTTTAATTTTCGCTTTAGACTGACTACAAAAGCGACGGCTTTTAATTTAGTATACGAAACTTTTATCGGGATGCTAGACATTTACATCGTTTGCATTTTAACAGGATAGTGGCAAAGGTTTTAATGAGGAAGAGACTTACAAAGTGTCACTGACTAGATTGGAATTGCAAAAAAAAAATAGCGTTTGCATTTTGTTGTGTAAAATTTCTAAAAAAAGAGTTGACAGTTTTGAATACAAATTTCAAAAATAAGTATGTCTAAACTTAGATTAAGAAACTGTGAGATATCAGTTTGACAAGGATCTAGAAGGGGCTTGTCTCTGTGTGCTTCGGAATTGGGTTCGGAGAGAAATAATGTGCTTTTATAAAATAAACAAAGAAATTGACTGACAACGCTATTTAAAGTCTGTATAACGTATTTGACAAAAAATATACAAGTTTGTTTTTTAAATTATAGCAAACATTATTCTTATATTAAGCTAAAAATAGTTGAAAGCCAGTTAATTTAGATTTATGGATACTTCTTGGCTATAGATAAAATTGACATAAAGTTATAACCAATTAAATTGTATACGATATTTTTTTGTAATTTCACGTGACCTATGCAACAATAACATATTTTTTAATTTTATGAAACATATTAATAGATAATTTAAATTTATTTCCCATATCATATTTTACTTCATAAATAATTTCATGAATAACATTTTTTTTTTTTTATCAAACAAAATATGTAGCATTGGCACCTGAATTGTAATTGTTAACTAATGTGGAGACAAATAAATTGTTAATAACTTTCTTTTAAAACTTTTCTTTAAACTAATTAGAAATTAAAAAAGTGAAAATGACACTTTCACACCGTCTAAATGAGGGGTTGGGCTTGCATCCTAAAAACCGTCAATTAATTACAACTTTCCGCTTACAATACCCTGAGGGACATCATGGGAAGTTTGAGGACAAAATATGTCGTAATTAATTTAATTCAAGTTATTAACTCAACGTTGCTAAATAACAATATGAATATCAATTTCAATCAATAAAATCAACATAAAGCTCACGAGTGTTTATCTAAAAGATGGATAATATTATATATAAACTATCATTTATGTTAAAACATATTTTTTAATTATTTTTGTAATGTTCGCTTTCAAGGTGATAAAATACTCTGGATATTCGCATGAAAATAAAAAAAACAAGTACATAAAAATACTCAGTGGATATTGGCATCTTACTTTTCCATTGCTAAAAATTATAAAACTATAAACTAGTAGAAAACTGTCACTGTATTGTTTTTTTTTCTTCAAAGGCAAACAATATTTCGCTTATCATTATTTATGTGTTAAAAATACTATAATTCTACCGAACATACTTTCATCATTTTACTATAAAAAAAAATAAAGGTGTAATATTTTTCCACCAAGTGTTATAGTAAATACAAGCTGTCACAATTTGAAAGGCTTTTCAAAGTAATAAGGTATCATGACAGGAAGGAACCACACAAAAAGAAGAATGATATAAGTTTCTTTAACAACATCTTTATTGTATTATCATGAGTTTTAGGCTGGACAAGAAAAAATTATATTTAGCAATCATCCGTGCCAATTGATCTTAGCGTTTTTCATCAAATAAGTTCTATTTTACTATAAATAATTTTATATATTATTGGAAATGTCTCATTTCCAGTTATCACTGTAATAGTTTAGCAATAATAATGCTCAATAAACGCCTAGTAATCTTGTTAACCACATGACTCTCAAATTACAAGCATCCAAACATTAATTATGTTTTTGCTAGAGAAGAAATTGGAGTAAATTATTTGTCGTCTGTTTTTGAGGAAAATGAATGTTTGTAATAAACTCCCGTCAGACTCGTATATTACCTTTTTTGGCTTAAAATATTATGTTCTTTGATTTATGAAGGTGTTTTGAAAATTATCTGATGTTTACGTTTACGTTTTTAATTACATAATGATAAGGTATAAATATGTATAGGTATATACTTTTAGTTAGGTACACGTTGTTGGTAATAACGATACAGTATATTTTACATTAAAATGGGTTAAAAATATTCAGCTTCATCGAATTAGTCCACATACAAACTTGAAAAGGGTTTTAAAATAACAATTATTTAATAGTATTTCACTCACACCTAGTTTCTAGAAAATATTAGAAAAATGAATACATACTTTAAAAAAACATATATTTAGTTATTAACTAACCCTTTACTATGTAAATTATAATATATTTGTCAAAAACAACAAATAGCTCATGCTAATAACGTCTAAACAGCAGACTGAAGATATTCATTAGCACAGTTAATTTTTAAAATTTTTAGTTTAATTAATTCAAACAAATAAACAGTTAAAAAATTACTATAATGTTCACTGATTAGTAGTATTATATTGCAGCCTTCATAATTGAATAAGAGACCTGCTTAAGTGATTGCTGAAGTTCGATCTGAAAGAGACGAAACCTCTCAGCATTCCATGGATGCATCGTGCGGTTGTCGGGTCCATGCGTTGCAGGGAGAGCTTCAACAGTGCCTGGGACTTGCGACCCAGGTGTAGGTTTAAGGGGACCCCTATCTAATGCGCGTTAAACGCTCACCTCTACTGTCCAACCTCTACTCTCTACCTAACCAAGAGTCAAGTTTGAGACTCGATAATTTTATATATTAGAATTATAATATAACATTTTATAAACTGTTTATTTCCACAGCCAATAAAAATATAAATAAAAATTAAGACATATATACCTTTTAAATCCATATTTAAACGAAATTAACGTTTATTTGAATAATTTTATTTGGAAACAAAATGGAAATTATTTGAATTGCAAATACCAGTGTACTAGCTTAAAGCAGATTAAGACTTTATATATTATTATGTACATGTAAAAGCTTTTTGTCGCTTTATGTGTGGAACTTTATAGACATGGAAAATTATTTACATAATGCTTTTATGTAGAAAATATACTTGAAGGAGAAATACTTTTTGAGACAATCTTTTCCTCTCGTAATTGTCTGTTTATTTAATATCTATTATATATAGGTAAAAGCTTAAATACGACGCTTGTATTCTTATTAAGGTTGGTTTTAAGAGGTTTTATAGCATACATTACAATTTATTTCTTTTAAATATGTCTTATTATTTCAGTTAAACAAATTTTACACAATTGTTTTTTTTTAGAATTAGAGCATTATTTAAACAAACAAATGAGGATTCACGACCTTTTAGTGCTTAGCTCTTAGAAATGTACATTTGTGATGCAAATGCATAGTAAAAGCTTTTAGTATGTTAGAGGATAATTATTTTCTTTGTATCTTTTATAAATTATAACAAAAGAGTAATATTACATTTAAAGATGCTTAAATTCCGTCATGTCACAAAAGATAATAAAAATATAAATGTGCCAGATAAAGTTTGTCTTTTAATTTATTCGTTATGAAACCTTCTGAAATGTAAAATTTGTGAATAATTTCAAAATTTTCTAACTGGTTTGGACAATACCTTGTCCGCTCTTTCATGCAACAAACTAAAATCATTTTTCTCTTAAAACACCTGGACATCAGGAGCTCGGCCCAACACAGGTTACTTGGGATACTTATAATTTCGATGAATAATTTTACCTCTAACATTAATATCCCAAAATATAAAATCAATATTAATTAAGATTTATATTATGGAGAAGCCAGACATGGTACTATTAATTTTCTAGGCTTTTATTTTATTTTCTAGGCTATTAACTTTGAATATTTCTGCTTAGTATTTTTTTCAAACAACTGTTTTTTTTTCTATGCTTTCGTAGAAATATTTTTTACATGTATACAAGTGTTCGGTAAACTAGACTGAGGGCAATATCGTGACCCATAATATAATTTTACATAAAAAGTAGTCGCTTTTAAAGTTACATCTTAATTAAAATGGAATTCATAATTTTATTTAAGGTAATAATAAAAATTTCACCAGTATCGGTGCAATCATCCATGAAAAATGAGAGCTGTGCAATATATTATTAAATAAAGCGCATGTTAGTTCCATGTTCATATCAAATTCGTTGTTTTATTGAAGAATGATTGACGTTTTAATTAGCGATAACCGCAAATAGAACATGTATATAGGAATGCGTCAATTCAAATCTATTGGTAGTTCCTACCTGACTTGTCTTAACAGAACCGTTTATTGTTAAGAACATTGGAATGTCTTAATGCAATTGATATTATTTCCTTACAAAACTGATTCATAATATTATAAAATGTATACAAAACTTCACCAAAAATGTCTTATTTAACGATATTGAAACGTGAACATACTACTCAAGTGCCTTTAATTACCGCATATCAATATTTACTACTTTACGCTTATAAGCTGCGCTTGTTTAAAATGTAGCATTTCATATTTTATGTTATAATAACAGTATTTTTTTTGTAGCAGCGTATGACAACAAAACCAAAAAAAAGTGGATTCAGTTACGTGGTAAACGATGAACCGAAATGAATTTAATTAATATTTTATCGTAAAATAATATTGGTCAGTAAATATATGCTACAACCTCACGCAAAATTTCTATGAAAATATTAAAATTTTTGAGATTAAAGTTCATATACCGAAAATTATAGCACAAAATACTGACAGTTTTTTTTTTATTTCAAACGCTAAGTTTTAAAAAATAAAAGAAATTTTAAAATAGGAGAAAAATAAATGAAGCTTAAAATTAGTCAATCACTACAATTCAGATGTCGACGCTATAAATGTAATTATTCATGTTTTTTATTATTTATCAAATACGATATGATTATCTGAAATGAAATTAATATTTTTTTAAGTAATACCTATAGTATTTCATAGTATAATTTATAGAAAATAGTGCAGAGATATAGAATAATTGATAAAAAATAGTCCAAATATCTAGTATAAAGAAAGAAGGCTAGATGAATTGGTATTTTATTTAACAAAATATCTCGTGAACAGCGAGTATATAAGTAAGGAAAGAATGAAGATCTGAGGTACTCCGGCCTTTATGGCGGCGCTTGGAGAGAAGAGAGCATCTTCCCCCAAATAGTGGAAAGAGTGATTCGACAAGTAGAACCGTATGATGTGTGCGAGCTTGTTTGATACCTAGACAGGGCAGACAGCTAGGAATTGTGCTTTCTTCCTGTCATCGAAGCGAAAGTTACGCTATCTTGTCTTTGGAAACTGCTTAGCGCTAGCGGGTCGCTTCAGTCAGTGCTGTGTCATGGACCCTATTGGTGGCATTTCTCTTTAGTAATTATTCCCTTACTTCGGCAACGTCTTGGGATGCCCTGTTCTCCTTATCGAGTTGTCTATCGCTTCAGTGATGAGTTAAATAACATAGGATGTAGCAATATTCATATCCCTTACTAACTCTAGACTGTCAGATATGTGGGATAGGTGCGAGGAATCTTTTTTTTTATATCATAAGGGGCAATCTATTTGGAGTTGTTGATTGAGCAACTTCCAATCGATTATATTCTTTCTCTGGGTTCCCGCAATTTTAGGGAGTCTTAGCTGTTTTATGACGGATATGTGGTCTGGGTCTAGATCTAATAGTGCCTCGATAAAATTCATCGATTAAATAGAATTGTCATCTGTAGCATCGGCGCATTGCGGTTCCTTGGAGTACCTACTTTTCATACTACTCAAAAGCAAACGGTGCAACGTCGAAAAGCTTTTAATTTTCCGATAAATTGATTAAGTGGAATTGCATCATGTCGACGGGCTTTTAGTTGTTGGCTTGTATATTCTAGTGCTTGTACAGTCTACCCTTTTAGATCCTAAGACTAAAGCCTTATGGTCCTATATAATTGATCCTACAGGTATCCTCACGGGGAGCACCATAAAAAGATCAGCCTATGATCCACCAAGAGGTCCTAGGTGTTACATTCTATTTACCGTTGCGTTACCAGGTCATTTATTCTATTGTCATCAATATTACCTAGGCGATATACACTGACCTATTTATCATTATTCAAAATATTTTATCATAAGTAATAAATATAACAAATTAAATATACTTGATACAATACAGTGATAAAAGATAACAGAAACTCTGCACAAATATTTTAAACTAATAAGGTTAGTCACAGCGCTCCGAGAAGCTCTTACTAAGACTTAAATGAACTCAGCTCTTAAGCCGGTTTTGAGCTGACGTGTATTTCTTAAAACAATTAACTTCACTTTGTACCTTGTACAGTAATAATAGACGAAGTTTACGGAGTACTCGTTAGTTGACACCGCTAAAATACGGCTGAAATATAAAATACATCATTAATCAAGTAGAGAATAATTATATAGTGATTATTTTTACCTGTAATGTCTTGTTGAATTCATCTATTTAAAAAAATAAAATATAGTTTAAAAAAACTAAAAAACATGCTTTTCTAATTAACCCAACTAAAAAGTAAAAAATAATCTTTAACATTAACAATAACAGTGGGCGGAAAATATAAGTATTGTTACGAGAAAAGCATGGAGCGCTTTGTACCATATCTTTCATACTATTTTTGTACTAATCGTATGAAAAAAGTATTATTATTAAGTATATGTTAAATTAATCTATATATTTTCACGAAATTCAATTCCGGAACACATCTGCCTGGTTGATCCTGCCAGTAGGCATATATGTGACAAGGCTATTTTTTTGTAATTATCGCGATTAAGTTAATATCAGCTCAGTGACTTAGAAATTAAATATAAAATTCTCCTTATCAAAAGTTTTTGATTTTTGGCTGTTGATAATGCAGCTATGTACCTTACCAACAAATACAATAGCGTTTGAGCGAGCATGCTCTATCTCTTTCACTATCACGTAAAGGGTCTATGATATGACATGATGATCTCGGCAATCCTAATGATGGAATTGATATAATTTCTAGGAGGTATTAATTTGCGACCTGTCTTTGATAAGCCTACAAAATTTGAGCGAAATCGGTCCATTTAAAATAGGTACAAATCGAATGGGAAGAAGTCGTTTACAAACGTACATACACGTAAAACTATATAAAAGCATGTAAGAAATGGAGTCAATGATATATTGTGTGAAATACATATTCGTGGCAAATAACAAAACAATTCAAAAATTATATATCAATCATTTTATATATAAAAATAATTCAAAAATATTAAATTAACTTTTATGTAATTAATATAAAATAATTTATTTATTTAAGAGTATAAAACATATCTGTGAATATAAACCAACTATATTAAAACTTATTTTTGTATTTCAATCTTTAAATCCAGAATTCAATACAAAAATAGCTTATTTAATGGTTTTTCCCGAAACAACTTTGACAGTCTTAGTTACGTGCCGTCGGAACCGTTCCAGTGGGCCTATTTTATCCTATAACACATGCACACAAATATTGATTACGATGAATTTTCACAAAGCCTGTCCTTTTTTTTTTCGAGACTATAGGTAATATTTGCGATATTTTTTTGATTGAAAAATTGTATTTATGCGGATAAATATCATATGAATTTTTGTTTCGGTATATTCATATGAAATGTTACACACATTTTATCATATTAATGATTGAGCGGAATTATAAAACAAGCACCGTACCAATGTAAATTTTAGGTGTTTGTGATAAATAACCTAAATAACTCGTTCATTCTATTTTTTTTTTCAATTAACTTCTTACTGGCTAACCATCGAGAGTTTTTGAACAAAAATTAACACAATTTTCATTAAATTTCTACAGGTAAAAAAGAAATTTGAATTTTTATTGTTTGATAACTTTAAAAAATATTTTTTTCACTTAAACGTACCAAAAGAACTTTAAAATATATTCCAGCCCAAAAAAACAAAATAATACTCGCACATATTATAAAAAATCATTTCATTTGAGATTATTTTTTTGTATCTAAATTAAAAACCATAGTGAAAGTCACTATTTCATGCAGAGGGAAAATCATTCACTTATTCTGTTCTTCAAAATGAGAACTGTACTTATTTTCAAAATTATGTCTGTCTCATGCAAAGAAAGGAATTAAAGTTGCCAGAAAATAATGTAAAATTTAGCTTCCAACTAGATAATTTAATCAGGATAAACATGATTTATTTTTAGCCCCCGATTCAAAAAGAGAAGTTTTATAAGTTCGATGTATTTGTGTTTTTCTCTGCTGTATCCTAGCCCTCAAACGGATCGATAAATTTCATTGCTTTTTGGCATATGATAACTCGATTAAGTGCATTATTCGTATCAGAATATTCATTAAAGGGGAGTTAATGCTTTTTTTTATTAAATTAATTTAATTTCTGTTATTATTTATAAAAAGATAAAGTTGCACCTTCATAGTTAAAATATAACAACCATGTCACCAACAGTCTACAGAAATTTTTAAAAATAATCATAGCGCAGAGGTAACTATTGAAACAGACAGAAATATCGATTTGCTCAATAAACTCATATAGTCCTTGCGCTAATGCCCGCCGCTGTTTGAGGTATTTAAGGGAGAGGACCGAAGAGGGACACATGTACAACCAACTCATTTTGCTGTAAACCATTGCGACCATTATTTATTTATTACCTGGTAAAGAGTTCTACCGAGGTGTTAAAACACACATGTATCCAACCAGAACAAAAAAATAACAGTCTTATAACACATCGACTTTTTTACAAAATTTATGTCGATAACACAGAACAAAGACGTGATAAATACAAAAAGTAATAAAGTTTTAGGAAAGATATATACAATTTAAATTAATTATCAGAAATAGAAATATCCAATCAAATATTCGCATTTTCCAATACCCTTTTGAAGTATACAAACCTCGAAGGTTTCTTATCCAGTAACTTTAAAAAAATAATAATATTATAATCTATAATTTTCATATCAGTAGGGTGTTGTAGAGTTTGTTATAATAATAAATTGCTACATAATAAGCATTCTGTGCACTACTAGGTTTGTAAGTTTTTTGGTAGAACTAAAAACTTAGAGAACAGCTTTTTACATTCTTAATAGTGAGTTACATAGTGCATTTACTATAAATGGGTCTCTTATTGTCAAGGATCTAGTGTTGTTGTTATTTATACATAGCTTTTAATTATGTTATGTTTACGAGACTCATAGACTCTTTCCATGCATCAATACCATATATTATTATGCTTTCAAACAATCTATGATAAATAGTATTTAATACCTTTTTTGTATAATACTTTGTGATGAATCTGCCAACGTCAAGACAAGTTAAGAATGTTATTTTCAATATTTCGTTCTTTTCTAAAATAAAAGACTGGCAAGAACAGTGCGGAATACATGCATTAACGCGAGGACTTGTAAAGAGTATATGTCTATATAAACAACATTAACAAGTGGCACATACTCCCAATACATTTATAACCTTATTAGCAACAGTCAATACAGCTTTTGATAGTTCAATCTAAACTATTTAACACGTCGATGGACTTCACTGAATACAGGTGAGGCATTTGATTGACTTAGGAATTAGTGTAAAATTACCCTTCCAGAACGTGTATTTTCCTCCTTTCCTATTCAAATAATAAAATAACAAAAAGCGGGACGAGCGAGTCAACAAACTTGTTTTTCTCGATAGGTGATGTAAACCAGTTTGTCGAAAAATCAACCAGTAAAAAACAAACATAAATCTTGAGGACCAATATGTGAAAACAAAATTTGAAAACATAAAATACAAGATAGATTTATGTATAATCTTATGATAAAAATATTTCTTAATTTTTTCCAAAGTTTGAATAAAACGCTTTTTAAAAGTTATAAAAAGAAGATTTTACTATTTGTAGATACTAGATAAAAAAAACTTGTAATACATACTGAATAAGAAAGTCGGAGTTATTTTAGAGACAAAACATATTAGCATCTCAAGCTGAAACATAAAACCATGTCTTCCAAGAAACAGCAAGGGATTTTTTACATTTGTATAACTATAGTTGAAAATAATCACGATTTTTAAATGAGGATTTTTAGCAGTAACTTCGCTCACGCCCAAATTCCGGAGATTTATAGAACCAAAAGTAACCTAATTACAAAATCTCCACAGCATCTATTCTGTAAATTTTCGGAACCACCCAAACAAACAACAACTGTTTCGAAAATTTTATAGAATTTTTTTTTAAACTTCTTGTTAGAATTATAAACTTATTATGATGTTCTTGGTCTACGAACTTCAAGTGATATATTTAATGAATATTCATAATAATACAGATGATTGATCAAAATTTTATTATAATACAATCATCTTGATAATCTGTGAACAGCATTAAAATATCATGATGATATTTGATATTCTTTTATTTGGAAAACAGTTGAAAATATTCCACACTATTTTAAAGAAGAATGATATTCCCGTAAATTCGTTAATGTTATATTCAATATATGTTCATCATCATTCGTGAATGTTATCTTTTTTGTATATCATAGTAAAAACTTTGAAGAAAATCATTACCTTCACTAACATAATAAATCCAATTAAAAATATAAGGAGAATAAACTAATTTTCAGCTTCTGTTTGTACACAATAATACATAGTAATATGTTTATACTAAATAGATGTTGCATACATTTTTATAAAGTGTTATCATTTTCTATTATAAAATTCATTCTACTTAAAGGTCCAACAAAACCAATGCTTTAAGTACAATAATATATGTATGTCAACAGCAACGAAATTATTACGATGAATTGAGTTTAATATCAGTACGATAGACAATTTTTTTTTAATGTTGTTATATTGAAAGTTGAAAGTCGTGGTGGCCTGAAGGTTAAAGGACCGCCTCTCATGAGTGAGGGCGCGGGTTCGAAACCTGGCAAGTACCAATGTGATTTTTCATAGTCATATGTACTTTCTAATAGTATTTAGACACCACTGACGAACGGTGAAGGAAAACATCGTGAGGAAACCTGGACTTATAATTTCAAATTATAAGTTTGAAATCGCCAACCCGTCTTGAGCAAGCGTGGCGATTAATGCTCAAACCTTCTCCATGCGAGAAGAGGCTTATGCTCAGCAGTGGGCTTGCGATAGGCTGATGATGATGATGATGATGATGTTATATTCATGTTTAAGTATTTAATTTTCTTACTAAGCGAAAGTAAATTATTACTGTTAGATATAGATTACTAACTGTTTTTAATCCCAACTCATTATGGTCATGTTTTTGGTTCTATAATTCTACTTTAATTGCCGTATTTTAAATTATATACAATATTACTTCATCTTTAACGACAAAGTTTTACTTTTTGCTTTCCTTTACATGAAAATTTGTAAACAATAATAATTTCACATATGCATAAGACTTATTACAACAACAACAACTACAACAACAACTTTATAATATTATAATAAGTACATAAAAAGAATTCTAGACATGTTACTGCCTTTTCACTCAAATTCCAACAAATATAATATCTTATCGTATCTTAAAGTTTGACGGTAGTCGGAATAATCTTTTTTTTATATTTTTTATTGTCTAAGTAACATTTTTGACCTCTCTTTGGTAATTAATATTTCTATTTTTGTCTTTTTATTAAGAATAATAATAATAATTGTTTATTGTTTCAATTTAATTTTGTTTTACAATGTGAGTGACCAGGACATTCATTTAAGCAGAAATTTTGTGTTAGGACACCGTGCTCTTCAATTACATTTTAAATATGATGTCTTAAATAAGTACTCACTAAAATTACACATTCGTTTATGCTAATATTACAATATACTGAACAAAGAGAGAAGTTGACAATAATAATTAATTATTAAAATTTTTAACTATAATTATTTATGTACTCCTATTATATGAACGTTGTAAGGATTGTATGTGCAAAGTTGATGTCTACAAATTTAAAAGTATCACTATCTCCTCATAATTTTATTTAATTACTGATGGTCATAAATTAAGTCGACCTTATAATTACTTTAAAAATATGTGGTTATAAAGTAGATTAATTATATGTTCATTTTGATAAAAATACTTTAATCAGTTTTAGCGAGTAACACACGCTCAACGTAGACTTTTTATGTGAATGTCGTAATGACTAAAAATAAATTATCATATATAATGTAGTATTCGTGAAAGACGATTAAACATTCCTAATAAAAACTGCTAATGTTTAAACTTTTCATGTGAGTTGATAAGAATTAAATTGATAAAATAAGCATTATCAAGTTTAATCTTAAACAGAATAACTTCTTAATTTAGACTTCATATACAATTAAATTTGCAAATATCGAAATAAAAAAACTAGTTTTTATTAAGTTCTTTATTTATTCTCATCTCATTATTATTGAAGCCGAAAATCCTCACGAATTGTTCTAGGGAAATCGTTTAAACTTATACTGAACGTTTTTTATACCCAGAACAGATTGCAGGTGCTATTGGAAGTTTTAAACGTAAATTTTTAGAATTTTAATTGAAAATGGTAAGTCGTAAAAAAAGATTTTTATATTCATTGTGTTCACACTAACTCGTAAAACGGTTTCTATTTATTACGTTAGTGGTATTTTTGAGTAAGGTTCGTATATATATCTGTGTAATTTTATATTTATTTGTCTAAAAATGGAATAAATTTCCAATTAAAGCCGTGAATGAAAGAACATGATATCCAAAATGAATTCTGAAAAATAAACTACAAAGATTATATTTTCCGTTCTCTGTTTTGTTTTCTTTTCTCAACACTACATTGCTCCTATTAATTGGAACGGCCCCGATATTGCTTTGTTACGTCCTAAGGCTTGTGAGATTTGGTATTTTTTTTAAATTTGACGTTTGAAACGTCGAGAGGTCAGATGTCTCTTACTTTTTACAACTCTTTATTACCATATAACAAGAATATAAACAATAACTCACAAAATTCATACGTCAAATCAAATATATTTTTAAACGATTATATCAGTACCAGAAACCTTAAAAACTTTTCCCAAATAACAACTACACTATATCCAACAATTTCTCATTTAGAAAGCTATTAAATAATAAATTCTTGAAGTTATTCCTTGTCTTAAAAAAATATATAAAATGATCTAGTTTCACGTCTCAAATGTGACAAATTGCATTTTTTATAATAATTTGTCTATTAAAGACAACAAACTTTCGAATTCAGGCTCGTTTGAAAGCTAATTTGTATTGAAAGTGTTCCTAAAAATTATTAAATAAAAGATACCAAAAAAAACAATCAAATAAAAAACCATTCTTTAGGTCACTTAAAAATAATATTGACGGATAGTGCTGCTGTTACTATTAAGCTTGATGAATTTTTTAAACTATTTAATTTAATAAAATTATTTAAAAAATATGCGCATTAAATATTTATTTTATCAATATATCAGAATTTTGAAACGTAACGTTAGAAAAACGATTTTATTTTAAATGATAATGGAAATAATAAAGACACGATTGATGAGGTCATTATAAGGATGCTCCACTCAAGAGAAATTGAAGCTACAAAATTAGATACTGGAATTACGATTCCCCTAAAACACCACTTTGGGAAATCGTAAGAATACTAAAAAGTAATCTTCAGAAATCCGAAAACGTCTCACGTGCCAAATAAAACAAATTTAATGAACAAAGACGAAGTCAATTTTATATCTGACTCGAATAAGTCCAGCCCTTTGGATACATGAGCTTATGTTAGTTAAATTTTTAATATATATATATTTTACATTAATTATGTTTATTAAACTTTTAAACTGGAAGGCATAATAAGAAGGTACGTGTGTGTTCAAGTCACACACGGTAAAAAAGAAACTTTTAAAAGGTATTGAAAAAATGATCAGTCGCTTCATGTAAACTGTATATTTATAAGTACATAAAAAAGGAGATAGAAATACGTTCCGTAAAACTTTTTGCGGTTTTTTAATTTTTTCCGCCAGAAGTCACGATTCTTTTCAGTTTTATTTTTTTTGTATAATTATAAAAATAATTTTTCAGGGAGATGAAAATATTGACAAATATAAAAATTCATCAAAAATCTACATACTTATACTAAAACTTTCTAATACGTAGGCGCAAACACATGCTTTAAATACATTTTAACATAACACGTAGAACGCCCGGACCTGGAGCAAGATAAAGATATAGGTAGATAGATATAGGTACTGACTATTTCAATACATAGGAGCATACATATGAACAATGTTTAGTAGACGATACTAGGGAACAGTCGCGCAAAGAGGAGACCGAGAACGTCTAATGTGTTCTATCTCATTCTCTCGCCGGCTAAGTCCTATACATTTGTGTGTTTGTGTCTCTATGGACTTATTTTTTCGTTTCGTCGAGTTTGAAATCACAACGATTCTAAAGATGTTTCACTTCAATAATTCAATCTGAGCAAAATATGCAATCCTTAGCTAACCAACGTTGATATTATAAGCATGAATAAAAATAAAACAGGTCTAAAAGAATTAAGATGTAAATAAACTATAAAATAAATATTTTTATATATTCTTTTATCTTTATTGTTGACTTTGGTATCTTTATTATAAAATTCCTCTTTTTGGTGTCTTAATTTAATTCACTGTCGTAAAATAATATAACATTTCAATATATTATATGTAATGGATAGTACGCAATGAAACATTGATCAGTTACTGTTATTTGGCAGGGAATGTTTTCTCTCGTTGATCAAACTACTGCATATTGCTAGTTATTAAAATACTTTCAAAAATATGTATTTTAAAAACCCAAATGTATTTTTTTTAATATAAGAGTTGAAGACGTAGTAGTAGACATTGTAGATTAAATAAAGTGGAAATAATTTATTTAACAGGAATTAATCCTTTATAAGCTTGTAAAAAATACTTTCAAAATAATAAGTAATACATTTTTATGTTTTAATTATTGTACACAGTAAAGCAAATGATGGTATTGATATTATAAATCTATTAAACGGAATAGCATTGGCGATAACAAATATAAATGTAGAAACCACGTGCGAAATAGCGAACTTTAAAACAGCGACTTACTAACCGGGGAAGATAACGTCAGTTGACAGGAGAATAATAACATACAATAATATATTCAAGAGCTGTTTTTAAGCACGATTAGCACCTTAATCATGTTTAGGATTTAAAAGGAACATTTCAAATGGTTCCGTTTCAATGTGATCTACCGTTGTAAAATTCACCTTTTTATTAAATTATATTATTTTTATAAATCTGTATAATATTTAATAAATATTTAATAATCTTTTATTCATTTTAAATTTGATATTGCAGTCGTTTTATTTTCATGTTGATTATTATTTTCGAAGCTTCACTTGTTACAGATTTATTACTTTAAAAATAGTCTTGTTTATAAATAATATGCAATATCTCTTATGTAAAATAATATGCGTATTATATATGATTGGATGTGTAGATTTTATACTGTAGACTTTATATTTATTTAAAACAAAAATCAAAATATAAAGTGTCAGCTGCCTATATTAATAATTATATAAATACGAATAAATTCAGATATCATAACTGACATCCAAATTCATATGCCTATAAGGAGATGAATATAAACAAGGTTTATTTGCAATGCAGATTTCGTCCGTCATTTTTGACATGTTTCAGAGTTTAGTAGTCGCAGATAAGACTGAGTGGGGAATTTATATGACTAGACATTATCATTTTAACGTCGAGAAGCATTAAGCAGATACAAGTAATTTATCTTGTTACGACAATGAAGTCGGTTAAAAAAAATTACATTAACAATATTATAAAGCTTAGAGAAGGTTTTAGTAACAAATTAAGTTCTCATTACAATTAAATTTATTTAATAAAACTGTCAATGAATTTTGTATATTTTGTAACGGATTAAAATATGTTATTATAATATTAATTTTGACAGTAACAGAGACGTGTGTTATCATATAAATGCTTTTGCACGATAATACGATTAAAGCGTACTTGATTTATTATATAACACAAAATAAATGCTATATCTGTTTATATTTTTTGGCAAATAGCCTACATATTATCCGACAGTTGTTATATTTTACAGTCCTATTACCCGTTTTATAAATTACACAATTTAAATAAATATTATAACTAAGTTCTTGGAACATATTACTTCGTAATGCATAAAGTACATAGTTCTGGTTCTCGACACCTTGTTTGTTGTAGAAATAGACAGACCCTTCCTAAATTTGGGTTACAAACACGCTTGCCATTAAGCTGATTAGTTTGAGAGGCCCCGGGCCTTTCTTTATAAGAGGTATTGAAGTAAAGGTTAATAAAATATTAAGTAAATTAATATAAACAGTTTAACTCAACGACTGCCCGGAATAATTAAACAAATGCTCCATTTAATACAAAAAGAAATATAATAATTTAAAAATATAAAACAAGAATAGTGGTAGATAAGATCGTGATAATTTTTTTATATTGTATAACATTATTTTGTAATTTATATTTATACAGAGAAATCTGCTTCCATCTTTATTAAAAAAACAACTGATTGCCTTTGTCATATACCTAAAACTATGGCTGTTGATGGTTGATGGTTATGTATATATATATATATATATACATATATATATATATATATATATATATATTATGAATACACAAAAACATTCTCTTTTTGACGATATATTAGTTATAATTTAATATAAAAAGCTGAAAAAACTTAATTTGTATGAGAAGTTTGGATAAAGTATTGTTAAAGATAAATTCTATAGTTTTTGTTGAATAAGGCGACAGAACCATTTAGATTCCTGTTACAAAGAGATTTGAATCCAATCTCGAAACAAAATACGTAATCTTATAAGACGCTTACGTTCTCCTGACTTGAATGATCGCTTATATCAAAATTAAGTATAAAAATTATCATAGTAATTTATGGATCAGATTTACTCCAAAATCCATTAAAATGATAAGAATATTATATTATATTATTTGTTTCGTATCAATATCCGGAATCCATCTTGAGTCAAGCGACCATCTTTCTGCCTTTTGCCAGCAGTTTTAGTACCTCTCTGTATAGGCGGCGCCACTTTCTTTATATTGAGACTTATATAAAACACCCAACTCATGGATATTCTTCATTATAGCGTCGTTTTTCGCGCCTTTAACAAGTCAGCAAGTGAAAGTGAAGTTTAACGCGAAATTACTTTGCAAGTGTTTTAAGTGTTTGTGTAACCTCTCTGTTGATAAAATGGAAAACCAAAGTGTTGAAGAAAAATCCACTTCTCGGAAACGGAGAACGGTTATCATCAACGAGTTCATGCGAGAGTGATAATGTGTCGTCTGATAGTTGTGGTGGCAGTCCAGCAAGTCGAGAAAAAAGAAAAGAATCAAATACCGTAAGTTACGCTCATTTTGAAATTTTATCTCAACAAATTGCCTTCTTAACAAATCTTTTAACGAAAGGCAACGAGAATACAATTTTAAAGCATGATAACACAGCATAGTCAAACGATTTAAATTTAGAGCGACCTGTTGTTAATCACCAAATTAACTAAAAAATTTATCGGAAATTAGTACAACAGTGAAAGAGCCGGTGATAAATACCTTCAAAAACTAATTGAGTTATAGAGATTTAATTGTGATGATTGGTATGCTATTAGATTTTCCGATACACAAAAGAAATATTTAGCTACCCCCGAATTTTATAGAATTATCTGTCAACGACGAATTCAAAACGTTATGAATTGACAATGTTAAAAGATGATCCCCGTTCTTATTTATTAGAATGTTCGTTCGCTGGATTAACTAATGCCTTACTTAATCAAAAAGCGGAATTACATAAAACATTGCAGATACTTGTCAATTGGGCGAGTGAATCAAAAGAATCACTTACTCCAAATTCATTGTTTAATAAAATCGAATCATTATTTTCAAAAGATTCCAACTATAGCAGGATAACGGATGACTTATTACAAATAGTGTGCGGTGGACGAGCAGATTTCATAAATTTACGAAGGGAAGCACTGTTAAGACAAATCCCGGAAAAATTTCATCGCGATGTTATTTATAAAATACCCCCAAGTTCGGAATCTTTTTAACAGTAAAGCTATTAATGATTACCTTCAGAAAATAGGAGGGGTGAATAAATTAAACGAAAACTCAAACTATGAGTCTAAACAAAAGTCTAAACATATTTTATATGAAAATCCGAAAGCCTCTACTAGTAAACAACCTTATGACACCTTTTTTCGTCAAAACTTTTCAAAAAGGGGAAAACGGCCGCGGCAGCAGTCCACTAACCCCAAATTTATGTTTAATAAATTACGAGACAAAACTAAGTCCCGGAAATCTCGGCTTCAGTCCTCAATTAAGCATAATCGTGGCGAATGGCTATCCGAGGTTTCGAGGAGGTTGTTTGAAACAATTTCAAAATATTTGGAGCAATGTTGGAGCTCCGGGAAAAAATTTGCAAACTATTAAGTGGGGTTCGAATCCCCTTCTTCCTTCAGCCTCCTCTCATTTATCCAAGTCAAATAGTCATGCGATATTACAGAACAAAAACTACTTCCAATATGTCAGCGGAAATCAAAAGCATGATAAAAACAGGAGTGATCGGACGTGCGGAGCCATCTCCCAGCTTCCGTTCAACGTTCTTTTTAGTGCCCAAACCCAACAGGGAATTTTGCCCCATCTTCAATCTCAAACGACTGAACATGTTGGTGTAGATAAAATCCTTTCGCCTTTTCAATCATTTTCGAGTGCCAACCTTTTCTGCAGCTCGAAGATTGGATGGTAAAATATCAGACAGGCCCATGTTCACCTTCCGATATTAAAACAATATCGAAGGTTCTTAAGGTTTAATTACCACCAAGATCCGCATCAACATCAGCTGCTACAAATAACCTGTTTACCTTTCGGTCTTATACCAGTTCCAAGAACGTTCGCATCGGTAACCAATTGGATAGCAGAATTGTTGAGAAATCACGGCATCAGATGCGTAGTATATCTCGACGATTTTTTGCGTGCGATCCAGTCCAAATCGGCTTTACAGAACGACATAGCAGGGGCGCTAAAGATGATGAGGACCCTAGGCTGGATGATAAATTTTCAGAAATCGGTCTTAGCCCCGACACAATGCCTCGAGTTTCTCGGCATAACGTGGGACACAAAACGTAACACAAAGTCCCTGTCGGGGCAGAAGTGCTTAACGCTACGCAAGGCACTGTATCTGCTCAAACAGAGCAAATGGTCTCTCTGACAATACCAGTCCATTATGGGGAGACTCAAATTTGCGAGTTTTGTAACTCGCAGGGGTCGGCTTCACCGTCGAACACTGCAGTACTACAGTCGACAGTTGCCGAAAACTCACCCGCACCGCCGCGTGAGTATTCCCCAACCAGTACAGCCGGAATTGGAATGGTGGCTGGAAGAAATAGGAGGGTCAATGCCGATTCAAATACCTCAATTGACCAACCTTTTGACTACAAATGCATCCAACACAGGCTGGGGTGCACAGCTCAACGAAATCAGCATATCAAGAACGTGGACGAAACGTAAACAATCATGACATGTGAACAAAAAAGAAATGTTTGCTGTCTTAGCAGCTATTCAACTCGATCAGGATGGCTTGCAAAATTCACAAATACTTCTTCAGACCGACAACCGGACCGTTGTATCATACATAAACAAAGAAGGAGGTACTCAGTCTCTGAAGCTTCTGGAACAAACTCGGCGGCTTCTATCAGTTCTAGACAAAGTGAACATGCATCTAATAGCACAATATATACCGGGCAGATACAATGTAGAAGTCGATGCATTGTCCCGTCAAAAGGCTTGCCCCGAATGGCACTTGATAACAGAAGCAACCACGAAAATATTTCAAATGTGGGGGTGTCCAGAAATAGATTTTTTCGCATCGAAAACGGCCCACGTAGTTCGGACATATGTAACAAAAGACATTCAAGATCTAGATGCTTTCTATCACAATGCCTTTTGTCGCTCTTGGGATTACAATCTGGCATGGCTATTCCCACCATCCAATTTAATCCCAAGGGTACTTGCTCACTTGAACCAGGCCAAAGGACTCCATGTTATAATAGCTCCGAAATGGCAAAAGGTGTTTTGCCAATCGGATCTTCAGAATCGAGCCTTATATCTAATTCCAGATCTGAACCGTGTACTTCTAGACACGCGAACAGGAACACACCCACCGGAAGTTCAAAAATTACAACTGGGAGCTTGGCTGATTTCGGGTGGCAGGAAATTTTAACAGGATGGACCGAGTCTGAGCAACGGTTGCTTCGGTCATGCTGGAGAGATTCTATATTGAATACATATAAACCAGCATGGATAAGATGGAAGAAATGGTGTGATTTAAATTCAGTAGATCATAAATTTCCGAACGGAAGTAGAGTAGCGCGGTACCTAGCTCATCTTCATTGCGATATAGGTCTAGCATATAGAACTATTCTTGTTCATAAATCGGTAGATCTATCGTCGGATTTCTTTATTAAACATATTCTAAGAGCAATATCAATCTCACGCGAAAAATTGGCAAAGCCACCTATCTGGAACCCAAAAAAAGCTACTAGATTATGTGAGTTCGCACAATCCTAATAAAAATAGCCTTTTCGATGTTTCAAGGCATGCCGCGACACTTCTGCTACTTGCTTCCGGTCGTAGAATTCATGATCTCACGCTCTTGCGAATTGATAATCAGAGTTTATTATATGAGGAAGATGATTTGATCTTTTGGCCAGCTTTTGGTTCCAAAACCGACAATGCAAACCATAGGCGATCCGGATGGAGGTTAAAACCGCATCCCATTCAAAACTTGAACACGAACTTTTGGATTAAAAGAGTATTGACTCTGAGTTCAGATCGACGAAATGATTTAAGTCACTTATTTATCACACCGAGAGGTGTGGTAAAACCAGCTTCGAGAACAATGATTGGTGGATGGGTGAGGTCACTTTTAAAAGATGCTGATATTGAAGCGTCACCAGGCTCAGTAAGATCAGCCGTGACTTCCCTTAATTTTATTGAAAGCTTTCCTATAGATCAAATACTAGCAACTAGTAATTGGAAAATGATTCTCACCTTGCAAAATTACTACCAGAGGGAATTAATTGATTATAATTCACGTAATTCGAACTCATCATCTATGTCTTTCTCATTATTTCAACCCAGTTCATGGAAATATGTTATAGCAATCAATCTAATATAAAATTTTTATATTCAACTTAATCTACTACACATTATAGCGTCAACAATTTCTATAAAACACCAGGAGATAACAAACATATCACTCAAGATGGATTCCGGATATTGATACGAAACAAATAATAGAGAGTTTTACCTTAAATTAAAACTTACCTATTATTTTTTCATCAATATCCGGAATCCAGGTAAAATCTACCTGGTGCATCATGAGTCTTATAATGAAGAATATCCATGAGTTGGGTGTTTTATATAAGTCTCAATATAAAGAAAGTGGCGCCGCCTATACAGAGAGGTACTAAAACTGCTGGCAAAAGGCAGAAAGATGGTCGCTTGACTCAAGATGGATTCCGGATATTGATGAAAAAATAATAGGTAAGTTTTAATTTAAGGTAAAACTCTCTATTTTGATGTTTTTAACTAGGTGATAAAAATGATTGAATCGCAAAGATTCCCAATTTTAATAATCTTTGTTGTTATCCTATATAGATTCTTGATTCAATTGTTTTGAGGATCAAAACTGGTTAAACGTTGCCATTCAAGTTTTAACTTTTTTCTTTAATTCCTTAATATTAATATTTTCGCTTTATTAATAAATAACAACACATACTTTTCTTACATGATTTAGAGAAGTGATATTTTACCATTCATAAAAATTTGAAATGTTTAGTCACTGAGTTCGATACTATAGGTTCTTTATTTTGCTATTTAAGAAAAACCATTGTCAAGTCTTCGGTTGTTGTTGTAACTTATTTTAATTTTATTGTAATATCTAAATATTATTTTAATTCTTTCTGCTTTAACATTTTTCCGAGTAAATTTATTTCATTTATATGAAAAGATATTCAATGTTATAAAACTTAAAGCTTTATTACCCTCATTATTTATTTACTCGTCAATTAAGACTAACCAGAAAAATTATACATATTTTTTGCAACTTTTAATAATTTCTTCTTTTATTATTTCATCTTAAGTCAATTAATAAATATCTCGAGTTGTAGCATTTCGAACACAACAAATTTGTTTGTTATTAATTTAATTTTATATTTAGATATAAGTACGCTAATGAACTTATAACTGAATTTCAAAGAAAGTCTTTGAAATATAATATTATAACCGAAGGAGTTATTGAATAAAACAAAAAAAAAATAGAGAAAGAAAAACCCAACAAGTATTCATCAAATAGGTAAACACATCAACGAAATTTAGACATTGTCTCTGTTATTTTCATAGAAATAATCTAGTAAATAAATATGAGATTTTATTAAGATCATTGAAGTCTGTAGTCAGACACACACAATTGAATTTAATAATAAAATTCATGCTTATTGTTTAATAAATGAGACATCTTAAATTACGACACATTAAAGTGTTTTTTTTTACCTAAAGCCTGTTGATATTTAAGGAATATCTTGGATTTAAAGGGAAGAACCAAATATACTGCATTTTAAAATAATAGTGCATTCCAAAAATACTAAATAATATATTTTATTCGAAGTTTAATATATCATAAAAACGTGCACTTGCTGGGCTAAACTAGTAAAATTAGTGATTGTCACCCTCAAAAGCTGTTGCTAAGACTTAGATTTACTCAACTAATCATTTAAACCCGGAATGAGCTGACGTGTATTTTCTAATACAATTAATTCCACCACGTCTGGCGTAACACTATACTAAGTTTCCGAACCCTTTAGTAGTTGGTGTTTCCTAAACCTATTAACGGAAAATATCCAGTCTTCTATACCAAGACATATAGTTTAAAATTTTGTTCATAAATAAACAGAATTAATACATAGTTCTCATATGCGAAAAGTCATATACGATATACATGTTGCGAAGAATAAAACTTTAAAAAAATGCTTACAAAAGCATTTTTTTTTCATATTATACTTTTAGTTTATACAAAGACGTAAAACAATAAACGTTTCTACCAGCCATTTTTCAAATCAACGGTTCAGTTAATTGGATTGAGTTTCCTCTTGATAATTGCAGCGCCTAGAATCTACTGCTTTTATAAATGCTTTTACTATTGAAGAAATAAAATTGTTTTAAATATTAAATCACAGTTCTGTAATATAAATATGAATGAAGAATATAAATAATATTTAGCATAAAATTATTCATTTTTACATTAAAACTAATCTATACATTTTTTTATTTAGGTTCTTACTAATCAAAGTAATTATGACATTTGCAGCTACAATATAATTATAACAGTAAAGGATTTTTGTTGTTATTCATTCATCAGGATCAGGTCTCTAATGAACCAACCAACCGAGTTAGTAATTTTCTGACAAAGCGTTGTTTTCCTGTCTTTCGTCCCCATCTCATAGTATTAAACAAGTATAGAATTCACTATAATTGATGACATTGCATTTTTGTCAGCTATCTATTATGCCCCAATCAATTTAATATTTAATTTTTAATTCCAGGTAGTGTGTATGTATCTATCATGAGGAGTCCCCGAGGTATGACTAAGTAATAGATAAAATAAAATGCAAAACTTCTATTTCATATAAAAGAGAAACTACATATATTAATGTATTTACTTCCTCGATCTTAAAAAAGATTATTTGATACACTTTTTTCTTATTTATAACAATAATTTATCAATGAAAACAAATGCGGTAAATTTACATAAAAAGATTCGGAAAAATAGGGAGAATAAATAGACATATGTTTGTTCAGAAATCTTTTCCTCTTATTTTCATAAAAAATAAAAAAAATCATTCAAGAATGTATTTATGCTTTCACGATATTATTTTATTTTGTGTTTTTTTAATGAGTTTTTATACTAATGGTTTCATAGAATCGTGTTGTATGTAATTGCTTAATGAGTTTTTCTTAATTAAAATAAAATAGGTATAACAATATTTATAATTACTAAAAAAAAATTAATTGAATTTTTTTTCATAATAATAAAAGTGATAATTAAGTTTTAAAAATATAAAAAAAATATATATTTTTTTTTTCAAAATCACAATGGAGAAAAGTAACAAATAAAGCAATTAATAATAAAGCGGATACGCTTGTAGTAGTTTATTTCATTCAGAAGATATTTCTACTTTTGTATATACAATAGAAAAAAATTCCCAATGGAAAATTTTATCCAACATAAACCTAAATTGAAAACACGGGGCTTATTCCTTTTATCCCATTTGAAATGCAGTGAATATGAAAGATTTTTAACGAGCATGGGTTACCGTAATTTGTTTAAAACTATCTTATAAATTTAAAAAATATTTCACCTGGGTGAGATTGCTTTATTAGAATCGTTATTTTATTAAATATATATTTTTAAAAATAATAAAAATAAGAAACAATATGGCTACAGGCAATAGATTTATCTTAAACAAAAATGAAAAAAAAATGTGCAAGGAAAACAAGCATTATTCCATAATATGTAGTTTCTATGAAAAAGTAATTACAACTCGTTTAACAGGTTTAGAACACGTCCAATAACATTATACAATGGAATTATCGTAAAACTGCTGCGTCAGTTAGATAATGTACTAAGGAGGAAAAAAGAAAAAGTTACATTTTATAACAAATTTCTGAAACACCGAGAAAATACTAAGTAAATAATAATAATAAGCCTCTTAAATTCCCACTTTTCGATGAATATCTAAATATCTTGGGGAATGGATGCCATATAAGAGACCATAACCAATAAGACATATTTTATGTACATACTGTTAGTAATAATTGTTTATAATAATTTAAATCTCAAGCTTAAGGTTATTTACATTATATTTAATCTATTGGGAATTCTTCTAATTGCTAACTAGCTTCATCTATTTATTAGTTACAATAATTTTAATTATATTTCTCTGAAATAATTTAAACGTGTACATGTTTTACAATTTATTTTAAGATTTACAATTAGAACTATAACATGTTTTAAGTAATATTTAATCTTTAATTATCTATTGGAAACTCGTATGAGAGAAACTAGCGCCCCCTGTATAAAATTGTAGCTTACCTTCACCTTAATATTGTAACATCGAGTATTATAAAATGGCACATGAGTGCAGGATAGGGGCATTCTGTTACGAGTTGTGGAGAAAATAAAATCTAAGTGTAAGTACTGAATTATATAGGCTGGCAACCAGAGGTTCCAGGAAAACTACGAAACTTACTTATATGGATATTATAATCAAAATTACATATTAAAACTTATAACCTATACCTAAGACTACATGATTGCCCCGATATTAGGATAGCAATCCCATTCCATTGCTTGTGTGGTATCAGGAATCTTCAGGTTCACACGGCTTGGTGTTCGTTCCAGTGGCGTAGCTAGGGGGGAGCGGCAGGGGCGGGCCGCCCCGGGTGTCACCCGTTTAGGGGTGACACCCGAGCCCGACTATGACCATCAGATGTAGTTCTTTCTACCTATAATAAATCGTAAATCTGTGGCAGAAAGATAATTATAATATCGTACCACAAGCATAATAGATTGATATTTAAAAACAAAACAATGTGCACACTGTCAATCGGTCAGGGATTCCCCCAAAATTTAATACCCCGTTCGCGCATAAAAAACGCTAGTCAGGGGATTCCCTCGATATAGAGCTCGTCACTTGTATTGTGGATTGGGCAATTTCTTTTGTGTCCGTCCGCATTCATTTCAATATTCTTTTACTGAAACTGAAATCAGATTAAACAATCTTGGTATTTTAACGATAGAACATGAAGCAACACAAAGTATAAATTTTAAATTTTGAAGACGTGATTTCGGACTTCGCAAGTGTCAAAGCTAGAAGGAAGAAATTTTAATATTTAGCATAATTTTTTTTTTCACATAATGTACTTATATTTGTCATACTCGTATTTTAATAAAACATAAATGATTATGACTTATTTTTATTTTACAAGTTTTGATTGAGTTTTGGGGTGACATCTACAAAATCCGCCCCGGGTGCCACCTATGCTAGCTACGCCACTGGTTCGTTCCCGGAGTCAACGGCGTCACTCGTTATATGATATTTATCCATACAACGATGTTGCCCCGGCGATGTTCATTTATTTTATAATACGCGTACGTATCAACTGTCTAAATTATTTATAACAAAACATACATATGTAATGTTATCAACAAACTCAATGTTATGTTACTAATAAGTAGAATTTCAACGTCATGTAATTTAAATTCAATAACGCTTTTGATTAAACATAATAAAATACCTAAAGACAAATTCTTCTAATGTAATGGTTCCCCATGGTGTAAATAGACGTAAAAAAATAAATTTGGATTGTGGTGAGTGTATTGGCCAATTGTGGAGAGAATTATGTGGTCAGTTGCACAATCGATCAATTATTTAACCAACCAATTCTCATTACGAAAACTGTTAACTCGTGGTTAGAACTCCACGAGACAAATTTCATTAGTTGGGTAGATACCTTTGGAGATTTATCTTAAAAATATATAAATTTGAAGATAATAAACTTTAAATGAAGGTAAAAAACTTGTAATTTGTAATATGAGACTGACACAGACAATATTTTTGGAACAAAATTTAAGCCTTATCAGGTAAGAATTCTACAAAAATAAACTTAATCTTTATACAAAACTAGGTCTCTTAAGCATGTTTCAAAAAATGGAGCGGTGCAGTGGTTTTAAAATAAACTCTTTTTCAAATAAAAACAGACTAAATTAACATTTGGAAAAAAACATTTTGATTATTCTGATATAAAAGACCATCAAGGATTTCTACATTACCTGTGCTATATGAATGGTGTTATTAGGTACAGCAAGATTTAAAACAGCTTTCATCTGGGTAGCCACATTTAAATTTAAAAGTTTTTAAGTGAAACGAAAAGTATATATATTTTTGTTTTTTAGGTGAAACGAAAAGTATATATATTTTTGTTTTTTAGGTGAAACGAAAAGTATATATATTTTTGTTTTTTAGGTGAAACGAAAAGTATATATATCTTTGTTTTTTAGGTGAAACGAAAAGTATATATATTTTTGTTTTTTAGGTGAAACGAAAAGTATATATATTTTTGTTTTTTAGGTGAAACGAAAAGTATATATATTTTTGTTTTTTAGGTGAAACGAAAAGTATATATATTTTGTTTTTTAGGTGAAACGAAAAGTATATATATTTTTGTTTTTTAGGTGAAACGAAAAGTATATATATTTTTGTTTTTTAGGTGAAACGAAAAGTATATATATCTTTGTTTTTTAGGTGAAACGAAAAGTATATATCTTTGCTTTTTAGGTGAAACGAAAAGTATATATATCTTTGTTTTTTAGGTGAAACGAAAAGTATATATCTTTGCTTTTTAGGTGAAACGAAAAGTATATATTTTTGTTTTTTAGGTGAAACGAAAAGTATATATATTTTTGTTTTTTATCTAAAAATATAAATAATTAATTTATTAAACACAAAAAAGTAAACGCTTCTAAATTTTATTGATTTTATTATATGTAAAAAATATTAAATTCAAGTAGGCGTTGTCAGTTTTAATCGATCAGATTTAAAATTTTTAGTGCCTTAAGAGATGTACACATTAAATAAAAACTGTATTCCGTATACAACCAACCATTTGGCTTTGGAGGTATACTAAAAGAATTTATAAATTTACCCCTTAGAAAGGTTAAAAAAAAAGAATAAAATAAAGAAGAATATGTCAGTGAAACTAAGTTTGCGTTATATATATAAACAATACTTGAAAAATAACAAGAAAACATATAAATATTTATATTTCATCCTGTTACGCTACAATAAATTAAGTAGTAAGATTATTAGTCTTATTCAATAACTTATAACCCTTTTTAATGGACCTAATAGCACAATTAACATGCCAAACTATAATCACTTGATAAGTCGAATATTTTGATAATTTTATATAATGAAATCTGTTTCAAATTGAAATAATATAAATGTCAAGAGTCATTTATTAACCATCAAATTAATGCACCCCAGTAGCAAAATTTAAATAAGTTATGTGTTTTAAATGACAATAACGAGAATCATCGCAGCTTTTTGAACTTACCCGTGAGACACGTTTTACAAAATTAAATACAACGTCAAGAAAAGTAAGCGTCTGAAGCAATTTACGTGGAAATGCCTCAGTTAAATTTTAAGTTCATTAAAAAAATATTTTTTCAAACATGAGAAAACACATTCCCATTTACCTATTCTTATAACATAAAGCGATTAAGAAAATACTGCATTTAAATTTAACAATCCCAAGCAAAATAAATAATAACTTTTTGTAATATATATATATATAACTCGTATTTTCCTAGAAAAAACAATGGACTTGTACTGCAAAGTATTTTCACCTGACAAACAACAATAATCCATAATATAACTGTAATTCACAACCGTCTTTAAAATAATTATAATTTATTTTCTATAAAATTTATAGGAACGAATGGCATCAGGCAATAAAAAAGACAGTTACGAATCAACCTATTCTTACATTGGAAATATTTGTTGGCAACAGTAAAATAATTCTAAATTTATTCCATTTACTTACGAATTAAAATGAGGCTATTACCAAGATCAATCTGATCTTTCATAACAATCTGAGAAGTCATTAAGTGTAAATATAAATTAGTCTCGAAGTAAGCAATAAAAACATGTAAGTAATAAATTCATTACAAATTGGACTCTGTCGTAACCTATTATTATTTTTATTATCTATACACACACACATTTATTATATATGTGAAGATTCAGCCCTTATATAAATTATTACCAATAGTCTATTTGAAATAAGACTTGCAGTAGGTAATTTAGACGATTAAGTGCGGCCATGTGTCACAGAGAGTTCGAAAAAAGGCAACAAATATATTTTATTATTTAAATTACTTCTATTCACTTCACAAAGCATTAATGTAGTTTACTAAAATTAAATTTTGCCTAATCTTTTGTCTACTCCAGCTAATATAGAATTTCAAACATAAGAGCAAAAGTGTTATTTTTTTTTTTACATCTTATTAAAATAATACTTTTTGGTTTCACTTTAAGCCACAGTTTTTTTTTAAATCTGAATAAAAGACATCTTGCAATTGGACTATGAGAAGTCCTCGCAAAGTAGTTTTCAAGTGGTGAATGAACAGTAAAAAAAAATCCAGCCATTTCCTAACTTATCTCTTTTCTCTTAAAATAAAAAACTGAAACATTTTTATTACTGGCCACTACAGACTTTTTTGTTAAAATTTTAACATACTTTTTTAATTTAGAGTTAAATTGTTACATTTATCTTGTAATAATATGTTGTAAGTTAGGTATTGGAAATCTTACGAGAACTAATTAGTAATCAGTCCACCGTAAAATGGACCAAAACTAGTTATAAAGTCTTGCCAACTGCACCTGACTGTGGAAAAGTTTTACCATTCCTTAAGCTTTAAGGCTTTGTAGAATGCGACATACTTATTCGTAGCTCAGTAATTTTGTATTTATATTTCTAGTCACTTTGCACTCACGTTTAGTAAACCTTACTTTATAAGAAAGATACCCTACTAACTGGTTTTTAAGTTAATACAGACCCGTATAATTTAACTCAGAATCCAAAATAATTAAACCTATTTTAAAGTTAATACTCTTCCTAAAAAAGATTTAGAAAAAAATAATGGCAAATAACAACCTGTGTCTGATTTGGAAAACTAGTTGTTTCAAACTCGATTTGCTGATTCTAAATGAAATTTAAACTACTCGAATACCAACCCAAACTGTTTCGAAATGCAGGTTTATAGAAAGTTAATCAATCTTCCGCTCTTCTTTTTGTAGGTATCGGATTTTAAAATCAGAAATTGTATTCTCTTTTGAACAGTTCGATTTCATTTTGTGTTTTTATTGCTGCCCAGATTGAAAAGTTAATTTTGAAATTCACTGACATTTACGTTTTATAAGAACATACTGTATATTATAAACACTCAGTTAAAATGTATAACTTTTTTGTTTAAATTATTACAGAGAAAATCATCTTTTAATATATAAAAGATGTTCCGAAAAATACTCAAGTACCTAAACAAATCGAACTATAATTCTCCACTTTCGCTATCTATGCCAATAGATACACATATCATCTTGATAGTGTTTTATCTTTTGTTTAATTTTATTCGTATTTAATTTTTCAATAATTGTTTATGTATATATTAAGTGTGAAATGTAAAAAATGAATGAAGAAAATTTTGCCGCTTTGTCGGCGAAATGAAGGCAAAAATATTCTCTCACGTCCCAGAAGCTATCGTAAATCGTTAATCAGCCGCCGAAGCGGAAACCTGATAAAGCCTTTCTATAATTAATCACAAATCTTTTTTTGTTGACCTTGACATACTTATATGTTTTAATTATTTTAACAGTGCTATAAATACAGCAATTTTCCAAAATAATGTATGGCATTTTTGGCCTATGATTACTCGATGAAAGTGCCGCACTCGTGGCAGTTTCTACGCATTAATAATCATTAAATGATTAGTAATGCTTAGAAAGTTTTTTGTAATTTAATAGAGTTTGTTATTTTATCATATATTTTTGTCAGTTTATTAGTTTATCACAAAAAGAGAAGTAATGAAGATTTGAACAGATGTAGTACTAAAAAAGTAGATAATAATAACATAATGATCTAGTAATAATACAAGAGTCGACGTAAAAAAAAATTCTAACCCTGGAAAATACTTACAGTGAGAAAAGGTTTTTTAATGTTATAAGAACTCACGGTTTGTTTATTTGAAACCTGTGGTATTAAGCCTCACTTCAATCTAAAATAAATACCTCTGGACCATAAATAAAAATGGGAAAAATGTTATTGAACATGAGAAACTTTTATTCTTGTGTTTTGCTTCTACGTGGTTATAAATTAGAAGTATATAAAAATTTAAGTATTACTGCATTTCTTTTATATATAGGCCCTGGTTTAATAATTTCGTAAAAGTAATTTTATTAGCCTTATTCAATTGATTTGAATAATTTTCTCCATAGAGTCGAATACAATTTTATTACAAATTCAAAGGTGCTCCCCATGAAATGTAGTATAGAGATAGAGAGAGAGAGAGAGAGATATTGAATATTACGAACCAACATCTCGTATAATTCTTAAATATTCTGTTCCGGCTAGCCCGTAATATGTTCACCAATAAGTATTGCTAGCTTACTAGCTTCGATGAAATAATAAATTCTTGCTATAACTAGAGCTTTACCCCGATGTTACAGTTACGGATATAGGTTGTACATCAAAATTCTACGTTGATCATAAAAACAGAATGTATTTAGTTTCAATTCACCGGTGTATCAAACTTTTTTAAATAAAAAGTGTGGAATGTACATAAATGTAACATACAATGTGCTGGTGCCGGGTCCATCGCGTTGCAAGGAGACGAGCTTCAACAGTGCCTGGGACTTGCGACCCAGGTGTAAGTTTAAGGGGCCCCTATCTAACGCGCGTTAAACGCTCACCTCCTCTCTCTAGCTAACCAAATTTGAAACAAACCTACTAGGGCTGGCTTCGACGCACGTTCCAAGAATGAACTGATGTTAGTTCTTGTCAGGCCCAAGTATTTTAGCAGGTTGTAGAGAGATTTGGCTGTTATAACTCTCATATCACAAAAATTCTCCGTATTATTTAAGAAATAAAAATTACTTTTAAATGAAACTAAGATTTTTCGGATAAATTACGCGTGATTTATTTTTGTAAAAAACTAGATACTCCCGACGTTTCGGTTACTTTTCAGCCACCGTGATCACGGACAGACGAGAAATAAATGACGCGTAGTTTATCCGAAAAATATTTGTTTCATTTCAATGAATAAAACTCTCGAAAATCTTAGATCTCATAATATAAATTACACCTAGTTGTAATATGTGAACAATCTGATGTACATATGTTCAGATGCCAAAAGCAGGAAAGCAATTGGTAATCGTGTATACCTATTCCATTACTCTCATAACAAACCCCAAAATTATTGTTTTGATTTCAAAAAGTGACCGGTATCGGGAGTAATAAACGCTTATATTCAAATTAAAAATGAAAAATTTAATCAAGTGACACAACTAACTTTACATTTTTTTTTTAATTTTTGTCGTCTTCCTATTGTAAATCTTCATTTAAATACATTATGATAAACCACATGTAATAAAAACTCCACAGTCTAAATCCATTGTTAATATTCCATAAAAAACAAACTGTTATCAATTTATTAAAAAATTATGATAAATCTATAAGGGAAATTTTGTTTCCAACTTTCTATATATGTAAATAAATTGAGATACAAAATAGAAATGTCGAGCGAGTTAAATTAAATGGCTCACTCACTGCTAATTGGCGTTTATATAATTCGAACTCGCAGGCGGCCTGAATTGAGTGGACAAGCATACTCTAAGGAGCGTTCAAACTGAAACTAGAGGTTGCTATTTCGGACATTCGGATTAATTCCTATTGCGTAACGCCAATAGTGTTGTACGTTCGTAGTTACTACTGTTATTTTAGAGCAAAATCTACTTGATCTAAGTAATTGAATACGATATCTAAATGTATTTGCTGTTCTCAAACACATTAGAGGTGAATTTGAGTTTTAAAACAGGTTCAATTCGAGTAAAAATTATATTTAATGTTTTGCAACCAAATATAAATAAATATTAACAATTATAGAGATGTCTTATATTTTATGTTGAGAGAAATCTATCTATCTAATTTAAGCTACTAAAACTTCCTAATAGCTCAGAGCTAAAACGTTTTCTACAATTCTTCAGAATTAAGTCTCATTTCACATCCAAAAAATTTTTTTATTTATATAAAAGATATTAGTTTCAAATATAAAAAAATTAAAGCTCATCTATTAAATATAGCTGAGGCAGGGTTATTGCTAACATAAATATTTTACCCTAAGCGGGCAAATGATTTACTCGGCTGTCTTCTAGAGCAGAAATATAATTAATGTCGGGATATTTGTAATTAAAGAGGTAACTGGCAGACAAAGGCACCAGATGTTTTCTTATTATAGATATTCCCAGCCACAAGCGCAATACTTGACCGAAATATAACCTTTTCGGAGCAAAACCTTCGGATTAAGAACTAAGAGCGTCAATTTATTGGAGAGAAAATATTATTTAATATAGTTCGCTGTTTTTTAAGCAATTTTAAGAAACTTGGCTATATTTTATTTTGAAAATTGTATGCCTTGCATTTTGATAATACTTCTTTAGTATTGTCTCGAAGTAGCAAATAAAAATATATTATTTTAGACGCCGAACTTCGCCGTTCTTTATGAAACTCTAGCTAATATCTGGGCTAACGATATTTGGGCTGAATCTTAAAAAGACGTCGTGGTGGCCTGGAGGTTAAAGGCCCGCCTCTCCTACATGAGGGCGAGGATTCGAAACCTGGCAAGTACCAATGTGATCTTTTCTGAGTATATGTACTTTCTAAGCGTATTTAGACACCACTGACAGACGGTGAAGGAAAACATCGTGAGGAAAAAACCTAGTCTTATAATTTAAAATTATAAAATTTAAATCGCCAACCCGCCTTGAGGAACCGTCGTGATTAATGCTCTAACATTATCCATGTGAGAAGAGGCCTTTGCTCAGCAGTGGACTCTAATAGGCTGATGATGATGATGGGCTGAATCTTATACATATAGTTTATACGCTCTTTTTTCTTTTCCATCCATTATATACATACATATAATTCTAAAAATTTTGAATTCTTAAATTAAACTACCAACTAAAAAAATTAATATTTTGTTATAATACTTGTAAAATTGTAAATTGTTTTTGAAGAAGTTACTCTAACAAAATAATTTCTAAAGATAACCAATTGACAGAACCAGTAATAGTTGTAAGCGGTAGACTCTCATGAGAAAGTAGACTTTCATAAAAGCTTAAGCTCGTAGAGTACACTAATACCCGTATACAAGTTTAAGCTGCTAACAACTGTATGAAGAAGTAGTTCTTTAGTGCTACATTGTTGTGTCAAGATATTTTTCAAAGTATGTATTTTTAAATAAAATTCCTTCTCTTAAACTATACATGTGTAGTACGTGTACTTGCATTTATATACTTTAAGTATCTTTTTGTTATCATAACAAAACATTTTTACATGTTTCATTGAACATTTTGTATTGAAGTGTAGCTAAATGGTATAATGTGGCTCATATACCGTAACTTTCTTTTTATGTAAACATTTTCTAAGATAAGATTTCTTTAATTCTTTTACATTTACATAAGCATTTGAAACATACGAAATATTTTGCTGTCAGTAAATAAATTTTAAAAGCTTGGCTCATCCGTTCGTACAAAAAACTTAAACTGTAAATAAAATTAAGGTTTAAAAAAGTGTAACTCAATAAGTCTAAAAGTTTAACTTTTATTATTAGAAACTTGTATATGTTGTGTTATAAACACGATTAAATATGGAAATCTTGAGAATACAGATAATATTCATAGAAAAGAAATAATATTACAGTGTAATAAGATAAAATTCACAATTTACAAAGTTAGCCAATTAATTTGAAGCGCCAAAAAAATTACATTCCACTAACAAATTCTAGCAATGTCAATAAGCGTATCACAAACTTTGTTATTCTTCATAACAAGGAAGACAGGTATTGCCGCAATCCGAACTTCAGTAATTTAGCAAATCGCTCCAACAAGAACTTCCAACTTTATAGAAGTTTGTACGAATGGCCTTATAAAGCCCTCTCAGTGATATTGATAGGATATATTTTGTTGAAAGTCAAAGATGATAACAACAATGGTCCCAAAATACTTTCACACAAATCAAAATACTAGGATTCGTATTGATTTTTATTTTCACAATTTTTTTGTATTATCATTTTTTAAAGTTTCGGCGTTTCAACTACAACATATTTGTAAATACTTAAAAAAGAGCTACAAGACAAGATACATTTAATGTTGTTTGCAACAACTTTACTGATTTAGAGAACACAAACTTCGTTTTTATAATTCGGTTAGTTATATTGGTGCCAAAATCTTAAACGACCGTCCGTCATTTAAGTGCAGCTTATATATCGCTTTAGAAATAACAATCTAGTAAAAACAACGGAACTTTAACGTATATTACCAGAAGAACATTTATTTCCTAAGATTCTCATCTTAGCCGTAAAGTAAATTTTAATAAGATGTAGGCCTTTCCTTATAATTGTAGTTTCAGCAATTTTATAACAATAGTCTATTAGAACTCAAAAAAAAATACTCGTTATACATAGGTATAGGTATACATTTACTTTTCATAACCTCTAGGTAGAGGTTATGAAAAGTAATGTGTTTTCTTTTGTGACGAAATTGCCTCGAAATACTTACAGTGTGCGAAAATCAAAGAATCTGGCGAAATTTAAAAGTGAAGACTGTACAAGCCTCTGAAAAGCAACCTGGTTAAATGAATTTTTTATAAAAAGTAATGATAGGGAAATCTCCATTAGCCCTTTCTCTCTCTCTCTACTCAATAAGGTTTTTTAATTACTACTAAACAATCACTTAAATCACTCCAGTTTCCTCTTATTATTATATATCCGTTATCATTATCCAAACACAATTAAATGAAGGTATTATTCAAGAGGAAGTTCAATTTATTGTTTTTAAATATTGCCTCATAACAATAACAGTTTTATATTCGTAAATTAATTCATAACAGTCACCTAACATTTCATACTCTTCTTTTATCGGTAAGGACAACATGCACAAAACGTATTACTTTAATATAATTGAAATCATGTTAAACACGTTACCTGTATATAAAATAGTTTTCACCAGACGTCCTTCAACTAATACTAAGGTGGTTTAAAATGTAAAGACATTTTACTGAACATAATTAATAAAAATATTGACATTCAGAATTAGCGACAAGACAAGGTTGGATCAAAAAATATCCTTAGATCTTCTTCGTCGTAATATTTCACTGCTTTGTCGTTGTAATTCAAAGCTTCGCATATTCTACATAAATGATACGATCTAGTTCCAAAATATCCATGCTCATTTTTTACCTCAAAGTCATTTCTCCATCGATGAAATCTTAGAATTTTTTTAAGATCTTCACTTATTTCAACCATATGCTCCGCTAATTGTTGCGGATTATCATAATTGTCGATGTGTAAAAACGAATCAGGCGGTAGAAGCCCCTCACAGCAGTCTATGGAAGGCCCCATAATGACAGGTATAGCACCTTTGCTATAAGCATTGTAAAATAATTTTTCTGTCATGTACTCGTGACACTGTGTGTTTTCGAACACTAAGTAAAAAAGATATTTCGATACAAGATTACAGTCAGACCGAAAGTGACCAGGACAGCTGAAATAGAAAATAAAACATTTATAAAAAAAAATAATGCATTCATATATTTACATGAAAATTAAAATACCTATTTTTGTTATTCTTAGAACATTTTCCATAAACATCAACGGTCAAATATTCCTGTAATTTCTGTAAATATTCTGTTCTACGGGGCACCCCACAGTGGGACATAAGGATAGAAGCTAACACGTCCTTGCGTTTATTTTCCCAGTACGGAACCAATGATGCCAGAGATTCATATGTTATTTGATTCAGAACCGCTTTTTTCAAGGGTACCGTTCGGCCGTAAGGAACAGGCACGTCGGAATCGCTCCTAGAAAATATTTGCCGATAAATCAAAGTATAAGCGAGGTTAGTGATAGAGAAAATTGCGTATATATTTTTCTTTTTTTGATCGACGTACTACGAAGCAATTTGTGGAACATTTGGCATTGGCATTTATTTTTTGTCCTTGTACGTAGAACAAATCAATTTACTATTGTTACTTCGTTAGGCATAAATAAAAGTGTAACGAAAATGTAAATTATATAAATAAAGTTTATTAAACGTGATTAATTTGTCAGTAATTAAACACATACAAGTATTAAATATTATTATTGCTTTAAGCTGTAATACCTGTAAGTCATTGACCAATTGAACATATTTGATAGGTCTTTTAATTTAGGTTTATTAACCGCAGCGTAAAATGCGTTTTGTGGAGACTCATCATTCAAAAAGATCCACCTTTGAGTTAAATTTCTTGTTGTCGTATTTGGAAACAGACCCTTTAGTACGTGGACTATTACAGCGTCGGCTAATAACAACTTCTCATCGTCGCCTGTAAATTTACAGTTTTTTACGCTGCAATCTTCTAACGGATCAAGTGGCCTAAAAACATTAACAATGTTTATTATAATTTCTTCAAACAAAAAAGAATCTCTGTCGTGATTACTAATTATTATTGATAGAATATCGGCACTTATTAAAGTGATATGAACATTATCTACATTAAACATTAAAAGCAAATTTAACAAAAAATCATCATCATTATAACCAGCCTATCGAAGCCCACTGCTGAGCAAAAGCCTCTTCTCGTAAGAAGACGGTTAGAGCATTTATCACCATGCTTGCTCAAGACGGGTTGGCGATTTCAATCTTATAATTTGTAATTATAAGAACAGCTTTCCTCACGATGTTTTCCTTAACCGTCTGTAAGTGGTGTCTAAATACTCTTAGAAAGTACATATGGCTCGGAAAAGCTCACATTGGTATTTGTCAGGTTTCGAACCCGCCCTCACGTATGAGTGGCGGGCCTTTAACCTCCAGGCCACCACGACTTTAAAAAAAATATATGGATAAAATATCCGAATGATAGGTTTTTCGAATTTTTAAAATTTCTTTGTCTCTTAAATTTTAACATTATAACGTCGAGTTATAGGATTTCTTTTGGAATGTGATATTTTTTCTAATTGCAAACTCTACATATATTATGGGTAAATTCATTTAAAGAGGACAGCGTAAAAGTTGAGATGGCATAGTTTATATTACATATAATAAATATACATGTATTGTATTTGTAATACTTGCACGGAGGATTCATTTCTCTTGAACTAATTTGTTAAATTGAGATAACGCTGCGCAACAACAGTAGTTCTAAATTAGGCTGCAAACACATTGCAATAAAATATATGGGGTAATTTTGAATATAACATTAAAGAGGGCATAGAAACACATGCACTTTTATTTTTATAAATGCTAGTTATTCAAATTATAATAACTATTTTATATTATTATTAATATACACATAATTGTTAAATACTTAAAAGAAGGACCATGCTCTTAACGTTTAGCTACCACAAGGAAACGCTAAAGTAAGATCCTATATATTTTTATTAGACCGATTTAATCTGTATTTGTTCATAGAAGCATAGAAAAAATAGCAAAAAAATATATATCCTCAAAACTAACCGATTTTTATCAAAACTGTAAATATGACGATTTTTAAGCCATTCCCAGTGTTTCCATATAAGAACTAAAAAAGTCGTATTCCGTTGAGAACCTGCAGGAGATATGGCATCGATTGGATAATTTTTATATAAATATGATCCTAAATTTGATGTCGACCAGGTCTACAACAAAAGAATACAGATATTGTTATAAAAAACTCATTCGATGGTATTTTAAAGTGATAATAATAATTAAAGATATATTTATTTTTCAAATAGTAGAACACGAAAATCAAATTATACCTATTATAATATATATATATATTAATTTTGATTTTAATTTTAATTAAAAAAAATAATTATATTATTATAAAAAATTATATAAAAAAACTTACCTTTCGTCGTTGGTAGTATAATGTCACAAGATCAGTATGAAATTTAGGATCGATAATTTCATCAACCGAATCAATATATAATGATTCGCTTTTAAAATTATTTGTCTTAGTTTCTTGAGAGCCGTAAAATAACATAAGAAACAAACATGCTATAATTAATATAGGAAACACATTGGTATAAAGAGTTCTCTTTAAAAATGCACTTAAAATACGCATTATGTACTGTCATAAAATTATGTTTCCGTTTTATAACATTTTTCACTTCAACACATTCTAGTTTATGTATGTTTAATTTTTTTAAAAACAAATGGTTTTACCATGTATCTTTATATTATCCACAATCGAAATAACTTCGGCCGCACTATCAAAAAGATCAAACACGTTTAATTAAGATAACGAAAACAATCCCAGCAAGTCAATCAGAGAGATAAGTTACACGGAACGCGAGCACATTTAATATGGACATACAAACGTACAGGCGTACCGCGTTTAACTAAAACATACATTGTTAACAAAATGTAAATTTTATGTTATAATTATCTACGAACAATAAAATGTAAAATCAATTTTACGTTTGCGCCAAGGCCAAATTTATTTCAATTATTTGCTTTAAACATTTTCTTTGGTATTGTCATGCGAACACAATGGTATTCAGTTTGCCTCAGTCTCACGATATATTTTGAATAACTTGTGCTTAATAGGTTTATCTTTTCGGTTGCAGTGAAAACGACAAATATATAAAACACTTGTTATAATGTGTTGCTGAATAAAATTAATACCTACATACAAAGAATACTGTCAATACAAAAGTACCAACATGTTGCAGTTAAATACATTTTATAAAATTAATTAGGTATCCTGAAGATTTGTTGGAAAACTGGAAATTTCAAATTTGTCTTCTTCTGAATTAACCTGCGATGAGACGAAAACAAACAAAAAGCGATTACAAATATTAATATATGTGAAGACACAATGATGATTCATAACGAATAATTAAAACCCATCTGAAAAATATAAACCTATGTAAAGAAACAAATATGAAGAATTTATCTAAATAAGTGAATTGTTGAAAACATTTACAGCAAAAAAATATATATCACTTATCACTTTTTAGGCACTTTCTTTAAATATAAGTCTTTTTTATATAGGTCTGTATCCATCTAGATTAATCTTCCTTGATAATTTCCAAATGGAAAATATTTTAGTGTTTTTAGTTATCATGTTCCCAGTTTCAATCATGATATGAATGTTATTGCAATTATGAAATCATTGCATTCAATTAAACCAGACGATATTTGAGTACAATACAAAAACATGGCCAACATTAACAAAAGCAAACGTTAACAGAGAGCATTTCATAAGGTCACCTTTAACGATGGGTACTAGAAGCAATTTTTTTTTTATTGGACCTTTGTTATAAATAATCTGTATAACGGAATAAAATAAAGTATGTACATAATTATAATAACAATATCATTAATTGCATTCCACACTTATAGTAAATTAGTAAAAAAATGTGTCTTAAAAAGATTGTATAAACCAAGGCGGTTTTTTCGCTTAATAGAGATATTTTCCAGACGACGATAATAGTTAGATAAAATTTAGATCGTAGTTAGCAAAGAATAATATTATTTTACACGTACATATTATATATTATAAATTACAATAGATAAATATTATATTTTATACCTTTATATATAAACCCGTTCATAATAAATTCATACTTAATTATAACTTCCCACAAGTAAGATAAAATATAATATACAAAATTATTTCTTAATCTGTTGCGTTTTTTTTTTATTAGACTTTATTTTCTACCAAATAATCTACGGACAACCACATGCTATTAATAATAGGGATAACGTTTACAATTGACCCGTTTAGAAAAAATTCTAACGTCGAGAAAGACAAACAAAAATCTTATTTAAATACAAATTGCTTCAATTGACAAACAATTATATTTTTTATTGAATCCTAAATATAAATCAATAAAAATAATTTAAAAGACAATAAGAACGCTACGACATATAGCTATCTAATAAAATTTGCAATAGCCAATTCAATTGACAATCCTCAATTTTTATATTAATTTATTAAATAATATGTCATCAATAATAAGTTCATTTAAGTGGTAGGCTGATAAAATATTTTTTTTTTAATTACGTAATAAATATCGCGTTTTTAATCCTTATAAGTGGTCTAGACGTTGATCCATATATTTTTGATGGCAGTATATTAAATACAGTATGCAATATATCATAAATCATAATCATTCAGATGATAGATGCATGTTGAAAACTAAACGCAATATTAATTTTCATATCATATCAAAATACAAATACCGTTGAACACTTGTATTAGACAACAAAAGTATCACATGGTCATTGGTGGCGTTATATTGGCCTTGACCTTGTTATTTCGAGCAATAGTTGAAAGAAAATCTTTCAGGCGTTGTCAAAAATGTTCATTTTGAAGACAATAAATACAGAAAAATATGAGAGCAAAATCGCTTTCTTGTCACTTTGACACATTAACTGTAAGGCGTTAACAGAGAATTAGAAGTACTTGTGACTTGTGAGTTGTGGTAAGGCCGTTAGCAAATATAATGACGAAAAATTATAATAAGATTCGTATCGTAAACAATATAACATAATTAAGCAGATTGTCCTTTAAAATGACCATTTAACCAAATCATTGAATAGTATCTGTATAATCAAATCAATTAATAGTATTATAATTATAATATAAATAAAATAATCAAATCAAAGCACAAAACCTATAAAATATCTTGTCTATATTTTTCCTCTCTTGGGTTTTACATAAAAATAATTCAATAGTAAGGGCATCGTACCTATATCAATATAGCAATATATCAACAAAATTATTTCATTAACTTGTTACATTACTAAATAATTATGTTTCTTACATTAATAGAGTCGAAAACTTTCAGCATTCCATAGATTTACCGTGTGGGGGCCGGATCCATCGCGTTGCAGGGAGAGGAGCTTAAAGCAAGCTCCTCTCTCTACCTAACCAAATTTGAAACGAACCTACTAGAGCTAGCTAATTTATATAACAGTACGTATTTGTATAAAAATTACAATCGAATTGCTTTTTCTGTTTTGGTAATTCCCCATCTGATAAAAGATTTCATTGTTAGATGTTACCAGTATAAAAATACTTCAAGCTGCAAATATTTATAAGCAAATTTTCGATTAAAAAAACATAATCAATACAATAAATATACTGTAAATATACACCGTAATGCTAATAAATTATAAAGAATCATTAAAAATGATGAATTTTGTTCAATATGATATGAAATTGAATCCTATCTGCCCTGATTTACATAATAATATGATATAGCAACTCAGATTCCCGTTGTCATAACATATTGATAATAGAAATTATAAAGTTCAAACTTCAAGAATCTACACGACACTTGCAAAACATACTGTGTCCGTCTTTGCACGGAAGAAGGCCATATTTTAACAAACAAACAAACTTCAAAGAAAAGAGAATAAGTATAACAGTGTCGTTTTCAGTTTTGTTGGTTGATGTGATATGATTAAAACAAATATTTATTCAGTTTTTTTCATTCAAGAAGTGACATATTATTTAAATTCTTGATTAAAAAACAAATATAAATCGGTTTTTTAAGACATTGATGTGATTTACAAAACCATTTATTGTTTTTTGTTTTGTTGATGAAATATTCAGTAAGTGCCTTTTAATTATGGCTGAGATTGACAAAGCGGTCCTCATGTCTCTCGAACCATCTCATAATCTGGAGACAACATTAGAAAATGGAAACGATGGAAATGATTTTCCGAGGATGAGTCCAGTGCAAATACAACAAGAATATTATGAAAATCTTCCTGATTGTGATTGGATTAAGTATGTTATTTTAAAACTTTTTATTCTAGTTAGGTCTACATCTTGAGGTGATACCAAATTCTTATAATAATTGTTTTATAATCCTTATTCAGCTATGCATATATGTGCAATGAATTTTTTCCTTCCATCATAAAACACCTTTTTAGTTGATGATGCAATATGACGGAAAATTAAGAAGTAATGAAATATTTTACTAAAATTGGTCCTAATTTATATTGATTATTATCCTCTTTTTATATAGATATGAGTATGCTGAAAGAAAATATTTATTACAAAATGTGGCATTTGCATTATTTGGAAGTCCAACAGCCGAAGGGGATATGGCTCTGAACTCTGGAAACATACAACTGGAAGGTTACACATCACGACAAAGGGAACAAGTTATGAAAGTTTATAAATCAATCTGCAAGCAAAGTAAGTTTTTCATCACTCACAAGCCCTAAACTAAATTAATAATATCATTGTTACTAAAAAAAAATGTGTTATATAATAATTGATACCAAATTAATTAAATTTAATTATATATGGATATAATTATCTCCTTAATAAAGATAAGATAATCACATTTCTAAATTTCAGACAAAATTTTTTGTCTATTATAGATTTTTTTTTTAATTTTTTCAATCATTAACTAATTAAAAAACTTTATACCCACATGTGTTTCTTATATTTTCTTTTAATGCTAACATAAAACATAAATTCATATGTAATATTTCAGGTAAATATGCACAAAATGATTCAGACATTTACATGTCAGTATTATTAATTGTATGTGGAAAACCAAAGGCTCTTAAGTTTTACGAACTTGAACCATCCAATTATTGGCTAGATTTGCACCAAAGAACAGATATTGACATTTGGTGCACAGCTGTATTCAAGATAAGGAAATGTGTACCAACTGTAGTTGGAGGTACATTAAAGCATTTATATCATAATTAAATACTATTAATTATTTTGTATACATAATTATTTTTTTTTCTGGATAGTATGCTGTTAATTTTTTGACTAGCCGATTAATGCCTGTATTTCAGTTCCAAGGTTTTTGTCTATATTGAAATACAATTCTAAAGTACTCTGATGATGAATACTAAAATGTATGTCATTCAGTATTGATTATACTTCTCCCTTTTTAATTGAACTGTTAAACTGCTTTGAATGTTGAACCGTTGGATTTAATTATTTTTATTACTATAATTATTAATTAGTTCTGTTCTTTATTTCTAGCAAATTCTTGTAAGGTTTATGTTGATGAGAATGGCAGGGTTTACCAATCTTGGGAGTCATATTTAAAAGATAACACATTACCTAAATGTGTTATTATCGCTCCAGAAAATGGTGAATATAATGGAGTTGTTACTGAGGTGAGTTGGTGTTGTACATTTTTATTTTTAAACTTTCATACACTATTTGAATAAATTTGTATATAAATGATTTCCCAATGTATATAGATCCAAAGATATTATTTTAATAATTTATTTATTTATTTATTATAAAACAATTTGGAAAAAATAAATTATTATTATTATTGCCTGCCATATACCTCAGGTGACAACAAATTAAATATATATAAATAAATAAATATATATATTATATTTCTTTCAGGGGGATCACATGTTTGCAGTGAAGCTAACAGTGGCACCATCGCCTTCATTGGGGTTAAAGGCCAGAGTTCTAAGTTCAGTGGACACGGCTAGCACCGTTGCTACATTAGGTGCTGTAGGTGTACTCGGTGTTGCTGCATTCACACCTGTGGGGCCGGTAGTGCTTGCTGGTGCCGCTGTAGCAACTGTTGCTACGGGAGTCTACGGCCTTTTCAGATCATCACTGCACCTCCATGATAGAAAGATTCATGAACAGGTGGATTGGTTGTTTTATATATAAACTATTATGCTAGTAATAAATTAATTTTTAAATTTGCTATGACAACACTGAACACAGTAAACCACCTCTTATTTCTATCAAGTTAAGAAATTGGTTAAGATTTCTTACTTAACTTAATTAGAATCTTATTTGTTGCTTAAATAATAATTTGACAACTATCCTTTTGTGTGTTCCAGACTTTGAGTCCCACAGACCCCGAAGCCCGTGGTAGTTGGCTAAACATAGCTGCCTCTAGCGTGGGACTTGCCGCAGGTGCTGCTAGCACTTTACTGTCCAAATCAGCAGCTGCTGGCACCAATCTGACAAAGGTTTTTTATCCATTTGTATATATAACTTTTTGATTTTTTTTTCTTTATTTATGTAAAACATATGAAAAATAAAATTTAAATTGAATGGAGTTAACAGTAGTTGAACCTGTCTCTTTAAGCGATGTCTTCCAACTACCTGTAAATATGAGAGAGAAAATGTTTTATAAGTACACAAATATTTATCCTTATAATAAAGTATATACTTATAGTAAAGTACGTATACCCTTGCTCAAAGTGCATTATATACATACAAATATATAAATACATATGTATATATAGCTTCGGTAGATCATCTACTATTAATAAAGTTTACTTTCTTAAGATACTCCAAGGTGACGTCATCGGATTATGATGGCGTAACTTTATATTTGCATATTACGGCGTTGGCTATAAATAAGTACATACATGTTTATATAGACATTAGTCACGTATTTGCTATAAATTTTTCTTTGCCTCCCGACTAAAAGAATAAAGTCCAATTTTATATATGCGTATATTGTTACAAATTATTTTTCATACTAAACTACTGGTAAATATCACTTAATTTTGGCTATATCTTTATAATGTATGGAAACAATAGCATAAGTATTTATAACCTATATAATCACTTTCTTTGTAGACGGGTCAAGCTTTGGCAGTGTCGGTTGAAGTTCTACGCCATGCGAATATAATAACAGGTGGAATGGGTGTTCTGAACAGCTTAGTACACATAATTGTCAAGGTATGAAAATTTTATTTATTATACATTCGGTTATCATATATCTGAAGTACATTGTAAGTTTACACTTTGAAGAAAATAAAAATATATTATTTCATAAATGTAACATTTTTTTTAACATAACAAAGTAACATTCAAAGGCCTATTTTTAATTATCCATCATATGTCTATTAATTTTTTTTTTATCGTGATCTCTTAATTATTGAAAACTATATCTAATCTAAAACTAAATCTATATTATATTATTATTTTTGTTAATGACAAATACAGTTTTTCTTGCCATATGATATATTTTTCTTTATATTTTGTCGTAGATATTTAGTCTATACTAGAAAGGCTAAAGTTTTAACCTATTCTGACTCTTTTAAATTTTATATTATGAATTTCAAATCAACGATAAATCAGTATTGAAAATTTTATTTGAAGCTTTCTCTTAAATCAATTTCATAAAAAAAAATGTATATATATACCAAAGTTGGTTGTCTCAAAGTTTCTGGTTGCTTCTTTATCGACCTCATATTATTTCTGTAGGAGTCAATTTAATTCAACTTATAAGTATAGATAGCGGTAATAGTACCATGTATATACATGTTTCAGTACACAAAGCACGGCGAGAAGCCAACAACCCTCGAGTTGTTCCAATTCTCAGCGGCAACACTCTTCTTCTGTCATGCTGTGGTATCAAACAAAACAGCACAAAATATCGTAGAAGATGCCCAAGCTAGCACTATTAACGAATATCGAACTACTCTAAGAAGCAATAAGCACAGGTGATGTATAATTTGCATTGTCAAACCTAAAAGTTAGTTTCTTATTAGTGCTTAGTTTCTTATACTTCTTATTAGTGCTTACGTTAGTAAGATTTAGATAAGATAGTAAGATAATTTTCAAAGAAAATATTTAAGTATATAAGTGTAATAAGGTATTTTTTCCATTATATATCTCCAGAGACTAATTAAAAAACTTCTTTGCACACCCTCAATAAAATACTATACTAGGTATGGACATGCTTAAGTAATGACTTTAATTAATAAGCATTTAAAGTCATTACACTAAACCACTTGGCTTTGACTTTAATATGTTTTACATATCAATATTAATGTGCAACTATTTAGTTATGTATGGATAATATTGTGAAGTGTAGTAGTATAATGAAACATCATCTTTTTTTATGAAAACTAAATCTGTTCTTAAAAACGATTTATTTTATTTCATAGGAAGATATTCGATAAAATCAGCGCCGAATCCCGTAGAGTCAGTGGCACGATCCAGGGTAACGTTGAAGTGATCCGAGGCATCAAGAATATTGCAAACAAGGACCAGTACTTTGCCGATGTTCTGAAGATAAACAAAGACGTCAATCAGCACAAACTAAGGATATCTATGACAGCAGACGGCCAGGTTAAATTGAACGCTGTGCACAAATTTAATCCTTCAGAGCTATACAATTTAGGGAATGAGGGTAGGTCGCAATTATTCTCATCGATAGGGCCAGCTACCGTCACCACTCCTAATGTTTCAACACGAGTGGTACCTTCAGTTAATGCAGTAGCAGGATATATTGATGGTGAGGAAGAACCAAGCTTCCTGGTTGGAATCCATCCAGGGGAAATAATTCAAATCGGCTCTTTATTGATTCGTGTTAGTTCTTCGGGTGCTGAGAATATATCATTGATGTTAGAAAACCTCAGTCAGAATGCGTACGCCAATCTGATGACGGTTGCATTCAACCTCCTATCGAAATTGTTACCAGAGGAAATAGCAAAGCTGAGGCTGCTGAGTCCCGATGAGGACTTGATTTTCCAGATTGTTAAATTTGTTTTCAATTATCTAAGACACCAACGCCCTCTAGGTGAGGCGTCCGACAACGATAACGGCATAGTCGTTATTCTGAAAGAGTTCTTCCAAAACGGCGTCGTCCGACAAGACACCATACTAAAATTAAAAGACAATCTCATAAATTGGATGAACGCCGAAATTGACGAGAGGCGTAGATTATACCCAAATAAGATACTCATCAGATGTCAAACATGTGATGGAGTGAGATATGCTTGAATTTAAAGTTTTACATGCAAAACTATTTTACATAGAAATAATTATATTTGTTAAACTTTTACCCATCATTATGTATAAATCTAAGGGACATATCAATATGTGATCATTTTTATACATATTATAAAATAATTGCTATAATTTTTTTTAGATGCCTTTAAAATTGTATACCAAAAAACAGCACTTATGTATAAGACATATATTAGAGCTTATTATATATTATTATAAACTAGCTTTTATTGTCATATATAAAATTACCATGTGTTTATTTAAGACAATGTTATAAAACGTGAATTATATTAAGATACGAGAGTTATGATTTTATTAAGTCACTATTAGAAATTAATCAAATATATTTAAATTTATTTACATTTTTAATTGATATAAGTATGTTATAAAGCTATACTGGCTATGACTCAGGTTATTCATCCACGGAGATGATTTCGGCAACCGAAAGTCCGATCGAGTCGAGGTTTTTTTGGTCGATAGACGAGTTATCTGGGGTGAATTTTATCAAAAAATTAGGATGGACCATCAATTTCAATTTTAGGGTCAGTATACGGAACCCATGTCCAAAAAACGCTACGGTACCCTCCACTCAACTTGCACCGAGAGCCTTTTTTTCTAGCGAAGCGAGAAACGAATGCGAAGCTGCATCTCCGAGCGTATTTTTATGGTAAATCCAGTTTTTAATATCTGTGATAAAATATTTATCATTGGCTATTTTAAATTGATTGGAAACACAATTATTGTGCCTTGGCTGTTTGTAATGTTCCTTGTATTATTAAAGTATAAATATGGGCTTATGATTTTATTTTAATAAATGAATATAATGTTAGTATGCATTGTTTTATTTTATTTTGAAGTCACATTTATTTGGTATGTGTATCAGAACTATTAATCAAGACTTCAAACGGCTGCTAAGTAGTAAATAAGCGGCAAAATTCAGGAGCCATATTTAATTTTCTTAATTAATAATTTAATTTTCTATATGAAGTTACATTTAATTGCCTATTATACTATATTATAATGTCTGGAAAAAGGGATCATTGCAATATTTTAGTGATTGACTACGCGGTTTTTAATGGTTACTTGATTTATTTATTTATTCTCTAAAAAACGTTACATTCATGCATAAATATGCCGTCAATATTAACAAAATAAGATACGAGGATATTTGTTTGGAGACACCAGAATTTTATGTTGCTCACATTCTTAGTATTAGCAATGTATTTATTACCTTTACAGATACTACATATGATGTATTCAGATTACTTTCTATCTCACTGAGAAAGTTAGTTTTACTTGAACTCTTGAAGCAAGGAGACTACAAAGATACGTATATTTCTTGTTTAACGGCTTCTGAAACATCAGAATACACCTAATTTTATAACGATCTATATATATAATAATAATTTTATAACGATCGTTTATAAAATTATCATAAAAAGCCACAGATTAAAAATTTATAAATAAAGTTGCTCTGACAGTACTGCAGGAATAACCTTTATATAAATTTTCAAAATCTTTTCAATTCAACTGACGTTCTCATAACTGACAAGTGTGCATTTATTTTTAGTGTCTGCTATTGCGCCTTTAATCCACTGGTGTATAGCAAATATATAATAATATGATATAAATTGTAAGAATTAATCTAACCAAGACTTATTAATAACAACTGTAAAAAAAGTACTCCTTTAGGATTTTTCTTTTTTAGGTTTTATTTTCCCTGCACGACATATAGGTTTTATAGACGCTGAACGATTATCACTGACTAGATCACAAATAAACAGTTCGACCACAAATTCCACAAACTTATAAATGCACACAAAAATCCTGCTTTATTGTGAACAGTAAAAATTTTAATGTCGTTGTTTAAAATGAATTGTAAAAGTTGAAATAGGGAAGCGTTTAAGTGAAGCCCGAAATATACGCTAATATTTAAAATTTCACTTGGATAAATTGCATAGAGTTAAAAGAAATATAACTTTGCTATATTTTATTGTACTGATACAAGATAAAAAACTATTGTACATTTGAAATGATTGGTCCAATCGCAGATTCTTTTTTATCGTCCCCTGCCCCCGGAGGATTATACTCAAAAAATTTTGCAATAAAGTACCTGTAAACAGAAATGTTACAATATTATAAATTATGGTATATGTTGTCTACTTGAGTAAAATTCAGTTTGATGTTTCTTTTGCCTTTCCTATGTTTTTCTGAGAGCAACTAATTAGAATTTACCGAAGCCATAACAGACACAAAAAACATTATTGACGATATCTAATTCAAGTCAATATATAATAGGCCCCTAATAATAGCTTTATAGAACATAGATTTTAGTTAACTAAAAGCGAACCAAACGAGAATCTCAACGGTGATAAGCAAACACGCTGCAAATGTTTGGACGACGACGAATATAGGATTTGATGTGCCTCGTAGAACCGCTGCTAGCAGCGCATCGCTCGCATCGGAGGCAGCCTCTAACGCTGCAACGAGCAACGCAGGGGCTGCTAACCACCGAGCACCACGACGCCACCAGGATTGCTAAAATTAAGTCAGCAGAATACTACTATGTCCCTTTTACCTTATTTGAACGGATGTTTGTAAATTTAAACAAGGACAACCACGGATTCAACCCATACCAGAGTGGTCTGGTACGCAATGTATGGCACAAAAAGGTATGTGTCAAATCACTGTTTAAGTGGTTGGAATAAAATAAAAAATAAGTTATTGCAAAAAGACAAAACTATACAAGATCTTAGGGGATACGACCTATACTCATATTTAATGGGTACCTATTAATTAATTAGGTATTAATTTTTATCGTTGAGTTTGAAAAACCTTACACTTGTATGTATAAACTATTTAAGATGGTAAATCCCATGACTATGAATTTTAATACCGAATTTACACAGTAGGCACCCTAATTTAAACAAGGCAGCGTTTATTAAAAGGAAAAAAAATAGTTTAAATTAAAGAGCATGAATTATGAGTGAATGAACGAACGAGGAATGAAATTTCATTGAGTCATGTGAGAAGAGCAAAAATATTCTCATTTAACACAACCTATAATAATTATATCATAAAACCTTAGACATAACAGCAACGAGCAGCAATAGAGATGTTGTTGCAGTGACAAACGCGCTCAATTTCCCGTAACCCATCATAAGACGTATTGTTGGTTTAGTTATCCTGTAAGAAATAATGCTTAGACATAGCAAACATAAAAAAATATTTTTGCTATCAAGAATGATATTTATAAAGACAGTTACACCAATTATATAATAGTCGTCATTAGATTAAAAAAATAAATAAAGGCATAAATTGCCTACGTACTAAATTTAATTAATAAGAATATCTATAGTTTATAATTTTACTATTTTAAACCCATAAAATTGAGAATCGAATTCTTGTATATTTTATATCTCCAAGGCCTATTAACCTTGGTTCAATTTTAAGAGAGGTAGATTTAGAACAAAACTATTAAAATTGTATAAGAAATTCCGTTAAAATTTTCATATTTTAATCTCTGCAACACATTTAATGCCAAGATTAAAAAGCCTCAAACCTGTTGTTTCCTGTACATGCTGCATATGGGTGTTTAAAGTAATTTAAAAATTCGTATTATATACCTTCTAGCAAAGCTGACATTGTTGAGTTTGTTAGTCACATCGTCATCTTCCATTTCCAACTCTACAGGTTGTGAAGCGAAAGCGCACGCTGACATTGAAACACCCAAAAGTGCAACCAGTAGTGCTCGTAATTTTACACGTATCCCGTCGTCACTTTCGGTATTAGTTGCATTAATCTATAATACATAATTTATTGCATTTTTTTTTATTGCAACCCCTAAAGTACAAAGTCGAACTCGTTTCAAGGTTAATCATACTTATTAATATACGCAATGAGGATATCTTTAGAAATACTAAAACGAATTCATCTTGTCGTAGCAATTTTGTAAGCTTTGACTTGGTGACACCGAATGAGAAAGTCGTGAAAGTGACAATAACAATCCTCTAATAACATGGTATAATAAATTACTCCTGTTAAGAAACTATGGCAATACGCACTTAAAATATAAATTAGAGACTGCGAATGGGCGGTATTAGGTGTAAAAAAATATTTTTAAATTTGGATAGAAATTCTTGATAGGTGTATAAATTGCAAAACTACGACATGGAAAAGCATATATAAATTAAATAAACTTCGGAGTCATCCATACGTACGGTATCCTCGGTGTTATGTTTGTTTCGTATCTGATCCAATATTGAACCGCTTTGCGTTTCCATGTTTAATCGGTACAGGTATTTGTACTCTGCACCCTCCATGCAGAATATTATATCAACTCCATTAGTGTGTCTGAATTAAGTAACTAATTATTGGATATCATAAAAACATGGTTTATTTGTCACATAACAGATGTCACAGGGGATTGCATTATGTTGTAACTCACACTGAAGTAATTTTCTAGGCGGCCTATGACGATTTTTATTTCTTTTTAAAACAGTTTGTTTATTATATGAAACCTTTTATATGATTCAGTTGATATTAAGAGATAAATATATAGTTTTCTTCATAATTTTATACTAATAAAATGTTGGTATTATATTTGGTACAGTTTTTAAAGATCTTTTTTTATATAGCCGTCTAAAGGGAATATTCTTAGCTATTATTGAAACAAAAATAATGAATCTATTTTTATAGTAAGACGTACCTACGTACGTAAAAATGATATACCGTTATTATAATTGAAATATAAAAACTATATTGAGTGGCGTTAATTTGAATAAAGTAGTATTTTAAAATCATTGTGAGGTTAGGGACATACGCGATCTTAAAACAATCCACTAAACGTCAACTATGAAATAACGTTTAAAACTCGACTTTACTTAATGTATTTAGAGAATAGAATACATTTCCCTGGTCCTAAATTATTAATAAGCTTAATATAAATTCTGAAAAAAAAAATTAAATATTAATTAAACCTATTTAAGGTTTACGGCGAAACTGTGATTAAATAACCTTGCTTTTACATTTTTTTTTTATTAAAGAGTGTATTTTTTGTAGGGAATCTTGGGATTTATACGAAGTTTAATTAAAGATTACGAGGTGTTACGTTTACAATAAAAAAAAATCAAGTATTAAACTTATTATAAATAAATGCTTGATACATTTGCAATCGAACATGTAATCGCTTATATTCAAAGATCGCAAAGACACAAATATTGTCTAAAAACACAAAACTCTTGAAGCCAGTTGAAGGTCATCAATAATATAGCTGTTACATTTTGTCGTAATTTATTTAATGATTTAAAGTTCACTTCAATCAGAAACATAAATGTATTAAGAACTTTTACAACCAATATTAATATTTGTCCCGTTAAATGTGGTAAAAACAGAGCTGGATTTTCCTGAAAACAAATCATTAAAATATATACCAACTTCATCTAATGATCAATCTTGACTCTATTATTTTGTTCTTTTTCATCTACGTACTGTCAAGCATCCAAATAAAAGAGACGTATATTGAACGAATCCTAAAGAAGTTGCAATGATTTCCAAATCATGAACAATCATTCTTCTATGATGGGTGCCCGAAATTATTTCTTGATTTGTAAATGGTACCTTTCCTATGCGTTCCTTTAAACGACGTGCGCTGAGACACTGTTGAAAAATATTACCTATTTCTTTTTCAAACACAGAATAAGGATCTCTTTTTCATTATGACCTACTTACCACCCCAAGGATACTATACACATAAGTATACGGCAAGCTGAAGGAAAATGTCGGATAAGAGCAAAACAATTTTGTATGAGACAAGTACGGCTTGAGCATTGGCCTAAGAATTTTGTTAAAAGGTAGCTTCATTGTTTTTTATATTTGAAAATAAAATACTCAGATATATAATACATATTAAAATTGCATTTTTATAATTGTATTTTAATAATTTATTTAGTTTAATGTCAAGAAAACCTATTTTGTGAAATGTCCAAAATGTGTGACGTGTTTTGACACTTAAAATTTCTTTACGGGCGAAATTCAATACAACCTTTAAGTTATAATAAAATCAGTTAGATTGGCTATATTTATGTCATTCATTTGGGTAAAATTCGTTTAAGAAAAAGAAGAATATAATTAGGTTTAAAAAAAATTGTTCACAATACGTCTGCAAAACATGCTATAAAAAAAAAAAAAACAGAACAGATTATGTATTTACACTTCTCAAAATTCTTCAGTATTCCTAATATTTAACCGTTTCATTTGTTTACTAACTTTCTGAACGGCAAATATTAAATTTGTGGTGTAAAAAATATTGTAAAAAGTATTTCTTAGCTTATTTATTTACTTGAATTTTTCTACAGTTTTGCAGAGAAAACATTATTCTTAAAAATATATTTAAAAAAGTGAGAATGGTCTACCATAGTATAATATAATATTTTGAAGCTGTTTAAGGTGATTGTTCTGTTTTATAAAAATTTAAGGCAAAATATTTTTGTGCGAGTACGTACGTGTATGTACATATAAATATTAACCCATCCGTATTTTTAGTCTTGCAAAAATAAAACGTTTTTATTCTTAATTCATTCAAAACCTCTTCCTATTCAAGTTACACAAATGTTAAATATCTTGTGAATATCTTTAGTTTTATACCATTCCTTCACAAGTTGTATATAAAAAAAAATCCAGTCTGCCATTCACCTCTTATCATTATTTTAAGCTGTGTAAGATTAGAACGAAACACCTGTATAGATTCATACATTCACTGATATTAAAATATTATATTAGAAAAATATTGCAATATTTTATCGGTTCTCTTTACTACCCATACTACCCACTAGAATTAAAAATACGTACCTGCATCAAATTAAAAGGCATTCTAGGTCAACTTTTAATATTTCTTAATTTATTTTTTGCGATATACATTTAAATACAATTTTATAAGAGAATTCAATTGAAATAAATATGATAATATCATCAAAGAATTGAACTATTGCAAGGAGTATTATTTTATTGGTTCATTATTCAATTGCAACAAAAATTCACCGCCGAATGTTTAAATTCTTAGCTCACAAAAAGTATGTGGTGTATTTAAAAATAACGAGATAATTTCTATTTTTATACATAGATATTTAGAATAGAATATTTTTAACAAAAGAAATAATAATAAATAAATAATTCATCACACTTTTAAATTACTAAATGGCATCATAAATAACTCGAATATTGTCGCAATATACATCGTCTCTAGAGTATCCAGAACATTGACTAATAAGTGTATCTTTAATAGCGTATTCTGGGTTCATTCTTTGACATCCAGAGGAAAATAGATGGGAGAGAAAAGGATGGTGCTTAGAGGATGTAGCCACGAAATTTCCCTCAGGACTGATAGATAAATAGTTAGATTTTCTGTCATTCTTTCTCACAGACTTTTTCCAAAAAGGTTTCTTCATAGCAAAAGATTCCGACTGTAAGGCTCTTGGCACATAATGCGAAGGTCCTTCATTAAATGAATATCCAGAGGAATCATAGAACAGATACACTTGAGGTAAGTCATAAAGAAACATGGATGCATTTGAAAAAACATCAAAATTATTCTTTAACATTCCATTAATCTCATTAGACAACTTACTGTTACCCTCTGCTTCGATAGTTTTATTGCCTTTACCTATTTCTGTGTGTACATTTACTTTTGAAGAATTTAGGAAATTATTTTCAAATGACTTTTTTAAAGCACTTGAACTATTAATATTAGACTTTAAATCGATCCTTTCAGGATTGCTATAACGTTTTGTCCTATTCTTTGGCTTCAATGAATTACTCTCTTCAATAACAATTGTAGGACTAATTGGTGTATGGAAAAATGTGAAGGTTTCATTCAACATCTGATTTATTGCTTCAAGTAATGAAGAAAATAATTTATTATCTTCCAAATTATCTAAAGATTTAAAAGTATCTGCATATTTAACTGACTCTATTCCATTGTTATGTTGCCTTAAAAGCGTGTTAATCCGATGATCTATTTTCTGATCGCTGTTAAACTGATTATTGAATGCAACCAGATCTAATCCTATACCACCATTTTGCCATGTGGCAAATATCCTTGCATAAAATGGTAGGTAGCTGAGAGCGATTGTTCTCCACTTATATTTTAAAGGTGTCATTGCCATATACTGACTCAAATACAAAATGCTAATGTTAACGTTTTGATATTTTTCTTGAAATTCTATTATCTCACGTCTTTCGTGGCTCTTGAAAAAGTTTTCATGTAGTTGTGGGACCAATCTTTTAATGAATTTTAAATGCCTCGAAGCCAATGGATTTTCAAACGAATCGTCAATTAAAAAATAAACATAAAAACGTAAAAGGGGATACTGTCTTGCCATAAATGAGAGATATCCGGAAAATAGAGAAAAGGGGACGTAAGAATCACGTGATACGATATGATGGTAGAAAACGTCACTAGCAGGCTTCGATTCGTTACATCTTACAATAACAACCGGCTGCCTTGGGTAGACATTAATCGTCCAAGCGTAGAATACCAAGAACGAGATTGCCACCAGAACGATAGTCATCCAGCAAGCAGATACAAATTCTGAAAAAAAAACAGGATATATAATAACAAATTCACATATGTATATATATGCCGTTTTTGTAGTTGTATCTAAAATACAAGTTTTACCGTGCAAATGAATCAAACGCTTAAAATTTTAACAGTACTGAATGAACACTTGGCTATCATAAATTCTAAAGACTAGACTTGTTAAACAATGGTCTATTGTGTTATACTAAAAGATTATGTGTATGTGTAGCAAAACTTTACTACCGGGCCAACGACTACACCACGATTGCTTAGTGCCATTCGCACAAGTGACATTCCATCTTGATGATACAATGGAAGGAGTTGGTTGGGTTCTTGTGACGCTGTCCCCAGCTCCACCATCAACCTTCAGCAAGGGATATTGCTCATCTCTAGGCAACAGCGTTGGATGCTCCATACTATATAATAAAATGAACATTGAAACAAATATTATTTCACAGTTTTTTTTTTAATATTTATTTAATATAAAATCAATTCAATTACCTTAATAAAATAACATCAAAGTATCATTTAAAATTCTGTCGTTATAAATGAATGTGCTAATGTGACATAAAATTTTGGGATTCTTTATTTAAAATTTCTGACACTGATTTTAAGAAATAAAATATATGTTATTATTAATCTATACGAAGTCATAGTTATTAGTTTATAAACACTTTTAAATATTAAAAATTATAAAAACTAGGACTAATTTTTCAGTTTAGTCTTCAAAAAAACCTTGAATAAAAATTTTATTATGTGAAACAATACGCAATATGGTCGATTTGGAAAACATTATGAATACATTTTTCTGTGCAATGTTTTCGGCCAAATAAGCAATAATTTTTTTATACATAATTAGTTTGTAAAGTTTCTGTCTTTATAACACATAACTACATTGACGTCAACGTTAGGAATATGTATTGCAGTCTTAAAAATCATATCACTGAATATTTCAGTTAGCCACTAGTTCATATGATATGAAACGTCTCGTCGTATGATAAGTTAAAAAGAGGTTGAACATTTTTAGGATGTGGAATAGCCTTCACCTTAATTTACTTATGAGTAATGTGCGAACTAAGTAAATTATTACAAAATAATATCGAAGTCTGTACGTGAGACGAATGATTGTTGAATCAACAAAATTAATGCGTTAATTATGAACGTGCTAAGAATTATCGGAGTAGAATAATGTCTCATTGTATTTTACTGATCAATGTTACAATTACTTCTTTACCTAATAATCCTCATAATTTCCTGGTGCTATAATGTTTAATTATTTTTGTGACAAATTAAGTCCGTTTTAATATTTATATATATATATTTTTTAATTATATATAAACCCGAAATAAATGTAATTGTTTGTAGTTCATTATTTGAAAAATATTAGGAAAGAGGTAACATATCATTTTGAAAATTGTAAGTGACATCACGTTGACATCTTTAAATTTAAAAAATCCTAAAAATCATACGATATTAGTAATATGATTCATTCTCAAGGAACAAAGAACTGAAAATATTAGTGTAATATCTACAAAATATAAAATTGTACATACAGTCAGTTCGGTAAGTGTCAAATGTAATTATTTTTCTCTAATAATCCTTTACTCAACAACTCTAGTGTTTAAATTAAATGATTTCAGTTTATCTAATGGATAGTTATGAGTAAATCTCATCGTGAATTACATCCTTTGCTTTGCGATGAGTATTCAGATCAGGAAGTTCATACATCAAGTCCCAAGTATCATAAACGATATTCAACCTCCTCTGGCAGAGCTAGAGCACAAGTAAAGGGTGCTGCGGCTATTCTTAATCGTTGGCCAGGTATGTTTTTTAATTATTTTTTTTTTTTACTAATATCAATTTAAAAGTATAAATTTACATCAGTTAAATTGTTTCTTTTTTGTTTTTCAGAACATCTTTCTACTATATTAATATACTGGTGGATAGCGTTCGGTATGATCGCTGTATTAATTTTTGTTATTTACAACAGTGTAGTTGCTATTGCTTTACTACCACAAACACATTTAAGGCCAGCGAAATTGCAGAGTCTCGAAAACAATATAATCGATGGGTCTCCAAATGCTTTGTTACCTAATATATTTATGCACGTTTTTGTGACTAATAATGATATTTTAAATGTTAAAGAACATTTAAGGTATATAGAACCATTTGCAAAGAAATATTCAGCATTTCAAAAGAACCTTATTTTTGTTATTAATGACTCGACCGATGATGTTATCAGTGTCAGTGATGAAATGAAGAACGAAATAGCTTTAAATTCTCTTTGGTCAAAACAAAACGATGTTGTTAAAGGGAGATTTGAAAATAAAATAACATATAAGGTCATCTCACTTTCCAAATATATGGACGACTCTCCAATAAGAAAGGTTTGGCGACGTTTACCACAACAATTTATGCAGTTTCTGACAAGATGTATAGCAGTTTGGGAAAAAGGGGGAATCGCATTTAATCCTGAAATACTTGCCTCTCAACACTTTAGTCCAGTTTACAAACAAAAAATTTATACGTTTTTAAATCAATATGTTAACGTTACTAAGACCACGCCGCAATATAAAAAGAATGAAAAAATTAAAAATAAAAGAAGATTGAACAATATTCGTGATATTATAGAAAATTTAGAAAATGAAAATAATAGTAATCAAATTCAATATAACCTTTCAGAGGCCGAAAATGTGAAGATTATATCAACTGTTAATTATAGCACAAAAAGTAGGAGAGACATCCGATTGGAGACCTTAAAAAAGCGTAATACGAGAAAAAGTGTATCTCAGGAACAAATCGATACAAGCAAGCTAAATAATTATTATAATATTAATAATAATAACAACTCTAACTTAACTACCTTTTCTAAAAAACAAAACAACAAGAGTAAAGGAAACGATATAACAAGTAAACAAAAACTGTTACCCATTTTTCTAAACTTTTTGTCTCCAGATCCCCCAAAAAGCTTAGAACATAATGAATCAATAAGTGAAACACAAAAGAAAAGACTCATGATACACGATAATGATTCATTTACAAAATCAAAGAAAGGCAAAAATCATAATCACTCTCCAAGACCCAAACAAACGAAAGAATTAAAATTTTCAGATTATGCTGTTGATAATACAAAATTGTCCGTCGATTTAAAAGGTAATTTAGTCGCAACTAATACATCTTGCCACGCATTTATTGGTTCAGTTTTTAGTAATGCTATACATCATTCTGAAGAAGAATCCGTTACAGATTTTATCATAAAAGAATTATCAATATTTTGTAAAGGAATTTTGTCTGCGTGTAATGGTGTGGATGTTATTTTATGATAAGTTTTATTTTATAATCATTAGTCGTATTACATTTTATTGTTATGTTTTTAGATTCGAATTGAAATAAAAGGTTAAATTGAAATAAGTTATTTATTATTTCCCTTAGTCTAAAGTTTCGTGTTCAAAATAATGATACTCATCAATATTTTGCACACAAAATGGTAAATATCCCGTACATCTTAACATTATGGCAGCAATTTCTTTTAAACCTGGGTTGAATAAATTTAAGCCGCAGACTAGATTTTATAATTCACAAATTGATAATTGAAAAATACATCGTTTACACATTAATCTTAAATCTTATTTGCTTAAAAGTACACATCTGGACCTTTTATTGCACATGCTTGTGACATTAGAGCTTGTGAAATCCTTTCGTCAATATGCTATATTATTTCGTTCCACAGGTACATCGTATCTGTTATTCCAATTATATGACGATAATTTACAATCTCTGACTTTCCTTATAGCTTCACATCGTCTGCTAATAGACCAATACACAAATCCTTCTGGGCATTTGTACACGTATCCCCTCAATTGTCCACTTGTTGCGTATTCACATTTTAAAAAGGCTGATGAACATTGTTCTCGTTTTTCAAATGGAAAATGTCCAGCTTCTGAACATCTTAAACTATTTTTGGATACAATTACCTAAAAAATGTATATAAGATATATATATATATATATAAAATAAAATATTAACGATTTTTATACATAAAACAAACCATCAATTAGAAATATTATTGAAAATTCTACTCACTATATACTCGTACATATGTATATAATTACTCACCGGTTCATTAAAATAGGCTCCCAATCGTTTTATTCTATTTCTCTGAGATATTTGCCCGTTGCATTTTTTACTTGCTTGTTTTTCTTCTACACACTGAACCTTATTTTCATCGTAAATGGTGTTATTGGGACAATTAAATACAGCTATTTTTACTTCATGATTATCATTATCCTCTGTACATTGATAGAACAAGTTACAATATTTTGGATGTCTTTTGAAAGAACTTGGACAAACAAATAAATTTTGATCCTTTTCAGTATCAGGACAATCTTTGTTTGATTCTGTACTATTATCCTGACCATTTGTTACGGTGGTAGATTCCATAGCTGTACTTTGACTTTCAGTAGTAGATGATGAAATCTCTTCAGTCGTAGTTGTAATTGCTGTGGTACTGGCTTGTGACATTGTTGACGATGTTTGAGTACTCATAGTTGTAGATTCATCCATAATTGTAGTTGTCGATACAGAAGTAGTGATCTCTGTCATATCAGTAGTAGTTTGTGTTGATGAATCTGTCGTTGGCTCTTCACTGTTTGTAGTTGATGTTTGTTGCGTAGAAGATTCGATTGTAGTCGAAGCAATTGTTGTGGAGCTAGGTTTAGTTGGAGGCTCAGTACTTGTTGACATTATTACTGTAGAAGTTTCTGTAGTTGAGGTTTGGGCAGTTGTTTGTTTAGATGGAGTTGTAGAAGGTTGTGTCGTCGTCATTTGAGTGGTTGTAGATGTTGATTCTGCTGTTGAAAATGTTGTAGTAGATGATTGTACTGTTGTCTGTGAAGTAGTACTACTCGTTGTTTCAGATTCTGTTACAATACCAGTAGATTCTGTTTCAGATGACGTCGTTGTAGATACTTCTGTTGTTGAAGGAGAAACGCTACTAGTTTGATTTTGTTGTTCTTTGCCATTGCAATTTCGAGGTGGATAAACTGAATCCTCGTGGTTACAGGTTTCTAAAGCTGGATCCCAAATTGTTCCATCACCACACTCAAAGTGATATATTGAAAACTTTTCTCCGTTATTCTCCCAATCTACACAACGGTAAAATTTTTTGCAATCATTTGGATCAGCGTAAAAGCCGGCCTTAGTACATGTATAGTTTTTATTATTTTCATGATCAGAATTAGACTGGGAACAGTTTGAGTTAGGATCTTTTATAGTAGTCGAAGAATCCATAGGCGTTGATGATGAAACAGAAGGTTGAGAGGTAGTAGGTATACTAGATGAAACGTCAGTGTTGCTACTTGCTGTTGTTGTTTTACTAGTGCTGCTAATTGTCGTTGAAGTTCCATTTAATTTACATGATGGATTTGATACATCCTCGGGATGATTACAAGCTGAAATATCTTGATCCCAAATAGTACCATCACTACAAGTAAAATTATATTTCACGAATCCTTCATTTTCATTGCTAACGCATCTATAAAACTTTTTACAATCTCCCTTATCTCCGAAAAAGCCTTGTTCCGTGCATATAGTTTCATCAGGGAAATTTGTACTTGTACTCGGGTGTACTGTTGTTGAAGTTGTCGGCTGCACCGTTGTTGATGTAGTGTTTCCTTGTGATTCAGATACTGTATCAACAGTAGAATTATTTTTCGTTTCTGTTTCCGCAATACTAACATTTTTACAATTGCTGACTTGATCAATATAATTGCACGATTGAATACGAGTGTCCCAACCTGTTCCTTCGGCACAAGTAAATTCATATTTTGTGAAACCACCACTATCATTTTCTACACATCTATAAAATCTTTGGCAATCATTTTTATTTGGGTAAAAACCTGGATTCGTACACTCTTCGTTATCTTTTTTATGATTACTATCATCTTCTACTGAGCTTTGTGTGCTTGACGAAGACTCTGTTACGACACTTGATGTGGTAATTTCTACTTGAGGAGAACTATCTGTTGTTATAACGTTGTTGTTGTTGTTCTGCTGGTTACAGCTATTTTCCCCTGTATCGTGATCACAAGCTTGAATTTCTTGAATCCAAACTGTTCCTTCTCCGCATGAAAATTCAAATTTAGTATAACCACCCTCACCATTATCAACACAACGGAAGAATTTGTGACAATCTAAAGGATTAGGAATAAAGCCTTCAGATTTACATTCTTTATCATCTGGTTTTGAAGGTTCCTGAACATTTGTGATTGAAGCGTGTGTTGTCGATTTAGGTCCGTCAGTTGAAATGGTCGTATCAGTTTGAGGTTTACTGTCAGAAATTCTACAAGTTTTATTATATGTATCATGATTACAAGCTTTAATATTTTCATCCCAAACTGTCCCATCACCACATGTAAATTCATATTTATAATAACCACCTCTTCCGTTATCAACACATCGGTAAAATTTATTGCATTCCCCGTTTACTGATCCGAAAAATCCTTCTGAGGAACATGAATCCTCGGACACATTAGTCCTTTCTGTAGATGTATATTGAGCTAAAGTTTCTGAATATTCAGGAGATTTTGTAGAAATTGACGTTTTGTCAGTAACAGTACTCATTGAATCAATAGTAGTTTCTATAAATTCATTAGCAGAATCTTTTCCGCAGTTTTCTACCGCCCATCTGTGATTACACGCTTCAATACTGGAATCCCAAACTGTCCCTTCAGCACATTTAAATTCAATCCTATTATATCCTCCTTTACCATTTTCAACACATCTATAAAATTTTTCACAATCATTTGAATCTCCCATAAATCCAGCAGTTTCACACAGATTATTGTTACTTGGAACAACGCTTGTTGTACTTTGGCTTTGGGCTGGATTTTCTGGATCCTGATTACTTGATGTAACATAATGATTTCCTTCATCTTCATTACTATTAAATGGTTCTACAGTATTATAATTATTGTTAGACGATCTTGTACAATCTTTATCTCCTGAATTATGATTACAAGCTTCGATAACAGGATCCCAAACAGTCTCATCGCCACAAGAAAATTCATATTTCGTATACCCACCATCACCATTTTCTACGCATCTATAAAACTTTTTACAATCCCTACTGTCTCCTATAAACCCATTTGTGGTACATTCATTTTGAGAAAGCAGTGTTTGTTTCAATGTTGTTGTCGAAAGCTCTGTGACTATGTTTGATCCCATTGTACTTTGTTGTGAACCGTAGATAGAATCGTAATCATTGTTATCTTTATTTTTTTGTGTTGAAGTTTGAACGAGAGTAATGGTTGTCATTTGTTCAGAATCAATAAAGTTTTCTGAATTTGATCTACAAGATTTTACAGCCCAGGCATGGTTACAAGCCTCAATACTTTCATCCCAGACAGTCCCTTCACCGCAGTTATAGTCAAATCTAGTAAAAGACCCTTTTCCGTTCTCAACACACCTGTAAAATTTCGAACAATCTAGCGAATTTACAAAATAACCACTTGTTGAACATGATTTATCCAAAATGTTTGCTTCTTCGTTTGTTGCTGGCAAAGAAAACGTTGTTTCAATTTTTGAAGTAGTTGTTTTCATATGATCCTGATCCACTAGATTTGAATAACCGAAGTCATCATCAACATTATTAATTCCGTCAGGCAAAGGGTTTATCTCTGAACTAACTACATTTGAGACGCTAGTTTCTGTCGTTAAGCTTTGAGTGAAAGCTGTATTGCCACAGCCTTTCACAGCCCATGCATGATTACAAGCTTCTATCTCACTATCCCAAAGAGTCCCTTGACTACATGAAAATTCGTATTTCGTATAACTGCCTTGACCGTTATCAACACATCGATAAAATTTTTTACAATCATTCGGATCACCAATAAAACCACTTTGTGTACATACATTATTCAATAATTTCCAGGAGTCATTTACACTGCTGCTTAACAATGTGTGTTCTGTTGATGAAGATGGATTTGAAGACATAGTGAATTCTATTTTAATTTCCTGATTTTGACTGTCACTTGTTCCAGATAAAGAGCTATTGTTTTGTTTGTCAATGAAATGAGCAGGGTCTTCATTCTTATCGGTCACAATATTTGCGTTGTCATAAGGTATTGTCACCATACTGAAACTACTACTTGTGATACGTGTATGATCTTTATTTTGATTTATACTTGTAGGACTATCGTTAGATATATAGCTATTTTGAATTTTTTCACCGAAATGATTTAAATTCGGATCTTTATCCACGAGATTATTCTCCTTTTCGTAATGGGTAGTCATGGCATTTAAGACGTTATTACGAGTAGCATCGCGACCACACCTTCTACTTCGAACAGCCCATGCGTAATTACAACTTTGTTTATCATCGTCCCATATCGTTGAATCACTACATACAAATTCATAACGTGTAAAACCTCCTCGAAAATTGTTGACACACCTGTAGAATTTCTTACAATCATAAATATCACCTACAAATCCATCAAAAGTGCACGGATTATTTTTTTCTATCGGTTCTGGTTTTGATAATATTGGATTTGGAGTGAAATCGCTGTTTCTATTATCCCATGGGTACATCCCTGAAATATCAAATGCTTCTGAGAATTGTGGATTGACTGCTGCAGTGGTTGTTAAACTGGCTGTTGTACTATTCAATATATGTAGATCTTTCTCTGAAATTGATATTGAGGTCACTGAACCATTCATTTGAATATTTAACGGTGATGTCGTAATAGGTGATGGCAGTTCTTGCATGTCAAGACCATTTTCGTTAATTTCGAGATTGTTTGAAGAAATTGCAGCACCACATTCAGATCTCTTTGTATTAGAAGCATGATTACAAATTTCTGTCTCGGGATCATACACGGTGCCTGGACCGCATTGGAACTGAAACCATAATGAAAATAAGTATGGAGAAAATGTCACATTTTTTATGAATGATAAAATAAATGTGATAAAATACAGTGAATGAAATGTTGTTTACCCTAAAAACGTTAAATTTTCCACGAGATGATTGAACACATCGGTAAAAAACAGAACAATCCATTGGATCGGCCTGGAATCCTTCGTTGTGGCACATAATTGGGTCAGGTTTGTATCCAGAGTATAGTTTTACAATTCGACCGCTAACCCTTCCTCGACGAGTTTCATTTTTATCTGTTTTTAAGGAAAATAATATTTATTGATAAAGAAAAACAATCTATTTCTTATATTAATTTCACGTATATATACATACCATTTTCATTTGACTGTATAGTTTTAATAAGCGCGGAAAGCACTACAAAAGATAGACAAGATCTTCTTATGTTCAGTTTCATTGTGACCTTGATAATGTATTTCGTTATCTAAAATTCGTCATTACGAACAAAGAAAACCTGGAATAAAGAAACCACGTCAAAATAATTTGTCGAATAAAAATATACAAGCTTCCTCTTCACAGTTAATATACATTAATATAGTCTAAGGCGTCAAAAGAGACGGAACCTCTTAGCTATCAATGGATTCACTGTGCGGGTGCCGGGTTCATCGCTTTGCAGGGAGAGGAGGTTCAAGTGCCTGGGAGTTGTGACCCAGGTGTAGGTTTAAGGAGCTCCTATCTAACGCGCGTTAAACGCCCACCTCCACCGTCCAAGCTCCACTCTCTACCTAACCAAATTTGAAAAGAACCTACTAGGGCTGCTTCGAAGTACGTTCCAAGAATGAATTGATATTAGTTCTAGACAGGCCCAAGTCTTCTAGTATACCTCTCGCTCCCGTTTCTACCGAGTACAAATCTACAACGTATGTACCTATTTCGAGTAGGTTCGTTAGTGAGCCGTAATATTTATTGAGCTTGATGGCATGGTCTCTAGGGATATTGGTTTCCCAAGGAACTGTAAGCTCTATTACCACAATGCGCTTTAAAATTCGCGAATATGTCTGGACTGGCCGACACACAAATATTACTAATTTTAGAATAACGAAAGATCGTTATTATTGATAAGTATGTATGTAAGTGTGGATACTCAGTTGGTACAACCCATATCGAATATAAGTTTAACTTCTCAGTGACAGATTGATGACGCAAAACAAATTATTTTCGATTCCTGATGTACATACATAGAATTTTAATGCAAAGGAAAGTCCGCTGCTAAGCTGTATGCTTAAGAAATAATTAACAATGCCAAATTTAAATTCAAAACTTGTTTATCTGTTATATAATATATATATATATATATAGGTTAAAATATTAATTAGAATATAGTCCTTTCTATCTATCTGTATTTACGATTTGGTTTTAAAACAAGACAAAAACATCAAAAGTTTTATTTACTTTTCCATCGTTAAGTATAATCGCTAAACGTATTAAATAATATTATTATTCGTTCCGTATTTTAACTAAAAATGTGTATTGGAATTTGTTTATTTATTATTTTAATAACAAAACGTGATCAAAGCTATTTCACAATAATTCAAAGAAAATAATTTTCTACAGAGCGTGATGACTTGAACAACAATAAATCAGACTAAGAATTTCTTAAGAAATGCTTTCGATTAAATGATTTTTTATTTGTCTTACAGAAATATTAATATCCTTTTTTTTTAATTTGGATCGTAACCCTAACGTCGCGTTACTGAATGGAAATTCGTTGATTCTTAAAAAAAAAAAATCATAAAATCATCTATAGTTACGTGAATTGCTTAGTAAGGTTTTATTGTTATAAGTATTTAATAGTAATCAAATAAATTTTATTATATTTTTATCATCGAAAGGCAATTAACGATTAACATAACCGCAGTCAATAACATAAGTGCCTGTAATACATACTATACTGAGGTCACTGCAATTACATTTTATCGTATACTAAAAAAATTCAACAAGGTAAGCGATACCACAAGTGTATGATGAACACTTTGTAGAAGTTATACGTTGTGATGAACAGCCCTCCCGCAACCGAGATAAATAAATAATGCGTTAAGTCCCTGTCTTTGAAAACGCACGCTAAGAGCCCATCATTGCACGCAATAATTCCTCTGGTATTTTTATAAAGGTCACATGTGAATAACCCGTCTTCATAAAAACAAATCAACTTCGTTAGTTCATTGCCGCCGATAATTACATATAAAAAAAGACAAAAGCCGGTTCCTATGTTACAATTTTTTCTACGTATGACATAGTATTGCAAGACGGGTGTCATGGCGCTGATGGAATTGCGTATTCATAATATGAAAATTGGATGTATGATTCAGCAATTATTTAAGTCACAAGGTCAGTGTTTTTATTGTTACATCTGTTGAAAAAAATATATTTATTATTTAAGTTAATATTAATATTCGTGTTAATAAATTATTCAAAGAAAATATAAAAATATTTATTTTCTCTTATACAAAAATTACTTTAAAACCATTTAAGGGATTTGGGGTATTTTTAGTTGTGAGTTTTTCTAAAAATAAAAGCATAATTTAAAATATACAAATAAAAATAAAACTGCATTATATGGGCACAGACCTGCCAGTATTTTTTTTAATACGTCAAAAGTTGCGTCAAATCTTAGATAAGAGTAAAATATCTAAGACTCATATTTTACTTTATATACCCAGTGCTCAAGTTAACAATTTAAATTAATTGTAATTATAAATATTTTTTTCATTAAAGTAATACAATTAAATTACATATTGATTTGCAGATTTTATTGTAAAATCCGAAAATAAGAGTGTTCTCCAAAAACTCAACCATTGCTGTTTTATATTTGAAATTAATTTCTTTCCAAAAAGAATGCATCAAAATTCATCTCTCGGGTGCACTTAATTATAAATAAAAAAGTCATGTTCGATTTCTATTTATGGCGTAGTGACGTATGGTCTTGTTAATACTGAGATCTTGCAGCGAGTATAAAATTGCGTAAGTGTTTTATTGCAACTTGAAGGTTGGCTTGAAACTGGTTCTAGAAGATTCCCTTACAGCACCTGTGCTGAACTACATTCTTGTGGGCTGATTTTTTGAAATAAGATAGTATTTGCAAGTAATTGCCATCGAGGGTAAGAGGGGAGGAGTGCGATATAGAGCCCAAGGGAAATTACCGTGCATGATATTGCCAGATAATTGCAGACTATAACATCTCTCTTAGCAAATAGATCTTGAATGGATTACTGCCTACGTAGCGTTCAATTATATTATTAAAAACTCGTTACCCATCTGTAAACGCACTATTAGCTATGTAAAAGCCTCCATTTTAAGTGAGCAGGATCATTTCTAAGATAAAGAAAATGTTCGTGTGCGAATTCTCCACATGCATTGATTGCAATGACGATTGTGTGAAAATATTTCCATATAAAAACAGTCCATTACATAAATATCTTAATTGTATAAAATCGCATCAATTATTGCATGCTGTTACCTACTCATTCACGGTCAAGGTTATTTATTTGCATCCATAAACTAATTATTAAATATAATTACATATATAGGTAAAAAACACTTTTAATTGTCATAAATGATTGGTATATCACTCGTGTTTTTCCCGTGAATTCACTTGTGTTTGAAGATCATCCGTAATCTCAAGTTAACTAATCTATAGCACACGAAATAACATAATAATATTCGTAGAATAAATAGTTTATGGCTTTATAAGCATTTAAATAATACATTTACAAGGCAAATAAATTATGCCAGTTCTGCATTAAATTATTGTTGTAACTTTGTACTTTGTAGCTTTTGTTTAAGCTGAATAAATATCTTCACTTCTAAGGTTCTTTAATACAAATCTATAATAATATACATGATTTCCTGAAGTTGGTATTTTACTAGCCCTGGAGTCGAAAACGAACAGTAGGCTTACCCCCAATTCGCATCATTATACTTCATACCTACACACCGAAAGTTAATTGCATGAGAAACGGTAAACGCTTTGTATTGTGACAATGCAAACTCGTTCTAAGCTTACAGGATAAACCTTTACTTTGACGTATACGCTGGTTGAGCACTCGTTACACGAAAAAAACTTTTTTCGTATTTATTTTTTACTAGCTTAAGAAGTCCAATGACCAGGTTTCACGCAAGACTAGTATATGATTTTTTATAAACGGTTTCTCCTAGTAGTTTAATAAAAGATAAAAATGTGGGAAACGAATAGTATATCTATTTGAATACATATTTATACCCATGTGTTACTCAACGTGATGAAATATATAGTCTACAATAATTACAATGTAAATTTTATGATCGCATTAACACCGGATATTACTTTAATTGTTTATTATTCCTATGAACGATGGTCATCATTGTTCACATTCAAAATGCGTGACTAATATTCTGATGGCGTCTCCAAAGTCCGGTTAAAGTTCAAAAAGCCATTTTGACATGACCTTGAGCAGAAGTTACCAATTATTCGGTTACCCGTAAAAACATTTAAATTTCTGACAAAACTTACATTCGACAATTTAATTACCTCTGCTCACGGTTTTATTGTTAAAAGAAATAAATGTTACAGATTTTGTAACTGCGGATGTCGATTTTAAAGACAAAATATATCTTCCTTGTTGTTCTCATTAGATTACTGGACAAAAAATTGTTAAATTGTAATTATGCAAATATCGCTAAAATTATGTAAGCTAGAACGAATGTTTGGCCATACGTAATAACTTTTTTTATAAACACAGACTATAAAAACAATTGGTGGTCTATGTAAGGTTATACAAGTGTCTCTTTGAGACAATTAAAACGTCCTTTTTCTTACGGGGGTTATTTCGTAGGATGGTATTGTAGCAGAAATGTTTTAAATTACTATTACCTTGAAGACGATTAATAATTTTTTACATTAAATACAAAATGTACTTTTATGATTTTCTAACAATATTTTAAACGAGTTTTATATTAAATAGCGTCTATACATATATCACTTAGTGCTTTTATATTTTCTTATCAAGTAAAAAAATCATACAGTTTTAGAAGCAATAGTTAAAAATTGTTCTTTAAAAATCTCTTTTATTAACTATTTTTCAGAGATCCTATAAAAAAAATATAGTTATACTACAAATAGTCTAGTCTAGTCTTCTTAAAAAAATATTAACAACAATTTGAAACACACAAATGATAGGAATTTTTTTTTTTATTCCATTTTTAATAAATAGATCAACCCTTGTTAATTTTCGGAACATTATATGCAGATGTTCCCAGACCGCTTGATTTTCATTTCTCTAGTATAATATATTAATTGAATAAATTATGTTTTAATAATTTCGTATTTCCTTAATACTTCGTACCTTGACCCCACGTGTTTGCTGGATACCGTAATTTTCCAGCCGGATCACGATTTTCATGCAGGCATGCCTGTCTATCATTACACGATGACTTCATAATGTTTTAAAAACATCAAGTATTATTTGCGTCTCTAATTCTTTGGAATATACATTTCCTTTTTAATTATTATATAATATATATCCTGATTGTTTGTACCGATCGCTAAGGAGGTTTTATATTCGTCCGCCTAGACATTAACATTACATTTATTTCTTTATGCAGCCTAATTTACTAGGAACATTTAAGTAATTTATTAGTATGCGTCAAATATATAGACAGTGAAAGTCTTTTGTGAATAATTTTCTATGTCAAGTCTGGTATTTATTTGCTACGAAAATTTTATACTGAGAAGTAGCAAAACTGATGAATGAATATGTATGCTCATGAGTAAATATAACTTTAATTTTATTCGTTGCTAATAAAGAAGATATTGCCATTTCTGTAAAAGGATAAAAATGTATCTTGGTATAACGAGATGCTATGCAAATATCTTTTTCTACATTCTTATTACCACCTACAGGTTTACACTTAAATTATTTTTCATATTTGCTATACTAGTTAGACTGTACTTATTTAATTATTACCTTAGATTGATCGTTTAGTGTGAACGACCGAAAGCAAACGGTAAAACTATTGTAATTTGTCAAACGACAAATTTGTGTTAGAAAATTATTGGAAACCGTTATCTAACGTCCCAAAAAAATAGAACATTCTCACTTAAGGATTCATTAATCAACTAAACTTATAGAATATGAAGCAATAAAATCATTATGAATATTTTCTTTATCGACAATGATGAATATGACAAATAATTCCATTCATTAATCAATGAGAGGCTATGATATTTTTGAGCCGAATGGCTCGTGTCAAAAATACATTTATATTGAAAAATATTCATAGTTAACAATAGATCTGTATCCAGAATCAACGTCCAAATGGAGTTACCAAGTACAAAGCACTTCTTTATAAAGCATTTCTATTCTTAACATTCCCTTATACTTTATTTTTCCTTAAGTAATTTCTGTTTTTGTCTTGCTCTCTGTGAATAAAAAAATAATACGCGCAACATATTTTTGTTTCTAAAGAATTAAATGTGGTATGAAATCTAAATAGTTGTATTTAAAATTCCAAGACCTTATTAAAAGTCAATTTATTAAAAAAAATTAAAGATCTAGTAATGTATCATCGAAGTAGAAGATACAAAGTCCTGTTTATGTCAAAAGTATGGATTAAATACTTTATCTAAATCAATCCAGCAATCATGTGATTAAGCAACTTTACGAGCGGAAGCTTAAAGATGCTATCTCCGTTCCGGTGATTCTGTTATCATTTTGCAACCGATACTCGTACTTTCTTATTGTTCGGTTTTAATTGTTGTGTGAATCGAATGTAGTTCAATGTTAGTTAAACTATTTGAATAATTCAGATGTAATCTTCTATATTTAAGTTAACTTTATTACTTCATTCTCTCATTTTCAAGCTATTGAAAAGGTTTTACACTGTAATTTGTAATAAATATAAAAAATAAAAAACCCACGGCATCGTAAAAACAAATTGATCTGGTATTAATTTTGCAGATGTAATATTTAATAAGGCATTATAAAATTTATAGTATTTAATTGACCCTTTAAAATATTTTGCAAAACTTAGTAATCAATAAATCACGTACTTTATAACAAAGATAAATTAGCAAAATAGGATCATTCATTTTATTACATTGTTGTATTAAATTTATTGCATATTTCAAACAATAAGAATTCCTTGATATAACTATAAGAAGTTAGTAAATTCAACATTGATGAAACTAATATGGTGACAGTATTAAAACACCAATTGTATGTATTTATCATATGATTTGATTTTTGCTATTACCTGTTTATTGTATAGCATAAATACGCAAAACTTTTGTTACAAATATTTTTGGAAACGAATGTCATTGACGGGGATTACTGCCTACCCTAAATTGAAGTAGGTTGTAATATCGGTAAAAATGATTTCATTGTCGAAAAAAATTGCGGCTGAATCCAGAAGTATAAAATTAAAGATTATTTTTTTTATTATAAAGTCGTAAACATTAGTCATAAACACATCCGAACACACTTTTTATGACAATACAACTTGTAATTTAAATTTTAACGATACAATAAAACGAAACGGTTCTAAAATAATAAATTGTACAACATTATTGTTATCTAAAAAGTATGTATAACTTTGTTTGTTTTTGAAAATGATTATTAGATCGATGTTTTGAATAGACATTATTAAGTATCGTACAGTTAAATCAGGTTCATAGACACTAGATATAGGCCACAGATCAGCTCGACTACAATATACTCCTTGACTTAATTAGAGATATTGTAAGCTATTTTATTTTAGTGTCATCAAATACAGACAATAGTTGTTGCAGACAAAACAAAAATTTCGACAAAAGTATTATAATAGAAAATAGATGTTAAAGAGATTGAGCATAGCAGTAGACTATAGACCAATGAAATCCTCCTAAGTATGTAGAACTTGTATTACAATACATAGAACCTAATATACAAATCTAACAGCATCTAATAGCAATCTACTTCAAAGTATTTCAAACTGTTCGTATGAAATGAAAAGAAACAAGTTAAACGTTCAACATTTGATGTTAGTGACGAAATAAAGGTATTAAAATAAAAAAAATACCATTTTGGACTGTAATGAACAAAGCTGTGATTGTTACTTTGATGCCTAATTAAGAAAACAAAAAGGCAAAAAACCCTTGTAACGCATGAAACAAAACATCCTTATTTAGTACGTGTTCCACGATAACAATCTCATAATTATAATTTCTGGATTTAGGAGTTCATTGAACTCTCGGTGGGCGTGCCAATACCTATTTATGATGACGCAGCGCTTGATTTGCGAGGTCTTAAATATTCTCATATCCTAACTTCTGTTTGCATTGTGTTTTTGTTTACCACCGTGTAATTTTTACACATCAAATTAACACGTATGACCCTATTCCATATAAAATGATAAATTTTAATTGATAATGCAATATCATTTGTATTCCATTGTGAGTTTATTTATAATTTTTTACAATTAGTATGTTTTAAGATTTATTATATTTTATTTGTCGTTTGTACCTAAATCAACGTGTACACAGATTTATTACACGCTAAAATAATTTAACATTTCTTATTTTTAAAAACAATGATGTAAGTAAATGTTTTACAAAGTTCCAGATATATTGTATCAAGTTATGTTAGGTACTTGTAACACCGGCTTTATCCCGGTTAGGGAACACTTTTATTTTTATCCAACGCTCATTTGTAAGATGTCCTTTTTTATTTAACAATATTGATTTCATGTATTGTGTTGCTATATTATAATAATATTTTAGAAACACAGTTAAAATAATTCGTGCGTTTGTAGGTATATGGATTTTTTAATATGGACTTCTTCTTTCGATATTTAAAATGTTATTTTTTAATTATTATTTTTTTCGTCATAACAACGCTCAGTTTGGTAATATTGTGATATAAATAAACATTTGATAGTACTCCATCCTGTGATAATCTATATATTTACTTTATCTAGTACATCTTCAGTAAGATAGACATACATTCGAGATCAGTACCGTTGATGCGTGTTGAGAATAATGATAATATTTATTACATTTGGGAGAAATAGCGGATTCTTGGCATTGAACTTGGCAGGGACCTACTTGGCCTTGCATCCAAATATGCCATTACCGGTTCGAAGGCAATGTATGGATATCGTATTTAGGTACAAGATCAGAAAAGATTTCACTATATTGTATTTCTCCGTCTATTCTTATATTTGTCCTATATTCAATTTATATCTCAAGTGTCCAAAGTGTCCAAACCTTTTGCGTCTAATTAAACAACTAACATGTTTAAATTCATCGTCATTCATTTAAATTCCATCGATTTATTATCATTTTTAAAGGAACAAAATTTATCTTTACAAGCATATAGATATATGTGATGGAATATCGTTGACTCTTTTGCTAAAATTAGATTTTAATCTTAAATAAAATACCTCCTTTCTCGCAAAATGTGACACTTTTTTTTTTGTTTTTGTTTCAATTGATTTGGTCCTAATGATGATTAGGACATAAAAATCTCAATTCCACTTTGACTACCTCTCATATAAAGGTAATTAAAAAAATAGTAGATACTTATAATGCCGAAAGCTTTATTAAAGAAATATTTGAAATAATGAATTTCGGACAATGTATTTAATTAAAGTATTTAATAACCATGCATTGAACAATTATTTTGCAGTGTTAATCATAGGAACTGGGGATCACATTAGTATTTGTGTGAACTTTGCTACTTTTGAACATTAGACTCTCGATTACTTTTATATACGACTTATGCAACCACAAAATTATTTACTTACAGTACGTTATTAATATACATTAATTCTCATTAGCCATAATTCTGAAACATGATCTGGTTAAAACCAAAAAAGGATTAGAACGAAGCCGTCCCCTGCTGGCTCCGGTTCGGGAATGTGCTCGACTTATAATTCATTACTCCATACCTTTATTTTGATATAATTGTTGAATTACGACATAATAAGAATCCTTATTAACGATTTACTCCTAAGAGTATATTACTTTCGATGTATGTTTCTCATACAAAAACTTTAATATAACTAATGCGCTCAAAATAAAATAGCGTTGTTATTACATTTTTCTCAGTTCAGTTCTCCAACTGCCCCTTGTCTCGGAGAAAAGTACTATACCGCTCAGGTATTCAGGACTCCCAGGGATAGGCCCAGAACGTTTTAGCTATGGTTTGACGAGAAGCCGCCTGCCTGAACCCAAATCTCCTTCAGAATTCAGTTGTTCACAAGTTATTTCACCAGTAGTCGATCGCCAGAACCCTGGTTTCCCTTAAATGGTATCTTTCGCTATTAACGGCAATTATTTATCTAGTATTAACTGTATATTTTTACTTTTGACTGTATATTTTTCACTCGGACAAGGATACTTTGTGTCTCATATAATACATATACAAATATTATAACCAACGTATACGTTTTCATATTTAATTACGCGTTTTATGTTTATCTGTGTGTTACAAATTTACATCATCAAACTACATCCAATGAATTTACCGACTCTCATTCAATAACACGTCCATATGGATGAAAACTTATGAATGGAATCTATTAACACTCCGTATATAGTAAACATAGGGTAAGCATTCAGCCTTTGCGTGAAATTATGAAATACTTGCTTCATATTGCACATATTACCCTTACATTATCTTGGTTTCTTAGAGACGTGTAGGAATGAAGAATAATATGATTTTAATGTATATTAATCGTCATATGTACTGACAATGCTTAGAAATCATCCGATTTTAGTTAGAATTATATAAGTAAAGCGAGAAATAATAAAACACTGTAAAACATTTAACTAAACCGCAGGTTAACCGCAAATCCTATGTATCTTTTAAGTTTTTTTTTTAAACATGACCATACACAGCTTAAATAAGAAGTCATTAGTTATTAAGTGATGCCTAATTTTAAGGTAAAAGAAATTTATACGCTTATGCTTATTTTTAGCTCATGCTTAAAAATATTTCTCAAACCACGTGAGAAACCTTTTTTTACCTTTAACGCTCATCTGATTTTCAAGGGTAAGTACCTAATACTGGGAGCAAGAGTTATATTGTACCAAAACTACATATTATCATAAAAAAGGTAATTAAAGTTTCTAAGGGTAATATTATTATAAAAAGGTTGCATTATAACAACATAATAGGTTTTGAAGTAATAAAAAAATATTATTATTTCGTAAAGAATAATTCACAATTTAGTTTCCCCGCTGGCTAAGAAATACCTTCACTTTATAATGAACTTCTAAAAGTGTGGAAAATATGACTATCATAGTTCAGATATTTAATAAGTATGCTCACCCCACATTTGCATTATCACACGACATATAATTCGTTTCCCGGTTCTATCCCATAACTTTTATATTTATAAATAAAAACTTTTCATTCTCCGTATTTTGTGAGGCGACGTGAACTTAATATAAGCACATTGAAAGCTTGCTATTTTGAAGTACCAAATTTTACACTTACAGGGCACTTACGAGTACATTAGATATATGTGTCCACGTGACTCTGAGGTAGCTCATCAATTATACAAAAAGTATTAAAAAAAGTTGGATTAAATTTCGCCTGCACGTAGCTATAACACTGAGATATTTCATAAATATATGTACGTATGTCCTAACAAATACTCGATGGCGAAGCCTCGACTAATTACTAGCGTTACTTCTAGTTTCCTTACGATAGTTTTCAAAAGATTAAAATTTTTTTTTAAATAAAAACTTCCGTTAAATTGAAAACGGATGGTTTGTGTTTATAAAGATTAAACTAAGGGTCGAGATACAAGATACGAAACTGGTTCGCTGGTATGCAATATTGACGATTCCATATGACATCTTTGTGTCCCGAGTCTAGGGATGGGTTTTATAAATAGATTTTGTATTAAAAAAACATGTTAATATTACCCGTTCGAGTACCGCGACGTTATCTTCTGCACCTTATTTTTTTAACCTCGTGTTGTTTTTTTTTTTTTTAAGAACCGTAGTTTATTTATGCCTTAAGTATATTTTAATACAGACATGTTTATGTAATAAAGAATGATATTACTTACTTATCTAGACGACATAAATAACTTTTATATCTCTAAAGCATACGTTACAAATCTTCTCATATAAATCTTGTAAAATCAACGCAATAGTGGGTTTAATTGTAATTTTATGGTAAAATATTTTGAAATAGTTTTTATATAGTTAAAAAAAGTTATACTAATATGATATGTTAATAATAGGGAAATAAAAAAATGGAAAAAAAATAGCTGAAAATGAAGTATTAAATCGCCAACGTAAATTTAAAAAGTTGTGTCTGTTACTTAGGATACCTAATTGCCAACGTGACAAGAAGATCAATCATCGGATGGAAGAAATTCATCCAATTTAAAAAAAAATACTTTTAAGATATTTTTTAAAAATTTTACAAAATTTTTAATCGAAAGAATTTTCAATATTAGCAATTCTTTAATTTAAAATATATTTAAGTGTTAAATAATTTACATTTGATAATGAATACTTTTATTTACAAAACATATTTAAACATTAATCATAATTAATGATTTTAAACTGACTCTGTATAGAAATGCGATTATATTTTATCTCGGAATCTCGAGTTTTGAAACCTGGCACTAAAAACCTACCTACTGTTTACGTACGTGGGACCCTTAATTTTGAATTGGATTTTAATTAAGCCGTCTGGGAATATGATTCAAAATATACATTGTTCATTACCTAATAGTTATTTTTTATTGCCAATGGGACAAAAAATACGATTTAAATTATATGCAAATAATGACTTGGAAGAAATCAAGTTATCTGTATACTGTGTATACTAAATACACCATAAATAGTACAATTAGTGATTGGCATATATGATTAAATTCAAAATCTCATTATAATAACATACAACATGCTACACGAACAGATATAATTTTAACATTGAGATCAAGCTAAGACCGACTTTTTGCAGCCAATCTTCAAATAATAGATCATTGAAACCACAACACGACTTCATGACTCACACAGGTGAAAGATTGCTTTTTTTTCTTTTGCGGTGAGAATTTTAAATTATGAGATTTTTGAACGCCGAGAAACCATTGCTCAAATTATTTTCACGCTGTCGTACTTTATTAGGCTTAGGTATTATCATAAATTAGTTATTTATAATTTAAAAATTATATAAATCTTTCAATTATTTATTCCTTTTTTAATTCACAATTTACGAATATAGTTTATTTTAATTTAAATGTAGATATTCTATACGTATCTTCTAAAAAACGAGGGAATTTTTTCCAACAAGCGATTTATCTCTCAACAAGCTCCAGGCGGTAGCAATAGAATTAACATGAATCGTGCACTTCCAAGTGCTATCTACTTAATTATCTATTCTTTTCTCTAATCGCTTACAATTACATTTCCTAGTGATTGAATTACTGTGATTAAGCTTAGGAAAAGGTTTAATAGAATACAAAAGTAATGAAACCAAAATTGTTTATACATTTGCATTATGTACATATTTTAAATAAAATTTAAAAAAAAGTTTTACTATAATGATAACGTAAATTTTACTGAAAAAAGATTTAATTAATTATTCATTTCTATATCTAATTATAAAGAAAAAAGTAGAAAAAAAAATCTAATGGCTTCTCTTTAGAAAACAATGTTACCGCGACTGTCAAAGCCATTAAACCTAACAGTATTATAAAAAATATATTTTTTTTTTCATATAAAGAAATAAATATAAATATAACAATAATTTTTTACATTCATACTTATTGTTATTTCCAAAATATTTTAAAGAAGCTACTTACCGCAGTTAAATCTGGACACAATTTATTTAAAATAATATAATTATCACTTATATCACAATATATAAAAATAATTATATATATATATATATTTTTTTGTTAAACCAAATTTATTTTTTAAGATCTAAGTTTAAACAATTTGAAACAAAACTTTCCCGCGCTCGCGCTGCTATGAAAATGGCTGGTAGTTAGGGGCTGTGCGTCCTTGCGTTGCAAACAAGGCCTTTGGCTATGTATGGACTCGCGGCCACGATCCTACGCTTCTTATACTCATCGTACCAACATTTAACACTGACTTACAAGCGATATTAATAGTCCAGATGCTGGATAACCAATTAGCGGAGTTTTTTACTCGGGGCGAGATTATCTGTGATTTTTTTAACTCGTTTATTTAACTGACATTGTTTAGCTACAGTCATATAGTAGAGTTTTATTTTTCACTTCGAATACCCTAAGGTGGATACGGTCATTGTCAATAGTGATAATAAATAACAATTTTAAACGTATTTTATTGCTTTCTAAAATTTCGCAATAAATAACTACCTAGATATAAATTTAAATAATCCAATGCACTATCAAAAGACTGTTTATACGTTACGTAAGTAAAAAGATAGGTGCAACGAAAATATTTGATCTTTATTAAACTACTAAAATTCATTGGATATTCTATTCCTTTGAAACATCACATTATTTTGCAATTGTATATATAAAAATAACTTAATACTTATTTGCAATATTCAAATATTTTAATTAAAACCAATAAGAAAAGGAAATAAATATATATCGAGAATCTAATCAGTGAAATGTAGGTCGTAAAGAAAAATGTTTATCCTTAAACTTTGTTATGTACCGTTACGATAAAGCTTTGGTAATTTTTGTCGCTATCATTCAAATACAAGAGAGTGTTTTATTTCATTTGATTACAGAGATTTTTTCATTAACGACGTACAACATAAAACATTTTGTAAATAATGACACCTTTAAAATTATTCGTTTAGATAACACAAAAACAGTTGTTAAAGTTTCGGTTTTCCGATTCAGATATGTAACCTTTTTTAGACAGCAAATGTGACTTTACTTATTCTAATTAAACTATAAAATTGTTTAATTTACGTCTCGTTTTTAATTATAAACTAGTTAAATGCTAAAAAAGTCTAATAATGCTTTTTTCGCATGTAATGGCTTCCTTTGGTTGTTTCCTAGTATATTTTTTTCATCTCATTATTCACGAATACAATTATGATTTTATTTTTCCTTAGACCGAGCAATTACAACATCCTTACATTAATATACCGGTGCATACTGATCCGTACATATAGTGTATCTCAACATAAATATGACTATAACATAATAGAATAAGCCACAATCATTTGAATGAGACAATGAATGAATTGTTGATGAATCTTGTTGATAACTCCTTAGTACTTACTACGATCTTTGATCGCATCTTATTGTGACGTAAGCATTTCAAAAAAAGTAGGTTAATGTAACTTAATTTTAATATCGTAAATGCACAAGAATGTAATTCTGTATTCTGATACACAAGCAAATTCATAATTATTCCTATAATATATTATTTTATTATTTATATGAACATTAAAAATATATAAATTTTACCAAACGTATCATTATAATTTCATATAAGCATTCGGTTACTCTTACGTTTAATAAATGGTTAAAGTCTAAACGTCACACCAATATCATAAAATTTTATAAATAACGAATGTACAAAAAATTCAATTTACTTTCGAATGTAAGTACTGTCGGCATTCAAACTGTTTATTGTTGACCAAAATCTATGTTAGTGGAATCGTTTGCAGATTTACATTAGGCGAATACATTGTGACGCATATCAGGAACAATCCGTCAAAATGTTAGGTTTTGGGGACGATGGTGTGCCGTACATAGTAAATAACGGATCAACCTTGACTCGAGCTAACCTCAACGCTGGCCGATTGCTTTTAAACAGGATAAACATAAAAATTCAGTGAAATTCGCCGGTCAACGACTGCACATATTAGAGAGTGTTCCAATACAGTACTATTAGGTGTTTTTTTTATAAACGATGTATCACAAGCATTGTTTCTGATTTATTTTTATAAAAACTTCAAATAGTTCCAACTCAGTTTTTAAGGCTTTGAAAAATCGTACATCTATCGGATTAAAATTTGTACCACTAACAAAATAAAAAAAAAAAGTTATATCTGAAGAATTTTATTCTATTTTTTTTTTTATTATTTACTGCAGTTACTAGAACATAACATGATACAACAGATCAAGAAAATATTCAATATGTGTGTACATATCGTACATTATAAAATATAAGTATGTATATGAATAATCATTAATATATATATAATTTTACTGATGTTCATAATTTTTTATTATTATCTATTAATAGATATTATTATTTTTTAAATAGAAAGATCAAGATTTTTTTTCCGATAGACATCTTATAGTCTCAAGTCAACAAGAATTATATGAACTATCAACTGTTGTGTATATCGGTAAAGAGTCTAACAAATATTCCTAGTTATTTAAGGTTAAGTACTTTTTTAATTACCCACCTCTGTTACACTGAGTAAATAATTCACAGCTCAAATTAGTTTTTTTACATTTATTATTAAGTGTAATAGATGTAACCATCAAAATATGAGTTTCAATGGTAATCTTCGAAACTGTCCGGCTATTGGGGTAATATAATTTCATAGGTCTCCAGGTAAGATATATAGGGTTTTCCATTAAGGGCGCTTGATCTTTGAAATGCAAAAAAAAATACATGTAGGAAAGATATTTGCGAAATTTTTTTTTTATTTGGAAGGTCTATCGACCCCATTATGTATGGAATATGACATCATTCAAATGACCGCCACGGCTTCGGTTGGTGGCGCGCACACGAAAGGTCCAATTTTCGATGACTCTGGCGCACAAATCGGGCTGTATTTGATCGATGGCGTGGCGTATGTTGACTTTGAGGGCATCGGTGGTTTGCGGCTTGTTGGCATAGACCTGCGACTTAAGAAAACCCCACAAGAAAAAGTCCAGCGGGGTCAAATCGCACGATCTCGGTGGCCAGTTCACGTCGCCTCCGCGCGAGATGACCATGTCCAGAAATTGCTCGTGCAGAACTTCCATCGTAGCGTGTGCTGTGTGGCACGTAGCGCCGTCCTGTTGAAACCACATGTTGTCCAGATCCATATTCTCGATTTCAGGCCAAAAGAAGTTGGTTATCATCGACCGGTATCGCTCACCATTGACGGTGACGGCAACACCATTATCGTTTTCGAAAAAATACGGACCAATCACGCCTCCGGCCCAAAATCCGCACCAAACAGTCACTTTCTGCGGGTGCATTGCCACTTGGTGAACCTCGTGTGGATTGGTCTCGTCCCAAATACGGCAATTTTGCTTGTTGACATAGCCATTCATCCAAAAATGCGCCTCGTCGCTGAAGATGATTTTTTTGCCAAAATCGGCGTCAACTTCCAACTGCTCTAATGCCCAGTCAGCGAACACACGGCGCTGTCTATGGTCATTAACCTTGAGCTCTTGGGTCAGCTGGATCTTGTACGGGTGCAGGCTCAAGTCACAACGCAAAATTTGCCAAGTTGTCGTCTGCGAAAGGCCGAGTTCCTGTGCGCGACGCGGAATTGACTGCCGCGGGTTTTCGAGGACACTGTCGCGCACAGCGGCGATATTCTCGGCAGATCTCGCGTTACGTTGACGCACGGGAACCGGCTGATTGTTAACTGACCCGGTTGACTCGAATTTGTCCACCAATCGACGGATAGTCGACTCGGCAGGACGATCATCGCGACCGTAAAACGGGCGAAGTGCGCGGAACGTTGCTCGAACTGAAGACCCATTTTCATAAAACAATTTTATGATTTGCACGTGCTGCTCGACACTGTAACCTGCCATGGTGGTTTGGGAGGACGGAATGAATATAACACACTGCATTTGACAGCTGTCACTCAAACAACATGGCCGCAATCAGCTGTCAAAGTTCAAGCGTCCCTATTGGAAAACCCCATATAAAATCAGATTTCATACTAAAACGAAAGTATAATTATAAGTTTAGGGTTGCCTCTCTTAATGTATATAGGCAGGGGGTAGCAACCGTCATAAGTGCCTGGCGATGGATAACGAGATTACTTAAGTTACACCGAAGAAACTATTAAAAAAAATTGAGTTTTATATGTACTTTAATGAGAGTAAAGTCCTATTTTAGACACCTTTATTACCTGTTACCTACCCAAACCTCATAGTCGCTGATCGTTCTAACTTGTACAGAGACATGTAGAGAGAAAAATTCAATTTTTATAAAATACTGATGTTCTGGCCGTTGCGGGCCTTTGGGCTATAAAGAAATACGTGAAGTATTTGCTATTTTTTTTAAGAAGATTTGTAGATGATAAATTAAAGCTACCGTATGTTTTTAAGCATTTACCTCTAAATAAAGTTAAAAAAAATCAGTATAATATACCTAGTAGACCAAAAGAGAAAGAAAAGATTTTCTACTTCGAACTGTTTGTCAAACTGTTTTAATCTATTAGTTCATAGTATTCATATTAGTCATATTAGTTAATATAAAATATATGAAATATTGATTTTATTTATGTCATTATTGTTGCAGGTCCATGTTAATATAATGCGAAGACTTCGGAAGGCGTGATAATAGATAGAACCTCAGTGTCACACAACATTATTTTTTCTGTCAGCGTTATTCAATTTTGATCATTATAGAGCGAGCGAAACAAAATCCATTAAGATTGCATTAATATTTTTTTTATATAACATGTATAAGGATACGTAAAAATAATAATAAAAAATTGTGAAATAATAACAGATCAACTGATATACAAAGTCATTATCTGAGCTTACAACAATTTAAATATTTCTTACTTTAATCCTTTGAGTAGGTAACTTAAAATAAAACGTTTTTGACAAAAACATATTTTGTCTTGATTGTAATTAAATTTTAATTTTATCACCATCATTTAATGATATGTCTTTGAGACGATAATAATATGTAGGAATTTATTGTATCATTACACATTGTATAAATAAAGTCGTTATTCACGCTTCTTGATGACAAAACAATGTCATACTCTAGTTTTTTCATTAAATAATACATAAATTTATAAATATGTATAAACGTTACCCGTTTATCATTTTAAGTTTTATACACTCATGAAATAACATTCAACAAAAAGAATTCATAAATTATTAAGTAATATTTCTAATTGCATCTTTTATACATAGTACAAATGAACGCAAGCGTTTCTAGTAGGTATCTAATAAAAAGCAAATTTTAAACAAACTATTACAGATAATATGTATATATATATATATTATCAATTTCAATTTTGGCCATAACAATAGTGAACCCAATCAGTTATCATTTGAATGTTAAAAGTCCAGTCAAAAGATTATAACAGATACAAAACAATCTTACAAGAATGACAGTTATTTACAATGATACATTAACGCGATATTCAATATGGCTCAGTCGTGATTTGTCAAATAATGTCAACGAACTCTTGCCATACCTACTTAGGTATCTAATGATATTTGTTTACGTCGCATATCAATCAGATTGCGCGCTAATCGTGTTCAGGAATATATGTAACCAGTTAAGTATCCATTTTAAAATATTTTTTTCATAAATTTAACGTTGTTTTTATATATATAATTATTATTAATTTTAACATAATCAGACAAAAAACATAGAACTGAAATTATTAGACGAGTACCTAAAAATATTTATTTCAGATTCATTTAAAATGAATAAATTGTTGATAAGACCTTTCTTTGTATCTTTTTTCCAAAGTGTAACTTAAAATTAAATGTATCTTTGCCTTTTTATCGACATAAATAAATTGATGACTGTACTTTAAGCTTAAAATTATTCTCTTATATTCTGATTGGGCACTGATTTAAAACAGTTTAACTACAAGTTGATACATAATTATTTCAATGAATGGTAGGGTCTAAATACGGAAATACGTCATTTTTAAGCCTTAATAAATATTTAATGGGACAAAAAAAGAAATAAAGGTGAAAACCGAAAAACAAAATTAAACATAGTATGCCGAACTTAATGCGTTTTTTTTGGACTGTACTTGATTCAAGCCTTTTAAGTCACAGATTAATGTGAATCAGGTATTACTGTATGAAGATCCTTCCAAAGCTCTAATCTTTTCACAACCCCTATTATGTGTAGGGATACAGTTAAGATAATGTCAAATAGTGTAATATTAAGGAATATAATTCTATTGAAGCCATTATTATTTGTCATAAATTTTGTATTTTTTTTTTTAATTAAATAATTAGTCCATATTTAATATAAGTTAAATTGTTATTATAACTGCCTAGAAACGTGTGTGTGGAATTTTTCTCATACAGTTTCCGAAATCAAATAGATAGTCTGTCATAAATTTTATATTTTATCTGTGGCAGAACTAAATATTCGTTTCGTTGCCCTGAATACGTCAATGCAAAATTAATATTTTTTTATTTACCCGGAATAAATCCTGCTTACATTGTTCCATAGCCAAATTCTAAAAGAACAAAAACCAAAAAAAAACTGTTCCTAAACCTACTACAATGCCACGTGGTAAGATGACCAAAAATCTTAAAGTACTTAAGACCAATGTCGTTGAATGTTATAAGCAGTGTGCTTCTAACAACTTCATTAACCTGTTTTTGTTCTTGTTATAGGAAAGTATACCAACCACAAGGGTCGTAACCGTAAGTTTACGAGTCCCGACGAACTGGAGGAGCAGAGAAAGCAAGAGGAACAGAAACAAAAGCAAGTATATATTATTTAAAGTAATAGACCAACCTGTAGCTTCTGATATTCATACATAATTATGAGTCATCTAATAAAACTGAATCTTAAATACAAATACACTAACTAAAAACATGTAAAAACTATATAATGATTCAAGTAACAGCCTTTAAAAGATTATTATTTTTACCAACCTATATTTCTATTTGTATCATAATAAGGTTAGGCATATTTTATACAATGTTTTTAGTAAGAAAAATGACAAACACAAAATTTAAATAATTGGTAATATGATATAATAAGATGTTATAACTTCTAATATATATTTGATGTGACATAACAAAGAATGTAATATTCGTACAAATAATACTTATCATACTTTCAGATGGAGGAAGGAACATGGAGATGAAAGCTCTAGCGAAGAGGAATCAGAGGATACTAAATCGGGCTCAGGCAGCAGTGACGAAAGTGATTCCGACGACGAGGTACTTAGTTTTTGATAGTTATCGTAAATTTTTCTTTGTCCTAATTAAATGCTGGATTGATATGTACAATAGATATTCCCTATAAAGGTTAATCGCTAATATGTTATTTAACATTAAATATAAGTGACTAGTAGTATGCAAAATTCATTGATTGATAAATCTTTGCTTAATAGCACGCCAGCAAAACTTGATTGGCACATAACACACTATTAAACCGTTTTTAAATTAAGAAATACTTTAACTTATAAACATTTTCATTATATTCTTATGGATATTAATATAATTGTAGTATTCAATGAAACTATTAAATTTTTCATGTATGTATTGCGCTAAGTAGCAAGACTGATGACAGAGACAAATACAAATAAACTAATCTACCTATATTACACTTGACATCATATTATTATATTAACAATACCAAACAAGTATAAGTTATACATAACAATAATATATGTGATATAATATAATTATTAAAATTTCCCCAGCATCCCACCAAAGCGAAGGGAGTATCCGGCCTAATTGAAGTAGAAAATCCCAACAGAGTAGTTAAGAAAAATAAGAAGTTATCAAATTTGAATACTATTGGGGAAGGAGAGAAACCTCAGTTGTCCAGGTAAATTACTATTATTTATTTATTTTACAGTTAAACGGACTATATTTAAAGCTATTTGACGGTATAGAATTTTACTTAAAAATTAATTTAAAAAAAAAATGTTACATTATGTAATTGTCTTATTTAGAAGTCATATTATATGTGTTTTACACTATAGTCTGTTTAAAAATTATTGATAATTTTCAACGATTTTAGTTTAGCATCAAATGCTTTATGAGACAAATACAACAGAATAGTAAATGATTCTTAGGAACTTATTCTAATACATTATATGTTTCTTGACATTTAATACAGAATAGAAAATATATTATTAAAAAAGCCCTGGTCTGAATGAGATTTGAACCAAATGTACAGAATATTGCAGTTTACTTGTAAATAACTTGTAGGCAATTACATAATATGTATCTAGAGTTTTTATCTTCCTAGACTATATAGTTAAAGATTGGTTTTATGCTATCATATTATAAACAGATTATCCTTATAAGAAAATTATTCATTCTATTTTTGATGGATTTAAATGTTAAATGTGCAATATTGGTAATCAAAAAAAAAATAAAGCTGAAACTTCTACAGTATTTCATTGTTTGTATAATGCAGTACATACCTGGGTATTCCAAACTATGCACATATATCCAATGCCGACCATATACTTGGAGATGACACTTGTGTCTCCCATATATTGTACTGAATAACACTGTCACTTAATGCCCATATCTTATTAATTATACCATTCGTTATTCTTTATACGTTATTCTATTTTACTGGACAGATTTAAAAGTAGATTTCAAATATGATAAGTATTTTGATATATGATTCCTATTTTGGTAAAGACTTTGCTATAATTACTACTTAATATACAAATATATATATAAATTATATGATGATATTTGAATATAAATATAAAGAAGTTTGCATAAAATTGAAGATTTTATTCTAAAACAAGGCACATTTATTATTATAACATAATAATATTTTAATTATATTCTCACAGGCGTGAACGTGAAGAAATCGAACGCCAGCGGGCGGCTGCGGCGTATCAAAAGGCTCATGCTCTCGGCAAGACGGAGGAGGCTCGTGCTGATCTCGCCAGGCTGGCCATCATAAGACAACAGAGAGAAGAAGCTGCCAAGAGAAGGGAGGCTGAGAAGAAAGCAAAGGACGAAGGGCCCAAGAAGAGGTAAAGTATTATAGTATGTTATGTTAACAAAGGGCACAAGGACAAGGGGAGGGTACACTTTACTAGTAGCTTATATTAGGGAAGGGCACAAGAGGGTGTAATCATCTATAAGATTGTGTAAAGTGGTGAACTCTAGAGTTCTATCTAGTATTTATGGAGTCAGTGAAAAAATCTGGTTTCTCATAAATAGATATGTCCATTTCCTTCTAGATAGTCCATTTCCTTCTAGTAGATTGATTAAGTATAAGAGTAGTAATTTTCTAGTAAATTTTGATCAAATTAACAAATTTATAAAAATTTGTTTAGTGTGTTTAACTTAATATACTATAACTAAGTTCATTTATTAATATATGCTAACATATTTTTTGATTTATTTGACAGCAGTTATAACGGAGCTTTTAAAATATAACGATATTAAATATATAAAAATTTATTTCGCAGGTAGACAAATACTCCAAAATATTGAATACAACGGTCTTAATAGCAAGTCAACGGTTTCCGAATCCACAGATTCATAATATATCGTGATATTTGCTTTGAACATTGAAACAAGGGCTAAAAAAAACAAAAGTAACAACAACCAAAAAAAGAAATCGCTTAATTGACTTTATTTTTCGACGCAACAGATAACTCAAAAATATTCCTTATAATTAAATGTTAGTAACAATACAATCTGTCAATTTGGTAATACCTACCAACTTTTATATTAAAAGATTGCTCTTAAAATCTGTGTATGGTTGATATGAGGGGTGTTAGTTGGAATTTTTGTTGTTTCTGATAAATTTAATATCATTATAGGAAATGTGCAATTTTTATTACTTATTGATAACAATAATTGTAACCTTTTCAACAGCGCCATCTATGAAGTGAATGATTAAAACTGTTTGTTGATTTAATGTTGACGTACATTTGGGTATTTAGAGAAAAAAAACTTGCAATATATATTTCTTTTATATTAGATAATTACTGAATTTAGTTAATATCTTATTAACTTATATGACAATTCTGTTTTAATTATCTGTTTTGTTTTTTTTGTCATTTTTTGTAAATGTCCCAACAGAACTAATAAATTGAAATATATTATCTCATTGTTTTAATTTGAACGAAAATGGGGTATAATTTTGCTTAACTTTTATTAGATAGTCTCACTAGACAATTTTATATGCGAATAATGTATCTGTGTAATAAAAAAATAAAATTGAAATGTGTTTTTTTTATTTACCTTTTTTATACAGAGTAACAGAAGGTACATGATTTAAATTACTGCATAGTTAATTTCAGTACTTTAAATATTGGTATTATAGTGTTTATCGTTTTCACGTAATGAAAAATCGAATAAATATTAATTAACTTAATAATCAATCACTTTATTTTTATTTAATGGAGAATCAGTCAATGTTTCAATATGGAATGGAAGTTATTTGTTTTATAACAGAACTTTTTTGTACAAAACTACACTAGAAATTGTTTAGTTCCCTTAATCCGAACATATTGTAATTAGAAGATTTGTAAGTTGCAGTTCAATCTAATAAATATAAAGGTATATAAAATATCTGTGGTGTGTGAAAGAAAATGGCCTCTGAATTATAATTTACACAAAAAAAATGTTATGACATATTCTTATTGGGCCGTTACGTCTTATTTTTATATATTATTTATTACAATTACATGAAATACAGTACATCTCACTGGCCCGTTTATTTGTCTTAATTAGAATTGAAGTACATAAGCCAGTAGTATGGCTATTAGATGCCATTATAAACGAACCAACACATTATAATTAATTTATATGAAACGTATTAAAAAGCAATACATCTAACTATAATTTAAACTTGTCATTTCATAAACTCGAATGCTCTCTTACAATCACAAAAAAAAAAAACTTTGCGCCTAGTTTATTCGCACAGCAAATTCTCAAGGAAAACATTTCACTCATCAGTATCATGAGGCGTGGTGGTAAGATTACAAGAACAAGTTTGAGAAACGGAAATGGCATTATAGTCTCATTATTTACGAGTAGAAGAAAATTTTGGGCACTGAGTTCTGTAGAAACGCAATATTATACAAAGAGTAAATATGAACACCATACACTATTCAATAAGTCTCATTATAGGTACTAATAGTAACATGTACATTTTTATTTAGTCGTAAGCAACATATAATGTATCAGAGAGGTTAATCACCTTATTTAAAGAAAATACTTACAAATACGCTGTCAACGTATTAGTACATTTCACGTCAGATATTTCTTTATTGAAGGTATCATAAAATTGGGTTAGTTTACAAAAATGTATACTGAGTAAAATAACAAAAACACTATTGTCTTATTTAAATCAATATACAAAGTTCTGTACTATTTCATTATATTATTTATGTCGTCTTCTTGTATAGAGAAAAGAATTGTTTTTGGTTCCTTAGAGTTTAATAGAATATGTATTTGAATGACAACTATAATAAGTTTTATAATCTGATAAATCTGCTGTGTCAAATATAAGAATAATTTGGTTTAAAATAAAGTTACCTAAAATTTTTCAAACAGACGAAGACACAGCGAATACTTTTACTTAATATTTATTGATCTCAGCATGTTTACGTTAAAATACTTTATTAATTTATACACATAGTTCAAAATCTATACAAATTCTTGTATTCATTTCATACTTACCCCTCCGTAGCTAATATTAATTTATTTGACCATAAAGAATATTGATGAAGAATAACAAAAAATGAAGTGAAGAAGTCAAAATCTACGCTGATCCCTGTTAGGCAAACGGTAACAATCCCCATACAACGACCCAATCAGATTTTTAATAGCAGTAAGGTAAAGCTTTGGCCAAAGTTCGGATTAATATTTTGAATAAAACAAACTCAAACTATAGTTCCCATATATTGAGCTAAAAAATTCATAAATTCAATTTTTATTTCTATGTACATGAAAATTATTTGAGCATAGGATTTAATGTAGCCCATTTCTATATTATTATAATAAAACCAACAAAACCCCAAACTCGGTCAACTAACATAATTGATAATGGCATAATGTTTTTTATATTCGTTTAATATTATATTTCTATTGAATTCTAAGTGTTCTAGCAAAAGAGAGAATAGTTCAGTATTAAAGAGTTCTTTACCAAGAACCCTAATATAATACAAGTTACTAAAAAATTGTAGTTCTAAACAAGAAAGTCGCCTATTACCTAACACATAGCATACAGCATAGATACTAAACATTTCACACTATTAAATAGGTTAATGACATTCGGTCAGTTCGATACATTGAATAATTCAAACAATGGATACATTACCAGATACAAGATTTAAAATGACCTGATTTGATAATTTCAGGGTGACGTTTTAAATAGAAACCTATCAAAACAAATCAAAAATGTCTTCCCTTTTATTGTTAACCGTAATAAGTTTATTTTTACTTTGTCTAAACTTAATTGTGTGTGTAATGAAGGCGATAGCCCATCAACTAAAGGCGAATTAATGGTTTTGAGAAACTTGAACAGTCTAAAGAGGTATTCTTATCAAACTCGATAACTCCGCTAATGATATCCAAGTGATATATTAAATATTTTATGCTTATTAGGTTATTTTAAAGAAACGTGTTCTGATAAAGTATACCTAGATATTCATAGTTAATATTAACCTATAACTAGGTCAATACTTATAATTTTATTTAATATGTATTTAATAATATTATACTATTATATTGTACTTACAATTTTAATAAAATAAATTTCACTTGTGAAGTAAGTAGAACTTATAAAAATACTGAGTTGGCTTTCATAATAAATGTTCTACCAAAGAAGGAGACATTTCTTTACAATTTTGGTTAAGAGTTCTTACTTCTTAAAATCAAATAATAATAAACAAGTTCTTTAAAAATTATAGTATATTTTGTACTAGATTATACGTTTTCCTAACCCTACAGCAAGAAATTACTTACAAAAAATATTTTTTTAAGGGCTGAAGTGATATGATAAATAATATTGAATGAAGAACAAAGCGCAACCGAACATCCTATGATATTTATTTAACATAAAAGTTCGCTACATCGAAACGTTCGCTTGCGAATCATTTGTGAATCAAAATATATTAGGAGATTGATTGTTTAAGGGAGCGTAAGGAGATGCATAATAAAGGAAAATTATATTAGAATTTTAGATTTTAACAACTTAGAAAATAAATATTTATTTAAAAAAATATTGTTTATTTATTTACACAAATGTAATGTATGGAATCGAATTAAGTTATTATATTATTTTTGCTATCACTTTATTGAAAAATTTATATGTTGTTTAGGACTTGTATAATTACTTTCTCTCGTCATATCAATATATCAATAAATGGCAGAATGTCTATATAATAGAACATTGACATAAATTTATGACTATTCGATTATTATTGATATATTTATCTGTTCATGTTTAAAAGTTATCCTGAATAATTCTTTTTAAAGAATAAAGAAACTAAAATGGACCTTGTTCATAAATAGTCTAAACGTCTGAGTCTAAAGTTATTAGTTTTGTCTATGAGTTTTTTGTTTAGTATACGATTACAAGATATAAACTATCTTGTTACTAACTGTAAAGCCAACACTAAAACTCGAAGGATACTAAAGTTGATAGATTACCTACCTACCCACTTAATTCCATTTGATACATAGTCGAGTTAAAATCTTAAAGTTTTACTATAAATCTCCTGTTTAACACTCCATTTACCATAAATGCCGATAAAATAAGTAGGTATACATCACTAGCACTGAGTAAATGTTCACAACAAAGTACTTATTCAAATAATATTACGTAAACTTTCAAACAATAAATCAAATTACCAAACATGATTATGGATTTTGTTTGATCATGCAACCTCTGTAATGTTAAATTAATTGTTTCATTGACTAGATGTATCTGATTTCGTATTTTGCGACTGTATTTCATGATATGGAGCATACTTTACATAAACTGTAATAAGATGTATAAAATAAAAACTGTATCAACTAAAAGACAATGTATCGAATAAAATTTAGCCACAGTTTCAAACTAAATGAAGGTACAACAATTAATTAAAAGCCTCACTCTAGTAGAATAACAGTAGCCTTTTTTCTAAAAAACATAAAACGCATTGCAGTTATTTCCGGAGCCGCGTTAACTCACTTTGCATCCATTTTTGGAAATGCCATAGCTCCCCTGGGAAACTAAGAGCCACAAATTACGCTAACAAAAATGCTAATATAAGTTTATTTTACTCATTCAGTGGTTAGTGCACTGCTAAAATAGACTTTAAAACGACAAATATTATTGCTCTTTTGATGATATTTGAATTCTTAAACATGTTTTAAATTTATTTAAAAGTATAGTACCATTTTTTTTTCCTCTAACGAGAATTATAAAGGTACTCAAGCAAAAAACTAGGAAAATAATTTTGAACAACGCGGCTTCATAGAGACCTTAAGTAGTGACGTTTAAAGTCATTCAGGATAAAAAGGCCAAAATTCACAGATAACTGAGTCCAAAACAAAGTCATAAACAGTTTTTTACGTGTTTTCATGACATTTATGACCCTTGTAGTTGAGATTTATTTTGTCCTAATAATTTATAACTAAAAAGAATAAAAAATATTAATATATGAAACACAAATACATTGCGGGTCGATAGACACTTAATAAATCTTTATCTGAAAAAAAAAAAACCATTATTGTGCTTGAATGAATACAGTTTGTTTAAACGGTGATTTGTTTTCATTATTTTCAATTTACAAACGTACTTCTTCTATGAAAGTAAGTTTGTTATTGACAAAAAAACTACAATTTATATTGTCTGGTCTCTTGTCTTTGGCGTAATATCATTTTCTCAGCGTAAAATAACTTGCAGCTGCGATTCTGTTGATGAATAAGTGTGCTGGAAGCAGCCAGTAGCTATACATCCTCCCATCTCATTTCGTTTCGTAATTAATAACAATAACCACTAGAGAGACTACATCTCAAGATCAGTTAGCATTAAGGAACGTTAATCGTAGAAGGATATTATAAAGTTTCATTTTACGTATTATATTTTAATTTAATATCTACGTGCCCAAATGTCTAACTGCGGTGCCCGTAAAGGCTGTAAATTCTCATTATATGAAAGCTCCGCCCCCGGCAACCGTCAAACTATGCTAATTTAACATACATACATCTCTCGATCGACCTGCTGCATAGATTATTTATCTAAACCTATATAATACGTTCTTTTATCGTTAGTGACATCGTTTACAACTTAATTAAATGGCTAACGCTTTGATGTAAAAACTCATTCATATAATTAAATTTTAATAAAAAAAATAATTAAGTGTCTGACTTGATGAAATATCCTTACACCAGAAACGCAGTTTTTTATATTGCTGGACACACCTACAGACATATATTCAGTAAGCATACATACACAGATACAGGCAGACATCGAATTGTCACAATGACAACTACCCTCCTTTTGTTTCAGGAGTTAATAACAAAAAGGTTCATATTAAAATTGCGAAACCAGAAGTTTTGCCTTCAACAGATATTAATAGAAACTGCAGTCATTTCTCTGAATTAGTACCGCAGTTAATACCGAGTGGTCCAAAACACTGTATAAATAGAAACTAATTTCGAGATTTATCAAGTTTAATCCTTCGAGGCTTAAGTCAACATTCGGACTTGTACTCAGTTTTCCTTCCTACTTCGACTGTTTCATGCTCGTTTAAAAGTTTGTGTGGGTATTTTTAAAAGTTAACCTTATTTTGAAATTGTATGATATATATGAAATTTTTATCAAATTCTCGACTATGCGTCGGGTCTCTTTGTGTATTTTTTTATATATAAAAATATTAAAATTCGTTGCAGTAACGTAAAAGCTAAATTGAATTAAAAGTTTACACAAGGCTTTATCTAAATCACGGCCTGATATATTTCGCACGCACCTCCCTCGGTTGGCTGGATGTCACGACGAACGCTCATTTTAAATAAAATATGGTTATGTTTAAAAGTAAATTTATTTTTATGTCATTTTCTGCTTTAAAATGTTTTTTTTTTATTTTTTTTTTGTGAGAAGCAGAAGTTTATGATATTCATGTTTTAATATTTAAAGGGCTATTTATTATTTAACGTTATTATCTTATAAATGTAAATTTAAAGACGTTTTAGCGAATGTAATCATAAAATAAGGAAATATTCAGAGTTTCATTCCTATAATGAAGGCTTTCAGATGCAGGTAACGTTTACACAGGTTATATCGTGTTCCACTTCGAGCACATTAACTAGATGACTATAATCTCCATTTTGATGTGAATTTAATGACATAATAATAATAATATTATTATTTTTTGTCCAAACTCTTTACTATCTTTATATTATGAGTTATACAACTAAAAATATGTATTAATGTAAAACTATATATAAAGTGTACTTAAATTTGATAGGTACATTTCATAGACAATAATATATGTCATAAATTTAATAACTTTAATTTAACAGAGTATTTGTCATCTCATATATGTAAAGAGATGAAATGGACGTAGAAATAGGTCAAGAGTTCATGAAACGAAGGTACATTACTAGACATCAGAGTACCGGGCGTACTTCAAGATATTGAAATTTTACCGTTACTTGCTTTCAGTGCTATAATATTCAAATATATTATATTAAATAGAACGATATTTACTATTTATACAAAAAACGTGTCCTATATAAGTATATGTATGTACGTAAAAATTGTACAATGAAATTAAATTGCAGTGTTTTTATGACGTACTTTTTATTATTTATTTATTGACGACTATAATATCACACAGCTGACAGCCTTGCCTTTATTTTTAAGTGAAATAAAACGAATTTTATTCCCTAGAAATTGCATTCAGAATTCACATTATTATATTACATAATTTTATCAAACTTATTTTTGCTAAGACCAGAAAATGAGATGATCGACTAAAAAAAATTATATCGTATTTATAAGAGAAACTGTAGCTTTTTATTAAACATTAATCTTTGTAGAATAGTAATACTCAAAATGAATTCCATCCAAACGATGTTCAAAAGCAAACAAGCAGGAATGCCTACTCAGCCGCCATTAGCATCGGTTGGCTAGAAGCTGACAAGTCGATAAATCATTTATCTCCGTAAGCATCTCTTCGATTTCATTGAATAGCGATTTATACGTGGAGATTGGTCTTACCCCCTGTTAAATGAGTACCTAATGTGCTATGGAAAATAATTCTCACTTGTAATGTAGACGTGTTTATATCAGCCCTTTTGATTTCATACATTTGGCAACACAAATTTTTATATATTACCGTTCGTAGATGTGATCGTGTGTATGTAATTTCTTAAAGTTTTTTTTTTTGTTATTATGTGTTTCATATTTAAAAACTTAGTTCTATTTCTGTCAGAACCCTTTGAGCTACATCTTCTCTCGGGTAAGTAAAGAAGCGTTTGGTGGATTAGGTTTGGTTTGGTTTAGGTGACTATCGTGTTTTCCGCGTAAATCATTTTGCTTTTGTCGTCATTATCGACGCGAGAGGTTCGCGTCTATAATTAAGAGTTTATATCCATTTTGAGAAATTTTGGAGAAAACTCTTCTTCAAGAACCGGAGTATCAGCTCTCATACGTTTTCATAAACATTTCACATAGAAAATGAACGATTCTTGTTACCGTGATGGACACTGCTGAGATTTTGGCTTTTTTTATCGTTTTAATTGCAATTGTACTCGGTCACCGTTGTCTGGTAGAGTAGGTATCGTTGTGCTAAAAGGCGGTGTTAGTAGAATCGGTATTTCGTACTCTAAAAAAACGGGTCTTCAACCCTGTGGAAGAGCGGTCAGTAAAGCGGCAAGTTGATATGGTTACGATCCACAAAGGACACTGAGTAATATTCTAGGCAATTTAGTGGAATTAGACAGACCATTCATTTTATTGATAGTAATATAGCTTAATTCTTTGGAGTTTAGTGTTCGTGTTGTTTAGTGTGATTAAATATTTTATCCCCTTCTTGATATTCGAAGAGCGTTGTATGGTAATTTAATGTCCCCTATAAATCTACTTGGTCGGTACTGACTCGTTCAATAATAAAGCCCATTCTAAAATCGTTTACGAGTTACCAAGATTGCATAGGAAATTGGTGATTGTATTGGGTATGCATAGTATTCGCTTGGATGCTACTTATTCGCCCTAGGCAGACGTGGTTCCAACATGAAACCTGAAATATATTACAAGCTAATTTAGAAACAATTCAAAAACCTTAACTTTATTTCTTAAAGTTACATTCGTAAATACAAATCTTTAGAGTTCATGTTTTGCCTCTATAAGCCACACTATTCGACTCAAATCTAAAGTGAATTCGTAAGTAGACAGCGGTTATGAAATATGCTTAACAAAATGTATCGGAATTTTATGCTTGAGTAATGTTAAATATTTAGAGACCTTTCGAGGCCGTACTCAAGGAACATATATGCGCCGTAAATATCATATGATATTTGGGGATTGAATATTTTTTAAGTGTATGTATTTCTTTGACGGTTTCTCATATTTTAGGTAAGTATAATGGTTATGAGATAGCGATAGGAACGTGTTTTTTACTTTCTTCTTTAATGTCCAGATTACACGAGTCAAACAGGAATTATTTTAGTTAAATAGTTTAGTTTAATTTTAACAACTTAGTTCTCCATTTGGTGTTGATAATGAGGATACCCATTTAAAAAAGAAATCCGTATAAATGCCAACCATTCTATTTTTATACATATGTATTCATAAAATTTCCGAAAGCAATAAACAAATAAGATAATTACTGTGGCTATGTAAGTTTTTTTAATACTTCATTATACATGTAATTAATATGAACCGTCTTAGTAGTAAAATAAACATCTTAAAAATATTTCTACTATTTATAATTTTTTGCACGTAATATATTATAATACTTTGAATTACTTTTCTCTCATACGATTACTACTATAAAATACTACTTCTTGGCATTTTAATTAGACATCGCTAAGACTCCTACCATGTCAAACCTTTTTGTATATTATAAAAAAAAAAAAGTATCAGTGAAACATTCTCTATTTAATTTTATTAAGCCACGCAGGCTTTCATTACGCAGCTGAACATTGTAAGCGAAATTGTTTTACAATAAAATAACCGAGGACTATTGTTTCTGAATACTCACGGTGCTTCCATTTACATTTAGAACAGACCAATTTGTACGAATCCGTTCTCTTCATTTGTTTACATTCCATTTCATCGCAATATGTCATTCGATTGCCATTGTTCGATTAAACCTCATCGAAACTTAATTTGATAAATTTTTCATTAATTTCCACATAAGTTGTACATGTATCATTCGATGCATTGTGACTGGCACATTTCAGAGGAATATAATCAAAAGAACATTTTATACAGCAGTCTATTTTATTTTTTAATGAATCTAATGTATAATAAAAAAACAAATGAATATATTTCACTAATTTTCTTTATTCATTCCTATATTAAAAATAACTCTATTTACAGAATATTAATTACATATAATGTTACAATTCTCGACTAAAAAATATGATACATTACCTTAACATTACTTAGATCTGCACAGATAATAAATTTGTTATCAAATATTTCATGTTATAATAAAGCGGTTCGTTCACGTAATATATGAACAAATATCAAGAAGTTATTATTTTAATGTAATTTTTTTTTGTTTATATAAAAGAATTTTATATAGAAGTATTCAAATGATTAAAACAAATTAAACGCGTTTAATATTTCATTAACAGCTACATCTAATAATACTATACGTGGCAACCGCTTCAAAAAAAAACCTTGTACATTATCACTAAATATTAGTTATCGTGCGATCATTTTAACTATTTACAATAAACGTATTAATTTGCTTAAAAAATCTACCTATGAAGAAGACGATTCATAAATAAAGCGTAGAAAGTATGTTTGCTATCAATGATTTAAATATTGGAACAAAATATATTGGCATTATTTGCTGGGACTCGATTAAAAAGGTACAGAAACGTTAGCGAGGTTCTTAAATTAATATATAAATGAAGTTGATTTATAACAAAATAAAATAATACACTACACAACCATTGGCACTAATTAAAATATATGTTGTACATTATGGTGAAGATTTTGGTTTATTATTATTTTGTATGTACACGGCATTCGTCACCTAATAGTTATCAATCAATACGTCGATATATCTATGTACAATAAAAACTTATTTATACGATAATAAGGTACTTTTCGCTTCGGACTCAGCCAAAATTTATAAAGACCCGAACATAAATTGAATGCCAGAACTTTATAGCGACCTAGTGCTTTCAGCTTTGTAGCTCAAAGCTGAGGAATTTTGTAATTGAAATAGCATTGTCTAGTTCATATTGTGCACTATTCGACATCTTTGATTCATCAACATTCCTTTTACAAAGTGCATCAATGCATCAACTTCAATATATCACTTTCTAGTCTTCAAAATGACGACCAGTGTGTTATAAGTGTGCCAATATGTCAATTTCCGACGGCGGTGTTATGTGCGTATCGTTCAGGGCCGCGGAGCCGGATACGGTGACGATTACGGGTTGGGCCTCTGTGTGAACGATCGTCACAAGATGTTCATCTGGATCCTTCTCTTGTTCTGTTGGTTTTGGCAGGCTCTCTATAGTGTTGTCCGTGTACTTGAGGTCGAGCGGTGTGATCGGCAGATTATCTGATACAGTTACAGGTGGATCGGAGCGAGGTGCTCGATATGACGGAGGTCCGCTGTACTCGGAGCCACACCATGCAGCACCATTTGATCCTCTGTTGTATAATTATATGTCGTTAATATACAAATACATACAATACATTTTTTAAAGAAGATTACATATAGTAAATTGAATCTTATAATTTGATATAAAATCCTGATTATAATTAAGATGCATCTTTTATTTACCTGACTAGACTTGCTGAGTTCGACCTGTAGGTAGGTGGCGGGGACACCGCGGGCGCACTTCTGTCTAGGAGAAGCAACCTGGAAACAAACGTCCAACTAAAACATTTCACAACCACAAACGTTCGATAGTTAGCGAGTGCAGTTAGAGGATAAATTGCTTGAGCTTTAGTTTAGCAACTAAGGAATTGTGTAGTACACTCGACAAACGACTTACAAAGGTTTGTATTATAAACACTACGCTAGAAGATTTCATCAAAAAATTTAAATAAGGCTGCTCTGAATGTTAACTTAATCTACGTTAAATGATTAAGATAATTTATCATGAGAACATTTTTATTTATTAATACAGTTTTTGTTACGTACTAAGACATTATGTAACAAAATTTTAGAATCCTGATTATATTACCTTAGTCTATACTCCTGCATGGAAGCTTGATAAGTGGGTGGTGGAGGTCTATAATGAAACTCAGGGTACAGCATGGCCGCGTACGGATGATGAGGTCGTGCGTAGCTCGGAGGTAATCGGGGAACAAACCGACGACACGACGCTCGTCTTATACCGAGGAAGGCGCAGGGCGCATCGCGTGCACCGAGCCGCCACGCTAGTCCAGCCGCTGTCACTAGCACCACACCTATACCTAGAAAGTATTATTGTATTCAAAGCTTAGAATGCCAAATACCTGTTGTCTCATGCCCCTGCTTTAATCTTGTATATGGTTTTTAATTTCATTGTCAATATAAAATTAAGGTTTATTATGAAATATTTTTATATATTTTCATAAAATTATCTTTATGACAGTTAATTTTAAAATTATCATGATTTTTGGTCTTTTTACAAAAGATATATATAGAAGGATAAAAACAAACGTTTTTAAATGAATGCAAGTAGACGCCTATTTAGATCATTATTTACAGCTCGTGATCGCGGACAATGCGTTCCGCTTTGATCTTGCTAATAGCCAGCACCTGCGCTATTGAAGTTCATAGTGTTAAGTAAAAATTGCATTTATAAAGGACTTTTATATCGGCCTGGTTCGTTTTACATAGCTTTTAAGTGCTCGCCTCTCACGCGGATAGTATAAGTGATATGTTAACAAATTAAAAAAAAACTCTATTTCAAATATAGATTTATATCCAAATATAAAACAATAATTTTGTTTCGCTGTGAGGAATATTTAGTTAGAGTGTCAATGCATGGTGATATCTCGAGCCCAGGATTGAGTGACGCGTACAAATTGCTCCAGCGACACAACAATGGATCGCTTGCCTGTAACAACATCATTTGTCCCTAACGCTAATGAAAATCCAATTAATTCTGCTCCCAACTCATTCGAAGTTTAATTGAAAACTTTGCCCGTTGAAGGGCGGAGGCGACTTTGTGAATGATGTAATGAGATTTCACCCAGAGTTGTTATTGTCATATGCACGACGAATATCCAATGAGCACCCATTTGTTTCATGGGTAATTAGGGTTTTATTGTAACATCAGTGTCCAGATCAGAATGAAATATAAAAACAATATGAAACAGTTAAAGTAAACATTATGACCATCACCCAAAACGTTGGGCTTTGGCAATTTTTATTACACAATTTAATTTGGCTCACCTCGTATCAGCAATATTGATGGAAAAAGAAAAAAAAATACAAAAAGAAAGAAGTTAATCTTGGAACGTGAAGCGAACTGTTAAACGATCAAAGACTTTGTCAGTGAAAAAATCACTCGATTTACAAGTTCCACAACGTCGCTAGTAAAGTTTTACGAGATTCCTTCTATTTTGTTCACTACATTTTTGTGGCCTTGTTTTATTTAATCCGATAGATAGACTGGTACCACTTCAATTTCAATAAACAGAGTTTATAAACATAAAAGTATTCAGTTAAAAGTAATGCATCTAAAATAAAAAATGTTTTATTATTATTTATGTAATGTTCATTACCACATTAAAAGCAGAAACAAAAATTTAATATTTTAATACTCGTTAGATTTGTGTGCATTACATATTATTAGGGTTTTTGTTGAAATCTGCTTTGGTATATTAGGTATAACAAATAGATGGACTATTGAAAGCAAAAAGGTCTCGAGTCTTATATTAACCTTAAAACAACAATAGAACTACATTAGTCTAATTTGATATTACATACATACATTATCATACATACATTATAAGTTACCCTTTGACCAATGATTTCAAGATCGGCATTTAAAATTTCCATGAACATAATTTTATAATACCGAATGGAGTTTTATTTGACTTTTAAGACTTTAATTACTTATATTTTTATGGCCATGACAAATTGAAATAATAGACTTTCAATTTGAATTACACATATTTGAACTTGTCCAAAGTAACTTTTTGGTTATAGTTGTGTTCATCGACAATTAAGAGTTGTCAGAAAACAATACATAAAGTCAAAAATATCAATGATTATACAAGAAGTGAAGGTTATCAAAGAATGTTATATATTACCTATCATAAGTAACAGTAATGTGAGTGGTGCTCGCGGATGTGGTCTTAGGGCTCCGAGTACGGCACCGGCGGCTACGAGGCAGGCCCCCACAACCCCCAGGAACAACACACAGAGCCTCAACGGTGGACGACCGCAACAGGACTTGGGGGCACTGCCCTCCACTTCCGAACATGCGTACGCCCCACCTCTTCCGGATCTGAAACAATAATTACGTTTTTAATTAATTAAATATATATATATATACTATTATGTAGTCAAGGTCAAACAAGATAAATAAATAAATTTTATACTCTTTAGTTCAGTGCCAGTCCTGTCAAACTATCCGCATAGCAAAGTAATTTCACATAATAAACCCGATAAACATAATGCAGGGAACGTTGTCTATACTCTGATATGCGGCTTATGTCGTCTCTAATTCCTATTTAATTGAACATTGGATCCTATTCAATACGTTTAAATGATAATCGTGTTATATAAATATATTTTGTGGATGATGTTTGTTAATAAAACTAGGACATAATGGAATTAATACAGCATCAATGTTCATAACAGAAAACATAATTAGCAATGGGAAAATAAATGAAATAATAATTTTAATAAAGTTTTCGAAAAAAACGTACTGACGAGGTCTAGTTATTTTTTAGAGATGCTACTATCGGAAAAGTCAAAGAAATGTCATGGTTCAGAAGAAAAAAAAACATAATCATCTCTTTTAAAAACACTTACCATGGAAGAAAAAAAGAAATGTTAAGAAAGCAATTTTTATTATTAATTTATTCATCTATATGAAGTTTGTCCCAAATATCAACAAATTACCAGGAACAGTCAGTAAAATACACCAATGCTCAACAGTAAAGTGTATTCTAATTTATAAATAACTTTTTGTCAATACATTTAATGTCGTAATAAATCTTAAAACTGCGAACGCTTGTTGAATGCGAGTAACTTGAATCGGTAAAGATTTATTGAGTTGTGATTGACCGGAGTCACAGCTGAATGCATGAGGGTCATCGACTCATCTGACCCCTTTAGGACTTTTAATGTCTAATCCATTAGAAAGATAATATAAAAACTTAGTTGTTTGTGTCACGTCCGTCATTAATGTAGTTCTCTTCATACATATTAAAATTAACCCTTAAGAACAGTAAGAATCAAAACATTTGAAATCCAAGTCTCTTTGCTGGCATGAGTTCGAATAGATCGAGCGGCTTAATACAAAAAGAAGAGAGAATGAATCTTTATAAGATCTTGAGCTAAAGTTGTTGGTTGCCTTTAGAAATTTTGATAAATTAGCGTTCATCAAAACAGCAATTTCATTGCCGACATCTTTGTTTCTTTTCTTTAATTTTTCGTCGTCTTTTTTCAATCACTCGTTGTGCCATTGTGAGAAATTTTTGTAAGGCCCTAATTTATTTTATTAAGAGTATATTCATAGTCATAGTATAAAAGATATGCATCTTTGTTCTCAAATAAACCTTATCGTAAAGCTTAATGTATTTGTTGGTCGATGCATTCGATGACACCATCTGTTCCCCCGATTAAGTCCGATAAGTGAAAATGGGATGACTCATTTTTTCCCATAATGATTATGGACACGCAATGTTGAAACTATCCCGTAGAGAATTAAGTACATACGTTATTATATAAATTAATAAAAGAAGGGAACCGCAATATATCTAAATAGTTTTTACTTCCACAACAAATAAGCGGAAAGCCTTGAATTAAGTGTTGTACCTTTCCTTTATTGAATTTTTTTATAATTCTTAGATCATGATTAAATATAGTTAATATTTATTAACAAATTCAGACGAAATTAAGTCAATAGTAACTCAGTACAAGCATTATGCAAATTAAGAACACTCTAAGCCGGTATATTGTTTCAAAGTATGGCTTATCATTATTGCATACCGGGACTTAGTAAGACGGGCTTAGTACGATCTAGCCGCATATGCCGCTTCCACACGACCGTCCAAGCGTTGGATCCAACTTCTAACTTGAACGGTTTCAAACTCTTAACGTTCATTACCGAGTTTAGATTCCTTTGACGCGGAAACGATTTACTACTCGGAAAACTTGACAGAACCAGCAAAATTCACAACTTTCACTATTTTATTAGTTGTTAGCTTATAAAAGATTACATGTTAAAAGTTAAGGTTAGTGTATAACTAACTTTATAACAATATGAACTGAACGTGTCAGTTGGATCGTTAAATTTATGTTTTTAATAAGGGAGCGAGGGTTAATTATGTGATTTATGTGCATATGACTTCGTGCGCACGCGACTTTATACCCTTGGGCTAAGTATTTAACATTTTGAGTGTTATTAATAATACAAATCTAATTGAATACTACCATTAAAACCAAACTAAAATGTTATGCTACGGATATTATGAAACTGTTATGACATTATTTTATAATAATACTTACTATTCGTTCTCAGTTTTCTCTTTTTACTTTTTCTAATATTCAAAGCGAATCGATTGTTATTAGAAACTTCGTGATTTATTGCTTTAAAATAATGTATAAGAATTTAATTTGTTTTTCCTAAAAGAATTGTAACGTCTTTGGAGTTATTATTATATGTGAATGATTTAGACAAGAATCGCATAACAATGCTAAATCAGGACTGTGCTTATCTAAAAAGGGCAATATCTCAACGAAATCCCCCTTTTCATGTTCATCCACGCTCCATCAACTATGGAACCAATAAAAGCCATAACCATTGATATATCGCTTGTCGAGTATCCAAGAGCGTATTTATGCTCTTTATTGGCCAAAATTTTACTTTGTCACAATCTCATTGGATAGTCTTTAATAATGAAAATAAAATTTAATTTTGATAATGAAATTTTGCGGCCTAAGCTGCTTGTATTTCACAAGTAAAAGCTAGTTAGTTTATTTTACTTAGTTAAGTTTTTTATACAATGAACCTTTCTCTTGGAAATATAATAAAGTTGGTAACATAGTTAAGGCTGGTTCTTTTATGAGAAATATTGATGAGTTACAAAGTTCTAAACTAACGATACAACCACTTATAATTTTAAATAGTTTTTATTTAAATTCTCTATAGAGAGAAAATTATTATATGATGAAATATAGGTATATATTATTTGCTTAGATACGAAAATTTTAATATCACTGAAAATGAAATCGTATTTGCTATTGATACTGAAAGTATGACGACTGTTATTCCTACACAAATAAGAGAATGAATAGCTTCAGACGAATATATTAGAAAAATGGCGTAACAACTTTTGAACGCTTTCGCCTTCGGGGATAGATTGTCTTATGACTAATATTCGTAGCAGTAAAATGAAGTCTACCGGCTTGATAGCACTAAATTAAACTGTTCGAATAAGATATTAATAAAAAAAAAGTTTATATAAATAATTAAACAAAATTTCTAACGGCGCTTCAATATAGTACAATACAATTGTTTTCCAAATATTAAAATAATCTAAACATTGTTAATAATGTTCTGTTTTCGAAAATTTAATATATTTCTGAATATCAAATTAAAAATATCATAATAAATATCTAATGTTATGAAAGCAATCGAGATTTGAAGAAAATCGTTTAGTATCTTTTTATTACATTCATAAATACTCTCAATATTAAATATGAACAGAAATCCGTTGCTTATTAAGGCTCTGAGAGGTGTTTAAAGCCACTCTTTCCACACCCTTAGGGCGTAATTAGAGAGTTTTCAAAACATACCACTCCGGCGCCCTTGCTAGTATAAAATGTCATGCTCTCTTGAGAGTTAAAATGTTACGCTGATAGCAGTTTTCACTTTACTGAACAACTTCTCAGTGTTAAAATGTTATCTTAATTGTGTGATTGTTAATTATTTTTGGACTTTGCTCATTTAATTGGTCTTTTATAAAAAGAAAACTAAATAAATATAAGTCGCAAAATATAACTTTACAATTTTATCGTAGTCCTCTCGGCAAGGAATAATGTAGCTAATATTTTTAATGGAAAAAACTATATTTTTCATTAACTAAACATAATTTAAGGGAAAAGACACGATCAAACAGCTTTTTGGTGAGACTTTATGAAATACAAAAAAAAAATCCTGGACTAAAAAAGTAGCATCATTATATTTAGAGCAGAGTCAAATTAAGTTTTACACCCATTTGAAGTTTAAGTTAGATATCAATCATCCAGATTTATAATCTTCCTGTCTCAAAGTTTAAGTCGTATGAAATAGGAAACATATGCTGAAATAATTTTAATGATTGTGATAATGGATTATCCACGTTAACGAAAATTGAACTCAGATGGAATATAGCTAAATAGTTCCATTAAAAAGATAACATTATTCAAAGTGAATATCCCCACATATTTCAATGCTATACGATTACTTGTAATGTACAAATATTAGCAGGATTCGGTAATATGTCCAATATGTTTGTTAGAACGTGTGATGACACGACATGACAATATCACGCTGGAATCCCGAGAAAATAAATTGGGACCCTCGATAAGCGCTCCCTTTGACGAGCCTCGTCTTCGGATTAGGGTGAGAAAAATGATGGCTCTGGTAAGGGAGAGATGTGGCATGCGTGCGTTTTGTAATACATTCACATGTTATTCTGGCGCATGTTACAATTTAATCTTTTCGTATACCGTAACGTAAACTGCGGGTAGTCTGATATATAGCGCTTTTTACTTGAATTATTATATTATTAAATTATAATCGTGTGTAAATTTTTTGAAATCAAATTAATATTATTCTTGGTACAGTGATTTAATTGTATACGACCATATCAATTATCTATACTTTTTAAATTTACTATAGTTTTTGAATTTATTAAAAAAAGCCATCGCAAAATTTTAAAGTCAAAATATTTTTTATATGACTGAACATTAGTTTGATGTGAATTGGTTCTGTGTAGATTATTACGTCAAAGTGTTAGAAATAATATAAAAAGCGTAGTAAAGCCAAATTACAACTTTTCGTCCAACCGGCGGCCTATAGGCGTGTGGCGTGACACACGTCAGGCTTTGTCAAAATTCGCAATTTGGAACTTTTGCACAATACGTAACAGCGATTTAGTGCGGATTGGAGTGGATTGGTTAATCAAACTTTATGCCATTCATTTGCACACAAAGGCCTTCTCATTTCAGAGTTTTGTATTATATAAATGCATGTTCTGTTCATATGAATTAATTTAATTTAATCTCTGAGAGAATTGGTTGGTATTCGAAAAAATTTTTTTAATAACAAATTTTTTAAATTAAGAGTTCCTTTTAAATATGTTGTTTTTAATGCCTTAACAGACAATATAATCTTTTATAACGTTATCAAATTTATAACTTTGTTATTTTTTTTTTTTGGATTTAATTATAAAATAAATTAGCGTACATAATAATTATTAAAAACAATTTCATGATACTGAATAACTTTATAATGGGTCTATTAAAATGTATTAATTATGTTACACACAGCCAGCACATCTTATGGAAAGACCGTGTTTTTTTTTTAAGAGAACGTAACATATTGCCTTAGACATCTGGTATATGTCTGGTGCAAGTTAGTGTACAATTAGTCACGCGTGTTTATTGTTTACACAATGCAAAAATGCCATTATATATAGTTGTTTACGGATGGCTAAGATGCTTAAGCTCGACTGTAAAGGTTTACTAATTTATAAAGATTTTTTTTTAACTTTAAACCGACATCAACAATTAGGAGAATATTAGATCTGTTAGTCAAGAATGGTTGAAGTGGGCTGAAAGAATTAGACAGGAGAAACGAAAATCTCTTCAAAAACTACTTTGACGACGTCATTAATCATAGACTTAATATTTCTTTCATTCCGAAATAGATAAGGATTTATCTTTTTGTATCAAATACTGGTGTCCATGGCAAAGAGGAGTTTATTTAAAGATTTAAGCCGACGGTTATTTTTTAAACTACTTTTGTATTGTATTAAAATTAATACGTTTAAAAAAAATGATAATTGTTAAATCTCCATACATAATGAAAGGTTTATTCATATGTGGATAAAAATATTATATATAACCGATTACCATAGAATGCTCGCTTAAACCTATTTGTACATCCTAAATTAAACCTTTTTAAACAAAGGAAAACCAATCAATGTATGTTGATCAATTAAAAATATACACATTTTATTTGAGTACTATGCATCAATATACATAATTTTTAGGTTAAATTTAGCTTACTAATGTAATCTGTCACTGTCATGACCAACATAATAACGTTGCCACATACACAAGATAGTGCACCAATTCTATAAGCAGATCGTCCATAAATAATTTTCAATGTTACATTTTGTTATCGTCTTATTCCTAAACATAGACGTTTTAAAGATAGCCTGCGTTTCGTTGCCAAGGCCGTTTCGTCACGGTAACATTTATTTATTCCAAACCAGGTAAAAATATTCGTCCGATGTACAAAAAGCCTGACATGAGCCATGCTTTGTTTAGTTTATCCCAAGGGTAAATCTATGAGATTTCGGATCGTATTTTTGTCAGCTGATGATTTAAAAAGACCAGATGCCCAAGTTGCATCCTTAATAAATAATATAACTTATAATAGAAATTAATTAAAATGCCAAAGTGATCTAAAATAAAAGTAATGTAATCAGAGCTCTTCATATACAAATTGAGAAATACGTCTGTTAGGCCAGAGAATTCGTTTCTATTTTTGCATCGTGAATGACAGACATCAATACAGTCAACTCAAATCAAAAAGATATTAAAAAAACCTGAATCATGATCCCCGTACTACGAAATAAAGTATAGATGGGGTCGATAACTAAATGTCGGCCAATTGAGGGACCCTCGTCTCGTCTAATGCGGTCTGGTGTTGGATACCACTCAGGTATTCTTGATTGAGTGCCTGCTAAGGATCGTTTGTTTAACATATACGGATTTTCCGTATTTTATTGATACGGACGTACGTAAAACGTTTAATCGAAATCAAGTGAAGAGGTGGTTTTATGCCAATCAGTTTTATATCTTTGTATGGGTTTCTCTGTATTTGATGCTTGATTTTGCAGCCGGCTTCCATTGAATTTTCGGTTCCAATTTACATTATGTTATTTTGATAATAATATTGGGAAATAACTTCTTTCAAATCTGAGCAGATGTATTAAAGTCCTGAGAGATGTTTCCCGTTATATGTGTTATAAGGTTTTCAAACTTTTGTAATATCTAATTCACTAACTTACAGAGTTTTTGCTGTAAATGTTTTTGTATTTGAAATGAATTTGTTTCTCGGGTGTCTTGTAATTTTATCTTTTTAAGTGTCGCGACAACCGCTCGCTGGATATTCGTGGCTCTCAATTCAATTTGGCGTAACGCTTCGGGGTGATGAAAAATTTTCCTTTTAAATTATGACGGATACCGTTGTCAAGGGATAAATCAATTAAATTATCGGAGCTATTATTTTTCACAAATATAAAATAATACTACAAAAAATTATAATTATAAAAAATAAAATAAAATACGTATTGAATTAAAAAAAAAACAGATTTTCGACGAGAAGTAGGGACATAAGAGGTTGGATCGTTTGACCAAATGAAGATTGCAAAAGAAAGGTTGAGAGAAGCCATTTAAGTTAATCTCATTGGTGAGGGACAGTATGAGGTTAATATAACGCTGATGATCATCTTAAATATCACAAATAAAGAAAAATATCACTCACAAAGCTGTCTTATCAATTTTAATTTTTATTCTATTAAATTAATAACAGGCGTAAGTTTATTTTTAATTTGACAAGTTTTATATACATGGTAATATAAACAGATCCGTGGCCATTCAAATTATTTTAATTCAAAGTTGAAGTATTGGCTATCATAACTAACAACTACGCATAACAGACTGACCTACATCAACACATACTTAAATAATATAAACAGTAACAAAAAAAAAAAGGAATACAAATGAACCCAAATATTTCAAATGTTTTGTGACGTATAAAATAGCGAACATTTTTTATTTTTGATAATTGGAGTGCTCTATTCAAACTAATAATACAGAAAACAAAGGCCTTACGATGTAAGTCAGTTTTAAGCTATGAGTGTTCATTGTAACAGGAAAAACGAAGGCTTCAACCTAAGGGATTATCGCGAGACTATTAATCATTAGAGGTATTGACGCTAGCTACTCTCTGAATAATACCAGGGATTATACACCCGCACTCCGGTTATTACTTAACAGTTTTATTAAATTATTTTATCAGGATTTATGCTTGGTTTTATCGGATATATTCTATGTAGATAAAACTAGGTACATGATCAGCTATTTTATAGTTGGATTCATTATGTTTCATGTATTGATTATTATTTATAAAACCAAACTTATGAATGTCGTAAAGTATGTTAGGTTTTATATTATTTATAAACAATGTATGTAAATAACAACATTATTGCTTCCTTTCGGTCAAGTTATTATATAAAGACTAGTCTCCTGAGACAAAGGTTCAGTATTTGGTAAATACTGAAACTATTTTAAAATCCCATACATATAAGTATGTTTATTATGTTATCTTATATAATGTTTTTAAATAATTCAATTTGTGGTCTACCCAGTATATTTTTTCTTAAACTAACGAAACTACCCATATAATGTTTTTGCAACAAAATGTAGGGAGGTGACAAAGTGTTATGTTTACTCAATAAAAAAATTAAGGATTATAAAAAAAACAAACAGATGTTCTAGGGTCTATGTAGATGAGATTTTCTGTAGCATGGTAACCAAATAAAGGTTTTAAAATTTGTCATAAAAAAAATTACAGAGTTTTTAGATCATTGTCGTCATAAAAAATTAAGGAATTAAAATAGCTAAGTAACCTTTATGGAGCAAGTCAAGTAAATCACAATTGTATAATGCTTTTTTTTTTATTCCATCGGTCAGTAGCCATGACAAATAACCTCGTGTACCAATAATTTGCTGTCCGTCCAAGCGTGACATCCTGCCGGTAACGGGGACGCCGCTTCCCAGAGCTTCGCAGATGTTACGAAACTTAACTATAATTTAAGACTACTTTTATAATTACATTAGAATAGTCCGCATACATGTAGTTAGTTATTGAGAGATTTTCTCTAGTCTTTCACGCTTAAAATACTGAACTTTAAAGTAACGAATCCATGTCTAACCATAATACAGAGAATAAAATTACCTTGATTTGGCTATTATATAAAATTATGCCACAGACAGAACTAAATTCACATCCACTGGGGACATCAAATAATTATACTATAGTTTAATTTAAACATGATATTAAAAAAATATACCTATAACTTTTCTGGTGTTAAAAGTACGCATTTAAAATAGACGAAATAATAATTAATTAATTAGTGTTTTGCAGCACATTTATTGAATACGTGTGTTTTATATGCAGCACGTTTAATTCAATATTGGTAATGTGATGCAAGAACAAAGACTATTCTGTATATGATATTACAACATGAACCAGGTCAAAGACGCTTCGTTACTTAATTTAATGTGTATAAATTACTATAATAATTTTGTGTTAAATAAATACATCTTATAGGCTTCGTAAATTTTGTATTTAATTATAATTTATTCTTATTTATATTTAGTGGCTTTTTTAATTGTGTATTAATGGATATGTTAGAAAACGTTCATTGCATGAAAAAATAATGAAGTAGTATGATTTTAAATGAAATATTAAAATTACTACGAAAGCACAAAGTTTCATTATTGAAACATTACAGCTGAAACTTCAAAAATGTCATGATATTCCCAATCACGGTACATTTCAGGCACATTTTCCTCATCATTATTTCCTATCGAAGTGAATAACGATGTCCAAACACGTCCTTTGTAACTGTCAGGAATGACATTTGGCCCTCAAAAGAAGATAAAAGTAGTTTGAGCCTGGTATAGTCCAAAGTAATGATCTTGACACAATTTCTATTGTACAAAACTCATTGAGGGCATCAATGATCTTATACGGGAGGTATTATCTTACGTTTTAATCTGTTTTTGTAAACTTTTATCAGATTTTTGTAACTCTCTATTCTATACTTTGGACAGGTTCGTCAGTTTACTCAGATGTATGATCAAATATTACAAAAAACTTATTAGAAATTTAAGTTTGAGCCTCAACACTGTACTCACATGTAAAATGTTGTAGTAAATTATGCTTAACAATAACAGGTAGCCTTCATTGTACTAAATATCATTTATATTTATTTGCTCCCATTGAACTTCTTTAAAATTTATTTAATAGAACACCTATCGCTGTATTGATTAATAAAATATTTTGTAGTGTTTTCGAACTATGGTCTTCTACCAAAACTATCTGCCAGAGTAATCAATAATACTCGACGCTTCATAAAATCACACTTAAAGTCGTTGGAAATGAAGTGGAAAATTATTTTCAACCAATACTAGTTACCTACCAGTGGGAGTGTGCTATCAACTCTCAAATAAATGGTCAGAGAGCGAGCGTAAATTCTAAAGGAAATAAATGACCGTGATTCGAAGAATGACAGTTGCGGAATGGATATTTTTTCACCTTTTGCCTATTCAAAAGATATTTACCAAATAATAATTTATTTTCTGTTGGAAGGTTACCTCTATTATTTCATAGGTTTTTATGTGTCAGAAAAGATTCTTTGTTAATACCAATTATTCCAAGTTATATACTTCTTAGACTTCTATTAGAAGACATAATTACTGGAGTTGTATAACATTATAGAAAAGTACCATACATATATATATTAATTTTTTTGATGATATAATTGTATGTATCCTTATAAAATTAAAACAGATGTTCAGTAATTGTACGATGCCACAATATTTCACTGTGTGGCCATATGAAAGAGCAAGGTCGAACAACGCACGAGATATTTATTCATGTCTCTGTTGCCAAGCTTTGAAATCGTTTGAATGCGGATTATTGATAAATTGCATTTATTTTTATGATTTAAAATAAATAGGATGTAAAATAAAACAATATTATAGTGCATTAGTCTAAATAAATTAAAATTGTTCAATGATGAAATGGATTATTATTATAGATTAAGTATTGTTATGATAAATTTGTATCTTTTTTTTTGAACCATCGGATGTTTACGGTTCCCTAACATTGACAGTGATCTTGATTTTTCAATGTTATTTCTGTTTTTTTTTATTTTAAAAAATCTTAAGGTTGAGTCTTTTAAGAAAAACAATAAATGGCGGCTATTGTTGTACTTATGAGTTTCAATGTAACCTTACCCATATATTATTTAAGTTAATTATCTCGTTGTACCTAACAGCTGGCATTGAAAAAAATATCACCATGTCAGTACTATGAAGTTAATTTTCCATGCACATGGTTGTTGAGGACTCGTTTTTAGCCCACGCCGTGAGAATTGATCGACCTTGCTTTTATATCACGTTAGTGACCAATACTCGCAAGTTTTTGTTATCCTTAAAGATAGGTCTACACAGTAATAAGAAACCTACTTTAAATATGTGTTCTGTGCATCTAACTGAACACTATGTTATTATTCTTCTATAAAAAATAACATTAATTTACTAGTTGTCTACTATACCTTACATAAAGTACATTAGGCGAGTGTTTAAACACATTTTACAATTCTACGTACCCACCGTTTTAATGCTCAAACGGTATTGAGATTGTCCCTACTCTGAGGAACAAAAGTACAACTTTGTAATAATAAATTAATTTACGACGTGAACTAATGCTTCCTACAGATGTAATACTACCTTTATATTGTTTAAAATCATTAAATTCATTATACAAGTGTCGTGACATAATTTGTCTACAAAATAATGACAAGTTGAGTCACATTTTTTTTTGCAAGATATATTCTGATTTATATTTCACACCAGTTGTGTTTGAAATTATTATTTATATTATTGAATTCAAAAATAATATTATTTATTTGACGCATGAATCAATATACACATATAGATGACATATTTATTCCATGTTTATAACCTAATTACTGTTACAGCAACGCTTAAGGCTATATAAGGCAACTTACCTGAAACATCTTTTATTTACAAGGTATACCTTACTAACTATACATAAACAACTCAGTCTTATGCATCCGTGCTTAAACTTATTGCTTTTGGCATGGTTCTAGCAAAATACATGAACTTTCTAAATTGTTCCGAACAATATTTTGTGCAGTTCAACCGTTATTTTGCTTATGCGGTTCATATTTTGATATATTTAATACTTATGAAACATATATGTTTGTTTGTGATAGAGGAACTGTTTATATTGTTTTAGTTAACCACGCACTGTTAAACGCTGTTCTAATTTAGTAAGTTAATTTAAAGGCAAACAAATTGCGTCGGTGAGTTATTGAAGCGTGTAATTCGAAACGCTTTATGGTAACGTATAACTTTGACCTACAAAAAGCAAAATTATCATACATGTATAAATTAACCTTGCATTATAACGTTTTGTGGAAACAAAAACTGAAATTTAATTTAAAGTTTAAATCACTGGTCGAATGTATTATGAACAAAGTATGAAGTGTTGTTTATTATCTTCTATTACTTACGCACATAGGCCATAAAATCTTTAACTTGTTAAATTTATCTCAGCATGCAGCGTAAATTCAGCCATAGCTTTTACCAGACTTCATAAATCTGGTAATGGCGTTTTAAAGAAAATTGCTCTTTACAACTATGAATTTGCACAAGCAAGGCTTTTATTTATCCAAATTTGTCAGACATATATTAAATTTTACTTTGCGTTTTTTTGTGGAGGTGTCACTATTGTTAAAGTCTACAACTTCATAAGACTATCGAAGCCATGACTATGAATTAATCTTAAATTTGTCATCTACACACGAAGTCTATTGTTTATGTGTTCATTGATATTACAAATATGAAAGCGAGTTTTTTTGTTGGCGTACAACATGCTCTAACAAAAATTACTTTCACGAGCACGTATCCGTGTTCAAACATTATATGCATCTTGTTCCATATAAAAGAAATAAAACATCTATTTAACTAATTGGTTCCATTATAAAGACAATATCTGGAAGAACAAAAACGAAGGTATATTTCCGAACGTTAGTTCCAATGTTGCAAAACGATTGCAAAACATTCGTGACTAGACGTAGAGTTGCTAAACTTTTTACTCATTGACGTTTAACACTTGAAAAGTTGTAGACATTATGTTGGATTAATGAAAATACAACATTAAAAATATTGTTATTACTCCGTTTATCTACTAGACATAATACATATAGTGAATTGAATACTAAAATAATTAAATTTAAATTAATATCATGTAGATTTACCTGCAAATATTAAATAATATTAAAAACTTAATACTCTTAATAATATTATATACTCAAAATCAAATTATGTAAAATGAATTCTGGGAATATTTAAAACGTAAATAGAATTATGCTAGCTGTATCTTATGGCTTCCTTTGTGGTTTGACATAAGCGTTCTAATTAAAATAAGATTCGGTAAGACAAATAAATACAAGAAAAAACTAAAGAATATTTATCAATGTATGTATGTATGTGTTATTTTTTTTTCAACTCTGATATCAGATCACAAGTAAACATAGATAATGTGATAATGGTTTAGTTCAAAGTTAATTACACATGGGAAACAATCTGAGCTCTAACGAGCTGTTTAGTCTCTGTCATGCAAATGGATCAAAGTGACGTATAATGAAATATATGTGAATATATAAAGTAATTATAGCTTAGCCGAGTTCTTTGTTCCAGTTCTTAGCGAGGCTATTGAACGTATCGCGGTCTTAGGGCTTCTTCATTTTCATATTGTGTATTAATTAATATAATATCTCGTTTATTATAATAAATTTTTTTTATTTAGGTTTATTTATAATAAATATTTTTAATACAATTTCGTGTATAACACTTTTTTTTCTATAATATGCTTTTATCAAAACAAAACCTATGATAAAAATTACGAAACAAAGATAAAAAATGTGTTTCTGTACCTCAATTAATCTAACAATATCAGTTAAAAGTTTAAATTTCTGCTTATATATCCGTAATTTATTTTCCGTAATAAATGCGCTGAAAAAATTACAACAATACATAGAATTTATTTCCCTATTTAGAGACTCCTTTTATACATTACGTACAAAAAACAAACAACTGTTACGCCTAATCGTTCCATACATATTCATATGTACAATACAATGTAAATGTACATTTAATTATACATTGTTTATATAGGTTTATGATCTTTATTCAGTAAGTAATATCCGTTCGATATATATTTGTTATTGTTAATACGATTAACAATGTGAATAGTTTTATTTCCACACTTAAATCTTGTCCTCCAGTTGTAATTGCTGATAATGATTATGAGTAAACCTTAACCTATTTAACCTAGAATAATTGACCTCCATTACTGTACCGTATCGGGACGATGCAATGGACTAACAATCGAAACTATTGCAAGAGATTGCAAATAGGATATTACACTGTACAATTGTTTAGTTTTGTTTTCTTTTATTAAACTTTACAATAGGTAAAAATATCTTTCTTCCATTTTCAAATAACAAAAAATATATATCTTATACGCTTTCATTTTGTAATTTTCATCCTTCAAATGTGTCATTCCGATTGATGAATGTGTGAATGGGTGACAAAAAATGTTATCTTTTTGCGATTTATGTACACAAAAAAATTCAAAGCCAAAATTACTTTAAAACAAACAAACGTATCTCTTTACTATCTACTCGCACAGGAAAAGAGATATCATCGGTCGGAATTTGCTTAACTTTCTTTTTTTAACAAAATCCAGCAATGGGGCAAACTGATATTTTAAATAAACAAATTGATATAAAAAACAAACATGACGAATGGCGTTATTTACAAATCACTGATATATATATATGAAACTAAACATTTTTTATGGGAGCACTTTTTTTTTAAGTATTAAAACAACTATTTTCCAACGTTAAAACTCTCTAGTGGAGCGAATATTAGCTGAAAAAAGATAATAAAAAAAATATTATGACACGTAAAAGATCGGGTCAAAAAAGTGAATGGTCGTAAAGTTAACGGCACATTCGTATGAGTTCATTTATGTCGCGTTTTTACTTTTAGCTTGAACAGGTTTCAAAAAAGGATTTTATTAAGAGAGTTGTTTATTTGTTCATGAAAGCCCTAAGCTTTATTGTGTTGGTACAAAATGTTTACGTGCAGTTAACTCCTGTATGTTTACAAGGTCTATTGTATGCTAATATATTCTTTATTTTAATATAGAAATCGTATTATATATAGTTATATTTATAAACACATTGAGGACTTTATAATATTCGTTAGTTCTAACTTACTCGAAATTTTAACGCATGTTGCATCCATTGGCTAACATTGTCTTTAAAATATACAAATTCGTAAGCAAAGCATATATAAATAAAAGGTGAGGTAAATAGTAATTATATATTCATATTTTAGTTAACATTATATGTTTACATTAATTTAATTAAAGGGCAGTGGTAAATCTTCATAACATTATAATCGTAACCTTGATAATGCGATGTGATTGTTTGCTTATGAAGCGATGCTTCACATACAAACGCGTAATTCGTTACGCACTTTAATTGATCAATTTGAATAATTTGCCGTGATTTATATAATAACTATGAATATTTGATATCTCATTAATATGTTTAACAGCGTAAAGATTATGACAATCATAATTATTGAACATAAATATACATTTAGTAGAAGAATATTTAGGTAAATTTCGTCTACCTTGTTTCGGCTTGCTAAGTTTTACTATTCTATGAAGCATTAGAATACTTATCTTTGATATATACTATGATACGTGGGTATGAACTATACTATGATACGTGGGTAGCACTGAAAATGTTTAGAATGGGCCAGTTAGAAATTTTTATTAAGTTTTTTTTTATTTCAATTTTAGGACTCTTTGGTAATCTGATGTTGTAAATTGCATTCATTTATCATTTGTTTTGTGAATTGGCGACAAACCTAAAACTCTCGTTACAAGTGATACCTAACGCGAAACAATTTTCGGTCAATGACTTTCATTGTTCCCTTACTCAACAACAAAGCTATGACAGGCTGAGATTAGCAATTGTTAATGAAACCCCATCTCGTGCCACTATTTACGAGTTTAAGCTTGGACGTATCAAACTCAATGATGATCCGCTTGAGGGACGTCCTTTAACAGCGACTACCGAAGATAACATCAGTGCTGTGCGACACATGATAGAGGAAGACCTATCAGCAGATAGAGCAGGCCTAGGAATTGGTATAAATCAAGTACAAAAAATATTACACGAACATTCAGGCGTCAGGAAGCTTTGTACCAGATGGATCCCCATACTTTAATCGACTACCAGAAATAGGTGTCGCCAAATGTTACATAATTTCAACGGCGGTGACTCAAATGCTGTATTTGAAATCGTCACAGTTGTTAAAAGCTGGATATATTATTGCGAACACGAAACCAAAAGAATATCATCTCAGTGGGTGTTTCCTTTCGAGAATCAGCCAAATAAGGTAAAGAAAGGAAGAAGTCAAAGAAAAAAGATGATTACTTATTATTGGTTGGAAAGGTTATTTTGCGATAATTATACTAGAAAATGGAAGGACAGTTACTGCTACTGTTGTCTTGGAAAAAATTTACAGCAGCGCCCTCGACGCAGGATCCTCCTTCACCACGACAATGCTCACTCCACAAAACGGTCTGTTGAATATTTGACTATGGCAGGTGTCGATATAATGAGTCATCCTCCATACAGCCGTGCCCTGGCGCCCTGAAACTATTATTTATTCCCAAGATTAAAGATAAAATTCGAGGTATTCACTTTGCGCGCCCTGAAGATGCGATGGAAACATACTTAAATGCCACAGAAAAGATCCCTAAGGAAGAACGCTGCTTTTCACAGTGGTTCCATCGAATGCGAAAATGTGTAGAGAGAAACGGAGTTTACTTAAAAAACAATAATGTATTATCTACATTACGCCATTTTTCATTTCCTAAATATTTCCAGTGTTACTTAGGTATAAGAACGAAATTATAATTTATTCTATTAATTTTTTAAGGTCAAGTGTTTCAAAATTGTTTTATACATTTCTTCTTATAATAATTTTGCACGCGATGTATGTGTTCAATTTATAAAAAAAAAGTATATAATTTAAAATGACAATTATGTGACTTAATAGAGCTATAAAATATAAAATTTAAGTCACACATAACAATAGTCAGTACGTGAGCCAAAGGATTGAATAATAATCATTTACTACGTAATATAACATAATTTATAACTAGGGCTTTATCATGAGGTTTAATGGGGGCCATTGGTTTATATCAGTGATGTGTCAGACCCTCCACAGCACTGACGGATTAAATTCTAAGCCCTTCATTCATTTACTCAGTTTAATTATGAAATCACTGTAATTTATTGGAAATTATTAAGATTTAAACAAATTTAAAACAACGCAGACTCATTATTATGATGTTTCTTTTTCAAATTAAAACTGTTTTGTTTGGCATATCACGCTCTGATTATTTCGTCGGTTCTCAGATCCGCCCTTATAAGATCGTTTAGCTTTTTGTTATAAGTGTTATATTTCGAATGAATCCATAAAATAAGCTGAATTATTTGTGCAAGTATATTGAGTCTTTAATTAATTTATTGGAATCTATAATGTCAAAAGTTAGTGCGTTGTTTGTAGAAATGAAATGTTATAAATTTTAAAACAATATGCCGTCGTATCCAAATCTCGAGTAAAAATATAGGCTAAAGCGCAATGATTTCTTAGCTTCCTTTATGCATCGACATCTAATAGTATCAGATTTTTCAGGTTTTCAATTTATCTTAACAAAAATTTACGAATTTATACTGAATTTTGACGACATACTTTATAAAGATAGACATTTTCTATATTTTAAATTATTTTTGTTTCTTATTTTTCTAACGATTTACAAAGGAAGTTACTTTATTCGTTACGTTTTATTTTTTATGTTGTTACTACGATTTAATTTCCAATTAGTAATTGTAGGCTTAGTACTCTTTGTATAAAACATAAGCGTATGAAAAATTAAAAAAAAAACAATTTTATACACATTTTTAAACACATTGCTCTTAAATTTTAAGCAGCTACGCTGCTTTTGATTCGCTTATAGAAAGTTAACCAAATTTTTCTAAATAAAAAAAAAAAACTAAAAAAAAAAAAACGTCCTTTAATGCAAGCGAAGCGTTCAAATATTAGATGTCAACAGGCGAACTACTCTCAGTTTTTGGGGATCATTCCACTTTAATTCAATTCCAATATTATCGGCTAAAAAAATGTATTTCAAATATTTTAACTATTTGAACTATACTATTAACTTCATATTAATATGGTCCGCTGTTTACAAACTGTCCCCTGCGCTACTTTATACAAACTGGTTGAATCATGGAGGTCAATACAATCACCATTTTAAAACTTTAAAGTATACATTGTACTAGTGGTTAGTAACAAGAATTCGTACTTCTATTATTGACAAAAAAATAAGTGAAACTGAAATTCAAGAAACTAAAACATTTAACTTATCATACTTTACAATTTGCATTTCTTTGTATACCCTTTTTTTTGTTTCAGTGTAGTTTTAATTAATTATAATGTAGCTTGTATGTAGGTTGGCCAGAGCAGATTTTTTTCGTAGAATTTTAAAAGTTAACCAATGACCTGCTTTATTTATAACAGGTAGCCAGCGTTTTCTGTGTCATCGTTAATAAATTTAAATTTAAATTTTATTTGGCCCTCGAAAAGTATAAAACAAGTGGGCTTGTTTACTTTTAATCAGACGATATTAAAAAATTCTATGCCATATAAAAATCCAATGACATCTATTTTGTAACGTAGGCAATTTATTCTTTTATAAATAATAATGATTTGAACATAAAATTGTACCGCATTACGTACAAAATCGGCATACAAGCTCTTAGGTATGAACTTACAAACAAGGACCAATTTTGAATAATCTATGTTGTTAATTCAATATCTTATTATGTTTGTACAATGAGAGTGTGAATAAATACTTACTAAATGTAAGGAACCGGAATCATCTCACGGAATCAGAACGACCGGTCTATCACGTGGGCTGGATATACATTGTATATTGTATGTCCACTTGGGTATTTTAATATTTTTTCATTTTAAAATGTTTGATGAGAATTCGATTATTGCGAAAATTTAGAACGTCGTGTGACTGTCGTAATGGAATGCTGCCAAAAGATAAAATACAATAAAGGCTTAGTTTATGACTTGGTATAAAGTAAATAACAATAAGCATTTTAGAAATAGAGCTATTTTTAAATAACAGACTGACAGTTCAAATTTATAAATAATACCAGAGAAACGTACTTGTAGATGCATTTGTGTATAATTATACATTTATTTGATTTTAATTACTTTTTGAGTAATATAAGCTCTTAAGTCTAAACTAACAACTGCTAATATTTATTGTAATATATGGGTATCATTTGGGTTGTGTCATAACTTATCGATAGCCTCGGTATTTTACCCTGACATATTTTTCAAGTACAGCCTGGCTTGACCACAGTTCTAAAACACCCATTTACAAGTATTTATACTTGAGCTAGCAACATCTTATATTCAATTATTAATTAGCTAAAGTACCTAATATTGAATCTATGGCTAAATGGGCAGTTAAAATTTTCGTACAGTTCATTTCTTTTAAAGCAAAACTCGGTCTCATGAAGAATATCTCTACTCTGTTTAGATTTCTTATAAAAATTAATGGTAAAAATACCAAGGTTTTATAAAGCAGATATATAACGGGAATGTGATGTGAAAAAAGGTTTGATTATATTAGCTAACAAAGCATTGCTATATACATCATAACATATAAGTACATTAAAAAAACAAATAACTAATGTATAAATATAGCATATTCAATTAAAGTATGAAGCTTAAATTTATTATCAATAAATAAAAAATAAATCTCATGTCTAAATAAAATATCCAATAAAACATTCCGATAGTAATTAATATTACAAAATAACTTTTCTTTTAACTGAAAATCGCAACAAAAGCAATCCAATACCGTTTTATTGCGTAAAAAAATTTCAAATCCAACTTAATTAACTATAAAGGCATATGAAAATAATTCCCTTGTGGGGTTTTAACACGTAATTAGCATCGCATAATAAAATAAACATTCCGCCGATCAAGAATTTCCAGCTTGAAGAGAGGTTGCAGAATCAATTAAAGGTCCCCATTACCGAGCTTGGATTTGAATTGAAATTGCAATTTATTCTCAATAAACTTGTAATGTAAAAAGAAAAAATCCTAATGAAATAAAAATAATAATGAAGCGTATTATGAAATTCATTAGTATTAGATTTGATTTTTATGAATCGGTATTTATTAATCAATAACAAGCCTTATTGTATTGAAAAAGGAGGTGAATGTTTTAGAAACTTTTTGGTATAACTTTAGGACTTACATATTACCTGTGCTTATAAGGACAGTATATTATAAGCATTTCTTTATTGCATAAAGGTCGCTAAATTGCATTCAGTTGAAAAAAAAAACTTATTCCACAATAAATAACAAATAAATTGAAATTGATTTAATCTAATAAAACAAATCTTCACCAAAAAGATATGGAACATTTTTTTATGTATACATATCAATGCGCTGGGAGCTAGAATCACTGGTTGTAGGAACTTGAAATTTAGCACGTGTGTGCCTCGTTTCAGTGAATATAAATATACGCTAGGAAAATGCTTTTAAAATATTGGATATACCCTTAAAAATAGCACGGACATAGGGTTTATACGCTAAGATAAGTCAAGTTTAAATCTCTTTAAAAATATTAAACAAAATAGCATATAAAATATGAATTAATTAAAAATTTTCATTATGTTTTTGATTAAAAATACCAAGCTCCGTCCAATGTTAATTACGTAAATTTCTTTCGCATTAATCGTCAAACCATTTATTTCATATATAACAAGATTAAAAAAATGTAATACAAAAGAATATTTAAATTCTAAAGACACTCGATAGCTCCTTTAAGATGCTAATCGAATTTTACAAAAGTTATGACAAGAACAATACAGGTAAATATTTAGTACGTCTTTGGCATAAATAAGAGCCCAAACAAATTAGTACTCGACTCGGAAGATGTATAATGAAAGTTGTTACAAGTGAGTAGTTACAAGCGGCGATGTCTCCGTCACTCCGATGTTCAATTATAAGTTTTGGAAGTTGGAAATTTTCATTGTTTCCTCTCCAACGCCATTTGTCATGCATTACACTTAAATGTGAATATTTTATGAAATATTGTAATTTCGCTCTGTAATAAATATTACTTTAAATATAAAATTTATATTTATACTCATAATTGTATAGAGTTAGATTATCAGATAGAATTGTCAGATAAATAATCCGCGAATATAAATGCTTTTGAAACAATTATTTGAAAGGTTTAATATTTTGAGTTAAATGTCAAAGCTGTGTTTCCGATATTAATTGTTAGAAAGCAATCTTGTTGCTGATTTGGAATTTGTTAATATTTCTCGGAAGCTTCAGCTGTCTTTAAGGATTTTGACAAATGAAGTGTCTGTCAATTAATTTTAAGCACGAAATAATTGCTGTCTAACAATATGTAACAATAACTAGACAATTAGATAGACGGAATGAGTTATAAATAAATGTATATAAATAATCGAATTAAATTAATTGTTAAGTGATATCTTAATGACTTTCAGACGAAATACCTGAGATTATAAATTGGATTCCAAGTTAAATAAACAGGAATAAAATAGAAATTTGTTAAATGTTTTCTTTTGTCGTTAAAGCTGGGTCTTCCATAAATTACAAGAGCTGGAGCGTCCCAATATAATTATCTTTTTAGTGTCGTCGAAACAACTTTAACCGAAAATATCCGGTCGTTAGTCGCCCCGCGCTTAGATTAAAATTAGTCGACGTTTTGAAGACGGTTACACTCACCGAGAAGAGTATCATAGTATCTCCTTTATTATATTCGAGGTTTGGGACTAAACCCAATAAAAACCTACAATATTTCAAAAATATATATGAAATAAGATTTTCTTTTCTATTTCCTTGAATTCCAATTTATGATATGGTATTTTCTGTTTTTTGATAGATGCGAAAAAAGGCTATGTACAGTTCGACCAGAACTACCCAAATTTATGATGAGAATATTTTGTCTAGTTGTTAAGATCTCATCTAACTTATTTTTTGCGGTTTTATTGAAAACCAAATAAGATACTTACTGCACATATCAATTACAAAAATATTACAAAATTTATGATAATAAGGTACATAAAGAAGGTATTATTGGTGTAAATATTAAATGAAACATGTATAAGAATGATTAGAAATTCTCTATTTTAAAAAACTTTAATAACTATTTCAATTATATGTCCACACTTTTCGAATTATATCTTAAAATCTTAAATCTTTACATGTTGTTCGTAACCTACTTAGATGAGTAAAAGAAACCACTTTACACAGGGAACTTTTTTTTTATCAATTAAACAACTATTGTCGAGAGCTTTCGCGTTGACACTGTAATTTACTGTTAGTGAAGCATTTTATTTTCCTGAACAAAATGTAGGCTTTGCAATCCACGACGGAGGCTATCTGTCTGAATGGACCCAATGATTTATTTACAATTTAAATGTACCGGACGATTATAATGTTCTAAATTTTGTCTTTCTGTTTCCATTTTATTTTGTGCCCAGATGTGTTAACTAAAAAGAAACGTTCTATATAAGAAACTATAATCAATTAAAAGTTTAATTTTTAAACTGTACTGTACTGACTGTAAAACAACTTTTTTTTTTTCAAATAATTAATATTCCAAACATCACAAGAAAAATAAAGTGACTCGAGGATATTATTTGAATTGTAAAACAAAATTAGACGCTACATTTGCTCCTGTTATTTAAGTTTTCAGAAAGATATCCAACTTTAATAGAACAAATTTGCATACTTATGGTAATTCGTAATAAAATGTCGATTAACATAGTCGTGGCGATAATTGTTCAGACAGTTTAGTTGATTAACGCGGGGCGTCGTTTATGAACGTTGAACGAAAAACAGTGAATTCTGATTCAAAGTAAGTTTAAATAGAAGGTACCGGAATAAGAGAGCAAGACATTAAATTTAATGTTTCATTCGATTTGAACGATTTGAACGTCAAATATATGTTCAAAGAAACTTTCATTACAAAAATGATAACCAGAAGGAGATTGGATTAGTCTAGAAATATCAATCTATTTAGAAATACAAAGAAAAATTTTCTATAACAAGAGCGGTCTAACAACTGTATTTTAATAATATCGGATACCTGTTAGACCTCGGCGAAGAAAGAGCCATAAATTCAGGTAAAAAAAAAAATTAAAAGGAGTCAGCCAGCGGTGGCGGCATTAAAAAAATATATGGAATGTCTGATTAAAACGCGTAGCAATCCCGGCGTCGTGTGGATAGATTAGTTTTGGAAGAGTTTATTTCTCTCTTTTAATACATCAATTGAATTCTGTGTAGCTTCTTGACTGGCTTATCTTGATTCTTGTGATTTACTCCAAAATACATATTTTCGGACCATTGATAGCAAGTCCTATTGTTAGTGTTGATAGTCTATTCTACATTATAATAAATATATATTTTATTCTTTTTGAGAGAAACCTATCATATTTAAACACGCTCACATACATACATACACAATGTTATCAAAATCGTTTGCTATAAATCTGTAATTAGCTTTCAGATAAAAATAATTTCGTTCCTTATAATTAGTTTTTACAACCTCTTTAATATTCTACTACAAACAATTTGAAGAGTTTACCGGACTTAGAAATAGCTTACCTAGTTCAGTGTTGGAAAAGTCTATTAAAAGAGCTATTATATATTCATTTATAAATATAAACTATTATAAAATGAAAACATTTTTTTAACAACTTTATAAAATATAATCTATGTGTCACATACTGTTAAATTTCTAGATAAGTCAAACCCAATACAGTCTATTACTATTTCATCCACTTTATGTATTAAATAAGATTGTTTTATAAATGTCCGTTCTATATTTTACTTAATCTATGTAAATTTTCGAACACAGCAGTTTTTTTTATCTCTTACATATTTCGTATCCGCAAAGGAATGATTTTATTCAGAAAACTGATTCCGGTAACTTCAAGAGCACACCGGGATATTATGCTTGATTAATTAAATAATACACCTTAAAATTACTTTACTTCAAATTTTCATAAAAAAACCGTTCCGAAGTTTTTGCGTGAAAAATAACAGTCTTTGTGTTCATCCATCCTAGCGAGTCATGAATTTTTTTATAATAATACAAGTAAAATTATATATTTGCAAATTGATAATTATTATATTTATTTTAATTAAATAATACAAAATATAGTATAGGAAAATTTTATATTTTATAGGGCTGTTCAAAACTTATTCTTAACAAGTAATAATTCAAAGCAACAAGCCTGATCCGAAATTGATTTATATGAACAAACGAGTAACTCGATTTCATAACTCAAAGCTAATCTCAATAATGCGGAACCAAACATGAATTTGGTTAAACATTATCACAAATATGAGGAACTTTGATAATTTATTTGCAGCTTTCGTATCCCTGTTTGTTCACAATATTTATACAGCGGGATCAGCGCAACTCAGCCCTAGTTCGTAAATGTCATTAGGATAAATCACCGTCACTTTAATACACCTATTTCATATTTCATAACGGATGAAATACCGTCTGTATTTTTAGATTCATACCGTTTGAATAATATTTCTATGATAAAGCATACAGCACGGTTTTGTATTGGTGTGCAAGCGAATATGAAAAGTGTTTTTCCTTTTTTATCTATTTAGTATGATATAAATAGGCGAGATTGCTTCAGTAGACATCAAAGGAAATAAAATTCAACGCGAACATTTGCTCGGAGCCATATGTAACATAATAAATAAAATAGACAAGGAAACACAACACATCTGTGTTATCTGTCAATGTTCTTAATATAGTTTTATTATGTTGTGAAATATAAAAAAAAAAAAATCCTATTTAAAGTTTGTATTTACGTTAAAGAACTTCATGTACCTATTTGGAGTAGAATTATGTATGTACAAGTCCAAACAGATAATAATTAGATCTAATTGCAGTTTTCAAATAAAGCTTCTACTCCGAAATGGTGACACCAAATATGTGCCTTTATTTTCACATGGACAATTATAGAAATTTCTTTTATTAAATTATTTATTCACATCCATTCTAAATATTACTGTCTTACCCATAAAAATTTATTTAGCTATAAACAAAACGGTTTTAATTACTAGAGATATATTTGATGTCAGTACAACATAAACATGTCAATGGGCGCTCCAAACAGCTCGTAAGGAACCAATTGTTTATTTAAAACTCCCGAGTGTTAGACAAAGTGTTAGCTAAATCTGTAACTGGATATGTTATATAGAAATAGAAAATTCATTTTAAAACATTCAAGTAACAATTTTGTTCGCGTTTGTTATGTTGAAAGAGAAACTTTTTGTACGGTAAAGTATAAATTAATTATTTTATATACGTATTATTTCGAAATATATTTATATTCTGCTCCAGCACACGTAACATATGGCAGTAAAAAACTGTACAGCGCTGTATATATCACCTGCTTTATAACCTAGATATAAACAGGTACTTCGAATGTGACCCAAAAAATATTAAATGTATAAACGATAGAGGCAATATATTTCATTCGAATTTCATACTGAAATATAATAATTTGTTTAACATTTTTCAACATAAATTAAATATATTTCTATAATATTGGAGATCTGGAATTCAATATAATTAATATATGGTATCTTGTATTGCATTCCCTCAGTAAAAACGAATTTAAATTATATCGTACTATACTCTACTTCTAAGTTATTCAATCGGAATGTCAGTGCAATATTTAATGTTAAATATAAATGTGTCTTATGCCGGCGCGCCTAACTGCCGATAAAAGATTTAACGGGTTCACGAGCAAAGACATCAAAACGGCGAACCGCTATGAGTGCCTTAAATTTAGGTTAAGATTACTCAGCTATAAGTACTCTTGATATAAAACGGTTGTAATTAAATAAGACCGAGGGCATTTGAATAAATTTAAAGACGTTTAATTCGGAATATATAAATATTTGATGAAATATAATAAGATGAAAAATTGTTAACACAAAACCGAAAATCAATATAGCGCGAAAAGTAAAAAAATAAAAATAGAACGGCTCTCTTTCAGCTGCATGAATCCGAGCGGAATCTTTAATTGAATATTCTCTTTTGGTGAAACCATCTTATTTTTACCCTTTAAAATAAAATATAGGCTGGAAGCGAAACATGTAAATTTTATCGTGTCTGGGAGACAGTCCGACGGGATTGCCTCGGATTTTTTTTTTCCATAGACAAGGTAAAATAAGAAAGTTGGCTCGTATTTCCCGCTAAAAGTTCCCTTATTGCTATGTTCGTTGAAATACTTTTGTGACTTACGGAGCGAGTTACAAAAGAATGGCGTATTATAGGGGGCGGTCAGTAGTAACAAATCATGCCAGTTGATATAAGAATTTATCGTACGTAAAAACAATCTTGTTAAAACAAAGAAAATTTTATTGAATTACCGACCTTCGGCTGTAATAAACATATACTATTTAAATAACAAACAAAAATTATATTCCCAATAATAAGAAATAATTCCCACAATTCTTGTGAAAAATATCAACAGCTAGCATTGATATATATTGTTAGGTTTCTGCCCGGTATTTTGCATAATTAAATCATATTACCAAGATAAATCAGGAGAGGGTCGTTCAAATGCTTTGATTAAATTAAAAATTCAGCTTATAACATTACTCGCATATTTTTTTACGATACCCGACACATAATTTTAATCTTTGCCAAATCTACCTCGCACCAAAACCACATTTGCGTGTGTAATATGAAAAATAAGAAATTAGGATAACATAATGTAATATCATTTACAAAACAAAGGAATAAAATATTTTAATTCCATACCTGGTGACTAAAGAAATTTTATAATAGAGAGAACTCCGTAATGAAATACGGCATAAATATAGATGACGGTGGAACTGAGCTAGGTCGCTTCGTGTAGAGCCTTTCACTATGATAATATTACTAAACCACTTCATAAAAAACACGACGGATTAAAATTACGTTCGAATTTATTATTTCAGAAAGATTTAAATATTTTTTGATTAGATGGTTAAGAGAAATGCATTCAGTTTAGTAAACAAGATACCTGATTAATGTTAAACAATAGAAATAACACTTTTCTGGCTTAAAAAAGAATCGAGTCGTTATATTTTATTAACTGTATAAGTATCAAAGATAGCGAAGATTGATCAGTGTAAAAGATATCTGAGTTTACGATATATACTGTGGGGTGTTTCGGAGCGTCTGTACCTGTTCTCCTAATTGGCTTCTAAAGACAAAGTGCCGGAACACGCCAGATTTCATCTAATGCTTACGGTACTTCGGTGCTGTTCATCTATATGTAAGATAGCTAGTGTGAAACATCAAGACACGGAGAACAGAATAATTAATAGTATTCTATACACATAATTTCATTTAACTCAATAATGCACCACTAATTTCACGATATAACATGTGACTTTTTTAAAATAAGATTGTTCAGAATCTTAAGCAATAAGAGTTTAAATAATGTCAAAATTTAGAGTCGATATATTCATTTCGAAAATGGAAAAGTTATTTAGGCCTATTCTATTTATAGCAGGGTTTGGTTGGATATATAATAACTACATTTGTCTTAAGGTTTCCCTTAAATGTTTTATATAGAAGTCATGAACAAATACAGTGATAGACGAAAGCGAATCCAAGAGTCATAAAATGGAGGCTAACATTGCCAGTAATATGATTTAACAAATTACAGCATATTCGGGATTAAAACAGACGCTGGCCAATAATTGTAACGTAATAATGTGTTATTTAATATGGCCTACGTCGGCCGATTGTGCCAACAATGAACACGGCTTCCGATATAACAGCTGGCTCTGTTACACAAAACACACATTACAAATATTGTATATTCATTGATGGTAAATTAATGCATTTGATGTTATTATGTTTATTTATATATGTGAAAGTTTCTATGATAGACTTAAATCGTCTTTCATAAATATTCTAATCTTGTTATAAGTTATATAAAAACTATAATGATTTCGAAGAAATGCTGCACTGTTTCTTAATTTTATTTTATCTGTTGTAAAATATTTTTTATGAAACTTAAAGTAGTAAAGATATATATTTTTAATTACTGTTATATATATAATTTACATACATACAATCATTTGAAACAACTATTTTCTTTCTTTCTTAATATAAATATGTGATTTTTAGAAGCTTTAAAAATATATTTACAATGAGTAACCGCATAATGAAAGTTTCATTCTATAGTACTACCATTGTCTATATTGAAATCATGATAGCCCTAATAATTTCGCTCTGTAACAAAATTCCATATTCAACAATCATGATGTTTACCTTCATAATGGATTCACGCCACACTCCGGAAACTGCAGCTGATTCAATTGTTATGATTTTGTTTACTTTCAAACAGCGACGGATATAGTATGACTTTTTATTTACATTGAAATACACTAAATACTACATTTAAGTAATGATCTCATAAGATGCATCTACCTTTGTTGTACCTATATAAATTTACGAAAACGTATAGAAAATTGTGTGTATATATTATGGATCAGAAAGCGAAAGCAATTTGAAATCTCAAGTTTAATGGGGTCTACAATCTATATATAAATATATCCTAGATATTATATTGATCTACATGATCTTTCTTTTAGGCCGTTTTATGACCAATAAGCCTTTTATAGCTATAATAAAGGCGGACTTTATCGAAACAATCAAACAGGAAAATTGTGCGTTACCCAACAAAAAGAATCAGATTCGGATCAGTAAGGCGGTAATTTGATTCAAAGTAACACTGAAGGCCATTTCCGACTTAATGAACAAAATCATCTACTAACATTTGTAAAACGATGAATTTTAAAACAGATATTTTAAAAGGAATGTTAACTTTAACGTTCTTGAAACTAGTCATCAAGTATTTATAACTAAATTAGTACCTTAAATAACGGTTCTTGCCCGAGCAAACTCCCACAGCCGAACAAATAATTCCCAGCGCTAAATTTGCGAGTGGAAAATAAAACCGGTAAGACCAACTAAAATAGTGCTACAATTTCTAAAAGCCGAAATCTCAGTTCTTTTATTGCGGCCAAAGTGAATCAAAATGCGAGGAACATAAAACGTGTATCTGCCAAGCTTCGGTAGACACGTTGGAGTCGGCTGCGAAAATTGGATCCCATGGGATTTAGCGAGACGCCTTACGCAAACGCTCGCATCTACGGCCTCAACCGTTTACTTTGACGGGTAAAATATTCACAGTCCTTGTCGAATATTGGTGGCGTCTGGAAGAGTTGATTTTAGAGTACCAACGTTCCAGGTAGCAAAATCTTCTCCAAAATATAAATGGTAACTTTTTTAATGTCATGCTATTGATAGTCAATATTATATATAATAATAAATTACTGCAAGACTATATAAAATTGTAAACAATCATATAGAGGAATGAGTGTTGCATGATTTGCTATTGAATATCATCGATGGGGTTCTGAGGCCAGGCACTAAAGACAACGTTAGATTAAACAAAGCAAGTACGTGTTTATCGTTACTCACAAGTCTCTCTAGGGAAAATCACTGAGGGGAAAGAGGAGCAGTGACTGTAATGTTATGTTAATGTTATCAAGACAAGTAAACAAAAAGTTAATTCTAAGTATAGGTACTCTAATTGTATACAAGGAATAAAAATTATTAAAAGTGTAAAACTGTTAATTATACAAGATTAATCGGATGTTTAGAAAATATCAAGCAAATTGCTTATAAAATTTAAGCCTTTGTATGTTATGTTATGTAAAGTAAAATGTTGATGATTCCGCGAATATCCATTACATAGCTTTTGAGTGAAAAATAACATCCGTATATCTAGTTTCGCAAAAAATTATATTGAATTAAGGGTGCCGTTCTTTATCAGTATAAATATAGGAAGAATGCTGTAGTCAGCTTTCGAGAAGACATTCTGTATTTTTCATACCGAGTTAAGATCGATTTTCTACTTCACATAGAATTTCGATAGTTTCAGACCCGAGTAATCAGACTAGTCTCAGGTACGTTGATACATAATTGGGTCGAACCCAACAAACACGAATCTGACTCCCTGAAGGAGACCTTTTTTAATAATTCTGATTCTAGCCTTAAACTATTTTCCTCTCAATTAGAACTTAAAAAAACGGCAAGTAAACAATTGATTCAATGATAATGTTGTAGTTGTTTCACATATTCTATCTCTAGAATACTTAAATACTTTTAACGGCGTATCATATTCTAAAAATGTAAAACAGAAACATTTATGTCACTTTCAAACTCCGCGTATAAGTCTGACGTCTAAATTCAAGGGGAATACCAAAGTTGAATTGAGTTGAACCGAAATGTATTTTATTATTTATTATTCACGCGATGAAAACTGGAAAGTAGGATAAACCGTCAACATATACGTGACTGAGCTTGTTGGTACATCTCATTGTGGTGTCTTTATGCTTTATTCACATCCGTACGTGGTAGACGTATACAAACGAAAACGTCAAAAACAAAAAGATCCAATTTTGTTACAATAAAATTTTTACAAACATATAAAAAAATCACTTTAACATTCACAACCTGAAGGTGAACTGAGGACGTTTGTACTTTAATTTATTCAACACCTTTCGAAGGCTCTATCTATACCACTTATTTCAATACTCCTTAGATAAAGCGTGACTTCAGGGAGAATGCGAGGACAAATACTTTGTAGTGTTGTAGATGTGGCTGAAGATGTTCTGTCACGTTAAAGACTGTAAGGAGGTAGGAAGAAACCGAAGAAATAAGACAAAGATAGAACAATAGAGGGGTAATGCTAATCACATGAGATTATCACACTATATCTAAAACTATAGCTGCATCAGTTAATTTACACTTGACTTATCTGAGACTAAAAGTTTCGATCTAACCTTAAGCCTAAGACTCTGCCACCTACTTGGCCAATTTTGTTACACCAATAGCAAATACTATACGTCAGGTGATAATTAAGACCCTGACAACCTCAATGTGAGTTCAAAGAACATGTAATATTACAAAGACTGGAGACAACGCACCATAAATTGAATTTACGCCTACCCTCAATATCGTCTACAGAACTCGCTTTTAGTTATGTATAGCAAATTTATATGTACTTTTAGTCACGACTAGAATAATATCACAACTGAGAATTTTATCAAGTGGCAAGGTAAACTGCAAAATGTTTAGAGTAGTAAAAACATTTTTTTGGTTTAAATAATCAGTCTTGGTTATAATTATTCTATTCGTATAAAATTTAAATAATTTATTTGACGTTTATATTGTTTGATAGTAAGTTTTAAAACATTAACTTAATACATATCTGTTGCAGTTGCATCATTAACTTATGTCGACTGTTCCCAATATCAGAATATCATTGAAATTCGATATACTGATAAACGAATGCTTACGTCATTCATTTCCTCGAGCGTGTACACAATGCTACAATAACTCGGTAACAGCTGTAATTTTAATGATAATTAATTATTACGCACAAGCGGCGTACATAATTAAAATAGTATGCTAATTTACTATAAAAGCAATCTTTACCTACGGAAGAATTTGTTCATTTATTTAACATATAGAATGTTATTTCAATATCTCAATTGCAGCTGGTATTTGTCATAATCGTCTCTTTGATTTATAAGGACGTGAAATGTAGTGTATTATGTTGAATTGTATGAAATGATTGCTATTCTAAGCTTAATCAATCTCGTGGCTGACATCTACGTCTTTATAGATTGAGTGGAGCTTAGACGCAAAGAGAACGTGTTATTTCGAATAGGGTCACGATATTTATAGGCAGTATACCACTGGGCGTTAAAACTTTTACTTTGATCTCTTCACGACTAAGTGCAATGTTAATAACATAAATTGCTTTGAAGTCATTAAGTATAATTTTAAATGACAGTTGTTTTTTTTTTTAAGTGTTATATCAATATATGTTCAGTTATAATAATAGAAATCATATTGTGAAATAGTCCTTACAAACGAGATTCCTGTTATGAGACAAGTAAACAAACCTTATGCCATTGCCTCAGTTTATGCACAACTAAAATAACGGTGCATGCAAAAGCGAGGAGTGAAGTAGGTCTTTATGTTTTGGATGCTCAATTTTAGTCACCTCTCTGATTTTGAACTTTAAAACTGTATCTAACGGAAGCCTTTGGGATAACGGAGTCAGTGCGCGACATTACGACCTTTTAATGGCCTTAGTTTACAGAGAATCTATGTTAACAACAATGCCATTGTTGAAAGTTACAATAAGCCAACGCTTTCCACATTTATAAAAATATTTTAGCTTACCATAGTATATAAATGGAACGTACCTGAAACAAACAAAATATGATTTTAAAAATCTAAGATATTATTTGCTTTCTTAAACTAATTTTATAAATGTTGAGATAATAAATCAATTAAGAAGAACCTGGCTACTTCTAATTGTCAAAGAAGAAAAATGTTTATCTTTTATAAATTATAAACGCCTTGAAAATATAGTCATTGAAAATATAGTTTTGTTCAGACATATTTTTCAAATAAATTTGAGATCTATAAAATTCTGAATCATAAAAAATACTTATATAAAATCACCAACAATCTGATAACAAGTCTCTATGATTTCATAATGTCATATTAAGTTTACAGTACTAGTTCATCAAAATTACTTAACCGCAATCGTAATGAGCGTTCAATTTGATTTTGCTATTTATACACCACTGAGAGCCGGCCTATTTTTAATCACAGCGAATGTAATAATTAACAAAAAATTCGGATGATGTAATTTTCGCTCACCGAGTCTATATTTTATTTATAAAAATGCATTTGTTATGTTCTGACATCATTCTTGGCGTTTTTTGCAATAACTGAATAATTTCTTATTAAATGCATTTTAATTTAAAAAAAAATTACGCATTTTTAAATTTATATTTTTTAATATAATAAATAAGTAACCTTTATAATGTACGGGTATACTAATGGTAACAATGCAAATGGTTCCCACGTAAGTCTCTATCTACCCACTGGTGAATATAATGCCATAAGCTAAACATAAAATTAAGGACCGACTTGAAATTGTTACCGAATGTTTTTTAGCCATATTCAAATTATACCAGAATGGTTCCCAAGAAGGCAGCAATTTTGGTAATTCTACGTGAAACTGGTCTCAGATTTAATGTGATTGAATGCTCTCACTTTTACAATTCTTGAATGTGCATTCTTAGTGACGCTTTCTCACGGTACACGTTTCACGCTCCGGGACGCTTCGTATTTGCGATATTGTAATGGAATAGACATTCAATGAAACTTGTTGAAATCAAAGGTAGTGACGGACTGTTTTGTTCTACATGTAATAAAGGCGCTTATAAACTATAACTATTATAAAACGAGACTATTGGTTTCTTGATTCATACTTGGTTGTCAGAAATTTATGATAAGCAATGATTATCTGTGATTTGGCGTAAAAGATAATCTGATTATTTATTTATATAGTGACTTTGAATTGTGACGTAATTTTTAATTGGTAGCTATATGGCTTTATGACCCTAAGTAAACCTGGTTAAGTAAGTAATGATATAAACAGTGATCATAAACACGATGAGGTCATTGACAGAGGCGTCGATGCGGGCTCCGTTGGGTTTGGATGGATTGTATCTGACTATAATTTAATTCTACATTGAAATAGATACAGATATTAATTAAGTTTACAGTCGAATTGACTGTATATAATACAACCACATTTAAAAATTTCTAAAGGCCTAGAACATAGATATGTTTATGAACATTGATAATTAAATTTTACTCCGAACTTTTTATTTAAAACGGAATACATTTTATAGATTGTATCATAATAAAGTTGTATAGTGACACCTATGTATATAATTTATTTAATTTCAATATACTCGTATATATTGGTAATAATTTTATAAATCACTAGAATACGGATAACATAAAATGAAGACTGATGTACTTATTTGTAATTAACAGAAGTCAGTTTCAGTATAATTTACAGAACAGTTATATTTTACTATGGAATGAATGGGCCGTGAAGATAAATCAGATTATTAAATTAATAATTGTATGCTTCTGTTAAACATATATAATTTTATATGAAAGTAAAACGTACGATATCTGCATTTTAATACATTTAACGATCCAAGATTTTCTCTATTTAGTATTGAATCAAATGTAATACATATGAGTAACTATTCCGATAATCAACCTCATTTCTAAGGACTAAATAAGTTAAAACATATTGCGCAAACAGTAGGCATAGATGATTTACTCAGCGTCCTGTTGACGACACTGCGTCGTTACAACGAGTTATGGCTTCAAACATGGAATGAGGAATAGGCGATTTACGATTTGGTAATACACATGTAGTAAGTGTAGGAAATCAGTGGAACATTTCGCAATATTCCATTTATATTAATCAATAATTTTCTAACACTCTTAACAAGCATTAATTACGCTGAAAATGTTATACTTTTGTATAATTTTTATCTAATAGATCAACCTGGGCAGTAGAGCTCAAAAAACGGAGCGTAATTCGTTACAGTTACTAGATATTTTCACTCCGAAATTTTATGTCACACTTACGTAATGAAGACAATATATTGGTTTAGCAGTCGGTAGCTTTTTTTAAAAAATTGCTTTAATGATTCTTTTAGACACAAGTTTAAGTTATTTAGCCTTGCAAGGATAACTTGCTTACAAAGAGAATACATTATAACTCTAGTTCTTAAAGGCTATAATTTTTTATACAAAACAACTTTCGTATTATTTAAATAGTGTTATTATTATTTAAAATATATATTCTAATATTTTTTTGACTTACTGCATTCCAAACAAATAAATATGGCCTTCAAAAACTTTTTAGACCTTAAGGCTGTCCTGCAAATTTTAACAAAAAATAAGTTAGGTCAGACAACACATGTTATATATTACATTGTACGTTCTCATATCTAGAAGGTTTCCAATGTTTTATAATACGTAAAGTTATACATCCGGAGAACAAAGACCAATGAAGCTATAGAGAAGGGAAGGGGCCTTGTTTCCATCGTTCCCACGAATCATGAAGCCTGTATCTCTATCCCATTCATTAACAATATTTTTGTAGTTCGATAGAATGGGACAAAGACAATATATGATTTGTTGGAATTTCTATTAACTGAAAATAACGTTTATTGTAAGAAAATACCTTTAAATACACCACACAGGTGCTTTAGATACCCTCTCATTGGACATATAAAAGTTTCAATGCTAGTTACAGCGACATACGCAAGTGAATCTTTTGATATAAGCAGGTAGGATTCTATTGTTATTTAACAATACATATTCGAGAACCAAAGTCCCAATTTTATGATCTACACTAGAGTTTGACAAAAACTTATACCGACTCGAAGAATTTAAATGATTTAATTTTAAAATATAACTCACGAGAAATTGGATTATTAGCAAACTAATATCGTCTTCTTGTATTTCACTAATATTATAAAGTTTACGTTTTCTTCGTATGTTACTCAGTCAATACCTCGAACATCACCCAACTTTTTTGATAAAATTTTGGACAAACACAGCTATTATAGCTATGTCATAATACATTCGATAGATTTTATTTTAAAAAGTTCTCACGTAACTCCCGTTAATATTTATGAAGATTATAGAAAGAAAATAAATTTCAAGGTAATATTCTAAACGAATAATAATTAGAATAAATAGAAAACGGTGTAAATCAAATCGATAAAATGACTTGTGAAAGCTCGATACTTTATAAAGTAATTAACATTAAAATAGGCCACACGTCTCAGAACAAACCAATGAAGCTTGGAACTTCAATGAAATCTCATTTTGAATAAGGTTATTGTTACGTCTTAACTTTAGAGGGAGGCAATTCTATAGCAGGTAAAGGCCCCTTTTCAAACAGCCAAACTGACACACGTGTTTTCAATATAATAAATCAACGTATCTTCTTTTGTTGAGTTAGTGATGTAGACGATGCATGTGACTACTGTATATAACGAGTATTATTCAATTGAATAAACCGTTCCATTAGCGATTGTTAGATAAACTAAATTCTCACTTCACGCGATCTACATTTTGCAATAAATGTTATATTAATTAATGACTTATATAATTTATTTTCCATTGATTTCTTTGTGTTAATTTAAGAATACTTTATCATAAAATGACAATAGATTTAAATAGCTGTTAAATTATGACATGATATTATGTAACAGACATCTAAAATTAATGCCACAAGATAATAAAAGTAGCAAAAACTGTATGATTCAAAGCACCCCACATTAAGATCGCTTTGTTATTCCTATGAAAACCAGTTTCTTGAAAAAAAAAACGCGTTAAGCTGACCTGCGTACCCGCAATTGTGTGCGGGTGAACGTCCGTATTGGTGTGTGAGAGTGTGCGTAATAACCTGTTCACTGAATGAAGTGCTACTTTCTATCGGTTGGCACTAAATTTATGATATGAATGCAGTTAGTTGCATGCAGCTTTTGATTCAGTTTGCAATATTTTTAACTACGAGACAGCATCTTGTCTTCTAATAAAGTCACTACAAAAATATAATTTAATTAACAACCTTTTACAACATGCATATTATTATTACCTGCTATTGTTTTAATAAACAAATGTCAGTTAAAATATGCAGTGAGTTTCTTTATTATAAATACTAAACTAACAATCATATATTTTCAATCACAAATATTTATGTCCAATCCCTGACAAGATTTAGTGGCATTCAAGAAAAATAGAGGCCAGGAATAAAATTTGGACTGCGGTTAGAGAATTGGGAATAACAAACATGCTCGAAGTTCGACCTTCATTTTGTATTAAAGTATATTTGTTGATACACTTTCAAATTTAATAATATTGTGTCTAGTTCAATACAGTATAAGGTATATTATTAAAGATTAATAAATATTAATTTAATAAGTCCAACTTATTATTCCAGACGGTCGGATGTTTTCGGTAACAAAAGCACAATAACAAATCCTTGCTAATAGATCATGAGCTCGGGGCTGTTATAACAGAGCAAACAACTGCTAAACTTTCCTAACTATTGATTATTAAATTGAAATAGAAAGCTTGCTATCTACTTGATACTCACAAACACCCCGAGACAAAGGCAACGCATTAGGACTATAACAAAATACTTTTTGTTTCATGATAAGTTGCTAGCAGTTTCTCATACTTGATAAGCCCGAAAGCGACCTCCTTTGTGAATACACAAAAACTTCGTTATATAATATTTTAAAACACACAATTATTTTTATATAAATACGTCGCGTGCCTTTAATGGTCTTTTATTTGTGGATGAAGGGTGCGAATCTTAGGGCTGAGCTGTCGCCCCATTAGAACTTTTAACAATACATAGTTAAGCGTGCTATTATGGGGATAATTATAAACATATATTATATATCTGACTTTTTGCATAATTTCTCTATGCCATACCGATAGATTTATACTTTCCGATTTTTCAGCACGCGTAATACGAACAAAAGATATAAAATACGATAATGTAAATCATTAATAAATGATAAATCACTTTCCTGTGTACAAATTACTTATAGAAGTGACATTAAGAATTCCGAATACACTTAGATATTTAAAACTCACCAAAGTTAATTAATTCGGAACGCTTGCGGTTAAGTAGCAATCGATACAAGAATGGAGGTTTACATCCCGACGAGCCAATCGCTCATTCCTCGTTCATCCTCTTAAATATTTTTGTTTAGTTTTATAAATCGAGTTAAAAATAATGAAAAAAATTTTAGGAAAGCTCCTTTACGTCCAGAAACCCATTGAATTCATTATTCTGAGATAAAAATGAAACGATTTTTAACAGACGTCATTAATAACACAATCACAAGCCGCGTAAATACAATAAAGAGAAAATGTTGAATAGGGAATTTTCGGAATGGCTGGGAAATTGGAAAATTAAATAAAAGTATCGTTAAGGGCCATTGGATAAACAATAGCTGTAATTTGTATTCCCGTGCACTACATTTAGATAATTCGTCCCCCACAGATAATAATTCAAACATAAATCATTCCTGACATCACAATACTCTATGGGAGGTTCGTTATGCGTGTGAACGGGTGCTAGAAATAATAGAAAGCAATTAAATATTTACCCCAAAAATACACTTATAAATTTGAATTCCTTTCATAAAAATGTCGAGTTTCTAAATTAAATTTTCAAGTGTATGAAATATTTCAGTTTAATATCCAATCACAATAAGCGGACGTTCACAATTATAAGTCGATTGTAAAGGCCGCGGGCACATAACGGGTCATATATCAATGCTTTGTTGTATTACATAGTACATACATACCAACTGGAGATCGCAATTTAATATTCCCTTTGATTTGTAAACAAATGTCCAGTAAGCCGTTTTGTCGAATGAATATCAATGAATTTGACAATCTTTTGAATTGCGATTTAACAATGTTTGAAAGCAGTCATGTATATATTTAAATTGCAAGATTAAGACAAATGATAACATTTTGATATTTAATCGATATCTTAAAACTACATACATATAATATGATAGCGAATAAAATTTTAAGCAATTAACATTTCCAACGCTATAAAACTCTACTACTCTTAGATTATAAAACAATATCTGTTAGACAAAAACGTATGTTAGTATAATCATTTTAGAAAATACCTATATTAAATGCTAGTACACATCAATGGTATTCAGAATAATGTCTTTCGAATTCCCTTTATGAAGTTCAAAAGGATTTCGTTTACGTTTTATTTATGACTGATTTATCGTTTATACATATTTATGATTTCTATTCTTCATTCAGTAGTACTGTATCAGGCTTTATTTCTTCACTTTTGTATTCATGTTTTAAATGTAATCTAAACATACTAGTGCAAAAACGATTTACTTATTTGAGTATTAAAATTACTTATGAAGTCAAGTACAAAAGGAGCCATAAAATACATAAAATATTCAAAATCGACGATTATCCTTGACCTTTTTAATCATTAACCGTATTTTTTGTGAAGAAATAACTTGGTAAGTGTCTTAACAATCGTACATTAGGATTGCAAGTGTAAAAACGATATCAGCATTTCGTAATAGGAACAAATTGCACACGTCAAATTGTAATCGGTATGAGGTGCGGTTTGGTCGTAAATAATGTATGTTATGTCATACGAATATCTTCCTAATAGTAATGACTATACAGATGATATTAGAGTGAATGGAATTTCAATGCAAAGTGCGCACTCAAGCAATCACAACGAGGTCACAAATCTAAATATCAAGCAGCCGGATTCTTTCCAGTATCCTGTAGAACATTGTCAATGTATTTCATAAATACGCAGTCTTAAATCGTTCCTTTACAAATAAAATAGAAATACAAAACAATACTGTAGTAACAAAATAACTGAATATCATACAAAACAAATGATTTATAAAGAGCATAGCATTATGTTGGTATGATCAACAAAAGACATTTATCGCAACCTTACTTATATATTTTTGAGAGTATACTATCATAGATTTTGTAACTGTTTCACATTCAAAAATGTCACATAAAACAAATACCTACTTCGGTTCAAAGTTCTTGATCGTCACAGCCGCTGGTCTACGCCTGAAACCATCGCCGGCCGCTCATTAGCGTTCAACAATCATTTAAATAACGACTTGCGAATAGAGAAAGACAACGAAATATCTCTTAATGGCACATCCAATTTGCGTTGATAAAAAAGCTTAAGTATTTCATAATGCCCCACTTTATATCTCACATTAGTAACCCGGTCGGAATCCACTACGCTCTTTAGGTTTTGTCAATACTTAGATAACAAACGAAAGTGTTAAAACGTATTGTGTGACGCAATCTTGAATAATACAAAAACTATTTCAAACTGCGTCTGTAGAAACTAATTACACAATGCAGCATGATAACAAATATAAAGTACCTAACATTTAAATATTCTTCTGTATTAAATAACTCTATTTATATTTTACCTTTTATTATAACTCGTTCGTAACATACTCCTTGAGGTAAACCGCGAGTAACTGTTTACATGCAGTTAGAAACAGAAATAATTATGTAACTCCAGAAAATTATTATAATAAGTAATAAACGTCGCAATACTTAGTTTCATTCAAGACATGTGCGAGGTATAATGAGGAGAAGAAATATATAGATTTATTGAATAATTTTTCTCATAACGGTGAAAAAAATAACAATTCGATATACATAAATGCAAGCTTTCAGAATAATAACAATAACATTTCATGCTTACATGTATATTATATAATTATGTATAGATTATGTACATGTACATAATCTATAGAATTCTTTATTAAATTGACTTAAATATCACTTACCTAAGATCCCTTTTATTTTCAATAATGTACACATCGCATGACACAGTACAACGACTCTAGGACGTTTATCAAGCGATGCAATGAAACATACGTTTTCTTTGCGTGTCACACACTATTACTGGGAGAATATTAAATGAGAGATGTTCACTTCAATAAACAACAATGAAGTGTGGCAAATGATATAAAAATATCTTAGTGATTATGTTTGCTTTGAAGTATTCACGTTTATTGCCTTGACGTGGTCCCAAAATTAACTCGTTAATGGCCACGGAATAGTAAATTTGATGCTCGCTTTGGGATTTATAATATTCCTTGTCCAATTAATTTCGTACACAAGCTTGAATAGTTTAACGCTCTTTGTTGTTCATGTGCGTCTAAAATACCGTTTACTTTATAATTAGAAATGTATGTCTATAGACTATAGTACTTTTAAGAATAAGTTTTAATACCTACACTTATAGATGTAAATATAAACATAGATTCTTAATGACAATACTTCATTTTAAGAAATGAACAATTCAAACTTCAAAGGAATTTAAACGTAACTTTATTCTAAGGTACTCACTGTAGAAAATTAAAAAGACTAATCTTTTGTAAACGAAACGCTCAAAGTAATACTAGTTATTTCCATTTAATCACTATTACTACACGATTTTTGAAGATTCTTGATTATAATATGTACTTAAATATAATAATATATATTCGAAAACTATTTTACATCACTTTTTATTATAAGTCTTACTTAATTTCTCTTCAGCACGAATAATTTACGCTATCTTTGTTACAAAACACACTTTTTTGAAATAATTGTAATATTTCGTTAATATCACTATCAAAGTATTATAAGCCATTACTGCAATAGCATTGATAAAAAACCGTTACACGTTACAAATTACTATTGCATATTGAAAAAATATTATGAAGTATATTGGAGATTTAAAGGAAATACATTTTTGTATGGATACATCTAAAAATTTTAAAATAATTTGATACAATGATTGAGTGAATAGTTATGAAGTATTTTAGGTACGCAGTGCCATGGACAGTTAGACAATACTCGTAAATTGGATTCCTAGTGCCCTGAGGATGGCGCTCTCGTAATTGGCTCCGAATTACGAGACCGGAGCAATCTTGCTCAGATTCAAACCGCATGCAACGAAAAATGACAATAAGAAAAAATATCACAGCACGTGTGGGAAATCTAACAGGAAATATTAACTAGTGCTTGAGATCTACTGCTATAGTGGAAAGCGGTTGTGTAATGCTCATTTAACATTTCCTGTTGTAAAATCGTATAATAATGTCCTCGGTGTTGTTGTTATAAGATAACGTACATACTCGCTTAAATTTTTTGTATCCGTATTTCTATCGAAATCTTTATATATCTTTTTGAGAAAAAATCGGTCACAAAAAATTTTGGGATTTGGCACAGTCACTGTTTATATAGTCCAGTGCAAGGAAACCCAGATAATAAAACGATGCTTTACAACGATAAGGATTACATAAATATTTCTATAGCGTAGGTATTTGATAATTGCAATATTATATCTAATAATATTTTTTTATATTATATTTGGATTTTCAAGAAAATACTTCCGTGGCTTAGAAATAAATATAAAGTTTTAAGTAATTTATGCTGGTGATATTCAACTATTAATCCACTTAAGGTACAAGTTAAGTTTCCGATAGAAAACATTTTCTGGTGGCTTTGGCGCTAGTCCCGACCATTAGGATGTTGGCAGAGTGCCAACATAGTCCGAGGTGCGAGTATATTTGTACATTTAACATTCAAGGAAGTGAAGTCTCGGAATAGAAGCACATGGAATGATGAACCGGTTTCGATAAATAAACTGAGCATATAGCTTTAAAGAAAAAATAAGCGTAATTGGATAACTCCAAAGTATTTTTTTTTCAAAGTAATTAGTTCAGTCAAGCGATCCTTGTTAACTCTGATTTGTGAAAAGTATTAATAACTAATGTAATATTTACACAAATAATATTTTTTAACAACTAAATTTGGTCTTGACTATATTATAAAAGGTAAAAAAAATAAATGAGCAAAGAAACCATGTTTGTCAATGAACAAAATACAGGTAAAAGTTTTGTCATTATTCACAAAAAAATTCAATATGTTTGACTAACAAACAGACAGCTACACAACAGCGATTACCTGTAGAGGCCATGTTTTCCGTACATATAAATACTTTGATTTATAACACTTTTTTTTTTAAATAGTACCTATTAAAGTATTAATTTTAAATAACTGAAAAACATTAGTATTTACGGACAAGTTAGAGGGGCATGAACGTTTACAGCCAACATCTTGCGCCATTTTGAAGAGGCCAATATTTTATTACATAGCGAATATGCTGTCAGAGCGCTAAAAATGTAATTCCTTTTTGTTAAACAAAAAATTGGATATTACAAAAATCTTCCTCATGTGACATACTGACAAATGCTGTCCATTTTATATTTAAATAAAATATGTGACAATTTTTTATCAGTATTATTAGCAATTCCCGGATAAAACTATCAAAAATATTGCTTTTTTTTTCATAGAGCGGTGGAGTTGGAAGTGCTCGTTTAGAGTCTATGGCATAGAGACACACATCCATTCTGTGTCAGAAGAGCAACCTACACGGACCTTGGCTCAAATAAGAACATTGCAGTTAAGACTATACTTGACCAACTTATAAACTAAACTACTTTACCTTATAAACAATCATTTAATGTTTATTTAAGAGTAATAATTCTTTACTGTCCCTTTAAAATTCGAAAAATAATTGTGAGTTCGATCGAGTAAATAAAATAAATTGCAAAAACATTAAACATATAACTTAACAGTATATCAAAGCGTTGAATTCTGAATGGCTCAAATGTAAGTATCTAAGAGTTATGCTCTCATAGATACTTACATTTTAACATAAAATCTAACATCTGTTGTAAACAAGTGTACTAAAAACGTTGTTCTACTTTCCTCGTCTGTCGCGATTCACTTGGGTTTATAGAAATGAAAGCAAAAACATGTATCGAGTGTTTGATGAATTTCACACGAACTGAATTAGTTAAAATAAAGGTTAAATAATTCCAAATTAAATTTATATTTCATTTGGAATTATTTTGTAATACATTAACAGAGAGAATTCGGAAGCAATATGTTCTTGAATGTTAATGAAGATTAATAATTGTTTCCTTATTAAAAATAAATCTGTTTCCGAACTTAAATATCATTTAGAATATATTGATTTATATCTCAGGATTTTTAAAATCAACGTTTATATGTTTGTCTTCTATATTTAAAAAGTTGCTGATCTGATTGTTAAGAAATTTTAGTATGTATGGGTTACATGATAGACTTGTTAATCTAAATAAAACGATATTTTATAATCAAACTCTTTTCTATTCAGTATTATAAATAAAAATATTTCCTTTTCATTAATTGTCGCTCCATTCATATATTATATTCGACACAATGCTCGCAATTTAAAAAACCATTTACTGTTTCATAAAAGGATGTTAATTAACATTACTTGTTCATTTTCAATGTAACAAACTAACAGAATTATTTAAATTTGAATATAAAACATATTTTCCCTAGTTTATAAATCATAACTCAGTCCAACTATTTTGTGTTGTTATATATATTTATTTATAAATTCTAAAATTTAATATCTTATTGTCCTGATACAGTAGAGTAAACTGTGCCGTGTTTTGAAAATATAATATTAGAGGAGTCGCATATTGCAAAGACATTTTTAAAACTATTGAAGTAACGTTATATTAAATTTTTACAGGTATATTCATATTTCAGATCATAATGAAGACAATCGAAGAGAACCACATCAACTTTATAATGTTTGTCTATTTGTTTGTCTCTTCTTTCGTCACGTCAAATGTATTTTATTTAACTAGAGACAGTCTTTAGAAGTAGTGTGCTGGAAATATTACGTAAAATAAGCAACAATTTTACTGCAGGGGTATGCTTATGTGAATTAATCCCGTTATTTTAATTAGTCAGTGTGTATCAAACCTGTTTCAGTCGAAGACGCCGACAACAGCTAGTATAAAAATGTGTGAAAATATGTTTGTTTAATTCTTACGCTCATTCATTAGACGTCCATCTTAAGATAAGTATACTCGTATAGTCATATTGTCTTGCAAGTTATAAGCAAAAATTATATACTATGTGCCAGTACTCAACGTAAAAGACCAGTTAAAAAAACAGCTTATTTGATCAAATTATTACAAATGTGGTCAAATAGTTATAATACATTTTTTTTTTCTGTAAATATGAACAAAATTAATATAAGTTAGAAAAAAAAAATTTAACAGGATTTTTCAGTTAAGTAAATCAGCAACTCGTGTTTACTTAAATATATTTTTAAAACAGAATTTGCTGAGTAAAGGGATTATAGTGTTGTGCCGTTTGCATAAATTTAACGAATTACGTCGGACACATTTTGAATGAGAAGTATTTGGCTTTCATCAAGGTCAGCTCGGATTTTGCTCCCGTTTTCACTGTGACTTTCTGTTTGCTGCTTGAATGCGTAATGTTACTTTGTTATTCAGTTTTGTCTTAACGCGATAATTCATACGTCCATAATATGTTATTCTATTACTTCATAAATATATAACATTTATGTACCACAAAGATGCATGACAAAGAAAAGGAAAGACTTAAAAGATCGACTCGATTAAAAGATCAAAAATAAAGAATATGCAGTATAAAGCATGGAGCAAAATGTAGTGCCACAAAATTTTTTTACATGTATTTAATGTACGTCGTACCAACATGTATCACAATAAAGATCCTCCTTTCTCCGAAACCGCATCTGTTGACACGACCGACTAAACTGACTGAATAGACCTTTCTACGCAATACCAATCGGACCATTTATGGCGAAACCTTTATATCCTATTGTATTGCATTTGTATATTTTGCTTAAGTACAAAACTTTCTAAACTTGGGTTTACAACAAAGTTTCTTATTTATAGATTCTTACAAAGACTATAAGTTAGATATGGTTTTGTTATTGTCTTTAAATAGGTATATACTTTATATGTAATAATTTTCTACTGATTGGTGTGCATCTGAAAAGAAGTCTACCTGAGAGGTATGGGCTGGAAAGGAAAGCGATGTGCTGAAGGAGCATGTGGCCCAACTATGGGTGCGGGCGGCGGTACTGGCACTGGCACGGGTACTGGCACCGGCACCGACACCGGATGCACGGGCTGAGGCAGCGTGCTGTAGGGCGGCGGCGGGACGCTCTCCAACAGGTCCGGCACCCGCGGCGCCCGCGCACGCCGCACCCGCCGCCGCCGCGCAGGCTCCTCGGTCTGACACTCCGCACTCGCTACACTCCTCTCCGTCTCCGTCTGCACCGCACTGTTCACATTAGGAACGGGTGCATCTCGCACCTGCACTATGTTCACATTGCACACATTTGAACGGCTCGGTTCACCGGGTACGCGCACTGATACCGAATCCGACTTGCGCAGCGGGGCCGGCGCCGGTACTGGCAGCCGCATCTCGTGAGTAGTCGCACAGTACGACGCGCGCGCATGACGACCGCCGCTCGGCGACTGGTGCCCGAGCGCCCCGTCCCCCGCGACGAGGTACACGCTGGCCAGGGCTCCATCGGTGCGGGAGCGCAGGAGGGGCGGCGAGCGGCAATCGTAGGGCTGCCACAACAAGGAGGAGAGAGCCTCGGCCGCGGACAGCGGTGCGCTCATCTCGCTACGCTCCGCTGCCGCTGCCTCGACGGCACCGCTGTCATCTGCCACCCGCCTCCTCTTCTATCTACAACAAAAACATTCCATCATATCTAAAATCACCAAAAGTCATAAATAAAATTGGAAATTATCATTCCAATCATTAATATGTGTACAGGTTTAAAATAAGGTATATAAAATCACCTTAACCGGTTTTGTATCGCCTAAGAAACTTTATATAATGAACATTTATTTTCATGAAATCAAAATAAAGAAAATAAATAAATTAAATATATTACTAGCACTCTACATTAAAACTTCGATGACAAACTAACCAACCAGAACGTTAAAGGCAGCGGGTAAACAAATCTACGTAGAGACTAGAGACATTAGCAAACGTTTACAGTTTTGCTAAGGAAGCTCATCTACCGTAGAAAATGGCATAGTATATGAAGCCTTATTCTGAATTGTTATACAAAATAATCCATTATAACCCACATACAAGCGTAATGATTCGGTTGAGTACTTTCTTTCGTTACGTAACTTTACAGTTCGCTCGACTTGACTCTCATAACTAACTCACTTTTGTATCTAATCTTTTGTTATTACTTGACTTTACGTTTTCTTTCTTGTGATATTGTTTGCATAATTGCGGGTACAGATATTTATATTGTAATACTTCTAACTGAAAACTGTGCATTAAAAGTAAAAAAATATATAAAATAATAATGACGCTTGTTCTGACTTCTCCCGTAGTCTGATACAGTAAAATCCATAATCTATACATGTAAAAAAAAATCGTGTGTGTGCTTGTAATATTGAAATAGCCGTTTTTTTACTACATGCATATAATATGAACAATTATATTCGCTAGGTACACCAAAATAACACTTTTTGCAATTTTTGTCTGTCTGTCTGTGTCTGTTCCTTCTTATCTCTGAAATAGCTGGTGTACTTATCGGGGAACTTTTATTTGAAATTAGCTGATGTAATAAGGAGTTAATTATTTTGTATCCCAACCCCGAATCCCGATCCCGAAATTAAGCGTTATAATGTGCGAGTGGAAGGCGGGGTACATGCAGAGCTTAAAAGTTTTTCCATTGTTTTTTTTTTTTTTTTACGCAGATGGAGTTGTGGTTAATAGCTATAAGTAATAAACATGATTTCTCTGGCTTATTGATAATAGTAACATACATATATATACCTATTTTTTTTAATAGTTTTATGTACAACATATATATTTGTTTTAAATTTTGATAATGACATTATATTTTGCAATAGAAAATATTTGATTACATCTCATAGTTGATAACAACATATTATGCAATCTTTTTTGAAGTTAAATTTTGTGTTTGAAAATTTAAATCTAGGTAGTTCCTTCGGAAGTTTTAGTGCAAACACTCTAAAGAATAGAGATTTATCCGAAGAAACTTAATATAAAACGACGCTTGTGTAAGAATGTGCTTTAGAAAGCAAAGGAACTTTATGAAATTTTAATATTAACTCCCGGCATAGATTTTAAAAACCAATGAACCGTATTTTATTAATAAAGTGTGTAGATAAAAATGATTGAACAGCTTTTAAATACAGAAAAGCTTAACAATTTTACTCAGTAAAACTCCCTTTAAGTAATGCATAATATATTCTTTTATTTTATATTATATATTGTGTAGGCAATACAAATAATAAAAATGGGATGAAAAATACAAAGTTAGCAAGGGGACGAAATGGAAGTGAAACGCAATACAAAACTTTCACTATGGCGCCGGCGCCCACTGGCCATACGGATACTGTTATGTCATTGTAGGCTCAAATGTAACTTTCATTCAAATTATATTTAACTAATACTAATAAAATTATAATTAAGACAAACAAAATTACCGAATTTTTGAATACTATTAATGAATACAGGAACAATAAATATTGATAGTTATTTATTTTATTTAAGAACTTTTAGAAAACAGTAGCTCCAACAATAAAAAATAACTTAACTCATATTTATAATATATTTAAAAGAAAATTCGTGAGTTTAGTTTGATAAAAATTGTGATGAACGTCAGATATTCATGAACCATTTTTATTTCGTTTGCACTACCCCCTCCCACCTCCTTCATTCAAGTCTGGTCTAATAAAATTAATTTTCAGTCTCAAGTTTTGAAAGAACAGAATCTTATAAAAATTAATAATACATTAAGATTTTCCCTAACAATATTTATAGCATGAAAATGTGTAGTTAATAAATTACACGTTTTTTTTACAAATTCGCCTCTCTGTAATCGTAGGTACATATGTATGTATTATAATCGTAGGTATGCATAGAATAATTTCGAACACAAAAATATTAAAAAATAGCTATCTTAAGTTATAAGAATTTAAACTATACCAGTTTTACAGTTAAAAAAACACACAAAATGTCACAATTGTCAATAAAATACATTCAATATTATTGGAAAATAATATACAAGTATGACCATAGATAAAAATGTATTCTATGACTCCTTAGAAATAAACAACCGTCACGCTTTCACCGAAGGTCACCGATTATGACCGAGAGCTGGTGTTACAATTGACAGCCGACGTCAACGTTTCACCGCGGTCGTAATATTTACCTCAATAACTAAAAAATATATAAACCGCACCAAATCCATTTCAAGCTGTAACCTGACTTAACGATTATAGTAAAAAATATATTACAAAATCATATTTGATTATTCAGAATATTATATAAATTTTAAATTTAGATATTACAATAAAGTTTATTAAGTTAAAAATACGTATTATTATATATGTAATACTATTTTTATATACAAATGTAACTGGTGAAATTAAAGTTATTTAAAAGACCTCTTAGAAGAGATAATACTATAGTGCTCCGTCGTCAGAATAGCGTTCTTACGATTCTTTTAACGAAACCTTAACTTAAAAAATTGCTCCATTTAAGTAGATAAGAAGTTCTATCGTACGTTGTTATTAACTAATTCATATGACTTCATGTGCTTATAATTATTTTATATGTATTTTTAGACAATTATAAAACTACTTTCGAAAAAAATATTCTTTTATTTTTAGTAATATAAAAGGAATAGACGTAGATATGAGACTAAAACATCTAACCGATATTATTATGTGTCAGTTATGTCAAACGCGTAATATAAAAGTGCAAGTGGCCAACATAATGACAGTATATATTTCAAAGAAAACAATAGAACATTCTGGTTCCGGAACTCGAAAAAATGAAAGTGGATACGCCTGTTATTTTATAAAACAGACAATCTTGTTTCTGTGACCTCATTAGCATACAATATTGGGCTTCTGAACAAGTTTATAAATAACTGTAGAAATCTTAGATATTTTTTTAATATTTTATAAATTTTATCAGAATAAAACGTGGTCCTATGTTTAAGACCAACTGGGTGTAGGCTTAACAACGTTACGATCTGGAATAATTTCTCTTAAAATATTGTATATTAAATCTACACACTCGTGTTTTTACTATTGTACAATAGGTACATTTATGTTATATATCGAAGGAGCCAAAGGACGTTTTTAGCATTTTACCAAATGGAAAAAATGGAATCCATCCGACCGTCCATATGTCATAGCCATTTTACTCGGAGGCTATTAGATTAGTCTCGGAGATAGATGAAATTTGGAACGTAGTTTCCTAGGGACTGAAATGCAATGACGTAAAGGACATATTGATATCACAAAATATTGTATTCGTTGGATGCATGTATTGTTGTTGTTGATGATGAAAAAATCGTTTTAACTACGAAGTAAACTGCTTCTTTATTAAAAAAAAAAAATTGAAACATACTGTACATTTTCAATTCATTTTCGTTGTTTTTATGCTTCTAATATGTTAGAATTTAAAATTGTTTCCATTCAAGTTTTTAATGGAATTTACTTATTCTACAAGAACTCAATTTGAATTGCATCTTTTTTTTGTACTTGAAAAAATTTTTTTTTTATGTCACCGTGCATAAAATAAACTGAAATTAAAAATTACAACAACCAACATATTCTCAATATTCAGGAAAGAAAAGCAGCTGCTGTTCAATAACATATTTTACTACAATAACTCAGAAAGGCCAAGCATAGAATATTGTATATCTAGATTGCTTAAGGTGTATTATGCCTGTTTTAAGTACGTATCAAGTGACAGTAATATTAATGAAAGGGAAACAGTGTAAACAAAGAATTAAACAAAATATTTATATAAGCTAAATTATGTTTAATATTTGAACAATGTTCAGAGATCGCAGTTACAAACACTGAATATTGCTCGTAAAGTTTTGAAAGGAAATTCAGATATAGTCATTTTATTAAAATTTTAATACTATTTTTGAATATTTTATTTAAAATATAAATATACATATATATATATATTTAACTAATGAAATAGTAAGATTTTAAATGATATAAACTTGTCTTTCCCCAAATTGCATATTTAATCTTGATAAGATTTTCTATTATAAGTGTGTTGTGTGTGTGGTAAAAAAAATAGATTATGAATATGTTATAAGTGATTTTTAATAAAGTATAGACATCAAATGCATAGAGCATTAATTTTAATAGGGACTTTTCTGATATATTTTTTAGTAACCATTAAAGCTAGGCACTTATAATAATAGCTAATATAATTCAGCTGTTATTTCTAATTCATCAGAAACATACTTATTTGTTGGGAACTAGAAACTATTATTTCTTTTTTTTCTCATGTAAAATTAACATACTTTTTAATAGGTTTCGGAGGACACTAACAGGTCTCTATCACAAGTAAACCCGCTTTAAAAGGTTATGCAAAAAATGTCAATACAAACATTTGAATAATGATTGTAACACAATCTATTTCACAACTATTCATAAGATTTGAGGCATTCTATATGTAAATTACAAAATTAATGTTTAGGATTACCTGTGCCGACCCACTCCGTACTCTGAATATCAATATTAATGGATCAAAGTCTGCACGTGACTAGCGCGTGACGTGAGAGCAAAGCGGAATTACAAAAGAAATGAAGACTTGCATTATGATTTTCATAGTCATACCGTTGTAATATATTTGAATTTTAATAATAACATAATTTACCTTTCAACAATTACCTATTCCTTTACTAGGAATAAAATTATCATAATGTAAATCGTTAAGTGCATATTAAATTATAAAACGACATTTTATGTTTCGACCATTATTTTAAACATACGAAATTTGGATATGCAAGACCTGAAGATTGGTAATTCAACAATAATCCTTCATAAGAACAGTAAAGCCTCTTTAGATGTATTGCCAAGGGCTCACTGTATTCATTCAAACACAGATAATACATTTGTTTAATCTAAATTCATCGAATAAATCCTTGTATATATCTAGAGATATAGAGATATTCAATATTGAAATAGTATCTAAAAATTTTTATTTTATTTTATGTTTAACTATAATGTCCAATAGATTATCAAAAGTTCACAAAAATATATATTTTTATATGTATGAAATACGATTTTTGTTATTTTCATACAATAATGGAACGTACAAAATCACATCTGCATATGAACTTGATGAACAATAGCGCGATCAATATCCATTGGCCGAGTCGACAGTGCAGAGCGAAATCAAATTAAAGGGAACATTATTTCATTAAGACATCCCTGCCGTCTGAGCTGGCTCTGCAATGATGCATCCGCCCCACCAGATTCAATTACAACCAAATTGATTACCATCTGTCTAAGTCGTGGTTTCCAACGCCAATATGCAGAGTTGACCATAATACCACACATACGTACTACATCAGCTGCATAAGCCAAATTTTATTTTAGATACTTCATTTTATCATCCTGAACGAGATGACTATAAAAAGATTTCCGTTATATTAGGTTATGTGACAGCTCGGCCTATTTCAAAACCGTATTTAGAATATGTGTATCTGGGTAGAGTATAATTTATGCAAAGTTAATCCTTGTTTGTGGGAGCGAGTAACACGGGTCCCGACGGCGCTAGAACTTCGTGCATGATTTATAAGTGGTTTTATTCGTACGAAACTTTGTTCTCACCTGTCCACCGAACGCTCGGGTTCAATAAAAGTCAAGCCGTTGACAAGTCAAGCCGTCAGTGGTGCGGTGCATAAATAATTTAGGCTGGCAATCCGACGGTTGTTTGCATGGGGATTATCATATTAAACGGATATCAGGGACGTCGCCCGTCTGTCCGATACGAATGCAAACAATATCATGCAACATTTATAAGCAAACGCTGGAGACAATAGCTGAAAGGTAGCCGCTGAGGTAGTCGATTTTAATGGGTCTTTGTTCCGCCGACCTTTGACACTACTGAAAATTAATATTCATTAACAATGATTTATAAGAAACTTTCTTATATTATTTTCGTTTTAAAGTTTTATTGTGACCCTTGAACGTAATATTAACAGTACTGATAAAATACATGTGACATTTATTGATAAAAAAAACCGTTATAGTTTAAAACATTAAGAGATGAATTTGATTACTTTATGAATAAAAATGATCATACCCTTTATCTAAAAAATACTGAAAACTATTTATATAAATTTATATTTGTTAGTTTAAGCAATTATTGTTAATTAATGCAATTAAACACATTTTAGATTTATAGAAATACTAAGTACTTTTATTGCTTGTAATAATTTCTGAATTTAAATATTGATGTAATTTAGGTCCAAAAATTCTCATGTTACTTTGAGTATTTCATTATTTGCATTATGTAATACAAGTTAATAATTGTATTATGATAATTCCAATTTCCAAAACTAAAAAGTGATTAAGGGCGTTAAGTTTCAGTTGTTTTACAGTAAAATTTATTTTAGAAAACGAAAAAGTTTTTTTGTTTATTTTAATGGGTCGTTATTAATATTTAAGACTGCAGCTTTATGACTGATATATTAGGTACATAAATGTTAAGTTACATTAAGATCCATGTACAAGCATTCACATGTAATATGAAACATCGATATGCTCTGCCCAAATACTCTCTCAATAAAAAAAATATTTGTATAGTATAGATAGATAGATGTTAAAACTTTTTTTTATTTAAAATATGTCCCGTTTGTCATTCAAAGTTAAATAAATTAGTGTCTACATATACATAATTAAAATTTCCCTATAAACATCTTAAATCTCAGTCAGTAAATCTTAGATAATATTTACAAATGCAAACATGTCAAAACTTAAAAACATTAATTATTCAAAGGCATTGTCCACTAAATGTGTTCGTATCTAAATAAGGTAAAAGCATTGCGAGAGGGTCATTAAGGAAGTCCTTAAGTAATTTCGGCTTTATATATCTCACAAAGTGGGAAAGCCCAAGATTTATGTAAACGTTGTAAATTTAATCGAATGTCTTGGAAAACTCTCGTTATGGCTTTCTTAAAATTACTAAAGTATTTGTACTTCAATTGTATTATTTAAAATATATACGCTTTTAATTGCAAATATTTCTATTATACTGTTTTACAAATACTCCTTTTCTTTTAATTTCAAAGCGCCGATTCCATCTCAGCCGTCAATTGCTCTTCAAATTCAATAAGGCGTTATAGCGTCAGTTGCGTTTTTAAATTAGTTTTAAATGTATTTAAAGAATGCGTTGCTTAATATTTAAATTTTAATGCAATATGTTACTTAACTTAATGTCTTATCAATACAATTTGAAATAAAATGATTTTGCAAGAACTAAAAATACCTACATCTCAGAAACATCAAAAATAAAACAAGTTTACTTTATATTGCAGCTGTTCTGATCTTTAAAAAATAATATAAACTAAATTAGTTTTAATTACATATAAACAACAGTAATTGAGGGAATAAATATAGCAATGATTGTCGTATACCTCTTAGTCTTGCATAACAAAAAAAAGAGCCCAAATCAAGGAATAGCCTTGTTCAAAGTTCTAACAGAAACTTCTACAGATTTAATTTAGCAGAATCACTGTCTAGTTCAGTTCGTTCTAGTAGAATTTTTGTACCTGACAGGACTTGCAAACTGTATTGACATTCGCTATAACAAAAGTTTTCTTCTTCACTTTTGGATTAGTTAGACCGAGCAATGATCTATGGTTGTCTGTTTATACCTTTATACGTTAAATGATTCCATTAAAGTACACTTTCATGACATTAAAAATTTTTTTGTTTTTTTTAAAAAGGTTTGTTGAAATTTATTTAGAGTAAAATATTTGGTAATCGTTCCAAGTCTAAAGTAAGTTTTTTAGGTCAAACATCTTGAAGTAGGCATTAATTTCTGTTTTTTTAAGTCTTCGACTTTAACCGAGTTACTGACCTGGACAAGCTTTTATAGTTCAGCACTTAAACATGCCTCTCCTTCGCTTCCGTTCAGCAAACTCGACTTGAAAAGCTTTATTGTCATTTCAAAACTTTATCTATTAATGTCGTCGCTCGAAATGCATATATCACTGCTCTGTTAAAATTTAAACTTATTTGTAGTAAAATACATTACTTCGTATACTTACATAACTCAAATACCTATGCGAACAACAACAATCTCTTTAAAAAGATTAGATTAAGCTGAAATGATTTTGACGCTTAATAGTATTTATTATATAGTTATTAAAAATAGAGTCATCTCTCGACTTACGTTTAGGAAAATTGTCATATACGTTCCATTCTGCCAGTGTTGGAATTTAAGTAGGTATATAGTTAAAATTATGGAATTATCCTTAAATGTGTCATCCAAAAGACTTCAAGAAGAATCATAAGAAAGCGACACCATCGACACCAAAAGAGATGTACCTTTCTTGTTAGTACTTGTTGCCTCTTCACTATCCGAGATGCCATGACAGAACAAAATGATTTTTAAATTGATCGAACCAACCGTTACTAGATTTAAACTCTTAACGTTAAGGGGCCTCCCTAGCACCTTAGCTTAAATATCTGCTTAGAATTTAGATCGATCTACACTCTATATTGGTCAACATAATACTACTTACTTGATTATCTAACCCTAATTGAGACATAGATAAGAAAAATGTTGGTTTATTCGAAGTTACGTAAAAAACTATTGTTTAGTTAACACACTGGCCCCAGTTAAAAAACTTTAAATGTATTTATATGCAGAACTGAACACCGATTTACGCGAATTCGACTGACACGGCTAGCACTTTGTATCTCCTAGCACATGAGTCCGGGATATTACTGGATTTCGACATAAAATTATTAATTTCGTCAAATAAAAGAAGTTGTCTTATCTATTATGATATGAATTTCTACAAGCGTGATTAATGAAAAGTTATTTGAAAAAAGTGCTTGAAATTTATAATACGTTAACATTATTAAATAGAAAAATGACATTACTTTATATCAATTATACGGTAATTTAAAGCCGTCTAGGTTTTCCTCATATAAATATAATTAAATACGATTTTATGAAAGATGAAAATCCAAAAATACATAAAAAATACAGCTGAATTCAGAACATCCTACTTTTGTGATTTCCATAACAATTGCAACATGTGATACAATCCCAACAATTCATCAAGGTATAAAAAACGTGAAAAAGTGATATAGTACAAATCAACAATAGTGACGGTTTTATAATACACAATTCTATTTCAACCTGCTTAATTAAGGCACACAAAATATATACAATCTAAACACCTACAAGAATAAATGTGAATATGTATTCTACAGAGTAAATTGACATACTATATAAAGAAGATAAGGTTTGAGCAGATGAAATGGAAGTTCCACATAAAAGAGTAAAATAATTGCTTCTATGAATTCATTCTGTTATAACTTGCAATTACTTACGTGAAAAAGATACGTATCTTTCCAAGTCTTTAAAAAAATGGGTTAACGCAAACAACCACACTCCTGCCAGTAATAAACGCATAATTACATGTAAAGTTGAACAAACTAATATTACACTCTCCAAATAATTCCTACTGTGTCACTGAACGTGAATTGTCACATCACGATAAATAAACAATTGAAAATGTCATACATATATATGCCGACTCAATATGCCGTCACTAGCACATAAACAAATATTTGAGTAAAATAATAAGCTACATATAAGGCCTTATATATTTTATATTTATTCAAAAGTATATTATTTATTAACCAACATTAAAAAGTATTAATATCCTTCTAGCCGTTCCAATCTCACATTAGCCTACATCATTATACTGAATGAAAGCGTACAGTCTGAAGCGATAAAAAGTTTCTAGTTTGAAGGCCTTTAAGTATCCATGAGTATTATCGCCTCCACTCATATATCGGAAATAAGGAAACTTTAAAATCAATATGCTTAATCCGATCTATCCAACAAAATGTTTGAACCATTATATCAATATTTCAAACTATTTAATTTTTATCTATAGATGATTAAAAAAAAATATTCTCATGAAGGTTGAATCGGGCAATAAACAAAGTTGAAATCAATCGATTAGCAAGTTAGATGTATAAGAATTATATACCATTTAATAAAAATTCTCTTCAAAAAATTACATTTTAATCTTGAATTTATGAACTATTCATGTAACCTCTCTATAGTTGCCATGTATTAGAAATAATTCGTTTCGTCAATCAAATATGGCAAATTTACTTTATCTTTCACATAGAAAATATTATGGCACCCTTACAAAATTAAAATATTGCTTTCAAACTGGCTCTACCTTCTTATTTTCTCCAAACAGTACTCAAGATTATCATTCATTTAACAAATAAAAACGTTGATATGGTCAAAACATTCGATTCCATTGCGAATAAAGCCATAGTTTTAAGAAAAAGCTGCCTCTATACTATTTCCTTTTTTTAATATGATTAATATACTATAAAACAATATAAAAATATCATCTACTAAAATGTAAGCACAATAAAACACAAGGCCTCAAGGTTTATTTTATTTGAAACTGACGAAATTCCATTCAAAAAGTATTATTAATTCATGAGCTGAAAATAAATAATGAAAATGCTAGCTTAAAAAGAAATCAATTCAATATTAATTACAGTATCAAATGGGATGTAATAAAAATCCGTTCCCATTAGTAACAGACAAGACAAATAAAGGTTTTATAAAGAACCGCACGAACGAATTGGGATCGAAGGACAAAGATAGCAACGACCGTCACTGATTAATTCCACAACACGAAGTGACAGTAAGCCTTGCTTTCATTTACTGCTGAATCTGGTTCCTGTCTATAATATAAGAAAAAATGCTTTTATTTTAGTTTCAATACCATGGTAACGACACGTACGTAATTTGCTTTTGAAATGTACAATGAAATGAAAAATAAAATCATTAATTATATATATATTTAAATTTTAAGCTCGACTGGATAGTGCTTGAATGTCATTCCACCCGTTGGTAGGTGGAAATGAAGCCGTAGGTGGTGAACGCACTATCTGAGTAACAGCCTATTCAGACTTTTTTAAATTTCTACCAACCATTTAAAATCACTGCCAAATATAGCAAAGGTTACGTGATTTTTCAACCGCAGCTGTGATAAACGCTATTAATATTACGAGCTCTGTTAAAATATTCTCCTCTATTTTGTACAAAAATTACATTTTATATCTATAATTAAAAATATTTTTATAAGTGCTTTAATATTAAATAATCGTCATTTTATTCCTAAACGCATTTACTGTAATTTTAATATTATTAATGAAGTGATTACAATAAAGCCTACATTTCAATGTCCTTTATTCTTTAGAAAACAACACAAAACAACAGCTAAACCCGTCCAATTTCATTTCGAAATTTTTTAATTTTCCTTGAAAAAAAAAAACAAATTTACATAACAAATATATGAACCTTTTCAAAGTATAAAAGTTGCAGAGAAACCTGCATTAATAAAGTATAACTGAGGGGCTTCTTTTTCATGATAATTTTTACCGAACTTCTCCATTTTATTTTTCCAGTTTAATAACATGCAAAATGAAGGTTGGGCAGGTCTCGTTAAATGGTCGGTCGGCTCATTGCATCGCGGCGGTAAATCCTGTTCTACTGGGGAGGCACTGTCACCCCCCACGCCACTACGACCATCGGGTCATGATTTTATTACCGCATCTTAGCATTCCAGGTTAGATTGGAAAATGCGAACAATGAACGGAATAAATAGATTTAAATATCGCTTATTTGTTTAAAATAATATTACAGATCGAAACATAAAATATCATAACGTGTACGTATTGTGACTAATTAAAAGAGCGGCGGAAGCTTAATTAAAGGCTTGTGACTTTAAATCGATGACTGATAAATACTCATCGATTTCTACTTCATTTTGTTTCGTCGCACCAATCAGAACAATTAAAGAGCGTACAACGAAAACACTGAATTTGATAAGTGCTGTGGGTTTTTTGTCGTTAGCTTCAATATCCTATTTGTATTCCGTTAGGTAAGGTGAAATAAAAGTATACATTTATAATTGATTTTATGAGATGGAATTCTGAATTTAGCCAATATATATGTACATATGTACATGAATTTGTTAGTTCTTCCGCTATTTACACGAATACAGGCCTAAATTCAGATTTTGAATTTAGCAAATAAATCAATAATTTGCTATGTATAATCTCAGTACATAATGAAGTCAGCAATTCCAATGAATATTTATTATTTGGAATTATTGATCTTATTTAAAATTATATTTTTAGAATTTTAGCGCAACTGTTTTTGTTGTATTATAATTAATAACTCATTATTAGTATAAACTATTTTGTTATAACATTATACATTACAAGTTACCTAAACTATCGATTTTAATATGACAAAGTGAAAAATACCTCGTTAACTGAAAGAAGTAAAGCTTAAAATTCTTTTTATCTATAAATGAATCTCGCCGTGGAGTAATTAAGATTCTCAGAATTTAACTTTTTTTTAACGTTGAAAAACTATTGGAAAACCAGACCAACCCATTATATTTTTTCTGCTAACTCTCACAAAGACCCAGGTTGTTCTGTATTCGTGTTGTTGAATATAATGAAATAAACATAATAATAATAATCAAAGCAATTAAAATCGAATAATACAAAAAAGACAACAAAAATTAGTTGTTTAAATAAAATTAAATATTTAATGCACCAAGAACTATTTATAAGCATGCCGTATATTAATAATTTATTCTACAAAATCAGCATACCATAACTTGAATATTTGACTTTCAGTCTCCGTGTAAAAGTTGTGTTATCGGGCAAACGAAGCAGAGCGGCGCAACGAAGAGCAAAACAAAGTTTTCAAATAAAACTTGCAGCAACGGCTAACGTGTTTGTCGGAGATGGTTATAGCTGGAGATAGTATCTGTCGACGTATTGTAAAAGCTTAATATTAGGTGTGAATGTGTTTTACCATTCTCCTCCCCACTTACAAAACTAAAAGGCAGAGTAAATGATTGTAAAACATTGAAAGGTCGTAGACATTCGGTTTGATGCTCATTTCTGGATTTCGAAAATGATTAAGGAGATTTACTGTTTTTCAAACAACAGTTACTGATTTTTCAGGCGTTATATTTGGAAATGAGGGTAGCCTGCTAATTGATACATAATTTCGTCACCCTATCTGTGAGTTATTAAATGCATTTATATTAACAAGGAAATACATTTTAATCATATCCTTACGGATAAATCATTGCCACATTTTTGAAAACAGGCACACACTGAATTTAATAAATGCTTTTGAATTTATAATAAATAATGCACCTGTTCTCTCCCTTTAAATTATTGTGACACGCGTTGTTACAAATTACATTGACACGTCGCCAAATCCTTTCTCAACTCTTTCAGGAAATCACTCTAACAAGGAAACTTATTAAATTCAACTTTCTCTTTCACATTTAGTTTAAATCTTCGTGAATAATTAACTTTCATTTTAAATCTTAATTTCGGTAAGTATGAGATACACTTGTACATTTGATAAGCAATTAGTACGGATTATAGACGTATTAGTCGTTGTGTAAGTAATATTGTAAACATAAAATACGACGAGACTTCAGAAACTTAATTAAAATGTGTATCATCCCACTGATTGCTATTTCAATGATGAATGGGAGTCCGAATAAAGGCATTTGATATAATATATTTATACTTCTGCCGTACGTTTCAATTGATAATTCATATCTGAAAACCCGGATACAATAGAATCTTAATTAAGAAAGAAAATAAGTAATGTAAACAAAAGAAGAAGAAAGAAAAATATAAATCTAATATTCTATATAAGGAATTAGAAAATAAATATAGTATTCAATATGATCTGTAATTAATTATATAATAGCGGCCAGTTTTTCTCAACTACACTTAGCTACAAGTAAACTAATTTAAAATACATATATATATCATATAGTTGTATATTATATAACTTCATATGAGTCGGATTACAGAGAAATAAAAGTCCTCTCATTGAACCGGTCTTTATTCTGGACAGAGATTAAAGTGCTGTGTTTCATTAATTTTCCGTTCACAATTAAAAAAACGTTATGCCGTATTTGTGATTTTCAGTAACAATTTTGAAATGGAAATACTTTTTTTATTAATTGAACCAAATTATTCTTTGATATAGGCTGCTTTGGTTAAAATATGTAGAATATGTTTGATTAAATTGTGAGATGGAAATACATGATATTGTTTCTTTTGCATTATAATATTTTTAACAGAACTTTTATATACCAGGATCTTATTCTAAGACGATTGCGTTCTCCTCTGAGATCAACAATACTGACCCATAAATCTTAATAATTTACAATTAATAAGAGTTTGTAAATACCAATATGAATAGCGTATATTATGCTTTGTTTCCGTTCAACTGAAAGTATATTATGTAGTCTTCTATTATATGTTAATATAAAATAACTCTGGTATTATAAGGGTTTCAAGAACATTGTTCACGAAATAAAAACAGTTCCTTTACAAAGCTTGTGGACGCATAATTATTTACAGTAACTTGAACCCACGACCAACCATTATTTCCGTGGCTTTAGATAAAAAAATAAGCAACTTTCAAAATTCAACTAATTAAATTTGTTATGAACTTAAAGCCATTATTAGCCAAAGAGAAAATAGTCGTTACTTTAGATACATTAGTATCCAAAATTATTTTATTAACGAAATTTCAATCTATATCTAACTATTTAAAGTCGTGGAATGTAAAGCTGTAACATAAAAAATGCAGGTATGTTAAATTAATTGTTTACAATATTATTGTTCACCGTTACGCCTATATTGTCCTCTTTTTAAAGTTTATCACACCAAAAAAATTAAAACCTTCAGTGAGACTTACAAAACAAATATGCAAAACAATATGAAAATTTTGGGACATTAAACTACTCTATACATCAAACAAACCGTATATTAAAATATATGATGGACAAGGTTAATATTTTACATGTGTGAAACCTTCACAGAAAAATGTATTACAAAACTTACCCTTACACAAGGTACAAACACATTTAATAGCGACATAAGGAAAAGAAAAACTTTCTTTGCCCTCATTCGTTTGCCTTTTGATTTTCTCTGGTACTCTGTATCCCTTGGTCATTAATTTCGCTTGTTAGCCATTCCCAGAACGGTGGATCTTTTTTAACAAAATCTATTGTTCCACATGTGAATCAACACATGTACCTAATGTCTGAATAAGAACTGTATCAAACAGCAATAATGTTTATTTTTATGGAAAATAATATTCGGAATTCAATCAAAGTATTTGAATTCCGAATATTAATTTCGCCATAATGCAAAAGAAAAAAAAAATTCATCAAACAATCTGTTTCTCTCTGTAAATTATTTCAGTAGATTGTTAATTAACAAAATAATTATTATATAAAACTTTAATTCTTCTTGATGTTTGTATAGTATATTTTATGATCCTGAATTATTTATCTTACATATGTGTATGTATTTGGAATACATCTAGGGTCTCACCTAAACCGGTCTATTACCTGTGCGTGTGTGTGTGTTAGTGTGAGGGACAGAGATAGCCTAAACGCCTACATCACACATACACAAACACGTTCATAAATGCCTGATATGATTTATCTATTTAAACACAAGGTATATTGATGAAATATTGATGACTACACTATATACTTTGTTGTGAGCTTAGAGATCACAAGATATGACTCCTTTATCCGTTTCATTGATTCATAAATCCTAATAATACTATGACGATAATTTAAAAAAATATTATTCTCACATTCGAAAACTAATAATTGAATTTTAATTAAACTTTAGAATAATGTAGCTGATTGATCAGAACAACATACATATATGCTGTTTATGACGAAATCGACGTATCACTTCGTGGTTTTTTTATCAAGTCAGAGGACATTTTTGGCGACTTTGTTCGTTTCTGTCAAAAACAAGTCCTACATTAACACGGACAATATCGTGAGCAAAAGCTAAGTGTTTCTAAAATTTACGACTTTTATAATAAATTTTCATACTCTAGTATGTTTCATAGTTATGATACAATAATCGTAATAAATGATGAATACTCATTCATCTTGTTAATAAAAGATTTCAATAGATTCAAACACTGTTATAAATTGTAATGATTTCAAATAGTAAATAGTGAAAAGGATATATCATGGACTATAATTATGAAGCTCCGTGGAGACTCCCTTGTTAAACGTTTCTTTTGCGACTTGTCATTTACTCTTGCATATGACATACAAATTACTTGATTGTCAAGTGCTTTACTTGAAACTATCGAATACAAAGAATTATTTACTGTTGCCCAATTCATCTCTATCGAGCTATACATAAAGCTTATTTTATTTTAATATTATTATATCTAGATTCCGCCAATGAAATTAAAGAAAAAATTACTCCGAAAGCCTTTTTTCCATATTGACGTACCATCATAATATTTTCCATTATTTTTCGTCAAAATGAAATTGAATTTTTTTTATTTAAAAAAAACTTTCACCTAATACGGATCACCACTGCGACGCGGAACATTAAAATTCAGTGACATATTTCGGTTACGCAATAAAATCCAGCCGCTAACTCGCAACTCGACCGCGGCCATATTTTATTTTATAATTTATCAAAAAATATTCTAAAGCGTCATATATATTAATTAAGCGAAACTCAAACGATTACCACTTTTGACATATGAAATAAAACAAAGAAAATTATAACAACTGTATAAAAAATATTTAATTTCTTTCGTCCCCATATTCAATTGTAAAACATAAGTATATTCACGTATATAATAATAATAATAATAAAGAGAATATAGAATCATATTCATAAAAAGCAAAATCATACATACCCAATTAAAATTATAGTAATAAAAATATTGAATATGGCAAACCACGTCAAGTGTGTCTGGCAACATTAATAAAAGGTTTTAACAATCAAAACAAAGCTACATTGATCCAGATGATAGCTACGAGCTACGGGCTACGAGCTACGAGCAATGCTACGAGCTACGACACCAGTCCCGTCAAACGATATCCCATTGCATTCCTTTTGTTATTCCACTATGAGAACCATTCTCTGCTTCAATCCGTATTTCGCATTATTTTCTTTTTACCGACTAACGAATCTGAGCTTCACATTCCCGTTCCAATGTCGATATTGACGATGTTCGAAGCTATTACAAGTATCTCATATTCGGATTTCTATGATATTGTAATAAAAAATATATATATTTTTGATATGCATTGTCTTACAACAATATTTGAATGAATGCAATGCCTCTGAGTTTCAGATTTGTCTGAATGATTTAAAAGTTATGTTATACGTTTATTAGATTAAACTAAGATCTCATCTCTGGAGGGTTGAGTTACGGTAAACATTCGAATTTATCTTAAATTTCATCAACGAAATTTAAATTAAAATGTAAATGCTGATAGCGGCCGCCCCTTATAATTGCGTACTGCGTCCGTCCGAACCCAAACTTGTCCCATCCGAGTCAACCCTGCGTTAGTTGACACTATCATTGTGTAACGAATTTTGAAAATATATACAATTTTTATTTAATATTTATCATCAAAATATATAATATTTGACGTTTAGCTATATTCCAAATACTTTATCCGTATAAAATAACGTTTTATTTATTAAAATATACCTATATTTTTCTACTTGTTTTTGGAATTTTAGTGGTAATAAAGAAATATATGTTAACTAAAAAATACCAAAAGACATCTCGTGTGACTTGAAGGAACTATTATTTATCCAGATTGCAAGTGCGTAAGTAACTATGATTAATTCAAATATCAAATTTCAAATTTTTATATCAATTTATGCACACGCAATATACATAAATATTTAAATAAAGCCGTAAAATTATTTATAATTTATTCCCAAGTTGAATTTAAGTTTCCCCTATCCAATTATAGTAACCATATCACCGCCAATATCCCCTTTTCCATTTTATATCTAGAACAATTTAGCATCAAGATTTTGTGATTGTGTACGATAAACCACACAAGAATAACCGTTCACACAAGTTTAAGCTTTACACAGATGTAATAGTGTTTGAATTAGCTTCATTCATACGTTTATGCCCTAGAGATTTGTATGAACCCTCAACCGATTTCATCGGCATATTAGTGCGAGGCTTCTGGCGAGAGCTTTAGCTGGAGACCGCTGATAGCCGATAGCTATCCTTTGACTTTGTATACATACAGACGTGAAATTATCGAAATGGGTTTTCTTTAGTAAACATTTTATTCATTTTTAATTCATGCAAGTAATTAATATTACGACTTTCACAACTTCGAGCAGACATTACGCTTTCAAATGAACCATTTGTTAATTTGAATTTTAGTTTCATTTCAGGAAGTGCAAATTAATACATTAACCAGGATTGCCATCCTAAACTTAAAGTTCTAGCTGCATATGCAACATTTTATATGGCAACACTAATTTAAATGATTATTTATGATAATAGGTAACAGATGCGCTATTTACAAAGCAGTTTACCTAAAAAAGAATACTGAGAATATAATGTTTCACTTTACTAAATCGGAACTCAAGGGATTTGGTAGAAATTGGTCCGAAACTGTTTAATTGCTGCTAGAACTTCAAAGAGTTTTCAATTGGAAGTGGGAAATGTTTTGGAATATTTATCCTGTACGAATACGATGTTGTTTCTTGAGATTACGTACAAAGAGGAATTATTTATACTTTTTTATATCTTAAATTATTACTCTAGATTTATTTATTAAAATTTTTAATTAATAATTTAATAATATTTAATGTATTTTACACCTGATAAGTATGTTTATATAAGTAACAAAATATATGCAAAGTCATAAAAATATTTAATATATATGTTATGGGTGTTTCTAAAAAGAATAATCTAAATTAATATTCCATTAATAATTATATACAATTTCGGAAAAAAAAATTACTTATTAATTAACATAAAGATTTAGAATAATAAGTTTATACATACTATATAACACAAATATTTCAAAAACATTTCATAGCCTTAATTATCTCTTGAAATAATTACAAGGAAATATTTTTGTGTAAACTCAAAACTTCTCCTTAAATAGATAATTAAAAAGTGACTGTACAAATACTTACTTAGTTCAGACATTCCAAATATCAAAAAAACATAATAAAACCAATAACTCATCAATTTCAGATAAATTTTCACTGGTTGAGTCTTTATAAAATGTCACGTGTAATAAAGATCAGATCGCGTCCTTGTTATTGTTCATCGATGTATGAAAATATTTTAACGTATAAAGCCACGGCACGTCTGTTCTCCGCACCGGGGGCGCTCACACTGGCAGCTTTTCCGAGCACATGATTTTCTAAAACAACCTCCAACCCTCAACTCGGTCGACAGTGCAAAACCTTCACACAGTGACACGAGGGAGCAACATAATAGCTGTTCGTTAGCATAACCCCGGAAGCACTCGACCTTGATTTAAAGAAATATTTGTTTTTAATGCCATACGTTATTTGTCAGAAGCTGCCAGGTGAATTAAGCGGGGCACAGATTTTAAAAAACTTAATCCAATAGAAATGCTACTCACGATTTAAGTTTAGAAGCAATCATATGCTATTATTTTTGTTGATCACAAAATCGATCTGATTAAACATAATTAATAAAAAAAAAATCTTTGTTATATCAAATTGGAACGACAAAGTAAATCAATTTTCTCAAAACTACATAGCAGTAGAAATTATTTTAGATTTTTGAACGTATTCCAATCACGGTCTAAATACAACCGTGGCTAAGTAAATTCTACACGTGCTTGGAGCTTTGCCGAAATTTTGTAGAAGGACAGAGATGATCAGATTCATATCTTAATTTCGATGTTTTACAACCAAATAGTAATGTTAGCTATATATCATTTTATACTATGCTATAGAAACATCACTTCATCTAACATGACGTAATACAAAAAAAATATTACTTCTATTGATATTTGAATATAATTCAGCGTAATTAGGAACGTTCAGGGATATCTTAGCTATAATCACAGAATTAAAGTTGGCAACTAAACGAATCGCAAGAACTGTTTAACTTCGTAGTTAAGAAAACTTCAGTGGAATTGTTTATGAGACTTATAGTTTCGTTTCGTTCAAGTAAGCCTAGAAATTAACTTCATAATTGAACATTCTTATTAGGCCAAAGTTGTGATATAATATTCATAACTAAAATATACAAGTACCTTGCTGTTTTTTAAGTTAAAGGTAAATTTATTAAAAATAGTATATCTCACTTATAGCTCATATTGTAACACTAAACTCTCTTAATTAAATAAATATGTTGTCGCGTTCCAGCAAAACTAATTTATATCAAGATTGAAATGAAAGAATATCTGGAAATGAGAAATAAAGTTTTTGTCAGAAGACCCATTTTATTTCGGTGATAACGTGAAGCTTCGACCAAAACGTTATTCTTTATAGCAGACGTTTCATCAAGATTATTCTCTTTTCAAGATGTGCTCGACACCGTTTCAATGGACGATATCGATTCTAAGGACACAGGAACACGAAAGTGTTCAATGAAATTTTTAAAACCTTTGATTTATATTTATATTTAAAAAATATAAGATTTAAATTGCCGTTGATTTTTTTCAGCCGAAAAATTAAAAAAAATATTGACGTGGTTTAACTATGACAAATTGAAAATCAAGGTTCACAAAACGTACGTCCTAAATATTACCATAACTTCATAACCAGACGTATTCTCACCAACTGACAATCTGTGGATCAGTCATAAACAGAGGAAACTTCACAACTTTGAATATATAGCAGGCACAATTTTGTCAACAGGAAAATGGCGGAACCCCCAGTTGCTTTCGTATATTTATGACCGCGAGTCGACAAATTTTCACATCCTTTTATTTTCAGCGCCGGACTAACTGAACGTAAAGGTACATAAATTCGAAGAATAAACAAATAGCTCCACTAAATGAACGTCGAAACTTTACCTGTAAATTAAAAGTCTGAGCACACAACGTATTTTATAACAATACAATACTTTAGTTTTCAATCTTAACGTCATCGCCATAAGAGTGTAACAGTTAAGGTTGGTGTACATTTTACTGTTTTAAATAGCTAATGGTGAAACATTATGGAAGTTTTATAAATAACTCTACATTAAATCGTAATTTTAATACATCACCTAAATAAACCACTTAAACTTCGACATTTGAAAGATAGTTTACGTAAGACTCGAAATCAAAATCCGGCCCGTGTTCATTGTCGGTGACGCAGAGGTGTGTCGCAGGTCTCAAAGCGAACCATTACCAGACGAATTGCCTACCTTCCAAACACTTTATATACTTCAAACTGACGCGGAACGAAATAGCATAAAAATTGTATCCCCAATTACCAGTCGCCTTTTTTATAAACATTTTATAGGATCCAAATATGTGGTTTAGACAAATTAATTTCAAGAGGGTCAGTAAATATTATATTATTTTTAGTAACTAAATATAAACTTGTAAAACTTGTAAAATAAAAATGATACAATAAACATGTTAGAAACTACTCAAATCCGCAATTATCAGCAATATATTTTTCTTTTAGTCACTGTCCAAAGTTTTGGCTCATACAGTTGGAACGACCAATGAAAAAATAACGTTATGTCAGATTCCTTAAAACTTTATACTCAAGTGATTAATAAAAAACCATCATATAATTTCCAAACTATTTCATTTAAGCTGCCGTCATATAACATAGTTTCTATTTAGAATCATAAAGTAAATTATTATTGACATTATAATTAAATTTCCCAAGAGTTTTTCTACTGATTAAACAAAAGGAAAGGTCTAAAATTGTTTAAATAACAATTCAATTAGGACTGTGTCATACTAACGGTTTACCTCAATTTTGTCTGCACAAAGGAATGATATTACTTCAAGCTAAACACTACAGATAAATACTGCTACTTATTTTTTTATGAAACAGTACCGAAAATTATTTTTTTATGTTTCGAAACATAACCCACATATACTATTCATAGACCCAATGTAATAATTATTCTGTTATTATAAGAAAGATATGTTTTTCTTTATCATTGATAACATTATATGAATAGGTATTCTATTCTCATTTGTATATTCCCGTAAATGTTAAATTGTAAACTCGTTAGTATGTGTGAGTGGAGATAATTGTCATAAAATATTTGTTCGCTTACCGCAAAACAAGTGTATTATATGACATTAATTAATTAATTATAATAAATAATTTCCTGTTTACAAAATATATGAATACATAAATATTTATATTTTATTTTATTTTATAAAATATAAATATTTATGTATTCATCCAGCATCAGAACGAATCATCTAGAATAAGATAATACTTTTATAAAATTAGTAACAAAACTGAAAATTTTAATGTAAAATGAAATTTAGACGCCGAGATAAAATATATATAGCTGTTTTTTAGAGATAACAAGAAAAATAACACATAAAAGATATACATATATCTACAAAAAAAGTAATGAAAGAAAGATCATTTTTAAAACTTCCTCGTTGAAAAATAAAATTTTATAAATAATAAAATAAAAAATAAACATTAAAAAATTTACATATACTTATTTTGTTTATTTTTTAAGACACTATCTTAAATGTTTTGCGACGTTAAATGCCACTTAAAAATATCCAAATCTATAAATGTTGACACAAGTTCGTCACAAATTCTATATTTTTATTTATTTCGTATAAATTCGATGAGGTTTAATTTCAAAACTTTTATACAAAATACGTAACATATTATAATAAATTGATCTATATAAAACAAAACATTAAAGCCTATTAAGGCATTATATGTTGACTTTCTTTCTAAGTCTACAGTTAATGTTCGTAAAAAGCCACATTTCCTATATAATATGTTGAGAATGTTCTTCAACTTTAAGGCTTTCTTAAGATATACAGTAATAAAAAATGAATTAGTTTAACGATTTTATAAGCGGTTTCTAATAAACCTTATAATGTCTAATATAAGTTTAAGACTATGTATTTTAGTCCTCAGAAACTTACACAAATGAATTAATTAACTACATTATTTAGAAGCTTAACATAGACAAAGTGAGTCAAATAAAAAAATGTGAAAATTAAAATTTCAACGTTACAAATGTTCCTGCAGATTTCAAAAGCTAATACGGAAACCTATACATTGAAACCTCACGTTGTATTTGATCTGCAAGAATCAATTACGATTTACTAGCAGAGCCAGTTGGCAGATTTACCCTGGCCGCGATACCGGGAACTAATGGCTTGTAACTCAGGCCCGAAGATTTGTACGCAACACTGCCTCTTAATTAAATATTTGTTCGGAATTACGTTTTGCCTTTTTAAGTCGTTTTATTCCAATTACCTTATTTAAATAAAATGTCCTACAGAGTGTGAATGTAGATTTTTTTACGGAACTTTTTTCCGAATTCAAAGTTAAAGAAAATATTTTTTGTGCTTCTGCTATTTATTTTAGATATAGTTTCAGTAAAACAACCTTAGCTTCAACCAAGTCTAAATCTAGATCGTACGTTTGCCAGCTCAACCAAACGTATGGAATAAATATCACACCTGCGTTTCCTTCAAGAAATGCGAGTGAAAGAAGCAATGACTTCTATTTCTATTCCTTTTATTTCCTCAATCTTCCTTTTACTTTCCGAGTGCACTGGCTACAGATCCCGATTTTTTTTTTGTCACTCTTACCATCATATGAATAAGCCTATTTTACTAATATACTATTAGCATTTGTGAGTTTGTTACTCAATGTAGTATTAAAAAATCTTTTGAGTTTTCTAGTGAAATCATATCTAAAATCTAGAACATTATAAAATTGAAACGAAAAACAAACAAATCAACTTAATCAATGTTACACAAACACGTTAGCACTTATGTGGATTGTTTCTAAAGTAATATATTTCACAGTAATACCGCACTATCAAGTTCTCCAGCGGACGTGGAAACACGAAAGTTAGCACCGAATCACACCGACAGAAACAATAAAATTTACGGTTCGATAAAGACTTTTCCTTCTTTAAAAATCCCGGAATTCAACTCTAAAATATCGCTTTGCCTTACAATAGAAATAGTTTCAAGTTTCAAGTAATTGTTTAATCGGCGGATATAAATCTTATTGAACTTAATCCGTTTAATTTATGTAAAAATAGACACGTACTAGAACACCAAATTGAAATGTATAATACTGAGGATCAGAATAACTAATGGCTTTTGATTTAAAATATTAATTAACCTTCGCAAATTAATCTGGATATTATTTACTTAAAACTTTCTGCATTATTCTTTTATGTAAACTTACTCTTCAGACAGCTTTTAATATGACAGGAATCCAAATTCATTAATTATAATAAATATAAAATATTTTTTGATATGTAATGTAATAAAGAATAGCACCTAAGTACTTACTCATTAAGTAAATGTTTTGGCCTTAATTGTCTATAATGGATATTTATATTAACCCTGACATTTCCATTTCTTTAACAGTAATTGGAGCAATAGACACTTTCATCTTGTCTTCTAATAAACCCGATTACTGAACAGTAATGAAAACGTCGCGTATAAAAAGTAATCCGATATGAAAGAATTATTTAGATATATCGTTTTATTTCAATATAATTGTAAATTCTTACTTGAAAGCAAACACAAAACATTTAAAGAGTTCTTTTCCAGACGAATTTCGTGTAATAACGACTATAAATCTGATAACAAGCCAAACTATCCGCGAAACTAGGAAATTCTTCAACTGTCGTTCAAGCATTGAACTTGCTCAAACACGAAAGAATATATTCGGATCGTACCAGGACTTTGACTGAAGTACAGGTATTATTTTTGCTCTAGCCTTAAATTTTCCATTATTTATTAACAGGAAATGATTTTAGATTATTCTTCAAAAAAATTTTTGGAATTATCAGACCTTTTTTATCTTTATTGTGAAATGCTAAATAAAGCAATATTATTCAAATATATTCTATGTGGACGATTGTATTTCAAAAAGTTATTCTTTCGTAAGATAAGGAAAAGTGAATAGACGTAAAGCGTTATTTAGGAGTCAATTGTTCTAATATTTGTGAGCAATTATTGTTTAAATGGGGCAATTATTTTTCAATTTAACTTCAAAGTAAATTTAATAGGTTCATATTTGAAGGTCTTGAAATCTATAAACAACAAATAAAACTCCTTGAATTTACTTCACTCATACATCATTTAGTTTCTTCAAGCATGAGCTCACGTACACATCGCATTTACGATGTATTTCTATTTATATAGCACACCGAACAATTTCCCTTGACATTTGAATTCCCATTTTATGTTTCCAAAAACTAAACAACTTTAAACATTTGATGCAAATCTGTAATTAAATCCGAGGCAGTATAGACTCAAGAGGATTATAATATATTTATTATTGCCAATATATTGTTGTTGTATCAGAATTTATATCTAAAATATTCAGTTAAAATTAATTCTAAGAAGAAAATATAAGTGACCGGGGAAAAAAATAGGTCGCTTTCGGATTGACGAGGCATGATTAATGACTTTTTATTCTTTCTAAAAAAAACATGCATGCCATGAGTTGCGTATTTATTTTCTTTAATGAATTAGATTTAAGAATATAATATCAACATACGTATGTTGTGAAATGTTGAAATACCTTACTTTTGAATCTTAAATTGTTCGAAAAATGATCTAGTGTGTTTGAAAGCAGTCGTATGATAGTAAAATCGTTTAAAAAAATCATTGACATGTTTTTTAGCTTCTTTCTAACAATTTGTAAACAAGATTGAAGGAATCACGGCTGTCTATTAACTCGGAGTTGCAATGACAAAAACAACTATCCCTGGTCGTCACTACACAATAACATTTTTTAAAGAAGTTTAAAATCAAGGGCATAATAAGAAAATACATACAAAACAAAGACACAAGAAGAATAACAATAAAGAGATATTCATTAACGAAGAAAATTAACTGAGAGGATAAGTAAATTGATATAAATGTAATGAGTGAAACACTGCTTAGTAAAACTGAGAACGAGTTAATACAAAATAAATATTCTTTGTTATAATGAACAATATAAGGATAATCTTTTGTCTACTGAAATATGATCACGATTCTACTTTCACTCTTCATACGATGTTTGTGATATGAATACTGTTAGTACCGTAATGTACACTTTCATTACACTTTACTGTCCCATTATACATATTCTATTTATTGTACACAATGTTAGTTCCGTTAGCCATACTGATACCGTCTTTTTATATTCGAAGTAACATTATCTAATTCTTTTACACGCAAAATACAATTTCGCCATCACAAATTATTCAATATGCTCCGTAATTCAAAATGCTATTCACAAAAATGTTATCTAAAGTCAACGCACGCAATCACTTTTGCACGTCAAAGTTTTAGCATAAATTTTAATTTACGTCCCGAATTAGTTAAGTAATTTAATCTGTAATTAAAAAAAACTTGTTCAAAACGTCTTCCATCACATAACTTGGACTATATTTGATTACAAAATAAAAATACACAAAAATCATTGTATCATTCAGTGTCGCTTGCGTCACAGAATAGAGCATTTACAATTGTAAGTAGTATAAATCGGTCATAGCAAGTTATTGAATTGATAGAGCTTACAAAGGACCAATTACCAGGGCTGGCACGGACTACAAGGTCAATTGACACTCGCCCGACTGACTCATCCCGGATTTGGCATGTAAAATAAAATTAGAGGAGGGTTGGGATAATAAAATTGTCGAATAAAAGATTTTTTTCCCCTTCTTGGATTACAGACTGAGTGTTTTGGGTGAGCGTGTGTTGAATTTAGCGGGAAAGAAAATTTAGTCTAATTTTTGTAACAACTTTTGATGATGTCTTAAATTTTATAAATTACGTTGGACTTGTCGAAGTTTCGTTTTCACCATAGAATTTTAAACATCTTAAAATTATGATACCTTTTTTAATGTTTGATGTACTTAGTATAGTACCTACTTATGTACAAATAGGTGTTTCAGCACACCTTATATATTATTAAAGACAGCTGGAAAAAAAATAAAACTGATCTCTAAAAAAAATTATGTACTTAGCATATATTGGGATCCATATTGTTTTGACAATTGTTTCCACAACAAAAGCATAATTAATGTGAATATTCCAGCAACAATAATATGGTTTTAACAAAATAAATTCATATAATTTTGATAAACTCTTGAGTATAATTAAAATCGGGATGAATCACAAAATTATTATTTAAAATAACCAAAACAATACTAGCAAATAATAGTATAAAAGTCATCGTATCGTTACAGCTAATTAAAAGTTTTATTCTTATTAAAAGATATTGAGAGGTTATTTATAATAACCGAATCGTTGTTCTGATACAATGGCCCGTTTTATGAGCATCATCGGTTGTACGGTCCCCATTGTCCATTGTGCCACAAAGAACTCATTCAATTCCGCAAACTGTGACAATAAATCATATATATTGTTTAAGAATGAGATCGCAAACACTATTCCCTCAAAGGTAAGGTGTTAGTAGAAATATTTATTGTCTTTTCTATACATTTTATACAATAATAAAACAATATTCAAAGAACTGGATATATGTATGTATGATAAAAAAATAAGTTTTATTTTTATTTGCTTAAATAAACAATTAAGTGAAATTAATGAACTTTGTATATATAAACTTGTACTAGGATATGAATATGGAGAAGGCATAGATACATATATTAAAATCCAGTTCACATTTACCTTATACTTAATTGAGTCACCTTGTTATTTGAAAATCAACGTTTATCATTTTAAACACATGGTATGTAAAAAACAAATATATATAATTAAATTATAAAATGATAGCCCACGTTCGCAACGTGATGTTTTATATATTTTTTGAATTACAGTACATGTAATAAATATTGAACAAAAAAGAGAATTTTTTAAATTAAATCCTTAACCACCATCCATCACAGGAACAAAAGTCCAAGGATTTATTTACATAAACTTTTTCTAGACAACCATAATTCTACCTGCATAACGTTATAAATACACAACGAGGTTTGTAAATTGCGAGTTTTAATTTTAATAAAAACGACCATTGTTTCATAAACCGAGCACTTTTTGAACATTGAACATTACAAGGGGTTGCTACAAACAAACTGTTCAAAGCAAATTGATACTCGCTACGTTCTCGAAACTATCGCTGTTCATACAAAAAGTACTACAGTTGAATTTTGTTTTTAAAGTTTCCCCTTTTGAAAAAATATTTGCTGGCTATCGTTAAAAACTAACCGAAATATGTGCAGTGAATGCCAGAGATTTGGAATAAAAGCACATTTGTCTGCACGGAACTCAATTGGTTAACAATATATAGTTAGGATGTTGTTGTATAATATGGTCGTGGTCTGTTCTATTCAGCTTTCATTTGTATGAATTAAAGTACGAACATGTCAGCAATAACACGACATAATCACGAGCATGAATCTCACGTCTCATAGTGCTCAGTACCTTAGTTTTAAATAGTCGAGGATATTTAATTTTTATGAAGTTTTTATGCCATTTTTTTCATATAATAAACTGTAGCACAGCTTATTAAAAAATTGAAACATTTTCAACCACCCCTGATTTCAGATAATTTGGTTTAGAAGAAATTATAGAAATAAATACGATTCTAGTTTTTGATTACAGGAAAACTACACGAAATTCTCAATATGTAGACAGTAGAGCAACAAGACCTGACCTCAAGTCAAGTATCAATAGTGTCAGATGACCCCCGTCGTCTAATGACCAATTATGCTTGTTAACTCTTGACCACAATTAATCGTTTTAGCATTTTTAATTTCTTGTAACATTGTCGTTTAGAAATCTAACGATGACATTGTTTAATACAATTTATTGTCGTAAAATATTAAAGATTTGTAAAACGAATAGATTGTCATATCACTAAAACAGAAACTCTATCAAGTTATAAGTACTAAAACATATTGTCTTACAATTATACTACTTTAGGGTATTTTTTAAAAGGGTTTTAGGATATTTTTTTAAAATAACAGTTGTAATTGTTGTATAGTTGTAACATGGATGTGCAAAAAGGTATTGATTGGTAAGGTTATTCTAAAATGTTAGCTGGCACTGTAACCCTCTATTAGTCCGATATCTCATGACAACTGCATTACACATATTCCAGTTATACCTTTATCTCAGACCTCCTTACAACAATTAGCAGATCCGGGAACTAACATCACTATATATGGAATCGTTGGAAACGAGAACACGTCAATAGAAAAGTAGCTGCATAATCATCGGTCACCACATGACTTGAGGAACTCGCGTCAAACCAGTCTCAGTATGTACTCAGTACTACCGATAACCTGAGACTACGTTTAACTTCCAGTCACGAGGCAGCCTTCGTTGAAACGGCAGTGTCGGCGACTTGCGCGTGCGCTCTTTCGAAATCACAATTTCTAATACGTTACAAGTGTCGTGACTTTGTGTAATATCAATACCATTTGTAAATATAACTCCGCGTCAGTTTTGTGTGAGAACATGTGAATAAGCGTGTGTTTGAATATTTTAAGTGGATTACCATTTATTTTTTACGGTGAGTTACTTATATTTGTATATAAAATAACTTTAAGTTTATAATAGCCTTTTTTTTACACTATCTCCGTAAAATTTTATAAAATGGTAATTTTGAGATTGAGAATTGTATTAATACTATATTATATGTTTTTTTACATTATTTTACATTAAATGACATTTAAATAAAATTCTATAGGCATTACGAATGTCAACACTCTCACAATTATATTAACTGCTTGACTGTACACAATTATGAATGCACAATACCATTGCAATACTTCCTGGTATAAAATAAATAATCGCGACTCATTTGTAAACCTTGTGTAATTATAGTTACCATCTCATTGCTCTGACAAAAGATAACAATAAGGCACTAATGTTTATAAATATTTTGAAACGTTAGATCACATATGATTGTTTCTTATCTTCGATGATGTCATAGAGCTAAAGCGAAATTCGTATGTAGCCATTATACAAGGCCACATGTGTTACTACACAATGTTTACAATTACACCTGACAGTATTGGGATACCATGGCCTAAGTGATTATTTATTAAAATATAATTAGTGTATCTGACAAGTTTTTCATTAATAAATATAAAAATACGAAATGAAGAGTTATTCGAAATCTACGTATGTTTATACCAAATTAAGAAAAAACTTTGGTAAACAACCGCTATTTCAAATGGTACCAGCGCATATGTTAGATTCTATAAACCCAAATAAAGAATTACAAAAACAGTACATTCTACGGAATCCTGTTCTTAAAGAGTCCAAGCCGTGTTGCCTCAATCGGAACACGATAGCAATACAAAGAGAGTAGAATTGAACGAGCAAGGTATAAATCATACGGAAGGCGGTTGGCCTCGCGATGTTCACTTGTACAATGAAGAGCATCTAGCACGCCATCGTCGCCGTATACAGCATGAAGATAACTATGTCCATACAGTGTTAAATCTTTACCCACACTTCGAACATTTCATAACACAAAACAATGCGATTGAAATGTATCAAACTTACTTCCACAACATGAAACAACAAGATCCAGTGGAGAGGCATAATGTTCAAATTGCAAATATATTTCGTGACAAATTTCATCGACCTGTATCTTGTATTGTTTGGACCCAAGAAAAGCATTCAAAGTTGGTTGCAAGTTATTCTTACAAAACGCGGCTAGTTGAACCCGAATCAAATAATGAAAACGTTTGCTTTGTATGGGATATCAATAAACAAACAGAGCCAATCTACGAATTTTTGCCAAAGCATAGTTGTTGGCAAGTAGCCTGTTCACCAGTAGACCCTGATTTAATAATTGCAGGGGTGGACAATGGTACAGTAAATGTTTTCGATATTCGAGCTGGGATCAATTGTGTGACAAGCAGCTCTATTTATAATTCTCATTTTGCTCCTATAACATCGTTGTTGTATACTCACTCAAGAACAAACACAGAATTATTCACAGGATCTCCCGATGGTCAATGTCTCTGGTGGGATGTGAGAAATCTCTCTAATCCTCTAGACCAACTTCCAATGTCAATAAATTATCAGCCGATGAGACACCTAATTTAAGTAATGCAGAAGGTGTTAGTAATTTAGAATTTGATCGTGGACTTCCAACCAAATTTTTATGTGGTACAGAATCAGGTTTAGTTATAAACGCCAATCGTATGGGAAGAAGTCATTCAGAAATATTAACCTCATATTGGGAAGCACACTCGGGCCCCGTAAGGGCGGTACATAGAAGTCCATGCACTTTAAGAATGTTTATTACTTGCGGAGATTGGAGTGTACGGATTTGGAGTGAAGAGGTACGCACTGCTCCAATAATAGTAACCCCACCTTATCGTTATGAAGTCACAGATGTTGTTTGGGCACCATTACGGTATTCTTGTTATATGGCTATAAGTGACGATGGTGTATTTTATTTCTGGGATCTTTTAAGAAAACAGAAACAACCTGTCGCAACTCTCAATATCTCTAAATTTGGTCTAACTAAATTGAGCCCTCATTGGAAAGGTGAACTTACTGCTGTTGGAGATAATGATGGATCGGTTTTCCTTCTTAATTTATCTGATAATATGGTAATACCTGGTGCTAACGATAAACAGTTAATGCACCAAACTTACGATCGCGAAACCAGACGTGAACATATTATAGACAATCGTGTAAAAGAGTTGCGATTAAAGGCTCGTGTTGAAGAAGAAATGCCTGTCCAAATAGAACCCGATGAATCTTCTTATGAAGATGATTTTGAGAGACAAACGGGAGAATATTTTGATTTAGTCAAAAAAGAAATGACATTAGTGGGTGGTGTATTTCCAGAGAATTGTACATTAACTGAATGAAATAATTACTTTTCTTCTTTATCTATGATTTATAAAGTTGTAATAAAATCAAGTAAATGTTATAATTATTTTAAACTTAAGTATCATTCATCTCTGAAGACGGATCTCCAAACAAGCTGGGATAAATAAAAAGCTTGCAGCCCGCATGTGTAAGGAAAAAACACATCCGGCAATTTAATAGAGGGTCACGTTCAACACCATAAATAATATTATCTTACATTTGAAAACATGTGAACAGTGTACCATACGTCAATGGTTAAGTATCACATGAAAAAATATTAAAAGCCTTTAACCAAATGTAACAAAAGTGTTTAATAAATTGGTTTAACTATATTATACATATGAAGGTTAGTGTTAGGTTAGGTTAGTCACCAATGTGCTATATTTCTAAAAAAATTATCAAAAAATCTCTACTCAAAAAGATACGATAGACGGTGTATTAAATCATAGTCACATACTTTCGCATTTCGATTCCTTATATTATACCGCAAGCGTCTCGTATTCGAGTTTCATTCAAATTACATCATAAAACATTTTGTTTATGTTGAAGACGAGAACGTGGTTCTACTTTATGTGAACAAAAGTGCGTCACGGCAACTTTCACCGGAGCCCGAGTTGCTGCGCGCGCGCAGCTATTTAGTTTGTGGCGAACCTATTTTCGCTTTGAACTATTATAATATATAAAATAGTTTTAAGTTAATGCTTTCCTTATAAGAAATAATATAAAGTTGGGTCAGTTGTCTTAAAAAATAGCATTAACTAGCACAATAAGTGAATGTAAAAAGAATATATAAAATAAACATACATGATATTACACTTTTATATAAAAAAATCTTTAAACCCTATATAAATATATCATATTTGTTAAATTTCCATTACTCTAAATAACATTATGATATAGCACAAATATTTCAGCTTGAAATACCAACATAATTACAATATTAAATTAGATAACATCAAACTAACGTGCTAATATTATATATGAGATTGTTTGTAGGTAATTAATTGTCCTCAATGCAATTAATATGGAATGTTGTGTACACAGGCGATCTAGGTTAATGTCTACCACTAAGGAATCTTGATATTTCTGACATTTCTTAAAAAAAAATACAAGTTTTGTGTTAAATCCTTTTTTGAATGTTACCAAGTTAATGTTTATATGTTTTTGTGAAGTATGGATGATAATAAACATTGTCTGTATGTTTTTTATATTTTAACATTCACAATATTACAATAAAATTACATATTTTACGATTAAATCTATCTTGAAACGGTAAAAAGACCACATACCATGTTCATTCTTTGCGGTTCAAGTATCAAGTTATAGATAACACAAGTAAACTTACTTTCATAGAGTTTATTTAATAGCAATGAATATAAAATAAAATAGCATAAAATAATTTCAATTTTCCATATTGAGACTACTCTTCTCAATTAGAATTCTCTAACTTTATTAAATTTAATCAGGACGATTTAATTAATATTCGTTGGTACCGAAATAAAGTTACTGCCAACATCCGTTTTGCCGAGAATATAATTAATGATTCATTTTAACATTATGTAGAAATTATAAGTTACAGATCGTACACAAATGTAGCTGATTCAAAGATTATAAAATTTTTCTAATCATAACATATCAACCTACAATATTTTTTCGTCACACTTGAGTCTCTTGGCACAAGGTTTCACCGTGACCTTTCTTTTTGAAAAATTTTGACTTAGAAGCATCAGCAACGCTCCCGACAGTTTCTGCTCTTTTTACATGAAGGGGCAAGTCAGAGGCTAGTTCTGTGTGTGTATATAGTGTGTTGTGCGTACATTAAGAGATATATCCTAAGAGGATCGGATATATAGCCTATATTGATTCCATATAATTTCTTAAGTATCATTACCTAAGAGTATAGAGTTATATGTATGTTTTTATCTACTACAGTTTAATTATATCTTGCATTTAAAATTATATGAACATACTAATGTTACGAATGTGTAATTATGCTCATTGTGTATTTGTTTCACAATAACCCAAAAACCACCGAACCGATGTGGATATTTTTCTTTTGGTTAGGTAACTGTAACGTTTCCGACATTTAAATTACTATGGTTCTATTAATTTTTAAAATTGAGAAATTTAATACTAAATACAGAATTCAAGAGTAAACCAAATCCACAAAAAATTGTGTTCTCAAAATGTTAAACTAATATATTTATTTGTTAAGACGTCCTCAACTTTCAAAATTATTCATATCAATAGCATATGAGTATCTTACGTAAGAATTCAGAACAAAACAACAGTAAAACTAAAAAAATATTAAAAATTTCAAGAAGGCATTCTAAACCTTACGAAATTAAGTTACCCGAATTTATGTTCTGTAAAATAATGTGGTAACTGGTACGCATTTTGAATTTTAATGTGACATCTACGGGAGTAAAAACAAATATCCGTACGTTTTTCATCTATATATTTCAAAATAGAATCAGGTTGTGGTCAAGAAAACTAGGCAGGACGTTTTGTAATTGCTATACATTGAAATGCAGCGTTTGTCACGGAGTTTTTATTATTTATTTCAATTTTAATTGAATGTATTAATCTTAATATATTTTAATGTAGAAAAGGTAATATGAGGAACATTAAATGTTTGAATAAATATTTTTTAGTCTCTATTTCTTTTAAAATTTGAAACAATAACAAACGTCGACGAACGTAGCCGCAAGCGAAAACTGGTTTCGCAAAAACTGAAATTTTATAATCGCTTGGATTTTTATCTGTATGATCTGCTTAATGTTTACTTGGAAATTACCACTTAATTTTTACTACAGCGAAGCCTGATTCTCATTTACTTGAAATTATTTCCTAGTTCCTGATGCTATGCACGCTTGCCTGCACTGCATATATTATCTCTCACGTTACACCCACGCATTCAATCGTAATTTCTGCATTGGAAAAATATATTTGTATAGTTTGGTAAAGCCTAGTTGAAGAACAAAAGGCCAGTCGTCACTTATAATCTAATAAACCTAGTTTTGATTGTTGCTCGCTCACGTTAGAACTAGACATGAAAATGTCTGAACCAAAGCAGTTATATATCTGTCGTTAATACTTGTAACAAAATTATATATAAACTATCAATCTACTTAAGTATAAGCAGCATTATGAGTAAAAAAGTCCAAACATTTCGTTACACCAAAAAGGTCTAACATATTTATAATATTAAAAAAAAAAACATAAATCACGTCGAATTCTAACTCAATTTCGAATAAATAAAACTTTTTATAGTTTCAGTTTAACTATTATTCATAACAGTTGTCGAAACACCGTTGCTAGTAAATTAAATTCACGCATTCGCACAACCTTGTTGGATACAATCTAAACTAGTCGAACCCAATTAAATAGTTGTGTAACTTGATATCGCACGTGATTTTGATAGCGATATCTTTAAACAAAAACTGTTGGTACCTCAGGTTGAAACGGAAAACTATATTAATATGTGTAATGGTATCCATAAATAATAATAATATGTTCACAGTAATATTACCTTTGATTAAATAACCTATGGACCAAAATTTGTAGTCCGCAGCATGATTAATTTAGAAAAGACTCATATGCTGTTTAAATAAAGAAAAAAAGAAAGATACTTAATAGAAATAATTGTTGTATTGGTGGACGTGATAAAAATAATTTCATACATTTATTAATAACTAACTATCACTATTAATGTATATATAAGTATAACAATTACTGTACATGGTAGAAATAAATATGAATTTGTTAAAAAATGTCTATGATGATTGTGATCACAGTAATTCAATTCCAAGTACTTATTTTTTTTATTAAATTGTTCATATAAAATATCTTATTTATATTATCAGCAATACGAACATATTAATCGTTATAATTAAAGCATCCATTGATTTCAGCGCTGCGACCCAACAATGACAATACGTACTTAGTAAAATATGCGGGCTTGAACCTTTGCGGGAACGGAATGCCAATGTCAAATGATTTGCAAACTGGTCCTTACTGTTATGATACACCAAAACTATTTGACCTTCATTATTATAAACATTTTAAGACACACAAACAAAAGGTATATTTGGGTGATGCAAGTTCGGTATTATCAATATGAAACGCATATTATTTGTTTTATAAATAGGACATCGTTACGGTGCTCTTTGTTATGACTCTTGATGATTTTTATGAGTAGTCCTCTTAACATGCAATTATTATGAAACATTTCATTGAGATGTATATAGTTTTCTATAACAGTTATCTGATTTATTTCTTGAACTTAATATTTATAGTGGAGAGAAGTGCTTCTAAAAATATATCTTCGACCGAGTCACTAAAAGGCATTGAAGCTTAAAATACATATGACCATTTTTCTATATGTTAGTCTTATTCTTTTTTTATATTCTTGTGACATTTACTTTATACAATATCATAAACCGCTATACACCATGAGTTGCTAATACTGTTACTAATAAAAAAATATTATAAGTAATAAATATTAATAATAATGTTTTGCCATTATCACCTTAAGATCAGTATAACGTATGTATACGTCGCTAAAGCCGCAATATTGTACGCAAATTACTTCTGTAAGTGTACCAAGTAACGGTGTCTAATAAAATTGTCCAATGTGGCCCATAAATCGTCAAACAAACTACAAGTTCGCAAAACGTCAATCGCAAATGGTGATTGGGTTCGATGACCTATTGATTTCTAATTAATTTTTATTTTATTCTACCGCAATTCAAAGTACTGATTGTAATAAACAGTTACTTGAATTCTTATCATGTACTTGTAATATAAAGTATGCAATAATTTTACCAATATTATTACTTCTAATAAATAACCAGAGCTGTAGTTTCGTTTTCAGTATCAAATTTCTGTCTACAAATAATTAAAAAAATGATCACTTCTATAACCTTAAAGACGCCTAATACTATTTTTTGTACTAATTAATATACAAACGTGTATATTACACCACTGTGCATTGATTTTTTTTTCAAAAAACTCTTTCAAGAAGTTATTATGTTAACATCGAAAACAAACATAAACAAAGCAAACACTTTAATCCATCTTCTACGTATTATAAGTTTTCTGAGAAAATAGTTAAGGGGAAGCCAGTACTTAAGCTTCTGGTCTACTTTTGAAATAACTAACGATATACAGTTTATATTTATTCCGCTACAGTTGAAAATTACAACTATAAAGTGGAATAAGTGTTATAAATTTATTTAGCATTCAATTAAAATATAAGCTTCCCAAAATGTAAATGTTTAACCGAGACGTTCATCCTTCAAAGCAAAGTATTACGTACTTTGAAAAGAAAAGTAAAAAATACTTACATACTTTTTGAGTGGTTTGGGAAAGGGTGGCCCGTTTTAATATTTTCCAAGAGATGTGAACGTCGTTTCACTTCTAACCGTGTTACACTAACAGCGGCACTAATCGTCCCATTTTTTGCTTCAAATCCAATAAGCGATGGTCAAGTTTTATTAAATATTTTAACATGAGTCACCCATATGGTAATATTTACTAAGGGTATTAGCAATATATTGAACATCCAAAATCAACTATGTCTGATGAATTCGTTTTATAATTACTTATTTATTGAAACGCTTATATTTATTTAACTCCTTAATTCATTCGAATACCATATTTAATTTTATTGATACAACTTTACGTATTACTGCTTGCGTTTAAGTCAAGAAACATCAAACTTTTTGCAGGATTACACTTCAATTATATATATATATTGATAGTATTAGTAAGTAATAATGAATATATTTCTTGGAGAAGTAGTTGTATTTAACACCCTCAACCAAAATAGAGTAATGTCTAAATAAAATTAATATTTTCATATGTACTATGCGTTTTTTTTTTATTATTTTAAACTACATACTCTTGGTAACTCAGTCTTGAAGACCAACTGACAAACATTTTCATCTCATCTGCCGTGATCACGGTTGCTGGTAAGTCACCGAAATGAAGTGAGTATGTAGTTTAAAGTAATAAAAAACGTGATAGTACAACCGAAAATATTAGTTTTATGTGAATGAATATTCGCAAAAATTTAAGATGTCATTATAGAATAAGGTCTAATAAAAATCATTTTCAGTATCATAATGCGGCGGACGATGCTATGATCCAAGTGTTGGTGGCGCTGCTAGTGACAGCCGCCCACGCACAGCTACCACCAGCGGACGCGCCGCCCATCGTCAACGACACACGTGAGTGAGTCTGTGTTGGCTGAAAAGTTCGATATTACTTAGTCGTCTCTTGTTAAATCAGTGTTGCCATATAAATTCGATAAAATATAGTTTTATCTTGGTTAGTAAGTTTCGCTTATTCATTACGATAATACAAGTTTATTATACTATCTGGTGGAATCAGTGTTGCCTAATTATTTCGATAACATTTATTTCTACCTTGTTAAGTAAGTTTTGCTTCTCAACTACGATAATACGAGTATATTCTTCTAAATGGTTGAGTAAGTGTTGCCTGATAAGTTCGATATTATTTTGATGTAACTTGTTGAATCAATGTTGCTTAATAAATTCGATAACATATAATTATATCTTGTTAAGTAAGTTTTGATTTAAATTATTTTATATATTTAAAAGATAATATATTCTTCTACCTGCGTAAGTAAGAATTGGAAATATTTACTACATCTCCGCAACATCTTTCGTTTATCTATTGCATGTCACATTACAGCCGGGCGCAAAGTAAAGTAAAGTAAAAGGCGCTCAGAGCTAAGCTCACATCCTTTGACTGTAGGACTTAAATCCCAGTTCGTTCGTGTAACTGCTCTGCGTTGCTTGTATAGTAAACAGTAACAAATAAATATCTAATAAATTATTAAATATGCGTCTGAAGTCTGAATGGCTGTATATCTTTGTATTACAATTCTCACTTTAAATTCCGTAATCAAATAAGCACATTGGATATAAAATTAATAATTGAATACCTTCTCTAATATTGACTTCCATTAGTCAAAACTATTTTTCAATAATCAGTTAAAACGAATGAAACATTTTTTTTCAGTAATATTTCAAACAGATGCGAAAAAAAGTAGCTTTTGTATGGTTTTAGAAAAGCACACAACAAAATTTTTCTTTTTATATACGTAAAGTAATAAATCAAATCTCAAAATTTACAACGAGTTTTCAGTTTTTTGAAGCTTTCATTTTTAATATAAAAACATATCTTTACAAAATATTCTTCTATAGTTATTTTTATTATATTACTCAAAAGCTGTTCAAATAATTAAAAAATCTTAAAATTTTATTGACATTCCCCGTTAGACACATAAACTACTTTCTTCTCATTTTTTCTTTATGAAATTTGAACTCGATTTTCAATCTAAAATTTATTTGGTTTTTATGATCACAGTCTTAAAATCAATTTTATTCCTGTTGTTTATGGTTATCGTCTAGAAACAACAAAACAATATTTGCAATAAATATTTGATATTCATCTTTCAATTACCACGATGACATCGGAGTCAAAAAAAACTCAGTTGTTTATAAAACAATAAATGAATATAAAAAGACATTTTCTATATAAAATTCATTAGATCCCTGTTTAACCATTGACACAATGATTCATGACTGAATAAAACACAGCAGCTGTCTATTTGATCGGCGGGTCCCGTTAATTGAACGCACACTAATCTCATATTGCGCGCTTTCCATTTGGAAAGTGATGAAATTGAACATTAGTTGCACAAATTTTAATAAAGTTGCGTATTATTTCCCGTGATGAAAAATTTAAAATTCCCTTGTTTTTAATTAAATTAAATGCATAATTTATATTCCATTGATATCTAGATAGATAGATATCTGGAGTGAAACGATCTCTAATAGATACTTTATTGTTTAAGAGAAAACTGAAATGAAAAGTTTGAACCACATGGAATCGATGTGAACTATTGCATTGTGTAGAAGTAATGGCGTCGTAAAATTATTATTTTTTTACTAATTTTAACAGTATTATTACAATCCTCATACTAGATACATTATAACAGTGAATTACCAAATATCTTTTAGTGCCGAATCATTTTTTATCGTTTTTTTATTATCCTCTCACAATATTAGTGCCACTATAACGTTTATTAATTTTTACACAACTCTTAGTCTGTTTTTTTTTAATCATTTTGACTTAATTATAAGTTTGTTTGGTTTAAATCATTAAATATTCGACAGTCATGCATTAAACTAATTAATCCACTGTGGTGTCTGTTGTGTAGTGCTCTTAAATAAGTAAATAATTCAGGATGCGGCGTGGAGTGCGTGCGGTGCGGTGCTGACGGGTGTATCAAGTGTGCTCGTCTACTCGTATGGCCCAGCGGCTCATGTGTGCTCGACTGCCCCTCAGGCACACGAGAGTCCTGGGCGCACGATGACCACCTCATGGGCCGCGTGTGCTATCCCACTCACACCTATAATGAAGTAAGTTAAAACTAAAGGTTTTGTTTGTGTTAAAGCTCGCCTGTGCTCGACTCTACAGACACAATGGTGCACACTATAGCGTGCGGGCAAAACCACAGCTTTGATTGTGTTGTCCTGTTTGAAATTTTAGTGGAGTGTACATAAAAGAATTTTGATATATATATATATATATTCGATAATTTGCTCCCTCACTATATTTTTTATTTCACATTTGATATAAGACAAAACAAACGAATCTCACCAAACGACCAAATCTCTGATCGAATAATATAATGTCAATGTTAAGGAAGACAATTTTCTAATATGAACAATAACTTCATGATAAATGTAAACAAAGTATTGTCCCATTTCTATATTTTGTTTGTGTGTATCAGATAGCACAAAAGCTAAAGTAATATATATATGTATAATATATATAATGCATATCCACTCCAATAAATAACAAAGAACAGCCTTCAAAGTTGCATAAAGTTAAAAGGCCACAGATTCATAAAAGATGATTGCAGCATTTTAAATAGAGTATCATTAAACGTTAGAAGTACTAGTTTAATAGTAGAGCTCTGGGAACGTAATATCACCTCAGAAACATACGATTAACGTCATTCATAGTACATTCATTTCACAGGCACATACGTAAAAGATAATTTGAAATGCAAATGCCGCTTGAGAATAAAAACTACATTCTAACAGATGCATAAGAGCAAAAATAGGTCACAAGTTCGGAATGTATGCTTCATAAACATTTGACATGTTAGCTCATAACTACTTACGCAACTTACAAAAACATTTTAATCAAAAAATTATTTTGAAAGATCTTCCATAAATGTGAAATAGTTTAAAAAATGTCTTCGAATCAAAGATAATGTTATCATTATTATTTTATCGCCCTCAAGGAGGTCTGCTTTAAAGCTACTATTACTTTCTCCAACTTTTGTTGATTTAGAATGTATCAAATAATTCCAGGTGTTGGTTGGTGGTGCCTGCGGGGTTGTAGTGTGCCTTATATTGGTTGCTGCAATAGCTGGATACACACGATGCAAAAACAACGCAAGATCACAGGCGCAACCTTTACCTCAGCCGACTCAGGACGACGACGCCCAACTGAGAGAATTCCACAAACAACTTGATTGTTTACGAGTAAGTTCGTAAAGATGCATTGATTACAATCCAGTTAAATCACATTCAATTTGTTATTTTGTTACCATGTTAAACTTTAAATACATTAAGAAAACATTTGGGTCTCATATTACAATAGATTATTTATAATTATTATATTTCCAGCCCGTTTTAATTTGAGTTTTTATTTCTATGTCCGCTCGAACGCGGAAAGTAGCCAATGAAGCGTGAACGAACACTAACGTACCGTGAAAACACCATGATAATATTCACAAAGAATGGCAACCGCGATTTGATATCCTATCTCACTTTCGAAAGTTACAAGAGCTGGACTCATTCCACTCTCACTCGTATAAACTAGTTCTATTCGCTAATCAATACTCAACCACACATATCGATTGAAAGTATGAGCTTAAACTGATTGATTAAAATTAATTGCTTTCATTTATTGAATCTCAATTGTCACAGCTATACTTTCTCTCAGTAATGATAGATTTGTTTTTTTAGTTTTATCAATTAATCTGCTGTTAGATAATGGTCAAAACTGGTTTATGTTAACAAACAGGGCATATCCGCGATTTCATTTTAGAATAATCAACTTAAAGCGTGTTCTGCTTAAACTTCGTTACAACTAAGAGTACTATGACTCATGTGACTGCTATATATATATTGAAAAGCATATCTCTTTGTCCAATTTTTCAGCCCCATGCATACACTTTGTTGGCAATATTAAATCACACGAGACATCAAGTGCGAGAGCTCTATCAGCTTGGGAATAATGATGCCGCCATGGCTTATAGGTAAAGTTAAACTACCTTTATAAAATATTACAAACGTTGTTGTGTATAAAAACTGTGGATATAACATAAATGAATAATAAGTTACAGTGTTGTAATTACTAATGACGTCCTGATTTTTTAAGCGCCATTACAAAACCGGTTTGATTTTATAAGCGATACGTAATGTTACGATACTTTCGTAATTAAGTAACGTGTATTTTAATTTAGCGTGTAAATTATACTTCCGAATTACGTGAGAACATTAACATAAATCTTATATTATGTATGCAGTTGCGTGCTGAGTGATTTAGCAAAGCTGCTAATACTACTGAATAAACAACAAGTACCAGTGGTACCGAAGGAATGGCCACGACTCGCTGCTTGGGCTGACAGGTATAGTTTGAGATTTGTAAATAGATTTTTATTTAAACCAGTTTTTGAATAATTTATGGTTATGGCGACAATTGATAGCCTACGTCCCTCTTCGAGACTTCATTTACGTTGATAACAATTTTTCCTTATAATTGAGATAAAAACCTTAATAACAAAATTTGTAAGCCAGACATTATAAATATTCATATAACAAATTTCACATCAATATGCATATTCTACTTTACAGTGTAACACACAAAAACTATTCATAATATTTGCTTAATAGATGGTTACTTCAATAAATAATCGTATCATTTGTCTCAATATATTGAATAAAGGTATAAAACAATTATATTCTAGTTTATCCAATATATTTTATTCGCAGAATCCTAAAACGATACAGTCGTATGAACGTTGGACAGCAACAGGAACGGTTAGTGAATGTCCACCCGTCATCGCCAAACCACGAATCGGACTCCGACACGACGCAGTCGTTCACAACATTCAAACCACCGTCATATTCCCCAACGTCATACGGAAGCCACATTTTAGATAAGGATTTAGAAACCCAGATGGAATGGAGCGACACTGGCAGGCCACCGAGCTATTCCCAGATAGAAAGAGACAGCGAAGCTATCGTCCTCTCAGATCCATGGGAGAGGCGCCCGATAGTACGGCGAGAGAGCGTATGGCTAGAAGACGAACTGTTTGAAATGACACGACGTCCCCAAGACGAACTTACCACAGAGCTATGACCATAGACAATTGATTCTATAATCTCATAAGTACAAATCTCATTAGGTGTATCATATCTAGATATGTAAGATTATATAAAAGTATTAATAATGTCAGTGGTGCTCATTTAAATCATGAGAGCTGATTTTGTTATACAGTAAGTAGTAATTATTAGCTAAGTTGAAATATATACCACCTAATATATAAAATATTGTTAAGTAGCAGTCTAACGAGGGTTAAAAACTGTTTTTATTTTGTTTTTGTTATTCAGTACGTTATACTTGGAAAGTTTTAAAAAAATGCGACGCCTCTTGTAATAATTTTTTTATATTTCTAGAATTGTGTAATAAAAATGTATTGTTCTCCGAGACAAAACAGAACAGAAGTAACATAAAATGGAAATTTCTTTTAATCATTAAAAAATAAACATAAAAAACCAAAGTAGGTAAATTATAAGTCTAGTCTTATCAAAATTTAAATAATTATGTCACGAACTTTTAATATTGTTCACGAATAATTGGATTCAAACTATTATTTTATTACAGCAAAAAGATATAAAGATGTTGACCGACATGTGTAATGTATATTTTAGATTTATTGACGAAGATTAATATCCAAGGATGTATTATGACTGTTGTTTTATAAAAGTTGCTAAATAAAAATGAGTGATTGCTTTCATTGATTTTTCTTTTCATATTTCATAATATATCTTTCATCAAAACTTTCTTACCGCTACATCCGGCTAATATTTATGACACGTTGATTTGTCAAAACCCTTCACTACCAAATCCTTTCCTTCTTATAAACAAAACAAAGCAGTGGTATCAAAAAAGGAGATCAAACAGAACAGTTACTTCCGGCTCTTACAATGACTATGTAACATTAAAGAAGTTAATCAATCAATAGAACGAAAAATCACAAGAATAATGAGTTTATTTTATAAAAGATTCTTTGACATCTTTTTCATAATAATAATAATATAGAGTTACATAAAAACACGTTATATTAAGGTTACAAATAGCTTAGCTTATCTGCCTAAGCCATCTGTTAAAAGGTATGTCGTACTTTAAAGAAAGTACGAGAGATAAGTATTCTTATATTTTCTTAATACTTTTTCTTAAAACTATACAAATCGTTTTTCTGGATATTGTAATTATGACTCGATATTTAATGACAATAATAATTAATTAATATTACTAATGATGAAAAAAAGACGTAATTAGAATTAGCAATTAGTAATATTATATTATTGCAATGTTAGTTTTTTTTTTTTACTACGTCCCCTTAAACAAAGAAATTTCATGTTCTGGTGAGTACAAATAATGATGTTTAGGATTGTATAAAATTTTGTAAGCAAAATTGTAAGCGCAAACGTGATATTGTGTAGTGTAGAATTCTCCGTTATAAAAAAGGAACTCCTTAATGTCTATCCCATCTAGAGCCAATACGGTACTTACAACTGTCAATTGCAGCTTTTCAGCTGTGTGTGCGTTTATCAGTTTATTATTTTCAAAAATCGATATTAATAAATAAATATTGAGATTTCTTTATGCCTTAGAACAGTCGAAAAATGTAACTTCTTAGTCAATGCAAATAAAAGTGACCATGGTATCTATTTTGTCTATAATTAAGAATACAAAATATAAAGAGAACTTCAAACAATGAAGAAGAAAAATTTTAAACCGTTACTCGAAACCATATAATTGTAACGCATGGTTGTTATTAAAATTTTTTATAAACACGTATTTTAATAAAAACACCTTATTTAAATTGGTCTTCTGCACCTTATTGATAAAAAGTGAACTATTTACAATACATACTATTCCCCGTATTATCATGAAAAAATGAGTAGTAATCTTTTATGATAAAAATAAAACAAGGTACTTTTAAAACGTTCATAATCAAAAGCCTCATTAAAACGAGCATCATATCATTATTAATTTTGTGTAAGACTTTTATGGTCATGGTAATATTGGTGTTAATGAATATCAAAAACATTATATCCGAAATAGTTCATACTTGACAATTTTTAAATATTATAGTTAAAAGCTTTAATGGTTTTCTAGAGTCCTTAAAAATTTAATTTTCTAGTTGTACATTTATTTTTAATGGAATGTGAGCAATTATATTATATGTTGTAATTCAAAAGAAAAGTTTTTAAACGTTTCAAAATACATATAACGTCAATGTCAAGAACATGTCAATGTCAAATGCCTAGTACCTACTAATCCAATCTCCACTCTCCAGTACTTCATAACTTTTAATGAAGTAGTGTGTTCTTTAAACGAAAAAATATTATTTAAAATGTAGCAGTTGTCAAATATACTAAAGAGACGATGAGATTTTGTCTCTCTTTCTGATTATTTAAGATCGTAAACACTAGTTTAGCCCTATATTGTAGTGTTAAAGAGCAAGTTAACACTGGTAATTAATACAAAATAGTACATACAGTGCTCCACAAACAAACAATAATTGGTAAGTAAAGCATCAATTCAACAATTTTTGGATAAAATATGAGAAAAGGATTACTTTTATTGAAATTTCCATAACAAAACAGTAATTTATTCTCAAAAAGAAAGTCGGAATGTCCTAATTACATGAATGTTGACATTTTAAATCATCAAACAAGCTTTGTTCGTTTTCGTTTCATGAATATAACGTTTTTTAGCACAATGACCACTAGTTAATCTTCTATAATCCAGTATTTTTTTATACCAATTATTTTTTAGATAAGCTGTAAATAAAACATTTAAGAGATTCAGGATGAAGCACCTAGCAGCTTGGTAAGTTATATTAAATATTTTTTTTACTTACTATATAAATTGTCATTTCTTAAGTAAAACCACTTAAAAAATACAATAACACAGATCTTATAAATTTTAAATAAAAAATCAATAGAAGGAACTTAATAAAACATACACACATTCAAATAAACTCCACCCAGTCTAATTTTATTATTATGCTTTTCTTTACTATATAAGGAAAATTGTCAGACTTTGCAAAGTATGTCTAGCTTAGCATAATATGTGCAATGTAGATAACTAATCAAACAATGATACATTGTTATGAATAAGGACAACACTTACTAAACAGATGCTGTTATGAAAATTTATAAGGCCTAATGTTTTAGTATTAAATACTACTTTTTAATTTATTTCTGTAAAGGCTACAAAAATATGTTCTTATTTTGAATTAAAGATCACAAAATTTGTTTATCAATAGCAACTATATACATATAAATTTATTACGAAATATATTAATAAGGTTTTATTAGAAGATTTTTTTTTAAGATTATGTCTGTAAATAGGATTATGGCATAATACACAAATTCCATGCATTGTTTGGCTTCATGCAGTTTAAGTACTATAAAGTAATTCCATCAATAACATATCATGGGTAATGAAAGAATTATATGGGAATAAAAATATCAAAGCAAAATTAAGACTTGAAATATTTTGAATTACATGCTTTGATTGATTGTACTCACTCGGATGTTGTAGCATTCGTTCCGAAAATAGAATTTATCTTTATGGCTGGTCTACAAATATCTCATTGTGGGAGAGAGATAACTAAGATCACTATTTATAAAACTAACTCGATATTCATGGATTATTCTCACTCATATAGAAAATATATTTAGCATAAACATTTCGTGACTTCGAACATTATGTAACATTGTATGAAATGTTCACATCTTATTAACATTGTTATGGCAAATATAATGTATGGATATTTCCTATTTTTTCATGAGAGAATAATCGAATTAATGTTAATATTTTTTTTTTGTTTTAATTTAAATATCATTTGATGGGTTTGTATACTAAAAATTATATATAAATAGGTATCAGAAAAAAATCAGTTCCTATGACAAGGAAGAATGGGAGACAATGGTGGAACAGCTCCTGATGAGAGGAACATACAGACGTCGGATCATAGACTTCACATCCCATCCAAGATCATATCTGATAGATGTTGATCTAGTCAGAGGCAAGTTGAAAAACATTATAACTGCTTCAATGGTAAAATAATACTTTTTACACTCTTACATCAAATAATAAAGAAAAAAATTACGAAATGTATTCAGATTTAAATTTGATGTCCCATAATTTTTGTATTTATGTATGGAAAAAAAATTCTATTCAAAATCTATTGAGATTTGAAAGAAGTATGATGTCTCATAAACGATTTAATTACTCAATATTCGTTCCTAGCGTCTAATATTTCATATAATATTAACGACCTTTTAATAGGAGCACTGATGACAAACGTCATCAGCAACAAAAAGAATTATTAAAATCTATTTTACGCGTATACAAAATTTCTTTAAAAATTACGAAGAAAATATAATTTTAATTACCATTTAAAGCAAAAACAATTTGACCGATTTAAAAATTTTAGATTCCGTTACGAGTAACGTAGACTATATAATGTTATATAAAAAATAACACATATTTAATCTCAATAGCAACAAAATAAATCAAAGTATAAAAATGTTACTTATAAGTCATCTTACTTGTGATTCAAAATTTAGTGGACTATAATGAGATCTTAGACTTTCGCGAGTTTTATTCATTTAAATGAAACTAATATATTTCGGATATACTACGCGTAAAATGAAACGCGTTTGAAAAGTAACCGAAACGTCGGGATTATGTAGTTTTAAAATAATAAAATCCGTTTAATGGACTATGTTTAAAATAATGTCATCTATATATGACGGTATTGTATACATAGCCCTAGTCATAATACATGCTAGTCGCACTTATTGTTGCTCACAAAAAGTTCACTATGGTTCATGTCTAACTGTTTATATAGAAGCCGTAATAACAGCTTTCATTTATATTATTTAGATCAAATACGGGCAGAACGAATAGCGGTGATTAGTATCATATTAACTTAAATCGTTTAATAATTAAAGTTGATTGTATTCCTCTTTAAATTATTCAATTGGAATATTATTATTTAGAAGTTATTATAGCTGTAAAAATTCGTAAAATAAGCAGAATGTGACGATTTGAACAAACTATTAAATAAAGATTACTTTAAACAATTATTTCTTACTTTGAAACTTAGAATTTCAAAAGTAAGAGGAGCTAATATTAATCGTCATAACGGAATTGCAGTTGGATAACATAAGGAGGTTGCTAGTTGTAAAATAGAGGGTATTCTTCATATAAACTACTGCGTTCTGATACAGGATCATCCTTTCCTAAAGCAAAACCGACCTTAGGAGTGCGAAGGGTCGTATGGTTTGCGTTGGTGCGACTCTTCTTCCTACCAGCTCTATACCAATGGTGGGCTCAACAAACATCACCAACGTGTGCTAAATTCCTGTTAGCACTGTGGCTGTTACAAGTAATAAATATTACCATAGATTTCATAGCCCCGGTGTCTTTGGACATTGATGTAAGTATCTGATAATCATTGATTTAAATTAAATACTAATTTAATAAGCCGATAATTTAAAGTAATTCCTTGTACGTTGCTCTACTGAACCTAATACTTCCCAACACGTTTTATATTGTAATCGTGTGTTCAAGATTTAAATTTAAGTCTAATTTACTTTAATTCCTGTATTCTCTCCTCTCCAGTCCTATTCATGGATAGTGCCTCTTGGTCTTATGATAGTCCTAAGTATAGTGCATTCTCAAATAGTCAGCACTACTGAAATGGAACTCGCCAGAGTAAGACCTCGTTCAGCATATCGGAGGAAACTACCTAGGTATATAAGGTAGCGATTATATAGAACTTTTCATTTATTTAAGAAAAACCTTCTTTTCAGTGCATAATTGAGTTTTTTCTATAGAAAAACCCGATCTGACTGCGATGGCGGTAGCGGCGGTGGATCTGCTGAAAGTGGTGCAACTTCAAGCCACAGCAAAACTCCTCTCACGAAATCATCAAAATTCAGGCGAAGGCTCTCGAGATCTGATTCAACTGATACAGGGATGCGGTATGAGATAGCCAGAAAATATTATTTCCGAAAATCTTACAAATGATTAATTTATGAGAGTTATTTAGCTAAAATTTGTGATACAATTATTACGAGAATGTCAAATCGAGCTTGTATTTGAAAATTGGAAGTTATATGGATGAGTATAATTCAAGTACATATTTTGTTATATTGCTTTTAAAGCCACGATTATTTTGAAACTAATCCCTTACAGGAAACGTAAAAAGGAAGTGACCAAAAATAATGACACTGTATTACATGCGTGCAAAGAAAAAAATACTGCGAAAGCAAAAGTTAAAGATTCAGACGACGAGGATTATATGTCCTGGAAAAAACCAGAAGAAACAGCGCCAGTGGTGACGTTCACTCCACCAGCTGACGAGGGGAACACCAAACGTACGTTCCGATACAAACCGAACATATTGACAAAGAAATACTTAGAATTCTTCAATGTACGACAGAATTTAAATAGACCTATCTTCGCTGACGGTGACGACGGTTTTGAGAGTCTCAACGGCTACAACTCCCACGGCAGCGACGGAGAAATCAGGAACAGAGACACGGATAGGAAGCCACGCGAGCAAATAAAAGAAAAGCCGGCAGAGGAAAACGATCCGAAAATAATAGCGTCGGAAGAAAAAGCAGAAAGCGCGAAAACAAGCAAAGATGAAGAAGACAAATTCGTGGACCATGAATCAGATAGCGCCACAACGAATCACGGCAAAAGGGTCGGCGTGAGATTTAGGAAATCTTGGGCCAAAAACTCCGTCCACGAATCAACGGACGAAGATTACAATCTTAAAGCCAAACAAAAGGTATGATGATATTGAATACCTGAAATTATTAAGTAGTATCTTAATACATAATTAACTCCATGAAATGTCTATTTTTTACTTCATCCATTTCTAATAGGTTACAGATGCAAGAGATCAGTACAGACCAGGTATTAGATGTAATATAGTGTGAGCCTGCTTCATTACAACAATTATTATACATTACATTTGGTACATATAAATACTATATTTTCGGAGTCAAATCGCCTAAATTTCTCCCAAATTTATTATAACATTAAAATTATCATTACTTAGCAATAAAAAGTACCTAACAGCAAAATCTTCCGGAAGTATAGTTACAAATATATTAAAATGTTGTAATTAATTGATTATGGTGTTTAGAAACTAAATAACTACCAGAGTTCGTCATCGGACGGTGAGTGTTCGGCTTCAGCACCATCTATCGCTTTACCGTCACACCATACTATGTCAGACTGGGTTGGCCAAATTACTAACAGTAAGATATTTTCACATATTACATTGTATTTTAATAATACCACTATTTATATTTGGTTTTCAATTACAAAGGAAATATTCTTATTTCCAACTACAGTATAGCGCTGACCTTGCTTTGTTATGTTTCGATTGAAATATTCGTTTAAGTTCTGAAAGTCAATTGACAATAAAGATATACTGAAGTAACATCTATAATATTATTTTCCAAATCAGTTCAGAAATTTAACTAAATAGATTGGCACTATAGTGTAGGTCAAAGTATTTTATGCACGAAATAATAAAGATTGTATCATTAATACTTAATGTCTAACATTTATTCTAACTAGTCATTCGATTTTCAAATTCTCTGTCATTCTAAAAACTCTTGCAGGTGAAGAGAGCAGTTACGGATCCCAATCCGAAGCCGGTCACTCGGATGTGTTTCATTACACAGCCGACAGCTCTTGGGATCCGTTCGCTATTTTGGATCCTTCCAGCGACACTGGTAAATAATTTTGTATGCGGCAGATTTTAAAATTTTCAAAACTATTACTATTTTTTCTTATATACATATATATACATTTTTGCCCGTGACTCCGTTCATATATATATATATCAGAGTTGCGCTCAGAGAGAAATATGTAAAGCGTTGTATGTCAATGTATATAGTAATTTGTAGGTGGCAGCGCCTAGCTGTGGTCAAGTTACTGCAGTTCAGTCTTGATTTTTAATGTTTAGCGTTACATCCAGTAATGTCTTACAAAGCGGCTGAAGCCAGCGTTTATAGTTCTCAAATACAAGTTTATACTTAAATGTTGCCATACAAAATTACAATGGTTATAATTATAATTAATTATAATCAGTCATAAAAATAATCCTAAGGATTATAGTATATTATAATTAGTAAGACGCGGATGGCACCACTTGTAATTGTATATAGTAACCTTTTAATGAAACTAATATTTTTCGGATTACCAAGCGTATTTTATTGTTTTAAAAACTACATACTCCCGACGTTTCGGTTATTTTGCAGCAACCGTGATCACGGTTCACGGTTCGATTTTTAAAATAATAAAATACGCATAGTAATGTGAAAAACATTAGTTCCATTTAAATGAATACTCGCGAAAGTCTTAGATGTCATCAGTGACCTTCTTTAGAGATTTTTACCTATTGTTTCAGTGAAATGTACAATGTGGGAGCGTGGTTGTACTCTGCGCGCTGAATTGTCAGCTGTTGATATAAGTTGGTACGTGGTGGCTCGGGCGGAGCGCGCTATGTCCGACGGCGGGGTCTGGCCGGGGCTGTTCATGGCGAGCCTAGTGGCTGTAGTGTCACCCTTTATGAGACTTGTACAGGTACATAGATATATAGAGATGTGTATAATAAACAAAACAAGTATACATATATTAGAATATCTTCGGGCCTGCAAAGTGATTTGAACTTAGAAAGACAGAAATTATGATTGGATATTAATTACTTAGACACACATCACCAGCTTTCATAGCTGTAGTGTTTCGTAAATCGTCAATTAAATAAATAATTATATAACAATTTTATTTACTTGCCTTAAAAATGTGATAAAAATAATAATAACATTTTTAAATAGGAAACAGTCCCTTTACATACAATGGTACAGTTTTCAAGACTTCTTTATGAGAACTCTCTCAAACGTTCAGATGTACTAGATTTTTGCACGAAATTCTAGTTCTTATTTCCCGCAACAACACCATGTTTGATGGGCTTATTGTTTTGGGGAATATGCAGCAAGTAGTACTGCTTACGGTCCCATTTTCTCGAAGACGGCGTTAGTAATGGCCGCTCGAAAATGTTCCTACATATTTTCGATAGATGGCACTTTTAACTGTTTTACCAAATGTTGAATGAAATGAAATTATAAATAAACACATATGTTTTTTTCTAATTAACCAAACTATTGTGAACTAAGGCATTTAATATTCTCAGGTGGCTATAGAGAAGGACACGCGCAGTGAAGATGAGCTGCAGAACATTTCTCTCATCAGCTACATTCCATCTCTTGTGGTGAACTATACCCAGGGCTCGATGGTTTGCGTTTTCAACGGAGCTCTCGGAGACAGCTTTTGGTAACGTCCTGCTTTAAACTTATTTATCACCTGAATGTCTGTTTGGATGTGTGACGGGGGAGGGGGTGCGTATGTGTGCGTGTGTGTATATTGTAGAATATCTTTTCAATAACATAAGACTAAATAATAATACTCCCTGTATATAATGAGATCTAAGACTGTCGCGAGTTTTATTCATTTAAATAAAACTAATATATTTCGCATATACTACGCGAATTTTATTATTTTAAAACTACATAATCGGTTACTTTTCACTAACCGTGATCACGGGCAGACGAGATGTGAATTTCTGTCAGTTAAAAATTCGCGTAGTATACCCGAAATATATTAGTTTCACTCCCTGTATATAGCTGTATGTAGGGTGAAGTAACTTGTCATTATATGGATAGCGTTGCCATGTCAGAAACATTATCCTTATAAAATTATATTTAGCCGGGATTAAAGTCCACTCGCACAAAGTGTCGGCCGCAACTGGCAAGACCTATAATACGAAATGACCATATATTAATTTACATTAATTATTTTACTGTATATACATGTGCATATTACTTTTCATTCAGATTCATCTTTTAGTTGTTGTTTTGAATGAACTAAATGAAATAACGGATCAATTACTTTTGATATTTAATTATTAATAAAAATAGTATAATTTTATTAGAATTGTTTTGTAGTTTTGATGTAAAATAGTGTAACACTAATAACCTTACTATTCTCTATATTCTATAACCGTTCTTGTATACATAAATGCTTACATAAGGAGAATTTATTAACCATTATGTACTAAGTATATATATGAAATTACTATTTCAGGGAGATATCATCGAACGTACTATCATGTGTATTACGTTTCGCTCTAAGCGCTCTAGTGTTCTTCCTCCTGGCGGTCGCTGAGCGCGCCTACAAACAGAGATTCCTTTACGCAAAGCTTTTCTCACATCTAACGTCGGCGAGGCGAGCCAGGAAATCAGAATTGCCGCATTTTAGATTAAATACAGTCAGAAATATAAAGACGTGGCTGTCAACTAGATCATATCTGCGGGTGAGATTTTGAAAGTGTCATTGAGTTATATATATTATTGATAGTTATTTTTTAATCACCTAAAAATAAAAAACGATTATGTCACTAATAAATTGTAACGAGGATACCGTGTAATACAAGGAGTATACAAGGAGTACACAAACAAATAAAAATTTAAAAATATATATATTATTTAAACTATAAAAATCTTATTTTATATGAAAATAGTTTTAATAATCTAAAATTTATTATTTTATGACGTTAAGAAATTAATTTTCAGGTCATTTTTATTTTTAAAAATTGGTTATACAGCACTGGTTATTTTTTCAAAAATCGTTGTTTCGTTTTCAGCGTCGTGGACCGCAGAGGTCGGTGGATGTGATAGTATCGGCTGCTTTTATGTTGACCCTCACATTACTTGCTTGTGTCAGCGCACAACTATTAAGGGTAAGTTCCATATATATATTAAAAAATAGGAAACAATTTTTGATATTTACTTTTCGGATATAAATGTAAGGTAGATCTCAATTTTTAATTCAGATATTTGGTCTGGATTAAATTTTGCCAAGAAAGTTAATAATTAAATATATCACATTTCAAGGACTCGGTTACTCTCGAGAGGGGCTGGTTGTTAGAAGCTATGGTTTGGAGCTGTTGCCTCGGTATATATCTCCTTCGTCTGCTCACCCTCGGCAGTAACGTGAACAGGAAGTACCGCGGATGTCTCTCAGCGATACTCACAGAACAGATCAACTTACATCTGGCGATAGAACAGCGACCCGAGAGCAAAGAACAACTCACCGTAGCCAACAATGTCCTTAAATTGGCCGCAGATTTGCTAAAGGTTGGTAAATATCGTATTTGTTGCGAATAATAAAGCGCGCTATCGAACTCACTAAGAAAAGGTTCGATGTAAATTTGTACGCGGTTGAAGTAGGAGCGAGAGGTATAATATCCAAATCTCTCTACAACCTACTAAAAGATTTGGGTTCTTCCAAAACTAATATCAGGTCATTCTTGGAACGTCCTTCGAAGGCAGCTCTAGTGGGTTCGTTTTAAATTTGGTTAGATAAAGAGAGGAGCTTGGGTAAAGCGCCTGGGTAACAAGTCCCAGGCGTAACCGAGCTCCTCTCCCTGCAACGCGATGGACCCGGCGCCCGCACGGTGAATCCATTGAATGCTGAGAGATTTCGTCTCAGCTATACAAATATGATTAGAGAAGGAAAAATATATATAATATAAAACATGCGTGCCTAAGAGCAACAACTTTAATATGTCACTTTTTCACTCTTAAAATACAGACCGAATACTGGTGAGATAAGACCTACATATAGATGTGATATTTTGTAGTACGTTTTTATTACATTATAAATTTTCCCCAAAAACTAATTAGAACCTTATAGTACCTTAAAATTAATCAACAGTAATATTGATCAATAGAATATAGATTTTAGCGACACGTGTTAAATTCTGAAACACTTTCTCTGTACTTTATAAGGGTTTATAAGTTTAATTTATACAAAGCAAATTGTATTTGATTTTCTTGTCTGTTTCAGGAATTGGATTCGCCGTTTAAGATATCAGGGATATGTGCAAATCATTATCTCTACACCATAACTAAAGTCGTGATACTCTCCGCGCTGTCTGGAGTCTTGTCTGAAATGTTAGGATTTAAGTTGAAATTGCACAAAATTAAAATTAAATAAATTCTGTAGATAACGAATATAATGGATTCTTGTGTAGTTCAATGTTTTTAATTAGTTTAGCTGATATTTAATTTCGATATTGTCTATGGGATCTTTAAATATTAATTATCTGTATTCCCTAAATCCAATGAAGTTGACAGAAAAATCGACTTACAAACAAGATCAGGTAATATAATCTGATAGGACTCCGACGAGGGTTGTTTAAGACAATAGTCTAGAAAATAATTTTTAATTATAACTCATTAATGTTCACATCGGATGAAGCTTAAAATATAGAAACTAGATAGAGAAATTTTATAGGAAAAATCTTAATAATCTGATATAGATCTCATATACTAAGCCTAGTAATATTTTAAGAGTAACAAAATGGGGCATTAAAAAATAAATTTACTTTCGCTATAATAAAATCAACAATTAATATCAATTTATGCTTGTTTAGATAAATAATTTTTTATATAAATATAAAATGAATTTTTCTTCTTTTATCACATGCTACTTAATAATAAAATAACTTATTGCATTATGAAATCTCTTGAACTATCTTGCCATTAGTAAACTAGTTTTGTAATCATTGCATTTACCACTCATTTTTATACATGGCAATTCATACATTGACTACATTCTACAACATAAAAGTTTTGATCTCACCAGTCATAAAGTAGATGAATTTTTATGAAAATATTGTTTAGTATAAGATCATTACTTTATGATCTTAACAATAGTAGAATACGAAAAAAAATTTTTTTTTTAAACCATTTAGTTAAAGAATAAGTTTGAATATATTTTTTTATTGTTCCTTTTTTAATAAAAATATCACCGTAAGTGATTGAAAGTGGAAACAGCTTATGTAAAACCTTAGTTCCTTTATTAAAAAAAAGTGCTAACTCAAATTTAAAAAAAAAAACTTATCTATGTTTCCAATGCATAGAGAGCATATGGAATAATAAAAAAAAAACAATTTTTATACATAATTACTGTATGTATCGGTGCTTATTCTGTTATTTTTTATTCGTTTAAGTCTAGGGTTGCCTGTATTGTATGTCTTATCTCATAGGTAGCATCAAATGCGACTTAAATAAATTTTAAAAAACATCACGTCTTTCATTACCGACATATATTTTTTTTTACATACATATAAAATAAAAAAAATATATTGTTTATATTATACTGCCGTAATAATAAAATAAATAAAACACAAGTTTCTAAAAACTTGTTTAAAAATTAATTTCTTTAATATAAAATACGATTTATATCACGATAAACTTTATTTATGGAATTTAAATAAAAGACCCATATTTTTAATTTTATTTTATTTAACAAAAAAATATTATAAGAGGAACCGTTTTAAGATTACCGCAAGTTGAAGAATAAGTAAATAACATTAACATTACAGTGCTTAAAATTATTTACGCTCCGAATGAATCGCTTCAATCTATGCTTGAATTGATTAACCAAATGATATTACGACGTTTTAGTGTTCTAAAAAAATTCAATATTCTCCTTATATATTACATAAAACGTTAAAAGATGAAAAATAACAAGTTGTGAACTAAAATATGTTTATTTTTATATTAAAAAACAAATCGTTTCTTCTAATACATCTTATTTACTATTGAAATTCATTTATTTTACATTTTATTGACATGTTCTACACTTAATGATTTTAATGAGGTGAATAGTCAGACTGTAGTCTTAAGATATATATTTATATGTTAAAAAAAATCTACCTAGTATTTAGAAACATTTGGGAAATTAAATAAAAATATTAGCTTTGAAGTGAGTTGAATAAATTTATGGCATGTGAATTGTGTATTAAAGAAATGAGACACATAGAAACAGAGTTTCTTAGAGGATATAAAATTAATAAAAAAAAAAACGATATTAAGATGAATTTTCAGCACAGCAGTCCTTAAACTTTTTATTATAATAACAGTAGTTTTAAAAAAAATATCGATATATTTCAAGCTTATACAAGAAAAATAGATTAAGAGATTTCAGAACATAACATTTGGTTGTTTTTTACAGACACATATTTTAGAATATTTAAGGAGGAATTGTCTAATAATATACAAAAATTTATGCTTCGAGTTATTAATCTTTCTTCTATTGATAGAATTATAAGAGTAGTCTATATTTTCTCGTAATGCTGTTGTTAAGCAGATTCTTTTAGAAAATTATTAGCAATATTGTATGTTTACGATAAGTCACCCATAATATTTTCACCGTACAGTGAATATTGTTCTATCGCCTCTGTGAAATTTCACTGGGGATAGATAGACAAAGATTTCAGCGACATTTATATTATATATGTATATTGGTCACATGCATTACATTATTAATGAAAATCGACAGATTCAGCAATTAAACCCCTGTCTGGTGCTGTATAGCGATACAAAGACTAAGATACAGGATGTTGTTTTTAAAAATCTATTATGGTTGTTGAGGGTATTTTTGAATCATTTCATACAGGTTCTTGTTTTCATATACATATGTTTATACTATTGGGTTGTTTCTCAGTCTCTTCTTCGCTCGCGTGAAGTGGACCGGTACGAGCGACTGCGACGAGCGTCACGCTCGCGTTCGCGTCTCTCACGGGACCCGTCACGCTTGCGACTGCGGGAACGACTGCGTCTGGTGGACATTAAAATAACATGTTAAGTGAAAAACAGATTAAAAATATATAGGACATAATTTGTAAGATAGATAGATTTGAAGAGTCAAGCGTGTACGTTTAGGTCATTTTTGTTTTGTTGTATTTAAGAACCATCATACTAAACTCAATTAGAAATTCTTTCAGAGTTTTATACGTACAAATATTAGAGTACAGCATCAGAAGAATAGAATCTTAAGAAAACAGTTTTGAAAGAGCGATGGTCGGCCTGTGGCTCATCAAACAGTCGCACATTTCTCATGAAATGATTTTAGATTGTTATTAAGAAATGAAATATAAATTTCATATCAGCGAATTTCTTGTGTAACTTGTGCGTTTACCATAATATGTAAAATCTGGGGAACATTTGATATTATTGTTACTTGAAATAATGCAACTTCCAACGTCAGCGAAAAAACTTCGTTCTTGGAGCCCTAATTTTACTCGGGGATCGTAGTATTCGCGAATAATACGACCCTTTTTGCAGCATGTATTTGGTAACTTAATATCGTTTACATATATGTATATTATAAGATGTAAAAGTGTTGTAATTGTCACCTCTTTTCTCGCTCCGCCCGCTCTGGTCGTTCTGGTCGCTCCGAACGCTCAGTCCTTTCAGGTCTTTCGGGTCGATCTCTCTCCCTCTCCCTCTCTTTTCCTCTATCCCTATCTCTCGCTGTCTCTCGATGTCTCCTCGCTCGTCTATCCAACTCCCGCCCGCCTACGTAATGCCTCCGCCCGCTACTCCGCTCGCGTTCGCTTGCGCCGCGTTCCTCGCGACGTTTATCAACAGTTTTCTGTCAAACAATACAGACCTTAATATTTTCGATTAACATAAATTAATTAATGTACACGAAATATATGCCTTTCATTAGTTCGTTAGTTTAAATTTTGAAAAATATTAAATTAAAATAACATACATAAACGCTCCAGTATACATAGTATATTGAATGTCTTGATTTTATTATTCTGTTAAAGTTGCTTACCAAAATGCAATTTATAATTTCGTCTTGAGCATAACTATGATAACTAATTATATTTTTTAATATATTCATCTATCTATAGAACCGATATCTTTGAATAATTGGAGTAATATAAATGATTTTTAATGAAACAATACTCTTGTTTGAAATAATTACCTTCAGTTCGTATAACTTCTCTCTGATGGTAATGAATCCTAGATGCAGTTTGCCACCGAAGTGATCGGCCAGCCGTCTATCGTTGTCGTGAATGCCGAGGTAAGCGGAGCAAACTTCACACACTCTCAGCTTCTGCTGTTGGTACGAGGACGCCGGCATCGAGTTGCGATATTCCTGTTCAGCTATCGCTTTCTTCTTACGGAGCTCGTCGATCTGTCGGTTATATATAAAAGCGTAAATATCACATCATGTAATTATAATGCATATTGAAATAACACAACTAAATCTGTGATAATATAACGGAACTGATGAGCATTTGTTAGGATCATTATAAGTTGGTGTTACAGTAACTTGTGTAATAATTACCATTATAACTGAACTTTTGATCACGTTAAATCTTGATAACTCATATATATTATGGTTGTAGTTTCAATAAATATTACCTCTCCCATAAGTTTAACACTTTCTTCCACCATCCCCTCTTCCCCGAGTGCTTCGGCTCTAGCCAGCTTTTGTCCGATCTGTTCAGCGAGTTCATGTACAGCATTAGCCTTCTCGGTGACCTCAGCCGACAATTCCTCTTGAGTCTCAGCCAGGCGTTGCTTAGCGGAAGTCGTGCGACGATCGCAATCAGCTATGAAAGCTTCTAAATGTTCCGTAGCCTATTGTGAACAGAAATCAATTAATTATTAATATAAAAGAAAAACTATACATTTTGGGTTACAAATTTTATGCAAACTTTATGTGTTCAGTTGTATTTATATACATACATTATCCTCATTGGCTGTCTAGAATTTTTAATGTGTAATATATATTACTCTTAAAGACAAATATTTGCTATTATAATAAATATTTCTCGTATGGTATACTCACATCAATGTCATAGAAATAATCTTTACTTTTTGACGCCAGTTCATAGTCCGCCCGCAGAGCCAGATCATGAATTTTAGGACACTCACCTAGATCCATTCGCTGTAATCAAATCATTAAATAAAAACATGAGCTCCAATATAACAGCAACAGTGGAAAATGAAGTATCAAGATACAATGGTTTAATTTTTTTATCATTTTTTTTTTTAATCCTAAATAGAAATGCTTTATCTCTTTATCTCAATTTACTCTTTATTTAACATTGAACAATGGCAAAAATCATCTTAAATTTATTGGAAAGAATAACACGGAATCATTTTATATAACAGCTATGTGACTATTATTAATGACATATATTTTATAGTCATTAGACAAAATATAATCCTTGTAACATACTGTGAAATGAAAATTAATTAATGATGGTATAAAATTTTTGTAATCAAATATTTTTTGTATGAAATTTATTTTTATCAAATGCTTTATGTTTTTAAATCAATCGGGAAACATTGTAGGACATTATGAATATAAAAAAAATGTTTGTGTGAAGACACTATAAATAAAACAGAACCCCTTAGAAAACCAAGTAAAATTGTATCAGAAAATACATACAATGTCACCAACACTGCTCATCCTGTACACCAGCCAATAATCCATATTAATACTTACAAATCTGGTAACACTCAGTTGACAACCCTAACCAGCCCTTGAACAGTCTCATACATTCAATACACCAATTTCTCACAAAGTCTCTGATACAAACACTTGAGTACTCTTCAAGTATTATAACTTAAATTCTGTTATAAACTATATCATTATGAACACTGTATCAAATCAAGTGTTTTAATCAGTTCATACTCGAGTTGAATCATGTGTAGTTTTCCTTGATATTTTTTTGTACAAAGTCTTTGTATTAATTGTAGTTAAATAACTGGGATAGATATATTTAAAAATAACTATTATGTGAAATGTTTTGAAATCATTGATAGAACAAAGAAAATTGTTTCACCTACATCAATAGTATTAGTTGCTTTTCTTATAATAACCTCTTTCTTATACTTGAACAGTCTATATCAGTAATTAATAGATAACATACTAATACATTCATAAATTTTGACAGTTTTTATGTGTTATAATTATTATACATGCATTTTGTCTAGTTCTCTTCATATTCTAGCCATGGAAACAGCATGGTACGTACCCAATGTTGTAACATAATGAATCAGCAAAATGTTCTCCCCGGCAAAGATTTTTATATAATTTTTTACAAGTACTCACCACAGCAGCAATAGAAACCGATGAACAAATAATAATTTTTTAAAGCCTGAGAGAGTATATTAAATTAATTTCCTGCATAGCAGTAAGTAATACAATCAGCTAACTATAAATGTTTTATACGTACATCTTGGTACTTACAGAACAGCCTAACTCATACAATCTATCCCTCATCTGTTAAGTATTGTGATGAGCAATAAAGACTAGTGTTGGGCATTGTCTGAAAAGCATATTTCACCACAGTTAATGCCACTCCGATGCAATGTCCTAGGGCTAGGATAGATCATAATGCAAGGTATGATACAATGAAAACATATCACATATATTAGAATATTTGGAATTTTAATGATGAAAGAATTCATAACACAATTTCAATATCCTAGTATATATGATCGGAAGAAGAACACTAAAACCCATCATAAAATCTCTGAGATATGCAATTTTATAGGAGACATTTGTAACGAGATTACCGTATAATGTTGTGATTGAAAATTGTATAAATATCTCAGAAATTCAAAACTCCCATAAATCCAGTATAATAAAACTATAAAACTCACCGTAGATGATAAGATTTCGTGGGGACAGCATTGCAGTAAAAACGATTTGCAAACCGAATCATCATAAAATTTCACTCCGTGCCTATCTGTTTCGCCTGCAGAAAATTAATATAAATAGTGAAGTTAATTTATTTGTCATCTCATATTAAAAGAGTTAGAATCCAGCAAGAAATAAAACAAACCGTTACGGGCAGTTCCCATTAATTGATCTAGCATTGCCCTCATTTGCTCGTGGGCCGACATATTGTACGGAATTTATTTTTCTAGTTTAAGGCTATCTCATTAAACAACTTCTTGGGCATTATATATTTCTATATATTATGATGACGTTGAAACGTCGACAAATACACGCAAGCACGTCAGAGTACCAATCCAAATTTAGGAAATAATTAAATCGATATAGAAACTAGAAATGGCGCTTCGTGTACTATGCATGCCAAATGGCGACTGTCAAACGGCCATTTTAGTTCTCATTTTACACAAACTTCAGTGCGGTTAGTCAATTAGGGTAAACATATCTTTACATTGTTATTTAATCAATAACATTTTATTTGTATAAAAATTTTATAGTTGAATAGACTTATTAAATTTATCTTGTCGAAAATCATTAAATGTTATTTTACGTTTATGTCACTATTAAATTTTTTTTGTTCATATTTATTCATATTTTTAAAATTTCGTTTAAATAAATGTAAATTTATTTGTAGTTAAATAAGAATTATGAATCATCCAAATATACAACAACAGGGAACAAATTATATACATAACGTTTGTATAAAATTTAATCATTTCTATCATAACATACTAAAATAATATAAGATTTACAGAAAATAAAAAATATATATTTACATATTTGTTTCTGATTATAACATTATTAAAAAAAAAAAAAAAAGACAATTTTTTGGACAAACTGTCAACATCATTTAGGTAACAATAGAATATGTCACTTTTCACTTGTAAACAATAAATATTAAATACCTAGATAACTGCTTATTCTATAAATTATTTTTTTTAATGAATGATACGTGGCATAAATATTTTAAAATTAATTAATTTTCATTTAATTCGCTTTATAAATACACGTTGTATAATTGTAATCATCACTAATAATTATGTTCTTCTAGAAAGACGAAGAAGAATTTTAAAGAAGAAACTAGAATGAGCCATTGCTAAAGTTATTGTTTAAAAATGCCGCCAACAATCAAGATATTATTACCCTCATTACAAAATAATTTAAAAGAAGTAATGTTAAAGGGTTTTATTAAGAGAGATGAAAATACAATAACAGTTTTTATAACTACATTTTCTAACCAAAACATATTAGAAGGCTGCTTAAATAATCCAAACATTATTTATGGATGTAATATCGGGAATCGATCCCGAAATAAGCTTAGACGATATCAAAGTAATTTTACGGTAAATTTAGACACTGATCCCATAACTGTTACTAGTTTAGTAATTGATTGTCAAATACAAAATCTGAAAGAAAACTGCATCGTAATGTTATATGAATACCAAAAAATGAAAAAGTCGGAGACAATTAGCAGCAGTGACGTATGTTTCTCAACATTACAAAATCTTATTCACAAGGATAGTGAAAGTACCAATGATGAGCTCTTGCCCGAGGTGCAATTTCAAAGCTCTTCCTTTTTAGGATCATGTATGTTTGCACAACATGTCTATAATTACTTTAATTTGTTAAAATGGCTTTTACATACAGTAAAGAAAAAGGAAAAGGTACTATTTTTTGTTCCATTGAGATGAATTATATTAATTAAAAATTATTTGATACAAGCTAACTAAAATTCAGAATGTTATATATAATATACACATATTTAAAAATTAATGTATGTATAAACAAAAAATGTAATTCACATAAGAATAATTTCAGATAACAATAAAACAGAGAAACCTAATGTTGGCGATTGTTGGAGATATAATTTTAGGGTATTTGACAGTTGAACTATTAATGTTTGATAAAAAATACCTTGGAACACTAATCTTGGGGATGTTAGAGGTAATTTTTTTTTATTTGGCCTACATTGTGATATGTATATATTAAAAAATATTTTTCTTTTAGAAATTAGTGAATCTTATGTATTCTTTATTGAAATGGCTAATGGGTGCTCCTGCTGGATTGAAATTAAACAATGCATTTAACAAAATGTTAGGAAAATTTTTCTTATATCATGTTGAGTTATGGTGGTTGTTTTTAGGCAAGTATTAACAATAACATAGCACTTTATTTCAAAATTTAGTTCTTATTTATTCATGATTTTTAGAGATAAGAATAATTACATATTTTACTGCACATGTATTTATTAGAATATATTTTAGTGTGGGTTTATTAATTTCCTTGCAGATGTATCCAGTGACAAATTAGATATCATATTAAGTGTGTGCCAATATTTGGGTTACTTGGGATTCACGTTTCAGGCAGCCATTATATCTGATATGATTTGTATGGCGACATTTCACTCTTATTGTATTTATATCTATGCGGCAAGGTGAAAAAATTACTATATAAACATTTTATTAAAAATATATGCACTTCTAAGGCAAATTCCATATTAAAATTAAAGTAACAATCTCTTCCAGATTGTTCAACATTCAAATATCAGGGTTAATAGCGCTTTTAAGGTTATTTGTTGGTAGGAAGTACAATCCATTGAGAGGTGGTATTGATTCATGTGAATACACTAACCAGCAACTATTTGTGGGAACTGTCGCATTCACTATATTACTTCTATTACTACCAACAACTCTTATGTACTACATTGTGTTCACCGCAGTATGTATTTAATGTAATATATTAATGTAATTATATATATATATATATATATATATATTTTATTGATGAAAAAATCTTTAATTATTATTTTTTCAGTTTAGAATATTATCATTGTTCTTGCAATTTTTATTATCAAAAATCATATATGTTATACAAACAATGCCATATTATGTACTTGCACTATGGATAACAAGGTCTCCTAAAATATCTGGTAAAGTATGATTATTTAATTATCTATTACTTCATAAAAAAAAAAGATTTTATCTCCATTAGTTTCGTAGTAGATTTACCATGGTTTAATTACAGAATTTTTTTATTTCAGGCAATATTAAGATAGAAGAAGTGAAGGGTCCAAGTCAGACACTTGTTCTTAAAATTAAGTTACTCAACAAACCACTATGTGAACTGATGGATAATTTTAAACCACCAGTTCGTGAATTAAAAAGTCTAGAATTTGGCAACACTGTTTCAAATGTCTTCACTGGCAAACAAGTGATATAAATTCATAGGAGAAAATAAAATATAATTTATTGCCTCAACTTATTTTTATTAATTGCGCACAAAAATAAAAATTGTCTGGTCATCACACATGTGAATGTATAAATGCTTAGTTAAACTATTTTGCAGACTGGGCAATTTTACAATATAATTATAAAATAGAAATGTACACATCCTATGAAAGGCCGGGACAACCCACTCAAACAATTTTCGACTAAAACACGGCTGTACATGAATACTAATCATGTTTGTCAAAACTATAGGTAACATTTACTACAAAACATTTTGTTATAATTCGAAAATAGAGCATTACAATTGGAAACATCTAGAATTCTAGATAATACATTTTAATTGGTCTTATTGCTACATAGATTATTTTACACAATAGTTGTTCTTAAAAAAAAAAAAAGGTAAATGAGTTATTAAAATTAGTTATCAGTTTTCTCTCGTGTTCAGTAACATTATATAAATAACTGATTTTATATATATTTTTATTAATACACTAATTCCAAGAGGCATGACAATATGTTTGTAGTGTGCTAAGATTTACACAATTCATATTTTACTGGGCAAGACTTTACAAACGGTGTTGTGTTTGCCTTTTACAATAATTCTTAAGTATATAAGTTATAGACAACTAAGGCACAAATCTATAATTTTTTTAAACAGAAATTATGTGATAATCCATTTTAAATAGATTATTTAAATGATTATACTTTAATTCCTGCACAAGGGTTAGTTACATATAATTTAAAACACTATTTTAGTAATCATGCTACATATACATCAACATGAGATATATACTAGAAATTTATTAATCTCACATGTAGTTAATTTAACATTCACATGGAGTTAGTCTCAAAAAAAAAAACATGAATTTTAGTATGATTTGGTTAAATTAAAATTTATATGAAGAAAAAACATGTATAAATGAATATTTTTACCAATTTACATAAATAAGAATCACACCTACCAAAACACTAATTCATAAATCTTTTTATTTTTAACGATTTCATATCTAAATCTAGGTATATACAAAAAATATTACTCAAAAATATATATATATATACTAACCATATATGATATATATGACTGATAAATGAGATTTTAAACATGAGCCTTAAAATCGAAAATTGTTTGCACATTCAAACTGTTCTAGAAACATCTGATACCTGATCACAGGCATAGCGAATTAATGTTAGACATAATGACGTCACAGTGTTTTTTATATGTAATATGCCGAAGTATCTATATTAAGATAGTATCTCAGTGCATTAAGCAACTTGTGCCGTGTTAATGTCTCCGGTGGGTAGGCCAAAAAAAAAAAGTTTTTACATATTAAATTATCTATTTTTTCATCACAGATATTAACATTAGGAAAGTGTGATACCAATCACGTAATGTTCAATGAGAATCGGATATGAAGCTTTTATCCTTTTTATAGTAAAAAAGAAAACTATAAGTAAGAAGCTAACGTAATTGTAGGCAAGTCTTAGTTCTTGAGTACACACCTGTAGTCCTTATTGACGTCGGATGTTTGGTTTGGTGACTCTTTAGGTCTAACAGTACCACGACACGATGCTAACTTTGATTCCAAAGCCTACAATGAAGAAAATTTTACATGAATGATGTTAATATTAGTATGTGACGTAATACATGTGAGTTGAAACCTTCACCACTACAGCAATGCATACAAATTAAATACAACCTACATATTACATGGTATGAGGCATTTTTTTTATTTTAATCTATTTATAATCTATGTACAAAAGAAAATTAGTACTACTTTGTACTAAGATATGCTAAAATATCTAAATACTACTTAAAATACGGAATTATTTAATTTCATTCATTTTATTTTTAATCATATTATTTTGGTACTAATAAGAGTTGCTACACATAAGGGTATGTTTACATGATATGTACATGATCAGGGTTGGTGACGTAAAATAAAACAATTTTGTGTAATGGAATAACCAATATTTTAAACAATCTATATCATGCCTAAATATATTTAAACAGACTAAGATCGAAAAAATAAAAATATAATGAAAATACTCACACGCGACAAACAAGCCGTGTCTATCCAAAGTGACTAAAATACATAAAAAGCATTAGTGTAGCAACCCTTATTATGATATTTAAATAAATACAATTATAAACATTTGTATTTCATTATATTAAAATTGTTGACATATAGGTTTCCCTTTTCCCTGATCCTGAACTTTTCTTGCTGATGAGAAGTTCAACAAATTCTCTATTCCTTCTCTCGATCGCACTATGAATGATCTTCTTAATTTCGCATTCTCATTATGGTAGGATCTTTCGAATGGTTCGGAACTTTTTGGTGTTAATGGCATTGTTTTGTTAGCTGTCGTGTTTGACTGTTCCGATTTTGAATATTGACGCGTGAAAGTCCCTTTTCTGTACTCAACAGAATTATCAATATTATTTATAGGATCGTGTTCATGGACGTTCGTTTCAAGAACATTGTTTTGTTGCTCGGTGCTGACGTCACACGAACATTTGACCTTACCACAATCACGGCAAAGAAATCTTTCAAGCTGCAAGCAACAAACATGCATACTACTACAAACATGCCAAACTAAAAACTACATGCCAAAATATATATATTAAAAATATTGTCTAAGATAACGCAAAATTACAACTACATAAATTATTCTATAAATTCACTAAATAACCCAACTAATGGTCGTGTAATGGCTTTGAACTTGGTACAGCGGTAGGAAATATTACTAACACATGCTTAATGCAGACAGTCCTATTATAACTGAAAGGAATATCTTCTTCTAATTCATAAATATGTAACAAATATAATATTTTATGATATAATTCATTTCAAATAAAAAACTTTCAGTATTTGATTACAATTATAACATAAATTGTATTCCAAATATTATTGTAAATATATTAAAAAAATGGCAGCAATATTATTTTACTAAATATAATATACAACATATACACATACATAATACATAAATTAAGTAAATATTACATAGATAAAAATTCTTAGCATACAAAAATATATAATACACTGGTGTATATTAAATGAAGAAAGCTAGTGTGAACTATACATAGAATTTGACTCCCGTTCTAACAATAACTAACACTACTATCGCTAACAACAGTACTGTTATAAAACATTTAAGACTCACCCCAACTTTTCTGAGCAGATCTCCAACAATGTTAATAGCCGATACTCTAGATGATGGCGTCATAGCGTTACCATTCAGTTCACCTGAACAATATTATTATTTATATTATAATCATTATAATATTCCATATTTATGGGAAACATTTATACAATAAAATTTATACTTATTCAGATATGACCAACTTATATCATTTAAAAATCTTTACCAGACAATATTAATAAAAAAATATATAACTCACTCACACATACTCACTCACTCACACTCACAAATATATTACTCACTTTTATTTCATTCTCATAATAATATGTTTCTAACAGATATTATATCAATAATTATATAAGCAGGGTATGTGAATGAAAATATATTTTTTTAATATCACATTAGCAAGCATAACATAATATGTAATTACGTTTTGTCGGTGAAAGTAGGGAAGTTTGTGTTTCTATTTCTACTTGACTCCTCGTTGTATGTCCATTACACACATTTTCATTTATACTGCTCTCTTCCTTCTTAGAAATTGGATTCTTCTCTATAACTATTAACTCTTGTTTGAGATCTGTAACAATTTATATCATTTGACACATTTGCTTTTTGCTTTTCAGTCAAAAAATAAATGCGATTCCTTCATTTATAATCATACTGTAATAAATAAAATATAATTTATATATATTTAAACAGTAAATGTTACATACCTCTGGCTTCATCTGTAGCTCTTTGCAATTTTACCCTCAAATTTTCGATTTCATCAACTTCACTTTCTAAGACAGCATTGCGTTCATAAGCCTGATTTAATAATGCTTCTATACATGAAACCGATTCTGATATAATTCTAAAAATAAAATAGTGATTATAACTGATATTTATTTTAAATCATTTACCAAAAACTAAATAGATTTCTAATTTTTAGCCATTAGCAAATTTGTAATTTAGTATTGATGTAAAACACTGATTAGTTAAGTAACACATTCCAATATGAATTAATTATTTGAAAAAAGCATATTAATTACATAAATATTAATGACAAGTATTTCCTGTCTGTAACAAATTATGCAATGCAATAAAGAATATTAGCATATAGAATAATCTTAATTGATTTACATGACTTTCTTTTTAAAAAAGTATATATTAACAGGCTGTGATCAAATGAAATAGATAAGTTATGGATGATATAAAACCTCATTATAAAACACTGTAAGCAAAAAACTGAGGAAACATAGATATAGTATTTTAATATTCACCGTTGTCCTCTTTCCAAATCATCATTCTTTTGCTCTAATTCTCTTATATATGTAGCCTGTTTCTCTTTTTCCATTTTGAGTGTTTGTAATTCATTTTCAAGTGCATTTGTTTCATGTTGACTTCTTTCTAATTTAGACTAAAAAAAATATATAGTTGTAATAAAATGTTATACTAAAGTTTTTTGAAATGGCTTATGACACTTTTCTGGTTGCTTATAAAATTACAGAAATTTATGTACAAATAATTAATATTAAGTAACTCTTTAGCACAATGTTCTGATATAAACATATTTTCATAATATCTGAGTAACATTATGTAGTTAAATGATCTCATCTCGCTCAATAAAAACAATTAATGACACACGCTTGTAAGATCGAGTTATGACATTTAAAATCTGAATACAACGTACTTTGAGCATATCGATATCGTTTTTGAGCCTCAGATTTTGATGTTCCAAATCTCTGTTTCGTTTTTCCACTCGAACCAAGGACGCGTCCAATTCTTTTTCAAGCTGAGCTGAATTTTCTGTATACTCGTCCAACTCTTGCTGTATATCCGTTGCCCTACAAGTTTAAACAAAACAATGTCAATAAATTAGAAGGTAAATTTGCTAACAAATGTCGAATATAAAGGATGAATTAATTACTTCTGTTCGTAATGTTTTGCTTGTTCCTTCCAATATTCCACCGTATCCAATTCTGCCTGATTTGGAGATTCCATGTTTGAGAACTTCGATTTTCGATGTTTAATTTCCTCACTGCAATGAATTGACGAATAGAGGTAAATATTTACATGAGGTTTAAGACTCTAATTACGGAAATAGAGGAAGTAAAAAATTATCGAATCTTTTCTTGTATTTTCAAAAATCAGCCATTATAACTTGAAATGCAAAATATGTTACATGACACACTTCCACAATACAGTTCAAAACAAGGCTTTCAGAGATAAGACAAAGACCACAGATAAAAAGAAACATTTGATTTAGAAACAGCTATATCCACAGATAGCACACTTAATATTAAATTTTACACATCTAAACAATTTGTTTAGTGTTGCCAACTCATATGAATATGCACTGACTTCTAATATATTATTTTTTATAGAGATCAGTGTGAATATGAATTTAAATATCTAAAGTTGTTTAAAAATCACAACTACTAGTTTTATCAGAAGTGGATTAAGGATTTTGGTCTAAGAGAAAGAAATGAAATTATATTTAAAGTTGTTAAATTGGCAGCATTGAATTTAAAACTTGGGAAAATAAAATATATTTATAATAATTAAATTTATGGTCAGTAATTTTTTTACTACCGTGTCTATTTTTTCCAAGTTGGTACTTATTTTCAAAGTAGCGTGCCGAACTACAACATTTTATGTCAAATAGATAGGTAATCAGAATGTCAATGTCAAAGTGATTATAAAATATAAATCTGGATACATAGTTATAAGAATTTGAATTCTAAAAAGTTTCATTATATTATTAATCAAATGCTGTAACACATAATTATTATGAAGTTTTTAATTGAACACACTAAGATTTTGAATGTATTCTTTGCTAGCCCCGGGTTACTATGTAATAATATACAAGTAAATTTTAGGAGTATTTTAATGTTATTGAATGACGTGTAATGTTTCCAACGGCGGACACTGAAGATATTTCTCGGGTCACGTCATTAAACAGTAAACAGAGTCTTACTAGCAATGACCGAGACTCCCCTGAAAATTCTCAAGTTGCAAAACAGGATAATAATAATAAAGAGTTAACATTGAAAATGTTGGTTAAAGAGGCGGTATTTTGTATTGCATTAGCACTTACTACATATGGAGCCTTACACAATACGTAAGTTTCTAAAATATTATGTGATTGTAAATATATAAAAACAGTAGTTTTCTCTAAAACTTTTCTATGAACATACTTAACATGTTTTGTTAATTGTCCTCCTAATGTTGCAACTTCTTATTTAAACTTGTAATTTTTTTTTACTGTATTGTATATATATTTCAGGCCTTCTAAAACGTCCAAAGTTCCTCAGGCAGTAAGATTTTTTAATCACGACTCTATAGTATCTGATTGGTACAGGGGTCAGTTAAGCAATGCCCTATCTCTTATAAATTCTGAAGATATTTCATTTGTTATGTACTATGCACCCTGGGATGCTGAGTCACAATATGTGAGAGGAGAGTTTGAAAAGGCTGCTAATATTTTAAGTGATAGAGTAAGTTCCCAATGACTAACCTTATGTATCCAAGAATTTATGATTAATAATAAAAATATAAAATATAATGCACAAAATTTTCTCCAAAAACCTTTTTGTATTTAATCCTTTGATAGGTAAGAATATCTCATACAACATACATAGTTGTTTATATTTCTTGGTGTGGCTAAAATTTCATTGTACTGATGATTGTCAAGCAATGATTACAATCAAGAATCATTTGTATAACTTTTTATATGCCTCTAAACGCAGTGATCCAAAATATTATGTACATATTAAACCGAGTACTTGTACAATTATTTTAAGGTTCATTTTTCTGCTATTAACTGTTGGAATCCAGGCAGTGAATGCAGACTGCAACATAATAAAATACCATCATGGCCAATATTAATGGCTTACACTGTCACCTCTAGAGGTGTTTTATATAAAGGTATGCCATAAAAATGTAATTAAGTAATTTATAATTTGAGAATTCTGTTAAAACAATTTTTATTTCAGGACCTAGGAATGCAGAGAGTATGGTAAATTTTTTGGAATTAATCATGAGACCTTTGCAAAGAGTATCAAACACTGAAGATTTGGTTAATTTATTGTCTAAATGTGATGTAAGTGTTGTAAATTTTACTCATTTTTATTTTTATTATTGGCAATCTTTATTAACTCTATATAATGATTAGGCTCAAAAGGATTCATAACCAGAGCCATAAAAACATTACAAAAAAAAAAACTATATAGTGAATTCCTTCTAAATTATGTTATAATGTATGAAGAAAAAAGGTTATATATATCCACATTGTCATATTTCTACGATTCTAGATTCAAATGAACTCAAAAAAAAGATTAATTTAATTTAATTTTTTCTTATTTTCAGGCTGTTGCTGTAGGGTTTACGCCACTGACTGAGACTTCTAGGTATTACAATGTGTGGTACAGTGTGGCATTAAAGTCGCGAGAATTTGACACTATTGGTGAAATATGTTTTGCGACAGTTACATCCAACGATTTAGCAATGGACCTCGGAGTTGAAAGTGTACCTAATGCCAGACTCATGTTATGGAATGATACTAAGGTTGTACAATTTCATTTAGAGTCTTTAAAATAAAAATAATTTTGTATTTTAAAATAAAATAAATTAGCATAGATTACAACTTCTAGTAATTAATTCAAAAAGGACAAGGTGTTTGATTTTCTAATTAAAATTAACAAGTTTGTACTGTATATATACATGGAATTACTGTACAAATATGATGTAATAGCACTAAAAACAAAAATTATTATAATGTCAGTATTATGAAATTTTGTAAATATTATGTTATCTCAGTTTGACCATGGCATGTTGTATTTAATTAGTTTAGATAACATACTTTTACCCTAAGTCCTCCTACTTGTATTTGTATAGCATAAAATATATCTGTATTAATAAATAGTACATCAATGTTTATGTTTTTTTAATAAAAATTGCTTTAATATTTTTCATTTCAGGAGTATAGACCAGAAGATGGCAATCAGTCATGGAATGAGACGTATTTGATGCACTGGGTTCTAGAGAATTTTTCTCAACCTGTTGCCAGAATCATTCCATTGTGGAAGAAGTCTTTCAATTTTGAAAGATATGCTGATGGTAACCCAATGTTAATATTATTCACACCATTAAATCCATTGTATGAACAGCTGCCATTGTATTCATTAGTAAGTACATTGAACATTGTTATTTTATTGTATTTTTTTCGTGTTTTAATTGTTTCTTTTTAAAATTTCCCCAGCTTCGCGAAGTTGCTATGGAGTATAACAATTGTAAAGACAAAGAAAGTCATCAATGGACATCGGAACTAATAAAGTTGCAACAGGTACAAAGACTGTACCTGTTATATCAGCAGAAGAACTTTTTTTTCTGTAGGGAATACAAATTTAAAAAACCTGTCAAAAAAATGTCTCCGATACACAAAAAGGAGGTGATATCACAAAATAACAAATACCCTTGGAGCAATGTGACCCAAAAGAATCAAAAGAATGGAATATTTAATTATCTTCTCAAGCAAGGACTGGCTTTATCCAAATTAATTGAGACATCTAATGAAAATTCAGCATTGTGGTCAACATTAGGTTTTCTGGAGCAGTGTGAATCAAGCGCTATCAAATCATTGCCAGCTGAGAAAAGCTTTTATGAATACTTTGAAAAATGTCAAACTCTTGAGGAGCAGTTAAGCGAAATTGAGACTGACAATCAAGAGTATGTCATTGTTTACATGTTTCTATATATTTTTAATTACTATAATATTTACATAATAGTTTGTCCGAACCATTTCTTAATGAAGTTCCTTATGATTTTTTAGAACAGAAACAACAATGCAACCGGCAGAAGATGATCCCTACTCATCAGAAAATCTTGTACAGGACAATATGAAGCATTTCTGTAATATATTGCAGTTTGCTAATGATGTTAGTCCACAAATAATGCCAAGTAAATCCAACGGTAAAATAACACATTTGCATGGACTGGGATGTAAAACTAACTTCACTATGTACATGATAGCCGTTGACAGCATTCGGAATTATCACTTTGCTGAGGCTCTTGGTATTGATATTAAAAATAAAAAGGACATGACAGCTGCTGTCATTTTGGATAGTAAGGTATAATATATAAATTTTTTTTCTATATAGAAATTATTTAATTAGTAAAATAATAATAATTTATTTATGATAATAGTGGAACTCTTATTTTTGGTTGATTCAATTTACAAAGATTCGACTCTAAAAAAAAATTATTATCCCTTGATATAATAAGTATTATCATATATTTACATCAAAGAGTAGAAATATGATGATTTATTTTGAATTGCAGCAAGAGAGCCAGTATGTTCTGTCTGAAGATTACAGCGCAAAGTCAATACGTGATTTCATATATAATTTCACCCAAAAGAAACTTAAGCGAACTCTCCGTACACACGTGGGAGACGCTAAGAACACTCACTACTTCGGTGCCTATGGAGATACTGAACCCGATGGAGGAGAAGATAAGGCAGTACATATTATAGATTTAACTACACATACATTTAGGAAAGTCGTTAGGACTCCCGGAGTGGTGGGTACTATAATAGTATATATATTACATTGTTTTTGTATAAAATTTATACATAAATATAATTTTTAGTGATACCTTACCGTATCTGATATACAGGGTGTCCCAAAATGACCACGTCCCAGTGACAGAGGAGTTAGATGAGCTCGAGATCTATCAAAAAATCACTATTTGACCTCAGTAAAAATATCACGGTTTTCGTGATAGTCGCACTTTTTTTTCGATTCGCTACCTTGTGTCGGATTTTTCCGCTATTGTTGCCTGGAATAGCTTCTGATTGTAATTTTTTTTGTTCTGACAACTTGAATAGCTTATGCAAATATTAGAATTATTATTTTACCGAGAAATACTTTAATTTCAAAAAAAAAAAAATTGTTTTACTGTGACTCGTGACCTTGTGAAAAGACAAACACTAACTTTGACTAGCTGGTGTGAGAAAAAGCGGTGTGAAATGACACCGAGTTCGCAAATAATTTTAAAAAGTGATCTACTTAATGCTGATTCAGGAATGGTAGAACATTAGTGAGTTTTTGGCAAAAACTATGACATTCATTTTTTTTTCCTCATAAAGGCCCCCTTGGTCAAATTCGTTTTAAACAAAAAAAATACAATTATCTGAACTTACCACAGTACAATTTGTTGTTAATAACTCAGTTAATAAAAATGAAGTGGAGATAATGACTCTTATTTGTTATCTCGCCCTAGTTTTAATCTTTGAATGCCAGATAGTAAACTTCTTAGCCTTTGGATCTTTTTAGTGTATACGATGCGATGCGATAGGATACGAGCCCAGCGCCGGCGCGTGATTGGTTTATCGGTCGCCTCTTGTACCCCGCACCCTGCACCTGCACCTGCACTGGATCGTCCTTAAAAAATGAATGCTTCAAAAGCATAGAGAAGATCCAAACTTTTTTAATATGATGTTGTGAAGCGACGAATCCGCATGTCGAGGAGATGGTTATTTAAACCTTCACAACATCCCTAGCTTGCAGTTGGAAAACCCACACGAGATGGGAGAAGACCGGGCCCAACACCAGTTTAAGATAAATTTATAGACTGTTATCTTAAATGGCCAAATAATAGGTCCTATTGTGCTGCCTCCGATCTTAAATTTCAAAAGGTACCTGCAATTTTTTCAAGGACGAACTTTTTTTCAAAAGGATGGGTGCTAGCCCACTATACTCGCAACGTCCGAGCACACCTCGACCAAACGTTCCCAGGAAGATGGATCGGCCGTTTGGGACCAATTTTATGGCTACCGCGATCGCCAGATCTAAATTCCCTAGATTTTATCTATTGGGGATGCTTAAAAGACAAAGTTTATTCCAAACCTATCAGACACAAGAAGAACTGCAGCTACGTGTAAATAAAGCTGCTCGAGAAATTTGGCAAAAAAGTTTGAGGGGTCTCAGGAGCTCATTCCTTAAAAGATGCCGTTTGTGTGTTAGAGTACGCGGCAGGCAGTTCGAACATTTGTTGTAATAAAAAAATGCTGGTATTGTTTTAAAAATTTCTTATATTAATTCCCTTTAACAATTTTATTGTTTTATTCCGCACTTAGTACTAATAGGGCCCTAATGAAAAAAAAAAATTAAATGTCAAAGTTTTTGCCAAAAAACTCACAAGTATTTTACCATTCCTGAATCAGCATTAAGTGGACCGCTTTTTAAAATTATATGCAAACTCGGTGTCATACAGTTTTTTTTTCACAGCAGCTAGTCAAAGTTAGTGTTTGTCTTTTCACAAGGTCACGGGTCACAGTAAAACAATTTATTTTAGTTGAAATTAAAGTTCTTCTCGGTAAAATAATAATTCTAATATTTGGATAAGCTATTCAAGATGTCAGAACAAAAAAAAACAACAATCCGAAGCTATTCCAGGCAACAATAGCAGAAAATCCGACACAAGGTAAAGAATCGAAAAAAAATTAAAAAAGTGCCAATATCACGAAAACCGTGATATTTTTACGGAGGTCAAATAGTGATTTTTTGATAGATCTCGAGCTCATCTAACTCCTGTGTGACTGGGACGTGGTCATTTTGGGACACCCTGTATATGTAATATAGAAACATTGGATAAATAATTTCTATGTAATATTAAAGAATTACTTATCCATAAAACTAGCGGTACTTATCATTGGACATCAAGACTTAATTACTTATTAGTAATGTTATTATTTGTGTACAGTTGACAATATTATCTGTATGCGGCGGTGCGTGCAGTGCGCATACGTCGCGAGCCGTATCTTGCGCGTCCCGTGCGTTGTCAGCTGCGGGGGCGAGTGTACAGGTGGCGCGCATCGACGCCTTGAGACATGACCTTCCCGCGCATTACACGCCGCATAGATACCCAGCGCTGTTCGTCTTAAAACCGGACGGGTAACAGATTATATATTACATACGTATATGTATTTTGTTTGGTTTTTCTAATAAATTACCTTTTTTGTTGTCTGAATGATTGATAAATATTGAAGAGATCATCTGTGCTGTTAGCAAATAGGAATGCGGAGAACGTTTGATCGAATATTTGTTGTTGAAGTTCGGCGTATATGTTCATATTCAGCCAAATATTCGGTTTTATCAAGTAATTACCGAATATATAAATAGTGTAATTTTATGATAAGAAGTTTGTGTTGTAATTGTAGGAATATTATTTCTAATACAGTATAAAATACTTTATTTAATTTACAATCTAGCCTATTGGCTAATAAGTAAATAAATTTGACCTAAATTACTATATTAACATATGTTCTAAGAATGTGTCCAATAATACGTACTTAGTCGTTGTTAAGGCGAAGACACTTTGTTCATATGTTCTTAGTACGCAGCACTCATCACTGCATTTATTTGTCAATAAAAAACACTACACTAGCTGAAACGGCTTTGTTCTTTTCAGTTTTGTTACTATATTAGTGGTATCAAGGAGCCTCGATATTCATGTGATGATGAAGTCTCTTTTCGTGAGCTTCGGCATATTTTTGTATGACTTGATCTACGACGTCCATGTTCAGATCTCTATGTAGATCACAGTTACAAATCTACCAGGGTGCATTGACAATATCCCTGAGCACTTTGTTTTGGAAGCGTTGTATTATCTGGCGATTGCTTTCACTGGTACAGCCCCATAGCTGGATACCATAAGCCCATACTGGGATCAATACCTGTTTATATATTAGGACTTTTTTGTGTACTGATACAGGAGAATTTTTCCCAAGCAGCCATTACATCTTTTGGTAACGTATTTTTAGTTCCGATCTTTTCTTCTTGACGTGTGCTTTCGAGCGCAACTTGGCGTCTAAAGTCATGCCGAGGTATTTGGCTGTATTAACGTATGGTATATGTTTAACATTCGTAAATACAGGGAAATACTGTGGTCTCTTATCTGTGGCAACTGTAGGAACAAAATATTTGATAATAAAAAACATACTAACTTATGTACTATCTCTTATGCAACAGTCCTAATATCTTCACATTTTTTTTTTTCTACAAAGAAGAAATTCAGCCAGCATCTGAGATTTAACAATATGGCCAATGTAATATTTGTCCTCTGGTATATGCGAATCTGTGTGTTCTTTTATATTTCTAATGTTTCATAGACACTAGGGACCATTTATTTAGCTTCCGGCTTACTTAAATGTTTTAGAAGTTTTGTAACGTAAGGTACTTCAGATATTGATGTAAAAGAGGAGCTGGTGAGCTTTTAGATTTCTCCAAAAAGCTGTAATAGATTCAGTACCTTAATTTAAAAACTTTCTCTAACACGTTTATAGATTTTGTAGCTTCACTGTACTGATGATGTCAGAAATGTACAATGATACAGCCCGCTGTTATTCCACAGTCTTTTTCACGTATAAAATTTACTACTGCATTTGGGTATGACGTCTTGCCAAGATCAAAATTATCCGAATAAGTCGTCTGAATATTCGTTTCAGAACATTTTTCACCGAATATTAGGCCTAATATCCTCATGGCTGAACATATATTCAACATATCTATTTGGAACGTTTGTATGTATTACATTATATACATAATATGTCCTACCTAATAAAGAACTGTTACTCAGGTCAGGTGATTCAGACAGCCGCTCGTATCCCGAGGGGGTGCGCTTGTCGTGTGCCGGCGCCGCAGCCCTGGCGCTGCGGTCCATGGATGCTAGGGCGAGACTGTCAGTGAGGCTGCGACTCTGTTCTCAGAGCAAGGTGACTATTATATGTTATGATACTAACATACATTACCAAAGACCTGTCATGTAAATGTCAAGGACTATACTCAATTAAAATCCATACCCACGTCTACTACTTACCTAATTCGCTGTAAATGCAAACCATGCATTTATATGAACAAAGTTGTTGTTTTCAAACGACATATAACTAGTTGAACCAAATATAATGTTACGTTATAATTATCCGATCTTTGGAAACTACACTGAAGTGTGACAGATAACTTGTCAAATAACTGACAGTTGTTTAAGCAGTGCTTAGGAATGAGATTAAAAAGGCGTTTGATAGGTTTTCTTAAATTCTTGATCTTGATTCTTGTTATAAAAAAATTTTTACGAGGTTATAATTCTGACATAAAAATAATAATAGTAAAGCCGTTCTTAGGTTACAGATTTTCCAAGATTAATTTATTTATACACATGTATATAGTAACTTAATGGCCATATAATCCAAAACCCAGTAAGTCTGATTTAATTTAAACTATTAACGGTTACTTTACTTCTGGTGTTCTTTTCTCTTAATTAAAATGTCATTATTTTACTAATTTTATGAATGAAAATCTATGTGCGGCGTGTGTTTATTAAAATATATATATATATATGTATATATATATATATATATAATCCTCAGACTTAGTAGTCTCTGTAAAAGCAAATGTCTCATCGTGAAAATTAATATATATTATATGTATTAAATATATGAATTTAAAGAAATATTTGATTACTAGAGAATGTTTTAAATATTCTTTTGACATAATGTCAAATGAGACGCGGATAATTTTCTCTGTTTCAAGTCTATTTAAAGGCTGTGGAAGAGGGGTATTTTTACAAAAGCAAATTGCATTGAGACATGTAATAATAATTATGAATATGTTAGAAAATGCCGTTTTTCATAAAAACAATTTATGTACATTTCTGTAAAGCTTTATACTACTTTATAATTAAATAATATTAGTCGCCTAAAATTTGTGTGGACGAATGTGTTGTTTAAAAAAAAAACTTAACTGTAATTTTAACCCGAGTGTGGTTTTCCGCGTCTTTTCCTCGTGAGCACGGCAGACTAATTATTATATCTTGTATGAAGTTACGTGAAACAGACCATAGATGGCGTTGTCCTTTGGTTACCATAGATTTTATTTTCGGCACACTTTGATCGTTCGTCTCTGAACACAATTCTAAATATGAAATCGCGGGCAAAAGCTAGCTATTTAAATATTCATTTGTATTTGATATCATGTATATAAAATACTAAAAGCATTACTTAAGCGCATTGTTTTGTTTTTCCCATAGAGCTTAAAATAGTGAAATGATGTTATATTTGTTTGGACTTTCAATAACATCATTGTGGACAAGAACTCTTCTTCGTATTTATGTTTAAGAAATAATTTTTAGCATGCAAATATTGAGATTGGTTTATTTGAATCATGTAGTTTTAGATTTCTATGTATAAATATGTACGTGAAATAAAAACTTCGTACGTTTCTTAAGGTGATCGAGATTACGTATGAACATGGTTGTAATACACTGAAATTTTATATGGAGAAATACATTAAATATTTTTTTTTTATAAAATACAAAAGAAAAGATATTAAGTAAATAAAATATTATTTGGAACACATACGTAATATTATGTCAATTCGTGAAGATTCCTCAAAGCTATATAGTATCGATAAACGTAAAATATAATAAATCTTTCCATCCTATACATATAAATAAAATTGGAGTGTCTGTTTATAATATTGAAACTTTTTTTACTTCATGCATATGAATATCTGTATGATATGTAGACCTAAATAACATTTTTTTCAAATTTTGCCTGCCTGTCTGTCCGTCAGTCTGTTTGTTCCGGACAATGTCTGAAATGTTTGGACCGATTTTGACGGGACTTTTATTGGTAGGCAGCTGGTGTAATAAGGAGTAAATTAGTCGACTTTTACCAGGATCCCGACCCCGACGGTTAGTTTGGGAGAAGTGTTAGGAGGGGGGGTGGGCGAATGCGGTACTTAAAAAAATTTTCATTGTTTTTTTTGTTTTTTTTACGCCCATAGAGTCGCTGGTAACAGCTAGTAATCACTAGCCATAAAGCCATAACATATTGACAAGTCAACAATGTTAGGGACTTGTAGGTATTTTAATCAAGGTCATCGAAAAGAGATAATTGGTGATAACAATTGTGATATCTACAAATTATTTTATCGGCAACATTAAATAGAATTATTTAAATCGCACTAAAGGATTACACTACAGCACTCGCAGAATTTGATATGGCAATGGTATTGATTAATACTATAGTGTCCATCACCGGTATTAGTTAAGCTACCAAGTACTTTTCTGTGTTACAAACTATTTAATGGTTTTTTAATATCTCAATATAGCTAAAAACAGATTTCCGTTGACAAAAAATCTCTAACAGTAATGATAGGGCACGTTGATTTTATTTACAAATATTATCTTGTTTCGTTGGCTTTGAACATAAGAATTTAAATGTTATATACGAATATTCCAAGTGGAAAACACGTGGACTTTCAGATCTTACTAACGGAGATATTTTTGGAAAGAAAAGTATTTTTTTTTTAAATAAATAAGTGTTTTTTCTTAACGAGCATATTTGATGTTTTATGTCTTAGTTGCGTTAATACTTTTTCGTGACGTCTTGACGATTTTAAGAAAGAATTCTTGAAAGTTGAGAAACTTTTAATAAGCATATTCTCTTTTTAAAAACAAAACTATTTGCTGTGTTGGTATCGAAAAATCTAACTTATATTTAAAATGTCTTATTATTACCTCACCATTGATAAAAAACCGAGTTTCGGTCACTATCTTGATACAAAGCTATTACGACTTTATACAACTCTTAGAGAACATATCAGCACTCGACACATTTTATTTTGAGGCCAAATATGAACATCATCTCTATTTTTTCGTACACAAACAAACCTCCGACTATTGATTGCTTTACGCTAATTTAATACAGCAATACGGAATCATTGAATATTATATATTTGTGTCATAATATAACTAAATGATACATTAAATATTTGAAAACATTTATGCTCTATTCTGATAATTATATATATATATATATATATATATATATATATATATATATATTTAATTTAAACGTCATAAGCTTAAATAGCATGAAGAGATTATTCACATAATTTATTATCATTAAATGTGACCGTCAAGATAAGTTAATCCAGGTCGACAGCGGGACCCATACTTATATTAAGATACGTCTGTAATTTGTTAAAAAATAAATAAATAATTATTTATGTGTGTGTATGACAGCATTTACATATAGTAACTTAGTAAAAAAAAAACTTATGTTTTCGTCATCAATTTTTGAATTTCGAATGCTTTTTGTAAATTAAAATAAACTATTCACATTTGTTTCAGCCAATATTCGAGAAGAGAGCGTGCCTGAAGGATATTAAAGAACATGTAGTAACAGTCATCGGAAGAAACTTAAAATATTGGCGTCGGACGGAAATTAAGGGCTTCAGAGATTCTATATTCAAAAGACTGCAATATTTACATCAAGTATCATTATACCTCGGACTGATTCACGTAGACGACCTTAAAAATAACAATCAGAAACAGAGATTACTGCTTCAAGCCCTGGACGATCTATCCAACAATTGGGAGATTGACGTGAGTTTATTGAGGAATAATTCACCCCGATCAACCGTCGAGAGATGATAGTGAATACTGTTTGTATATATTGTACGATATTACACCATTTGTATGTATCGAAAAATATGTTGTTTATTTTTTAAATACGAAATGTTAATAAAATATTTATGATATAATTCTGATGTTTATTATAACCAAACGCTTATGTTATAAAATATATAAATTGAGAGATTCCAATTTCATTAATTTACTTAATGTCATTGAAGAGTTCAACAATTATATAACGATGTGATTAGAATTCAATGTCTTCTCCGAAGAAGGAGAGTGTGTTTTGTTTGTTGCTGCTCCTCCAACCGCGAACCAAACTTAGAATAGCCGATATGGATTTCTTGACGTAAGTTTCTGTAAATTTAAATATATCTTATATAAATATAAGGAATTATTTTGGGCAACGTTGAACATAGAATTTTTATATATTCGTAATTTCATGATAATGAACAGAAACTGAAGAAAGATAAAATATTTTCCGTGTAAAAGCAAATAAAATATAGATATCAAATAACGTAAACATGTTACGTACAGTTCTCAAAGAACAAGTGAGATCTGTTGAGATTTAATGAAATGTAAATAAATTTAACACTGTCACAACTAGGTAGTTGTTGTTCATTGCTTCTAATTCTTTACAAATAAAAAAAAAAAAACAATGCGAGTTCAAACTTATAAACTATAATTTTAAGAAATGTAAAAGGTTAAGAAAGCAGACATGAACGGGCAATATTGATATAAAATTATTATTTAAACAATCACTTTTAAAAGACAAGTTTCTTAAAGCTACTTAGGGGATATTCATGAATTACGTTACACCATTATTAAGCCTTCTACAATCCTTGAGACATTTCCCTCTTGATATGACGTTAGAAATATTTAAATTTTATGTGGCCGCTTGCTTCGCGAACAACACGTGCGAAGAGAATAAAAACGGGCGAGCAATTGACCCTACTCAAACCCTTGCTGAGCAGAACTCTTGTCAATTTATGTAAGTCCCAAAATTACAACGCAACTTTAAAGATACATATTGCTGAGTGAGGTACGTAACGAGAGTGATAAAGTATTCATAGATAATCATTCAACTTGTATAGAATTAAGATTTTTATTTAACCACTTTTTTATTTAACATTTAAAATGTTACGTCACAAACCTTTTGAGCCCATCCCCAAAATTACACATTCTGGTAATATTTCCCTTTAAGGAGTGACGAATTGGATTACCTCTTAAGTAATACAGAATGGATCATAAAAAAATAATCAAAAATAAAAATGAACACAATTTAAGACGCTATTACAGCACTTTGAGTGTTTATAAAAAAAAATATTTTAGATCGTACCTAATATAAAACTGTCCGTGTAATTAGGAAAAATCTCGTGATATGGCTTAACAAGGAAGACCAGTTCAATACCCACGACACCAGATAAATAGTCAGTTAGTGATCCCGCAACGCGCTCGTCGTTGCTGCTTTGGTGAACCTTTAAAGTAAATTATTTTAGTTTAAGCAGTGATGAACAGTTTTTACAATACAAACGGAACGGAAGTTAAACTAAACTAATAATACTAATTCGTAATTTAAATCATTTCTTTCACCCTATTTTAAATACAGATAAAAAAATATGAAAACTTCAAATCCGTTAGAAATCTTTTAATATATTCTTTTTAAATATACCTGCTCTACCTGAACTTGTTAATCGTATTTGTTAATGAGTGAATCTAGTGTTCGTGGTAAAATAGTATAATCATTATTTTATTTAATTATTAAAATGTTAAATACATCAAAAGATTAAAAACGTTTTCTTACATGTTACAGATATTTTTTTAAACCAAAAAATCCTATAGGACTGTAAATGAGAAGACGTTTAAGTTACATAAATACTTTCGTGAGTCCATTTTAAGTGTAAGAAAAATGTTTTGTTAGAATAATGTGAATAATAAAACAGTGCACCTCGTAAAGTCTTCCGTCAGGTAATCTAGCCTGACGCGCTGCATATTCTCCAATGTCTTGCAATGTACGAAAGTTGCTCGGTTGACGCAATGAATACCGCCAGGGATACAGAATGAATTCCTGTAATTTATATTTTATCATCAATATTTATTCGCTTCTGTATTTAACGATAACAGTACACTGTATATATTACTCATAATTAAAAATGTATAAAAGTTTTTATTTGTATAAACAATAATCAACCTTGTTGATATAAAATAAAAAGTATTTCACAAAATACCTACTTGCTACGGCAGTAGAAACAATATTCAAAGATTTGCTTCAAAGCAAAAAAACCTATGACATGATACAGGGCCCTAAAAATACATGATCTAAATGGCTAAATTATCTTTTTAACAGCACGTGAATCAAACGCTCGATAAGTCATTTATCTGAGCGCTCTGTTTAAGTATTTTATCAAAATGATTACCGAAAAATTATTCGATAAGCACTATAAAAACTGTTTATAGATAAGGTATTATCTGCAGTTTGATATATCGAAAAGATAATACTGGACATCTGTCTATAAAAGATAAAACTCTCCAATTTGTATTGTTCTAAAGTATTTCAGATTAAAGTGGTTTTCAGCAGAATTAACACTAATGAAGACACTATGACGAAAAGGTCTAAATGAATGCAATTTTAATGTAGATCACATACCTATAATGGGCAATAATATCCGTACTAAGATACCTAGGTCTTAAAAATTTTATTTCAACATGCATTAATTGAAGCTGTTGTTGGTGGAGTTAAAATAAATTATCTATACATGATTCAAAAAAATTTTGAATGACAAATTCTAATGTAATGTGATCTAAGACTTTCGCGAGTATTCATTTAAATGAAACCCACATTTTTCAGATTACTACGCGTTTTTTATTCGACGACGTCTTGTCTGCCTCTCATCACGGTTGCTTCAAAATAACCGAAACCGAAAGTAGTTTTTTTTTTAAATTAAAATAATTTAAATAAGCATAGTAATACGAAAAATATTAGTTTCATTTAAATTCTAATGTACCTGAGAAATTTAAATTTGTCTTAATTGTATAGTAAATAAACAAGAGTTAACCTTACTGACTAGAGGTTACACCTACCTTGCAAATATCATTACATTTTTGGGCAAAGATCAAAGCTTATAAAGAATACATTTTATAATATTATTGTTTAATACTAGGTAGAAAAGTAAAGAAACGATCTCAACTAAGCAGATACTTCTGGTTATAATAAGACAGTTAAGAAACTTTCTCCTAGAAAATAGCTATTAACATAAGAGATAAAGCATGAAAGAAAAAATAATAGCAATCTTTATTAATTTTAGTATTCTAGTCACTCAATTTGTTTGGAATGTTTGTTTTTTATTCTAGCATTTATGTATATATTTACAAAAACATAAAATACATTTTTTTACGCCTCAGCTAATAAGCTAATTTAATTCTGATCTATGAATTTTATAAATAAAATATGGATATATGGATATATAAAAATGGAATCCCTTCAAATACAGCGTATAGTGTTTAGTTTTTAAGATACAATTTAAATGACAGCCCTTATGTCCGTTCAAGTAGTAAGTGAAAATCTGAATAATATAGAAACATCACATTAAATATTATAAAGTTTTAAGATAATAATAGATCAAGTTTTAGAAAAATCTTTTCCAAATTATTACTTTGTAAATAAATGTTTGCTATAAAACCTCAAAAGTTTCTAAACAAGTTAGGAAAAGTTGTACATTTGTTTACAGCATTTTTGTTTTTATAATTTGTGATATTATCATTCAACTATATTCCTTCTAAGTAAATTAAATTTCTAAGAAGACTGACAACAAAATAAGATTTTATCGACATTCCATCGATTAGATGTATTGAAACTTTTAAGTAAAAGTAACCATGATAAGTCGGAGTGACGTAGTGTCTGATTTTTTTATCATAATTTGAAACAAAACTAGGGGATTATTTTAATGATTATCCAAAAATTTATAAGATAAACTAATCTTACCGTCTGCGAAAGATAAATATCTACTTAATTTTTTCTTCATTATATAAAACTTTGTTGTTGTGTTGATATTACAAAATAACATATGTAAAATTTTACAACTTTAATTATATGTATTAGAATTTAGATTATACTGACCTTTTTTGGTACAAAACTTGCATCTAAATGTATAGCGATGTTTATTACATCAGCCAACTTGTCAATATACGAGCGTAGTGCTTGAGTTTCGGCTGTCGAGAACGGTTTCGAGCCAGGATAGAATTGAGAGCAGTTCATCTTCTTTGAGACCCCGTCTAAATTTAATACGTAATTTTCAAACGCAATTATGTCATTGAAAAATGCATTCAAGGTTATCGTTAATTTTATCGTAATAATTTTATAGATATTTATTTTAAAGGACGTCAATGAAAGAGTTTGTAATGTACTTATTTAAACGTCATCGGATTTGTATTAACAATAGTAATAAGGGACTTTTAACGATAATAAATAGTAAATATACTTTTATGGTATCAACGGACCTTACACCATTTCTATGTTCCGTATCTGGACAACTCGAGCAAATGCAAAAGTATATGAGGGAGCACAATGTCATTTTTAAAATGATTATTACATTATTTATAATACATTAAGTAATTTATAACTGTGGATTGAATAAAATATACAAAAAAAGGTGTCCATAGTGTTTGATTTTGCCAAAACATCGATCTAAATGGTGGGAGTCTAGTAAAATCTATGTACATGAGGTGTTGCCCGTTTTAAAAAACGTTTTCAACAACCTACGATAGAACCGTAATGTGTGAAGATTTATGAATGGAAAAACTATGAACGCTGACGTGACTATGCCAACTTAGTCCAAGTCCAAACAGAAAACATAACAGACCTTGCCAATGATAGGCAAAGTTACGGTTAATGTTAGTTCCAAAACAGGAATCAAAGGATGATTCCATATTCTTATGCCAAAATGCGGGTCTTGTGCCGTTTCTTGCTGTTAGATTCCGTGACCAATCCATAGCATTCAATGGAGTTAAAAGGCGGATATTTGTTGTAAAGTTCAAACCATCGGGGTTTGCTAAGGGTATAAAATACCTGGAAGAGTATCAAATTAACATTATTCTGCTCACGTTTCATTATGTTCATCAAGATGGTTATAATATTTTACCAGTCATAATCATTAAAAAATGGCGTCTGATAGTTTGTATCATATATGAGTTTCTCTGCTAACTCAATAACTGCATTAGGCCCTCCCCAAACCATGCCATTTATAGCTGAAATAGACATTTTTAATTTTTTTTTAATAATCTATGAATGTCTGTGTCAAACAAACAGTTTATTATAAATGTTTTGTACAACTTATTAATAATTAAAATGATCGAAGATAGAGTTGGTAAGTAAGGAAAGATAAGTAAAAGTTTATTGAATGATTATTTTTAACAATTTAATATTATTTTTCATTTGAATTAAACATAGCGATAAGTTTGAAATTAATACATTAATTCACCTGATACGACGAGTACGCCTGGTTTCTTGCTCCGTGTATCGCTATGTAGTTCAAGAGCAATTATACTATTATTTGCAGAAGTCATTGGGGTTAGATGCACAATATTAGCCATCTCGGAATCCTCAGTCGCCATGCGTGATAAAATACTAACCACTGTATCATAGTCGAGGTACTTCCGATACTTAATGCTGCTGCCAGCACTTCTTATTTTTCTCATTTTAGTTCCAGATCTAATAAAGAAAAATGTGAAAGTAGAGACATTGGTTATACTACTGTTATATTTCTACACTATGACGTAATTACTGTTCATAGTTGCGAGGCGGATATAAAATCATAAACAAAATTCCTAAAGAATAGATTGCAGCAATTAGGTATACTTTCACTTGTAAAATCATAGTTTAAGGTTATATCCATTCATAATATACCAAATTATTTTTTGTGTCACTGCTTTTGAAGGTTTAGACATAAATAGCTACATTTATCTTCTCAGAAGAGGTTGTAACAAAAAAGTGTTTCAAATATATATATTTTTAATCTTTCAACAATTTTCGAATTTTTAAATAAATAGTGGTCTGATTTTTCAGTACAAATGGTATGTGATTTAACTAAAGTTTATCCTGAGAATTTTATATTTCAGGCCTTTATGTCTTCAATCGACAGTTAAACTATTGTTATAAGTGTTTCTATTTTATTTCCAAGTTGATAACAAGCTAGGAAACAAAATTCGAGGAGTAATATGAGCCTATTATATATTTGTTTATAGAGAAACATTCGTCACTATAAATCATTATAGTACTTACAGTTAATACTAGCCATATTTTAATTTTTACGGTACTTATTCTGCATTGATACATTTAGTATCAATCGTTTGAGTTCAATTTTTATAATTCTGGTATATGTTATTATTCTTTTTTTACCGTTTCTTCTGTCATTCTTACAGTATGCGCTGTCAAAGTACGATGTACGTGAGCTTTTTCTTAACATGAATTTTGGTATATTTTTGATAATATTAGGTTTTGCTCATTTAGTTTGTTGTTCTAATAGTAATGTCACTAATAATGAGTGCGATGTATGTACATTATCATGTAAGTTTTTCAAATTATTGCCACAAAGTATGATAAGATTATATTGTTTATGTACACAAGTTCACGTACGTTTTAGGGTTCCGTCGTAAACGGGATCTTAAGGAGTACACGCGATGGAAGTCGAACATAGAGACGACACAAGAATTTATTGTTAAAGTTTTAGAAGACGATGTGTCATTACCTCAAATTAAGAAGTTTGCGGCTATAAACATTGCGCCGTTCACTAAAGAAAGAGAAAAAATTATAATTGGTGGTCCAATAACTCCATCACCTACAACGCCTTCAGATTCAGATAAGTTAAAAGATTATACTCGATTTGGTCCTCCCTCGACCTTGTCTGTTACTGCCATTGATGGAAACATTATCCTTCAGCCCATTAAAATAAACGAAAATGCAATTGCACCGATTCGACCCCCAGGTTACTGAAACGTTTGTTAATATTTGATTCAACTCATGTAAACATAAAAAATTATACTAATGATGACAGCAAAACCTACTTTCAGGTCGTAAATCCGGATTAGAACCTGCAAAAAACCCACTTCGAGATGAAAGTCCTCCAGCGCGACCCCAATTCCTACCAAAACAAGAGCCATTAATAGCTCGGCAATTCGCTCCAATAGCGCCGGTATCTTTTACTAAACGTAATTCTCTGGGCCCTTTGACTGGTCGTGGAATAGACAAATCGGTAAATAATTTATCTGGCATAAAATTTGCCACTGTTATTGTAAAACGATTAAAAATCTTTGGTTGTATTTACAGATGTTGTTCAGAGAAACAACATTTCAACATCCCACAAGAACTTCCCATGCAGAGCTAGAAGTCCCAAAAAGGACAACAGAATTTACGACTTCTGTTACATATGACTACAATTATGAATTAAGATCTCAATTTGTTCCAATGCGGACTTCACAAAAGTCGATAATAGATTTACATAGAACAATAACTGACCAAATAGAAACGGAAAATAGTGATTTTATGCCCACGATTGCCAGTAAAAAAATAGCAGCACAGAAAGGTTCTTCAAAAATAGGACACAAAGAAACAAAAATGGCTTACGATCTACTTTACCACGATGAAGATGAAATAAGCGACCCGAGAAGAAAAGAACATCAAAGAATCACAGAGAGTTATGACGATCTCCATTTAATTGACAACGAGAATGTTACACGAGATGACGCTTTAAATAATGCTGAAGAACGTGAAAGTACCACAGACGACTCCGATTCAAATAATAACGATAAAGACAATTTGGAAACGACTATAAGTGGTTCTCTAGCTCAACAAAAGCTATTTGGTGTGGCGACTATAGAATCAGTTTCTAATAAATGGGACAGCGAGGAAGATGAAGATAAAAGCAAAACAACGCTGAAAGAAAAAAAAGTATTTTTATGTAACATATTAAAAAGAAGACAACTTTCTTTCAGCACTCCATTGACTTTGTACGAGGTATACATTTATATTTTATTTATTCTATCATCAAGCAAACAAACAATTCAATTAGTATTATGATTAATTTTGGAAAAATATGATAATGAAGTACCAAGCTTAAAATATTATGTCCGGCATAGAAACTTACGTACAGTATGTTAATTTCTGTAACATATACTTAAAACATATTTAATGTTGATGTTGACAATACAGATAGTAACGCAACTAAAACAATGGGCCGATGAAAGTCCTGTTGCCAAATGGATGGACCTTACCGAAGGAAATTACACGATAATGGAAAATCCGATACACATGATGATGGTGGATGATCCCAGTAGTGGACAAATTATGTCTGCTAAAAAAACCGTTATGATCGTCGCAGGTGTGCACATTTTTGTCACTACTTTCAAAACATATCTATGTATATCTGTATGTTGGTTTTATGAAATACAACAATAAGTTTTCCGAATCACATTTATTACTTTATAATATCCAGGAATCCAAGGAAGAGATCATCATGCTGTTACGGCGGCGATGTACGTTCTGTATCAGTTGATTGAACGCAGTGAAGCACATTCTGATTTGCTTACAAAGTTCCGCTTTTGGATTGTTCCTGTTTTTAATCCAGACGGATATGATTATTCAATGACTTTCCCCCAAGTGAGTGTACATAGTTAATTAAATCGTATATTTTAATGTTTAAAATACCTCGAAAATGGACAGCCATTATTACATTATCACTTTTCTCTTAGTTTCACTCTTTTAATATTGAGCTTATAGTATTAACGGATCTCAGTTTCGTTAAACTTTCTCGAGTGTCGACAAATATTTTGTCCCCCTGCTCACTTATACACCTGTTAATTCTGTATGCTTAACTGAATTGGCATAGTCAGGTTACATACGGATCGTTGATATTTTCTCATTCGTAAACTTTCCCACATAGTAGTATTGATGTAGATTATTGAATGAGAAAGGACAAACACTATGTAAACTTGGAATAAGAACCCTAACCAGAAGTGTTCATTGTCACGCTATATATACGGGACGACTTCATATTTCGGTTAAAAAAAATTCCAAGTAATATCGACGTGGCGTCAGTTCAAATAGATATCTAAGACGAAGATGGAGGAAATTATTATAATATATCATGAATTATTTTACTATAACACTTAATCAACCGTAAATATTTGAAAAGTTTTATTAAATTACCTTAAATGTAATTTTGTCCTCAAAAGAGACGTGAATGGACGAAGAATGTACGACAGTCGTGGGATTCGTGCCAAGGTAGGATTCTATGTAGGACCTGCGAAGAGTTCGGAGTGGGTTGTACGATACGGCCATGTTACGGAGTCAACTTGGATCGCAATTTTGAATATCAATGGATACCCAGTTAGTATTTATACGATATGGATGTAAGTTGAAAATACAACTGTAGGGATCAATGTCATATATTAGTTAAGGTATTGGAAAACAGCTGTTGTTGCTGTTCTTTCTGCAAGTCATACAATTAACTAGACTATTGGGAGAGATGATATGAAGTAGAGATATACACGTGTTAAAAAATATACACCCTTATAAATAGTTACTAGTAAGGCATAATGAGATCTTAGACTTTCGCGAGTATTCATTTAAATGAAACTAATATCGGATTACTACGCATTATTTTATTATTATTAAAAATTCATAATCCCTACGTTTCGGTTTCGGCAACAACCGTTATCACTGGCAGACGAGATGAGATTACTGTCAGTCGGTCTTGTTATTTATCATCTACTAAGGCATTTACATAAATATTAAGTTATGTCAATTAAGTAGCATATAAAAGCAATATATTGTAGTTATGTTCATATGCGTATGAAATATTTGAGAAAAAAATCAATTAAATATGTGGAAAAGTCATACTTATACTTTAAATTCATATCTTGAAATCTCTTTTATATGATCAAATTAAATAAAAAAATAGGGTTAATTTTATATTTCTTAACGCACATATTATTCGCTACACATTAAAAGGTAACCATAAATTGTCATATTAGTCAAACCGTCACGTAACCAAGCGCCTATTTAACTTGCTGTTCATTCAAAAGATCGTCATATATCTATGCCGACCTTTAACACATGTGCAACTAGATAACTAAGATATATAATACTCTTTAGCAGAAGAGTTGCGCTCTGAACATCCGTGTGGAATGCTGTATGCTGGACCTCGTCAACTGAGCGAGGCTGAGACGATAGCGCTCACGCATTTTCTTCACAGTCAGCGCACGCCGATTCACACTTTCATAGCTTTCAAAGAAGGAGATGTTCTAGTAAGAAATTATATTAGTATGTCAACATTTGTAATTAATAATTTTGGTAGCACCTATTAAGCTATGTTTCATGAACGAGATTCTGTGAAAGAAACAAGTAAAGAAATGTAAATTTTCATGTAGATACGGTGAACAGTTGATGATAGTAATAATATTACTGCATAATTGTAATTTTTATTGTATTTAATTTCCTAGTTTGTTATAACTTTGGGTTTCGTTTCAAAATGCTAAGTACCTTTAAATAAATTTAATTTTATATATTAAAAGGTAATAAGCAAATTGAAAAAATCATGTGCTGTGTATGTTATTATGATTTTCAAAGCCAAATCTATTGAGCGATAGTTAGTGGGCTTAAAAAAGTGTATCTAGCAAAGTCATCTTAAATTACATTAAAATCAATTAGTGTGACTATAAATTTTAAGTTTTTTACAGGGAATAATGTACCCTTACTCACACACAAAGAAGAGACGTGCCTTCGATCACATTTATGTAAGTAAAGGAAGACGTTTTATTGTATTATTTCTTTCAATCGAACAAATATTTGTAATGATTTCTAGTTTAAATCGTTATATTTAAATATAGTTTCACACACACGTAGCCATACTTCTATTTTATATGTGTATTTATATTTTATTCTACCGACATTAATGTCGATAGAGTTTGTAATACAGTTTTTCATTATTTTAGAGACACAGAGCCTCGAGAGCTGCAGCCGCTGCTAATAGCATCAGCGGTCGGCCATACGTTGCTGGTCAAACCTCCGAGTTTCTACGTAACTATATCACAATACTATTTGATTATAACGAATGTTATTGACATTCATAGTATAAAATTCTTTCAGCGCTTTACGCTGGTGGCGTTGAAGACTGGGTGGATGGTCATCTGGGGATAGACAATACTTATACCGTCATGATGTTCCGACCCTCTGATTCCTATAGTTCAAAACTTATCACGGAGGTAATACAAAGTCACACATACGACTCGAATAATGATTATATCTACTGGTAATCTAATTATCGCTATGGTAGATGTTATATGATAAACCAATGTAATCTGATAAATTTTTATTAAATACTTAATCGATTTTCTTTGCGAGATAAAACAGATTGTCAAAGCACCATTCACAAGGCATAAACAATGTGCCATTCAATTTGTCCACTCCAAAACAATTATACAGTTTTTTAAATACGTAGTTGTATATTTTTAAGGATAAATCTTGTTATTTATTTATTTTAATAACTGGTTACAGCGCGTCGTTCACGAGGCGTACGCTGCGGTGGATACTTTGCTTCTAGAGAGTGTCGAGACTCCGAGATCGCCGCAAACAGTTTTAACCAGAGCCAAAGCTTCTGCAAACACCTTATTCGCGAATATCTTTATATTATTACCTATGGTTCTGGGCTTCGGTTAAACCAGTGGTTCTAAACTGTTGGTATCAATTAGGAGCTAAGAGTCTATCCGATAATACAAACAATGTAATAAACACTTTGACAAAATATTTCTGATGAATGCCCTATTTCTTTCTTTCTTATGTTCCTTGGGATTTTACGTGTATAAAGAGGATGATATATATAATGTTAACTATATTGAAAATAAAAGGCTGTTATAAAAAATAATATATTTTATTTAAAAAGTTAAATTACATAAATAGCTATCTTTTATTTTCATAATTGAAAAATTTTATTTGACAAAAAACGTAAAATTGTTGTGAATTTGTATATATATGTTTGAAAAAGGTAAATTGTAACTCAATTAGCGGTGAGTGAATAATAAGAGTGAATAAAATAAGTTTAATATGCTTATAACAAGTTTAAATCGTCACACTACAAACGAAGCGTTTCTAGTGTTTAGTTCATAAATGTTCGTACTTTGTGGTAATAGCCTAGGCTATTGATTGAGGAAAAGTAAATCATCACTTTGTACATACAGTGACGAGGCGAACTGGTCAACATACTGAATAACTCTTCCGACGAAGTATGACCAACCTACTACTAAAGTTTCCTAGAAAAAAGTATTTCTTACACATGTACAACCCTTTAAAAGCATGGTACAACCCGTGACAGTTCTTGTGGTTCATGGTGTTTTGTGTTAAATGTGGCCTCCATCAGTGCAAAGTCGTGAAGTAATAACGTGCTGCAGAATGGAAGAGACACGAATGACAGTTCTTATAAAAGTTAACTTATCTAACTCAGAACAGATAACATGTAAATCCTTCAGTCTTCTATCGAACACCAGTGAAACTTGGATTATGACATTAAAAAAACTATTCCATAATTCCAATTTGAATGAGACAATACACTAAAAAAAAAATGAATGATTTAGCCTAAGTACATATTAAGTACGTAATGACACAAAAGTTCTGGCAATGAAAATTGTCTTTTGATAATATCGCGTCGTCGCGTCTCCGGTCTTTATCAATGGATTAATTATCTTTAATAACTTTAAAAATATATTTCTCTGTTATTTAAATTCAATGTATCAATACTTATAACTTGTACGTCATTGGTTTGTGTAATATATAAGGTCAACTACCTTAAATACTTACTTCAAATTATAACAAACTTTGTTTATCATATAATTTATCTAAATGTTTGTTGGCAAGGAATTTTCAGCTATCTTGTTACGGTATCATTTAATTTGATATTCATGCCGTGAAATCGAACAGACTAATAACACCTAAAATTATGTTATCCAGGAAATAAACACTTCTGTTTAGAGTTGATTTAGGATATCAGTTCGAAAATTTGGTTGCAATATTTTATAAATAATTTATATTTTAAGCATATATGTACATAAAAATCAAATAAATATACTTATTCAATTAGATTCGATTCAATTAGTCTGATATACCGAAACTAACACAAAACGTAGATAGATAAAACAAAAATATACATTTGAAGAAAAAAAGTATTTAACCTTTATTTAATAACAAAAAAATCACATAAAATTTTCGTTACTCTTAGTTGTCCATTGGGTCATAATAAAAGGAGAGGAATCAACTTAAGCAACCTTACTTATACAGCGATATTTGTTAAAATAATAAGTAATTTACAGAATTCAGTACGTAAAAGAGGCTAATAATCTTCTTATATTTTCAGTTAACCTGACTCAGTTCCATATCATAGTTGATATATGGAGTTCTGTCTACGTACAGGGATTTTGACGTGAGTGTTGTATTCGACTGAAGCATAAGTATTTAAGCCTGTGTTCTTTGTATATCCAAGATTCCAACACATATATAAAAATGTAGAATCTTTAAATTTGTTCTGTCGTTCTTGTACAATGTATCAAAAAAATTCTCCCACTCATCATATTTTACGTATATATTTATATAATCGGTTTCTTTTTTCAAATTTCATAAGAAATAAGCAAAACATACTAGAGAATATTCAAATATCCTTATTGAATAGAAACAATATCTATTTATTAAATCATTTCTTCATATCTGTATTACGTATCCTTATCTATAATTTGAATTTCAGATAAATTTTTTACTAATTATCTAAGATTAAGTAGAAGTCTAGGTACGTCTGTCTGGTCATAAGTAGTTGTGTGATCATTTTCAACAATAATATTTTTTGATAAGCTTAAGAGACTTCACAACAATATGCGGTTCATTCTTCGCTGTCACTACTCTGATATATGTACTGATTTCGTCGGATTATTAAGTAGCTTTCCTAACGTTCTTACACTTATTAACATATTCTCTCTCTCCTGTACTACGTGATTTCATCAGAGTACGCTTAACCTGAAAGATGAATCTGAATTGTTTAAAGTACAGCTCATAATCTTCTAATACTCAATTCCACATAAACCAACACGCTGTTAACAATCTCTATGTAATCCATTAAATTGTGGAACGCTCTAAAAAAATCTTAAATATTGAAGTAGGTTAAAAACTATATTGAAGAATTTCGTTTATGTAAACATTGCACAGATAATTGTCTAAACAATTTATATTTATATATCATTAACACTTTAAATGAAATTCTACTCGTCTGTGTTATAAACAGATATGATCACATTTTTATGGCTTAGTTTATTCTCTAATTGCCTTATATGTGATGCTTATAGTAATACAAGTACGGTGTTTATGTATGTATCCCTCCTGGTGACGCGGAAAAGCCGCAGGGCTAACATCAATATACATTACAAAAAAAAAAGTCTATGGATGTAAAATAATTTTTATTATCATTAATTCCAAAAAGGACTACTTTTTAAAATCTCTAACCTCATCGTTTATTTCCTAAGACGGATTTGTGAACCATTATTTATTAGGCAGCTCTTTTCAGAGAAGTATCTACATTATAAGCAAGGCATCGGAAAATTTTAACAAAAATTCTAAATTAGTTAATAGTATAAGACGATCAGAGAGACGCACTCTTGCACTGAGACTGTAACAAGACCCTGTAATTTGGTATCATTATTTGTTTTTAAAAATGAGAAATTTAAAGAACGTTTACAAATTTTATTTATGCAACAATCATATTTATTTATAATACCATTAGTTTTCACGTATTTAAATGTGAAGTAATTAAAATAAAATAAGTTGTTAGTAGTAGGTAGTTAAGTTATATGAGAAAAACAACATCTGAATGAAGGCACTTCTATATTAAATCTTTAACAACTTTGTTTCATAGAATACGTCAATGTAAACCGAATATAAATTATCAAGTTCGTATAAATATTGAAATAAAATTATTGTTAAAATAAAATTTAACGAAACTATTTTTTTTGGATGGTGATTTATTGAGTTATACTTGGTGAATAGGCCATGAAAATCCACCAGTCCATCAATTCATATCGTTATCATTCTTTCATGGTTACTAATTACCTTTACCTACATATGACAGATTGTTTTAAAATTGATCATTTTGATTATTAAATGTACTACGCAATTGAAAAGATAATTATGAAACATTATTTTTTTCGATTAGTATTAAACGATGCTCGTTCTCTCATATAGATTATACAAAGATTGTATATGTGTTATTTAAATATACATACAATATTCTAACACAGAACTGTTAAGAAACTAAATATAATTATAATTTATTTCCTTATTGTCGATAATGACATTGTTAAAGTCAAAATTTATTATCAAAGTGTAAGTCTTAATAAGATCAACATTCAAATATTGCAGGTTTCGTTTATGTTCCTTGTGTTCATTAGTTAGTTACTATAAAAAGATATCGCACACGACAGAGCAGACCTAAGCCAAAAAGGCATCTATGACTAGTTTTTACTCTTTCGTACGTGGTAATTTATAAGAGCTCACTCACAATTACCGAAAAACAAGTTATTTGTTTCAAAAACATATTGCAAGGGCAAAAACAACAAAATAAAATAGATGAAATCGCAAAATATAACAGATGAAAACGTATTAATAACATAAAATTTAAGCCAATTAAAAATTATTTGCTGAGAGACAAATAATCCAATTATTGTATTTTCAAATGTAATCTTGGTAGTTCCCATCGTTACACTATATACGGAAGTTAACAGTTTTTATTTCATATAACCTCGCTCATTTTAGTTCCAAATTTTTTATATACTTAAATAGTTATTGAAAGAGAAAAGGGCAATGTTTTGTACCTCTGTCGACGATGCAAACTTCGACTAAGTACACAGAACTGAATAGAGGCTAAAAATCTCTAAATGATTGTAAAATATAAATCCCCTTATAAAATAAAAATCAGCCTCTTTCATTGAAATGTTTTTTAATTTTAAAATATAAGTGTCTCTGGTATGTTATAATACCTTACCAGACACATGAATTAAAAGTCCTTGCTACGAAGAGCTATAAATATACATTTATCATATTAATCAAGCTGAAAATCATTAAAATTGTTAATATTCGTCTTAAGATACGTTTTATGTACAAGTGCTTAAAAAAATCATAAGTTTTATGAATAAAATAATTGGAGAGATATTATAAGTTAAATAATTTTTTTAAGTAATAATAAAAGTAGTAACGAGATCTATGAGTTTCGCGAGTTTTATTCATTTAAATGAATAAAAGTAGTAGATTTTTCCAGCAATAATTGCATCTACGAGCGACACCTAGTCGCCTTCGAATTGTTTCGGCAGTTTTAATTATTTCCTTTCTAGCTTCCTTGTAAAGTTTTTTGCACATCTTGAGCTGATATTCTGGATGATGGAAGCACTTCTATGCTTGAGTAATTACAACACAGTCTGGACCTACGCCTAGCAAAAACTTCAATACAACCTCGATGGTTAAAAGTTCATTGCATCCGATTCAAAACTTAAGTTGAAATTTAAAACTTAAGTTGAGATACAAAAGATTTTAATCACATGTTCAGGTTTGTTTTTGTTTTATTAAATAATATTATAGCAGAATCAGTTGTAACCACGACGAGGTCAGACTAACTAATATAAAACATTACATCTCGATGTAAACTTAGGTTTTAAATATGATATTCTCAATGTTGGATAGCACGAAACAGAATAAAAATGATTAGTAATAGCAGGTACTAATAATATTCATGGGACTCGACGGTTTCGTCCTTCAGTCCAGCTATTGATGTTTTCAAACGATAGAAATTATAAAACGGTACAAATATATTAAAAGAATTACTTTTAGAAATTCTTTAATAACAAAATACCACGCATGTGTTCAAATAATTTCTTTATATTACTACTTTAAAATATTTGGCTGGCGACGAGGAATTTTACAAGTTGTCAAAAACTTTTGGCTAGTAGGTAGTTTTTGTTGCATTTTCTTCCTTGTATAAATAAAATGATTTGGTTTTTATAGCTTAACAAAACAATATGCCTATGTCCATTAACATCACGATGGTAGAGGAGTTAGGTAGAGGTGCATAGTTTAAGGATTCATAAGTTATTTCGAGGTAACTTATATTCACGTTTCCAGAGATGTTGACATTATGTTACTTAATAGAACCCTCATTTGACACAAAAAAAAATCTCTACCTTTACCTGAAGACGCAATTTATCATAGGTATTACTTGTAATCAAATTCGCATTTTACCATTGTAAAAGTTCGATCAATATTTCCGTGTGAATGACACTACGTTCACTGACGTGAACTAACATTAAAATCTCTAAATGACAATATTAATAATACATTATTAATAAGACATTGATGAATACAGACTACGTACGTCATTGTCTTATTCTCAATTTGAGTTCAGTGAATGTTCACAATAGTATAATCATTACATTTTTCTTTGTGACTGTACTTTCTTCGTATCTTGTCTGAAACTGTTGGCCCGAAATAGATTACACAGGGAAACGTATAACCCAATGCGATAGCGATTATATAAATCAATGAATTACGACAATTTTTTCACTAATCGTAGGAACTTTGCCATACATTCATGGCTTTAAATTAGTCAGTTAATTATTAGTAGTGACATTTAAAATATATTCAATATGGTAAGTGATGTGCTATATTAATACCAAATATATTTTTTTTAAATTCAGAAACATTCCTTAAGTTAAGTTTTTGAGTACTTTTTCAATGATGAAATAAACCTTATAAATTGGTAGGATTTGTGTTTAGATTTAAAAACGATTTAATATATGTGTTGCAAAAATTTTCTAAAGTTTGAAGTAGTACACAAAATAAAATCATATATCTAATCGAAGTGTTAAAGGAACATTTTTTGATTAAATATTTAAACATTTAACACGTTACGGTGTGATGTTGTCATTAAACGGTAAAGATCATGATTATACAAAGTTACATTAAGCTTTCCAATATATTAAGTGAAGATAAAAATCTTTAAGGAATATTAAAGTTATTGAAATATAATAGTAAGTCATATTGGCATTTTTTATTACCAATAGGTAATATAATATGACATAATCCCTTAATATATTATCTAGCGCGTATATCAAATGGTTTGGACACCTTCTGACGTGAATATATTTATGAGTGTTTTTTATTTTGGTTTGACAGTTTTTTTATTATTTAATAACAATAAGTATTTTAAGAAAATTGCATTGCTCAATGGCCGTTCGAATAATTACTTCTAAACACAAAGATTGATTGATATTATAAAATTATTACAGGTTCAATTGATATATAAATTCCTTAAAAACAATAAAAATATGTTTTGAGTAATAGTTATGATATTCTGAAAATCACAACAAAGAAAACGAGAATAGTGTGAGAGAATTAAATTTTACTGCGAATAATATTATTACTAATAATAACATTAATAAAACCAATAGAACGAAATCCGCTGTCTGAATCGATTTAGCTTTCCTTAGATAGTATTATATAAATAATTTTAGTTAATACAAATGTTACTATGACATATTTTAAGTACATTTTATTTTTAGAATAATTCAGAGAAAGGAGGCAACGTAAACCCTGGGTTCGAGATATCTGAACCTAGGAAGTCACTTGACGCAAAGTTCCCTGACAATGTCATCAACGAAAAGGTATTTACTTAGAATCTCATGTTATGGTTTATGTTTATTAAATTAAAAATAAACATATATATTGCACTTTAAATTTAAGAATTTTTTTACTAGAATACAACATAGAATTAATTTTCTGCTATAAGACGTCCTTAGCCTTACAAAATTAATAATAATTACATTTTTGTATTTTAGGGCGAAGAAGTCGATGAGGAAGACTCACGGCCGATGTGGGGAAACCAACTCGAATTTCTTATGTCATGTATTGCTACATCAGTCGGGCTTGGTAACGTTTGGCGATTTCCATTCGTCGCTTACCAGAATGGAGGTGGAGCCTTCCTTATTCCCTATATTATAGTACTGATTCTCATCGGAAAACCCATGTATTATATTGAGGGAGTCATGGGACAATTCAGCTCGAGAAATTCCTTGAAGATCTGGGCCATAGCTCCAGCTATGAGAGGTTCGAACATTAGTTTTAGTTATATATGTGTTTCTTTTAATGATTAGAAGAAAAGTTTTGCATTTTTACAATGATTTTGTAATTTTTCAGGTCTCGGATATGCACAAGCTTTGGCCTGTGGTTATATTCTCTCCTACTACGTATCAATCATCGCTTTATGTATCTACTATCTTGCCATGAGCTTCCAAGCCCCCTTGCCGTGGGCGGTATGTGATCCTTCCTGGGTAAATTGTGTGCCCTCATCTAGTACAGGGGAGAATGCTAACGTAGTTAATGGAACAAGTAGTGCTGAATCATATTTCATGTAAGAAATTTTGTTTTTGTTCGTATTTTCTACGTTAACAAATTAATTTTCTTTTATATTTATAAAAAAAACACCTATTTCAGAAAAACTGTTCTTCAGCGGAACAATGGACTTGAAGAGGGCCTTGGTAAGTTACTTTTATATTAAATTTTTTATCACACAAAGTTGTACTATAATTTTCGTGAGTAATAAATCATATTTTTAATTGAACCAGGTCTCCCTGTTTGGTACCTGGTACTTTGCCTGTTAGCGTCCTGGATAATAATCTTTGTGATCGTTTCAAGAGGTGTTAAAAGTTCAGGCAAAGCATCATACTTCTTGGCACTCTTCCCTTACGTGGTGATGATTATTCTTCTTATCAGGTGAGATAACACATATTACTTAAATTTCGTATTATATAAAATAATTGTTGCCAATTCTCTGAATTTCTTAACTTAAAAATTACTTCATAATAAAATTGTTTTATATTTTCAGTACAGTAATTCTTCCCGGAGCTGGGAACGGTATTTTGTTTTTCATCACACCAGAATGGAATAAATTGCTGGAACTTGATGTAAGTAAAGTTTTATTTTTTATATATACAATAATAACGAGAAAACAGAAAAAAAATTCATTCGTAATATATTTCAAAACGTTACCTCAGTATATACATAAACGGGTATATAATTATTTTCGTTATGCGAAAAATTTTATGATTAAAATGAATCGTAAAAAATCTTCACAAAAGCAGACTGAATCTATTCATGTAGTGTTAGAAGTTCTACTGGTTTTGTGAGTATTTTATGTTTATATGGGCTATAACTTTTTCCAGGTATGGTATGCTGCTGTCACACAGGTGTTCTTCTCTTTGACAGTCTGCAACGGACCCATTATTATGTTCTCCTCTTATAATGCCTTCAAACAAAACGTATACAGGTGTATAACCCTGAATTAAATATGAATTATATATCCTTAAAAAACATATTTATATGATCATAGATATATAAGTATAATTAAAAAGTTTTAATACTTTTATTAATATAAATCCTGGTTATTAACAGATAATCTCGGAACAAATTAATTAAAAGAGCAATTAACTTTTCCAGAGACGCGATGATTGTTACTACTTTAGATACCTTCACCAGTTTGTTATCCGGAGTCACAATTTTCGGTATTCTTGGAAATTTGGCATACGAATTAAGAAGAGAAGTTGGTGAAGTTGTCGGTTCTGGAGGAACGGGACTCGCTTTCGTTTCCTACCCTGATGCTATTGCTAAGACTTTCCAACCACAGGTGAAAACAAAATCCATAATAATTATTAATTACGTCACTCCACATTTTAATGCACTAAATAATAACATGTAAAATTATTTTACTTATTTTTTGGCTCCTCTAAACTTTTAGTTATTAACAAAAAATAAAGAACTCTTTTTACCCTTTCATTCTTAACTCATTTGTTACATTTTTTTTTAATTTTATTTTACTTTGTTATAAATGACAAAATTAACTGAAGACAATGCACAGCTACAACCTAGACCCGATATATTTACTTCGAGTAACTGTGTGTATTATATTTGAACAATGCTTATCTTAAATTTTTCAGTTATTCTCAGTGCTCTTCTTCTTGATGATGACTGTACTTGGTATTGGATCAGCTGTAGCACTCTTGTCATCTATTAACACGCTTCTCTTGGACGCTTTCCCTCGCGTTAGAACTGTCTTCATGTCTGCCTTCTCATGCACTGTCGGTTTTGCTTGTGGTCTTGTGTACATCACGCCTGTAAGTAAATGAAACATTTTAAGTCATTAATTTTAAGTTTTTTTTTAATAAGGCATGTTTTCGTTTTTGTATTTTAAACGTTTTATTATAAAAACGCCATCCTTAGAATATAATTATAATTTATATATTTTAACATCTGTTAAATTAATCTGTATATCATTTTAGAAAATAAATTAATATATTTTATATATAAACAGAATGGTTTATAATATTTTAGGGTGGAGCATATGTATTGGAGTTGGTTGACTATTATGGTGGAACTTTCCTTGTTCTTTTCTGCGGTATCATTGAAGTTATAGGTTTCTTCTGGATTTATGGTAAGCATTTCAAAAAAATATATATATTCAGTTTAAATATATTTTAAATATAGTAACGCTTACTTCAAATTTAACCCACAGTTAAAATTTATAAAATGGTTATATTGGTAGGACTTTAAATATTATTTGTTACTATTAATATACATTATTATTTTTATTCCAGGTCTGGAAAACGTATGTTTGGACATAGAATTCATGTTGAACATAAAGACCTCTATATACTGGCGTTTCTGTTGGGGTTTCATTACACCAGCTATGATGGTTGTCGTCTTTGTTTACGCTCTCATGTCCTTCGATAGTTTAGAGTTCGCTGGATATACATACCCATTAGCTGGTTATGGTATGTATTCTATCGTTATATAAATTATACCTACCTACCTATCATCATTATCATCATCATCATCATCAGCCTATCAGAGCCCACTGCTGAGCAAAGGCCTCTTCTCACATGGAGAAGGTTGGAGCATTAATCACCACGATTGCTCAAGACGGGTTCGCGAATTCAATCTTATAATTTGAAATTATAAGACCAAGTTTCCTCACGATGTTTTCCTTCACCGTCTGTCAGTGGTATCTAAATACTCTTAGAACGTACATATGACTCGGAAAAGATCACATTGGTACTTCCCAGGTTTCGAACCTTCGCCCTTAAGTATGAGAGGTGGGCCTTTAACCACCAGGCCACCACGACTTTTTACCTATACCTTACTATAATTTTAAACAGCCAAAATTCCTTAAAATGACTAAATTAAATAAAAATCCGCCAATTATGTACTGGAAGAGACCTAAATACCAAAAAACTCATATTGGTTTATGTATTTTACAGTTTCTGGATACCTGATGCTGTTCGTTGGAGTTTTCTTTGTTCCTCTCGTTATTCTGCTGACATTCTACAAATACAGAAGCGGCAGTTTCTATGATGTAAGTATAACCATACGTTTATTTAGTTAACCAACAAAGGTAGATTTAGACTAGATAAATAGATAATAATCAGTTAACAAGGCAAAAACCTCATACTTTTATACCAACAAAAATAAATGATAGAAAATAAAACGTTAATTCTTATTTTTTCTGATATAATAACAACAATAAATTAAGTTTCAATCGAAGAAATTGATTAGTTATTATAACAAGATATTGGACTATAAATCAAAGTCGTTGCCTTATTTTGAATTTATCTAATCCTAGAATTTTAGACTTCGATCAGTCTGAAATAATTATTGGAAAAAATCGTCCAAATTTCACTATTATTATTTCGGTTTTCGATACCGTAAAACTCGTAATGTAGCAATATATATTTAAAAGCTTTGAGTTACCAAACATAGATCATGCAAAAAAGTATACAATAAGAATACCAATAGCTCAAGCAACTAATTATTCACAATCAAGTCTTGCAGCCGAAATAGGGAAAATGGCATTCGATAGCGATTTTAATAAAATAATATTGTAATCTGTACTGAACTTTTCGAGTTTTTGCAGCATCAATAAGTAAGCTTATTTGATATATTTCAATGTAAACTTTACGTTTTCAGACCCTGAAGAAGTCTTTTACACCCAAAGAATCTTGGGGTCCCAGGTCTGCAAAGACTAGACGCGAATGGAAACTTTTCAAAGAGGAAGTTGAAAGGGAAAGAAGTATGGTGCCGAGATCATGGCTGAAACACGTCGGTTTAAGTCTGATAGGAGGATACAAACGTCCTTGATAATATTATTTTGAAATTATTTAATTAGTAATAGTTAAAACAAATGAATCTGAAAACTTAATAGAGCTTAAATTTCTTTTCACTCTATTGTTTAGGACATAACGTATCAAGGAATAGATACGCAACATGTCATTAAGCAATTTCAATAAATATATGTTTTTTTATTTTTGTAAATATAGTAAACGTAAAATGTATAAGTAGTGAAAAAGGCATTTGACAACTATTCCACATTATATATGTGACTAACTTCATGCGGTCAATTAAAACGCGAAGTTTTACTTATTTCAGACAGCACTATTCTGTTGTAGGATTTATTATTATTTATAGCAACACATTTATTTAAGTTAATTACTAAGTTTTGTACAATAATAGGTAAATAAACAAATAATAAAAATAAATAATGAATATTATTTTTCATTTAACCTATTTCGTCTAATCAATTATCTTCCTTAAAGCATCTAACTGAACTGAACTGAACTGAACTGAGATCGAAAGTAAAATCTGTCAGAAGTATTCTGGTAGTAGAATGGCTAGAATATCTTTATTTGAATTTATTTAAATATTATTTTCACCAACTTAAATAACTATGGTATTTGATACATGAACAAGGTTTGAGTAGTTATTATGCAATCTTAATATAAAGTTAATATTCTCGGGATTAATGTATTTATGTAGATTAATTTAGGTGGCTAGGTTAGGTTAGATCCATTCCTCTCAACTATAGTTGACAAGAGAGTTGCTGAAATCTTACCTCGCCTAATAAAATGAGAGTACTTTACTTTAAAAAAATGTGTTTTGATCCGGTGTGCTCTTAGAATGTTAAAGCCACAATCGTGTGTATTACTCTAGCATCTAGTTGATTGGAATCGTTGTATGGTACAAAGCTACTATTTATAATTCGATTTACTTCAAACCTGAATTAAGAGAAAGCGGATTCTGGGGCTTAATAAAGCTTTATCCTAGAAGTGACATAGTTGTTTGGTCTTCGTAAACAGAAAATTTTGATACAGTAATGCACCTTTTTTGTGATAATTTGAATTAACTACGGAAAAATTAGTTAATCTTAGTAGAAAATATTCGCTTTGTTTGAATAGGGAGTTTGAATTTGTACTTCTTGTCGTGTAATGGTACCATTTCTTCATTTTTCTGTTTAGATATAAATTTACAGAAGTGTTTAATTTCCCCGCTCTTCACAAGTACTGTAAATGATAGGAAGGAATAGGATTTGTTTATTCTATTGCTATTTACTTTAAAAACTACACAGCTTTATTCCAGATATATAAATAACCTAATTCAAATGAATATTATTTTATTTACTATAAGTAAAGTGAGTATAATTTTTACTTACCTCATACCTGTACCATCGGGTACCTGAAAACTGGCCTTCGGTATGAGATTGCAGATGTGTTTACTTTTACTGTACACACTAATACTAACCCATAATTTATGTTTAGTCCGTCAGAAAAGAGTAAGGTCTGGCGGCCCTGGGATCTTGGACTATAAGATTACTGTAAACAACTAATACTAGTCTTTTTGATGTATAAATATTTTTGAACAGTCCAAACGAGATAACTCCAGTCCAAGTTTAAAATAACCATGTTAATCAGAATTAAATTAGTATATGCCCTAGGTGGGTTGCGACGCGGAAACCTCCTCGAGCGCCTGGTTGTTACCGGTCCCTCACGGATTACGGTCCGGGGGGAAGGGTAGCAGCCGGGCTTGGTGCAATCTGGGCAACGACGGAGAACGATGTTTGCATAGCAGGCGTCTTTCTTCGGCGGCTAATATCCGCAGGGGGGGGGGATAGTCTCATGGTCCGGATGCGTGGGTTTCGTTGTCGGAGCCTGCGCAATTGGATCGTGGGACTTTAGGGGCGGCGCGGTCGTGTGGCCGTATGGCCTGGCCGGTGAGTGCAGGCCGGCCTTGTGGTCGTTAGACTCTGGGCTGGCCGGCGTGTGTGTGGGAGAGGGGCCCGAGGACCCCCATCCGTGGGCTAGGGCTCCTTCTCGGAATCTGTGCGAAGGGGCTGGCGTGCCGGTCTCGGTGTGTCGGTCATCTTGCTCCCCTGTCCTCTGAAAAGGGGATTTCGGGGGCAGGATCCTTCGTTCTGCCGAGTGGACTCGTTCTGCTCTCGGCACTATCTCGCTCCCCAGCTCCTCTGTATCAGGGGACTCCGGGGACGTGGGAACAAGGAGTGGTAGAGCCTAGCTGCGGTCTTCGGACTGTGGCTCGCAATGGGCTGGCTCGTCCGGGGCAGGACCACCCTCTCGCTCAACACCGGGCGTGAAGTTGCGTTTGCGCGGCGTTTCGTTCGGGAGCAGGAATTCCGGTAGCCCGGGGGGGAGGAAGTCTCGCGGTCGGTCTACATGGGACTCCCTTGGGGAGCTTGAATTTGCGCGTGCATGTGTGTGCGTGCGTGAGTTTGAGTGAATGTGGGGTTGGATCGTGGGACTCACGAAAGGGGGCTGGCCTTGTGGTCTTCGGACTCTCGGCTGGCTGGGTATGGTGTGTGTGTGTGTGAGCGGGGCCTCAGGACTCTCCTGGCACACCTGCCTGTGGGATAGGGCCCTTGCTCGTATGCAAGGTGGAGGCGCGGGTGCACCTACGGTGCGCTGGCTTCCTGCTCTCCTAATTTTGTTCACAGGAACTCTGGGGACGCAGGACACTCGGCGGCAATACCACTCGTCAGCTCCTCTGCAGCAGGGGACTCCGGCGACGTGGTATCCAAGAGGTGAGTATGAATGGAGGATCGGGAAGCATTCTTTCCGATTGCCAGGTTCCGCGGTCTCTCGGCAATGGTCTCGCTAGCGGGACTGGTGCGGTTGATCGCGGACCTGGTATTTGTATGTATATATGTGTGTAGTGTAGTGTAGTGGTGGTGAGGGCGTGCCATTTTTGGCGTGCCGTTTTTCGGTTCCCCAGCTCTCCTGTATCAGGAGACCCCGGGGATATCGGATCTGTCACTTCGTGACGTTGCCGAGTGGATTCGTCTGCTCTCGGCACAACCCGCTCCCCAGCTCCCCTGTATCAGGGGACCCCGGGGACGTGGGATCGGGCGGTGGGCGGTCCTCTAGACTACCCGCCGGCCAGACCGTAACCCTCATTGAGAGGACACGGGGGCGTCAGCTGCGAGGAGTAAACCTCTATAAAAAATCCCCAAATTCTCCTAGTTGCGGGGCGCGGCTAGGGGATGCTTCTCCGGGAGCGGCTGGGGGGTATCTCAGCCACCGAGCGACCAAGGGGTTCCCGCCCCCGAGGCGGGACGACGATGTAGGTCATCGGAGAAGTTTTTGAATATGAAAGCGAGTTGCAAAAACGATCTACCCCAGGAGGGTACCAGCCGCGCCGCGGCTGGAGAATCCCTCACCGGTTCGCCGGTCTGCCCCTTGTATTCTGGGGGGGGCAACAACTGCTTCGGGAGTCCTTCTTCTAAGGACTCTCTGGGACGAGGTGCAGTGGGCACGTTACCTGGCTTGAAAAAAGGACATCGAACAGCAAACAAAGTGCATAAAGTGATGGTGGTGAGCTCCGACGAGGAGCCCGTAGACGCGTCGGCGGTGCGAACAGTGGCGCGCCAGCCACTAGCGTCCAAGAGTGAGGCGGGAGGAGCAGTTAGAAGAAGCCCGCGTACAACGAGTGGGAGTGAAATGGAGACGGAGGAGACGCGCTCCGCCTTCATTGCCGGTACGCCGACGAGCCTGGCGCTTTTTCGGAAGCGGCCAGCGACCAGACGACAGTCAGGCGGGAGTTCGTCCGGCGGAATTGCTAAGTCCTCCTTCGCTACTGCGGTGAAGAGAGGACGGGCAGTGGAGGAAGGCGAGTCGAACTCGGAGGAGGATACGGTGGCGAGGTCGACGCGCCGGGTCGAGGTGGCCCTGTCGTCAGTGAAGACGATGCCGGCCTCGTGCCTCGCGAAGGAGATGGAGAGGGCCCTGAGCTCTATAGTCGAAGTAGCCCTCAAGTCTAAGAACTTGAAGGGCGGATACGTCAGGGCCTTGAAGACATCGGCGGCACTCCTGGGGGAGGCGAAGGAAGTTCTCCTGCAGCGGACCAGCGGCGAGGAGAATGAAATTCTTCGAGCCCGGCTAGAGGAAGAAAGGAAGAAGAGCTCGCTGCTGGAGAAGGGGCTGGGGCTCCTGAGAGAGGGGCAGGCCCGCTTGCGGGCAGACATGGACCTGCTCGCCACTGCCCCGAAACCAGCACGAGACGGGAAGAGCGAGGAGGAGCTTCGCGGGTCCCTCATGAAGGACCTAGGTGCCATGATGGACGCGAAGCTCCAGGGGATCGCAGACCGGCTGCTCCCCGAAAAGCGCCTGAGGCCGCCCCTAGCGGCGGACAAGAGGCCACCCCCAGCGCCTGCGTCGGCTGCTGTGGCTGAGCCGGCAGGCAGAGTGGCGAGCAGGAAAAAGAACGGTGCCCCAAGAGAACAGGAGAAGACGGCGAGACCTCTGCCCCCGCCGCCTCCATCCATGGACAAGACATGGACGGAGGTGGTAAAGAAGAAGGGAAAGAAGAAGACCGGCCCGCCAGCAGCCCCACCCCAAGAGGGGCCGAAGGCGAAGAAGCCGGCCAAGGAGAAGAAGAAGGAAAAGAAGAAGAAGAAGAGGAGCCTCAAGAGCGTGAAGAATCCTGCTGTGGTAATTACGCTGCCGCGGGATTCAGAAAGGACGTACGAGGACGTCCTCAAAACGGCGCGGGCGGGACTCAACCTGGCAGAGCTAGGACTGCCGATGGGTCTCGTCTGCAAGAAGACGGTGGCGGGAGCCCGCATGTTCGAGCTGCCGGAGAGCGCGGGGGAGGCGAAAGCCGACCTCCTGGCGCAAAAACTCCGGGAGCTCGTCCCTGAGGTGAAAGTCGCCAGACCGGTGAAAAGCGGGGAACTGCGAATCACCGGTTTGGACGACTCCGTCACTAAGGAGGACGTCCTCGCTGCGGTCGCTCGGCAGGGCAATTGCTCTGTCGAGCAAATACGGGTAGGGCCGATCCGCTCCCGCGGGTCCTTCAGCACCGGGGCTGCTTGGGTGAGGTGCCCAGGGGAGGTTGCCAAGTTCCTAGCCGAAGCCGGCCGCCTTTTGGTCGGCTGGAGCTCGGCACGGGTGACGCCGCTGGAGCCACGCCCTATGCGATGCTACCGGTGCCTGGAGGTGGGACATGCGGGCCTCAGATGTCCGTCCAAAACCGACCGCAGCCGTCTGTGCTTCCGTTGTGGCGGTGAAGGACACATCGCTGAGGCCTGCACGTCGGACGCGAAGTGTCCGATCTGTGCGGAGGCGGGAGTCGCCTCCAATCACATGGTGGGGGGCAAACAGTGCCACCCACCGAAGCGTAGGAAGGGTAAGGGGCCCGGAAAATCCTCGGTCCCCCCGCCCTCTAAATCTGCCGCGCTGGAGGTGCCCATGGAAGTGTAATGGCTTGCACAACCATAAGGTTCCTCCAGGCGAACCTGAACCATTCCCCTGGACCTCAAGACCTTTGCTTGCAGTCCATGGTGGAGTGGTCCATCGATGTGGCAGTTCTCTGCGAGCCGTATTACGTGCCCGATCGCTCGAATTGGGTATGTGATGCGGAGCAGTCTGTGGCGGTAGTCATCTCACCGGGTGCGCGCTCCTCTTCTCCTCTCTCTGTCATCAGAAGGGGAGAAGGGTATGTCGTGGCTCAGTGGGGCGACTTCATACTTGTGGGCGTCTACCTCGCTCCGAGGAAGCCCGTCGTGGAGATCGAAAGACTCCTCGACGAGGTCGGGGCTGAGGTAAGACGTGCGTCGCCGAGACAAGCAATTATCCTCGGTGACTTTAATGCCCACAGTACGGTGTGGCAATCGCCCGCTACGGACCCTCGCGGGGAGGTGGTGGAGGAGTGGGCTGCAGCGGCTGGCCTATCCCTCCTCAACCGGGGCAGAGCAGTCACGTGCGTACGACCGCAGGGCGAATCCATAGTGGACCTTTCGTTCGCTGCTCCTGCGGTTGCAACGCGTGTACGTGACTGGCGAGTCCTGGATGAGGTTGAGACGCTGTCGGACCACTTCTTCATCAGGTTCGAGTTGGCCCCACAGGATGGCTCTTCGTTCCGCCGCCGACCCGTCGGGAACGCTTCGGCGTTCCCACGGTGGTCCCTGACCGAGCTCGACAGGGACATGGCGGTGGAGGCGTCGATCGTCCAAGCTTGGACGATGCGATTGGAGCAGCCCGTTTCGGTGGATGGGGAGGCGCGCAAATTTCGCCACAGCCTGTGGCGGATTTGCGATGCTGCGATGCCTCGCGTCGCGCAACGCTCCCCCAGACGCCAGGTGTACTGGTGGACGTCAGAGATCGCGCAGCTGCGTGCGGCTTGCGCGGTGGCGAGACGCCAGTATATCCGACAACGGAGGCGGCACCCTCGTAACGAAGCCGTCGAAAGTCGGTTTCGTGACGCCTTCAACGGAGCGAAGAGCGGGCTTCAGCTCGCAATCTGCAGGTCGAAGGAGTCGGCTCGCGAGGAGTTGCTTGCGCGTCTGGACAATGACCCGTGGGGGCGTCCGTATTTCGGTGCCCGGAATAAGATCCGGGCCCAGACGGCCCCGGTCACGGAGAGTCTGGAGCCGGAGCTTCTGCGAAGCGTCGTGAGTGCCTTATTCCCTGCGGAGACGGCGCACTCGATGCTAGCGGAGGCTGGCACTTCACCCGTCGTGGGCCGAGCCCCGCCGTGCGCTGGTGGCAGCTGTCGGTAACGACCTCTCGCTCCCTGGTGTGATCATCGCCATGCTAGGGAGCGAGGAGGCGTGGGCTGCGGTAGCCTCTTTCTGCGAGGACATAATGTCACAGAAGGAGGCGGCGGAACGAGAGCGTGAGGACGATCCCCTCGCGCCAGCGCTCCGCAGAAGAAAAAGGGGCGGAAGGCGGCGCACACAAAGTCCACCTTCACCCGCCCCTGGGGGTGTGCGGCGGGCAGCCAGCGCGGGGGCGCTGCCGCCTGCATCACAGCGCACACCTCTAGCGATGGCCAGATACGGCCGTGCGCTCCGGCCACAACAAAGCCCTCCCCCACCCGGGGGGGCGTGAGGGGTCTGCCACAAGGCGGGCAATCGCCGGCGATGGGCTGGATGCAAACCGGATTCCCAGCTCCCCGTCAGTCAGGCGAGGTCGGAGCGCCACTGGGTTATTTTAGTGGGTATACCGGGAACCATTTCCCGGGGAGTCCCACATACCCCTCTCCGTCCCCCGACGGAAGGGGATGCGTAAGGCATTTTTTCCCAGTGCGCCAACAAAAAAAAAAAAAAAAAAAAAAAATGCTGGCACTTCACGCGGGCCGGACCGGGTGGAATTTATTCCGCCCGTCTCTCTGGAGGAACTCGAGGAGTCTCTGCGGCCGCTCAAAGCCAAGAAAACCGCCCCTGGGCCGGACGGCGTCCCCGGACGTGTCCTGGCCCTGGCCCTGGGCGAGTTGGCCGACTGGTTCGTGGAGATCCTCAACGAGTGTTTGAGATCGGGTCGCTTTCCATCGTGTTGGAAAGAAGGGCGACTCGTTCTCCTCCAGAAAGAAGGTCGACCTGCAGACTCGCCGTCTGCATACCGTCCCATAGTGCTGCTAGACGACGCGGGGAAGCTCTTCGAGCGTATCCTAGCTACCCGTGTCGTCGCACACTTAAGCAGCAACGGACCCGACCTGGCCGAGTGCCAGTATGGTTTTCGGGGTGGCCGGTCTACGATCGATGCCATCTCGAAGCTGAGGGAACTCGCCGATGATGCCGTTTCGGGGGGTGGGGTGATGTTGGCGGTGTCCCTGGACATCTCCAACGCATTCAACACCCTTCCGTTCGGTGTCATTGAAGAGGCCCTCAGATACCATGGTCTGCCACTTTACATCCGGCAGACCATCGGGTCCTATCTCCGCGAACGAGAGATCTCGTTCGTGGGGAGAGACGGTAGGGTCCATCGCCACGAGGTGCGCTGCGGGGTTCCGCAGGGGTCGGTCCTCGGGCCGCTCCTGTGGAACTTGGGGTACGACTTCGTACTTCGCGGCGCCCTCCAGACCGGGCTGAGCGTCGTCTGCTATGCGGACGACACGCTCGTCGGGGCCCAAGGCGTGGACCTGGCAGAGGCGACGTTGCGAGCTGAAGCGGGCGCCGCCTCGATAGTACGGCGCACGAGATGCTCGGGCTGAGGGTGGGTCTCGACAAAACCGAGGCCCTCCTGTTCCACGGCCCTCGAGCACGACCACCGCCGGGCGCCAGCATCAACATCTGCGGCGTCCGCGTCGAGCTCAGTCCCCGGATGAAATATCTGGGGCTGACTCTGGACGGTAGGTGGAACTTCCGGGAGCACTTTCGCGGTCTTGTCCCGAAATTACTCGGGACGGCGAACGCTCTCGGAAGGCTTCTGCCCAATCTCGGTGGTCCAAGCGCGACATGCCGGCGCTTGTACACCGGCGTGTTGCGTTCGATGGCGCTGTACGGAGCACCAGTGTGGGCCGGTGCCCTCTCGAGGCCGAACGTGGCGTCGCTGCACAGAGCGCAGCGCGTCATGGCTTTGAGAGTGGTGCGTGGATACCGCACGGTCTCCCACGAGGCGGCTTGCGTGCTCGCTGGGACGCCTCCCTGGAACTTGGTCGCCCAAGTTCTGGCGGAGGTGCACCAGTGGCGCGCACGAGCTCGATCCCAGGGTGTGAATCCGCCCTGGGATCCGGTGGATGGTTGGCGACGCTCCGCACACGAGGAGCTACTCCGTCGATGGAGGCGGCGGCTCTCCGAGCCAGTGGCCGGGTTGCGCACCGTGGAGGCGATTCGACCGCTCCTTAAGGAGTGGGTGGATCGCCGACACGGTTCCTTGACCTTCCGGCTGGTGCAGATCCTCTCGGGGCACGGTAGCTTGGGGCGGTATCTGTGCCACATAGTCGGAAGAGAGCCGACGGCGGCGTGTCACCATTGCAGTTGCGTGGATGATACGCCCGACCACACATTAGCGGAGTGCCCTTCGTGGGAAGCGGAGCGTCGCCAACTAATCACCGAAGTTGGCGCGGACCTTTCGCTGCCGGCCGTAGTCAAGGCTATGGTAGGTAGTGAGAGGGCCTGGGCGGCGGTGGTCTCTTTCTGTGAGGTTGTCATCTCGCGGAAGGAGACTGCCGAAAGGGGGAGGGAAGATGATCCCTCCTCGGCGCCGATGCGCCGACGTAGGCTGGGTCGCAGGCAGCGGGCTTATGCCCGCCGAATGCCTCCCCAGTGAGAGGAGCCTGCGGGTGTCGGAGGGGTAATCCGATGCCCGATGATCCAGGCAAATGGAGAGCTGCAGGCCTTACGTTCTGGCAGGCAGTTCTTGGAGAAGGAAGGGGGGTGTGGGTGGGGCCCACCTCTCCTACCGAAGGCGGAGTCCCCTTTTAGGGGCTCGTGCGTAGTGAACGGATGAATGGCAGGCCGTCCCCGTTACACTAGCTTACGCACTGCGCCGAGAACGTCGAGGTGGTTTTAGTGGGTAAAAATCCCACATACCCCGACCGGGTTCCCCCTCGGTCGGAAGTCTTTCAGAAGATTTCCCCTCGTTACCAAAAAAAAAAAAAGTATATACCCTAGGTAACTTAAGGAAGATGAAATGATTGTTCTGCACAGATTAATGGGTATTATTATTAAAAAAAAATATCTTCTTGGTCTAGAAGTAAGTATTTCCATAACTGTATATGTTCAAGTGTTTAAGTTTAAGTTTGTTCAAGTTAAAAATATATTTTTACTAATATTATATTTTTCATATACTAACATACATTTCTCATCTGAAACATTTATTAAAATTTGAACATCGCCGGGACAAAACCGCTGTATAGACGGAATGTCACGTAAGGATTGACGCTTTTAATTCAGTGGTATGAGCACCAGGCCTTGTGAACCTGAAGTTTCCTGATCCACACACATGTATTAATATGATAGTATTAATTTTCTATTTTACTATTTTATAATAATAAAATTATATAATATGAGAAAAATTTTCAAGATTTAATAATTTTAGTTAAACTATAATCATTATTATTATTATGTATATATCATTTCATAGTTTTCTAGAAACTTGCGGCTGACAAAAAAAAAACAAAATTATGTTTTGTGTAATATGTACAAGTTTATGGAGGCAATATGTGAGTTTTATATTCGTCCTTCAAGAAGTAGGTACCTTATATTTGTAATATGTAAATAATATATAATTTGTAGATAAATTTATTATAACCCAATAACATTTTATCTGCGCTCATTTGTTATCTGTAAATTTATTATTGAAGGAATTTAAATTTAAATTTCCCCCACAGATTCCGTTGAGGTACATATCGTGCATGTCTCTTCTTAATATTATGTATATTTAAAATAATATATAAGATTTGAGTATTTTTATTATTTTAAAACCTTTTTTATTGATCACAGCATAAAAATGGACGAAAGATCTGGACAGGTTAATATAGCATTCAGTCCTTCTCCGGAAAAACTGAATATCAATCCAGAACAAAACCCACAACAAAATAAAAAGGTAAGTATTATTGTACTTATATATAACTTTATACTAAAATATATCTCAAGGTAACTTTCTTAAAATTCGGTTCAGTTATATTCTCAAATATAATTATGGAATTTATTTTCCAAATTGCCATTAAATATAACATCGAAATTTTATAGAAAATAACTAATATAAGGGAGCGTCCAAAATGGGACAATCAATTAGAATTTCTTATGTCGTGCATCGCAACTTCAGTTGGTTTGGGTAATGTCTGGCGCTTTCCCTTCGTTGCTTATCAAAACGGCGGAGGAGCTTTTCTGATCCCGTATATAATAGTGCTATTCATCATTGGAAAACCCATGTACTATCTAGAAACAGTGCTGGGTCAGTTTAGCAACAGTAACTGTGTCAAAGTATGGGCACTGTCACCGGCGATGAAAGGTACGAGTTAAATAATTGATTATTCACTCATTGTCAATCTATTAAATATATAATCTTTATTTAAAATCTATTGTTGAAGAAATTGATCATCGAATTGACTTCCTAATGTTGCTATATTCATAAAGAGGTTTTATATATATTAACAAAGTCCCAAAGTGATTTAAAAACTTAAAACGTTCGACTTAATTCATAAGATCGCTTAGTGAAAATGCTCTCATACATAAAATTGACTATTCAGACATAAATATAGTTTATACGCAGATTGAGAGTAAAAACAAACTTTCAAAAGTCTTTGTTCTTCTGCGCAAATATTTATTAGAACCTAAATTTTTGACATAACTGACAATTTGCAAAGTATTGAAACAAGGTCAATGATAAAGATATAAGCAATAAAATTTTATTTGTCTATATAAAAAAACTTTATCGTGTTTATAGGTATTTTTTGTTTACAAATGTTTTTAATTTATTGCATACTTAGGGGTTTTATATTTCTGCAAATCGATGAATGATAATCATCTTCCTCATTACTGATAAAGACAATAAGATTTTTTGTTTACATCCAACGTACACAGATTGAGGAACATTTTTAATTTCTTAAGGACCACTTACAATTTTTTTATTAAATTATATTATTCGTACAAAATTTTTCGTTGTTAAACTTTGCTCTTCCTGTGTTTTAGTTTGTTATTTTTTAACTTTGTAGGTACCGGATACGCTCAAACGTTAGGCGCTATGTATTTGGTGTCATATTACGTATCAATTATAGCGCTTTGTTTCTATTACCTTGCTATGAGCTTCCAGTCCCCCCTACCATGGGCGGTTTGCGCTCCAGAGTGGGCTAACTGTGTACCATCAGGAGAATCCGTAAATATAAGCGAAATAGCTGGCAACCCCTTAAGCAGCGCTGAGCTTTATTTCACGTCAGTGGCAATTTTGTTCATTAAACAATCATATACAAATTAATCCAGTCGTAAAAGGAATTTTATTATTTATTTTATCTATACATATTTATTGTCCGATAACTTTAGATAACATACAAATAAAGATAATTAATATAACACATGAAATTATAAAAAAATGTAGAGGCTAGTACATAAATTTTTAATAAAATTAATTTAACTTACAGTCACACTGTTTTGAGGCAGTCTAATGGGATCCATAGCGGAATTGGTAATAAAAGAAGTAATTTCAACATACTTTGTTTTGTATTAATTAGCATAGTAAAAAATATGTTTGCCTTTCCCAGGTGTTCCGCTGTGGGATCTCACGCTATGTCTGTTCATATCGTGGGTTATAATTTTCTTGATCGTGGCTCGAAGCGTGAAGAGTTCAGGAAAAGCTGCATATTTTTTGGCACTCTTCCCATACGTTGTCATGATAATTCTTCTCATTAGGTAGGAAAATTAAATCATTTTGTCTTTTGAAATATAAAGGAATAATCTAGTTATTATACATTTGTAACAATTTCCAGGGCTGTAACTCTGCCAGGAGCTGTGAATGGAATATTGTTTTTTGTTACCCCAGTATGGTCTAAAATTCTTGAAATTCGTGTGAGTTTCTTAATATAATTTCTATAAATAATTTCTTTTCGGATTACACTATAATTATAAATAGTAATAATATAATATTGAACCCTGATCCAACCTCGTGAATGTCTGCAATCGCGACAATTATTTGCTTAAATATTTAAGAAATTTTGTACGTTGTTATAATAAATTGTGTTTAAATTTTTGTTCAATGATTTTAATTATTTAAATGAGTGTTTAAAATTCGTGCAGTGCATTAAATCTTTCCTATAAGTGAAACAAATGAAAAGTAACTTAAAATTTTACAAATTACATTTTCAGATTGTCAAAACATCCCATTAAATTTTTAAGCCCTTTTATATAAACAAATAATAATGCCAATAAAATAGCAAGTTATGATTTAGAATTTACATTCTAGGTGTGGTACGCAGCTGTTACTCAAGTATTCTTTTCTTTATCCGTATGTTCGGGCACACTGATCATGTTTTCATCATACAACGGATTTAGACAGAATGTATACAGGTAATTTGTTTTTGAAGTCTTTATACCATATTTTCTATAATTGAACAACCGGTGCGTCAAAAGATTAAGATCATTAAATTTTGTAATATCTTTAATTATCTTATTTTTCTATAATATAAAAATGAATCGCAAAATGTGTTGGTTAGAGCATAACTCAACAACGCCTGGACCAATTTTACCAATTCTTTATGTTAAATGTTCGGGGGAGTCCAAGACCATTCTTACGGCGTTAAAACCATTTTTACGGCGAGAAAATTTCGGATAATTGTTGGGAAAACCCTAAAACGGTCCTTTTCTTTTTCGCATACAAAAGTATTTCATTTGCTAAGTTTTGGCACGCGACATAAAATGCATCAGTTTTCACGTCAATAGATCTGTGAAACACAAAGCGCGTTATCAAAAGTGTTTTATTATGTTTAGTTATTAATTTAATATCTCTATTTTTTTAAAAATATTAAAATACATACTTCTATTATGTTAATGAGATAAGCACCGAAAAAAAAATAGACAAGAAACTAAAAACTCTACACCCATAAAACATTGGTATAACTTAAAGGACTTGACTCCAACTATATCGAATTAAAATTCTTTGGGGGTTTTAGATAGAAACTTAAAAGATCTACGAAGCAATTGTAACCGATTTGGTGGTGCAATGATTTTATTAGCAGGAGATTTTCTTCAAACATTGCTAGTGATTCGACAATCAACGTCAGCTGATGAACTCAATGCATGTTTCAACTCCTCCAATTTGTGGAAAGATGTCAAGGTATTAGGTACATTTAAGTAAATATATGCGTGTCGAGCTCCAAAATGACCAATCTGGAACATATTTTCTAAACAACTCATTGACACTGGTAAGGGCAAATTTTCTATAGACATGTTAACTAGCTGCATTAACTTTCCTTAAAGTTTTTGTCAGATAACTAGATCAAAAGATGAACATATTTAAAGGGTGTTTTCCAGATGTTGCTCAAAATTACAGAAACCATGATTGGTTGAGCGAACGAGCTATATTGGCAGCAACAAACCCGAACGTAAATGAATTAAATTTCAAAATTAACGAAAAAATTACAGGCGAACTAAGGATATATGAATCAGTTCATACGGTTACTAACCCAGATGAGGTCGTTAATTATCCACCGGAATTTTTAAACTCTTTGGATTTGCCAGGATTGCCACCTCACAATCTTCAATTAAAGTTTGAATGGGTAGTTATAATGTTACGAAATGTCAAATAACCGAGTCTTAGCGACGGCACACGGTTAACAGTAAAAAAATTACAGAACAAAATGATAGAAGCTAAATAAAGCTAATGATACTAAAGGCAAAGTATTAGGGAGAAGATGTTTTGATACCACGCATCCCAATGATTCCGACTGATGTAAGATTTGAGTTTAAACGACTACAGTTTCCATTGCGGCTTGCCTTTGCATAACCATAAATAAGTCACAGAGCCAATCATTGTGTTTATGGTATTAATACGGAAAACTCATGTTTCTCACATGGTCAATTGTATGTTGCCTATTGCCGTGTTGCAAAACCATCAGATTTGTTTGTCTATGCGCAAGATAACTGAAAAAAAAATTCGTATATCACAAAGCACTACAATGAAAATAAAACATCCCATTCGGTGTTCTGTAATGGGTCCCAGAAGGGTGGCCAAAATTAGTGGAAGCGAAGATACTTTGGTCATCCAAGCTAAACCTTCACAATGCCCAATCATTAGGGTTACGGTCCGGTTCAGAAGACTTTTTGCGCCGACATTATAATAAGTAGAAACAAGAAATAACCACATTCTAAATCGTTTTAACAGAACGAAGTCTATCGGGTCCGCTAGTTTAATAGTAAATATTTCTTATTAATTTTCAGAGATTCGATGATCGTCACAACTTTGGATACATTTACAAGTTTGATATCCGGAATTACAATTTTTGGTGTTCTTGGTAACTTAGCTTATGAGTTAAATTACGATGACATCAGCAATGTACTAGGATCGGGAGGCACCAGTTTAGCATTTGTGTCATATCCAGATGCCATCGCAAAAACCCCATTTCTGCCTCAGGTTAATAACATTAATATTTTATAAAATTATAGTATGTTACACGTATATAGTACATTACATTACAGCAAAGTTAATGTTCAATTTGCTCTATTGAAACAGTTGTTCGCGGTACTGTTCTTTCTGATGATGGCCACTCTTGGTGTAGGATCGGGCGTGGCTCTTTTGTCCACCATCAACACTGTGTTGTTGGACTCCTTCCCTCGCGTACCTACTCATTTCATGTCAGCAGGAGTTTGTTCCGCACTCTTCCTCATTGGACTCATATACGTAACACCGGTAAGTGAAATGTAAATATGAATATTATCCTACACTTTTTAAAATACAGTCCTGTTGAAGTCAATGTAACCAATCAGTAAAACTTCACCATTGTTAAACTAAAAACCCAATGTTGCTGTTTCAGTTTTTCATAACACATAAATAATTAATTCCTTAAGATGTAAATTCTTCTATTGTTAATTCTGTTTAAATCTTTGGACTAATTTTACTTTTCATTAAATTATAGTTATTTCGCAGCGGACATGACATCCAACGAATATTTAAAATTTTATAGTTGATATTTATAATTTGGTAGTAACGAAGGGTAACAGTAAAAATTTTATTATTAGATGTTTTAAGAAATGTACAACCCTGATTTTTAAACTGCTTATACGACATCATCTTTTGTCATAATTTATATAATTGTGATCGCGGATCATCAACTATCAAATAGCAGGCACTCTTTTTAAATATACATAAATTATTATTACTAAATAAACGCCTTTATTCCATAAGACAAACTCCTTAGTGTTTTCTCCACATAGTACTCAAGATTATAATTCGTCTAACAAGTAAATATATTGACATTGGCAAAATATTCCACGATTCCAGTGCAAATGAAAACGTAGCATAAAAAACAGCAGGCCCTTGGACATGTATATATAAAAACCTAATTTGTAAAGAACAATGCTTCTCGATAGCAATAAAACAATATCTACAGTACGTTCTTGAACCGTATTTCTAAACTGAAAGTTTTAAAAGGTTGTTATAAACCAAAGATTGCATAGAAAATCACTCCCTTTAACAAGAAATATTATGTTATTTTTACTATGTTTGCCAGTGTTTTAATGAATTTCTAACAACCATAAGTAAAAACTGCTTTCTACTATTTTAATTCTGGCAATGCTATTTAAGTTTTTTTTACGAGTATAATGGTCAAGAAAGAAAAAAAATAATTTTTTATCAGTGGATTAGAACGAATTTGTAAAGAATTGTTGCAACGCCGACATAAAAAAATCAATCCACTTTCTAATGTTTTTTTTTAAATATTAAACAAAACAATGATTCCAACTCGTGTTTAATGCTTGAAACATATAAGTAATACAATTAGTCATTAAATATTCATAAAAACTCTTGACATTCCTTTGAAATCTTCACCTTTACATTTTCTAAATGAAGGCGATAATTTTTTCATCATTGAAACAAATAGTTTCTGATAATAATAATGTTTTTTAACTGATTTTCATACAATTATTTATTATATAATTTTTATTTCATTGTTTTGCAATAATTTCAGGGTGGCCAATATGTGCTAGAACTTGTCGATCATTATGGCGGTACTTTTATGAGGCTTTTCTCAGCTATAGTGGAAACCATAGGGGTCTTCTGGATATATGGTAAAATAGTTTATAAATAATGAGCGCCTGCTGTCTTTATAGTAATATAGGTTTAAAGACTCATGTTCATTCACGTCAACGCCTCTTGAAATAATTTGGTGGTTATTTAATACAATTATTTTTGTAGCCTCACCCAACTTTTATCGGGAAGAAACATTAGCATAATAAATTATTAACATGCGTACCCAAATTTGCATCGATCAGTTGAGTAATTAATGCTCTTATTTTTTAAAAAACATGATCTAGTTGCTATTATTAGTTATTATCTTATAAGATATATGGATAAAATCTTTAAGAGACCTCTTTATGTAACAGGATTGGAAAATATATGTTTGGACATCGAATACATGCTCGGCGTAAAAACTTCCTTCTTTTGGCGAATTTGTTGGATGGTTGTGACACCATTGCTCATGATATTTGTATTTTTCTACGCCATAATTACTACTGACAAATTGGTCTTCGGTGATGATTACGAGTATCCCTCTTCAGCCTATCGTAAGTACCAAAAAACATCAACCGTCAAATGTCACTGTGAACTGTTTTTTTTGTCTATGAGGCCTTCGAATGGTAACCACGTATTGAGAACAGCGTAGATTGACTACCCACTTAATATATGACATGATCATTGCTACGGGATCACGATGGATTCAAAGAAATAGACATGTGGGGAGGCTTATAGCCGGTAGTAGGCGATGACTTTGACTAATATAAGGAAAATGAACTGTTCATGTTTAATTTAAACTATTTTCAGTTGCTGGTGATTTGCTACAGTACATCGGTATGGCTATGGTGCCCTTATTCATATTAATCGCTCTAAAAAAATACAGAACAAACAGTGTTGTTGGGGTATGTTGTTCATAGAAATAAATATTATAATTTTTACTACTTGTCTGGCGAAATTAACTTTCATGGTCAATACTTAAACATTTTGTGGTTTTTTTTTCAGACAATCCGAAATGCTTTCCGTCCAAAGGACACATATGGCCCCCAATCAGATGAGTTAAGGGAGGGTTGGGTAAAATTCAGACAAGAAGCAAAGACGCAAAGAAAGATTAAGCGCAAGAATTGGTTATATCACTTTTTTATTATACTTTTTAAAGGATACAGGTAAGAGAGCAACAGAACTGAGAACTTTGTTATGTACTTTAGTGTTATGAAGAATAAAAATATGTATAAATATATCAGGTTTTATTTAGTATGTCGAGAAAACTGTTTCTTATTATAAGAATATAATGTCTTTCCACTTCTATATCCACAAAAATTCTAAATTACAGAGGAATGTATATTATTCTTTTGTCATTTTTTATTTTTTTGCCTTTTACTCCGTAATCCCTAACCTCTAAAAATGTACATTGATGTGACAAAATAATATGTTGACAAGGAACTTCTATAGAATTGGGTTCACGAAAACTACAAAACATATATTATAATAAAAATTACATAACATGAAATACTTTTTATGTTATGTAAAGTAATATCCACTCACCATTCACTCGGTATAGACAATATTTAAATAAACATAATGTTTTATGTGTGTTATAGCTTAACCTATATTTGCATTACTCTAGGCCAATCGTGATATATACGTGTTGATGAAGTACTCTTCATATATCAAGTAGCAGACCCACAAAAGTAACGTAATTGTACTGATAAAGTTTAAATCATAGCGGTATAATCTTCACGATCAAAAATATAGAATAGTAATTTAGCGAAAACAACTGTTCGTCAATCCAATTTTCACATTTACTTATATTGCCTAAGTTTTAATTCCTTCAAAAAATTATTTGTGTTTCAATTCAATAAGTAGTTTTATTTTGAGAAAATGGAAGACAGTTTGGTCAACGTCGATACAATAATTCTCGAGTAATCAAATTGCTACAAATTGCTACAACAAGGCTTCAAAAACGACTTTAAAATGCCTTTAATCTTTGTCAATAATTGTTCGTACGTATATTTGGACAACTAACAAGATAACAGAAAACGACGTCTTGATTAAAAATTTATAATACATATATCTGGAACTCTATAAAGTTTAACAAATTTGTAATCAGTTAAAGATAACAAAGCCTATTAATACATATTAATTATGGTTATATACGCATGTGTTTTCTAAACAAACCAAACAATTAGCACCATGTATGTATGTGTATTAAGGTATAAATAAAACTATATTTAATCCATGTATTTTATTAGGTAAATACTTCCTAGGATACGCAATAATATAGAACAATAAAACTCCCCTCACTTAAATGTAGTGTGGTAAAATTACATTACAACATTAATGTAAGAGTAACGCAAACCATGGAAACACTAAGAAAATGTTTATTATGTTTACAAACAGATAAACTACTTATGTTTAGACTTCTTTTTCTTCTTACTCGATTTCTTCTTATGTTTACGTTTCTTCTTCTTTTTCTTATGATCGTCGGAGCTGGAGTCCGACTCGCTGTCGCTGTCGCTGGCAGCTCGTTTCTTTTTCTTTTTATTTTTCTTTTTTTTCTTTTTACGCTTGCGAGCGTCAGATGATGAGGAGGAATAAGAATATTCAGAATCGCTCGATGATTCGCTGTCAGAATCTGGTTTCTTTTTGACGTTCGTCAGATCTAATTTAATTGTTTCAGTGTCGAATTTTGCCTTTTTTGGTTCATTAGTTCCAGCGATTAACGGATCCCGGGAATGTTCACGTTTCTTCCCAGGCTCAACTTTTGCTTCATTATCAGATTCAACATTTTCATCATAATCGGGTTCGAAGTGAGCTTCGTCTAGGACAGATTTTTTACGTTCTCTTTCATTTAAAACTTTAACTTCTTGAGTAATGTCATTTTTTTGTATGTTTTGTGAGTTTGTATCAAGTCTATCATTTATAGACTTCATTTCATCTTTAACTTTTCCGTAATGCCTTTTCTTATAATCATTGTCATTGTTGAAACGATAACTTTCCTCGGGTTTTTGTACGTCAGAACTAATTTTTCTTTCACCCTTTAATCCGTCTAACCTGGCCACTATTTCAGGCTTTCGATTTCGATCTCTTTCAACAGTAACTCGACGGTAAGGTATCTGCTCATGTTTAGGTGTTTTTGACCTGGATTTTACTCTTTCAACTGTACTTTGAACGACTCGAGGTTCTCTTACTTTTCGAACCTCTTCAACTTTTCCCCCGAGTCTTTCTTTGACTGACAGTCGAGGAGGAGGTGTTTTTGAATATCTTTTCTTTTTGTTGGGATCTGCTAGTTGTTGATCCTCATTCAACACAGGAACAGTGATTTGTATGTTATCTAAAGAACCCTTTATTTGAGTGTCATCGCTATACAGTTTCAATCGATCGCTACTAATCTTCTTAATTTCTATAGGTCGCAACGTACTAATGGCTTTGGAAAAAATTGCATTTTCAGCACGTTTTATAACCTCAGACGTTACTTTACCTCCGTCTTCTTCTTCTTCTGGTGAGGTTATTTCACCTGGTTCCTTAGACTTTTCAACATTATCATCTTCAACTTCCCATTTTGATAAAGCGGGTAGTGGCGCTAACATTTCTTTGTTATTATTATTTTTAGGTGTAGCTTCGATATCAACTTCCAATTCATCAGCTGGCACCTGAAGTTCAATACCGTCAAACGGCTCTTCTTTGTTTAATGTCTCAATAGACTTGTTTTCATTGACGTCCTCCTTTTCTTCGGTTTTGTTATAGATTTGTACTTCCTTCCCTAGTAGTTCAGTACCTTCGTCACCGTACAGGTCATTATTAGTTTTTTCTTGAATATCAGATTTTTCAAGATTATCATTCTCGGTAGTTTTTGTTAATGATTCAGGATTTTCTGCTTTGGGCTCAAGAGTCTGATCAGTATTTTCTTTAGGCTCTGCATTAGCATCTTGTTTAGAATCCGATATTTCCTGTTCATCTTCTTCTTTCTTTATTCCATCTTTATCTTTTTTGTCCTTTTTATCGCGCTTTTTTTTCTTCTCAACTTCTTTTTCTTTTTCTCTCTTTTTCTTTTTCCTATCTTTAACCTTTTTATCCTTCTCTTTATGATCTCTATTTCTTTCCGCTGATGATTTATCACGTGTACGTTCTTCTTTCTTTTCTTTCCTACTTTCCCGATCACGAGAACGGGCCCTCGTTTCACTTTGTTTTCTTTCACGGGTATCTCGACTACGTTTGGGTGAGACACGTTGTTTTCTATCTGGGGATTGTTTCTCGTGACCACGATCTCTTTCTTTTTCATAATCTCGATTTCTATCATACTCTCTAGAGCGTTCTTCACGGTTTTCTCTATTACCAGATCTCTTATCAACATCACGTGGTCTTTCTGTACGATCGGGAGCTTCACGATTTTCATTGAAACGATCTCTTTCTCGTCCATCTCTCTCACGATGTCTTTCATGGTCATTTGGATTACGCCTAGAACTACCTCTGTTGCGGACACTACCACGATACCCAGGTCGCACATCCCTACTAGTGTTATTTTCATCACGAAAACCTTCTCTGTAATTAGGATCAGGATACACCACAGAATTTGGCTCTCGGGGATCCACGCTAGGCGGTCTAAAAGGCGCAGATCCATCACGGAAATTATGTGGGACATTTTCACGGAAATTCGGATCCCTATATGGATTGTTTCTAAAATTGTTGTCTCTAAAAAGAGAGGGTGGCCCATTTCTAAAGTTATTATCGCGGAATGAAGCCTGAGATCCAGTATCTCTGTATGGTTGTCCATCTCTATAAGATACTGGACCTTGATCACGGTATGGGTGTGTTGTAGCTCTAAAGTTATCTCTATAACGTTGGGAATGCTCCGCTATGGGACCTGGTATATCACTTTGAAGTGGTGGCATTTGGTTATCCCTATATCCAGCCGGACCCTCGACGTACGGTGCTCTATAGGGATCTCTATAATTAGATGGTGGTAATCTATCTCTTTCCATAGTACCTGATGGTCCAAAAATAGGTTTCTCAAATGGAGATGGCTCAAATCCTGGAACAGTCGGTTCAACTCCAGGTGGAATATCTTCAAATGGTGGCGCATCGTAACGACTGCGATAACCCGGAGGGGGCTCGTTGGGTAAGATTAAATTTGCCAATAAAGGCATTGGTTTACTAGTGATAGGAGGATATCCAGGCGGCGGAATATTGTTTCGAGAGGCGTACCTGAAACATAACACAAAGATATCTTATTTATTTTTATAATTAAACCTATTTGATTAGTTTAAATAAACCAGTTTTAAATAAATTCTAAAATGGATCGTTACTTTAAATATATTCAACTTAAAAACATTTGTACAAAAGACATTGCTAAATAACCCTATTTGATTTTTATGAAAACTGCCTATTTAGTATTGAGGTGTGCTAAAAAATAAATTTCAGATCTTATCATAAATTTAAAAAAGTAAACTACAAAACACATCGATTTTTAATTTTTTTCCGCCCTCTTAAAAAGACAAAGAAATGCCTTCTGTCCACTGTTCACATCGTCAGAATAGTATAGTCACTTTGATGTTTTATATGTTTTTATCAAAAAATTGAGAATATGCCCATCATTAAAAGAGTATTGCCTCACGGAAGAAACCTAACAGCGATTTGGTTAGTGTGATGAGCAGAAAATTGTTATGATAATGCAAATTTGACTATCCCAAGTTATAATTCTCCCATATCAAGTCACTAAAATTTAAAATAAAACTTTCGCTTAAAACTGGACATCGGAGGCATCCTAATCTACAGGACCATAAAATCTGAAAAGAAGAATTCATTCATACCTACAATCTCGTTCTTAACCAAATCTTGATTATCTGGTAACTCATGAAACGTTAAAACACATATGTTATTTAGCTATTACAAAACAGTAACAAAAACCTTTATATTATACCTTTATATACACTATTAAGTAAAATAAAAAACAAGAGACACAATTATAACACTTTATTGTTTGTAACAGAATCACAAAGTACAATTGTTATAAAGGCGGTCAAAATGTACTTTCATAAATATTTCGTTATCCATATTATTTATATTTCTTTATACTATTATTATAAAATACCTATACATACCTCAATTATTATATCAAATTAACACAAATACAAAATTGGTTATCTCGTATACTCTTATTTATACACACATTACACAAAAAAGGCACCAGTATAATATGTGTACAAAAAAATATTTTAAAGCACGTGAAAGAGGCCATCACATGTCGTTATATGGACAATTTTTTCGTTCTTTTTAGATCATCATAAAACATACAAAGAGATATAAGTATCGCTTATAAAAGGAAATGTTTGAATACAATCCAAAGGAACACTGGGAGAATCATATTATTCATTATTTCATCGTAGTTACAACATTTCTTCAAGATAATTAATTGAAATCAAAATGTAAATATATTATAATTGAAATATTTAATAAGTACCTTACACTTACCGTTAACTTAAACATGAAAGAGTAAACCAGAGCCTGTAGTAACAAATAGTAAAATTGGTTAACTAATTCTATCATGTTTTAACAATATATGTAGCAGGATCGAAAAGTAATGATAATTAAAAAAATCTTTGGTTATAGCCATATAACCAAAGACAACACAAAAAAATCTGACTAATAGAACCATTTTCTGAAGATCCGCTGATTTAAATACGAGATAGCAATTAATAAAAAAAAACAAACAAACGTAAATAAACATGTATAAAATAAACCTGTCTAAGAAAATGCCTACCAAAGACTGCTGCTACGTATTCTACCTTAGTTCGCTGGTCGAAGAAGCCTAATGTTAATTGACTCTTTAAAAGTACGCAACGCACTGACTACTTTTCTGATTTTCCAGTGACGAATTAGCTATCAAAACTTCCCCAGCATTTGAGGTATCGAGCATAATCCACTTCCGAACTAAAATTGACTCTAAACTATAGTTGAAGAGCATAACACAAAAAATTATGAAGAAGACTAGAGTTATTCTCCTAACACAAAAACAGGCAGTCGTCTAGTTTGTTTTTTTTTGCTTGTCAATACATTTCTACGCTCTTTCCAGCTATTATTTGTGAATGAGTGTCGGATAAACATCTCCAACTTCTCAGCATTCCATGAATGCACCGTGCAGGTGAGGGTCTATCGCGTTGCAGGGAAAGGAGCTTCAACAGTGCCTAAAACTTGCAACCCATATGTAGGATTAAGGGGCCCCTATCTACCGATAAACGCTCAACTCCACCGACCAAGCTCCTTTCTCCACCTACACAAATTTGAAACGAACCTACTAGGGCTGCCTTCGAAGTACGTTCCAAGAATGAATTGATGTTGGTTCTGGACAGTCCCAAGTCTTTTAGTAGGTTGTAGAGAGATTTAGCTGTTATACCTCTCACAACCACTTCTATCGCGTACAAATCTACGACGAACTAGTGAGTTCGTTAGTGAGCTCGTAATACTTATTGACCTTGATGGCAAAGTCTTTCGTTTTATCCCATCTTACTAAATTGCTCTCATGAATTATGAATTAAGGTTTTTTTTAATTATAATTTAGTGCTAATAGGATATATGGCATGTATAGCATTTTAGTGCTAATGGGATGTAAAATTCTCCTATGTCTAGCCACTCGATCTGCATCTCTTAAACTCATTGCAAGGTTCTTATATTTAGCATTCTAGTCTAACCGAATAAAAGACTTGAATATATCCGTATCTCGGACCTTATTTCTTGATCCTTACCCTAGCCTGTTCTAGTCTAGAAAGGTAAGGTAATTTCTAAGAACGTTAAACAAATAATATAGGTAAAATAGTTGGGAGCTATAAACAAATAGATTAAATATTAAAAAAAAGAAGCAGGAAGATGGACAATCAAACTTGAAATGCTATGTTAAAGACAGCACTTCAGGTATAACCTTCAACTTTTTTGCCTCTCAAAGATACGGTTGTGATGTTAATTTCTCGTAGAGCGATAAACAACTCCGGGACAAAAAACAATCATTCAACCACGAAGACAAGCTCTCTGTTAGGCCATTTTCGGAGTACTATAAACATTGGGTTTACAAATTTGAGTACATTTAATTTTGAAAAGCCTTACTTTATTTTTATAATCATTAATTTTTGATTACTTTTCATAATCAAATGTGACACAAAGATATAGAGTTCGAGCAACCTCCTCAAAATTGGCCGTAATAAGTTGATTTAGTTAATCGCTTTTATAATGCTAAAGAATAGATATTGTTGTAAATTTAACATCAGTACATTAAATTTAAGTTTGTTAGGTGATGGATTTGTTGATCAAGTTAACTAAGTCATCTCAAGTGCTTATTGTTATTTACCAGATACACATATATAAACTTGTGAATTGATTGTGAATTGTAGTCGCCAGAGATGTCAATTTTAAAACCAATATGTATACTTAAAAAAATACATAGTGTTATTAATTGAACTGAGTCTCGAGAAAACCGCAAAGTAATATTGAGATAAAAAAATTATGTTTAAAATCATACTACTAACTTAAAAAAATTACATTGATAACAGTATTAAAACTTATATAGCAGAGTAATTTCTCCGTTTTAATACATGCGATACATAAACTAAATCTTAACATTAATAAATATCTGTTCTTATATAAATTCAAAATACCATAATACTTATCACACATTAAAGCCTTTGTCATCACATCAAAAATTTTGTGAACATTTAGACCACATAACTTAAAAAAGAAATCATGTTCAGAGATCATAAAACTTATTGCTAAAAAAAAACTTAATAAAATATAGATACATATATATCATTTTGTACAGTACACAGTGACAGTTAACGGATTCAAGAGTTCAATAATTCTCCCATCTCAAATATTTCCTAAGGAACCTAGTGAAGTTTTCACTTCAAAAATGGGACACTTGTATGTTATCAAATAATAATTGTTTATAAGCATACATGTTACCCATTATTTACCATATACATATATTATAATAAAAATTATGTCAAAACTAACATTTGCTTCTTTTAAGTTCATAAAACATTTACAAAAAACGAAAATTGTTAATCGGAATGTTATTAACAATTTTAATACTTCTAATATTATGTAAGCAGTTTTGTTTAGCCGTTGGTCGTTTTCTATAGTTTATTATTTTAAAAGAAAACATAAAATGTTATTGCTAAACAGCACCTTCTAACAATTATCTATTTATTGGAATAAAAGGCACTACAAAAAGGTCATTTTTAAATTAAGTTAAGAAACTGTTACAATCATTAAAATTAACCTAGGATCGCGATCAAATCCAAGGTTGTTTTGATACGAATCTTGCATTATTTTATTTTTACACCCATATTTAGTCTCTAGAAAACCGTCTCTTTTTTTAACCTCTAACGTAAAAACAGTTGTTTCATAATAGAGCGAGATACCAGGGCCACCAGACCTTATTTATTTTCTGATGGACAAAACATTTATAATAGTTATGTGTGTACAGTAAACGTTAATATATTAGCTATCAGCTTATACCGATGGCCAATTCTCAGGTACCAGTTACTACAGATAAGAAAAAATTGTAGTCACATTACTTATAGTCTGATTTTTACGTATGTTGTAGAAAATATTGTATACAATCTCAATGAATACTGCCACATTATAAATTATTTATTTATTATTATAACCTGTCATTGGACAAATAATAAGATAATTTTAATAAAACACTATTAAAAAGGCAATTATCATGAATGCAGTATGGATGGCTGGCCCCTGGGATTGGTCTGGCAACTTACAAAATACATTTAAATAGACCCCTAAATATTAAATTTGAAAAACAACCATCAGACTGTAAGTATGATTGTGTTTTTTTTTGCTACATACACACTTACATCCATAAGAAATAGACCTCAGACTATGAGTAAAGTGAGTAAAATTTTTACTTACCTCTAACACCTGGTACCTCAGAATTGGTCGTCGGTATAAGCCAGCAGATGTGTTTACGTTCTCTGGGCACTCTAATACTTACCTATTAATTACAAATGTTTTGTCCATCGGAAAATAAGTAAGGTCTGGCGGACTCAGATCTTAGACTATAAGTTTGACATCGCCGTCTTTGTGCATTAGTGTATATCTATTTATGTTATCAAGCGGATCGACCAACTTCGGTGCTGATTTTTCATTTGAAAGCCAATGTTCTTGCAGCGGCTAAGGCCTCTTAGGTATGTTTTAGTTGATATCATTCTAGCAGTGTAAGACTATCAGCCCTTTTCTTACTAAAGAAGCTAAATCTACCGTAAAAAATGAATGCGTGCCTTTTTCAAGAGACACTCTGGTATTTCTAGATAGTCGACTTCCACAAGCATTACACGTGCACTGCAATAGGATTCGACAGAATTAACAGAAACTTTCTGCACTAATGGACAACTATTATTTTCTACAAGTATATCTATAATTTAGATAAAAGATACACCCTACCAAATAAAACAACCGAAAGTACTACATAATCTCCAGCGGAGAGACCAGCACAAACGTAACTACCGTGAAGGCTGTGTCTGCGACTGGTCATTCCATTACGATTGGGTTTATATATTGGGAGGAAAATAAAACAAGAACTCTTAGACATTAGATCCGAATGTATCAGTATTGCCTCCAATTCTGTTTTCATAAAATCACTTATTTTAGAGATCGTGCCAAATTGACTGAAGACCAGACTGTACTATAAATTTAATATCAAATAATCTATGGAATTATGCCTACATTACATAGTATCATAGATGTTGAGTCCCCACAGCAGACACAGAATTTAAGTATAAGTTACAGAGGTTTCCATAAGGTCTGAAGAAGTCTTATTCTAGCAAATACGAAAAACAACTGTGCTTTTAGATTGCATTAGATGGCTGCAATTCAAAAATAGGCTGTAATCGCTAGCCGTGAAGTCGAACTCTTGCATTCTGCTGGTAGTGTCTCTTCCAAGGCTAAGATTTTTACAGACACTGACATTTGACAAGAAGTTTTTAAATGGGAAGTCCCCGAAGATTATCAAATTGTCCTGACGTTTTATTAGGAGCCATTAGTTTCTGCAGCCATTTTTTTATGTGAGACTATCCATTGTTTCATCAAAATAAGTTGAGATAGTAGACAACGTAGCTAGTGAGATAGTACAGGTGATTACCACAACCCTGGTCTTCGAAATCTGAACCAGACTTTTTGCTTACTATACTTAAGAAACCATCAGCTATTTAGAAAGCGAACTCTTATCTTCAAATACAAGTTGTGATTTCAATTTAAATTGACAGATATTTGTTAAAGGACATAAAAATTTGAAGATAAGACATGAGAAGTGGTTTGGAAGAGTTATGGATTTTAACGTTGACAAGAACGTTCAATGCAGTTTTCACTTTTTGTAATCTATAGTTAGTTTAACGTTTATGTTTTATAAATCATGATTTGATTTATTGTCGTTTGAATACTATTTTTTAACCAAAATCAAAATAGACATTATACATACTGTCCTCGCGTTAATGCTAGTCGACTCCTGAATGTGGTCGGTGAAACGGAAACGGGAAAGAAGAGAACAATTAAATTTCCGGACAAACAGATATGGATGTGCCTTAAATAATGTAATCACTAAATAGTTACCTATATTATATCATATTATTTGCGATTTTTAGGTGTACTTATCTGAATGTAAGCAATGTTTTCAGATACTGCACGTTTTTTATAATTTTATAACTACATGAACCCGACGTCTCGGTTCCTTTATGGCAACCGTGATCACGAGCAGATGAGATGAAACTGACACACTTATACAAGCTATTAAGAAACGCGTAGTATCGGAAAAAAAATTGTTAAATTTACTTATGTTTTGTAATTTTGTAGACTAAGCAAATATAAATATATGTTAAAAAGTTATAATAATAATAAAATTAAAAATACTAGTTTAATTTAAAGCTATAAACGTTGAAAATAATATTATTCCCCTCCTACCTGGAGCTCACATATCATAGGAAGAGACTAGCATTATGACTACATTCACACTGATGACAAAATTATAGGTTATCTCTATCGTATAAAATATTTTATATAATAAAATATATCATCAGACTATTTATCTAAATCAACTCTTCATGATAGTTGATCAACAACAGTATTAATAAAGAATATATACATATATTATAATAACCGCTTGATATAAGATGACAATTTATTAATTTTACATACAAGCTTTTATTAACACGATCCTTTACAATACCCGCAATGTTTGTATGTATAAATGTATGGAATATGTGAATATATAAGAATATATTCTTAACATAATTTGGATGTATTATTGATAGGCGTGTATTTATTGATGATATACAATGAAAACATGCGACTACCTATTATATATGCCAAATACAAATAAGCTCTATCACACATTAATGTTAATATGAGAGAAAAAAAAAAATTAATATAAATTTGCAAAATATGAAACGCTATCGTATTTAACAATATCCCTGTGTTAAAATCTATAAGAGGTAGTCATTACATATTATCAGCATTAATATTAAACGATACAGATAACAATAATATGTATGAAACATTAAAAATAATACCACAGATTAAATATAAATTTAACATTTTCATACAAATTAAAAATGTTGTACAATTTTAATTAACGACGTAAACAAAATATTTCAATAATTATGTAAATGTTAATACAACATCAGTCTTAAATATATCACAGTGAGTTTTATTTCCGGACGCCTCTAGTCGACACGTAGTATAAACGGAACCGTTGACACGTAGTATAAAACGTTGAACGTTGTATAAAATCGGCTTCAAGACCGTAACGCTGCATTATACTCACCAATATACATAACACAAGAACAACTGACGGTAGTCGTCAATTTAACTCAAGACCTGACAGAGTAGAGGAACGTCGAAGATTTTTATATCCCGTTAAAATTGTTTTAAAAAAGCTATGGACTGGTCCTTATAACATGTCAAAAACACATCGCTGGCGGTTCGATCCGATCGGCAAACTCGTATCTTACAACCATATTCTCATAGACGCTAGGCCACGCGAGCCGACTAGTTAAACGTTTACAATCGTACCTGGCTCCGAATGGCGGCTCTACACTACGACGTGGTGGCGACAACAGTTCATCGTAAACGCCGGCGAATCTGTTTGGAAATAAAAATATTTTATTAACATATACAATTTTACTAAATTCAAGAATAATGTATTGCCTCAGAAAATGTTGTATCTAAATCGATAATTCTAACACAAGAGGGCGCTGCAAGTACTTTAACGCTGTTGTAATTGACAAGAATCCTAGTCAGCTTCTGGTTGTTGTGAGATTCATTAATATAAACTGTTTTAGTTCTTTCTGTTGTTTGTCATGCTTAAAATAAAGCTTTACCAGAAACAAAAAAAAATCCCATGTGGAGACATTTTTTATGAACATGTCGTATTGACAAAGGAGCTTATAGCGCTTTAGAGTGTATGCTAATGTGTGATTAAATTTTTAATTATCACACAGATCCTCGAGGCCGGCTTCACTGCTGCAGTGTCTGCTTTCTTTGAGAATACGAGAGGGTTTGGATAATGATAGATGCAATAAACAACAGGGAAACCTCACTGCGCAAGAGAAAAATATCCATCTCCTAACAGACATCCTCACCGAGCAATGAGAAGCGAACCTAAATAATTTGTACCATCCAGGGTTATGGGTACAAAATAGAATCGCCTGGCATTATATAACATATCAAAATGTTCGCCCTATTTGGGGTTATCATGGACTCAAGTAGCATTATTAAGCGGCTCATACATCTACAATAATATTGCACAATCTAGTTTCAATCCCTAAAATGATTGTACGGATTTTATTATTTAACCGTGATCACGGTTGCTGCAAAGTAACCGAAACGTCGGGATTATGTAGTTTTTAAATAATAAAATCCGCTTGGTAAATCCGAATAATACTAGTTTCATTTAAATGAATACTCGCGAAAGTCTTAGATCTCATTATGATTGTACAATATTATTAGCAGTGTAGAGATAATATTAAAAAATTGCGCAATCATTGAACAAAAGTTTGAGCAAACTTAAATTTTATTGCGCAATATGTATTTTTTGTACTGTGTATGTAGGGTTAGTGTTGCGTAAGATCTTTCAGTTCACTGTTTTGAAAGGTTATGGTCAGTTCAGTTACGTGAATGGTTTGTCAAACTTATTGCTAACTAGTACTGAACGTTCGGATTCAAAGAGGGTATTCAATATTATTGCATGATAGAAATATTGTGCAAAATTATTGTACATGTATGGGCCGCCTTAGAAAATGGTCACATTCTAAGCAGTCATTCAACACAATTTTGGTGGACAATTGTTCTAAATCAGAACTCTATCCTTTAACTTATAAGAGCTAATGACGACGCTACTATAATAGACTCGTCACCGCAACACACAGATGACAGCATATCAGATGCCAGGAAAACTAAATGGCAAGAGAGCCTACCTCTTCAGAGGAAGTCCGAAACCAAAATGATACCAAAAAACAAATATTCAGATGTAGAGAATACCATTCCATAAATTCTATTCACGCAACAAGAGAAACTATTGTTGTCTCAAACTATGTGACGTTAAAAACTCATGAATGACTTAGCTCGGTAAGGCTAGGTATAAAATGTCACAAGCCTTCTTTTTGACCACAGTATACGCACCAACTTTGTACTTCTGCTTTTTTCGGGTCAATGAACCAACCACCTAACTTCTTAGTAATAAACTACCAGAACTTTACTAAGTCTGACCATAATGTAATATTCTGGATAAAATAATACAGGTGTACAATAATTGGTGTAGACAATAATTTTGGACATTGGCGGATGTGAATGCGAATATTCGTTACATCACTAGTGTCTATGTATGTATGTACCTGTGAGGCGAGTGAGTCCTCGGCGGCGACCTGGCGGCGGATCGTCGCGGCGTTCTCACCGGCGAGTGTGGCGGCATCGAGCGGTGAGGGGAGCGGAGCGGGGTGCGGGGGGAGCGCGGAGGGGAGCGGGCCGGGGAGCGGAGGGGGCTGCGGTAACGGAGGGGGGAGCGGTGACGGCGCCGAGGGGACGGAGACCTGGGAACATTGTGTAGATATTATATATAGTTATGACGTCATATGAGTAATTGTTTTCATTAATAATTTCGACTGGACACTGCTTCATTGCCTTTTACTCGATGATAGGTGGAAAGAAAGTCTAGATGGTGAACACACTATCTCAGTAACAAGTCTATTCACTCTAGTCTGAAAGACGCTCAAAATATAATGGGAAGGATACGCAGTAGCAAGCAAGGTATTTGAATACTATGTTGCTTTGTGCAAATGTATTGCTTATAACAAACTATTTATCATCATCATCATCATCATCATCATCAGCCTATCGGAGCGCACTGCTGAGCAAAGGCCTCTTTTCACATGGAGAAGGTTCGAGCATTAATCACCACGCTTGCTCAAGACCGGTTGGCGATTTCAATCTTATAATTTGAATATAAGACCAGGGTTCCTCAAGATGTTTTCCTTCACCGTCAATCAGTGGTGTCTAAATACTCTCAGAACGTACATATGACTCGGAAAAGATCACATTGGTACTTGCCAGGTTTCGAACCTTCGCCCTCACGTGAGAGAAGGGCCTTTAATATCCAGGCCACCACGACTAGACTATTTAAGGTTTTTATTTAATTTTATTTTAGTATTAATGGTACTGTGCTGGTGTTAGTTTCCTAGTTCATATTATTATTACCGTGTCAGTGATAGTGTCCGTTCGCGAGTGCGACGTCTTCTCGGAGACCAGGGCGATCGCCGCACACGACCACGGGATATAGACCTCGATCTGGAATCAATACAATGACATCTTTAAAATTTATATTTAAATATATTACACTTTTAAGATCATTGTCATATGATTTAAAATGTGACCATAGAATACTGTTATTATGTATGTATGTAAGAATAAATCAATACAAAGCGACATATTTCACGAACTCACGGATTAATAAAATATAATACGCAATGTATTAAAAATAATATGGCCAAAACTTAATGCACTCGGACTGAGCTAGAAAGCAAGACTTCATAACAACATATCAAATAACGTTTACAAACCGCGAGTATCTTATTCTGCTGGTGGCTCGACTGCGCGGTCGGGGGCGGGGTGACCGCGGTGGGCGGGGCGAGCGTGGCGAGCGGGGGGAACGCGGGGAGCGGGACGGGGTTCTGGAGCCTGAGTGAGCCCGGCGGCGTTCCTCCTCACGTCTCTTAGCACGCATCTCCTTCTCCCGGATCATACGGTTGAAGGCCTCCAGAGGATCTTCTTGCCTATGGAGCACAGTATCGTTTAATATCCATATGAGAAAACATTTTAATTTAAAATAATGGTATCCAACAGCGAAAAAATAATTTTTTTGAATGTAACTTTTATCTTTTTTGTTGACATGATACATGGATGATATTCTATACCTAGCCCATTCACTAATCATGAAAAAAAACATACTGACACTGATTAAATTAGAAAAGCAAAACATATAATCACGTTTATCATCAGATAAGGACAGACAAATGTATTAGGGGAATATATGTCTTAGGGAAAATACGTTAAATAATGACATCAAAGATTTTCATAAGCACACAAAACTATGGTATTATTGAAATTTTGCATGGTTCGGTTCTTAACGAATTTAAAATACACTGCTAACGACCTATCAGTTTGTGCATAGATTTTTAAAAAAAGCCAAAAAGTAGACATCCTATATTTAATAAAACAGCCCATCATGAATTTCTAGTAGTAAAACTATTAAAGAATAAATAAGCACTAATAACATTTCCAAATATACAAATATACATTAAGCAACAGGTACATTAAGCAACACCTAAGTTAATTAAATCTGACCTCACACTTCATATGATTGGATTCTCTGCTTTAAATTGTATTGCTTAGTTGTAGTGCGGTTGAACATATCTAACAGAATGTATGGATCGTGTATAGGGCTGCCCCAACCAAAATCACATCAACTTCTCACAAAATATCAAATCGAAGATCTCACTTAATATCAATCTGTAGATTATTTGGCCATGTGTAGAACAACACAATATTTTTGGTACATACTAGAAGGTTAAATTCTGTACAATAATTTATTTTATATTCTATACTAAATCATAAATTTCAATGCAAAGAAAGATCTATTCAACATAGTGTTTTCATTAGGTTCCTAGTTCGTGACTGTTCTTATAAAACAGATCACATCTCCAATATAGTGATTTATTAATGACGAGTTATGATCTAATATAATATGCACTTGTAGTGTTGGCGATCCGATAAAAAAATAGTAATATTCAGTACCTCTCAATATTTAACTTACAAGAAACTTTACAATATGTTGAAAGAATCGCAACAAGCGGAAATAGAATTATTTAAAAGTCTAAATAGCTGTTTTAATTAATATTAGAAAATGTCGTTCCTTTCCAACTTTATTCGTGCGTTACGTGCGCATTTTGTTTCGAGAATACCATAGACTGCGTACTAAAACATTTTCGTTTAATTGATGTGAACGTAAAAATATGCATGTTCGTTGATAACTTCAATTCTCTTTTATTCACTTTCTTTTTTATAGTACATCATACAAGAATAAATGTGTAACTTAGAGACAAAACGAGTTCCAGAAAGAAATGTATGTATAGTCTGTGCCAGATCAATTTATACAAAAAAATTTTTTATCTCGTGATCCAGCGTTAAGTACATAAAATTCCCAGAAAAAAAAAATATATATTTGTTAACCTGTCTTATTGTGTTAAGTAGTTTTTGCGTAGAGAATATACATACATACATACTCAAAAGTTTTCTCATTTATACTATTAGTAGAGTAATAGCTATCAATGTTATATTGTTTACCCGTTGGGGGAGTCCTTAATGCCTGGAGGTGGTGGCTGGTACGCGTCTTGAGGGTAGCGACGACCGAACGCAGGGCTGGAAATATTTTTTATACATATTCATTTAATTCAATTAAAAGAATACTTCTATACTAAAGACAATTAAGATTGATGAAATATGAACTTTTTATTGACTGTCCATCTATTTGTTCCGACAAATATATAAAGCAGCGGAACCTGTTTGAGTAGGATTTTTACGGGAAAATAGATGTCGTTATAAATAATGAATTCGATGTTTCCAGCTGGTTCTGTATAAGATAAATATTCTGTCGTCTGTTAATCCAAGAGGACATTTTAAATTAAAACCGCTTGTGACATATATTTTTAATAACTTATTAGTGAATTAACTATAAGTTGGAAAATTTACTTAGGGTAATGCTGAGACGGAGGCGGCACGGCGGGCAAGTACGGCGGTGGACCGCGATTATAAATCACCTGGAAAATAAAAAACATTATAATCAACTCGGGACCACCTTGCTAAGTGAGATGTTACTATTTAAAAAAGTATACAAAAATAGTAGGGTCTTGATTTTTCTTCTATCCGGATGTATTCTATATGATTTTGATGCCATATCCATAGATTTGATGTTGTAATATAAAGAATTTATATTTATTGAAATAATTCAAATGAAGTTTACTTCTTTTTACTTTTATAAGCCATGTGATTTTACCTTATTTTAAAATATGGAATTCTATAGTGCCCGTTATGCTATTAAACACAATACATGCCTATTTGTTTTTTGCGGTTTTTTTTGTTTAATTTTTTCCATCTAAATGGTTTAAATCTTTAATACGGCACTCGTACAAAACTTTACAAGTAATATTTGTAGCGTTAGTTCTCTTTTTAACATACGGTTAACAATTTAAATTTACCTGAGAAGAAATAACATCCCTGCGTTCGTCTATTGTCGGTGTGCTCGCTCGTTGTTCATCGATTCGAGGCATCTGAAGTGTAAATTAATATATTATAAACATATATAAACACTTGAGTCAAAATACTCATATAATAGTCTGTTTTATGTTATGTCATTGAATATATATGTTTTGTATGTAGTCATAATCAAAAACCTTAAACTTAGCATCTATATAAATGTGAATCGCAACAGACCTTTTTTATATTAACAAAATACATTAGAAAATATTCGTAAAGATGTGTTGCAAGGATTGTATTCAGAAATATATGCCCTTTACTTTGTTATATACAATAAGAGTGTATAAATTGTAACATACATGTAACGGCGGCGTGTCCATCTCAGGTGGTTTAACAGGAGGACCTGGAACAATAGAATAATAAATTCCTACTATTACAAATGCCATATCATATAACACACTGCATGCTAGTGTCGCAGTAGCCCCCGCCACCTAGCTCTCTCATGGCAATTAAAGTTAGTATATTTCTTCTTATTAACAAAAAATAAAACTACCTACAGTTAGAAAGTCAAAATATAAAATGAACAGCAAAAGAATAACGAATAAAGAAAGATTGACAAACAACGATTAAAACTGTGCATACATGTTTTACGAGGTATATTAATGGTATGTAGCAATATTAAAATGTTCTACGACTGTTCTACTGGACAAGCTGTTGTAAACGGCGTCGTTTGTGCATGCAAAGCTGTGCAACGGTCGCAGTACCGTAGCGAGATCGATGGTTCGAGTGAGATGGACGGGACGAGTGGGAACCGTAAGGCCCTTGGGGACCGCGGGGCCTTTTAGACCCGTGAGCGCCGCTGGACCCGTGAGACCCTCGAGACCCGTGGGGTCCGTGAGAAGTCTGAGGCCCGACAGGCCCGTGTGGTTCGTTCGTAGAGTGATGCGCGTGTGCGGGTGGCACGGTCACGGTGATATTATCATCGGCTGATCCGTCCGACTCCTCGGCCTTGCTTCCCTTCGTCTCTTTATCGCCGCCACACCCGGACACGCGCGAATCTACCACAGACCATCGACCACAACATTCTATACTAACTTACTAACTGTAGGCAATTCACATTGTTCACTTTCACATTACATTGTTAATAATCATTAGTGTTTGTTTTGTTAGAAAACCATTCCTATGTATAGAAAAGTGTAGTAGCTATGTATTGTTTGTTAATTACCGTTATTGAGGGGCGCTGGTTGGGGCGGGCCGTTTATATTTATAGGTTGGACCGGTGCAACTGGAGGTGGTTCTGTGAATTGATTGAAAAGTTCCATTGATACATGTACATCAGAATCAATTTGACTAAAATACATAAGAGAATAGCTGTATATATAACATGTATTAGAAGTAATATTATTAGACAATCACCAATAACTGGCGGAGCAGCCGAGGGTCGGTGTGGCGCTCGTCGGCTGTAGCCGGTTTGATTACGAAATGACGATACTGAATTTCTTAAAAATCTGTAAATGAAATAACATTTCCTTTTTAAGCTTCCCACCTAAAATAGTTAGTTATAAAAGCCTGATTTATCTATAGATATTATATATTAATATATTTTATATATTATTACATAATTCATATTCCTTCACTAAATAACACTGATCAAATGTGAAAGCAAACTGTCAGTAATAGATTTCCTGATAATATTTTAAAAAAGCTTCTAATATATTTATCTATATACCTATTAGGAATCAATGTAGTAGGCGCAATTTCTTTCTCGCGACAGTCAGGACATTCATGGTCTTCAGATTCCAACAATGCTCCTCTTATGCCTAAAAGACAATTTCTTATTAAAACCTATCAAAATGTAATGACAACCACAGGTGGAAATTTAAATCACTTAATACAATTTCAGCTCGGAGAAAGTTAAAGTATATTTGATACATATTATATCTATTCTTTTAATTTAAAATTATTTATTTACTTGTATGTAAAAAATATACGAAATTGAGAAGTTACAATAATACTAACATTCATCACAAAAGGAATTTCCACAGCATGGTATCATGACGGCATCAGTAAGCAGATCTCTACAGAGACTGCAAATTAATTCATCAGGAATTGTTGGTTCTGGAGCTACGGGAGCATTAGTTGGCGTATCAGCTCCTCCAGCACTCTCTGATGCTAAATATGCCTCACTAGAAAAAGCAATATTCGGTCAAAATATCAAAACATACTGTGTTTTAACATTTAAAAACATTATAAAATACAAAACAGAATTAACATTCAAATGTACATGATCTGACTTAAGAATTTTTTTTTATGCAAAAAAGACAAACAAGAAACTTTGTAGGTAGTCTGTATGCACTTGTAGCTAATTGTAAGCTATTTTTTGTACAATAAACATTTAATTGAATATTAAATAACAACAATATTGAATAATATATCAAACATAATAGGTTATGTATTGGGTTTAATCTAAACAGTGGACTATACTGACTGATCCACTGCTGGCACAGCAAAAGTTCCACTTGGGGTCATCATGGCTCCTGGTGCCTTAGGCCCATCAACTGGCACCATAAAACTACGGGGAATACCTGTACTTCTTCTTATCTCTACTGGATCACCCTAAAAACAGAATGGGACTATTTAATTTGTATTATTATACAGAATACACAACAAAGAATAAAAGAACATATATACAATAATATCATCAGTACATTGATTTAGAAATCAAATTTCTTTAGATAATATGTATGGATTAACTAACGGAAAGAGCTGCTGGGCAGTCTTTGATCCAATGACCACGTTTCTGACACTTGTAACAAATATAATTAGATGGTACAGCTCCTCGTTGATTCTGCCCTCTGATTTTTTGATAACTGAAATTAATAATTGGTAATTCATTAGCGACATTTTAAATAATTAAAAAGAGGAGTTTTATTTGCCTATGAATAAACTCTGTGACAAGCATGATCATAAATACAAAAAAAAATGATGTTATGGTGATAATTTTAAGTAACTTACTTGCTTGGATCATAATCAAATGTGGACTGTGATATCATAGCATTAATTTTATCCTGTTCACTACCCTCCATGCGAGACAAGTCCGCCAATCCCTTATTGAGGGTAACATCTTTTAGAGGATTTGATTGACTACTGCTTGCACCTTCCCACTGCTTTTTTGGCTGCTGAGCAAGTGGTACTCTGGCCACGAGCAATGAAGTATTTTTTGGAATTAATGTGTTGTCATCCACATAGACTGAAAAAAAGATATTTTCGATTAAGAACAAATTTTATTAATCAAATATTTAATAGTAACTAAGCTAAAAAGACTAAACAAATGTGTACTAACCTTCTTTTGTCTGAGCATTAGTAATTTGAAGATCAAAATCCGAAGTTTTTCCTATTCGTTTCTGCTGTGAAATAGCCGCTTTCAAATCGCCTACAGATATATGTAAGCCATCAAAAGTAACGGTGTCATAATCCAATGCGCTTTTGAATTTGTAGTGCACAGACATTTCCGTAAAGAACCGTTTAATATTACTTTATGTAACATGTCCATAAAGTGTACGAATGTGTTCAAACTTTTATTGCCATTAATGAGTTCTTGTGATATAGGTCGAAAATTTTGAAGCACATTTACGGCTCATTAGAGTATACTTCACTTGAATACAAAATGTTTTATTTAACTACTAGCAAATAATACACAGTATTTATTTACTAGATCTCACATATAATCAATAATTTACTTATTCTAAAAAATGCTCACACGGCCATTTACAACTTTTCATAGTCACAGACTAAACAGTAAACATAAAATTAAATTAAGAGCAGAATATGTAGCTTTTACCAAGATGTTGCCACAAGTTTTATGATCCAAGTACTATTAGTTTTTATTTTTTTTTATATGTCTGTAGTTTTCGCAATAACAGATGCAGATTTTTTCCTTTCTGTATAATCGCTTATGAGAATTTTTAAACTTCAACACCCATTTGAGTATCCTATAAATCCAAATGTTAATGGAGACAATTAAATAATTAACTATTACATGCACGTTATAATTTAAAATATAATGTCTATGTGTTTATCCTTCTTTATTAACTATTTATTCCTCAATATTATTTTTGTGATTACCCAAAAATTTATGTACAATTTTCGAAGAAACAAATAAAAATTTTATAATGAGCTATTTTATGCTAATATACCTGAAAAAACAATTCAAATATTGAAAATAACACCTTAACTTGGTTTAAAGCAGGAATATCGAGAACTAATAAATGGCTTACGTTTATACACAAAATATATATAAGGTAAGCAATTACTGTTTCCATCATGTTAAATTAAGTAAAGATAATGATTTCAGTCTATATTACTGTTTAAAATATTCTTGTTATTTTTGATTTTAGTCTGATTGATTATAATGTGTATTTAATTTGTTTTTAATAAAAAAGTCGTAATCGTTTTTTTTTATAGTGGCAATTTCACACCAGGAAGTGATTAATCAAAATTATTTCCATTTTATAAAGAAGTCTGTAAATCCTTTAAAATAAGTATTTTTTTTGTTTAAAAATTCTTATAAAAATTTTTATATTATTAATACAAACATACTTTTGGTATAAGAATTTGTATTGAAAGTCATTAACTTAAAATTGTGTTTTATTACATATTTGGCAAATTGCCATGAACTTCCGGTGTAAGATAAAGACACACGCGGATCTATCGAGAAAAGAACGCGAATAATTATAAAATACCTGGAATAAGAAGACTTATTTATTAATTTTACATTGCCTCGTTTTTTAAAATGTCCAATAACGGTGCTCCGGACTCTTGGGAAGCTCAAGCCGATGTTATAGGTGAACAAGGTGCAAAAGATTCTAATGATGTGTCTACAAAATTTTCCACGTTGAATGTTAATGCCGTGGAATTCGTGCCTTCTTTCTGTATACCTTCCCAAGGTGACGACAGTACTGATTCACCGACTTCATCACAAAAATCTGAGAGTGAATCTACTAATTCCGCTGAGAGTCCTGTCTTGAACGGTAAGTCAGTATCCTGTCATTACCAATTTTCAAAGCTGTATTAAATGTTAATACAGCAACAAATCAAAATTTGTGAACATTAATAGTTAATTAAATCCTTTAAAGTTAAAAATTATATATTTTTTTAATTATAGTTCGCACGTTGATATAACTTTTTTTTGTAAATCCAGTTCTAACGGGTTATGTCAAGACACGCGGCGTGATTCCATACTTAAACAGAAATAACTTTCTCTCTGAGGAATATTAAGTCTTAAACGACGTTCTGTTTCTTTGTGGAAGTTAAAAAGTGGATTATAGTGTATTCTTTCGTGTTTTATCAATAATTATAACGTATACATCGGGTAACATATTTTTAGATAGGCCACTTGCATGTCGACAGATGTTGTAGGCATCTACATTTGGTAGCAGTGACTCAAGTAGAATCTTAGTCATTTAAAATAAAACAATTCAGGAGTCATCCACATTTGATATACATCAAGTAAACTTTTGTTAATATGACAGAAGGACACCCTAGTAAGATTTAACAGATTTATGTTTTTAGATATATCTTGTGTTAGTTAATACATAACTTCCATTGTTATATTTAAAATAATAATAAGACTTATAACAACTTCGTGTTGAATCCTATATTACTAAATATTTTTTACACTATGCTACATTAATTTTCAGAATAGTGTTAATTAGATGTAAAGAAACATCTATCGAGAATTATTTGATATATCAATTAATATGTTGTTATATTTAACAGGTTTTTTATTTGGTTCTTTTTAATTCAAGGTTGTGGAGATGGTGTCGAGAGTGGTGATGGAAGAGCAGCATCTGCATCACCGAGAGTTGAGGAGCCCCCTCCTGTCCCTCCAGCTGCCTCCACTGAGACACCTGTTCCTGTTCCATCTGACGTCTCCCCCACAGCTGATAGCTGGGAAGCTGAAGCCGACGATGCATTACTCACACCAGAAGACACCAATGAAGTCGAGGAGGAAGAACTCGAACAACAGGTGCCATCCACTGTAATTAGCATGTTTCTGTTTTTAATTTACTCTGAATCATTCATAAAACACTTTCTATTAAAAGCTTGGTTTGTTTAACTATTTGGGTGTATTTTAATATTCCGGAAGGATTATGACTTCTGGTCTCCAAATTATCTGAATGTGAGATTGTATTAAAACATGTTGTAATGCACGGTGAATGAAGGTTTTCTGAACTGTTTGTTGATTTCAAAAATAATATGAAATTTATTTTTATGTAAAACTAAATAATCATAATATTCTACTTGTTTCATAGTCATTTGATTCTTATCAAAGTAACAATCTTCAAGCTTAACTAATACATACTTAAAATACATATTAATAAAAAAAAAGGTTAGATATATGTTATACACAAACAGATATGGTATGTACAGTTTGGAAAATAATTCATATAGAATTTTATTGAAATTTATTATAGCTTTAAACAATTGTTCCATATCGTTTCCATACATATACATTGATGTAACATATAAATTGGTGCCTGTTTATTTCTTACAAATAATACAATCATGTATTCAAAGCATGTCAAATTTACATATAATTTGACTTCGTTAATGGTATAATTTTAAATAAAAAAGACATTATGCATGTTTGAAACCCTAAAAGAGTATTAATAGGAATGTCCATACCTAAGTTGAATGTTTTTTTTTTTTTATAGTAAATTTTTAGTTGTCCAGATAAATAATACAAAAAAAAAAAAAACAAAATAGCATGCCAGTAGGTGTATTGTAGTATAAAAAGGTATTTTAACATATTATTGACGTTTTTATAATATATATTTTTTAATTTTATTTTGACAATTAGATGCCAGTATCATATATTTATAAAAAAATCAAGTTAAGTCTTAATTAAAATTGTCCAGATGTATGACACATATTTTCCCTTCAATCTTGAGATCTTTAAGGTAAGTTATAAAGGATGAATAGAAAATGCTGGTTTCTTACTACATACATCTTAAAAACTTAATGGATGTTTAGAAGATATGACTAATTTAAAGCAAAATTAAGTATGTCATGCAATAATTAGTAGAAAGTAAAGATATAAGTGATTCCATTATTGAATTGAAACGAAAATGTTTACTTTATTAATAGTGGTTCATTTTAAATAATAATCTACTTGAAAAATTTTATGCCAATTTTATAGGAAGATGGTGAAATCTCAAAGAAAATTCCGAAGAAAAAACCAGTCAGGGTTGAAGATACTCGCAGCAAAAAGGAACATGTAAATGTTGTTTTCATAGGGCATGTAGGTGTGTATCTACATTTTTTATCCATGTAACTGTTTTCAAGATGTATTAAATTTTATTATTGAAATTTTTTGTTATTGCAGATGCTGGTAAATCTACAATTGGTGGTCAAATAATGTCCTTGACTGGCATGGTAGATAAAAGAACACTAGACAAATATGAAAGAGAAGCAAGGGAAAAGTCCAGGGAATCTTGGTACCTCTCTTGGGCTTTAGATACGAACCAAGAAGGTATGTTAAGCAAAATCCTTGTTTTGCCACATATAAAGTGTTGTTATGGTATATAATTGTTTTTTTTTTATTTCAGAACGTGACAAAGGTAAAACTGTGGAAGTGGGCAGGGCATACTTTGAGACTGAAAAGAAGCATTTTACAATCCTCGACGCCCCCGGGCATAAGAGTTTCGTTCCAAACATGATAGGGGGCGCCGCGCAGGCCGACCTCGCTGTACTTGTAAGTTATCATAACGATGTTTGTTAATTATGTTTGAGAAAACACATTGTGATAATATTTGTTTGAGTCCAAGTTCACTGTTATCTAAGTTTTAATAACGCTATATATTTTTAAGAAAGGCCTTGAAGTTATAAATTATACTATAAATAACTTTCTAAATTTACTTATACATATGATGTATACATATTTTGGACAATATTATTACATTTACTGTTTATAATAAAGATTGTTTTATTCTAGGTGATATCTGCTAGGAAAGGTGAATTTGAAACAGGATTTGACAGAGGGGGACAAACAAGAGAGCATGCTATGTTAGCAAAGACTGCTGGTGTTAAGCATTTAGTTGCACTTGTTAATAAAATGGATGATCCCACTGTGAACTGGGATGAGAAAAGGTAACTCATTTTAAATACAGAAATTGAAAAATGTGACATCAATACTCTTATGAATTAAAAGTAAAAATTTAAATAAAAAGCCTCATCTTAATACTATTAGTGGGTTAAAAGTATATCGTAAACATCTTCAGCAAAAACATCTTCTCTGTGAATTTAGTTAAGAGTACTGTAGAATTTATTAAATATAAATCATATAATGTTGAATTTTTTTTTTTCAGATACAATGAATGTAGAGATAAAATACTTCCCTATCTAAAAAAACTGGGATTCAATCCAGCAAAGGACTTATCCTTCTTACCAGTTTCGGGACAAACTGGTCAAGGTTTACTGGAGAGAGTATGTACAAGTCATTAATTATATAACTTCTATGTATATATTACGTATTTTATAACACAATATCTATTAAAATAATTTTATTAAGGTATCTGAAGAAATATGTACGTGGTACCGCGGTCCATCTTTTATACAATTAATTGATGAGTTGCCATCACTGAACCGCAAGATGGATGGTCCCTTCATAATGCCGGTAGTCGACAAGTACAAGGACATGGGAACGGTTCTCATGGGTAAAGTTGAAGCGGGAACTACAAGAAAGGGCAGCACTCTTTTCCTTATGCCTAATAGGGTAAATTAATTGTTTATTAGTCAGAAGTATTAATAAAATACTTTTTTATATTCATAACTACTATTTTATTTATCAAGGTTTTTTTTTTATTAATCAATTTATATAATTTTTATTTCATGTTAATGGTGTTTGTAATTCTTTATTAAAGTAATTTTATTTGTCATTTTGTAATCAATAGGCACAAGTAACAGTCGATCAGTTATGGTCTGACGACATTGAAGTAACCTCTATTGGTCCCGGTGAAAATGTTAAAGTGAAGCTCAAAGGCATCGAAGAAGAAGATGTCTCTCCCGGCTTTGTTCTTTGTGATACCGCAGAACCAATAACCACTGGAAGAGTTAGTATTATATTTTATATTTAAGTATTAAACTTACTTTCAGAGAAATTTTTAATTACATAAAATAGTCAATTTGATATTACTAATGTTTATAGTATAAATTAAAACAATGACTTTCGTTTATGTTTTTTAAAAAAAAATTGCACATCATCTGTGGTTAAAATTGGCCTACAAAAAGGGATGTTATAAATTTGATGTCGCGGTCTGCCTGTGACATCGCAGCTCTGAAATGGATCGACCGATTTCGATGCGGTCTTTATATTCGAAAGCGATAATTTTTTTTATGTTGATTAATATTGATACAATAGTGTAACATCAGCTCTTTTCCAAAATGATTTAAAATGAAGATATTGCCATACTATATTGTCTCACTCGCTAGTGTGATCGTTAAATAACATCAACGTGTAGGGTGTGATTAAAATGTAATAAAGTTCTCAGTTATGTTCTGATGAGTTCTATTTTTAATGTATCCGTTTTTTCCGAAGGTATTTGATGCTCAAGTGGTGATATTGGAACATAAATCAATCATTTGCGCTGGATATTCCGCTGTTATGCACATACATTGTGCGGCTGAAGAAGTTACTGTTAAGGTAACATTACTCACTTTCAATTATTCAATATTCAGGTCCCTTAATTTAATTGAGGAATTTATTTGTATATGTATGATTTTCTGGTTGCTAATAGTATTATTTTTTCCCGGTAGGCTCTAATCTGTTTAGTTGACAAGAAGACTGGTGAGAAGTCAAAGACGCGGCCGCGGTTCGTTAAACAGGATCAAGTGGCCATTATGAGGATAGAATGTGCGGGGATCATATGTCTAGAGCCGTTCAAGAAGTTCGCACAGATGGGAAGGTTCACATTAAGAGATGAAAGTCAGTATCGAGCCTTATATGAGTCTGTAATCCCAATACTTCCTTGTTGGCATAAAAAACTCTTATTATATTTGTTACTTATATGATGATTATACATTAAAATTCTTATAAAGTTTCATAAATTAATTAATTTTAAGGAAATGTCACTAATTATGATTTTATTTGTTTTCAGATAAAACAATTGCAATCGGCAAAGTCCTAAAAGTGGTTGAATAATTCGGCACTACGATTTGTATTTTAGTTAGGATAGGCCTTTCCAAAACCTGCATCATTTGAGAATGCATGTCAAATGTAATACTAATTTTTGGATTTATGTGAGAGCTGTTGAATGTATTGCTTCATTGTTGGTGTTTTTCGAGTTATAGAGAAGCTAGTCCTTGCAGATATTAGACACTGTTTTAAAGACACTGCCATTGAGCAAAACAACATTTTTACACCACAGCTGCGGTAACTACGACGATGTTCTTTGCTATATTATTTTAAATTATTCACACCACTTGTCGCTAGCAACGTTGAATACTGTTTGAAAAGATATTATTTGATATTTTACAGCATCCTGGGTAGTGCCTGGAGTTATTTTTAATATATAGAGCCCACATTGTGTTTTTGTATTGTAAAATTCGGCTTAAACCTAACACCACGAACGGTTTTGTTATCGGTTGCAATTGATATGTAATCTTTGTAATAAATAGTTATGTTTTGAATAACGGAGACATGCTGTTTAATATTACTTATTTAATTTTATTTTAAAATATAAATTTTATATAAATTATATGTTTACTATTAAAGGACTGATTTTTAAGTTAAATGATGGCCCTAAACAGAAATTAGCGTTGCTGCTCATGAAGTCGATGGCAAGGAACTTTATTTGAAATGTTGTACGATAGGTTCTGGCCCTGGCCAGTCACACCGGTCTTCGTGCTTTTATTACAAATTGGTTCTATACTTTACGATAGTAAATCACTTATATTAAAGATATTTTTATACAGTATCATATAGCAATAAAGCAAATGTTGAAGAATTGTTAAATGAAATGGTTTTTGGGTAGGAGATCCGAGCCATGATTGAAAATGGATTTTAAAAGTTAGCTCTGGACCAATGTATATTTTCAACAACATGAATCAGGTGAAATGGGAAATATAGTATTTGTACGCATTTAAAGATCGTTTCTTTCAAATCTGGATAACACGAGCATCATTAATGTTTAGAGCAAAGAGGAAAATAAAAAAAAAAATCAAAAAACAAGAGTGTGAATGTATGAAGATTTGAAGCTCTCATGTAGTCAATATCAGGATGATCACTAACACAAGCAACGACCGTTTGTATTTATATTTTGGGCTGAAAAGATATAAAGCCAAGCCCAATAGGCGTTGGAACTGTGATCATCCTGGTAATACTAGTAATTCTTATATTTTCATTATGAATTTTAAGTAAAAATTATTATTATTATACTGGTCCCTATATTAAAGCAAGGTTATTTTTATTACAATTATTTGCTATTCTTATAATATTGATATGAATGTTTATTTCAGCCATTTCTAATGAGAAACTTATTTTCTTAGATCAAAACTCGACAGATGTGTATGATTTTATTGTTAGTTATGTTACTTGCAATATTTTTATTTAATTATGATAATAGATAATAAATTATTGTTCTGAATAACGATCAATACTCAGGCAACACTACATAACTAGTTTTTATTATTGAGACGAGGTTGTAACAAGTCTCATGATTCCAACCCGATTTCAATTTAATTTGAATCATATTAAGTATTTATTTCGGTTTCACTATTGCAAGATCATTTTTTTTTATTTAAATTTTTTAATTTCTTTTACTATCCTACGTACTTACATAAACGAATTATAACTTTCATCATACGAAAATGACATCGATATATTGTGCGGTATTGTGGCGGGGCGTAAAAAAGCTTATGTATTATAATAACGCTCGAGGTAAATATATAATGTTAACAATATTTTGTGTATATCGTGGACGGAGCGAGACGCACGTTGTCCCCAAGTCCGAACACGGTCTGTCTTAGAACGAGTGTACCGCCAATCTAAACACGTTAAATTAAAAAATAATAATTTTCGTATGTAACTCGACGACGAAGTAAAAAGTAAATGATACAGTGTTTGGGTTGACGAAACTCGTACTAAGGTATTGTCTTAGGAAGAAGTTCCTTTCCGTATCCGCTAGGGGGCGGCGTCCGTCTCTCACCTCGGACGACAGTACAGCTGTCTGCAACTGCAACTATATTAAATATTTTGTTTAAAATAAAATAAAATTTTATCATAACTGCGGATTTTTTGTTCTTTTAATAAATAAATATGTTCATTTATATAAGTAATTAAATCTTCAAGAAATGTATTTAACATATATTCTGATACACTCGCTCCTTCTGATTTGATATAATCAAATAAATAATTTCTCCTAATTGGATTGTCATAAGTCCATGTAATCTAATTTCCGCTTGTCATTAAAAGTTATAAAAATATAACACATTTATTACCATACATGTGCGATTAAAATATGTTCAATGCAAATGATAGTTTTAGTAAAAAATAAGTTTATTTGATAAATTCTATTATGCCTAAAGCATGGTTAAGTAAGTATTAATTAAGTTAGTTTATTAAAGAAGACTAAGACATCACAATTTCGGGACTTGTTGCTTCAATGATTTAGCTATACACAATATAATCAAGTCTAGAGTTAAAACTATTTATTTACAAATTTTGGCTAATTCCATTTCTGGAATGTCAATTATTATACTAAAGCTTAAATAGGTATATAGTTCCACAAATACTCATACAATTATAAAATGTAATAGTATTTACAGTTCATTACTTGCAAACATCTCAAATTAGCCATAGTAGATATTCCATGTGTAGCGACATCCAACAAAGAATTTCTTATCCACATTAGATGACTAAACAGTTATCAGATCAGTCTCAATTTGTTTAAGTACCTATAGTAGCTACTATTTGGCAAATAGAAATTCAATCCTGAATCTTTATGTCGTTTTTTGTTACATTTTGATTCATTTGATCATTTTCATATTCTACAAAATCATCAAATAAGCTAGGCCAAGCTTCCGTGTCATCGTAACTGCTGAGATCGTCACCAACAAACTCACAGAAATTAAGAAACATGTACCAGGTATCCTTGGGTATTCCTCTGATGTGAGGATTTTTTTCCAAGTAACTTAACCATCTGTCCAATATTGGAGGTTCATTGCCAGTGAAGACTAGACGCCACAACAATATAGCTATATCGGCAGGCAGTATTCTTTGCCCTGTACTCACATCTAAACCAAATTTAAAAGTGAATCTATATAAATCTTTAAATTGCTCAGAATCAGTACTCAGTTCACTTGTAATGTCATTAAGTTTTTGCTGTATTCCTTTAATGGAATCTGTCTTCATGCTTTTCAAACCCTGAACAAATTCCTGTTTAGTAAATCTACACATTTGACTAGCATTCAATTTCCATGCGAGTACCAAAACTTTGAAGTCATCAGGATTCAATTGCAGATCGATGCATAGATTCTCAATACCTTCAGCAAAAATAGTATCCTCTTGGCTATCTTTGTATTGATCAAATAAATAATTAAGTTTTGATTCTGAGACACGAGATTCACTCGAGCCCAAAGATGACATGCTATGAGGAATTGAAGGCAATTTGTGGTAAAAAGGCTTAGGTGTCTTCTCATTACTAACATGTACTTTAGGCGCTGGGAGTCCATCGCCGGATGAGTGTTCATTAATAGAATTCAGTGCATTCGCATTGGATATGTGAGAACTGTTTGTATAGCAGTTAATACTGATTTCATTGTTATGCAAAAGTGGCTCCTCTTGTGGATAATCTGATATCATTACAGTGGGAACTTGATTAGAAGAAACAATCTCTGTCATCTCTGAAAATAAACAACAAAAAAATAATAAAACACAACACTTGAAAACTAGAACATTATGGCAGAGAGCAATTAATGAAATTAATACAAATAACAGAGAATGTTTACAAGCATCGCCAGATAAATTTACGAAGTTTACTCACCATCTTTATTTCTTTGAGTAGATGTAACCACATCAGCATTAGATTGGTTTCCTAAGCAGCTAAGACAATGGCCCATTTGATAAATTATGATAGAAAACCTTCCAAAACATAAAACTTTTGTACAATATACTATCAACCTTATTTAATATTTTACGAGGTGTCCTATGCAACATAATGATCACAAATAGGTTTCTTATGCAATTGTAATTTTCTCTTGGAAACCTAAAAAGTACAAAAAAATATTATTAGTGACAATTTAATTAGAATGTTAATCACTTTCCTCGAGTAATAATTATTATTTCTAAACATTTGCTCACCATCCTCTTCTTACTCCAGATAGCAGAGGTCAGGTAAAGATCTTAAAATACAGAAGAGGAAAATCCTTTTTAAACATAGTCGAATTTACCTGACAATTAAAAGAATAAATGTGTAATCTAACATTCAATTGTAAAAAATTTAAACCCTCTAATTTTAAGTGCTATGTGTATTATTTTCCCAATACTTACATTACAAGAATAGAATCAAAAACCAAAACAGATAATGCAGTTCACAAGTTCAGTAATAAGTTACTGTCAATATGATAAAAAAATACGTTTATAAATAAAATTATTAATAAAGCTGCTTATGATATTGTTAATAAAAATACCGATTATTGAATTATAAAAGAATTCATTTAATTATTTTAAAAATGAATAAATTTTCTTTTCAGGAATGATTATATAACGTTTAAAACTTTAAAGTAACATTCTTAACGTCTTGAAAAAAAATCTATTTTTATTAATTTGTATCATGTGAGGTTAATAATAACAATATTAGATGCACATTATTAATAAAAATTTTCTATTTATATTGCATATACCCGATACAACAACCTGGATTTCAGTGCTTCAACGGATTTAATTAGAACGAAACTGTTTGTCATTGGTTAATGTCAAAATTTAAAAAGAAGCGTTATGAGTTGGTATCATCTACCAAACTGTTGCTGTTATTGTGAAAACTGGAGAATTTATATTTTATACCTAACATTGAGAAATTAAATTAGGACTGTTAGTAATGTAAAATGACGATAATGGAAGAAAATTGGAACTATAAAATCGATTTGAATGAAATTGAAGCAAGTTTGTATGGTAATTTTGAATTGGAAGTTAATAATTTATGTAAAGATGTTCTTCTGGTTCTCGAAGAAGGTTTTATTAGTAAGTCTATCGACTACCAAACAAATTTGGCTCAAACCTATGACGAAGAATTAAAGAATCTCGTGGAAAGCAATAAATCGTTAAAGCAAAAAATTGACATTAAGATCAAAACTCTAACACAACAACAGACGCAGTATGAAACATTTAAAAAAGGTAAGAATTATTTTTCTTTTTTTTAACTTTAATCTCTTTATTCATAATTTTGGCATTAAATATCAATATTTTACTAAATTCATCTTTTAGAATTCCTTGCTATCTGTAAATCCAATATAAAACATATCTTTTATCTTTTAGATCAAAAGCTCCTAACACAGGAAATAAAGGAGACTCACGAAGCATTTTTAATGGCCAAAAAATGCTATAAGAAGATTTTGAAAATGTATTTTTCTATAGAAAGTCGTAAAAATGACAACCAAGTTATTTTTGTACAGTTCTTCACAGAATCTAAGAAGGATAATGAAAATTATTCGGTTAGATTAATAAGAAACATTAAAAACGGGAAATATGAATGTAAGTATATAATGCTTTAGAAATATTAGTAATGATTTCATAATTTTATAAATAAAATAATATTTTTTTCAGTGCTAAGTGTAAATCCCAAATTGAAATGTCTTAAAGAACTTCAGAAAGAAATGTGTGATACTAACAATGTACCTGGTGTTTTGTGTGCTTTAAGACAAGCTTTCCTGGCATTGAAGGATAAAAAAAGCACTAAAACGATTAAAACACAACTGGAATAATTAAAATAAACATTTAATAAGAACAAAATACAGCAATTGTTGCAAATAATACAATAAAATACTATTTGTTGAGGTAAAATTTGTTACATACAGTTCTTAGTTTGTAAATATATTTTTCTTTTTACGAATAACGAAAATATATAATCAACATCTTCAGTGAATAAACTTATTGAAACACTATTAGAATGGCGTGTGCTTAGTTATGGAAGCATTATATATCTTTAAATAACAGACAGGTTTAACAACAATATCTATAAGGTTACAACTAATTAGTAATTTGTGCGGAAAACTATGTAATATAATCTAAAAAAAAATAAAACCAACAAAATACTATAAAGTTACACATTTGTACATAGGTTTGCAAGCTTTAAACACAACCATCAATTTTCAATCCTGATAGCCCTCGTTCGGCATCATATGTTAGCGGCACAGATTTCATTATATGAAATTTTTTTTCATTTAATAAATAAATAAATTTAATTATTCTATTTCATTATAAATGTACATGTGGAATGTTATTCTCATGTTTATTCGTAACATAAATGGAAACCTTATGAATTTTTTTAAACTTCATATCAGATTTCATGCTTAAATCTATGGTAGCAGACGGATGACAATGTATTTAACCAATAATATATAAGACATTATGCAATAAACTAATTACAATTTGTATGAGAGCGAGTTTCACTTATAAAAATAACATCGTAATAATTTTATATGGTTATAATAATTTCCTTATACAATATTGAGTCGGAAGTGTTCTTATTTATTTAAAATAATTTTGTTATAAACGAAATTTAACAAATGAATAGCAAAAAATTATTAAAATTAAAATACTTATTATTAAATTTAAAAATAAACTATCATCAAATTATTTATAATAAAGTGCTAATGTTATTAAATAGATTATACACCAATGTTGGAATAGTCAATGTTCCTTTGCCTTTGCCTTTGTAAGGCATCTTGTGTTTTTTTTTTCCACTCTAAAAATAAACTAAACTGGCATTTAATTAATTAAATTTAGTGAATTAATATAAGTGTACTAAAACTTTATATAATAAATACTTTGTGATGGGAATTATTGAGGCTAAAATTTTGAAAAATATTCCATAACATCAGAATAAGCTTATATGTATGCGGTTATTAATAAAAGTATCTTAATTGAAAAAAAAAATCAACAACAAGTAACATTATGAGAAACTCACATAACATAGTAAAAATCAACTCGATAAAAGTCATGCAAAAATAGATGCTTTACATAATACTTGTATATGGCATATGTCGGTATATAAATGCATATTAATATTCATTTATCCTAAAACATGGATAACTATTGCATCGTCTATTTTTAAATGTAAATATATATATTTTTTTATTTTCATCATATCATTCAACGTACCCGCAGTAAACTTTATCTTTATATTAGCGCACCTTCATCTTACCGTTGGCCTCCACTATGGTTTCCTGAACCGGAATTTCTTTTAATTTGGAAGACGTATTAGGACAATTGGAGATCTGAGACGTGTGGTATTTATTGTTATTGGGCAAAAACAGCGCACCCAGAGCAATAAAATGCAATGAATAGTAGAATTTTCTGAAACAATGTTAAATAAATATACACATAAATTTAAGTATATCTTAGTCTACTGATATTATTATTAAATATTTCCTAAAAACATTCTTAACTTTAGAATTATAAGAGGTTTTATATACGAATTTCTTGTAATTTTTTTTTATTTAGGAATATGAAGGAACTGTATCGTATGTCCCTCGGACATTTCACGGAGATATTTGGAAATTGTGTATTCGTTGTTTTCTTATAAGAAAAAAGCATTAAAGCTTACCCATAAAAAGCAAGTGTCGGTGAAAGATTTAGTAGAATAAATGGCACTGTAGCGTACGTCATGGCGACGCGAGTCGTTATGAAGGTTAGAGCGTCGTACAACATCTTCTTAGGTTTACTGTCCACAAACATGGGACGAGCGAAAGATCGCACCTAGAAAAATACACAGACTGCATAGAACAAATTTTTCAATCATATTTTTACTGGCTTGATAGAATAAAAAGAAAATGCCGTACAGAAGTGAAAATAATAACAGAGGAATTGGTTTATATAATAAAGTAATTATAAAAAGACCTATTTCGTTCTTAACTGGATACTTTTACTGTAATGCAAAACATAGGACTTGTTGCAAGTCATTGCAGGGTGTGTCAAAAAATACAACAAGCAAACCTTCTTGGCAGCGACTGTGAAGAGACCACCCGCGAAGAAAGTGAAGTAGTAACCGGGATGGAAGCCGTGCCAGATCGCAGACAGAGCGTACACTCGCGTCGTCCGCCAACCACCTCGGCTGTATGCGACCAGCCGCAGCCAGGCGTTCGTGTTCTTGTTCCAGCTTGATACAGCCGCGCGGAAGTTCTGAGCCAGCTGGTGTAGAAGTATTACATTTTGAAAATAGAACACGAGAAGGCACTAAAAGGAGCATGTGTAGTCATAAATAGGCCGCATAGTCTAAGATCTTAGCCTATCCAAAAGAACGTATTGAGAAAAAAAAATTATATATTATTACAAGCTGTCACTCACGTGTTCGTCAGAGTCAACAGGTTTTTTAGAATTTTACATAATACTGAAGGAAATGCAAAGTTTTTTGGGATTCAAATACATTGAATGCTTTAATAACGTCGAAGTAAATAAAAAAGATTTTCAGTTACGGCCTATTATATTATTATTTTAAATAATTTAAGAGCTTTTAGGATTTTTTAAAAATAATTAAAGGGATCTGTCGTTAAGCCCCTTACAAGCCTTAGAACCGTCCGTTTTTATTTAAAAAAAAATGATTAATGAATATAATAAAAAAGAACAATATTCTTACCTCAAATCCCAGTACATCTATATTGGACATCTTATCCCATTTTGGGCTCCCATTCGTGTCATATCCATTGAAACCCATCCCCGAGTTGTTACATATTGCCTCAGACAGCAGCCACGCGTGATAGTACTTACAACGGACAACCAGCGTAGATAGATACGCGTACCACAGTAAATATAAAGCAGACCAAGACCGAGACACTTCTGAATGTGGATTGGTTAATTCTGTATGGAAATATATAAAATATTTACTATATATATGTATTATCTTTTTTTTGATACTTTTACAAGTTGATCCACTTAAAAACATGTCAGCCTCCGTAAATTTGATATGAAAGATACATCAATTATTGTAAATTATCAAGTAAATTTATTATTGATTTTCTTAGTAATAACTTTATATCGATATATAAAATATTGATTTGACACAGTATACATACACACTTTTCGTCTTCTAAAGTCTAAACCAATGAAAATCATTAACGATGATGAATGAAAATTCAACTTTTAATATTTATATATCGATGACTCTTAACCGCTCAATATTTAAATAAGGTCAGTCCTTATAGCAAGTGTTTTAATTAGCATATATAACAACACATTAAACGCACGACAGCGATCATATAATTAACGTTTAATAAGACGAGCAGTGTCTTTGGATTTAAGTGTTGCGACCTTCGCTTCATTATTTAATTTCAAGTTTCAAAAGTGTCTGGTTAATAATTATAAAGATAAGCTTTACATATTTTCTTGTTTCAATATTGGCGTACGATACTATGTATTAATATCAATAATAATACTATTAATTTCATTGTTATATATATTTTTTATTCTTTCATTGTAGCTCCAAGCGGATTCTTTGTATTAGATAAATTGAGAGCGATCATAGCTCTTAGGAGAGGACTTGGAAGCTTTAGGTTAATCTAGGAAGAATATCGTTTAACATTGAATCCCTAACATTATTTAAAACCAACATACGTACACCCACACACACGCACACAAATATATATATAAAGTGAAGTTTAAAATTGTATACATACAATGATGATTCATAAAATATTTCATTATAAATACCACAACGCCAATGAAAGTTCTTCTATATTTTAAGAAAACAAACCCTTCTTCATCCAGACACCGTGGTGTTTTGTATATGAACATGTATATAACAGACATGTGGTGTGTTAATACTTAAAATTTGTTAACGCTACCTAACCTGTTATTCTAGTTGTACAATTGTTTTTGAATCTAAGTCTGTTCTATTTATAGCCACTGAATGTTCGAAGACGACGCCATAGTACATAGTTACTATATGTATATTGATAATCATCATTCGATACTTGTGAATGATCCAAGCTCGGCCGTTTTGGTTTAAGACACGTTTTATTAGTAGGTACGTGATCCGAATATGGTTATTTAATATCACCCTATATTCTAATTATTATCAGGGTTGCCAATTAAAAAAAATAAAATTCTTATGGTAAAGCTAATAGTGTTATATTTACAGTAGAACCTTGTTAAGTCGAACTTCGACAAGTCCAAAGCCTCCAAATCTCGAAAAAATGTTTTGTTCCCTTCCCTTAAAACACCAAAATCTCTATCACTTGAAATCTCAACCCTGTATTAGTCGAAATAATAGTGAGTCCCTCTAATCCATTTTGGTACATATTTTCCCTCCATAACTCTAAAAATTTAATATTACCTCTGTATCTCGAACATAGCATGTTTTATTTTACAACTCGATAATTTGAGACTCATTACCCCTATAGTTTGAATAGCAATAAGTTACCGACTTTAAGTCTTTAACTCTAACTCAAAATTTATAACTCTAACTCATAATTTATTTAATAAAAATCCGTCTAAGTCGAAAGTCTCCTATAAGTCGAAAACTTTATAAATAGAATTTTTTGACGTCTCCCTTAATATTCGACTTATAGTGGTACTACTGTATACGTATATACATTCAAGCATAAGTGGAAAAATACAGTTATTTATAAATGACTAATGCGTCTTTTTTCAGACTATTAGTTTAATGTAAAAGAAGTTTTTTTTATTAGCATTATAAACTATTATTGTTGATTTATATCTGTCTAGAGTACTGAATGACTGTTTATGTGATATAAATTTACAGACTCCTTAATTAATACTAAGCATTGTAGAATGAAGTCACATGGCCCCTACCGAGGTTCTCATTTTTTCACGTGAATGTTACCATGTGAGATATGAGAGAGGGAATAGAAACTAGATACAAACGTTTGGTAGGAGTGTTGATAAAAAATTATCTTAAACGTTATATAAAAATATTGTGAAAACTTTACTGATTATCTTAGTCCTTTAAATATTTTCTTTGATATCAGCTGACAATAGACATATTTTCATTTTTTGCCAGTCATTTTGAACTAAGTGCCAACGCCCGGCGTCTGATGACGTAAGACTTTTAAAGCGCCTAATTAAATATTAACGAATAAATTTCATATTTTCTCATAAATATAAAAAATAAGGTCGTCTACTTTAAATGCTATAGCAGATAATATATTTTTATTTAATCATATTTTCAATTGTAAAACAAAAACTAAAAATTGGATACGTGCTTCACTTATAATAAGTTTATAAAAAATATTAAATTTTTTGTATAGTATATCTTAATAGTATTCGGTTCCAGCTTAATTAAAATTTTATATAACTGATGTACAACATCCTATCGAATAGTCAAAGGAATAAAAATAATCAATCCATTAGTAAACACTTTCATGTACACATAGAATGTCCATTCGTGTAATATATTTGGCATACGGTAATTTAAATAAAAGTAATATTTTTGTAAAGTAACCTAAACGTTGGGATTATGTAGTTTTCAAAAAATAATAAAATACGCGTAGCAATCCCAAAATATTAGTTTCATTTAAATTAACAGGTACTCGCAAAAGTCTTATTTCTCATAATACAACAATTTTTCATATCTAAAACTTGAATATGATTGTATTTATATAGACTTATGAATATGGAACTTCAACGATCGTATTGTAACGAATAACGATGCAGAATTTGTGGTCAATATACTGAACTAATTTATAAACAATTGCAATCGAACGACCGTTTGAATCGCTCTATTGAGCAAATATTTAAAACTAAGCATAAAAAAACTATTGAAAGTAATTGCGATCGGTAGCAAACGTAATTTAATAGTACTTAATATTCTACGACTTATTTAGTCAATTATGTCATAGATGTCATAGTGAGTACTACTATTGAGTCATACCGGGCTTCGATCTAATTAGAATTTAGAACTGTCAAATAATATTTTACCTTCAAGCACTGCAAGAGGATACTTCTTAGCCAGAGACAAATATAGAACAGCTGCTGCCACAGAGCCTGCTACTTTATAAAGTACTGCCAATCTAGGAGAGGGTTCTCTTTCTGTCATATGACTTTTTCCCTCCTAAAATCGAAACACGTCAAAAATTTCAATAGCTCACATAATATAAAACATAAAATTTATAAGTATTAAGTAATATAAAAATATATATACTAACTCCATTAACATGATCGCCTTCAATGAAACTTATATAATCTGAATAAAACACGACCGGACCGCACATCAACGTCTGGAACGCCAATGTATATGCGAAATATTCGAGTGGAGAGGGCATTTTATCCGTTTTGAAGTCCTTACCCCATGAATTACTTGTAGAGTTAGCGTTTATCTCCTTTGTAGTTAATTTATCTTGCAACGAATATGCTAAGGATGTAACCCTCTGAGTGATAACCATCAGAGGACCTATGATTTAACAAAAAATATACGTGACAAACTCGTCTGCTAATGATTTAGTTTTAAGTACATAGTTATTTTTCATTCAATATAAGAATTATGATAAATTTACAAACCCGTTATATCTAATGAATAATCAGCTGTGTGATAAATCTGTCGATGCAAATGTATACAAGACAAATATATCATAGAAGCGGCCAGAATAGCACTGGAAACAATTAAAGATTTTTGATTTATTGTAAACAACTTAAGATACTACATTGATGGCCTTGTTAACTCACTTTCCCATTAAATTAGGTGATAACATCCTCAGTAGAATATATCCTATCATAGGTAGCACCGATAAATGGACCGCTTGTCTGGAATTACATTATAATTGTTATTCTAATAAATTTTTATGACCCTTATCTTATTAATAATAATTTATACATAAATCTTTATTGAACAAAAATATTTTTTTATACTTGAGCATAACCAAAGCGTGATAACCTAATTAACATTAAATCATTTATTTTATTTAATGTATCACACTGCTTTGTACCTAGCATTACTGACAATAATGTTTAATATATGTATTTTCATAGAAAACTTACTTTCCAAAGCAGAAATATCCCATTAGCAACCCTATAACTAGGCATAATGAATGTCGAAATTCTGGCGAAGCTAGTTTTAATGGTTTCCGAAAAAGTCTTGCCACGCATAATGCAGCAAATTGTGCGATCAAAAAATTAACCTAATGAGAAAAATAAAGGTGAAATTGTGCTTTTGAAATATAACCAAGCTTATGTGTTTCAGATATACTTTGTTCGAAAGAAATTTAATTAAAGGGTAAATTTAATAAGGTTATATTTAAAATTACAAGATAGTATATGAAGAAAGACATTTAAGCATAAATATATTTTATTTATCAATAAATATTGTATTTGATTTTCATAAAAATCATTCAATTTAATATTTGTTAGTGATTTGAAAGGACCAATTTAAAAAAAAAAATATTGGCTAGGTAAATTTAACATACATATTCTATTATTCTGGATAAATCATGAAACTGAGTATGAGGTAATGTTTGAGTCATTTCAAAAACACAAAACAATTAAATTAACAAACCATAAATAATTTTATTAGAAATCAAGGTCAGCTCAACCTTGGTTGTGATCATTAATTTTTTTTATTTAATTTAATAAAACATATGGAAATGATACGAAAGAGGTCATTATATATACTTAAAATATTTAACATTGTTTTGATCATATTATTTATGCTACATATGGTAATTGGTCATTTTTTTTTTGTTTACCATTTCATTAAATACTTTTGGAACAAAGTATAAAAAGTATCATGCCAAAAGAAATGAATATTTTATAAGCAAATTATAAGCTAAACACACTTGGTATCTAAAATCTTACTATTGTGAAAAAATTATATATGTATAAATAAATGATTATATATGAGTACTAATATAATATTGCAAAGAATACTCTCAATATATTTCATACTGGAGTTATGGAAACTAATGTGAAAGATATACTTAAATCTATGAAATTAATTTCTAAGCAATGACTTTTCAATAACTTATCAGCTACATAGTATCAAGTTAAGGATAATATCAATAAGATGATATTTTAAAACAATGACTGTTGCTGATAACAGCTAGGGAAGATATATAAATTATGACTAATAGTTCATAGCAGTTGGTGTAATTTTAAGTATGTGTTGGCTATTTGTTATTGAAAGATTTATGCAAGTTGCCAGAAGTGTCTTATTAATTAGAGTTAAAGCACAATTTATTTACACAATTAAAAAGTCTTACCAAGTCGATGGGTAGCCCGAGTCGGTTTGATAAAAACAAAAATAATTTGCTGCCGTCATAATAATCATAATATTCTGTAGACATTATTTTTGTTTATTTAAATCTTGAAATATAACATTAATGTAAATAGCGAAGTATATTTATAATATAAAGTTTTTCAATAAGTTTTTTTATTACTACTACCAAAATTGGTTTTTTATTTTAAATAAAAACCTAAATGGAACAAATAATAAAACCGAATTTTTCGACAAACAGTACGTGTTCGTATCAGAATTGAATAATATTAGCAATGCTTCATTTATTAACAACTTCGTCAATTGAACACAATACACAATAACAGCCGATCTCAATTTACAATCATAGCAATGTACTCTGTGAACATAGTCAAACTATCTACACAAATACAAAATACACAACATTAAATGTAAAAATGTCGAGTGGTTTAGCATTCAACTGTCAAGTGTCATGAAGCATAAATGTCAAAATTTTGTGACGTCAACAATTTCGTTGTTTTAATTTTGTTCTAGTACATATTATATTGTTCATGTTTTAGCTTGGATGGAATTTTATTAAATAGAACACTAAATATATATATATTTATATTGGAGAAGTTCGCTTAAATTAACTTAAGTTAACATTTAAAGTATTTATGTAACTTTTGGAAATATTGTTTTTTGTTTCTAAGTGATTTTATTGATAGAGTAGACAATATATCTATATATTTGGTTGACACTTGACAGTTGACACTTCAAAGTTCAAACTTTGCAGTGACTTTGTTGAATTTAAATTTATCAAACTTATTGTAATATTATAATATAATAATATTATAACTTGCTCGTTTTCAGTTATTCTGTCATCTATATTTATTTATTTACTGATTATTGGTAAATACTGTATTGTTATATTTCTTTTTCCTTTAAACTTGAAAATTTCTCTAATAGTTACCGATTGTGTATAATGATATATGTAGACCACAACTTTGTTTATTTTTATTTAGGACCATTCATTGCAAAAAACCAAGAATGTCTATTGGAAGTGTATATGAAACAGCATATAGAGGTGATTTTAATCAAGTAAAGGTTAAAATTGATGCTGACTCGTCTTTAATATCGACACCAGATGAAGTTAGTACATATTTAAATATATGAAACTTAATTATTGCTCCGTAACAAATATAATGAATGACATTGTTATAGAATAAACGTCTTCTCATACACTGGGCAGCTCTTGGTGGTAATGAGAACCTAGTAGACTATTTGCTTGATTTAGGAAGTGTGGTTGATGCTCTTGATGATACAAATAGTACTCCTTTAATATTAGCTGCGTCAGCAGGCAGGTTGGAAGTGGTAAGACTTTTAATAGGTAAAGGTGCAAATGTCAATCACAAAACAAGTCGGGGTCAAACTTCCTTGCATTATGCTTGTTCCAAAGGACATAGAGAGGTAAGAAAGACCAAAAAATCGATGAAATATAAGTTCATACATACCAAATAGCATTTTTATTACAAATTCTCCTTGTTTGACAATAATTTCTAGGTAGTGAAATTATTAATAGAAGCAGATGCTATAGTGTCAGAGGCAGATGTGTTAGGTGCTACACCTCTTCACAGAGCAGCCGCCCAAGGAAGAATGGAAATAGTTGAAATGCTAACAAAATGTCCACATTTCAAAGTTGATGCATGTGATTCTACTGGAAATACTGCATTGTTAGTAAACATAACAGCAGCTAATATTTAGAATTCTTTAAATTAAAGCTATATGGTTGTTATATAACAATATTAATTATATATATATGTATACATATATATATCTATATAGCTTATTTCAGCTACAGTGATCACACTGAAAAGCAACCGAAATGTCAGGAGTATGTCGTTTTTAAAAATAATGAAATATGCATAGGAAATCCAAAAAAAATATTAGTTTTATTAAAATGAATATTCACAAAAGTCGTAGTTCTCATCAGCTTTAGAAGAAAAGCAGTGAATTTATTATTTAACAGAATTTCATATATAATATCCAATAAATCTGTGTTATTTAATGAATGTTTTAAGCTAACAAAATATATAAAAAAACATAAACAATATTCTTTAATAATATAGAAAGAACTATTTAAGGTAATAATAATCAATTATTTTGTTCTAGACATTTGTCATGTGAGGAGGATAGAGAGGCAGTGGCTTGTTTATTAGTGAAGGCTGGTGCCAGTCTTGAAATACAGAATAAGGAAAAGAAAACGCCTTTGGATCTCTGTTCTAATAAATTAAGGCAATTATTGATTAACTTGAGCTCATAAACTTCAATAATAAATCTTTTGCTACAAGGCATGTTTTTTATTCATTTTAATTATTCCAAAGAAAAGAGGATGTAAAATATAGGTCTTCTCTAACATTTTTGTAGAACTCAACTTATTAAAGAAGCGTTATAAATATCTGTTATTATTGAATAAACTATGAATTTTAAATTACACTTACATGAGAATTATGTTGCTGAGGTAAGTGTTGAAGAAACTTGTCCTTTCAAAAAAGATAAAAAACTCAAGAAAGTACACTATGATTTTTTTTTATATTTATTCTTTTATTATACATATTGCTTTAACGTAAATATTCAAACAAAATGTATTCCAGAAATATTTAAATAAAATTTTGTATGCCATAAAAATACTTGTGGACTATATGTTCATATAGTCTAAAAGTGTTATGTGAGAGTTGCTATAAGCTACTGGCCACACAAATTAAAATCCTTTGTGTAACTTTAAAATATCTTTTTATTAAAAAAACAGCAACAGCCACAAACAGCACGTCTTTTTCTCTGTCAGGATTTTACGGTCTTAAAAATTTCCCAGTCTCTAAAAGTATTATTGTTTAAGATTAAATGAGTCAAAATGTTAGACTGACCTGGACTAGATTGTTCAGGTCAGAATTCATTAAGATGTGATCTTTCCCTTCGCCTACTGAACTTTTGAAAAAAGTTTAGATTAATTCTCCCGTTCCACCTGTTGGAGAAAACTGTCATTACGTTGATCGTGACCTTAGCAGATTCCAAAACTCTTAAATTGCCGTATGCTGGGGGATACTGCCATCTTTGTAATAAATGTGCTTAAAAAAAGACCGTATCCAACCATCACCAATATCACTAAACAGTTTATTACGGCTATAGGCGAATCCAAGCTGTAAAGCTCCAATCGGCGAGAACGTTTAGAGGGAGAAAGACCAAGCAACTATAAAATATGATTTTTATAAAAAGTTACTGACCCGCCCAAATTGGCCAATAACTATTTTAAAAAAATAGTTATTGGCCAATTTGGGCGGGTCAGTATAAATATTTTATAAAGACTCAGGTATCATGAAGTACAAAACTTAGATATTTTACTCTCGGTTTATCAGCGGTGATACTCAGTATAATGAAGAATTACACGTAAAACAAACTTGTCTGTTTCATTAAGCAGTACAATTAAGCAATACGCACAGAAAATCTCCAAACATTAATTTTGCATCTAGACGAGCTTTTACCCTTCGTAGGTTAAGAAACTCTTTGCCTCATCACAATTTAAGTTTATCTAAAATATAAGATAGAAGTTAAAAGTAATTAAGTCTGTGTCGACCAAAAAGCACGTCTAATAACAACTTATTAACTTAAATTTACAACCTTTTCCCCTCTTAAGAAATCTTTAACTCGGGTCAATTACAACGAATATTTACGATCTATGACAGACAGTAATAATTGGGTTATTAATTGAACCCAAATATTATGTATTGCGTATTTCGTTTTTGTTTAACGTCTTAAAATGTTTCTAATTTCTGAACTATAATAAATTTAAAATTATTGTGTATCTGGTAACACCTCAAACCATTTAAGGAAAATCAATCAAATTCAAAATTGAATTGTTTATTTGTAGTGTGTAAATAATATAAATTTTTACCACCCAATTATGGATTGATAATTATAATTTAAAAATTATGCCACTAGTTTGTTTGTTAAAACGCTACTATTAAAGAACAGGAAAGTGTAAATTGATTAAAGAATTTACGTCACAATGTTAATATTATTGACTAAAACTGAAATAATGGAAACAATGGCTATTATAAACCACTTAAATTTTAATTATTATTTTGTTATTGGAGGATTTTTTATTAGTTACCTCGTTTACCGCATGTTTAATTCCTTTTTGGGGGATAATAATTTCATACAAATAAAATATAAGTTACGAGGACATACATGGAGAAGTATCGATTGTAATAAATCAATACCATATAATATTTATGTAAGCTTGTATATATTTTGTAAAATACATATTATTATATTTTTTCAGTTGCAAATAAAGTTTACAGTTTCTTAACGTTTATAAATACATAATTAACATATTTACGTAATAGACTATATGAGTGTATTTAATAAAATTTCAGTGTACAGTATGTGGGAAACTAATGTTATCCCTTGTGGGCCTTTTCTGTGAATGCTGCGGCATAAGTGCATGTAAAAAATGTCATCGTATAATTGATAAAAAGCAAAGATGTAAACAGATGTGGTGGCCGGCAGAGAAACCATTCTATCATCTTTGGGTTAATGGTATACATTTAATATTTCATATCTAATTATTAACACAGTATAATTAAATTTGAACGTTTTGTAGTTGGTTCTGTTACTAGAGAGAATCCTGACCACATAGAAGAGGGGGATAATTTAAAAAAATTCTTCTGTTCCTGGTGCCAAAGAGTAAGGCTCAGTCAGGAAAATGAATTATCAAATACCGAGGTATAGATTTGAATTATATGACTTGTTATTTCTCTGCTTATGATACAAACTGTAATAATATGTGCTTTCTTATAGAGATGTGACTTCCAAAAATATAAAGATATCATTATTCCACCGATGAATGTAAATATGGATAGAGGAAAAATTATTAAAATAGAACCTGTACCTGATGATGATTGGGAACCATTCATAATTTTTGGTGTGTACACTATATTCTCGAATTATATATATATATGTGTGTGTGTATAAAGCCTAATGTAGCGGATGACCTATCTTTATACTTGATATATGATTATAAGTTTCAATCATTTCAGCAAATAGGAAATCAGGAAGTAATAGAAGTGACGAGGTTCTGTCACTCTTTAGAGGTCTTTTGAATCCATTGCAGGTATTAATTCAGAATTTTTGTAACCATGTCATACATAACTTCATATATATATATATATATGAAAATTTTTCAGATTATAGATATTGGTTCAATGCCACCTGAGAAAGCAGTGAAGTGGCTTCCAGAGCGATGTCGTATCATCGTTGCTGGAGGGGATGGTACAGTGGCGTGGGTTTTAAATACTTTACACACAGTACCACATATTAAAGTATGTTTATATATAAAATAAAAATTGTATTTAACAGACATTTGTATAACATGATCAGTAAAAATTCCATTATAGATACAATTTCGATTAATTAAATACGCCTTAACTTAACATTACCATATAAAAAAGAAAATAAGTATGTCATAGAATCAAAACTAAACAAGTATGCATTTAAGACAATGTTGGCATAATGATTTGTAATTTGTAATTTAAATGTATGGATGTCTCTGTCTATTTAATGTTTGTGCGTTTGTGTGGGTCAATGCATTATATAATCTATATTAATAAATGTATTTATGGAGTATGTTAATAACTATTTAATATATTAATCAATCCCAGGCGTCAGTTGGTATTCTACCTACTGGCACTGGTAACGATCTGTCTCGAGCCCTCGGCTGGGGAGGCGGCTGTTCTGACTTAGACGCATCCGCTATTATTATATCTATGAAGCAAGCAGAAGTACAAATACTTGACAGGTATGTAAGTTTTATAATAATACCGAAAATATCTTTATGAGTTAATTCTAACACAATTTTATGATACATTGTGTTGTCGAGCTGCAAATGATAAGTAAGTTATAAGGTAATTGGTATTTACAACTGAAGCAAAATGTAACTTGGCTAATAGGTGATTAGAATATTAAATAATTCGTATTAAATTTATTTGGTACTTTGGTCATCATTGGTGCAATAAAACGATTATGTTAATTCGGTCTTTATAAATTTAAATTTAAAGAAAATTATCATATTACTGAAAAATGTTGCTAAGCTTTTTCTCACAAGAAAAAATTATTATAAAATTGAACATAACAACTGCGGATTTATCTAAAGTACGTAGGTAGGTAAAAAGTTCGCGGAATGGGAGGTATGGCGGAGGAAAAGTGTCACTTTTCCTTATCACACTCACTGAGAATTGAGATAATAAATACCAAGTTTTATAAAAATCAAGGCATTATTGGGACTGGAGATGAAACTTGGGTTCATCATTATGAGCCTGAGTCAAAACAGGATTCCATGCAGTGGCACAAAAAGGTCACACCACCCCCAAAGAAACTCAGTGTCTCCGTCGGCTCGAAAAGTCATCGCCACCGTTTTCTTCTATACAGAGGGAATTCTTCTTATTGTGTACAAAGAAATTGGTACCTCTATAACTAGAGAGTACTACTCTACACTATTAGAACGTCTGCGAGATGCTGTGAGGGAGAAAAGGGCGGAAAATTTACCAAAAGGGCGCTCCTTTTGCACGACAATGCACCCGTGCACATGGCGCAAGTTGCGGTAGCTGCTGTACAAAGAATGGGTTCAGAAATTTGGGACATCCTCCCTGTAGTCCAAATTTAGCTCCAAGTGATTATTATTTTTTCCCAAAAATTAAAAAAGAGCGAAGGAAGAAATTTTCCAGCGATGAAGAGCACAATTTCTGCCCATTTCGAGAAAGAAAAATTTTTTTCGAAGGTATAAATATGTTAATTGATCGATCTAATAAATGTATTAAAGTTAAAAGAGAATACATAGAGAAGGAAAAATAATTTTGAGTTTAATTTCTTACTTTTTACCCCCCATTCCGCACCCTTTTTGATCCATCTCGTATGAATAAAATAATAGATTTTAAAAACGATATTAAGAATCCATTTTTGTTTTAAAAATGCAGTCATCCTATTGGTGCAATTCCCAGATGGAAAGTTTCTATTGGTCCGTTGTCCCGTGGGCTGCGATCACGTGGTCGTGTGTTGTTCGCTCACAACTACGTGAGCGTGGGTGTGGACGCGCAGGTCGCGCTGGACTTCCATCGTGCTCGTGCTCACATCCTCAAAAGATGCGCAAGCAGATACATAAACTATGTATGAAAGTTTTCTTTAATTTAAGTTCGAAATTCAAACATTATGTTATTCAAACGAAGCACTCATGCGCTAAAATTTAACAAATAAATTAATAGACTTATGTTGTATGTACTACGAAATGTGTTCTCACCAGAGAGTAAATGACGTCTGTGTAAGATTCTTTTTCTGATTTTTGTATGAAAATATATTATATGAAAATTACAAATATATACTAAATATTCACATGAATTTAATTTTCATCGCTTTTAGTTTTTTCTAAGATTCTAGCTATCAACTTTATTTATACTTCACAGTTAGCGTACGCGCTGCTTGGTGTTGGTCGCGCTCTTGACGATGGTGGCTGCGGAGGGCTGGAGCGTCGGTTGCGTGTGAGGATAGCTCGTGAACACGGAGAGGGTCAAGAGGCTCGTGGCGGCCATGGAAACTTAAACACGCTTGACTTGCCGCCATTACAGGCGCTAGTGTTACTCAATATACCCTCTTGGGGCGCCGGCGTAGATCTATGGAGTGTGTGATTTGTACTATCAGTGGTATTTAGTGAGTGTTATGTGTTGATGTGTTACGTGATCATCTTTTCGCAGGTTTAGGAAACGAAGAAGACGTCGGTGAACAGTTCATGGATGATAGGAAATTAGAAGTGAGTACGAAATTTTTATACTTATTTGTATACGTTATAGAAAAGGTGTGCACTTAAAGTAAGTGTATAGGAAACGTCACTTTGTATGTACTTAATTAGATTAGAATTTAGAAAACTAGCTAGCACTAAGTATACATTCACTACCTAACTAAATATTATCCCAAGTTCATATAGTCTGTTGTCATTTGTGCTTTTTGACACGCTGGCGTTTGCGTTCATTGCAATCGAAGAACTTTTTCATGAAAACATAGTTTTTATATAATAAAGTATAATGAGAAGAAAATTCACTGAAATATTAATATATCTCCCAATATTACCTACACGAATATGACGTAAACGTTTAACAATGATTGAAATACGTTTTTGTGTCAAAAAATATATATATAGTTATCTTATTCTTAGGTGGTTGGTATATCTTCGTCGTTCCACATCGCGAGGCTTCAGTGTGGTTTGGCAGAGCCCTACCGCTTTGCGCAGACAAGCTATGTAGAGGTAATTTTTTTAAATATTTATATTCAATTTTATTATTTAAAGATGACAACACTAAATTAACGTAAAGTTTAAAATTAACATAAAATCCGGAAAATGTAAAATAGATGTTTAAAGACTCGCACAAAATATTGATGGAGAAAAACAAAAAGTGCAACAGAAAGTAGTTTTATTTGAATATCGCTTCTTATAAATATAATTAGAAGATTTGGAACTTTGAAAGTTATTTAGAAGATTTGAATAGAAAATGCTTTGTTACAATTGGTACTACAATAGGGACATATAAATCGTGTTTAGGAAGTGACGTGAATGTTCAGTACGTAACAAGTTTAAAATTTTTGTATACAAATAACATATCTGATTCTCGACCGCTTCTCCTATGAATCGTAGCGGAGAGTATTACCATTATCTATGTAACATTATATACAAACTATTTTAAATATTTGTTACGAAGGTTTTACAGCGCTTTTATAAGTCTTTACTTAATGTACCTACTGGGTTTAAAAACATATGACGCGAATATAACCTAGCCGAAAGGCGAAGCTCAACGTTTGGTATGCTCCCACAAAGATATATTCAAAAACTACTAAAAGTGATATTGGAATCCACTTTGGATTAGTCATTTCTGCTTCTACTTCTTAATTTTTAGAAAATTTTTGTTATTGAGTTATGAATGTTAAATTTACCTGACTACGTTGAACATTCTGTTCAAGACATTACAATCCCTAGTATAAATAAGTATACTAACCTAACATAAAGATATTCAGAAAGCTTGGTTTCAAGAGATCATGTTACGATAAATTCGTGTTGAGCAGTAGAAAAACACTGAAACTATTACTAACTTTTCCCTATAGGACAAAGGTTATTTGATTTTAGTTGATTTTAAAATAAAATATACAAAAGAGAACAACATTTAATAAAATCCCAGATATAGTGAGTGAGCCCGGGCCTTATAGCTATTAAGATCTGTTACAAACTTATGTCTTTATTTTATCTTCGTTGAATTTTGTTGAATGTTATTTGAGTATTAAATTTCGAAAGTTAAATTTTTTATAAGATCTGAATGATGAATCAATGTCGAAAACACGATAAAGCTAATATTTCTGAAATAGATTTACCATCGGAACGCGATCGCTCATACAAAACATTGTCCTGTTCCTAAAAATTTCCTTCTGTTATCTTATAAATGTTTACCCACTATTTACACTCGCGTACCAGTCGCGAGACGACGCACGAGCCCAAGCACAAGGTGACAGTTTAAATAGTCGCTCGAGAGTATTAATTACAAACGATTCCAGTCTCAAAACACTGGTAATAAGAACGGTAATATAAACTCGAACGAGTATTTAAACTGTCAAGTTGTTCTTCGGCTCGTGCCTCGTCTCGCGACTGGTACGCAAGTGTAAATCCCGGACTAGAGTTGGAAAGAATGTTGTGGTCAGAATTAATGACTTTATTACTCCGACAATCTCCTATAAGGCGTTTAATTTTGCTTTCTTAACTTATAAAAGCTGTCATAGTCGCATGTTCGTCTTTAAATTTTCTTTTTTTTTTGCTATTGCTTCATTTTAGCAGTATCTTTTTATTAAAATTCCGCTTATATTTATGGGTACTCTTTACCCACATCGGGACTCACCAAACCCATCGTCAAATTAAACAGACAGTAATCTAAGTACATATTTCCAATTCATATAGGGTACTTACCACCCTTGCAACTATTTGTAATCAAAAACTGTTGACTGAATGTTTTGTCTGTGCAAACTCGTAAGGTCGCTGTAATATAATATGGTTTTGTTTACTTATCTTATTTTAGAATTTAGTTTAGTATAAAGGATTTTTCTTTTCATTTACTATGAATGGATATTATACTTAAAATTTCTATCGGTAGATGAGTCTGGAGGGATGTGTGGCGATGCAGGTCGACGGGGAGCCGTGGATGCAGGGCCCCGCAACAATCCGCCTTGAGCCAGCCGGCCAGTCTTGCATGTTACGTAACAATGTTTAGACGACGTTACCTGTATCCTAGGTACTAAAATAGACGGGGGCTACAATTAAATGTCAACAAAACCTACTTACTTAGGGTTCATAATTAAAAATCTAACATAAAAATTTTTGTGAAACAAAAATAAGTATACACATAAAGTAAACGCTTTTATATTCCAATGTCACTTGAAATATTAATTAGAAGAAAACTGCATTTAATACATAACAACATAGTATTTATTTTATTATGTTATTCACTATATCTCAGTCATTGTTTAAAACACTCCTTACTAAGAAGCAGCCATTTCCCATAAGTACACCATAACTAAAGATAACATGATTGTTCACCTCGTACAAAGTATGAATGTTATATAGTTTCATAATCATAAAGTAAATGCTTTATGGACTGCATTATGAAAATATGCTTAAAAATCAAAATATATTGAACTATCTTTATTCAAGCGTTTAATTCATCCGTGATTAATATTTTTAATTAACACAACAGATTGTTATTGATAATAGCTCTTCTCATTACCAATGACTTGTCTTCGGTATACACTATGTTGAAAGTATTGCGTTCAAACTTTCCACTGTTCTGTTATTGAAGTGTTTAAAATGTTCTTGGGTATATAAATCATAAGAAAAAATAACTGAACGACCCAAGTTACAGTATCTGTTTTATATATTATATTAAATTTATATATGTATATATTGGCTTAATATCCACATACATCAAGATACAGAAAAATGTAAAGCTAAAGATTTCAATCAATTAATTAATATATAATAATCAAATTTCCTGCAATTGTGATATTTAAGATACTTCTAATAAAAATCTCTATCAGCCAACGTCTTGAAAACTTAACTCGTTTTTATCTTAGTGTATTAGTTTTGTAGAGTTAAATCTTTGTCGGTGTTGCTATTTCTGTGTAATATAATACATTTCTTTTTTCCTATTTAAGGTAAATAAAGTGTAAAATCGATGTGATTGTCCAAAGTTATTAATTATAGTTACAATAAAGAGACAAGATATACCTAGTAAAGTTATTCAAAGATCACCTGTATTTCATTTAACCTGTGTCCTCTAATGTTGTGTTAAACGGGACAACAAATTAATTATTATCAATGAAAGGTAATTCTCCTGAATTAGCTTTTAGATATGCGCACCGCAAAACCTGATGTACTCAATACATATTTTATAAAGAATGATATTAAAATCAACAAGATATATATATTTTTTAACCCTTTATTACAACAGCTACAAATAACATTAAATAAAATGTCTTTGAGACATTAAAATAAAAATATTCCAAGGAACACTGACTAGTAAAACTAGTCGTAAAATTTGAAACTATCAGTGGAGTATTTATTAGTTTACATCAAAACAGCTAATAATATTAGGTCGGTACCCCGCTGATAGTATAATCTATTATTTTTACAGATTCCATTTCGGTTATTACAATATAAAATATAACATATAAATTTGGAAGTTACAGTTTCATTCATATTTATATTATATTTTCTTTAAACATTATATGTATTTATTTAGTACAAGATTTTGTCTTACATTTCAAAATCGTTATAAAAGTTATAGTGAAGCAATATACTTCTAAATAGGACAAGTGTCAGCTGACATTTGAGTCGTAGAAAATACATTTTGTTAAAATAAAAATTGTACTTTTTTTTGGCAAGTGTACCGAAGTACGTGTATAAGATGGAGGAATGTCGATTGAATGTTTCATTTTAAAAAACTTATGTCAAAAAATATAACTTGGCTAAATGACAGTTAATTTTAAAACCAACCGCCCACATTATAAACACGGTTACAGTTAAATATACGTTGGACGAAAATAAATATTGATTACTGAAATGGCCGTGTTATTGAAATTTCGTTCTCTCTAAAGATATTTATTCACTTGAAATCTTATCTAATCTATCGCCTGGGTCGAAAACAAACTGTAACTGCAATTATAGTGTGGACCCGGCCTATAATTCAATACCTTAAAATTAAAACCATGTTAGTTACTTTGCACACATTGTTTGGCACACGTGAAATTAAAATGTTTAACATTTTCATCGAAGTACCCAAAAAACTGATAAAAATAATATGTAATGCAAATCAACATTTTTAATATTGACTTTAAAAAAAGCATTACGAAAAATAAAATTGTGCAAACATTTACTTCGTCTATACGATAGACCATACGTTAAGAAATAAAGACAAACAAAAATGTAGTCCTTGCTATTACACACTGTAATAACATCACATGTGCAATAAAATATTTTTAAAGTAACACACAGTATGATAAACTAAAATAGAAGATTTCAAAAAGTAAACTTTTCTTGTACAGAGGTAACATATCCATTCCATTATATGGAATCACATTGATAACTTAAAACATAAAAAAAAAAAACTCTCTTAATAATATGAAGCAATATTAAGTGTAACCAAATAATTTATCACAACAATAAATATTAACATATAATGAAAATCTAAATGCAATGTTAAACATCAACATCAAACAATCTAAAAATTCTATTTGAAAGCCATTCTAATAAACACCGTATTACTTGTTTATAGTCACACCATTACAATTCTATTAGTTCAATTGTCTATCATTATAACTATTACTCAAAAATATATTGAACACATCAACCTTTGTATATCATATTAGTTTGTAATATTAATTTTTATAACACCAAAGTTCATCCTTAGTTGTTCAAGAAATACAAATGTTAATATAGTGTGCGGTGCGAGTCTGACAAACGCCGGAATGTAACCCTTGAAAAATGCCAATGGTCCCTCCTTTCCAGTATTCTGAATAAGTGCTATTATACTCTTAACCTCACCTGGTTTTGCATTCATTGCTCTCGTCTTCAACACATCCACTGGCTGTGTTAATGTCGTTGCTATTGCACCCTTAAATAAAAAAATAAATGTATTAAACCTCAATATTTATAAAAGAGGATTTCTTTTACAAAATTGTCACTCACAGCTGATAAACTAGAAGTAACATGAGTGATGACATTATCACCGAAGTAAGGTGAAGCCAGCAATATGGACTTGATTTGATCATAGAAAGAAAGCTGTCCAATAGTCATAAGGGCGGCTCTGCTACATGTCATAGATGCTCCAGCCCACAGTCGTAATATACCTTCCTGTGCTGCTACACGATACAATCCATGGATCGCATTTTTATAGCTACAACAAAAAATGTTTATGAGTATATATATGTTTAAGATCTTATATAATGTATGCAATAATCAATGATAGATTTTTTTCATAACAGAAAAACAAATGTCATTGAATTTTAATTATTTTATAATAAATTACTAAATATGAGATTTTTCATATTATATGACTAAAACTTACTTTCTTCTTTGCTCGGGTGGTAGCTTGACATCATTTTGCATTCTCACATTGACCAAATCAGCTGGATTGCCAACAAAGCCTCCAGCAAAACCACCCAAACCAGCCAAGAAGGCAGACATATAGAAAGGTATTGCAGATCCCTTAAAATGTATATACATAATTATAAAAAAATTATTCATGTATAAATTATACGAGTACATAATTAGTCCTACTGCTTACATCTTTTGGTGCCAGATGTTGCTTGGATACCTCATAAATACCAAATCTTGCTGTTGAATAAGTCAATTGTCGGAGAAGTGAGGCTGATATTCCATTATACAGTCCCATTATTCCTACACAGAAAGGTTTTTGTACAAAGTGTAGAGTAAAAGTAACAAGAGACAAATTTCTGACTCAAAATATTTATTACACATTATAAAAAAAAAATTACCTTGGTTTTTTAGAACTATTTGCGTAAGCTGGAACATAGATATGTTTTTTCCTTTTTGTGTTTGCATTTGGACTTTGAGTAGATCCAAGGGATGAGTGATACAAGCAGCCCCAGCTGAGGCTAACCCACCGAAGTACCATTGTGAAACTCTAACTTGTTTTCCGTCAGCCATTCTAAAAGTATCTCTCTTTTAGTTACGTTTTATTAAAACTTCCTGCACAATCTATCATATTGGAGGGTCAGACTCCGACTGAGTGAATATTTGAACTTGGGCGTTATGTAACTATTCTAGTAATGCATAATTATAACTAAAGCATTACTCTATTCATTAACACATCGTTATGAGCAGTAATACATATTTTTCTGTATCATTATTCATTTGTCCCTCAGAACAGTCTCTTTCTTTCAATCTCATTTGGCAACGTTAGAATTTGATTGACATTGACATTTAAAAAGTTAATGAAATTTTATAACAAGGGTTGTTCTGTCTGGCTTTAATAATCCAACCGACTGTTTTTTTCGGCACAAGTTTGTTTACTTCCTAAGTATATTGTGACGGACTTATAATTAAAGTAAAATAAAGAATTCGGTTTTTTGTATAAGCTGTCATTGTATTTTACCTAGCCGACGTCAAACAAACAAGTGCTTAATATTATGAGGTTATAATCGAGTTGCTGTTTAGTGTCTGCGGTTTAGTGTTATTCATAATTCAAGTCTTAGAATTGAACTATCATTGTTACTTGTAAAAGAGGTACTTACCTGATATTATTTGAAAGTTTCTATAGTGGAATATTTTTGATAACTAATTCAGTAATCATAAAAAAAATCTAATGCTTAAATGACTTGTAATCTACCGTTGTATTGGTAGAGTCTGACGTAAACTAATTCGGGGCTCTTGCTCTGCAAATTTATCTCTCACTACTTCATTATTTCGTTTTACCTAAAGCTTACTTCTTATCGTATCTTCCATTAATGACAAAATAACCTTTGAGATTACAAGACTAACAATATTTTGAAAAATCATCTTGTTTAATTAAATTAATAGTATGTAAATTTTCTATTTCAGATGACTGCCGATATCCTTACCAGCCTTGAATTAGATAAAGTTTTACAGTCAAACAAAGTTTTAGTAATAAAAGAAATAAATGGCGGCGATAGTTCTTTTATAACAAGTTGCGTTTTAGGACACTGTATAAGAAATAAAAATGCTACTCTTCTCATATCAACACACAACTCCCTTGTGCACTATCACAATGTTGGTTTAAAAATGAATTATAATTTACAAAAGTCTGTAGATTCTAAAATAATTAATTTTTATGATTTAGGAAATGAATTGGTATCTAATATGTTTGAGGATAAAGATTCTAGTTTGGAATTTATGTGTAAAATTAAGGAACAAATTAAGGCTATGTATGATAAAAATGGTACAGTAAATGTTATATTTGATGGTGTTTCTCATCTATTTGATTTAGAACTTACATTGAAGGATATAAATAGTTTTTGCAAAGATGTTATAGACTTACTTCATAGTTATAACAATTCATTTTTACTATTCCATTGTAATGTTTCTCATTGTGACAATGTTACCAATGTGCTAGCCAACTTGCTTTCACATAAATCACATATTTTAGTTGAAGTAGAGAGTTTGCCTTCAGGTCTGAGCTCTGATGTCTCAGGCCGTTTAACTATAAGATACCTTTATAGAAAATTTCAGAGTGTTAATTTACATATTTTTGATCAGAAATCATCACAGTATCTTTTTAAATTATTTGATCGAGGGGTTAAGCTGCTAGCACCGGGAACAGTTTGATAAATAATTTGTTTGTTTTGTATAATAAATTTATATAATAAAGACTGATTTTCATTTTTCCTCATATCTTCAAAGATAATAATATAATAAATACATTAAAAAGTAAAGTAATAATACCTAGGTTCTAAGAAATCTTATTAAAATATATTTGCTTATAGAAATTTCATTAAAAAAAACTGGCTTCTGTCTATTATAGACTATAATTTTTATTATGTTGTGCAATTATACCCAAATCAATTCTTAGCAATACGCTACAAACTTCAAAATGCTTTTAAATTGACTTTGAAACAGTTCATGACACTTATGAATGAAATAAAAAAGAAGTGGACTTGTGACATTTTTTGTATTCATTTATTCATATTTGAGGAATTTACATATGCAGCGGATCATACATTTAAATAAACGTGGGGTGATGGAGTATGAAAGTTTTATTTGTGGTGATTAGCTGTTGCCCCAGCGACCACTCACAGTGAAGGCTGTATTTTGACCAGCTTTTAGTCCATGTGGAGCAGAGTGCGAAGGACGCACGTGTTAAACAAACTTATGACGAATGATTACTTAAGCTATCATTGTTTTTGTACATTAAATATTAATTTTCATTAAAACTTTGGTTCAATAGGACTTTATTAAGAAAATATATATAGTATTGCTTTTTCAAATATCGTTGTGTTTCTTAATTTTAAAAAGGATGACGCAGAGTAGCTCCGGTTCAGACAAGTTTCACGGCAGCGGACGCTCTGTTAGTGAAGAAAAGTTAATGGTCAGTATTTTTTGTATTTTTAATTTATACACATTTTAAGCTACAACTAATTGACCGGAAATTTCAAAATCTTTTTATCGCATAGGTTGGTGGGTTAAAAAATGTACCTACGTGTAACTTACGCTATATTCATTTGTTAAGTAGCAGGTACCGATAACTAAAATTTTATTTAGCTTTATAGGCTTTCATTTTTACATGATCACATATATGTATAATGATAGTTATGTTTACTGTAAGTATCGCCGTGTAAAATAAAAAAAGCCTTTTTGATAAGATCCATACGATAAAAGTATAGCTAGTTATGAAAATTTCGTACAGTTTAAGTTTTATAAAATCATATTAAAATTTTGCTATTCCCAACACCAATATACATAACGTGAAAGTTTGTAAATGAGTGCACCTAGTTTTCATATTTTTATTATTAAGGAATAATGAAATGTAATCTTGGTCTTTATAAACATACCTACAAAAAAGCTGCCAACAAATTCAGGCGCAAAATAGTCGTTTGAAAATAATTCCAAGACTAAAATGGCGACTGCAAAAGATAAATCTTACTAGCCTTAGATTAGATACAGCGATAAATGCTGTTGATCTTGACCTTCTTCAACCGATAAAACGGTATTCTATTAAGCTAGCATTAATTAACTAAGATCTATATGAGCAGATGTAATTATCTTTATAAAATAATGCAGCCATGTATGATGTATGTGTGTATCAGGTCGCTGTGCGTGTGCGGCCCCTTCGTGCTGATGAAGGTCCCCGGATTGTCCACGTGGTCAGTGATAAGGTGACCGCTTTTATCTATTCTACTTATAATGTAAACGCGAGGTAAGTGAATATTAATGGACACTTATGTGAATGTTAATATTTACCGCAAAATCATTAGAAAGGTAAAGATGGAACTACAGCATTAACTTGTAAATTCAGTATTCAATATTCAATATTCAGAACAACATTATATTTATAGATAAATTATATTGTTTATCCCGGAAACTGCCGCAATTATGTAATTAAAGAGAAATATTATTCTAAAGTGTATTTTTGTGTTAGCGACATTAACAAATATTGCCTATTAAACAAACATTTCTTATGTTTTATCGCGCTTTTATGGATTAATCTTTCTGACTTTCTGAAATAATAACTAAGATTACGTAATTTTTATAAAAATTAATATGAACATACGATATTTCTTGTGTATTTTTATGTCATTGCAATGATAAGACAAGGAATCGAGACATTCATTTATGCCCACAAACATAATAGGCACTTAATTCTTTGGTAATTGTTTGTTCATTTTAAATATGGCCTCAATCCGTGCATAAGACGACGGGCACAGTGTATTCTGCCAGTGTCGTGTAGAATGCAGGACATTTAAGTCCTTTAAAATACTATAACGATCTGTCAAACAAAAACTATTTGATTTTGTACATTCATTTTTAAAGTCAGTTAAGACTTAAAATAACTTTTGACCAAACAGGAATAACGAGGAAAATGAATAATACATAAAGGCCTTAGCCGTAGTAACAATGCAATTAACTTAAAAAAATACCTTCTAGTTAATTTTATGGTTTATATATTAGATATGTTTTAAAATATTTTTTATTGTCTTTTTAATTCGATTGACTATTTCTTCCTAAACAATAATTACTTTTCCTTATTAATGAGGTATTTATTACATGGCAGATGTTGGTCCTGGAAGAGGAAGCTGACATGCGTAAAGACGTTCTTCGCCAACGACGTGTCAATGACAAACATTACATCTACGACCGTGTTTTCGCTGAGGAAAGCACTCAAGTATGAACAACAGTATATATTAACTTATCAAATCTTATGTCAGCATTAAAAGTAGACCGTGTATTTAGTCAGCGACTTCTTAAACATTTCACTTAAAATTTTGTAACCGAATAAAACACAATAAGATTTTTAATAAAAGAATATTATATATTATAATATTGAAATGTGAGGCTAATTTAGCTTGAGTTTGAATTACTATCGCAATAACTATGTACTTACAAGTTCGTAGGTTAATAACCTTTTTAACTTGATAATACCTAATATTGAATATTGAATATAAAGGTTGTTAGGTGGACAAAATATTTTGAACATCATTATTGATTTTATGATAATACAAAAAGTGAAGTATTTATTCCTTCTATAACGTTACCAGTATCAAAAGTTTAAAACGTTTATGTGATATCTATATGACATTTCGGATAAATATATTTTACATTAACATTATTTCAGATTTTAAAATAATTTTGACATATTTTTTCACAAAAAAAGTAAGGTCTACTTAATCTTCACTTTTCTCAAGACACCTTTTCTAAGAAAGAAATATTTATAGAAATGAAAGGAAGCAAACGTCACGAATTAAAAAAGATTAAAATGTATTGCAACGAGATACAGAACGCAATATTAAAACGAATCCTGTCGTGTAAATCGGTTTGCGTGTGTAAAGTAATTATGTATTTATATGTTTCAACTTTATGGCAATAATTCTGTTTATTATTTTATTGATGAATATATGCCGGAAAAAGTCAAGTCGAACATTTAATATTGGTTTTGAGATTTATGAACACAAAGTTTACGTCGAATTAATATTACACAGTTCTAGGAGACAGGTAATTATACCTACCTAAAGGTAAAATACCTATCATAAAGTAAAAATACCCACTAAAATAAAAATGTTCCCCTTAAATTACAAATAAGTATGTACTTTAGTGTTTACCGCCTGTATATTGTGAGTGACCGTTGTTTTTTTATTGGTGTGGGTATGCTGGGTTTAAAAAAGTTGTACATACCTTACTAGCGTCGCACACTCTATCTACCACCTACGACAGGTGTACATAAACATGATCGATATTTAAAAAGGTTCTTGAAATTTATCCAAAATGTAGAACCACTTAAAGAGTAAATACGCCTTACAAGACGAAATAAATTTTCGAAATACTGTACATATATATTCTATTGGAATATGGTTGTATCCTTAAACATACATTGATATGAAGGAATTCCCTAGCGTATAGCATTTTAAAGTAACATTACACTTCACTTAAACAAATCGCACTCATAAATCTTGAGCGTTTCCTCCACCGTCCCCGTTTACGCTCCTTGCACATGTCTCTGATTGCCGGACTTAGTAAGAAATGTATGTACCTAGCTAACCTTTGTCCGTAAACGCTCCTTTTTTGTCGCAAGTTGCAACCACACGAATGCAAAAGCCATAGGAAAATTTAAAATGTTCCTTAAATTTTAAATGAGCTCATAAATAAGAAAGTTATTTAAATAAAATATTTCGAAATTACAACTTTGGTAATAATAATAATAAGGATTTTAAGATAAAAGGTAAGTATTGCTAAAAACAGTATAGTAAAGCAATGGAATCCATAAAAAATATTTTCTATTAAAGTTTTAAGCGTTTTGATGATGCAAGTAGTTATCAATTAAGGTTCAATTTAAGAAATAATTTTTTTATTATTGTTTCCCTTGTAATTAAATATTTTCATATAATATTTTTTTGTATCTAAAGAGTTAAAACACACTTTGAATTAGCTCATGAAGCATTGTGTGTCGTAATTAAAATGACTGTCACTCAGGAAGAGGTGTACGAGGCAGTTTGCGCGCCGCTCGTTGGTGACACCCTGAACGGTATAGCGGGTGCTATATTTGCTTACGGCGCCACGGGGGCTGGCAAAACACACACCATGACTGGCCTCATGTCTCGAGCCCTCAACCATCTTTTCACATCAATCGGTGAAAGCGACGAGCCAAACTCCTTTGAGGTATGAATTAGTTATTAATGGTCCGTGTGACCTTGCTAACAAATTGTTTATATAAGTTAAGGCTAATCTATGTACATTGTATTTTATCGCTATCGTTGCTATGGTAATGCTTAAATATTTGATCAAAATGTCACATGTGTAAACATTCGGGAATGTAGAGAAAAATAAACTTAATTATTATCACTTTCACGATGGATTAGAAACTTTTTTTGTCGATAAGTAATTATAGTTGGTTCATAAAGTAATAAAATTAGTTTGTCTAATTTTATATAAAAAACAAGTATAAGGGAGCTCTGTTAAGAGTTAGTCAGGTTTTCAGCCCATAATTTAGAAAGAAAATTAAACATACTCATTGGTTAAAAATTAGGAAAATAGAGAAAATTACATTATATTATAGTGTGTGTAAGATTTTTACTTGTTTTCATTAAAGACAAGGTCGTTCTAATCGGTGCCACTGCTATTGACACATCTTATTGTATCCTTAACTATGTATCTTCTATATTTACCTTAATCCAATAATCGATGTACTATTATAGGGAATGTTTTTTTTTATTAGGCAAATAACGGTTAAAAAATCAAACGGTTTCCGATCTGTTTTTATTCAATGTCTATGCACACCTGATTTTATTTCACCAGATCTTATCCAGATGATTTACAAAACGATCAAAAATATCAGTAATAATCATTAAAATATCGATAAAAATAACGAGTATTATATATATAGACTTTATGAGGAAGATCCCTATTTATGCTTTGAGATCTAATTAGACCTTCCGTGCGTCACTCAATTGTATTAGTACTGTCCTCTTCGTGATTCGTCGTTTATATATCGAAATAAAATTTATAAATAGACTTTATCACACTAAGAATATGTTATTATACTATGTACCATTATAGCACGTCTACAATGAAGTTTACCTTAATAATTTAACAAACGTCAGTGATCAAATAACTGTTACATAAGTAGGTTCTTATCATTGAGTCGACGGCTGAATTTCAAATTAAATTATTATGTAATTTGTTAAAATAGTATTATGAATAAATTTACAGGAAAATACTTAGAAAAATTACATATTATGCAAACCTTGTTTTAATCCCCGACCGCATTATAATAGAGGATATAATATAGGTAAATTAATTTGCGTTTTAAATGTTAAATAAGTTTAATATTAGAAACATATATTTGTATTATTCCATCGCTGGTTGCTTTATTTTCATTAAGGTTAATATTTATTTGGATTTAATATAATATTTATTTGTGGCAATAAAGACATTGAACTTCGGAAAATATGTCAGATGTCAATTGTCTGGTAATGTTGTGTCCGCTTTGACAGCCAAGGTCAATGCTACATTGCGTGTTGACTTTTAGGTTTGGGGAAATTGAAATAACAATTCACAGACACTTAAAAATTCCATGAACAGCAATTAATCAAAATACAAAGATTCCGTTATACCACCAATGTTAATATTTTTGTTGTAGAATGCTATCAAAAAAATACAAAAGTCTGCCTTTATAAAGAGAATATTTAAATATTTGTCTATAGTTTAAATTGTATTTTATTTATTATTTATTATAATTTAAGTACTATTTTATCTCCTAAATTTAAAATTATTATAATTTCATTGCACTAAATAAAACACTAAATACTTGTTTGTAAGATATTTTAATTCGACATAAAATTATTCTACGTCGGATAAACAATATAACAATCCCGTGTCAAATATAACAAATAATAAATAAACAATTCGACGCATATTTTTTTTGTTGTAAGTCAATATTTTAACCCTTTCTTGTACCAATATAAAAAATGTTTGAGGTTTTGATATAAAAACAACGTCAAGCGTTAATTTAACTAGTCCCCTAAACTTTCTTTGATTCTTAACAAAACAATTATTTAATTACACACTTATGTTATAAGAATGAATGTTTATAAATATTTAGATTTATTGCTATTAAAAGTTAAAGTCTTCCATACAAAATACGAAGTGTAAACTCAGAAATATTTTCACTTTTAGTGTCATTGTCATACCTTCAAGGTGTCTACTGGATTTCCCCTACACAATCGCACGCACTTCTAATATATTACACGAAATATCATAATTGTTTAAACAAACAAAACTTTTCGCATTATGTACAAAGGTACGTCATACTAGAGTAATGTGATAAGGCTATCTCCCTGTAATGTGGGTCAATCGCGTGTTTTCAGGCATGGGTAGACGAAGCCGCCTTGATACAGTTAAATCTTGTGACGTCATGAAGGCTAACTGGAGTCAGCGGTGAAGTTAAATATTCATGGTCATTTTCTTCACACGAAACATGCCATTAGTATTTAACACGAACATCACAGCTCAGTATTTTAAAGCATGTTCCGTTTCAACACAACACATGGAATACAAAATTTTTGACATTTAATATCAAGTATTGGTTTGATATCGTTTACTAAAAAAATCATTATTGATGTTCAAAAATTTTTGCACGTTTCATAATACATATATATTATATATGCCTTTATGTATATACATATGTATATGACGTAGGACATGTATATAAATGTATCGTAAATCTGTTTTATAATTGTCTTATGATGGCGCCACTAGTCTGCCATGAACAGTCAGTATGCTAATCACGAGTTTGCATCAGCTCACTGCAAATGCAGCGTTTCGTGTGTAGGGTGAGGATACAAACTTAAAGTAAGCCTACCAAATTTTATCTATCAATACAATACATTCGCATTAATGTATATTAGTATTTAGTTATGAGGAATCATACTAAAAAAATAATGACGTTTGAGGTTTGCCGCTGTTATGAAAATACGTTCTAAAACTTGCCTTATATATATTAAGCTATGTTGTCAAAATTTGTTATAAGGACTTATTTAGTTCGTTTAATTTTTAATGTTCCTAACAACCAACAAATCATTAGAACACTGCATAGCTTCAACATTTTAAATTTCATCACAAGAAATCGTGTGATATACATTAAATATTTATATTTAATACAACTACAGATTATAAAATGAGAAGGAAATGCAGGTCTGGAAGTGAATGCGGCTAGCGTAAGTTTTGCATATCTCAATCTGATATCACTTGACTGGTTGGCGCCTTTATATATCTCGACGTAACGTTTCCCTGCTATAAGTCATCGCACCAATCACAATAAGTTCAGAAACATTTTTTAATTATCATAAACAAATATTTTTTATTTTAGGTGCACATTTATATTTATTCAAAAGAACAACTACTGCAATTTGTATTAAACAACTTATGTTGATGTGAAAATGCTTGTCGCGTTTTCTCGTTAAACGACCATGCTAATTCCTTAAATACCTGAACTAACTGACTAACTGGTAAAATATGAAATTAAAATCTTTTCATAATCTGTGACGATTTTTATTGCGCCATTTTAGGTACTTTGAACGTCCCTATATTATTTCCTGCCTGTAAACATCAATAAGTTATTAAAAAGTAATTTAACAGAGATCCGATAATTAAGAACTAGACATTATAAACTAGTTTTGCCTGAGTCTCATTTGTGGTTGATTATTCGTAAAATAGAAGTAGGCATCATAGAAATAGAAAGTCTACTTCCTGGACTTCTTTAACATATATCGTATTATTTGGTCCGTTATATTTTTTTTGAACGAGGAATATAGAACCGCTTTAATAAATTGGAAAGCGTTTTATTAATATTCAGAAGATCATTAGTCATTGGACGTTAGCCAACAAATTCTTATTATATGAATACTCAATACACATTTATCGATTTATATATTCAACGTGTCTAAGGTAAACACGAATTTGAAGGCAGGTTTCCTGTAATTTCAAATGACACATGTACGTGTTTGCAGGGCCTTATATTATTTTCATAGGTAAATCATGTAAATTTTATATCGTGTACCTACTAACCTGAGTTCACTTAGTCGATTACTTTCATTCCTTAAATTAAAAAGGTGGCAAACAAAAAAAATAATATTCAGGAACATTATATAAAGATTTATGCATATTACAGCAAAGGCCCAAATAGTTTGATTATTTTTTTGCAAATATTAATTTAATTATCTTTAATTAATTTACGGTTACAACTGTTCTTTACGTAAAAGTATGATTGAAAAACTTCGTAACATAAGGTGTCTAGGTTTACGCTAACTTATACTAAGGGGAATGAAATGAGGAAGGAAGAAGCGAAGATGGCCGATCAATATCAATAACTTATAAAAAAAAAACTTTAAAAGATTATAGCAATAATTAGAAATAATTAATTAAAAAGAAAATATTCTTAAGAAATAAATTTAAGCTTAACTAAAGGAATGGATTAATATAATTTATTGAATTTTAGGTGAAGATGTCCTATATTGAAATTTACAATGAAAATATTCGTGATCTTTTGAACCCTGGAGCTGGTTTCTTGGAACTTCGAGACGAGGGCAGCAGCGGTCCCTCGATTGTGGCTGGTTTGAGTGAGGTATGGTCATTTTAAGCAACAATTATACTACACTATACAAGCGTATCTCACCTGAGTCTTTCTCATACTTATATATATTTTCATTCAATAACGTCAAAGCCGTGTAAAAAAGAGAAATTAGCGTTTTTGATTTGATACACTATTGGTAATTACGTTTTTATTTTGTATATACAAATATTTTTCATTTGCAAATATTCATAAACTACCGAGGCATCATTAATCGAAATTGTTTCTTTGTACCTACTTTCTTAGTATACATAGAAGTTATTTTATTAAGAAAAATACACGGAAATTATAACCCTTACGAATGATTTGAAAATTGTTTTATGTTCAATGTACGTACTATAAACGTAAAATGTATCAAAGACACATGTGAGACATCACAAAGGTCACTGCTATTATCGAAAGATCAAAAGGGTGTTGACGCATAATAAATTATAGGACTTATTTTAAATTCATTGGCTCCGGCCACTTATCGGGCAATTTTAAACCTGTGCGCTTAAATATGTAAAATATGCACTGTGCATACAACTGGATGAGGTTTTATTATTAGCGTTACGAGTTGACTTATAAAGAGTTCATATATGCAGATAATATTTAATCCATCAGTATATAGTATAGTTTTTGGACTTTCCATTCATCTATCTATATTCCGAGTTACTTATCGTCGGTGTGAATATGATTGGAAAACGTTAAAACTGCCCGTTTTTAGTTTGTCAATGTAAACTAGTACTTATAGTACGTGTCACGATTTTAATATTCAGTAAACTGTAAACGTTACTAACATGATTACAGTTAATATTATGATTATTTATATTAACAATATTATTTAATTGACCCTGATCTAAATATTTTATACGCTTATAAGTAATATGGTAATTTAAAAGTGAAATTAATTTATATGGCGAAATATAACAATTATTACAGTCAACCACGTAACATGATTTGATTCAGTCGTTCGCAGGGACTTAAAATATTAAGCATCTTTATAAGTCGGTTGCTTGTAACTCGTGGTGTTTTAAAATATGTAGGCTTTAAATTGAGCTAAGTTCCTCGGATACTATGCTTTTTTATTGTTTTATATCTACATTGTCCCGACGGCTTCTGTAAAGGTTGTTGTAAGGGAGCCGAAATGACTGGATCATGTAGACATCACGTTAAAATAATGAAAAGAACGAGTAATATCCGAAAAACTTAGATCCGTTGAAATATGTACGCGCGGAAATCATAGATACCATTAATATATCCGGTTTGACACAAAACATTACAGGTTGAAGTTTATTATCTGTTGACAAAAAAAAAATAAGTTAGAAAATTTAATTATTTTCCGGCGCAAGTTTTTTTTTATATATCGTTTAAAATATTTTTCCTGTGTAAGCGTAATTATTTTTTCTTAAACTTACACAGTTTTTCGAAAGATGATCTATCTTTTCTGCTTTAGCAATTCTGACTTCTAGAAATTGTTAAAAATGTATTTAGATATAAATGTATGTAATTATTAGGATATTAATATGCCACAGGTGGTACATGTTATAAATTCATAGACACGGATGTCCTTCTCAGATCCGTGCCGAAAATGCGACTCATGTAGCCGAGCTCCTAGCTAAAGGGGATCGCTCGCGGACTGCCGAGTCTACGTATGCGAATCAACACTCGTCCAGAGGTCACGCGTTACTTAGGTACATAAAACTTTTAACATATTAAAAAACCAGGGTTACTTATTATATTTAATTTATTAAAAAGTTTTGTATAAAATCATTTATAATTTTTTTATATCCGAGGGTTCAGTACGTCTTTCCATTTGTTCAGAATGCACTCGTCTTTGTTAACTATGTTTGTATCAGAGACGGTGATCGACATTCAATGACATTTAGTTTCGTTATCAATGCAAAGCAAGATGCGGTTGTGTGTAATATAATTAAAATTAAGTTAGAAAAGTCTCTCTGTCTTTAATTTTCGAAGAAAACAATTTTTGTCTTTCTTAAAATCATTTGATCATATTCGAGTTAGGTATAGGTACATAATATTTAAGATGTTGTTATTATAAGAATTGTTCGGAATGTATAACTTTCTAAAAACGTTATCGAAAATTTGTAAGTTACGGACTATATTTTCAGTCGTGACTTAACAAAAGAAACAACATTTTTGCTTCTACCAGATAGCACTAACACCATATCATATGAAAATTAAGACTACCTTACACGAAATAAATATAAAAACTATCATATATCTCAGCATAGTAATATGTGCCATTAATCGCAGTGTATCTGTGAGCAAGACAGTTACAAAGGGTGTCCAGCGAGGTCGCTTGTTCCTCATCGACCTTGCTGGTTCTGAACGGGCGGGGGCGAGGGCTCGGAGACTGGAGGGCGCTCATATCAACCGCTCGTTACTCGCTCTTGGTAATTGCATCATGGCGCTGTCAGGTGGCGCGAGGTAATTGATATTGTACATACATATATATTACTTGACTTGGTCTAGAGACAGCTCTTATTTGAAGCTCAATTTATTAATACTTCATGATGTTTTATTAATCAAATAAAAATGTTTACGAATTTTTATTATAATAGTAATAATTGCCCACGATATAGTTACATATCTGTTGCCGCGCTCCGTTATAAAGACGATTCACGCATAGCATTGACTTCTGTGTCATTTGAATCGTTTATACCCAAGATTTTGACACACGGATCTTGATACACTGGTTGTTCATAAGGTATGTGAACTACCGTGACTCCAAGTTGACCCGCCTCCTGCGCGAGGTTCTGGGCGGCAGGTGTCGCACCGCCATGGTGGCTCACGTGTCCCCGGCGGCCGGCCACAGAGACACCACGCGCTCGACGCTACATTACGCGCAGAGAGCGTCCGCCATCACCAACAAGGTTATACGGACGGCGTGACGACATTCACTGTTTATATCTACAGAACCAAATACATTTCACTTGGATATTAATGACATTTTGCATCGTGCATTTGTTAATATATATATATATATATATAAAAGTCGATTGCACGTGCCTGCATTTGATATTTTATGATAGTTACGAAATAGTATCTGTGGAAATAAATAGGAATTTATGACGATTTCTGGACGTAAATACAGAGGTAAATGACATAAATTTTCAGGTGGAACGTGAGTTCATTGAAACTCCGATGCATTTATCTCAATACCGTACAGTCATCAGTGAACTACGAGAGGAGATAGCTCGCCTCAAGACCAAGATGAGAGACGACCGTACAAAGTGAATAACAATAAAAATACATTAAGATATTTTCTTCAGATACAAACAAATTGAATTAAATAAAAATTCTCTTCATATATTACATTCATACTTATATTTGACGCATACGTAAATATTCCTCTTATTATTAGAAGCAGAGAGGAACCAATAATAGACGAGACGATATCGAAAGAAGAGTCCGAAGAGAACTCAGCGCATCTGAAGAGTCTGAGGGAGGCGATCGTGTCTACTTTCAAACAACAGATGAGGCTGCGGCGCCGGCTGATGGAGCTGGACAGCCACCTGCTGGGGCTCGCCCTGGACGCCGAGAGGCAGCACGCGGCCATCTCTCACTGGGAGGCTCGCTTTAACAGGCTATACAAACCTATCAACTTCACCGGCTCCAGAATGAGCACACAGCAAAGTTATAGGTAATATATATATATATATATATTTCTTATTATTGCTTATTGTTGCTTTCTTTAGATGACTTATATATTGACTCCACATAGTCGTGCAGATGTCACAGAATTATGTTGATTCATTCTTAATATAGTTAACTGACAACCCTAAACTAGTTCTCCAGGACAAGTGGTACAAAAAAAATATTCTGAGCGAAGTCCCTCGCGCGGAAGAGATGACACTCCGTAATGTTGGAGTGAAAACAGGAAGGAGTAGAAATTGATTTTTAATGAGTTTTTAGTGTTTCTATAAGACAAACTTTATTAACATTACCTACAAGTCATAATTGATAGCCCGCATGCGATCCAGCGCCACGCATTCCTTCTCGTTCTCTCGCTCTTTCTCTTTTTATTGTGGTTCCAGGTGCGTTAAAAGTTTAACGCGACCTTGTTGGAGGCAGCATAAGTTTATTTCAAAAAACCCTAGTAATTGATATTACGCATAAGTATTGAATGCTGGTGGTGATTATTACGTAGGGGCGGTGGGGGCAGTAGCGGCAGCGAGCGCGCGGAGGCCGAGGTCTCAGTGGAACAGGCCTGGGCTGAACTCGCGGCTGTCGAGAGGGAACAGGAGGCCGCGAGGACAGAGAGGCTGAGGGTTGAGAGACAGCTGGAGCAAGTCAGGCTGAGAGGAGCCCAGCTCGAACAGGTCAGATCTCACTTGGCCATTCATACGTACGTACCCATCGAACATGGACGCAAATCCGGTGACATTGGCGTGCACTTGACATTCATTAACACTGTAGACTGAAGGGATGTGGTTATTTAATGATAAAGAAGTAGAAAATACCACAGATTTTAGGCATCAAATCTGAGGTATTTCATTTTTAATTTCTATACAGTCTAAAAAAGAAAATTTTAAAGTACACTTAACGGCCATTAAACTGATCATTAAACTTATGCAACTACGACAAATATTTGTTATATTAGCAGTTAAAACTTTTCTTATCAAATGTTTAATTTAACCAAATATATCAGGAACTACCAGCGCACATATCAAGTGGTCCTGAACGAGAAGTATTAGCTTTGGTTTGTCGAGTTCATGAACTGGAGGCTGACAAGTTAGCGCTGCAGGGAGAACGTGCAGCGAGATCACACGAACTGAGGCGGAGGGATCTAGCGCTGCAGCGGCGAGACGCGCAGAGGAGGCTCACTGATGAAATTATTACCAGGCAGAGACGGGCGCTGGAGGGTAGGCGATGGGTTTTAAACAACCACTATAGAGATTCCGTATTCCATGTCATCTACATGGGTAAAAAGTAACAATGACTTTCTGTAAAATGTGCTCTCCGTAACATTTAAGTTATTATTTTCATATAATATATTAGATTTGGTGAAGATCCAAAAAAGAGGAAGAGAGATAAGGAAAAACTGTTTTCCCTTTTACTAACTTCTTCCTTCTTCTTGTTGCTAACTCACTTCGTTCGTCTGTAATGAGTTAACCATCCTCTTTTTTTAATTTTACATTTTCTTTATACATTTTTTATTTCCTCTCATTAGGTTCTCTTGATACAATAATTTAATAAGTGGAGGCTCATTTCACAACAAAAAAAAATTATCCATCTTGGCTAACAAGTTCAGAGAGTTTCTGTATTCTGTAGCAGACAAAAACCACAAATTCTTATAAAAATTTCAAGTCAGTCTAATCGTTAATCAAGAAATTGATGTCGAAAAACATATAAAGTGCGCCTTACTCACACTTAAAAGTTGACAAAACGTAAACAGGTGACTTTTCAAGCGTATCTCAATATATGACGCAAGCAAATAAACTAATTTACTTATCAATAACACTCGTCTCTGAATGATATCATATACACGAAATGAGATCCAAATCCACGTCACGTGATCGTTTGAGACCCGCGTACCATCATATATAATATACGTAGAGTATAAGGTAATGTTTTGATAGAGTACGGCGCAGGGGCGCAGGCGGATCTGGCGCAGCTCTACGAACTGTACCAGCAAGAGATACACGCCTCCACCTACACGGAGACCAACGAGTACTACTCGCCGTACCGTTTACCGCCGATATCCACCAGGTAACGTAAACAGAAACCAGGCGCGAGGCTCTGCTTGCGAAACACGCTGAACTAGCGCCGCTGATAACATTCCCCTTCATAATCACTGTTCATGATGCGCAAATTAAACATGTGTGTCACACTGTACACAGATTTGATTCAATTGTCACAAATCTTTATTACGTGTCACCTCTATTTAGAATGTTGACGTAATTTTTTACTAACTTAATCTAATTTGTATTCAGATATGGGTACAAATGAAAGTATTGTAGTTTACTAGGGAAGAGTGTTCGCTTTTTACTGAACGATTGCATTCAGTTCAGTGTTGTCTGTGTCATGATTTGTATTTATGTTTCGCCAGCATGTCAGAATTGACTTGGTCGGAGAGCTCGAGCGGCTCGGGTAGAGGCTCGAGCTCGGGCTCGGGGGGAACATTTGCCTTGGACCGTCTGCCACAGCTCGCGCCCACTCCTCGACCGCGCACCCGGTATAGGTAAAGGGATACAATTCAAGGACTACGTTCCAAATTTAAAAAATCTTTTTGGCCAATAAAAAAAATCGAAAAAAATTAAAAAGTAGGACTGAATCCAAATAAAAAAAAACTTTTCGGCCACAAAAAAAATAATAATTTCTATATCAGAAAAATATTTTATTGTTGCGATTGATTATTTTTAACTTCAGTCAAGCGAGTGCCACAACCCTGAAGCGTTACTCGAGCGATGACAGTCTCGTCATCACCGCGCCGCGCGCCAGCGACAGGGCCGCTTGAAGCGTTCTCAGTCACTCGAGGATCCAAGCATTTTGAGATATTAGGAGCGCTGGAGCGCGTACTGTGGAGGGATGGAGATCTGTGTCTGAGTGGATCATGATCTGTGTAGTTTAGTGTCGGAATCGTAAGAAAAAATACAAGGTTTCCTATATGTTGTAATCGTAACCGTACAATAATAACAATCTAAAAATAAGATTTTATGTACACCGATATCTGTGTAACTCTTCTTTGAGTGCAATAATGTTAGAATAATACAAAGTTCTAAATTTAAAATTGTAAAAAAAAAATAGGAACAATAGGACTTCTGTTTTAAAATGAACGAATGAACGAATTTCTATAAAAATGGATCTCATTCTCTCGGGATAAAGCCTACATGTTCCAATGTATAGTTATATATACTTGCCTTTAATAAAGTAATTTTCTGCTTTAAATGTAATATATTAATAACGAACATGTTTTTATGTAAGTTGTTTGAATTTGTAAATAAAATAACATAATTTTAAAAGCCTTGTGTTTTTGATTTTCGCTTGGAGCAAACAAACATTATATTTGTTTTAAGCTTACGACTAGATGTTTTTTTATACAAACTCCTCGGTCGTCATCTTACGGACCTGTTGTACTTATTTTTTAAGGGTTCTTGTAATGAATAGAAGATTTTTAATTGAATAGTGTAATTAACAGTAAAAGTTATAGTTTCTTGATACTTAATTTCAAATAATCTCTCCAAACATATATCTAGTGACTACTATACATTTAGTGTATGTACATTATATTAATTAAATAAATTATATTATTGTTAACTACATTCTATAGTTTTCTTAACATTAACATATTTTTTCTTATATATTAATATGTTATTTTTAATTTACTTGCATTAATTAAATATATAAATAAAATTTTCAATAACATGACTATACCACACTCGACGGAGCTTATTTATAGACAGATTTTTTTTTTAACAATCAATTTTAACCTAACGTATTTAAACACGTGACAGATTTATTTCTTTCTGTCACTTAGTGTTTAAAAAAAAAACTGTCAATATATGTCATCTATTAAGTTTTTCTTGTCGACAGTGAATCACTAGATTGTATAAAATTGCGGGTTGCATTTAGAAAACCTAATAAGCTCGATGGTTCTGATTAAATATTCGTAAAGGAACATTCTTAATATCCTGCACATAGTGCACGAGATAATAGACGAATCATAGACAATAGACGAAGGTCCAGTAAATTATGTTGAATAGGATAAAGAGTAACGGGAATAAGACCCGTGATCGCTTGTCTATCCACGTGGCTATCTCCTGCGGGGTCATCTGTGTCCAAGTGTGTTTGGGCTCGTCGGACCCCTCGCTGCCGGGGCGGCCCCTACCTCCAGTTAGATCGTCATAGCTCTGTGTCGTTATCGTTGGCAAGTTCAACGCTGATGGGAAGCTCTGTAAATATTATTTGATTTTCATAATGTATACAAACAGGCACACTTAATTATAAAGTAAGGAGTACACTGAAAACGAACCTTCATCCCTTTCGATAGTATGCATAATAATAAAAAGTAAAGCACTTCATTATTATATTTGATATACACTTTTTTAGGAGTTGTTTCTAAATCATCAAAGATATTGAACGTTTGTTGAATATATTATCAGTATAATCTAAATACTTAAATATAAATTGCTGTTCATTAATCTCTCTTAAAATCAAAAAAAGTTGTAAAATATTTTTTTCTATTTAATACTGCTTAGTACAATGGTGGTTTTTAAATAAAAAAATAACATGGGTAAGTTGAATAGAAAAAGCCGTTGTTTCTAATTCAATATAAACTGTAGGTAGAATGAATTTCCTTTAGCAATGTAATAAAAACAACTTACATGTACGGTCAGATAGTTGTTGTATCCGGGCCCGTTGGGATCGCTGGAGGCATCTTGATGTAGGGATGAACATGACCGAGACTTGCTCAGCTGAGGAGAGGATTGCATTTCCTTCTGCAGCTCCTTACGAGCCAGCCGAGGTGTCAGAGTACTCTTCAAGATATACTTGCTGTTAACCTTCTTGAGACTCACCACTTTCCTGCGATTAAAAGTTTATTTAATGTTTTGTGGGTAGTTGGAACAGTTTATTTTTGAATCGAATAGATTTTTGTATAATATATAAAAATGGAATCAAACTGTCATCTTAAACATACTGTGACAAAGTTGCGAAAGTATAAGGATTATGGATGTTTAAAAAGGTAAGCAATTCTTTGTCAAGTGAGATCATAAACAAAACCGAGAATTAATTTCAATTTCATCTCAATTTCCATACTTACTTTATTCAGAAAACGGCCATGAATTTTCAAATAGATGGTAGTTGAGTAATGAAAAGCCTTTTAAACTTACTTTCTTCGCCAAATAGTATTAACAAATGCGAATTCCACCAGCGCCGAGAAGATGAAACCAATACAGCCCAAGAACCAAATCTCACTGGCCTTAATATAGGAGACCTTCGGCAACGTCTTCGCTTGTGATGACGCCAGAGTGATGAATGATAACATAGTGCTGGTACCTGAAAGACAATAATATATTAAAATACTATATTATATACGTAGGTGTTTGTGGTCTTGCATATTGAAATACGTCCTAGAAAAACAACAACAATAAAAAGTGTCTTGTGTTTAAAATACTTTTAAACATAATGATTTTGATTTGGATTTTTTGTTTTTAATATTTACAATGAAGTTATTTAGTTATCTTACCCAATGTAATTCTTGGAGCGGAGGCATCAGCCTGCAACCAAAATGTAACCCATGACATGGCCACTATCATCATAGATGGTATGAAATAATCCATAAGGTAGTAACCGACTTCACGACCGAGCTTAAACGTGAATTTAAGCGCGCTGTAATTTCCAGCTGAAATTTTAATTCATTGTTGTTATTACAAAATAATTATGAAATAAATTAATTAAGACGGACAAACACAAACGACATTACATCTACCTCCCCCCTGCCTCATATTAACTATATCGCCTCGAACTACTGATTCATTTGTCCAATAATCAAGGAGCGAATATTCAGTGAGATGCAATTCGCTAGAAAGACGGACGGGATTATCCTTCTCCCACATAAGACGCAAGATTGAAGCGTTGTATTTCCCTGGAAACGATAAAATATTTTAACATTAGATATGTCTGATTGAAATTCTTTGTAAATATACGTGACAAAGGTTCAAACACGTGCTTAATCTCTACTTGTAACAAAGTGCAAAGATCCTAACACATGACGTCACTGTTCAATGTAAAAATTAAAATTCAGCTTACAACTTTCTAAATTCATCGAACATCTTTGGTCGTCAAACGGGAATTTTTGAAGGTTCATCCAACAATACAGCACCGCTTGCATCCGTCGGCTGAACAAGACTTCGCCATCTGGTGCTATGGAAATGAGCACGTCTTTGCTATCAGTCCCCATGAGACTGGAGGATTGTTCATTGGACATGTACAGATGCGGTACCCATATTCTCTGGCGAAGGTCACTTTCACCTATAATTTTCTGTCGTTCTGGCGAATACAACGAATAGGCGAGTCTCGCGTCAGTCCATCGCAATTGCAGTAAGAAGTGCAGTTTGAAATTCTGTAAAAAAATTAGCAGACTGTTTTATTATCTTCTGCATAGTGTAGATGTAAAGCAAGAATACAGGTCCCATGAAACCTACCAAGTCGTGTGCTTCAGCTGGTTGTATAAAGTAGACGTATGCGCTGGCATGAACATAAACAACTTCACCGGTCTTGTAGGTTGGTAGAAGCAGTCTATCGTAGCGGCATTCGTTAGCCAAGCGCGATAGGAATTCGGACTGTGTGTAAATGTCTCCCTTCTCCAAAGACGGGCAATCCAGTGGGGCATTTGGCCTGAAAAAAAAAAACATAATTTCCTAATAATTATTGTATTGTAAATGAAATGTAACAACAATTGTCTCCTATACTTACAAATACATTGTCATTTATGCATAACTATTCAAGAGCATCTCGCAAGCGAATGTATCTTAATATATTCAATGTTGTAAATGATAGAGTATAAGTCATTGCACGTTACATATTGCGCTCTCAATATTACAGTGATATATATTGACGTACTATCTTTGTAACAGGTATTGGTACATAAATGTGTTTCATATATAAATACAATAGCTAGTGTTTACAGCAAAAGCGTTATTTAAGGTATATGGAGACATGATGTTGCAAGGTCGCCTTGGGAGCTGTTAGCGGCAGAGCTAATATTTGATGTACCCGATAACATTATGAACCAATTTACTGAGATATCAACGAGATTTGCTCTAAGATTAATCTTTAAGCCGCTTGTTACGTGTACACAGAATAGGTACAGTTATATGTGTGAATATAAACCATAGGTATGCCATAAGTACCGAATAAAGATATAAAACAATGCTCTAGAAACGAAGAATAAAACGGGTTGGACTATTTAATAATCGCTTTAACATAGTATTCATATGTAAGTATAGTGTTTTAAGGCTGTATGACTTTTGGTTCAAAACATCTATAACTTCAATCATTAAGGAGACAAAAATATAAAATTCGATACAATTTTTTCATTATCTGTTAATGTTGTTAGATAAAACGGAATTTCAATCATTGAATGTGACGTCATTATAATTCGCCAGATCCAAAAAACGTCATCAGGTTATGATTTTATTTATTAAGTTGTATCATCAATCTCTCTCATTAAGTACCGGCGACGTGAAATAAAAATATAACATCCAAGTACCTACTACTGTAATTGTTAATGATACGATGTTATCATATTATCTTATTTAAATCGTATGCATACAGTAAATGAGTGCGTAATCTAAACAAGAGTCTAAAATTATTATTATGAACCATTAATACAATTCCTAGTGTACTTTTTGACTCATATCATACAAACGCATGTAAGCCGATGACTGAATTCTGCACCAAACAATTTCATTTTGTTACTAAATTATTCCCCTTTGTTTATTACTTATAGAAAATTTTATAAAAATATTCAAAAAAAAATATTTATTGTAGTGTGAGTCGTGATTAATATCATGCTTATAATAGTTTTCTAAGTCTACGACAACTTAAGTTGCAAATTGCGGTCGAACAATAAGTAGATGAATACTAAAAATATTAACCTTCTTGTTCAATAAGGTCTCCGAATAGCAACGAGCAACGACTCAATTCCGCGCACAATGTTGTAGTTAATAATTAATGAACACGTAAAAATAATTCATAAATCGTTAACGTTTTTCATAAACTTAAGTACACGCAATGATTTTTTTCGTAAGTTTTTTCTTAACGGAAATTATAAATTTTTCGCGTGAATAATTTATAATGCTCTGTTTATTCATAATCTATCTTCAAAAAGTAAATTTACTCTTTTCCACGTCATGCTTAATACTAAAATATAAAAAAAATGTTATCGAGGTAGGCTGTAAATTATTTTTAAATAAAATTATATTTGGAATTAGGTTGCGTATGTAGTTATATCTGGTTTATATTTTTCGTGATATACATATTTTTTATCATTGCATCGTTTGATTCCAGTTAATGTTTGTTATTTTATTTAATATTAGTCTATTAATGTATCAAATATAATTCACATTTATTTGTTAGATTATATTAGTTAAGTTTCGTTACTAAAACTATGTACCAGTGTTATTAATTAAACAAGTAAGATTTCGTTAAATATATACATAAAAATGGTAATCTTATAAAATCCTAATTGTTTTCGTAAAGATATGAGTTGTTGCGCGTGCGCAGGATGGGAAACGTGTCCTGTTAATATATACTAACATCATGTGTATACCTTCGTTAAAATTACATTTATTTACCTTAATAATTTATATTAATTTACATGGATTTTTTGTGTAAAGTTTATGTTTATATAAAATATATACGTACGTCTCTATTGACGAACAAGTAACAGCCCGCATGTAACTTGAAGGGGCTATTCTATATTCGAAACACATGCGGATGCCTTTTACCTTAATCGCTAGGTCGTCGGTTCAGGAAATTGAATTTGGTGGTTGCAAATGTCTTTACATTAAATACATTCCATGTTTGTTTGACTAAGGTTGATGATTACTGACTATTTAAATGCTTAACTCAACTTCAAAGGACTAATTATTAGTACTGTTAATAGTTCTCTTAGTGACTTATATTACATATAAATGTAATTATAAAAAAATATATAAAAAAATTCTTTAAAAATTTAATGCGTGTCTCTTTTCAATATTGCACAAAGTATTGCTTGAGTAAAAAATACAAATATGATTTAATGACATTATGTTATGACGTTTCGCTATTAACACAACTTGTTAATAAACATAAGAGGTAAGTTAAGTCATTAAGAATAGAATTTATAGCGACAGAAAATAAGGCCCGCTGTATTCATGAATTTAATCGAAAACAAACTACATCGTAAAAAATATGATTAGTGTTGTTTTATCAGAGCAGTAGTGTGTCAATAGCTTGACCCTGGCGCGATCACGTGACAGAAGATCGACTTTAGACAATACTTTAGCGACCCGACAGTCGAAGGCCGACATTTATCGAACCTTTCCCACTGATCGATTCAAATTCAGTTTTATGCCTCCATTTGTTTTACTCTATAATTAGGCGATTTTATCTTTCTCGTCCGTTATATTTTTCTGCTTATAATAATATCAATATACGGCTTGACAAAGTAAACTAAACCTTGCTTGGTATTGTCTTGAGTACGATGTACTGTAATTACTTTTATTTAACTGACTGTAGGCGATCTAGGATTCTAAAGTACTGATTTATAGTAAAAGGCAAGTACTAAGTTTAAGTAACGGTTGTGTCAAACTAACACATTTTTGTGTGGAATTTCAAAGAAAGACAATGAAACAATTTAAGCAATGACTGCAGTACAAATTAAGAAAAAAAATGGTTTTAATTAGAGGAATATTAATATTTTATATTATAAGAAAATTGACAAATAAGAGGTGACATATGGATAACATCTCTCTTAATTCTATATTTAATCGTTATATTTTTTTTATATTTGTGTATGTTTTGATTAGAAAATTTGTCAACAGGAACACACAGTAAAAACTAGATTTCATTATAAGTAGATTATGAATAATGTTTATCTTCGCCATTCTAACACCTTGAAAAAAAAATTGTTACCAATCAATAAGGTCAAATTTCTTGTCTTTACTACAAATTCGAATTAGGTAGTTGCTGAAAAAGCGGATGTTCTCGTACTTACTAATGAGTTCTGTTTTTACTGCCAATGAAAATGTTTTGTTTCTATTATTTCCTGATTTTTTTTTACACCGAGATATATTCTTTGAATATTTGTTTATTCCTTGATAGATTATAAATAAACATAGCTTAAATGTTATACTAATGACATATTAATGACATTCGATCGCATTGCCGGCTATTCATTAACAGAATACGGAATTTGAAACGGATAAAGAACATCACAGATGTTTAACGGACCGTGACGAATCCTGAGACGTTTTTATAAATCACAGTTCAGAAAGTATTTTACTTTATTTGCGAGCGAATGAATTAATTGTATTCTGTATAATAGATTATACTTAGTTTTGAAAAAAAATTTTTAGGAAAACGCTTGTCTCAGAATATTATGTGTTGTACTTTAACTATGTTCATGGGTAATATAGTTAAAGGGTGTGACAATGATTTAGTCTTTTAAGTTCTAGCCTTATTTGCTGACTAGTTTCAGGTCCTAAGGATGCAAATCCTTTTCAGTCCTTTAAATCTTCAAAGGTAAAAGTGTGTATTCACGTGAGTCAGAAACCACAATTCACAAAATGAAGGGTCGGCTATAAGTAAATTTTCTAATACATTATTAAGTATGACATTCAAAAGAATTTGCTATCATATTTATTATATAAGTTAATATAAGTATATTTGTGTTGTATGTATAATGAAATATGGTATATTATTATTTAATCTATGTTTATTGATATAAGCACTTATCCTAAAATAATATAATAATGATACTAGTTGATATCTGAGTACCGATCTCATATAATAACAATATATATGAGTGCTTGTGAGGTACTCTACTGTAGGCATTTAGCTGTAATACACTTCATTTAAGTGGTTCTTGCAACCTCGTATGTGATTTATCAGACTGAAAGAAAGATCATATAAATAAACAAATAAAAACATCATTTAAAATGACTTTCAACTTATTTTCTCTTTTCGGTATAAATTTACTAATAAGATATAAAACCTTCGTGTTATTGTTAGTTCTAATTCAATTAGAGCGCATATGATTGCAACTGTTATATACACTCATCCTAATAATATAGTCGTCTGACAGAAAATTTTGACAGAAAATCTGTGAGTACACTGGAATCAAAAAAAGAAAAGATATGAATACATTCAATGGAGGCAAAATCAGAAAGAATTAAACTAGACAATAAAGCATTTGATTGGCTCTGATTGCATGTGGTACATTTTGTAATTGGTACCTAATATATGGACTAAAATCTGCATTAATAGTTTAGTTTGTACACAAAATGACAAATCTAATAACCACAAATGAATTCTATTATCAAAATAGCGTCTTAAAGTAAAGAAAAATTTGAAAATAAATGAATAATTTATCATATATATTCATAAAAGCGCTTTGTAAAAAGACAAATTTATAGCAAACTGTGTTAGCATTTCCTTACAACGCTTTAATCTCTTTACGAATTAAGATTGAAATTTTAATTGTTCAGTTTCTTATATGAATAAAAAAAATTATATAGGGGAATAGTAATTGAAATTAAGGCTACGATTACAATGATATTAAACGTTTATGAACCTTTCATACATTTACATATTGATATTTTTTATAAATAAGAAATATTAATTGAATTATTTTACCTACGTTCAGAAATTAATAAGAAAAATGAGGATAAGGCCACAGTACTTGTTCCGTAACAAATACATATTTCAAAATAGCCAAACATGCTGGTGGTTAAAAGAATTTTTCCGTCATATTAAACAGAAACTTGACAATATCAGTTTATGAACCATTTAAATGTGTTATCAAGATGTCTATTGCACTAATTAACAGCTTAATTTCTCACAAAGATAATTTTTTTGGTATGTGTGGCTTTAATCCTTATTTAACGTCTGAAATTAATCTACTTGAAATGTTTTCTAACGACAAGCGGACTTAAGATATCTGCTAGAGTTCAGCGTTTAATACCAATAACCATCATCGTCTTAGAAATATATCCGGCAAGAATGCGAGAAACCTTTTGTAATGACAGTTTTGATAATCTCTGAGAAATTACTGAACTTAAACACAGATAAGGTTTATTAACGGTCTCATTAATTATAGTCTACTTTTGAATAAACTTTTAAAAAGATGTACAAAATATAAATAAACCTCAACCTAACACTTTATTCATATTTTTGGGCAAAATATGAATGAAGTGTTAGGTATTATTAGTAATAGCATAAAAAATCTGTTCTAAACTAAGCTGTATATGGAATACCTATGGCCAATTTATTAAGTAATTAAAAAAAACGCAGCTTCGTTAAATATTATATATACATACATGCATCGCTTACTTATTTTTTATCTATTTAATAATTTTATATTCATTTTTATATCTCCATACCTCAGTCACATATATAATTTTAAAAGCGTAAAGACGTAGTAATGTAAACCACTAATCGATTAACTAATTGAGATTGTATAATTTTAACAAATGTATAAAAATTAAGACATTAATTATACTTCTAATGTAATTATCTGTTTGACAAGTTTGTGTACAAAGAATTCGTTTAAAACATTATAAAGTTATGTATGTTACTACTTAATTATTATGCCTAATAGTTTTCTACTTGAATATCTTTCGTATCATTTAAGTATTAATTAAAATAACTGGCAATATTTGTTGAACATAGTCGCAATTATCCAATTATAGTTTTAATTTGTAATATTTGTGTAGTCTCGTGGTAAATATATTTAGGAATTATGATTATAACGCTAGAACAACAGACAATATTGATTTTAACGTCCAAGAAACACTAATTATGATTTGTTAATAAGCTAAGATCGTGACCACACTTAATTATGAGTACAATAAGATCAATAAAGACTTGTGTGCATACTAACATATGCATAAATACAGTTTTGCGCATATTAAGCTAAGGTAAAGGAAATTATGTAAACTATAATACGAGGACTTTAAATTTCATGCTCGTGAGTGAACAAAAACCTTCTCTTATAGTCTATACTTAAATAAAATAAAGGCACCATTAATACGCAATTGTTATTTTCAATGTTTAAAGTTTATGCGATAACAATATATATATATTATTTTAAATACTTTCCACAAAATTAACTTAAAAATAATATAAAAAATTGTCTGTTTCATTAACTTTTGAATTTTTTATTATAAACAGTTGTAACATATTCTATATACTGGTAACAGACTAATCTTTAGTAAAATAGTTTTTAAAGGATAAACACATAAACATGCCATAATTATAATATTTTCTCTGTTATTGTCTACAATTTCCGTACAGTTAAAAGATATTATCATTTATTATTATATAAGACGATCAATGGACAAGGATAAAACTTATGTTAGGCGTAAAATAAAAACTAAAGTTATTTATTTTCTTGGTGAGTTATATAAATAACTAGAATAGAAATAAAAATTTTCGACGTCCGAATTAAAGTCTAATGATTAATTGTAATATGAATGAATATTGCGTACCGATCCAATAGCCATCATACGTACAAATATGTCTCGTACCTACTCTACAACCTATTGTTTTGATCCTTTAACATTTGTAGGATTGAAATGTCAACAACATTTAAAATAAAGTTTTTAAATTATATGTATTTTTATAAGAATTCGAAAACAAATATGAAATCATCAGAATCATTAAACATGTGAATGACAGTGTTGCCTGGTGCATTTTAAATTTTTACTAGATATTTTTGAATTAAAAAATATTGTGTATATAATACATAAATTAAGTAATTACCAGAAGTAAAAATTTAATTTAATAACATATTATACAACAAAGTATTTTGATTTCACTTTTCTACGATGAAAAAATCTATTAAATATTAATAAAATTATTAATCAATAGAGATAAAACATATTAGATTCCACTTACGACTTCTGTCCTGTGGCACTTTTTATTATAATAAATAACGCACTATACAAAAGAGTTTTCATGTTCATTTTGAATTACGTTTACATAATACGTATTCCGACGTCTGCTTTGCGCAATCGATTCGCCACTACTGCTAATTATCTAGCAGTTTTCACGGAAAGCCGTGCAAAGGCTGCGCGGGCGACGGAAATTTGTACAGTTTATGAGCTTTTACATACAGCCTGTGTAAATTATGATTCGCAAGTTTAAGTTTCGATGACTCCACGTACATAGGTATGTGTGTGCGTCACTGGGATGTTTACATACAGATAAGTCTGTTGACTTTCATTTGGATTATATAAACAGGATTAAGGGAGACAATTACAGTATTTAATATATTTTTTATTGATTTTTAACAGAATGTGGTTGCATACAATTTACAGTGTACGTAACGAAATTAAGGTCCTGGAGTAAGTTCGTTAATCTTTCAAAGTGACGCTCGGTGTACGGCAGCGCGCCTTCTATGAAACTTCCTAACGACGACACCTTGAGGCTACCAGATATTATTTCTGGTGTTAAGATGTAAAATACGTACTGCGCTGCGTGAGCATTCTTATTATTAGTGTTCCATTCGGCAGCGAATCTGAGTAGAGTTTCTTTCTGTGTGTTATTAATTTCTTTGAGGGTCTCAGAGAGTTTTTCATGACCGGATTTTAAAATTTCGTTGATTATTTTTAGAACATTCTTAGGTCTCTCCATTCGCAACGCTAGTTTAAGGGCTTTTATTAATTTCTTGTCGTGCAATAAATTCATGAGCTCCTGTTCTTGTAGAATGAGTTCCTCTCGTTCTCTTGCTAACTTTTCTCGCCTCTCAACGGACACATCTTTCAAAGTCACTAGCTTAGAATCCGAGCCACCTGTTATTATGATCGATTCATTCTTGCTAACTGTCATGGACCACACTTTACCTTCGTGATTATCTAAAGACATTTTGCATTCCGATGTCTTTATTGTCCAAAGTTTTAAAAGACCGTCCGCTCCACTCGATATTATTTGTTGTCCTTTGCTAAGGAAATCTACTTTCAAGACTGAACTTTCGTGACCTTCGAATGTCTTGAGACAACTAAGATCTGCTATGGACCATAATTTCAATGTAGCGTCTGCTGATGACGTCAGCACTACTTGATCGACTGGAGAAAACCTGACGCACCATATACCTCTCCTGTGCCCTTTCAGCACACCCAACAATGATAAATCATCGCTCCAAAGCTTCGCCGTTTTGTCTTGTGAACCGGTTGCTATTATTTTATCATTTGGAGATATGGAGACACAGTTAATATCCATATTATGAGCTAATTCTGTATGACTTGAGTTAAGTTTTGTTTCCGTAGAGTCAAAATCTTTAGGTATAGTCCAAATTTTTAAACAGCTATCCTGGCTTACAGAGGCAAAGAAATTCGCTGATGTTTGAGAAGCGAAAACAGAACCCACTGATGCAGTATGTCTTGTACCAACACCAATACACTTGACTTCATTGTAATCAATTTGTAACCAAATTCTGACAGTATTGTCCTTACCAGAGGACACAAATAAATCTGGCCTTGTTGGAAAACATGACAATGCAAGAACAATATCTGTATGCCCCTTTAATAATTTACAGTCCATGCTTCCTAGCTCATAATACTTTAAATCTTTACTGTTTGTAGCAACAACTATATGCGACTCATCTTTACCAACAAAAATAATATCCAATACTTCATCCGTGAAACCAATTAATTGTTTAACACAGCCAAAAGACTCTAAGTCATGTATAATAATGTTATGGTCAGCGGTGACTACGGAGAACATATTCCTTGCTTCATTGAATAACAAATGGGTGACCGCTAAACCCCCGTCTTCATTGGCTGGTGATACAAGACTGTTTGTCTGTTCAAACATTAGACGACTCATTTGTACATTCCAAACCTTAACAATACCTTTCTCACCAGCACAAGCAACATATATACCTTCTGTGCCAACTTTCTTAGTAAAGTTGGGAATTTTGAAACTTGGTGGCAGAAGTGCGAGCGTTTCTATACATTCATACACTGGTAGAACTTTGAGTGCTTTGCCTTCACCAAGTTTCCACAGTATAAGAACTCTGTCTCTTCCCGAACTCACCATATGGTCACCATCTGGTGTAAATTCTAAGCTTGTGACCTTACTAAAATGTCCTGAATATATAACACTCTCTTTACCAGATTTAGAATTCCAGGATCTTATCTTAGTGTCATCTGCAGCACCAAATATTAGCTGTTTTGAATCATCCGAATGATACTTGACAAGTGAAAACACTCCCAGAGCTCCCCTCAAGCTGCTCGTACAAGTGTTATGAGTGATGTCCCATAATTTTATATTTCCGTCTGTGCTGCCTGAAGCAACATTTGTTCCATTTGCATCAAAGGCTAACTTTGCTATGGCACCTTTATGTCCAGATCTCCACATTTTTAGCTGGCTCCCTTCTTTTCTATCCCATATTTTAATTAATCCACTTTTATGTGCTGTAACTACAGTCTCATTATCCTTCGACATTTGGAAGGTGTAAATGACGTCACTGTCATCTTTATCCTCAGTAGCATCTCCAATAGTCAATGGATTACTGAGTGTGTTGACATCAATAACTTTAATAACATCATCACATTGGCAGAGAAAATGTTCACCATCATTTGTCCATTGAATATGTCCTCCTGTGTAAAATGCTTTTAATTCTGCTGTCTTCTCATACCTGAAATAATAAAGATTAAAGGAATATGTATAAAAGACAATAATATGACCAATAAAATTCAATAAAAAACATGTCACTTCCAAATATAATTTATATTTAGGTCCTTCCTTTTTGCAATGATAATATCTGTCACGAAAATCTACAAAGAGTACTTACAATTCTTTAAGATTTGCCATTGTTGACTACAGTTATTTTTTACATTAAAAAGCCTTTTTTGTTTTAATTGTTAATATCCAAATTTAGGAGAATTATTTGGTTTAGCAATATTTTTTAGTTACTTTTAACAAGAAAAATATAAAATTCAAAAATACACGTGGGTCCACCAAAACAAACTATGCCTACCGATTGTCATCTGTCACTGTTACTGTCATATTCATAACTAAGTAAAGATAAATAATTATAATATATATAAAATAATTGGGACAAGTTTTTTTTTTTCTCAAACAATATTAAACTTACACACTGATCAAAGTAATGAAAATTGGCTCATTGAAATTTCAATGTATATCTTTAGAGAATATAGACAGTATCTTTATTTTAAACAATAGCATAATGGCGTTTTGTGCAACTAATTCTTCAAAATTTTAAGACTTTTAAAATAATAGTCTGCCTTGTGAGGAATGAAATATAGTTTAAGTTATGTATATATGATAAGCAGCTTCTATAAAAATCGGAATAAATTCAAAATTATCATTTATTTAAATAGACATTAACCTCACTAAAAGAAGAATAACCCCAATCTCCAACCTACTTAGAAACCCTATTTTACAAATTAAACAATAACTACAAAGTAGACATATATGATAAAATTTATATTATTTCATAATTTTGTTTGATAGTGAAATTACAACTTCATCGATATCACTCTACAAAATGAAAACCCATTACTCAATCACTAATCTGTCATTCTAATGTATACCTATCGGCTTTTTTCTTTTGAATAGGAAAAATACATTTATTTTCTTTAAAAAAATCTTTATTTACATGGTTATAACATTAATAAAAAAACCTTTTGAAATGTGCAAGTGTTATGAGCTTTAACAGTACATAATTAAATTAATAACCTTAAAGTTTAGCTTTAGTTCTACTCAAGATATCTTTTATAAATATGCTATTTAAAAAACTTCGTAGTTGCTTGCGGATATTTCCCTCGAATACAAAATATATAAAATACACAACGGCAAGCACTTCTGGCAATACTCCAGAAAAAGCTGAATTTGAAAATGTATTTTCATTTCCATTTATAAAATACATGGCTATGGTAAACAGATTAAAAGTTTATCAAGGGCTGGCGTCTTGCATTGTTGTTCCTAGCTGTGGAATATTGGAAATGATGAATGTTATTCCTGGAAACACCTTTTATGCCGCTGCATATACAGGTGTGGATGATGTAATAAATTATTAAGCTATAATTTGTGCTACCATATTTTTGTTTTTTTTTATCTTTCAGGCATGACTGGAGTTGCTGTTCTATCTTTATTTACTTTACCATTTAATAATGTTATTGGTCAATTGTATATCAGTGAGGATAATAAACAAATCAAAATATCTTCTTTAAATTTTTTTGGAAAGAGAATTGACAAAATTGTCAATGTTGATGACTGGGTCCCTTTATTAGATTTAGCACCTAAAACTACTGATGCATTTTATTTAAGTCCACAACTCACTGATGGTACAAAATATAAATTATTTGTTAAGTTTGGAATTGTGAGAAATTCTCATAAGATGGGTCAAGTTTTAGAATAAAAACTTAGCCTCCATAGTTAATCTTGACTGGGAAAAAATAGAAAAAAAAGAAAATGTATATTAGTTAGGGAAATAAATAAATAATAAAAAAAATCATATTGTTTTTTTAATTCTTCTATATCTTAATTGTATTAGAATGAGCCAAATTAGGTGATCCTTGACATATATGCATTGTGTTTCTTCAAATTAATTTCAAATGACTTTAAGTGAACTGCTGCCATATATAAAAATGGTTGTTATGTTATTAATTACTTATACATAGTTATTATCTGTCTGTATATACAAATTTGTTACAAAATTACATCCTATACATATGATCTGTTAATTACCTACAAGCATTCTCAAACACACTAGAACAATTTACAATCTCTAAGGATATACTAGGTCCCCAATAATATATTATTTATCTGAATTACACTCATACAATCTAGACAATAGATATACAAACATCCATTAATTCACAATTATAATTTTTTTCTCAAAATAATTTTAATTTACAACCTCTTCAATTATATAATACGTAATAATACAATTTGTGTATTATGCCATAATTTATTGAGTAACTTACCATTAATGGGAACCCAGTTAGTATTATGAAGTAAAGTGTTAACTACAAAATGATGACTGAAATCTATGAACATGTAACATTTTTTAAAGTGCTCAATAGATTGCAGATAATAGAAGAATTTTTCTACTTGACCTAACAATGTTAATTTTTAAAACTACAATTCAAATAGTGTAAAATATACAAGATTTGAACTTTGCTTCTCTAATAGTGTTCAGGATATCATTTCAAAGGCAAGCTAATTTTATAATTACATATATACTTTTTAAATTAAATTAAATGGGATAATAAATATGATGCATTATAGTGAGTATAATAAATGACAAGTTGAAAAATTCTTTGATTCTTCTTCAGGAAACCGGTTAGTCTATCCAAGCCTGTGCTGGCTGGTCCGTGGTGAACGGACTAACTCCGTTACGTTCCATAGCATCTAATATCTCACATACATATGCGGCAACATCCACTCTACTCTGATCAATACCCTTGATGAATGGATGCTCCAATAGCCTATTATATTTGGGCCTTTGTGTTTCTTCTTTTATTAAACTAAAATTTAAAAAAAAAATTAAGAAAATAATTACATTTTGACTTTCATGTCGCATTTTGACAACCTTTGGTGATGTAAAATGCATAGTTTAATGGATGGAGTTACAATGCTTGACTTTTAAAAGAAATGCTTTGGAAAAAATCTTGAGACAAAGAAAAATTTACATTTTACACTTCATGAATTAAGAATCTGTTGCTATGGTTAAAATGGTAAAAGTGCTACTTTGGACTACTTGATCAAGTCCTAATAACATTTTTCCTTGTATACAAATGGAGTACATATTTGATATTAAAGAATTGTACATATTTTTTTGCCAAGGTCTTCAACATACTATGTGTCATGTTGTATGTAAAGTGGAAAAAACTTTAACCAATCATTATTGTGATAATAATTATTATTTAAAATATATATGTGAATTTTTCTATAAAAAAAAAAAACAATCCTCACCAGGTATTAACAAAGTTGACAAAATCATTTGAAAATATATTATTTTTGTTGGTAAGGCGAGGAGGGTCTCCCTGAACAACTTGCTGTAACTGTTCAAACACTGAGCCCCAGCGAGGGTAAGGAAAGGATCCTGTTGCTACCTCCATCAGTGTGATACCTAGTGACCATACATCTGATCTAACATCATATCCTCTTGCTCGGCCGGGGTCAATCCGTTCAGGCTGAAAATTATTTACAAATTCAGGTTTCTATATATTTTAATTCTTCTTGTGTACTACACTTGGTTGGTATTGCCAAATAAAAATAAAATACGACGTCAGGCGAAAGGCAGGTAGATCACTTCATTACATTAGGTCTTGTCATTCCATCTTCCCAATTAGCACCAAACGCTTAGTAGGAATTTAACATAGGTTTATTTACTATTACAATTCCATAATAATTTAAAAGCTACATATTCAAACAGCTTCAATAATTGTATTTTTGTTAATTTAAAGTATGAAATACACTGGGGTAATTTAAGTTATAAAAAACAATATAATTTTCTTACCGCCATATAAGGTCTACAACCTGCATCCCGTGTACGAGCTATAGAATCAACTAATTTTCCTGAAATACCAAAGTCGCATAACTTTATGTTCCCTCTGCGATCTAGAAGTATATTAGATGGCTTGACATCCCTGGTAAAAAAATAAAAAAATTTAAATGTTACATATATTTTTGCATTTTATTTTTCATCAACAGGACATAAGCTGTTTTGCTATGTTGGATAATTAATTTTCGAGTTTTCCGCATAATATAAACAATAAGGACACATATAAAATAATTACCTGTGAATTATTTTAAGTTTTTCTTTTAAATAATTTAAAGCTTTAACAGTCGCTAGTGTTATTTTAGCAATAATATTTTCAGGTATTCGAGTCTGCATCCTTTCACAGATGAACTTATAGAATTTATCTAATGAGGTATCCATTAATTCCATACATATCCAACAGTCACCCTGAAATAATAAAACCATTAAGAAATTTAAAGTAAAATGTCAAGCATATAATAAAGTTAGGACAATCTTTTGCGACCAATTTGTTTTTTACTATAGTATATAATTTTGTTCTATTTTAGATGTAAATAACACACTTACTTCTTTAAACAAAGCCCCATAAAACTGTACAATGTATGGGCAGTCGTTACTTTTCATGACAACTTCAAGATCCATCAACAACTGTTTCTGCTCCTTCTCATCAACAGTGGATCTTATACGTTTTACTGCCATAACTCTGTTGCTCCTGTAAGTTTTTAATGTTATTTATATGTTTAATCTTGTTATGATATATTTTAGAATAATGTAAGTTGACATAATAGGCACACTTTTACCTATTTTAGGGTAATTTTTAGTGATATTCTATTAAGTCTGTATTTGCCAGTAAGCTTATAGACATGTACATATTGATGTCACTATCATTGAAAAGCTCATCAAAAATCATATAGTGCATATTTATTGTGATTATAGTAACATATTATAACAAAATAGATAACCTTACTTTCTATGGACCATTTTGTTGACCGCTCCAAATGCACCTCTTCCTATTTCACCGAGGTCTTGTAAGTCGTCAGATGTAAAATCATACACCTCCGTTGCTGATAATTGCAATTTTCCCGATGATTGCATTGAAGGATAGATGCGACATCGATCCCTATCAAAGGAATAAAACAATTTGTGATTCACCTTTTTAACTAGCACATTTGAAATTTATTTTCCTATTACAAAATAAAGTTTTACATAAATATTTTGGTACAATGTGCAAAACAGAATTTCCAATGTTATTAATCTGTCTTCTCTGACAATATGAGTATATTGTCATAACAAATTTTCTAAACTGCCACACTCATTTAACAGGACTTCCTTATTTAAGGAGTTCATACAGAGAAACTTTGAAAAATTAAATATCAGTTAAAACTAATATGTCATCAAAAAACACACATACCACCCAATATATTATATCACATGATACCTAAATTATATTACTAATTTAAGACTCTTAAGAATTTTTTTTAAAGACCTCAAGGTTATTCACACATCACAAAATGTCAAAACAAGAATTTGTGTAATGTATTAAGTCCCATAGTTTTGTATACCACCCATAATTATTATGTATGAATGCTTTAACATTAAATATTCAATATTTTCTTCTTTTCTATGTAAACGGAGATTCAATGATTGAGATCCCAAAATAACTAAACATATTAGTTGAACATGCATTGGATAAACATTGTTATTACCTTGGGTTTTCTGGCAAAACATCTCGGATAGTTCTAGATGGTAGTCGAGTTTTTTGAGCTGATGCATTCGGGGAAAAAGGCATAAATGCGGCGCTTTCACTTGATGAACCTCCTAATTGAAGGTTTAATACTTTACGTTTATCTGTACTGAACAAATTCAGATCTGGTTTCGGCATACTAGGCCTGCTGGGACCTGCGAGTGTAACAAATTACTTAGTCCGGCTCAAAAATAATATTAATATGAAATAAACGCAATGTTTTGACTTTGTTTCGCTTTTACCTTGATTTGACGACACTTCGCCATTCTTCGACATTTTTAACGATTTAAAGCCAAGTAATCAGCAATAGTTCCAGTGTTCTTATTAAGTATTAAGGGCCAAATTCTCCATTGGAAGATAACAATTAAATATTATAACTGTGTTTTCATAACAAGAAACAATAAATGCTTACGTTTAAATAATGCATCGTAGATGCCAAAGGTTTACGACATTACTAAAATCACTCTGTTGACTGTTGTACACCGTTCTACGACGGAGTTTGACAAGTTGCTGCTACATCAATGCTACCACATGATAATTAAAAATATTAACGTCTGTTATTTGGAGTACTTAATTTAATTTCCCGTAAAATATATCTAATAAAACTTAAAAGGAATTTTTACACATGTCTTAAATAATATACACAACCTACTACTAAAATTTAAATTTATAAAAATTATATTTGTTTAAATAATAATTACTATGATAGCTTATTTATGCATTTAACATTTTAAACCTAAACATAAAAAAAATTTTGCATACATATTTTTTTATGTAGGGGTACTTTTTAGTTTTCTACAATGAACCGCTCACTCCTTCCGGTGAGGATTGAAAAGAATAAATAATAGAATAAAAAAACATATAATAATATCCTATGATACTATTATGTATTATTAGAAAATAATAATTTATCATATTTTAAGGTAGTCTGCATGTTCAAATGAATGAGGCTATAGTAGAAGTATTGAAAGAAAACGTTTCCTAAAATTAGATTAAAAGGAGTTTCAAAAATCGTAATTAGCAATGAAGAACATGAAACGATATTTCAATGATAGAAGTCATTTACGAAATTTACGAAAGTGTTGTGTTTGATAAGAGGAACGTGAAAGTAGAATTAACTTAAAGAAAATTTTTAAATGTTTCTCTTTTGCTGATTGAATGCGAAACCATGAATGGAAAAAAGGAAACATGTGATTATGATCGAGAAATACATCTTAAAATATCTTCATGACCGAGGGGAATGATTGATGATGACAGTTGATTAAACATAAGCAACGTATAAGGCGAAATTGAAAGTTTCATCCGAAGATGTGCTTAAATGAATTTATTGTGATTTTACTGTATGATAAAGTCAACCAATGTAATATTTGAGATTGTTTACAGCAAAAATATTAAATTAGATAAAAACCAGTCCTTATCACTATTATATTAGAGAAAAATAAATATATATAATCAGCGGTTATTTAACTGACCGCCCATTGTTTGAAACTATTTTAATTGTAAAATGTGCAATATGAGATCGATACTAACTCGCCTTTTCTATGATTTTTTGTTTATTCTTAAGATGAAATGACGGAAACTGAAAACCTAAAAAGTAAATTAAACATGTCTCATGCTCTCATGAAGTCAAAGAAAACCCTTTTTTGGTAACTGATTCGATTCCATCTATAATTAAAAATAATCAAAAAATAACAACACTTATTTGGATAATAATCTTCAGGCTTTTGCGGCAATACAATTGTATTGGCTGGGAGTGATTTATTGTAATAAAAAAAGGTACATCAAAACCAGTCTACACAATATTTAAAAAGGTCCTTTAATATTGCAAATAATATAATATACATTATTCTTAGGAAAATAGTCGTAAACTTATATAGATACATCTAGTAAGTTAGCATGGTTATTCTTGTTTATCTTTTTTGCGTTTCTTGGGTTTATTGGCAGAGTCCTCTGAATATTGTTCTTCGAGGTCATTTATCTTGCTTCTTCTTTTATTTTTAATTTTTTCTGTTATGTTGTTATCTTGCTTAACATTATTTTCAGTTTTGTCATTACTGTGGCTGTTTTCGGCTGTATTAGTTTCCGACGAGTTTAGTGATTTTTCATTTGCATACTTTGGTTTCGTCTTGTCAAAATCAACATAAGATATGTTCAGCGGTTTTGTTCTTTTAATTTCTATTTCGTCATCACCATCTTGTAGTACTTTTAGCCACCTGAAGAGTATGTAAAATATTATATTTGTATTATTAAACATTTCATCTTACATATAACGGTAACTGAAAATGTTGTTTTTTTTTTTAAATTTATAAAAAGATGTTTTCTCTCAATATTAAACCTACAACATTGTTGCTATTTGCAACAACACAGATGTTTGTGGTAGTTAAATGTAAAAACTAATTTTTCACTATAATATATATTGTCTTACTGCTCGTCTAGCTTTCCCCTGATATAAGGTAAAGCTCCATATAGATCCAAAACAACAATCTGGAACACTACTTCTTGTCCCTCCTCAATGTTAGATCCACTCCAATAATTGCCAGGTTCCTCGGTTGGTCGCGGAATAACTACATTAAAAACCCTGAAATACAAATTTACACTTAAAGCTTTTTGTATATACATAAATTAGTTTTTTTTCCATATTTTAATTAACTGATACTAATAAATTTATATATATAGGTTTTTTTTTATAATAATACAGTTTTAATTCATAAAAAGTTACAACCAAATAAACAATGTATACTGTTACCTATGTACCAGAATTGCAAGATGTGTTGCACTCTTTTTATTAACAACTCCCTTTAAAGTTGCTCCCACATAAGGACGAAACAGGAAGTAGTCTGCTTGAACTTGAAAATGTATATCAGCATTGTCATTACGGATCGCACCTATGTTTTGTAGTATTCGTAGATTTTTGTAGCTTATGAGAATTCCATTGAATCTGTAATATGTTTTGAATGAATAAAAACGTATAAGTCTACGATTGAAAGAATCCTAACGTGTTTCTAATTAAAGTTATTTAAATTTAACAATACTAGTTCATATACTTACTCTTTGTCAAATTTGCCTATTTTATAATCTAACAAGTTTTTAATGGAGTCCTTTAAGTTACCAAGACACCATGGCTGTAACGCTAAATTTTGGATAACCTTTTTTTCAATAACACAAGATTTTTTGTCATTTGCTAACTCTCGGAGCTCCTTCAATTCAAATTTAATTATAGTAGACATCTCAACTTATTATTTAAGCATGAATTTTATAAACGTAAATGAATAAAACAACAAAAATTCGCATGTTTTGATTATTTATATTTGGTATCTAAATATAAGTTTGTTTTTCTGACACTTGCTTTTAATTAATTACTGTCAAATGTCAATTTTTTTTTCTTAAAATATTCACTTGCACCAATATCTATACTTTTAGTGCCTTTTGTTTTTCAGGAAATCTCACTGTAATGAGGTTTAAATATAAATCATTAATGTTTTGTTAAATCTAATATTTTTTTGTGTAATAAGTTATTTTGCTAAATTTTGATAAAAATAACATTGCTGGCAGCACTACAATAAAAAATGTCAAATGAAAATAGGGTGCTTGGAACAAACCAAAACTGAAAATTTTTGATTCAAGAAAAGGAGAGATTTTTTGTCACTAATAATATGAATAATATAAGGATAGCTTTAAGAGAAGTTATACCAAATAGACTTCGGACTACATATAGAAATCAGTTAGTAAATGAGCATTCATTTGACATAACCAATGATAAAAATAAATATTAATTTTAAGATATATGTAATTGTTTTTTAAAATACCTAAATTCACTGTGTATATTATTATCAATTTTTGCAGATGGCCAAACTTAACGCAGTCCAGATTTTATCCCCGAGCCACGAGCTTTCCAGATTATTTTCAAAACCCAATATTTAGAAAAGAGGATCAAGCAAAATTGATAGAAAATAATGAATTGACTAAGCTGGCCGCGGTCCCTGTGAAACCACCTGCTGCTTATGAGACATCCTCAGTGTACCATGATGTACTTGTGGAGTAAGTACCAATTAATGTTCTCTTTGATATATCATATATATTAAATTGCTTGAAATTTAATAATAGTGCAATAATATTGAATATAAGAAACTAAACCCTACTGTAAACATGCATGTCATGGTAATTTATATAGTTTGTCCAATTTTTTTTTACTTCAGTAAAGTTATCAACCATGTAATGAAAATGGGCAACAAACAATTGGCTCGCAGTCTTGTTGAAAAAGCATTTGAGAACATCAAAAGGAAACAGATAGAGAGATATCATCTAGCTTCAACGCCTGAAGACAAGGCGAAAATTCTGTTGAACCCTAAAGATGTTTTACACAGAGCTGTTGAAAACTGTAAACCGCTGTTACAACTTTTGCCAATTAAAAGAGGAGGTATCACATACCAGGTTCGTATTTTAAAGGATGTTTTAATTTTTTATTTTTTATTTTTATACAACTGTTTTTGTTTGTATAGAATATTAAAAAATATTTTCTCTGACACTCTTGGAGACTTTAATTTTATTTTTAGGTGCCAGGACCTATAACTGAGAAAAGGTCTCTATTTTTGGCTGTCAAATGGCTGTTAGATGCTTCAAATGACAAAGAAAGAACAGTACATTTTCCTGAACAATTTGCTTGGGAACTCCTTGATGCGGCTAACAATACAGGAAAGGTTGTGAAGAGAAAGCAGGACCTCCACCGTCTTTGTGAAGCCAACAGGGCTTATGCACATTATAGATGGCAATAATGTTTTATTAAACTTAATGTAGACGATAGCTTTATTTAAGTAAGTGTTATTTTCAATAAAATCAACAATATGGTTTGTAATGATGTAAGAAATAAATACAAAATGAAAATATGTGATTGTTTTAATATATATAAAGTGAGATTACAGTCATAATAAATTATAATTCCCTTTTTTCTTAAACCAAGTAAGACAAACAATTAACTATGTACTTTTTTTTTTATAATGTGGCCTTCAAACTATATAAGTATACTTTAGAAGAAAAATATATTTCAGTGGCATTGAAATGTCAGTTATCAAAAAAAAATTGTAGTTTTATATGTTTATATTATTTTGATGAATGGAATATATACTTGGAGTGGTACAATCAAATAAAACAAAGATTGTTTTAAAGATTAACACAAATTTATATAAACTTTCAAGATTATAATATAGGTAAGATTGTTTCACGATCATCACTATTTTCACTTCACTTCAAGACGTAACTCTCTCTCAACCGATGGCCGATCTCATAGGTATTAAGTCTACTGGCAACTTGCCTTCATCCAACCCTTCATCAGATCGTTCATGTAGTGGGCGAACTACCTTCGCTGCGTTCAAAAGTACGTGATTGACACTTGACGTTCAAACTTCAAGGCTCTGTATGTGATCGATTTTACGAGGGTCATCCCCCTGGTACTTCCAAGTAGCAAATCTTATATCTAAATCAGTTACTTTCGTTATCTAGGCTTGTTCTCATTTCTGATTCATAACGTATAGTAACTAGTTCATTGTCAAGATATCAATAATTTAATATTTAACTTTTTTTATGTTTTTGTTCATTACACTAACGAAAATTTCACGTTGCATATTTACAAGTATTATATGTGATTATGAATTATTTACCTTCTCGCACGTTTCGGAGAGTTTACACAGTTTATGGTTCCAAGCAGATCAGTCAGTTCGTGTAAATTTCCGTATTTATAATTAAGTATATGTATTTTAGAAAGGTATTTTCTATGACTTTATAACAATTGGGTCGAGAATTTATATTCTTATTATCTTTTAATCATTAAGGTTTCAGGTACATTAATTGACGAGGTAAATGATAATTTTCGTCTGATTAAAAATTATCAAATCACCACGACTACCTTGGATTTATAATATTTAATGCTTATATAATAAGTATGTATCTATTATCCTACGTAACATATCAACAAGTAATTCCGATCACACTAGTTGGAGGAGATTTGAGATTTCCGGCATCAGTGAAAACATTTGTAAAACTAGACGACTCCGGTATTAAACTTGATAGCTGATATTACAATGTATAACTACGTAACGTATTTATATGATACTTTGTAACAGCAAAAGCGGTCATGCAAAACTAATCGGCTTCGTATCTTCTCAGTCACATAGAATATGAACATAAAAAGGCTTAATATTTTTAAGTACAGTCTTAGTCTTGATTTTGGTACTTCATGGAATACTTGCCCAAAATATTTCGGTGTTTAAAATATATAAGTTATTTTGGGAAAAAGAAAAACAGAAATATTTTATAATCAAAGAACCTTACATAAACCTAACATATCTGTCTACATCAAAAGTTGCAGATCCAATATTGGGGTCATTTGTATTAGGTATATACTATTTTTTAAACGTTTTTTTTTAAATCATATTGTAATATTATTATTTTTTTCTCTCCTTCAAACTCCTCTTGTTAAAAATATATTAGCTCACATACAAATTATAAAATAGGTACGTTAAGCTAAAAATGACACATTTTTAATGCACTTTGTATGATATACTTATGCTAAGACATATTAATCTTAGACTACCCTCGATAGCCCTTGGTTATATTAGTTCCGTTCTTATATCTATAACTATTACTAAAGTCCATAAGGTGCGAAATGCAAATTTTTAAGTGTTCGAGTTCAACTGCGTGTCTGGATATCAAATTTTTATTTGTAGGTACCTATTCTTATCAGGAGTTTGCATTGTCAAACTAAATTCTGATAGTTTGTATCATTTCATTGATAATTCATAGCGCATGATATTATCAACTTAGTATATAAACGAACTTTTCCTTTTACCTTTGATGATTCAAACCCTTTTAATACATTTTTATAACATGAAAGTTAGTTAATCAATGAATACAAGGACCTAATATATATTAATCGTTACGTAAAGTGTCATATATATATAAAATAAAGTCAGCTGCAGTGCTAGTTGGTGCCGGCTGCAAGAGTAAATTTTACTCTTACGAGTAAAAACATAAATATCATACTATTATTTAACACTTATTCGAGTTTCGTTGTAATCTATAAATCAATATCTGCAACAGTTATAGAGACAAAAAGATAAGCGTATGGCTGATTATTTTTTAATGTAACTTACTAAATATTAATGAATTGTATGACAATATCTATGAAGAAATTAATAAAGGAAATAACGGGACGTGATAGGTTAAAAAATAATTAAACACCGATTGAAATTACGAAAAAGCACTTTGTTTACTATTAGGCTAACAATATGTAACCAAAAAATTAAACTAGTATACCGTGATCACGGTTGCTTAAAAGTGACCGAAACGTCGGGAGTATGTAGTTTTTAAAATAATAAAATAACGCGTAGTTATCAGAAAAATATTAGTTTCATTTAAATGAATACTCGCGAGAGTTTAGATCTCATAATATACAACCAACGCAGGTCTATAACTATTTTATTTACAGTCCATGTTTTAATTTTATTGTAAATTTTATTTTTTTATTTACAACTAGTCAAACCTGCTCTACGCCTAAGCATCAGCTACATCTTAATGTCGTCTTAAAGTAAGTATACAATACGCAGGATATTTTATTAAAAGAAAATGTTAAAAATTTATTTCTCCTAATATTTTTATTAAAACAGTTGAAATTTTAAATGAAGTTTTTATCTTCACCAGTGTTGAGCTGAAAATTTCACTGGCCGTTTGGAAAGATGTAACAAGTCAATTTATTACAGAGATTATATGACGGAAGGACTATATTTTCATAGATACCATTAAGGACTTAAGCGAGAGATAAATAAGACGTACTCTGACCTTTTCAGCGGACGTCTTTCTTCGATTTTACTTCAGACGGAATACTGAGAAGTTCTCTCAGTACTCTGTCTGAACTCTGAGGTAAAATCTAAACAAATATTGGTTGTCTAAACAAACGTTTGTCTAAACAAACGTTGCAGCCTAACACACATTCTCTTTTGATCAGAAAAACTATCATATTTCAAGAGATGCCACTAAATAAATTCATGTACAAATACAAAGTCTTACAAAATGCATGTAGTCTTGACTTGTTGCAAAGTGCGCTGATTCACAGAGTACAATCAAATTTTTGGATCCTAACGAAGCAATAATATGTGAATAGGTAGTGTCAAAATATAAAACAACTCTAATATATTATACAGATTCAATGTTTTTTTTTTAGTAAACAAGACAATTTGAAACTTTGAAATAGATTAAGATAACTAAATGTCTCAAAAATTTCTTCAATGTTCAGTTGTATATTACATAGCGGACTAAAGCGGCGGGTGAATAAAATAAGTTTTTGACGGAAAATTCATGTCGCACGCTTTGAGGAACACTTCATAAAACAATTTAGGAGAATTTTTAAGCATTAGTTCTGTTTACAGTGTAAATTATAGTTTACTGTATAGTATTGTCAGATAAATTAAATATAGGTATAACAATATATACTTTATTCAACAAATATACAATTTATCTTTATAGATCCACAACAGTACGTAATTTGTTAAATACGAAATGTGTAGTTCCCAGCGTAAACTCAGCTGGAGTATTTTTTGTTTGATTCACAAAACGGAAACATCTAATATTAAAAGTTACTCATATGTTATTCCAATCACCTCTGTCAAAGAGGCCAAGTTGCATTTTTACGAAAACCACGCAGATAAACAAACCTATTGTTGGTTCAACTAACAATACTTGATTATTTAGATTGACTTGATTTATTTAGAAAATAAAAGATAATATTTTTGTGACAGTAATATGTTAGTTCAACATCACTGCTTGAAATTAAAATACCTGAGTACCCTGTACCCTTAGTCCAAGTTACCATTCGTAGCGTTGAGAATTTTTCGTTCAGAAATATTGGAACATTATATTATTAACTTAGATTACTGAATGAAAAACGTTAAACGCTTCGTATTTACTTGGAAGTAAGCGTAATAAACGTGGACTAGGCGTACTCGTGTAGATTCTCACGATATTAATTGTTGAACTACAATACGTAGCGTCCTTTGTCATAAGTGAGTCTGGTTTTAGAATAGATAATGTCATACGTATTATCTTGCACTGAAAATCTGTAGTCTGCAATAGATAAAAAACATCTTATTTATTATTATTTTTTTATTAAATATTCTTTTTCCATTAGGAATGCGGAATGACGTTATTACCTGCCTGCCCACGTTCTAGGCAAAATTAATATCTACCTAAATGATAACAGACGTAGACGTATTAGTCAGCTATTGGATAAGTAAGGGTGAGGACGATTCTTTTCAGTGCGATAACAGTGTTGTTATTATAAATATGTAAAGTGTTATGTTTGAATAAATCATAAGTGCACTGACAGACGTTTGTAAACTAAGTGTGATATATTATTAGGGATAAGGGACTGTATCACATAGACACGTACTAAAAGGTAAAATGTTTTTTTTTAAATATATATGTATACCATAATACTATTGCATGTTAAGTTCTCAGAAAGACTGAAATGTAGTAATTCGAGAGAATTTAAGATATGGAAAACCTAATCATAAATGTTCTCAATAAAAATGTTAATTAAATTCTGTAACAATAATAAACAAAATTTGTGTATTTGCAGACTAAAACTTGCATTCCATGGTATCATAATTTATTTTTTTTTACACAACGAGTAAATTACAATATGTTCTGTTTTCCTGGTAACATAAGAGAAATATATCTGTATGAAAAAGCATATAATAAAGATTCATCGATATTTGATGAATGCATTTCATAATAAGTTTAGAATTTTTCCCAGAATTTAATAGCTAATTATTAATTTATAATTTTCGTCACTAACAAACAATTTTGAAAAAAAAAAGATATAGCAACATAACATAGAATACAATTTACATTGTAATAATTAAATAATTTTCTATACAACAATAGATTCCTCATAGAAAGTAGCATCACGATGTTGACAGATAAAAGTTTACTTAGAGTTTAATTATGGTATTTATGACAATTACAACTGGGTCGTCGTTCCGTATCTTGTCCCAATTTGATGTAAAACGATGATAATATTAGGTTCAGTTTTCAAATTTAGAAAAAAAAAAATTTTTACGCTGAAGGTTTAGTAAATAATTTAAAGAAAAACGTGTAGGAAACCTATTATGGGAAGTAAAACAATGTGGTCCTAAAAACCTGACAATACTTTAAACAATCGAAACGAACTGTTTGTAGTAATAACTTATTTATTTTATTATGTATATTAGTTTTGTAAGATGGAATACTTAAAACAAATGTACCAGTCCCTTGCAATTTTGCCCACAAAAAAAGTAATTGATCCTGAAAATTTCAAAACAGATAAGAAGGTGTTAAGTTAAATAAAAAAGTTGTTTTCATATGTATTTTAATGCGCAATTAAATTTAATTGTAATAAATAAAATGGAAGATAGTTCTAGAATAATAATAATCAATGTAAAAATTTTGATTACTTCTAGATTTTATCTTATTGATAAAACAAAGAATGTACGACGTTTGTTTATAAACTCCGTAAAAACATTAATAGCAATTATTTTCCAATTTTATCGGTCATTCGACAACACGTTGTAAAAATTATTTAAAAAAAGACGAAGACGAATTAAATGAATGATTGGAATCGAATGCAGTCGACTTCTTTTGCTAATAGTACCTTAAATAATAATAACTTTCACGAGAATATCTTTAGCATGATATTACAATGTGACAACTATGATGACGAGAAATCGTCAAATCCTTTCTGACAGACGCGCCTACCTATTGTCTAACTTTTCTTCTAGTTTCATTGACGTAAATTCTGCACTAGGTAAATTAACGTGCACCCACGTAATGAGACGTGTAATCTTACACGACCTACTCAACGGTTGCTACGCACATATTCTCATCTATCCAGAAGCTGGTCATTTGGAATTTGGTTACACTTAGTAGTATTTTAATGTATCATCTGAAATAACAGTATAAGTATAGGAAGTTTGTAATGTATAAGAGAATTTAGATCATTATGGTGAATTTTTATATTATCCATTTTAATTACCAAAAATCTCTAATAACAACGTAAGTTGAAATAAGTATTAAAGAGAAAATAAAACAAGATTTTAAGGTTTTGGTAACCGTTTAGGGTTTATTATAATTAATTCTAAGTAAAATGCAATAGCCAAGAAATATAATTTAAGACAAAATGCTTAAGGAAGGACTCTTACTTCCGTAAATGAATAAATTAGAGCTTTCGGATTGTAAGAGCCGGTATTTGCCAATCGAGACGCGTCAGAAAAAGTTTACCATCACTCATTAAGCAATTAGTCAAAGACAACTTTGATAATGTGTTACGTCATAATCATTTTATCATTTGGATCACTGTCAAAATCTATGTAGAAATCAGTTTGACATATTTAAAATCAAGCAATAAATATTTTCCTCAAGTTCACTTTGTCTGCATTTACATTTAAATTTAATGTAATCGCGACAAAATAATAGAACAAAAATGAATGAACAGTTTACATCTTTTGAAATAGATTAATATCTTTTAATGCATTTACTACATAATGCGTTACATCTGTTAGAAACGAGGATGAGGAATTACGATGCAAGTTGGTGGACTAAGTTCCGTCTTCTAATGTGGAAGAACTTTCTTCAGCAATGGCGACATCGAATTCAAACTGTAGTGGAAATGCTCTTACCGGTAGCAACAATGGCACTAATCCTCATTCTTAGGCATCAGATTGAACCGATTCGTCAGGATACAGTAGTTTATCCACCAGTACCTGCATATTCTTTAAAATTCTCTACCACAGTTTTGTAAGTTATAATTTTTTTATGAATTTATTTTCATTATTTTGTGAAGCTTCCTTATATAGATCCTAAAAAAAGTCATGTTTTTTTTAATTTTTAAGAATTATTATTTGCTTATTTATGTTCGCTTTTCAGAGCTGGATTAAATATAAGCAAACTTTCAGTAGCTTATTCTCCAGAGAGTCCAGTTTTAGAAACCGTTATACAAAATGCTCTAGTTAATTTATTTACTCCAAATATAAAAGACCTCATACAAATTATAAAAGACAATTGGGGTGAAGGTGGTCTACCATCACCGATACCGCCTAACGTAATTAATAATCCAGCTATCATCGGAGATATTGTAAAGTTGCTTATACGAATACAACCTTATAATAATAGTAGAGCACTCGAAACGGTTTACAGCGATGAGAAAGCTATTCGTGAAGTCATAGCTGCGGTACAATTTGATAACGACCTTCTCGGTGGGTAGGATACATTTTTTTAAAGATAATAAGATTAATCAAATAGGAATTCAAATGGATAATGTATTTTTAGGTTTGGACGACTCCAGGAAAGTTCCGTTTAATATGACATATTTTTTACGTTTTCCCGAAAAACCACGTCAGTATTCGTTATTTGGAATTGGTGGAAACAGTTGGCGTACCGACGAAATTTTCCCATTTTTTGAGGTACCAGGTCCGAGGTTTCCTTTTTCTTGGGAAGGTGGCAATGATCCAGGTATTTTTGAGATGAATATATTTATTGTGCTAATAAGTAGGTGTAAAATCCGCCCTAAAATTTTTCCATATATTTCTATTATAGGTTATGTCAATGAGTTATTTATTGGTTTTCAACACGCGATATCTATGGAATTAGTGGAGCTTATGACAGGGCAAAGTTTAAAAGACTTCACAGTGCATATAAACCGTTACCCACACCCGCCTTATGTTCAAGATTTGGCAGTGGAAGCATTGATGTATATATTCCCGATGTTCATAATGCTTAGCTTCAGTTACACCGCCGTCAATATTATTCGAACAATAACCATCGAAAAGGAACTACAGCTAAAGGTTACTACAATAGCATTTCCTCATCCGTTCCAAAATTTGTGATAATATTTGAATGTTTTATTTCAGGAAACTATGAAAATTATGGGTTTGCCGACGTGGTTGCATTGGATGGCATGGTTCTGGAAACAATTCATCTATTTGTTCGTAACAGGCTTGCTAATTACTGTAATTCTAAAGGTTCGCTACAAATTTTATTGAATTAACCGTTTTCAAATGAATAGCAATATAATTTTAATGAGTTTAAAACATTCTTTAGGTAAATTGGTTCACAAACGAGCAGGGCTTCAGTGGTTATTCTGTATTTACTAAAACACCATGGACTGTAATATTGTTATTCATAATGTTGTATTTATCTTGTACGATATTCTTCTGTTTCATGATAAGCAGTTTCTTCTCTAAAGGTATAACCATTTTTTATAATTATTCACCCTAATGTAATGTGTGTACTGTTATAGAGCTGGTTTCCTACGTGCTCATTAGGATAGTTGTTGAAGTTTAATTTAGTCAAACATACTTAATTTCCAAAATATTAAGTAATTTCAAAAAGACGGGATCTTTATATAAAGTTTAAGTCAAATATTATATTATACATATTTCGGTAGGAGGAAACTAAAAACGTTGGAATTTTCATTTATGCAGGTACAAAATTAAACATCACAGTAGTAACTAGTGTATGAAATTCTACTATTTGGTCTATGAGTATTATATTGTAAGCCGTGATTACTAACATGAAAGTATACATGAAATAGTTTTTGATCTGGAATTTTGAATACTTGTATTTTATGGAGTTTATAAAAGATTAGACAAAGTTAATTTTTTCTTCTAACAAGTTTCGTTTCGGAGAAAAAGATGGAAAAGAAATATTCAAAACTCTACAAATTACATGGGGGCGGGATTTTCATCTGAGATAAGTTTAATTCATAAAGGCCAAGCAAATCGAAAAAGCTATGATTTAATTTAAATAAACACGAAACGTGACATAGTAAAGGTTATTTTCAATCCTTTATAAATGCCTTCATTACTCTTTCAGTAATAAAGATAATGATTCGTTTTTGAAAATGATTCATTTCTACATTAAAATGAAGGGCCACTTAAGGTTCATACCTATGGAGATAAATGTTTGTGTGAATCATAAAGTAGCCTCCATCTTATTGTATTTGTGCAATGTATTGTAATGATGTGCAGCTAATATTAGCCATTGATCTAATTATAAAAGTATTCATACATAAATTCTTTCATGATAAGAGTTTGAAGTGGTGTTGTGAACTGGTGCTTTATATTAAGATTGTTATTTTAATCCTTCCCGCTAATCATCCTATCCTTAAAAGATATGAATAAGACTTACATATTCCAGGTAGCGTTTCAGCGCTGTTTGGGGGAGTTATATGGTTTATTACCTTTATTCCTGCTTTTCTACTGGGGATGGATGTACAAGTCTCTCTTCCTGTACAGGCTATTACTTGTCTGAGTATTAATTCCGCTATGTCATATGGTTTTCAACTAATATTAGGAGCAGAGGGTAGTCAAGGTAAGAAAAAATTATCTATGTACACCGAGTCATTATTTGGTACTAATAATTTGGAAGTTTATTTGTAATGTTCATTATATCTTTAACAGTGTATTATAAAATATAAAACTCGTAGCTTAAAATAATTTTTGCTTTTATTCATCGGTACTGTATCGAAGTTTGTGTTTTTTTAATTAAGATTACAAATGTCAATTGTAGTATAGAATCTAATAATAGATTTAATTGTAGGTATGCATTGGGGAGAGTTTTTCGCGACGCATTCCATTGAAACAGATCGTCTTTTATTCGGACATGTATGTCTGATCCTGTTGTTGGACTGTTTTCTGTATATGCTGCTGGCCCTGTACTTCGAGCAGGTGCTCCCAGGACCTTGTGGAACCGCACGGCCATGGTACTTCCCGTTCCAGAAATCCTTTTGGTTCCCATCGAAACAAATTAATCATAGTAAGTTTATGGTTATAAAACAATTTTATTACTTGTATTCGCTAGTTATAATCGCATATATTCCACAATGCTTCTGTTAAAGAAACGCAACGACTGCGCGTTCAATAGTGAGGATTTAAATCATGATTTAACCATATATATAAATAACAGAAAAATTCTGTGTCGTTGTTAATTGGCAATTTAATATCTAATTCATAAAATAATATTTTTCCATTTAGATTATGAAGCTTACAATAATCCTGAATATAACATTGCTATTAAGGAAAAAGATCCTACAAATCTTAAAGTAGGAGTAAAAATGGCGGTAAGTCCTTTTTACGTCAAAATGCTATCACATATAAAATTATAAAATATTATATAATAGACATAATTTACAGAATCTTACGAAAATGTATGGAAGAAATTTAGTTGTTGACAATTTATGTCTGAACATATATGACGACCAAATCACGGTGCTGTTGGGACATAACGGTGCAGGAAAGTCTACAACGATATCAATGTTGACAGGTAAAGGAAATTAAACACTACAACGTAGATATAACATTTGTAAATGAATTTGTTTTAAGACGTATTGGAACTTATTTTATGGACATTTAATTTCAGGTAACGTGGAGGTAACACGTGGCAATGTGTGGGTAGCTGGATACGACATGACGACACAGACGCAGCTCGGACGCGCTCACATTGGACTATGTCCGCAGCACAATGTCCTCTTCAACGAGTTGACTGTTCGCGAGCACCTTGAATTCTTCGCACGCCTTAAAGGCTACAGCGGTCAGCAGCTTGACGATGATATCGATAAGCTTATTGATAGCCTGGAAATGCAGGAAAAGGTTTGTTGTTTGCTTTTAAACAATTGTCATAAAAATGTGATAAGAGAATCCGATATGGTAGACCAAAAAATTTATGACTTTGGACTAAATATTTTATATTCAAAATTTTATTTATAACGCATTAAGTAAATTACAAAATTCTTATAAGTTATTAATTTTATTTATTTCACGACTTTCTTGGATATAGATTTCTATAAACATAATATAAATAAGAAAAAGATAATATTACATAGAAAAGGTAGCAAAGAATTGGGTTTTAATATGAAATTATTTCATAAACGTTATATTAATTTTCATCCAAATCACCTTAGCACTGGTTACTGACAACAGTGCAAAGTCAGATCAACAATTGGTTTAGATATCTCTAAAAATATTACCACTTAATTACACTATTATTTAAAAATATATAGATTTTATGATTATCCATGTTGTAATATAGATACATACGCATGTGTATGTGTGTACTACTCCTCCGTACTGAATTATCATGAGAAAATGAAAGAGACCTAAAAGTACTGATCAGTGTAAGGATTTCAATATATTGTTATAAAATGATAACTTATACCAAAGCACGATAAGTTGAGATTTTTGAAGTCTACCTTAACATCGCCGAATTGTCTTTATGGCTTAAATTAAACAAACTTATTAAAACATATTATCTTAGAAGAAATTAGTTGCAAAGTGAATTCGAGGAATTCAGTAATTTCTAGGAACAAGGTCAGCAATTTACAGGTAAATGTCCGTGTAGGATGTATTTTGTGTCTTTACCGCTTTTTCTCGACTGACCTAAAGATACATTTCTATGAAACGGTCGTGTATGACCAAGACTGTTTTGATATTAACAGAAAAATTATCTCGCGGAGGGTTTGTCGGGTGGTCAGAAGCGTCGGTTGTGTGTTGGCATAGCGTTATGTGGAGGTGCGCGGGTGGTGCTGCTTGATGAACCTACTTCCGGCATGGATCCTTCCTCGCGACGAGCGCTCTGGGAACTGTTGCAGAGGGAGAAGAAGAGTGAGTTTTTAATATATATACATAATTTGAAAGTAGGTTAATAGTATTTCATGGATAATGAAACGTTAAATATATTATCCGAATAATATTCCTTTCAATATAAATCACATTTTTTTTTAGTTTCGCATAAGTTTTTTTTCTTAATAAACATGCACATGTGAAGCAAAGTATACTTTTAATAAAACTGTTTTTATAAGGTCCCAATGATGATCACAAGTCAGGGTTTTCATTCCAAATCGATTGTATAAATTGTTATAAAGGTTTTCCATATATATTACTGAATATGATTTGTAGATCGGTCTATGATTTTGACGACGCACTTCATGGACGAGGCAGACTTTCTTGGTGACAGAGTAGCAATCATGTCGAGTGGCAGGCTTCAATGTGTTGGTTCTCCATACTTCCTAAAGCAACATTATGGAGTCGGTTATACTCTGGTCATAGTTAAAAATAAAGACTTCCAATTAGACCTCTGCACATCCCTAATTGGGAAGTACATACCAGGCACTATAGTCAAACAAGACCGGGGTGAGTTGGTCTAATTACGTTATCTTTGAATTTTTGAAAATCATTATTTCAAAGACAAGATAATGGGATATATACATATTTCTGAATCTAGATATTACGTCAAAGAAATTTTGATAATGGCTATATCGTTTGTGATTTGTATCATTATCAATACCTGTCTACCTTTTTAAAAATAATTACCTTCTTTGGATTACTTTGAATGAAATAATTATTTCCATGGAAGGTGTTTTGATGATAAGGAAATTTATTGTGTAATTTTTTTTTATAGGAAAGGAAGTGACGTACAGTCTCCCTAACAATTATTCACATCTATTTGAAGAGATGCTGAACGATCTAGAGAAGAACTATGAAAATATTAATTATAAGAATTACGGTTTAATAGCAACCACTTTGGAAGACGTATTTATGTCGTAAGAGCAATCACATTATTTTAATAATCAATTTAGACTCTTAAATTTGACATGTGAAAACTATTAAGATTTTTTTCTGGTTATATTGATTATATTTTATACGTTTATTAATTCTAGAGTCGGATCTGACGTAGAGGTAAACTCTGAATCCGACGACACAACCATCACAGCCACTGCATCCGAATGTACTGACAACGATCAAAATGATCTTGCATTAGACCAACGTAAGTCACAGTTATATGTTGCTAGGTCACAAAAATGGTTAATAACATATTTTTTTTATTATGTAGAAAGTTAAAAGCATGAATAGAACGCAAATTATTCATTATATTGTACCGTACGAGTTGTAATTTTGATATTCACAAATTAATTACAAGGTCATGCTTAACATTAAACTTTAATCCAGACCAATTTTACCAAATATTCAACAGAGTAAAGTAATCACGATCTCACAATATAAGAAACGTTTAAAAAATACGTTTGTGTTATATTTTTTTTAATTGATATCTCATAATAAATAGAAAAAACATTATTTCAGTACATAGAAGTGATGAAAGTGAAACCGGCGCTAGACTACTTTGGTTGCACGTTAGTGGTATTTGGTTGAAATTGTTCTGGGTATCGACTCGTTCCTGGGGCATGCTGCTATTGCAAATTTTGGTGCCTATTATTAATATTAACGCAAGTTTGGCAATATTAGAATATTTATTTGCTAATCGAGCAACGGTTATTCCGCGTGCGCTATCTCTCTCACAAGGGTATGTGTATTTTTTTTTGTTCTTTGTATCCGAAAGAATCTTATTCTGGTTTGCATAAATATTTTTTAATTAAAATAAAATTTTCCGTTTACTTTTCCTCAGAAAAACAAAATCTTAAAAGCTTTAACCCTAACAAAATTGAGACGCCATGTCCGCAATGTACTCAATGTCCTCAACATATTTTATAGAATAAACAATAACTTATTCTTTGAAGTGTTTAGTTTTACTATGCATTATCTTAAGATAATTACTTTTATCGATTTGCTGTATAATATGTTATCATAAATAATTTCTAAGATTACAAAAATACTTTTAATCATAAAATGCTAATGGAGCAAAGTACAGATAATAAAAAAAGTTATAATAATTTGAAATCCGAAACAATTACCACCTCTTTTTCGTTAAATTAAGAGAAAAAAAAGTAAGTCTGTTGAAACGGAATATTATGTATGACCCAAATACATTCTGGACTTTTCTTTGGTAGACAAAAATTTGATTACATATCATTGATATTATTGTTACTTTTGAGAGATATTAATTTTTTGCTGATTAATTCTAACTATCTCTGATTTAATTTCTTACTAATTTAGAACTGATAACATTATCACGCTGTTAATAATTATGAGGACATGATACGAGCTATTAATACATATTACATAATATTGAAAGAATGACAAAAACAGAAGACAAGGGGTTCTAAAATAAAAAACGCACAAATAAAAATGTCCAATAAAGGAGGATATTAATGTGGAAAAATAAGCTTATGTATTTTAATTCATTCGTGACTGGCTCTGGCTGGAATTGCAATAGGTTCGCGAACAATAGTTATGTAGTACATACTATAAAATAATATAATTCTTGACTTTCAGATATCTTTCGACGGAAACTTTATTAGGTTTTAATGGCACCGAATCATCCTCTTTAGGGGCTCGGGCTGTGCGAGGCTATGAACTATTATATAACACATCAAACGTAGAGAGCATGAGACTCACTGTGATTGATAAAACTGGAGTCGATGAGTACTATTTAAATCAGGTAGGTTCTTATGAGAACTTGAGTGTAATGTATTTACATTTGCAAATTTTATGTCAGCGTTTATGTACCAGCTCATACTTTTAGAAGAATCAGTTGTCATTGAGTTAGCGTATTGCCAGCAATGTCTTACAAAGTGGCTGAATCATACATGTACAACGAAATACAAATGTTTACAGACATTTAAAATGATATTTGATTCACGATTTGTAAAAAGTGCCCTCTAAAACAGAAAACGAATCATTTTCGATCGGACGCCGCTATGCAGCCAGAGCGGCGGTAGGAACAACTACTTTGTGCTTATTTTCAAGGACTATCTCGTGTTGTATGCAGAAAATGTTTGCACGTGTGTGTGTGCAAACCCTATGCATGTATTCGAGAGGCATTGCTTTTTTTCGTTTAAAATGTCGTAGAAAGTCGGTTAATTGTCAAATGAAACGGGACTCTGATTGGTCGGTAAACTGTTCATATATTTTTTTCACCATATTGTTGTTATTATCAATGTTTTAGAGAAGAAAACTATGATGAAAATGGTTTTTTTTTTCAATCATATTCTGCTTTCCCTACACCAAATCTCTGTGCACGCAACTGATAATTAGTACAGCACGGAGAGCGCCACTTGTAACAGGATGTCAATTCCTCTTGTAGACTGAAGATCCGGTCGTCATGGCGGCCATACGTAATCAATTTTTGTTGGGAGCCACGTTTGCGGACAAAGCAGCGGTTGCGTGGTTTAGTAATTTTGGTTACCATGATGTAGCCACCTCTCTGGCAAATGTACACTCGGCTATACTGAAAGGAATTAACCCATCCGCCATTCTGAACGTCTTCAACTATCCGCTACAAGCCACTTATAGAGATAGAGTAAGTTTTTCTTCACGGAATTTTCATTAGCGTAAATGCTCGTAACACAAGTCATTGAGCTAATATTCACGATATTTTAATACATAAACATAATATGTGCGACTTTTTTAAGATCTTAAAATATTCAAAAGAAACTTATTTCTCGTTTTACAAAGATATATATTAAGGTAGTTTCAAACCAGAAATTTAGTAGTCATATTGAGATATCCATAAAAAAAACAGTTTTCTGTATGGAAGTATATTTGACATTTCTTGTATAAGTATGGTTCTCGATTTCCTTTCAGAGCGACCTCCAAATGATGATGTCCTTGCTGTCAATGCAAGTGGCCTCAAGTGTCGGTAACAGTTTAGCCATCCTCAGCGCAGCATTCGTCATGTTTTACATCAAGGTATGATTTATACAAAATATACATCAAAAGCTATTTGCATCGGACACGTATCGTAAAAAACTTGTTATAGACAAAATTACAATATAATCTCGATCATTTTCTTAATGAAAAATAGTTTATGGAAATGTAAATTAGCCTTTGCACATCAGGAGCGAGTGACCCGCGCCAAGCTCCAACAGAGCGCTGCTGGTGTACGTCCAGCTGTAATGTGGGGTGCAGCAGCTGTGTTTGACTGGCTTTGGTTCGTGGTACTGTGTCTGCCGATAATTATATCCTGCGCAGCATTCGCAGTTTTAGGACTTTCTACTGCTAAAGAGCTTGGTAAATATTCTTATTTGCTACACATATATTAATTAAATGTCTTACATTTGAATACGGTATTATGTTAAATATCTATTACAAAACTTTTAGTGTTCCAGTTCGGTTGTAATGTCACTTAATTTTTATAGTGATTTATATGAATTTTCAGTTTTGTTATTTATATTTTGTTTATACTGGGCTTATTATTATTAATAATAATTTTGTTGATTAAGATTACTTTAACATACATTTACGATATAAACATAAAAGGAAATGAGAAGTAGTTTTAATATACTTCTTTCATAAACGTAATTAAATTAGTTTTATGTACATTATGTTAAGTATTTACCGAAGCGTTGCAACATGTTTATGTAAATACCTTTATGAATGATTATAATATTTCCTTATCTGCAACCTTTAACAACTGCAAATCATCAAGATTCTTATTATGTAATTTTGAGAGAATATGTAAAAATAAACATACGTATATTATTAGAACTTATTCTATAAACGGGTTTTATTGAGATATATAATAATTTTAACAATCAAAAATATTTATAGTATTAAAATCTGTACTATTAAATTTTTGTTCGTAACTTTTTTATAAAAATGTATAATTTAGAAGTGTTGCCATTACCTAATAATGTTTTCTATGACTCTTCCAGGTTACTTGTTCCTATGTCTGATGGTGTATGGCGCGGCCATGTTGCCTCTCCACTATCTCTTCTCGCTGCTCTTCAACGGACCGGCAATTGGATTTGTTATTTTATTCTTTGTTAACGTTCTTTTTGGTACGCGTTGGTTTTCAATAATAGCTTTTCTAAAATTCATTTCGTTTCTATCTTTTAAGTAAGGTGGGTTAAATATATATTTGTATATTTTAGGACTCTTGGGTGCACAAATAGTTGAAGCGTTAAGGTCTATAGCTACCAGTACGAAGCTTGCAGCGACTGCATTGGACTATGTTTTGCAGTTTTTCCCTCTATATAGCCTTGTTACAGCCACTAGGTTAGTTGATCACGACAATTAAAATTTAAATTATTATTGTAAAAGTATGTTAATCCGTCAGGCTTCACACTTTATCAACTACTAAGAATCAAGTCAAGGGTTGTCAGTGGATAATTTTAATAAAAATATATAAAAAATTGTGGTGACGTTTTTGTTGCGCATATTTGCATACATATTTGACAATTCTTTGATATTCGACAGGTTGATGAACCAATTAGGATTAAAGACTTTCACGTGTTTGGAAGCTTGTGCAAATCTGTTAGAAACTGTCATTGGGAACACTACTAGCTGTAACATGGAATTCCTTTGTACACAGTTCCCGGACACGTGTTGTGGTAAGTGTACAAAACAGTTATTTTATATATGTATTATATAAATAGATTCACTTTATAATTTCATATTAAATTTATATAACATTTTTTTTATAACCGTTATTAAGCTCGTATCGATTCGTAGTGTGTTCGTAGCATCACCGTAGCAGTGCTACGTGGTTACATATTAAAATAGTCTATGTTAAATATTTTTAGTTAGCGAAAGCTTGTTCGAGTGGGAGGATCCTGGAATTTTGCGCTACATAATATGCATGATCGTAACCTGTGTCCTCATGTGGACTCTGTTGATGGTTTTGGAACATAATTTGATACAAAGGGTAAGTTGACTTAATTGTATACTGTCATGAGTCAACATCATCAAAGATTAAAGTCTCTGATTTTCAATCATTAATAAGTCTGAAAAAAAAAATGTTTGCAGTCATCACTGTTTTGGACATATGTAGATATGATTGTTACTCGATTAATCTAAATAAAATGAAAGAGCTTTTTATTAATATATAAATAACTCGCTTTTTATCTTTCATGTGTTTCTTCTAACGGCTACGCATTTATTCCTAAGTAATTATTCACAGAGTTTTTTTTTCATATTGCTTTATAAATGTTATCTGTCACCAAGTAATCTCATTCATTTTTGACGTATTGGCCGTTTCTTAGTTGTTGACTAAACGCCGCAGTCCACCTCCGTCTTCTGACCCAGTAGACGAGGATGTTTTGGAAGAGGCTCAACACGCTCGGCGCGCGGACCTCGCTAACGGGCTCGTGGCACGTGGACTGACCAAGTACTACGGGAACTATCTCGCCGTCGACAACATATCATTTAGTGAGTTATTCTACAGCTCAGTACCGTTATCTCGTATTTTAAACTAATATTTTATTATTTCAGGCAATCGGTTTATTTCATGTCGGGCAAGATCATCTACATTTTACTATCAATAACTTATGTAATCATTTCCACATGCAGCGTGTGCCATCTTTTATATCTACGTGTAATAGCTTAGAATTTCTATTCAGATAATAAAACTATTTATTTTCAGCTGTCAACGAAGCCGAGATTTTCGGATTGCTCGGAGTGAACGGTGCGGGTAAGACGACGACGTTCAAGATGCTTATGGGAGACGAGTCTATATCCAGCGGCGACGCTTTCATCAGCGGTTACTCAGTCAGAAATAATATCACTGAAGTTCACCAAAATATCGGTAATAGTGTTTTAAATTACTTTTTTTTTGCATTTGAATATATTTTTAATAGTTGCTTATATTTGTATGTGTAAATAGGTTACTGCCCTCAATTCGACGCTGTGTTTGATGAATTGACCGGACGGGAAACAATTCACTTGTTCTCGCGATTTCGGGGGCTGAAATACGCTAACTCCCCCGTGAGGGCAGAGATAATCGCTAATGCACTTGGTTTTACCAAACATTTAGATAAAAGGGTGAGTTTTTACAAGAATTTCTGTATTTTTTTTATTTAAAATAATACAGAAATTGTTATTTTAGTCAGTTTTATTTGTAAAATTAGTCTAAGCACTTGTTACTGTCATGATGATTATTAGTCTCATTTTTAAATATACCTACATATGTTTGTCTCATATCGCATATGCATGTGCATATAATGTAAGTACATGTACGTATGCAACAACAATGAAAAAACATTATTCAGTGTAACATTAGAGAATAAAATAGGATATTTAATGTTTTCTTCCAGTTTAGACAATTCTTTCTAAATAAACTATATAAAACTATGATCATCTATGAAATGCTCGGCAGCTTGAGTATCGTCACGCAATAGTTTGAAATCGCAGGTGAAGCAGTATTCCGGCGGGAACAAGCGAAAGCTGAGCACAGGAGTGGCGCTGTTGGGACGGACGGGGCTGGTGTTTGTCGACGAGCCCACCACGGGAGTGGACCCTGCCGCTAAGCGGACCGTCTGGCGAGCCCTGAGAGACGCTAAGAAGGCGGGTCGAGCCTTCGTGCTCACGTCACACAGTATGGAGGAGTGCGAGGCGTTGTGTGACCGTCTCACTATCATGGTCAATGGTCGATTCAGATGCTTAGGATCACCGCAGCATCTTAAAAATAAGTTCTCTGAAGGTGATTATTTATTGACCAAATCGGTTTTTTTCCTGCAACTGGTTTCTACTTCTACGGTCACGAGAGAAAATGCAAATATTTTTAAATACCTTACTGTATTGTGCAGTTTTCCTAAAATTTCTATAAAATTGAACTCTCCATTGTAGTTTTATATCCTACAATTCCTTTTAACTTTTTCGATACATAAACATTTGTGTAAATTAAATTTTCTTAATTTTATGGTAATATTTACTATCAGGTATTATGGAATAATTCTACAGAGTATATTTCTGATCTTTGTGATTGTTTGTTAAATGTGGATCACTGAGACCCAGTTCCACTAAACTATATTTTGTTAAATTTAAACGAGGCATTTACTAACGGACCTTTTAAATATAAATTTCTGTCCAAATATTTACGTCCCATGATTAAAAATCAGCGACGCAGTGTTAAATGTACCGTTAAATGAAATATTACCAAATAATTCGCCTTGATATAAGACGACCAAACTGAGGTAATCTAACACGACATGTTTGCTGTGACGCACCACTTTATCCCTTGAACTATCAAGGGATAAAGTAGAGGGATAAATACCTACTAAGTCATATATCGGATTTAATACAAATTAGTTGTTTTTAAAGGGACGCCAGCATCGCTGACGTCACTAATGTCACTTCTGTCAGCACGTGCCATGATATTTCAAAATGAAACTTCAATTTCTCTCAATGTCCTTGTATTTCTAGAAGTTTCTTCGTATTCACATTCTTCAATAGACCGCACTCGCTGAACTCCACTTTCGTGCGTCCAAACGTATTTATACCAAAATTTAAACATAGTTCTATTCTCCTTTCAAACAGTCTTTAATTGCGTTTTACTTATAACAATAATAGCAATAAGTTTTGATAATTTTTCATGGTAGCCACAAGTTATTGTTATGTTGCATTAGTCATTGCTGCCGATAGCACCGATATGTACATCTCTCGATACGTCACTTGTTAGCTAATGCGACCAAATTTATTTATCGTTGATTGCATAGATTTAGAACACAAAAAGCTTTCTTTACGGTTTACTAGGTGTAACTTGTCAAAATCGAGTTGTTAGTTGTGACTGTTTTGAAGAGAATTGCTATTACGGATTGTATTAAATGAAAATGAAGTATAAAGTGATATATATACCTATAATTGGGTTACTTGTTTTTCAAAAAGAAATTTTATTTCACCGTATTAATAAATACAAATAAATAGTAGAAAAAGAAACGGATGCTGTTACTATGGCTACTAAAAATCAGGGGTGGGATTGGACATTTGAGTTTTGAAAATACGATAGATTAACAGTCCGTCAGCGATTTGACGGACCTCTAGAGCTGGAATAAATATTAAAGTCTTGTTAAGACATTCAAACAGACATCAGTGCGTGGTGACGCTCGATACATCTAAGAGTGCATCAAACGCCTTAACATGCCATCATTTGTTTAACATCATTTGTCTAAGTCCTGTGTGAGGTTCGCCGATTGTATGAATCCATTGTAACATTTCTGCTGCAGGGTTCACATTGACTATAAAGGTACTAGGACGAACTAATGAGGACTCCCCAAGAACTTCAATCAAAAGCGAAAGCAGTACCCAGGCCGTGAAACAATACGTTTCTGATAATTTCAACAACGCAAAATTAATGTGAGTATTCATTTTACATGAAATTTATTATATTTTTCGACATTTCTTAAGGATTTTTATAAATTAGGGAGGAATATCAAGGTCTATTAACGTACTACCTACCTGATAGAAGCGTGCCCTGGTCAAAGATGTTCGGTATTATGGAACAAGCGAAAAGAGAGCTCGACGTCGAGGACTACAGCATCATGCAGACCACATTAGAACAGATATTCCTACAATTCACTAAATACCAAAATGAAGCTAGAGAAACGTAATAAATGGTCTAAATTAATGAAAATAATTATAGGGTATTAGCAAATTGTATCATAGTAAGATATCTGACACTTAATGGGGGCCATTTTATCAGTAATTTATTGGGATTCTAAGTTCTAAGAGAACAGTTTTAGGTACACTTCAAATATAACATATAATAAAATCGATATAAAGCAACAAATAAAAAATAAAATTAAATAAAAAATCTTTTCATACATGTGATAAAGGGAGGCCGGGTGACGTTAAAATTGAAGTAATTATAGCTCATTTTTTTGTATTCATCCAAAGCTTGTCAACAGTAAGTTGAGCAGAAAAATATATAAGCAATATTGACAAATGTCATTATTGAAACATCTTATCTTTTTTATTACTTAAAGTATAAATAATGCTACAAAATAGTTTACTTATAGAAAATTGTTGTTCATACAATTGTCTGCAACGACTTTAAATATATTACATAGAGTTAGAGAACATATTAAAGGAACATCGAACTTCATTGTGTTTGTGAATTTTTAATAATATCTTGACGATATTTTTCAGGCCAAATTCTCTAGTCATTAAAGTGACAAATTTCTCTCTCATTCTCTTATTTTATAACTCATCAAAAAATCTGGATTTATAAAAAGAATTTTCTTAGATCCTGGTGACAATTTGACCATTTACAATACATGCTCACAATCACGCACAATACATTCTCCGGTGATGAGCCAATTATTCAGTAAACGTATAAACGCCACTGTCGTAGGAGCAGCCTTTTAATGTATCCTCGGAACAAACCCATTTTCGGGCCCTTTACACACACGTTATTCCTATGACGCACTGATACACAATATACTGTTCAATGTAATTCCAAATCCAATGTCAATTTCAAATTTCGAAATTTGAATTCAGTGACATTGATTTTTTTTTATGCGTGTGAATATGAAATAATTTAAAAAAAATCTCTAAAAAGTTCTTATTACTTACCACCGTTAACGAGATTACTTCAATTGTGAAAGTATCATGACATTAATAGGTTATTCTTTAAAACAACTTAAGGTTATTTAAACCAACACTAGATTTAAGATGGTTATATTTCACTAGTTATCCAGATTCAATACATAGTTTTGCTAGAAACTACATAAACGTGTAATTTTATAAAGTAGTTAATTGTTTTCAGAATCGATACCAATAATGTATTTCAAGTTGATATTGTAATAAAACCGATGTTTATACACGATATATTTTATTTAATAAAAAAAAAAATGTATACCTATCTACAAAACATGCGCACACATTAAAAATATCGCTCCGTAACACCAAATCGTGAGAAATCGAAAGCATTGTATGTAGTATGAGAATATTTATAAAAAACGTCGCTTTGAAATAATAATAAATATAATTTGAATAAATAAGGCTGTAGATTGAATACAACATAACTTTCGTGGATCGTTCAAACTTTTAGTTTATTAGGAACTAATTTATTACTTAAATACGAGTGTACTTTTAAATTACATAAAGTAGCAAAATAATAAATATTTTAATACCCTTCTTTAAAGTATAAAACCGTTATGGGTTTGAACAAGAAATGAACGGAGCACGGCTCGACGCGTTCTCATATCACATTTGTAAACAAGCACATTGCTTTAAGCAAAATACTGACAGCAATTCATTGACTACTTATATAAAAATATACTAAAATAATTATAAAAATTAATCATAACAACATCATTATAATGACATCGTTATTACATTCAGTGATCTCATATAAATTTTATAACGAATTTATAAAAAATTTTCAACAACCATCCAAACGCAGAAAGCACATCACATAAATTTTATATAGGTACTTGAAATACGAAAAAATTTATTGCTAGCAAAGCTATCCGACAGAATATGACGTGCGTTTTCTCTGTACATATTCCGGTTTACGTATGTATGTACGAAAAATAATCCCACCAATAGGAAGGCTCCATTTTGTAATAAGAATAAGAATGTTTAAAAACGAGCTCTTCCGATTGGTGAATATTTTTAAGAGCACAGTTGTGAAAACGCAGACATCAACATTATGTTTATTACGTATATAACATTTCTGAACGAACTTCATCGGTATCTACACTTTCAGTCTTAGAAAGTAAGCAGCCTGTATGAAAATTTAAACTGCAGTACTTTGAACACTATGAGTATTCTGAGACGTCATTGTGACATTAACAGATTTAAATGTAAAATGCTTCTGTACTTAAATATAGACCAGCTGTAAAAGCTAGCTTCGTGAATACGAGATATAAACTTTACATATACATATCTAAACATTAATACACGTAAATGAGAAAATATTATTAAATAGATGGGTACAAATTTTAAATCTTTTATTTTTACCATTTTATCTTATCAGAACTAAGGACGCAGATAAGGAGTTCAGGTGCACATCGGCACTCAAAATTTGAAGGTTGAAATTACGTCATTTATGTTATTTGAGCTTCGCTCACAATTATTGTGGTATTTTTTTAATTTTTATCGATAATGATGTTTAAGTAAATAGGCAATACTGTTTTCGTTTTGGATACACCGCAGCCGATTAGACTTTAATTATTAATAAGGTTCAGAATCGATTGAACGTGGTACCCGACCTTGTATTGGCTGCTAGTTCCGTATTAAGTAAATAGGGCAATACTGGCATCACTATGATAACTAAAACCATATGCGAGTTCTATTCCATTATATAGTGCTAATCCCCTCGACCCTGATTCCTGGTGAAGCGCAGGAACACTTGCTCCAGCGTGGTCTGAGATACAGAATAGTCTTCTATGGGGAACTGGCTTCTGGCTTCTTCCATGAGATGAAAAACTCTCCACCACGGAAGGTCTTGGTCGTTCAGATAATAAGTACTTATGCCCAGGTACGTCTCACTGCAAATTTATTTATTTATTTATGTACCAAGAGTTAAAAAATTTATATAGAAATTAAAAAAACTTCAAGATTGTGTAAACACAATTAAATTTTACTCACATAAGTTTAGCGTCCCGAAAGTTGTCCGTGACGTATTGGTTTATTTTCGCTACAGTGGCATCTCTGTCTGCGCCGGACGAACATTTCACGATAAGTGTGTAACCTGTTTGTAAATTACTATGATAAGAAATAAATAAAAATGCTTCAAATGTTAACTATTTAAAATATTAGCTATTAGGTCAGGACATAGCCAGCTAACTTTTATGCTTAAATATTATATAATAATGCAAAACTTCTCAGGTCCCAATGTAAAACTTGGTATGATTTATTTGGTAATAAATTTCCTCTACCCTTACACTAAATAGATGTCAATATCTCGTTACAGTACCTTGTGAGAATTTATTCTTGAGATGCTGAAGAGGTCCGAGGCAGTACAGTTGGCCATTTACCATGACCGTTAAACGCGAACACAGCGCCTCACATTCTTCCATACTGTGCGACGTAAGGACCACGCTTCTTCCTCCGGCCGCTGCCTCGCTAACACAGCGCCACACTAAACGCTTTGAGGCAGGATCCATGCCTAGACAATTTTTTTTAATAAGACCGTTTTGGACAATAAGTCAAAAGAATGGATAACCATCAAACACCAAAAACCAGTTTATACATAATTTTTTTTTTCGATATTCTACAGAATTATGCTAACAAAACATTTTTATGGACCTTATTATTCTGTTGTGGGAACAACGATTAGCAGGACATTAAATTAAAACACGCACAAACTCCTCACCTGTGGTTGGTTCGTCAAGGAACACTAGAGGTGAATCCCCAAGGAGTGCTAGTGCTGTACTAATTTTCCTTTTAGTGCCACCACTACATTCGTGAACCTGAAATTATAACACATAACAGAATGTTAGACAAAAAGTAGTAATATTTTTATGCTAGCAAATACATTAGCTGTTCTAAACTAAATACAGTATATTAGTGACAAATAATACCTTTTTATCGTAATGTCTCAAGAATCCCAACATTTCTGCCAACTGTATGGCCCTCGCGGATCCAACTTTAACAGGTATACCACGCAGGAGACAGAATATCTTTAAAGTTTCTCGTGCTGTTAGATTCTCCAACAACGCGTCGAATTGCGGACAATATCCTGTAAAACAGAGCCTATTTCTTGTTATCGATTAAACCAATATTATACATGGGACATTGTATGCTCTGAGATATATTTTACGTACCAAAATTAATCGCTAGTATTAAATAACTAGGTTAAGACTATGCAACTGTAAATAATGGCATGAGCAAATAAAAGGCATTTCTGAATATTCGTAATATTACAAATTCCATCACTAAAAAAATCATAATCAGTAATGTACGTGTCAGTAGAATACATTCCTGACGACTGAGGTGTCTTAAAAAACAATAAGTAGGACTATTCTATGGTGCTATCCGGTACTCATTAGTATAATATGAAGCGTAAAAATGCTTTACATAATGTTTTAATTAACATTTGCAAATATAATTTATTCTATATTTTTAATTTGTGAATATTATTCTAAATTATTATATTTAGTAAAGTATAAGGTATTCTAAATAGATATCGTTATTAATACCTAGTATGCGACAGTAAAAAGAAAATAATGTCTAGCCTTTATGCTACTTCAGTACTTTTTATCTGTGATTTTAATAATAATATGTGAAACTTGCCCTTACAATAAAAGATACAATAAACATGGAGTTCATACACCATTTGTTAAATACTAGTTTCTCTACGGTATTAAGTCTAATCAGCCATAGTTGTACAGTTATTTTTAATGCATAACACTCACCGATGTGTCTGTGAACATCCTGTATACGCGTCTTGAGCGACAGTCCGTGTACGTAAGCGTCTCCACAACTCAGCCTGGAGTCTCCGGTAAGCATTCTGAACGTGCTCGTCTTCCCCGCGCCGTTAATCCCCAAAAGGCCGAAGCATTCACCCTTATGTACCGCTGTTGAATTTTTTTTTCATATATAATTAACTGTTCTTATGTGAAATTTTTATTTGGTCGTCTCAAATTAACAGCCAATATATTGCATTGTATTCTCATTAACATTTCCATTCTTCATTTATTGAGAGAAGATTGAAAGCTAATATTTGATACCCTTGATCGAACAATTTCGCCAAAAAAAATTTGGTAAACTTCCAATGTGAGAAAGAAGGTTTATTTAAATCGTGGGTTCAAGGAGCCACAAAATACTTTTCTTTTTAATATCATTTTATACGCTATGAAAATTAGGTGGATATTCTAAACAGTCTCACCGAAACTAAGTCTGTTGACCGCCAGGAAGTCCTTATAGTACTTAGTTAAGTCTCTACACACGAGACTGTGCTGCGTCAATTCGTTTCTAGTGAACGCCCTCACGGTTTGTCTTTCGTTAGCAACATCGCTGTCTTCATCAGCTACTAAAGCAGGTAGGCCGTGCTTGCTCTCGGAATAGAATACCTGGCGACACACTCATATTTGAAAAAAAAAAATATACATATATATATATATATAGCCCGCGAGATCATCAGAGTTGCGTTTGGAGAGAAATGTATAAAATGCGTTAAAATAATTCGTATAGTAATGTACCTAGTACATTTGAAATTGCCTAGATACAGACTGCAGTGCCATCTGCCGGGCGGATTTGTGAATCTAAACTATCTGAGAGTGCCACCAAATGGATAAAAATTTCTTTGAAATCAGTCCAGCCGTTTAGGGGGACTTCGGAGACATACACGTACAGTAGACTTAATGTCATATAGACATACATAACTGCGTCGCTCGATGATTGAAACAAAAAAATGTTATTGTAAACTTAATACTTATGACTTTTTATATTTACAAGTATTCTAAAGGTAAATATACAAATAATAAAATGATATTATCATTATCACATTTGACATTCACTCACACTAATATAACCGAATGTTCTTAGGTGGGGAGACATGCTTGCACATATATGTGTGTGTTAAAAGCTCTATTTTTATTTAACGATTCCACGTCGTTGTGATACGACAATATTAGTCCGCAGTTCATAGTTTATATAAATTTGAACTACCTCATTACCCACACAGATATATAATACAGTACGTTCCACAGATTATAAACATCCTCATAGAAATGACGATGTACAAACCTTATTCAATATTTCGTATTCTTTTATAAGTAGTATCGTGAACGAGATTAGTCCGACTAGAGTCATCGTGAAGAGATAACGACCGATGCCTGGTTCACTCCATCTCAGGAAGGGATCGTCCTCCACTGTGGAGATAAAACATACCCGCACATATAATATGTCAGTATTCATATTGGATTTAGTATTAACCAGACATTATCTCACTAATTGCATTCAATTTTAAATACCATGTGCTTTATTAGGGAAAACTCTGAAACTGGTTGCAGTAATTATAATATTCTCAATTAACAACTTATAAAAAATTTGAATGGAATATTAAGGAATTAAATAGTTTATAACTTTGACAAAAAAAAAAATACAAATAAAATTTTACACTTGAGTGTACTGGCTTTTAGAAATTTATTACTGCATAGGTCTGGTAAGAGTTAGTATAAACGACATAAAAACTTTCAAACTGTCAGTGTTAATGTCATTGTATAATCGAATCACGTACTACAACAAACCGAGACGTTGAGTTTCGTGCAGACCGTGAACCGGGTACAGTTCACTCCGGGGAGCTGGGCGCAGAGAGCGTCACACGCCAGCAGAGAGAACGCAGACACGCTCATATCCCTGATGATATTAAATAATATACACACACAGACATATATAAACGTTTTGAAACATCCTGTACAATAATATGTATGTTATATATATATTTTTTTATTTAAAAAGTCCGAATTTTAAGTCCGAAAATCCTAGGCATAAAAATTAAATTTGGTGATTTTAAAAAATATTGAAGGTTTTTAATAAAAAAATAATTATGGTTTTAAAGCGTGCCAACATAATTTAAGTTAGGAATAAAACGAAAAAATACGTATGTAATTTTTTTTTTTGGTCAAAATAGATTAAGCTCTGTTTAATATCTTTGATAATAGGTATGTAAAATTTTTGCATGATAATTTGGCGGTTCATTTTTATTTCACCCTGTATATATTATAAATTGTAATTGTAAATATATTTTTCATTATTTGATATTTTCTGTCGATCTAAGGAATATATTTGTTCCATAAATTCAATAAATAATATACCTGAAGCTCCTACTGATACAGTATATGGGTAAAGGCGAGAAGACCCAGTCAAATATATGGGCGTAGTACGGATTACCGACTTCCGGTAACCTCAGCACTTCCGTTATTAAGAAAGGCATACAACCTAAGAACATATAGGACATATAGGTTAGTTAATAAAAATATTCTTAATCGAATATATATACATCAATAAAATCACCTGAGAATATATTGATGAAGCACATTTTTGAGAAACCAGTCGCTGATGCTTCGAAATAAAAAGACGCTAAATAGTGCAACGGGATCATTGCAAAGGCGAATATAATCAGCACCAACATCACCCTCCCTGCGAGCGGAAGGGATTTTAACATAGCAATTGGCAAATAGCTGTATGGAAACTTAACAGTAATTAAATAAATGTACATATTACATATAAATTATAATAATTTATGATATGAATAAAACTGTAATATGATTATCTTAAGACGTTATTCACGATATATTGTGGATAGCAATTTGTATGTCAAAGTATTAAAAAATATTTACATTTAATTTTTCATATTTTCATTATGAAGTCAATACATTTTTTGACAGCACTAATTTGTCAAAACTATGACAGATAATGATAAGCTTTTTTTATTGCTATAGTGTCATCTGTCATAAATTGTCAGGACTGTAGTGACAGATGTCACAAAAAAATAGAGTTGTCTTTAAACAAACCTAATTCAGCCGGTGTCGCTAATGTGTTCTCCTGGAAGAGTCCAAGTGTGACTATGATCGCTATGAACACTATGAACAGCCAGAACCAATCCCATATAAGGGCGGTTGTCCACATTATTACGGGACGTACTCCCGACACTCGCTGGAGGAGCTTCGCGCCACTTACACGTTCCTTATAACATAACAGACATTAATATGTGAGCTGCCTTATAACTACAGAGTCTACAGATTTCTAACAGATATCAAGTTAAAATGATCTTTACGGTATTATATTTATTCAACTAGTTCACAATATTGGAATCGGTTCGCTAAGCAAAAATTATTCAAGCAAAATTCACATATATAGAAATTAATAAAGGCATAGAAAAAATAGCATTTACGATAAAATATTTTTTCTTAATTTAGGAAAGAATCACTACGCAGAGTAAACCATCTCAGATAACAAAATAATATATATTTTTTTATGTACGCCACAAGCGATTATGTCAATACCTTAATAGCGAAGAGAACCAAAAAAGATGTAACAAAAGCCATACAGAATCCAATATTAAACGCGAACTGGAAGCCCATACTGCTGCCGCTCGCCATCACGCGGACCTGGAACGAGGTCGGTATGAGACATTTTATACTAAATTATATAATACTGGAAAAATGATTAAATGTCTATTAAGATTAGTAACAGCGTCTCAGCGGGATGAATTCGTCACTACGAAAATATACAATATAAGTACATGTATATATATTTAATAACGTCAATGACGTTTTTCTTTACATTTGACAATATATATTGATTATTTTAATGAGTATGGTAATATTTTGCAATTGTTTTTCTCATAAAACGTGCTTAATTGAAACTATAAAAGTTCTGTAACAGTAAGACTATGAGTAAATTTACTATAAAGTCCTTACCAAATTTTCGATGGAGTAGGGCAGGGGATGGTTGATAAATTTTAAGGAACTCCCTGGTGATAGAGCTCCCATGATGGCATTATTGGCCATGGCGAGTGATATAGCCGAGTCGTGGTAACCATAGTTACTGAACCACGCTGTTATACGTTGAGGTGCGAACGTAGCCCCAACTAAGTTCTCATAACGGACCCTTGGCAAATCCGCTTGAAGCTGAAAAAAAAAAAAAAATTAGAAAGAGGCGAAAATGAAAGAGTTTGAATGTATATAAAAATTACCAATTTCAAATAGAACTTGGATAAATCCAATCTTCCGATATCAGTCAATAACATTGTCGGATCTGAACTGCTTTTGAAATAGTCCTTATAAGCCATCATCGCTCTCCTTTCTATGCTGTTATCAGTTAAGTTCGTCCCTTCTGATACTAAAGTGACAGTTTTTCTAAAGCCACTCTCCAAACTTAGTTCCAATGGTGGTAATTGTGACATGAATTTCCAAGAGCGAGCTATCCACACGGATATCGATATATTTATTATTGGTGTTATTATTTGTATGAAGGAAGCTAATTTATTCCTCATTGTGTTATAGCAAAGTTTTAGGAACATCGCCTTTATGTGGTTCCTGAGGAGTTTGAATCCTCTCACTTTCTGTATCGGTTCATTGTCCACTGAAATTATTGTTATGGAATTTTTAACTTTATATTGAGAGCATTAAGTGTCATTGTGTGGTTGTTGCTTACATATGCCGTGATGTCGATCTATTGGTCCTACCGCACAATCGTTGTGTGTTGCCATACTTGTACCGTTTTTCTTTCTGTCTGATGCATCGCTCTCCTCAGCTCCGGCTCTGGCGACCAAGAATAATAAATTTACATACATATTGTGTTTACATTTTAGTATTGGGAAAATAATTTTAATATATTATACTTCATAAAAACTTCCTCCAGACTCGTCACAGATAAACCGTAGCTTGATATCTTTAAATTATCTTTTTCCTCTTCGAACTTTTTAAGCATATCGGGGAATTTGTTGACGTGTTCATTTGGCAGAATGTACGTTAATTCAGAACCTGAATGAAACGATACATTAGAACACATAAAAAAAAAAAAACATCCAAATCCTATACCATGTGAATCACCTATGTTGGTATTTTCCCTTATATCCGGCACGAACGGTTTGAAGAACTGTGTGACGTCATTGACATTGCAATTATCTCGTTTAACTATGGTTAGTTTGTATCCGATGCCGTAGTGCTTCTTCAAGAAATAAGGCGTACCGACACACTGGAGGCGTCCGCCGGACATGATGGCGATACGATCCCCCAAAACATCCGCCTCATCCATGAAGTGGGTCGTCAATATCATTGTACGACCTGATAAAGATATTAAAATCCGATGTAAATTATATTTGGAGTTGCTTTATTAAAATATTAATTTTCATGGAAGTTATAACTATGAAAGGAGGTTTTATTAAGTTTTTACACATATTTTTTTTTCTTTTATTATTTTTCTTTATAAATGTAAATAGTTACACAAGATGATTGTTGTATAAAAACAACAATCGGTCATTAAAAGGAAAAAATAAATATATATTCTATCACAGTTAATACACATTGAATAATATTAATATTTTCTTTGTGACATTGGCTGAATGTATTGTGTAATTATGACGACCATAGATTAAAAAATGAAAATTTGTAACTGACCTTTCTTTTCCCTCTGCAGTAGGTCCCATAGCGATCGTCTAGCGGCTGGATCTAGACCCGATGTTGGTTCATCTAATAGCACCACTCTAGATGAGCCACACATCGCCGCCCCTACTGACAAACGACGCTTCTGACCTCCAGATAGATGCTTCGAAATTACATTACGCTGTTGAAAAAGATTTATAGTCAAAATATAACTAGAAAATCACAACGAGTCTAAGCTCACCGCAAATTTGATATTCTTTAATATTGACTTTTAATTTTTTTTCTCAATAAATTTCAGCCAGCCATAATATTTTATAGACATAGAAAAAAGAAAAAAAAAATCGTGAAATGTCTGTTGTTTCACTTATTTATTTTTTTGTTACTTAATATTTAATAAATTTATTTAAAACCAGAAAGTCCGTTATGGGTTTCAACTTCTATATAATACTATTAATCTTTTGACAGAGATAGTAGTGTCTGATAAAGGATAAAGGAAACATAAACTTAATTTTTGAATAACATGCTAATTGGTATTATAATTTTGTTATCTGTGAAATTAATTGGACAGAGTGTATGCACATGTTTAAAATCTATGTAATATAATAGAAACGTCAACTATTAGTATTATAACAGTTCATACGAATTTCACTAACTTAAGCCTGTTTGGAGATACCCACGTAAGCAATTTTAACAGAGGACTGTTTATTTGTATATAAAATAAATAAATTGAATTAAAATGATAAGAAAGTTGCATTTGTTCGATATAATATCCAAATAATATTATTCATACATATGAAATAATTAATTCAAAAATTATGTGTGTTATAAGTTAAAATATGTGCAACTTGTTTCAAGGCAAGCCTTGCTTTAACCTTTTAAATAAAGGTCATTGAAAAAAAAAGGTTTTTGGTTTTGAATTTTTCATTTGTGCTATTTTTGTTTATGTCTAATGGTCACATAAAAACACTGACGAATTTTGAAATCTTTAAATTTACAATTTTGCGGCCTTGCGGGCCTTTAACCTCTAGGCCACCACGATTTAAAATAACCTACTAGAATACGTTTCCTACTTTTTAAATCAATTTAACAATAAGTTAATGTAATATTTCTATACATTTCAGAGTTTTATTGTGACTTAATTACTATAGGTTTAGTTGTGATTTTGTTGTCCGTACTTGTAGTACTTATGAAATAAAGTTTTTCTATTTAAATTCCATATTGTAACCTACAAACAATAATTTTTGTTCAAATGAAAATTTAGTTTTCTTATATGATACGCGATTTATTATATTATTTTACATGTATCTGCGATTTCATCACGTCTGTCCGTGATCACGGGTCGTAAACAAGAGATGAAAAGGATAGTGGTTTGGCCGAATATCCGGCACCGATTATTCGTCGCTTTCGGATTTTTTTGAAAAAGATTGTTTTTTCTCTTAAAGACATCTCGCATCAATCGAAATGATAACCTATACATTTGGTGTTCAGTAAGTTTTAATCAGAACCCGCAAGTTGTCAAGGTTTACTACAATTTCTTCCACCATCTAACAGCAAGGGCGTGTACAGAGAATGGGGTGATGTAAGCAGAATATGTTAGAAAAAAAAAACTTAAATGTTCATAACAATTTCCACCTCTAAAACATTGATAATATTCGCGCATAAAGTTACAGCCGTCCGATCAAAACTAACATCTATATATTTTTTTAATCCATCAACTACCTCTGAGCCACGAAATTACTTTAAAATTACGATCTGTTCATCATCGCTTTATGAAAGATATTTAAATAGGAATATCCAGTGGAGATCCAAACATTCTTATTATTATTATTTGAAAACAACAAACAAGGAAAACAAAATAACTTATTTGTGTGTACACAACCTGCTATTTGATTATAACTATCACAATACTTTTTATTAAAGCGAGTAACATTAACTTTATTTTTTAATTAAATCTAAACCGGTCACACACCTTCCCTTTGTAATTATTTTAATTTTAACATCAAAAGACAACATTGAAAATGTACTCGTAATTAATTTTGTTAAACACACACAAGTAGAGCTCCCACCTATAATATTCCATAATTTGTTAAAAAAATCACTAATTAGCTAATTAAAACTTATTCACTAGTCCTTGGAAAGTAATCAACTCAATTTCTATGATGTTTTAAAGGAGTAGGGTTAAGGAAGCAGTGCCTGTCGAACCCTAACACATGCATAGTTTTTGCACTCACACATGCAAATATTTCGTGCATACAACGAGATTGTCATTGAGATTATGTGTATGGAATATATGCACCGAGTAGTTGTGCATACGTCTGCTTTGGCTGGAAAGCGGCGCTAGCCACTAGCAGTAAACATTCGTATTCCGTAATGTATGATCAAAAGTAAGTTAGGAAGAATTAAACAATATAGGTTTAGTTATAATATGGGCAGGGTAAGCAGTGCTTATGTGCATCTATGTTGTGTACGCCGCTGCGTAACAGTAGCGTTTAGAGCGGAAGGCTGTTTCCAGAAGCGAATCCGGAATACGAAGCCAAGCAGAGTCGTCTGCTAGAAACAGATGCGAAAAACTTGGTATTCATTCACAACAATTTGCCACTTGGCAATTTTCAATATTCAATAAAAATAAGTTGTCCATAACCTATTATGATGATTTGCTTTACGTAAAACAATAAGTTTGTTTACTATCCAGTATCAGGACGAAAACTGAATTACTATTCGGCGTCAAGCTGAATATTGAAAACAAGGTCTGGTACCGGATAGTTACAGGATATCCATTTCATCTGTACTATAAACGTAAAGTAACCGAAACAATGACCAAAACAAGAGGAAAGCTATAATGCGGAGATGACAGGTTCGAATCCTGTCCGTGTCGATGTATTTTTCATTAAATACATCTATTATTATTATTTTTTGATATACGTTAAATATTTTGTTGAACTGGTATTCGAGATATCGCTACTTATACATTTAATAACAATAAAGCGACTTATTGATATTCATTTAAATTTCTATATGTAAGTAATAAATTAAAATGTAAAAAGATGATTATGAAAGGTAATTATTTATTTAATTAACTTATTGAATATAAACTGGTCGTAATTGGGAGGTGATTATTTTTACGCGATTAAATATAATATATATGTATTAAAGAATTTTATTACCTTATAACTTATATACTTATATATGTATTCATACGAATACATATATAATATATAGATGATTTTGAGGTTCATACAAATGGGTTAAATTTAATCAGAAAATGTTATTTGTAAGTATATTTTGTTTAATAAATGTAACTAAAATTTATTCCCATGTAAATCGATCAACATATATAATGTATGATCCCTTCAAATGTAAAAAAGACGAGTAAGCTTTTTGAGAATGTTTTGTAAGTTACTAATTATCACAACTAATATAATGTAATATCATAATAATGTCATATAGTTTTTATTCATACCAAGGAACAAAAAATTTAAGTATGTATGAAAAAACGTGAAACCAAAGGCCGTTTCATCGCTTAGTGCGAGTTTCTGCCAGACAATTCTCAGTTAAGAGTGACGTGTGATTTTTCTAACAGAGCATACATATAAAAATAAACTTAATATATATGTATGCTTAGTTCAAATTCGGACCGTGACTACATACGAAGCGATGCCTGTTTCGTATTCAAATACGTACCTTACGTACGTATGAATGAAAACTATTACCGCTCCGTGTGTAGTAATTACGCCAACTTGGAATAAGCATACACAACATATCTGTATTAAATTTAACGATTTCGTGAATTATGTCTCAAAAATATTAATGGTTGTGTTCGGGAGAAGTTATTTATAAAAACTTGTTTAATAATACGTGATAATAATTCCAATAATAAGAGCGCTATTAAATATTGCCTGAGGGAGACGATAAATTAATATTGTATAATATATATATATATATATCACAATCTATATATATGTGTATATATAAAGATCAGAAAAAAATAACAAGCAAAATTAACTCTAGAGTATAAAGACTAATTACAGAAAATAACCGGTGGGTGCAAATGTCAGGTAGAAAATGAGGCTTTGGAACAAGTATTACGACTTCCTATAATTTATATATATTTTTTTACTTACAATCATTATTCTCACATTAAATTGCTTAGTACTTTGATTTTAAATATACTTGTTGAATTGTCGTGTATAATTTTGGTATAAATCGCTTTACAATCGCTTAAAATTTGAAAACGAAAACAAATAAATGAAATAGTTTGCTTGCTTACTTGCGTCATTTGAGTTTAATGATGTAATTTTTTAATTGTCTGCTGTGATCTCACTTGATATATGAAAAATATAATTTTATCGTCTAACGCTATTCGAGATCTGTATGATAAAGACTAATTATCACCGGCTACTATTATAAACAAACCATTCGTTTGATGAGTCTTATGAGAGACGAATTAAAATTTAATTTATTTGTTCGTAACAGTGAATTCAACCTTTTTGGTTATGTTTGGTCGTGGATGGTCTTTGGATCAATTACCAAATATTCAAAATATTTTGTATGCTTTAATGACAGCAATGATATATATATTTAATCTGTACTTATAATTTAAAGAATATATTAATTAATTTAAAGTTTTTAACTGATTTTAAGACCCAGTTTCACCAATCAATGTTAAATAAATAGCGTCTTGTTAAGGCGTTTATGGACTGTTACATGTATCGAGCGTCACCACGCACTGATGTCTGTTTGAATGTCTTAACAAGACATTAATATTAATTCCTGCTCTTGAGGTCCGTCAAATGGCTGACGGACTGTTAACCTATCGTATTCTCAAAACTCAAATGTCCAATCCCACCCCTGATTTTTTGTAGCCATAGTAACAGCATCCGTTTTATCACTTCCGATTATTTAATTGTATCTATTAATACGGTGAATTAAAATTTCTTTTTTATATGATGAAAATTTTTGTCCCCGGCTTTTTTATGACATTACAAAATTAGGTACTGTTTTCATCACGTATAACTCGAATACAATTTATGCTAATAAATTGACAACACGATTTTGACCGGTTACTCCTAGTAATCTCAAAAGAAAGCTTTCTGTTTGCCAAATCTATGCAATCAACGATACATTAAATTTGGTCGCATTGGCTAACAAGTGAGGTATCGAGGGATTTATACGATCAAGTGGTAATGTGTGCATCGTAGTAAACATGTCGTATTGAACGCTTTTACTTCAATTTAGTCGTCTTATAATAAGAACGAATAATATGTTAGCCGGTCATTTAATAATCATTTTTTAATTTTTCATCGTCGGACGTAAATATTTTGACAGACAATAATATTTTTGAAGGTTCGTTAGTATATGGCTCGTTTAGATTTAACAAACAGAGCTCTGTGAAGCTCGGTCTCTAGCTCTTAAATGGAATCAACTGTCAAATTTGACAGATAACTGAAATACGTTAATTGCTATCAGAGCGGTGGTAACTTTCTTTTTGTCACTTTCCTAAACATATTTATACATATATGTGAGAATGTGGGGATGTTTTAATATAAATATCATTTCTATAAACACATAAATATGTGGTAAAATATAAAATACATATATACAGGTTACTATAATAATAATCTGATGATTTTTTTTCGATTGCTTCTTATTTTTGTCTACCCTCACCTTAATAATATAAACAAAATTCCGTGAACTCTATATATATAATTAAATAAAGCTTACCTTTTCTTCCAATTCCAACAGTTTGACGAAATGATCAACCTCAGCCTGTAACTTCGAGGAGGGGACTCCTTTCAATCTTGAGTAGAATATTATATGTTCAGCTACAGTCAGGTCCGGGAATAAGACGTTGTGTTGTGGACATATGCCGATGGACCTACGAGCCTGTTCCGTCTCACGAGTAATGTCGTAACCGTTTATAGTGGCCGAGCCGGATGATGGTGGGACCATACCTGGTTGAAGATACGTTGAAAGTTTGATAAGATTGTGGTAAAGAAAGATCAGGTGGTGGATAGCAGGTTGGGATGGTGGAAAATAGGTATTTTTTTCCAAAACATACTCTTTCTCTGGTAAATATTGTTTTCATAGGCTTCATTCATTTTTTTAAGAAGGGTTAAAATAATTGAGAAGAATATGGTTCATTGAAGCAATGTTAAGTCCGGCGATAGATAGTATTGGATACACATTTTGCGTCGGGCTCGACCTGCTTTGATGATGGATTATATATGCAGATGAAGTGATACATGAGGATGAGCCGTAGCCTCGTGCCATCAAAGGAAAATAGGGTTAAGGGGTCGAAACTATTATGGAGTGAGGGAGACAAGGGAAACAGGGGTTCATAGATGAATAAAATGCTGGGAGACATGTAATATATGGCTTATAGTTGGATGGAATGTTTGCGGAAAGAAAAAAAGAATATTTCTGTTCAAAAACTGCATTGGATGGTGCAAGAAAAGTTGAACGAACTCATTGGAACAGGATATTATGTATAAAATGTGTTATTTTCGAATTTGGTGGCCATATATAGAATTATAAGTTTGTAATACCATCAAAACGTTACCATAGATAAATAAGTGAAACTGAGACAATTACGACCTTCAGCATTTTAATTGTAGCTAGACTAAATGTATGATTAAAATTTATTTTATTGTTATACGATGTGTTAAAAGCACATTTATATACAGACACTTGATAGACATTATATATAACGATTAATTAGTGAGGTACGGCCACGTGGACATTATTTGTGACGTATTTTGTATCCTTAATCATTAAGATCTTTTCGCACTAATACGCCCCTTATTGAAGTTGAAGGGCATGGAATAATTGTAGAGATATATTTGAAACTCGTGTTTATGTCAGTGCGTTTGTTTTGCTAGATGTTTTGGATGCGATGGTGAAGTGATTAATTATTACTATTGTAAATAAAATTAAGGAAGAGTCGAGGGTTGTAACTAGTTTTAAGTAATAGTATTCACCCGTCAGCATTGATATCGTTGTTGTTTTCCCGGCACCGTTGTGACCAAGCAGAACTGTTATTTCATTTTCATACATCCTAAGATTCAAATTATCGACAGCCTTTTTCCTTCCTTTGTATACTTTTGTAAGATTCTGGAAGGGAATATAACTGCGTGTTGGTATAAGCATTATTAAGTATTTTATATTAATTAAAGTGCGATTAAAATTTCAGTTATTTAAATCTTTTGAATTCAAAAACTTATACGTAATGGCACAGTTATATAAAAAAACAAATATTATTCACTGCCACCATCCTCCATGTTGACCGAACAGCATCTAAAAAGGTATGACTGAGTTACTGAGTTCAAGGTCCCGTGTTGCGTATACAATAACGTCATTGCAATAACGAATCGTTTTATAACTTTGACTGTATTGGTTAAAGGATAATGTTAGAATCGAAAACTTTTAGTTCGGTTACTATAACATACAGCAAAATGAAGTATAGAGTTTTTTTTTTATTTTTCACCAATTAATTGATTTCGTTCGTAATGCCAATGTCGAAATCGATTTTTTTTTATTTCCCGTTTGGTTTTTTCTTCTAAGATCAAAAGTGAAAATAAAAAATTCAAGTCAAGTTAAAAATAGATTTATATTTTTTAAATTATTCTATTTATATCATATCAGGTTGGTATTTAAGAATTACTTTTTTTTTAAATACAATTAAATAGTTTACATAAATGAAGACCATTTTTTAACATTTATTATTTAATAAGACGTTGCTGTTTCAACAACAAGATGATTGTGTATTGCTACTAGGTATTTCCAATATTAAAAATAATAATAAAAAAAAAATGTTATTATTTATAATTGAATTATAACATACCTCTATATTAATTCCCATCGGTATTCCCTTTGGTTCCTCATCGTGTATGACTTTCAACAAAGCGTTCTTGTATTCCTGATCGACGCCGTCTTTATTCGTTAGTGCTGTGATTTAAACATCGATATAAATTTATTTACATATGTGAAATATGTATATATACGTTCTATACACATTCCTCGCAACGGTCCTTTATTCGTGTTGACCGTGACCACGTTAATGACAGTTATATTAATTATTATCGATAATGTTCAATCAATAGATTAACACGTTACATTGTAAGGGAAATAAATTAAAAAAGAATGTAGTGAATTCATAAAGATCGCTGATAACGGATACGCAACATTGTATGCAATAGTACAAGATAAAAGATAAATAAAAATGTATTTACCAGCAACCTTAGTGTTATCGGGACACCAAAAACTTTTCGTGAACGGAAAGTACCATGGCAACGGCACTCCGTATAGACCCGGCCGAATTTTCTCTACGTAGACGGCTATTAACATGTACAGAATCGAATCTAGGACCAACATGAGCGCTACGTGACCCGGCTGGAACTGATCATGATAGGATACCGGCATAAAGAACTCGTCCCATTGTAAACCTTAAAAACATATACAGCTATAATATCCTGGGTTTGCATAATCAAACAAAATATAAAGACTTTTTACTTTTCTATACATTTACTTCGTATATGTCAACATAGGTGCATGAATAAAAAACTGTATACTATCTGTTATTAGTTAGACGGTGCGACACGTGGTAAGGTTTTTTGTACTACAAATTTTCATGTTCAATCCAAATACATTTTAATGTTTGTCTTCTCTGTAGTTACGCGATATAGTCGCATAGTCAATTATACATAGTTATTACACGCTTGATATATAAGCGTAGAACATTAAGCCTTTTATAGATTGACATTGAACAGTTAAGTGGTTTAGTTGGTTAGTTAAGTTAAGGTAGTTTATTTTCAGTCAAAATTATAGATACGGTTTAATGTGAAATAAACTTAACTGAAGCATTATCATCACTCTAGATAATATTTTTAATGTTTTTTTTTTTTATAATCTACCTTAATAAATGAAATTATTAACGTAGATTATTTTATAAGAAACGGGAAACGCTACGTACCTGTTTTATGACGATGCAATACTTATAGTAAGCATATTTATCGAAACAATGTATGTATATTGATCATAAAAATCGTATCAATCACACTGGTCATTAAGATTGTACTATTAAATGTATTGTATGTATAATAATACGTGTCGTTACATTGTAATATACTCAATAAAATAACATCTTAATAAACTGATAAGGCATAATATATATATATAATATGACAGGACTTCTCATACTTTGATAACGTTACTATTCGTATTTTTTTCGTAATACATGATCCTAAGTAAAATTTTAGTAACTACATACAGCAGATGCTAAATATGTATCAAGTAACGTATTTCTGAGGCAGATAATAGGATTATAAACGTCTATCGTCAAGGTGAAGAGAAAGAACGTTTTTTTAGCCAAACACGTTCACGAGAATTCGTAAATGGATATTTAAATGTATTATTATTGCTTTCTACAGTTTCAACGACCGAAATTATTTTGTTTTCATGTTTGTTAAGATAAAACTGAACTCTATCTATATGGTAATTAGATTTAAAATTCAACGTTTAATAGAAATATCGTTTAATTGGAACCGTCAAACAACAAACACAACCAAACAGACATTAGTATTAAATGGTTTTATTAGACGCTACCGCTACCGAGAACGGATTGATTGGTTCAAACGACTTTACTGACACAAAAAGGCTGTATGAGCGCTTATGAGATCAATTAATATAAATTTCTTTGTAATTACGTTCGTATTACGTAACAATGTTCAATAGTTAAATATACTTAAGTAATTAGGTCGAATGGATCATAAGCCGGGACATTCACGTATGCACGCATGCACGTATGTATTGCATAGTCCAAGTTTGCATCTTTAAACTACACACGTAGCGTTTACCGTTTCGTATCCAATAACTTACGACCTACGTTAATACTATGTGTGAGGATTTATGAATGGAAAACTTAACGGTGTGTATATAGTGATGACTACAACTTGGAATAAGCATACAGACTGAAAATTATATACAAATAATACTTAATTAGAATGATCAGTTTAAGAATTGCCTCAATGAAAAACTCGATAGTATACGTATGTAAAATTTAATGGATAACAAAGAAATGGACGTTATAAATTATACCGTGTATAATAATATAGTATTATACAATTATCTCATAACGTATATACAAATAATATAGCTTAGATTACACACTGTATAATGTATAATTTATATAGTGACGTACACGTGCGATGCTGAGACCGAGGACGTTCGTGCGATTTATCGATTTTTTAGATTCCATATAATTATATTCGGATAATACCGTTGTTTTAAAGTACTGGTTTGTAACCATATCGATATAAAACCACCTTTTGTAGATATGGTGCTAAATTGTTACGTAATATTATTGATAAGGGCATCCGTATTGCTCTTACTTCGTTTAGTTCTTGGTGAAAGTCGGTTTCAAGCCATTGCATGCTACATACTTAAATAAAAAGAAGTGTCTGCTTATAATTTTAAATTTTCATTAAACGCATATGAAAGTATTTAGGGACCTACGTTAAGAATTCAATATTTATAATTTTTGGTTGTCTGTTTTTTGTGACTAATCTTTAGAACCGATGGACCGATTTTGGGGGACATTCGCTAGCTGGTAGGCGATGTCATAACGAGTAACAGGAGGAGTTACATTTTAACTGACGTGAAATCTGAGAGACTTCTCAATTGCTAAATACTTATTAAATATAATGATAAAATGATTTTTTAAATATAATGCTCATTTTAATTTTATTTTTTAAACTAAAATTTATTGTCCTGACGTAGGCCCACTGTCACCTAGTCAGTAGGGATGAAGTCTCCAAGAAGGTTTTATATGCCAAGAAAGCCTCAGTGACCGGCTAATATATTATAAAGCTTTATTTGTACATCGTATTAACATTTAAATCATAATTTTAAATTATACTTCCGTTGTTATTTTTCAAGTTTTTGCGATTATGACCTTCGTCACGTACGTCATATTTTTTTAATGTAATTCTTTAATCGACTTTTTATGCATTTTCACTTTCGTCGTAACATTTGTAGAGTGTTAAATGTTCATAAATTTTAAATTTTATATCACATGCCTTGTGAGAGATAAATAATACATAAGTCACATAACACTATCACATATAATTTAATGATTACTTTATTTTTAATAAATTTTAAACATCTATTAAATCGAGTTAAAACAGTATTTATTGAAACACCCTGTATTTACTCACCTCTGGAAGTTCCCTCACAGACTACCAACATCTGGAGTGCGTAACCAATAGCTGTGTTCGATATTAAACTTAGCAACAGCTTTGTCGTTAAACTTATGTCTTCATACAACATTTGAGTCAACATATAAGCTGAATATGTCGAGAACCAAGCCAGGCCCATGAACGACGCCGCTGTGTTGGCTATAAAACACATACATATATTATTATTTAAACACATAAATAAAAATTAAACTGTCAGTTTTTAGGTCAATGCTATTCGTAGAATCGAATAAAATGAAATAATAGAATTATTATCTTTGTATTTGGCAGATACATGAGGTTTTAAATTAACTCGTAATTTAATTTTTTATGTAGTTTTAATATCAAAAAAAGTAATAAAACTTTATGTTGCGATCGAAGTCGAAACCAAAAGGTAAGCCATAAAAGTGTTTGACCAAAATAAATTATTTAGTCACATTTTCAAATAAATCGGCTCTCGTTATGGAATGTTCAAACAATTATACTGACCTCTTGTGAAGAACACGCTGACCATAAAACAGAAAGACAATGAGGCGATCACGAATAGTATCAAGAAGAAGAATAGTACACTCCATGGTGTGAAAGTTAGGACGGCGTACCCTTCGCCGTCTGACGTAGAGTTGAAGGGAATCTATAATAATTATTCCTTTATGTCCTTTTACTTATATAATGAACCGTATCAAAGTACCAACTATTATAGATAAAGATACCTAAGAGATTAAAATATAACTATAATTTTGTTAGTCTTTCTGCGATGTTTTTGTATACTATATAAAATCGTCACGTCTGCAAGTGATCACGGTTACTACGGAATGTTCTGGACGCTGGATAAAAATTTGAAAACAGTAAAATCGCTTATTTAAATCATAAAGCAATAGTTCATATTTCATTATAAATAAAATTTATTCTACTTGATTCCTATACAAATATAATAAGTCTTTGATTTTCTGTTTGTTATAATATAATATACACTTTCAAGATATGAAGAAATATTCTTGATTTTTAAATCAAAAACGTCACACAACAGTTTCAACATTGTCAAATATTGTTCAAGGTCGAGAGAAAGCGCTAAGTTACATGGGAATAACATACGTCTGTGTCGAAATTATAATATAAACAATACTTCTTATTGCATAAATACGCATCATTATATTAAAATTTGTCAAAACATTTAGTGTTAAATAAAATTTTAGTTCTTACGACAATGTTTAAGTAAATTTAAAAATTATATATCTGACATCGATTTACTATTACAAATTATGAATAAAGAACAAATTACGTTAAACTGTCGATGTTATTTGATGATTCACCAAATACCCACATAATATACTGACTGTTATTCCTGGACAAAGAAAAAAAGAAATTGAACGAATTAGTTGTCAAAGGTTCAGGTCATTGACATTCTTTTGTAATACTAAAATTATACAACACATGATTTTACTTCGATACAAATATTAAAGAAATACATATAGCGAATTGCATTTATTCTAGCATTTTAGTTTTCATTATTTTATAATATATTAAAAGTCCATTTCTAAGCTATAAATAATTGTAATAAAATACTTTTATTATATGATTTGCATAAATCTAAGCTTACCTTAAACAATATGACCATGAGGATAACAGATATTAATAGGAAAGAGAATTGTTTGATGAACCACGCCAACCAATGCAGCCATGACGGCAGTCCCATTATAGTCATTGTCTCCTAAGGAAAAAGGTTCAAGTTAATTTGGACACGTCATTTCTTTTAACATAATGCTAGCCATTGTTTGTAATACATGCAGTTTCGTTGCTAAGGAGGTTGTATACGTAAGAAAATAAATTCACCGTGTAATCTGTGTCTGGTGAACTTTGTTCGCGGAGATTTTGAAAGCATTATGACAAACGTATGACTTATACTTTTCCTGTTTAATCATAACAAAACTGTTTAATGCTAGTAGTTCAGTTTTCTAGGTATTACATTTTAGGCGTGCGTATTCAAGGTCGATGACGTCATCCTCACGTGCTTTAGGTTTAACTGTACTCGAAATGAGTGCGAGTGTACCGACGAGTACAATAAAATAGATATTGAGACCTTTAACCAATGTTGTAATGTCCACTATTATTAACATATGAATTTACGAGTAAATAACTTTTTGTATGAAAATGTGACCTTGGAATTTTTTATTATTTATTGACCGGTAGCCGTACATTGGTGTATAGATGTTTATGTCAATATTTTATAATATCATGTATGATGAACCGATTTTCTGATCGCTACTAGGTTAAGATATATATATATATATATATATATATATATATATATATCTGTTTATTGTCACATATATCATAGATTATTAAATCTGTAATATTAACATTATAAAATATATTCAAAATAAATCCATTGCATACTGTAATGGAGAACAAACTAATTCACTTTCACATTCGCAATACCCATGACTGCTTCCCGCAATTCAGTTACGATATCGGATATTGTGGATATTATACTACATTATTGCCAAATAAACATGATATTAAAGGCATAAAGATTACAAGATGAAATAAAAACAATATATTAAAAATGCAATAATTATATTTATTTATGCTTAGCACAAGTTTTCATCACCACATACGAAACATTTTTACACATACCATAAATAACGTTTATACGCGAAGGTTTATGAATGAAAAGCTCTTAACGCTCCCTATGTAGAAAAATACCGATTGTCACTAATTATTTATGAATGAAAGACCTACACTAGACGTATTCGGTTTAATGATGCAAAATAACATAATACCCTTACCTATTTTGACCATATTTTCATTAATATATTTACGTCTTAATGAAAAACTCTATACTGTCTGTATTTAGAACGACTATTTAAAACTGTGGCAAGGTTACTGATGAATAGTAATTAAATAATTATAATATTGAAAAATACTCCGTCACAAGTTTTATCGAGTGATAAACCAACATCCACATATAATTACTGTATACAGAACATGAATAATAACTGAATACTACTCTTCATCAATATTATGACGTCATTAAAAATATTACAATATTATATTATACATAATCCCATCATTTTCTTTTTATTTTTAATGAATTAATATTTATTTAAGAATGTCCTATCGTTACTTATAACCAGCCAGCATTCAATAATAGTTTTAATTTCTAAAATTTATAATCTGTTCATGCAAATTACTAATATCATAAAATACTAGTCGAAATCGAAAATTTGGCAACGAGTACATACATATAAGACACATCTCTAAATTTTTAAAGAAACTGTACGACATTAATCTATTTACCTAGTCATATAAGGCAAGGATTCATCAGAATAACATTTTTGTCATTTCAAAACTTTCACTGAATATTCAATTAAAATTCGGAATTCATCTATTACGTCATTAATTATCTGTTATTCAAAAGAGGTACTAATGCATATTTGGTATCTGTATAAGTAAAAATACGTAAATAATATTTTAGTTAACACGAAGATTTTGTTTCATAAAAGCCATGTACTATTCATGTAGGTTTGGTATGATGGTGTGTAGTTAAGATCATGTGTGTGCATAATAAGCATGTAAAAACCTCCATTTTCCTAAAGCACTTACAGGCCTTTCCCCTCTTAAGGACGTAGACGCCATTTTGATTTAAAAATAATACCGTAAAATGGATTTCACTATACATATTTTATATAATTAAAAAACGATTTATTATAAAACATACATAAATAATAACCAAATACTGTCAAAAAGAACAAGTTTTTAAATGGTGAATGATGTCAGTTTATTGAAGTTTCCTTGACAGTATAACATGAGCACGTCAGTTAAATATACAACTGATATAAAATCCTTTTATAATTTATTGAACTGTTATTGTATTTTTTTTTTAAATTAAGGTTATTATCTGTGATGATTATAAATATATTCAGTGGCGTAGCGAATAATTTCATATTAATTAAGTGTCGACTGGACATATCCATTAGTTCATATATTTTTATTTTTTATTCATAAAAAACTAGGACACACTTTAAATAACCAAAACTTAATTTAGACTGATTCTTTAAGATTAATAAAATTACAATATTTTAGCATTTTATTGTCATTAACTGTCGTGTGAGAGGTCGAAGAATACCGTTAAAAAAAATATTCGCATAGCTTCATGTGACGAATTGCAAATTAATATTGATGTACAAAATATTTTTATTCTGTTACCTATAAGTGTGCGGAATTACGCATGTAATATTATGACTAGTTATTTTTATGGGTAGTTTTTTAAACAAATGAAGATAAAAGATAACAATATATTTTTCAATGTGATCATGGTTAGCGTTTAATACGAAAGGTTTTGAGATACAATATATATATATATATATATATTTTACATTTGAGGTCGTCAACTGTTAAGTCTCGTTTATTATTTATTTTGTCTATATCAATGGAATTGTCAAATGTATTTGACGTATATATAACAGATATAATAAAAATATGATTTTGTATACATATCCCATTTTTTTTTTTCATTAATTTAATTTCATACACAAAGAATAATATTAAAGACTCGCCGTGGATAGGAGCTAGTTTCATTATAAAACCATATACATACAGCTGACCTAAGTTTCTACGAAACCATTAATACCTTGGTTTTACGTAATTCGTCCTTACCTTCTAAGGGTTTTTGATATTTGTTAATGAATCTAAGTTTTTATGATAGTCTGGGTCTGACATATCCAAGAAATACCGAAACCCAATGATCATTTTAATTGCTTGTATCGAATGATCAGTATTAATATAATATTTTTTGAAAATTATTATCTACGCAAAGCTAGAAAGTATCGTTAAAAATAAAAGTTTGACACAAAATTTTATATTGTTTCATATAATTTTGTACATCCTTACCTTCAATTGCATTTCCTTTTCAGCGGTGACAACCCTGACTGTGTTAACGAACGTGTAAGCGAAGCACATCATAATGATCATAGATATAAATCGTTCCATAGCAACTAATAAATCGTCCTGTCTATAAGACAGTTGAGGTAGACGTTGTAAGTACACCTTGGTGTTGATGGACTTGCCAGTCTTCTGTTTTATTATCTCCTGCGACACAGCGTGCTGCACCGCCAGGAACATCTCGGGGGAATACCCTAGGATATATTTTTTTAAATTTAGTAGCCAGTTGTTTTATAGACTTTTGACGTTTGAAATTTACATTTTATATTTTTTCGGTATTACGATCTCTTTCGCTAATTAATGATTCGTTAATGGAATAAATAACATAATAATAATAATGTTGTGAAAAGAGTTGGTAGTATGTTAAAGACATGAAATCTCAAATGGCATTTCTTCTATCATTCTTACCTGGTGTTTTACCACCATACATGTCCTTGGGAACTCTAGGCCCAGGCTGCGGGAATAAAGGGAATAAGAGATTCGTTCTCCAGCTGATCCTCAAAGGATGTTCTAGCATTGGAGTCCTCATAACAGCTGGGAATCTCAAGGTCACATTAATATCTTCTGGCCATTCAGTAGCATCTACACAGATAATCTACATTAATATATGTCGAGATTAATATCAATGATAAATTATTACGCGATATATTTGATAGAATGAGAGCAGATATACTCACTGGCCATACTATCATCAAACTGTATGCCAACAAGGATGTGATTCATGACATTAGGCTTAGAGAGGGCTGCCTCTAGTTCAGATGAATCATTGAATCCTTTAGGTTCAGGTAAAACTCTTGGATCAAATAGAAGAGCTATGAATCCATTGAGATTATCCAAGGCCACCTTTGCCATGGCATCTTTGGTAACTTTCCTGGTCAAAGCATTTTCAGGAGAGAAAGCTAATGTACCATCACTCTTTGCTGTCGTGAGATTTCCTCTAAGTAAAGAGAATGTAAACATCATTTATTATAAAGCTGATTTTTTAAATTAAAAAGTATAATTTAATACTTACAATTGTCTTCCACTCATATTGAAATAAGTCGGAAGAAAAGGCTGGTATGATGTGTCGGGTTTTGATTGTGGATCGACGAGACATCGTATTAATATTAAAAATAGTGAAAATATCACAGGTGATGCTATCTCAAACAGTGTTTGGTATTTGTGTCTCTTTTGTAAAAGAAAATTTTTCCAAATAAGAAGTTTCAGTTTCTCAAACGCAGACATTTTCGTTAACTGCCAAAATAATTTATATGTTAACGCTTAATAAACATTTCAGTATTGATTAAAATAAATACACAAAAATCTTTATTTCTTCACAAACATATTTACTGTCAGTACGATAGTATTAATTTGGATGTACTACGGCGCATCTTATATTTAGGCGGTAAGTTACATAAATATCTCACAATTAATTCCGTAGTAGTTTTTTCTTAAATAATAAATTACTATAATTTGGTAGACTAGAAACACTTTACCTAAACATTGCACAATTTCACAACACAGTCACAAGCTTTTCAAATTTCAGCGAAAATCACAAGCCACAATCAATTCAAAATAAATTATTTATCATAAATTATAATATACTAAGTAGCGGGCCAATAGTCAGCGTTTAATTATCTAAATGATTATTTGTCAATGTCAAGACATATACTGTCATTCAAATTGCCCACAGTCCAATAATGTCACAGAGGTGACTGAAAAAAAGGGTATATCTACACTCTCTCAACAATTTTTCTCGGATCACGATACGTCCTATTTGGATTACGGTATGATAGAGATAGTAACTGTTACCATAAACTTAATGTTTTCCTTTATGTTCTTTAATTTTATAAAACAATATTATTAACAATTATTATTTATATCTTATCAGATCGAGTAAGTTAAGTATTAGTAAAATAAAATAATTTTTTTTTGCTAGGCAAAAAACATGAAGCTAATCTAAAATATACGTAAAAGGTTCATTAGCCATAGACAACAATATGGCCGATGGCGTATATGTCAGTAGCATATCAATGTTTTCCAATTGGTTTTCCTTAGATTTCAGAATTTTTTAGTCGTAAGATAGTTTAATTTGTAATATATTATGTCAGCTAATAATTTATCAACAGTTTTAAAATCATGTTCGGAGAGTGAACTTATAAACGAAGTTGCGGAAGCAAATATGACATCAAAACAGGTAGAAGGATCCCGATTAAAACGTACCTTTACGTTACCTCGTAATCCCTTTGGGACATCGAAGGCCACTTCAAGTAAAAATAAGGCCAATGAGAATGAAAGTAAGCCTACTAGTGGAAAGAATACAATGAGTGTTAATCAAAAAGATGAGGGAGGTATGGAAAGGAAGTTATTTAGAAGGCCTTCATGGAAGATATTTTTGAACAAAATCGCTCAACATATGACTACAGTGAACATTTCAGGCGTAAGTGTTATTACTGACATCTATCTTGTATGTAATAATTGGGTGTATAGAATATAAATGATGTTTCAGGTAAAATCTCAACCAGTTATACCACATACCGAAAGAGTACCTTGCAGTGGAGAGCCGCCATGGCCGCCTGGAGCCGTCCCAGCAGCCACTGGCATCAAGAATCACGGCAATACTTGCTACATGAATGCTGTATTACAATGCCTCTCTCATACAGATGTTATTGCTGAGTATTTCGTTTTAGAACATTATAAGGTTTGTTATTACAAATACATTGTCATGATAAAAAAATCATTCTATTTAGAGTAGTAGTTTATTTATATAAGTCTCAAATTCTAATATCATTAGTGTTCCTACTTCCTCAGTGTCACATCCATTATGTAACTTGTTTAATATATTTGTGAAATAAAAATGTTTTGTTTATATAATAATTGAGTTTTGTTTCAAGTCATTTTCTTATTTCCAGATTGATTTGCAAAAAAGAAATAAGATTAATTCCAAAAAATATGGTACACGGGGTGAGGTCACCGAGCAACTGGCAGCTTTACTAAAGGCACTATGGTCATGTCGATACACATCAGATATGAGTGTATCTTTTAAGGTAACTATCTTATATTAAAATCTTAATGAGTGCTTATATATAGGGTGTTACATATTCCTTACATTTGCTATGTATTTTTAATAGTAATATGATGTCAAGCATAAAGTAGACAGATCGCTATTATATTGAGCTCTGTCATTCAATCTTGCTATTCATCACAATACAGATTTAACTAATAAAGCTATATTTTGATATAATAAAAGAATTTATCCCATTGTATAACATAGTTAATCTTGCTTGTAACAATCAAACAGTCCAAAACATCCAAAATGTATAATAGTTAGTTCATGAAATTGCTGCAATAATACTAGAATTATATTATATAAAATTACAGGCAGCAGTGGAACGGCACGGAACACAATACAGAGGACACAGTCAGCACGATGCACAGGAATTCCTTTTCTGGCTATTGGATAAAGTTCACGAGGATTTGAATACAGCTACTAAGAAGAAATATAAAACAATCAAAGTAAGGTTCAACAACCTCATAACTCTCATAGATAATTATTATGCATTGTTCACTTTTTCTTTCCGTAATAGTTATTTCCTCATTGTATGTAATTATTACATAGATATTGGTTTACGTGTTTTATTATTCTAGAATACAGTAGGTAAATCTGATGAGGTGGTGGCAGCAGAGACGTTGGCGAACCATGCTCGTAGGAACAGTTCTTTTGTGCAGGCTGTGTTTCAAGCACAGTACAGGTAACATACACATATAATTTCTATGTCTTCATGATAAGAGTGTATAGGCTTTATGCTACTTATTTATATAAGATAATTTTAAATCACTATTCATGGTATTTTATACATCAATGTGTTTATTATTGGAGTGATTATTGATGGAATCATTTTAATACTAATTTGGACTATTCGTGTTAATGTTTTTAGTATGTTTATAATTTATTTGTAGATCAGCCCTTACATGTGCGAAGTGCGAGCGTACATCTTGTACGTTTGATCCTTTTCATTGTGTGAGTGTTCAACTTCCAACGCGACCAGCCACAGCACAACCCTCACCGTTACCTGTCAATGTAAGTTTTAATTAGAAGAAATAATTTTTGAATTAAACACACATTAGTACCATTAAGTTCAGTTATTTAATATATGAAATTTCTTTAGAAGTTGTACAAGTCTTTATATGTAGGAACCATAACATTATACATTATATTTCAATAAGAATTTTCCTAAGTGTATTTGGTATTTCAATTTAGTAACAAAACACTCCCATAGTACATCATGATAAAATAAAATACATATGTAATGAAAATTTATTAAAGTTAATAACAATTATATTTAAAAACATGTTCTAATGGTGAAATAATTGCATAAAGCAATGATATATTATGACTCTTAATACTAATGATATATTCCATAATAGAATATTTTTATATTTTTTTTTCATCTTATGTGTCAGACAAAATTATTTATTTTATTTCTTAAAAGAAAAAAATCACTATTCCCCATAAGGATGCCAAATGTTAATGAACCGATGTTTTATTTATATCATAATAAGTATTTAGTAATATAAATTTATTTTAAATATACGGCTTTACGACTGTAAAATTACAGCTGGTTGCGAATAAAATAATTAAACAATGAATAATTCTTATACATTCTTTCTCTGTTTATATAAATTGAAAACTTGATTCAAATAATTTTATTTTATTAGAGTAATGAATCAACTATTTTCTAATTAACATTATAAGTTAAAGTTGTTAAGATACAACACCGAAAAAAACTTTTTGATATTATTAAAAATTTATATGTTTGTTATGTGAATATTTTTACTTATTATGTATTTTATATACACATCAGTAATTTTTTTCCCAAAAACAAAGATAAGTCTGTGACCATTTTATAAATTCAATCACTTCCCGTATTTTACATACATTTTTGTGAAGATGACTAAAAACTACTCCAGTGACAGTACTTATATATGCTTTGTCTCTAATCAAATTAGCATTATTTTCTTACAATTGTTTTTTGTCCATTGATAATGAAGTTTGAATGATATTCCTTGAGGTAAAATTAATGTTTTATCAGGTCGTGTATGTTAATCAACAACCTCGCCAAGTGCGTATTGGAGTGGAGCTTCCTCCTAACTCGACAATGGATGACCTCCGAACCGCTCTGAACTCGGATACTGGCATTGATAGAGATAATATCATACTGGCTGAGATAAATGAGACCGGTTAGTATATTGTGTGTTAATTTGAAGTAAGTTTGGCTATGATTTATGAATTATGTGTTTGACAAGTTAGCTGGTAATTATGTTTGAGTTGTGTAATTAGTGTTGTTTCTAAATGTACCTTGAAGTCAATCAATTACATTTAAACGAGTAGTTTTTTTTTGTAACATAAAAAATTTAGTGTAATTAGTAGTACTATTGTTTTACAACTTTAAAATGGCCTTGGAATTACGACTGTCCAAATATATTGGAAAAACTTCAGCGAACTCTGATTTGATTGTTTTTTTTTGGTCGAACGTCGTAGTTCTAAGAACTTTTTGGGGAACCCCTTCTAAAAGACTTTGGGATAGTTCTGAGATGAGAAAGGCAAAATTTGTCATATTAGTATCTAGAGAACTTGGTTTGATTTTGGATGTCGTGTTTCGTATGTTTATATGTTAAGCTCGCAGCATGACGGGTGATTGATTGTGAGAATGATTTACAGTGTAATGTGTTTGTGGATCTGTCTGCTGATTGGTTGGTGGATTAGTCTTTGGATCAGTTTGTTGAGAAGTTTGTATACCAGTTCGCGAATTTGTTTGTGGTTTGATTAGTCCCTCGTTATTTGGCAAAACAAATTTTCTTAGCTGAAGTTGGGGACAACGTTAAATCCGATACATGCAAAGATTTTACTCTCAGAGAAAATAAAGTACACAAATATTTGAAATTTCCCATTTCGACATTTTTTTTTGGACATATTGTGTTTTTATAGTCCATTGAAAAGTACGGTATTCGAAATTGTTATAACGAGTAAAAAATCAAAAACAAAATTTGTTTGCAAAGCTTAGAGTTATATGGCAATTTAAATTCCTGTACGCAACAGAAGAATTTTTTTGACTGTTGTGTTTAAAACGTATCGATGTTCCAGGTTGGAGCACTGCTCGCGCCGGTTGGGAGGCAGCTGGTATAGACGCAGGCGCCCTGTACTGTCTAGAGGCGCCTCCTCTTCTTCAGACACCCACTGCACCATATCTCCTGCTACTATGGGTCAATCTGCTGGAAGGAGATCGTTTCGGTGAGCAATTAGTGGACTTAATGAGATATAAGACATTCGTGACTATTCATTGAAATAAAAATAATCTTTTTCGGATTTACTACGCGTATTTTATTATTTTAAAAAACCGTGATCACGGTTGCTGAAAAGTAACCGAAACCATCGAGTAAACATTTACAATGAAACCACGTTTTTTCGAATACACTGCGCAGTTGAAGTAGTTTTATATATGACTCTTTAGGTAACATCGTAAATATTTGCTGATTTTTTGTTAAGAATTAACTATAGATCAATAAAATCACCATAAATTTAAATCTATCATTAGGTTCTCCATACGCTATGCAAGTTCCAAGAGAGATATCATACGAAGATCTTCAGAAACTCATGTTGAAAGAGATGTGTCAAGTGATAGCTGAGAATGTGCTTGAAAATGCACAAGGGACTGATATATTCAAAGCTAGGATCGCGGAAGCTCATAGACCACGTGACCCAGCATATCTACAGCCTGAGGTAAGCACTAATTGTTATTGAATAGAATAGAATACATATATATATATATATATATATATATATATATATATATATATATATATATATATAGTTCTTTACTATAAATACTTCTAAAACGTTTTTGTTTTTACGCCGCAGTCAAATGAAAAGCTGAATGTATATTATTTAATTCCATTCATTGATAAAGGCAATAACAATATTTTATTATACAAAAGACGTAAGCACGTGAGAATACTTTTGCAATAGTAATAACTGCAATTTTCATGTTCATCATCTCTACAGCGTGTCCATTATTTGTAACGTCACTCAATATTTTTTTGCTTCAGCTACCTCATCCCCTGTTTGCTTTGGATGTCGAACAAGCACTGTGCGCGCACGACAAATATCCTCATCTTAGACTCGAACTGTTATGGGATCCTGCTCATAGGGACAGGTTAGTTACGAACCATAACTTCATATCTATCTGTTACATATTTTGTGTATCCCTTTATTGCAACATAAAAAAAAAATCTAAAACGCTCTTAACAATTTATAAAGTTATGTTTTATTTATTCCTGATTAATTCCTTGCTTGCTTTTGTCAGTGAATCGGTTTTTTAACAACACATATTTATAATAATACCAGAAAAGAGTAACGTTGTTCAATAGAGATCAATAGAGATCACACATGGAGTGTGTACACACAAGCTGTACACTCATCGAGACTATATATAATAATTTCAGTATAATCCGTGAGTCGAGCGAGTCGTGTGAGGTGCACGTGTCCGCGGTGCAACCCGGGCCGCTCACACTACACGCGTGTCTACAACACTACACGAGGGCGGAGCAGCTGGCGCAGGAGGACGCCTGGAGGTACGTGGTACAGTAGACAATAGGCAGAAGACTCTGGACCCCATCACTAGCTTCGTGTAATTAATGGGGTTATTTTTCCACTTATTTCTAATCATTCCTCATTGTATATTCCACAGATGTCCACAGTGCCAGAGATATATGCCGGTCGTAAAAACTCTTGGTCTATGGTCACTACCTGATGTTTTAGTCATTCATCTGAAGAGATTTAGACAGTGAGTGTTATTTCTGTGGGAAATTTTATAGCTTCTGAATGCTATTTATACTTTGCTATTATTGTTATTTTCCAGACAAGCCAAATGCCGCACCAGTACAAAACTGACCACAATGGTAGAGTTTCCTATCAACGACTTTGATATGACACCCCACCTCGTACGTCGGAACCAAGGTAATGTGGAGTCGCCCGGACATTCCCGGTCGCCTCGACGGAGACATTCGAAAACGCCGGCTACTCATGAAAATATATATGATCTTTACGCTATATGCTATCACCACGGAGATGATTTAGAAACCGGTCACTATACAGCAGCGTGTAGAAATCCATACGATAGGCACTGGTACAAATTTGACGATTCCAAGGTCACCCGAGTAGATGATGAGAACAAGTACTCGGAACTGGTGAATAACTCTGCCTACATGCTGTTCTACAGACGGAAGAAACCGCATGTCGTCCATTCGTGTTCGACGGAAGACAATGAACATTGGGCCTTACGTATGCCAAAATACGTGAAGCCGGTCGGAGAACATCTCAACGAAATAGCAGAGATCAAGGAAGAAAATGTCGATGATACTAAAACGGCTTCCAAAGAAACTTTACAGCTCGAATCACCGACCGTAACGCCGTCTAGAAGTATATCTAGTCTATCCGACAAGACGGAGAGTCCCACCAAGCAGCCCATCGTTATACACAGCACCACAATGCAATCTCCAACATTACAGCGACCGTTAATAGTCGAAGTTAACGGTGTTGCGAACGACGACCTAAGCGATTATGAAAACGAATCGAGTATGCCAATTGAGCCGTACATACATAAAGATGTACATGTCAATCCTAAAATGACCCCAGTGGATACAAGGCGGCCCAGGTCAGTAGATTACCCCGCCAAGTCCAGTACCTCGCCGTCGTCCAGGGATTCGAATAGGAACTATGAAAGTTCACCACTGGTTGCTAGCATCAATGGAGTCGAATATCATCCCACCACCGAGGATCTGATGCTGTCCATGTTCCAGGAGTCGAAATACATAGTGCCGAGACATATGACAGGGGAATCCCACAGGACAGGTATGTACCTAAAATTAATTGTGATGTAGCTGTTTTTGCTAAATGGTAAACAGTTCTTTTTGTCATAATAATCAAATAAATTAATTTATATGAAATTTGATATGTATGTGTAACTTTTTTTTACGATCAATGAAGTTGATTATATATTTCAAATTTAACTAACGGAAGTATAAGAACATTTGTCGTCTGTATATTTTAACGATTTTGATGTTTTCAGGTGAGAAATCCGTTTGGAAAACTCGAATATCCACGTGAGAGCAGCTGTTGAAATTCATATACTCTTTATCCTATATTTATTTTACTTGTACCTTTAGATCTGATGATGCCGATTAGGACATTTTTAACTAACGGTTTCTGAACGTTTGTGTATCAGAATGACATGAGCTTCCTAAACGAATTATATTTCATTTGACGTATGACGATATGTCAATTTTAAAAAATGTCTAGTTTCAGTTGTGTGCTAGTTTGTTTTTAAGGGTAGCTCTGTATTTATAGAATTTGGTTAACTTGAAGCTAGTGTAGTGCAAGTGTATGTAGCGTGTTAGTGACTTAGTTACGGAGTAAAGGATTTGTCATTGTAATACCACACTTGTGCCTTGGCTATAGGGTGTTAATTTGTGATTGAAAAATTATACGATACGATTATCCGCTAGGAATTTGATTGTGAGATATTTGTATTAAATGCAATTGTATAATGTATAGATGTTATGTCTCGTTTCATATAATCTTGTACTTGATTCGGTAGTTTTGTATTAACATTTCTGGATAAACTTGCGTATTGCGTTAGGTGATGACAGTTGGTGCATTAAATAAGGTTTGTCAGTACATTATATAATATATGGAATAATTACGCGAAGTATAATATTATTTAAGCATAATTTGTGAATCATTGTATATATATATATTTGGCTTTGTATTCTTTTTATATATGCGATTTATGGGTATACTTTTTGTACCTTAAGATATTCCTGCTCGGGATGACAGCTATGTAAATATTGATAAATGTTCATCTCATCATATTGATAAATTCTATTGAAATTAATTTTTATAAATGACAATTATATGAACAGTGTCGTATTAAAAATAACATACGCACCCAAGAAAAAAGACTAATTACATTAATTACTATAATTGTACTGCAGAATAAAATCTTTATGTCTGTAAACTTACGTTGCAGTTACTTAGAATGTTACCAAGTGAATCACAACAGTATCCGTTACCATCAAGATAGGATATGATTGATGAAAAAAATACTTAATTACATATTATTTATAAAGGAAATGGCCTGTAATGAAATTAAACAAATACTGTACTGTACTGTAATTTTGGCCTAATGCTATATTATTGTTCAGTTGAAGTCAATACCTGTGTATGGATAATTTTGCTCTCATTTCTTTGTTAGTGAAATAAACGACCTTTTATTTATTAGTAATCATAGTGAAATTGATATATATCTACATGGTGTTAAGCGGTCGTTTGTTCTCAATTTTTTATTGTATTAATTATGTTGTTTTCATTTTTAAAATGTTTATTTTATTAATTAAACCACATTACGTTGAAATATAAGTGTTATGCACCCGACCCTATGTTTTATTTGATGATCTTGACATTTAAATTTCCTATATGCATTGATTTTTCACTATCGATTATTAAATTGTCTTTATTAAAGTTTGATATGATTAAATATGACATGACAATAACTAAAGTTATCAAGGTTAGTAAAGTAACTATTAATTAAACTTGATATAAAAGAAAAATAACTGATTTTTTTTTTTAAATATGATCATTAAAAAAAAATTCTTGATTTTAATATAGTTGTATCATTTGTAGCTTTGTTTCAAAGGTCTAAAGCGAAGTTGTTATTTTATGTTGTCACTACATTAACTACGAGTTTCCGATCTCAAACTCTATGCTCAGAGTTTCCGTTTAGTGTTTTACAAATCTTTACGCCCGTCATTATTAAAGTAGATTAATGAATGTATGTAACGTAGATGAATAAATGAACACTGGCAACACTATATTTAGTCGACCATGTAAACCAGTGGTAAGGGTACAGATATGGCGAGTCTTATTTCCTAAAGTGTTAGTGAATTTAGAACCCTTTACTCTTAAATGTAATAAATACGTGGTTATTTAAGTATAATTATTTAAATATTTTTTAATGTTTGATTTTAATTGTCTCATGGTATTTTGGTAAACCACGAATATCTGACTATGAGGAACTATTTTGAACATTATACACATCTAATGATATGTTCCATTTAAATTATTGCAGCTCGAGTACCGTCAGTGATTGTAAACTAAACAATAATGTTTGCTCGATTACTTACTGTGTTTGCCTTGTGAGAGAATTTAAACAAATATACTCTATTAACTCATTGTGTTTCTACTATAAAATAGTCGTTAATAAAATAGAGATAAAAAGTCCCTCACTCAGAATTGTTTGTTATCTATATGCAAGTGACGTCACAATTAAAATCATGAATAATAAATGAAAAAGTTATTGATCATGATTAAAATGTAGTTATTTAGATCAGATTTAAAAAGTAATTTTACGAGAACGCGATAATATTTAATATTTACGTGTCAATTTTTCTCGCAACTGTTCCATTTTACGAATTCTTTGTATTGTATGTTTAGGCGAGTTTGTATAGAGGGCGTTAAAAGTATATCTTTGCAGATGATAGCAATAACGTAGGTTTAATTCTTGATATTCAGGAAAAACTCAGTAACTCGTGTGTAGTGTGATGATACAAACTGGTACTAAGCATACTGTTAAGTGTCATTGTAAGCTCCACCAGTTTTGGTGAGATTTTATAACTTTTCCTCATGCTTATACCATGATAATTTTTTTTAATATTTATTATCAACATACGTTTACAGCATGCAGATGTATAAAGGTTATAAACGTACCCTACAATGATTGTGGTTATTTTTAAAAGAAATTTTTGAAAATACACCTACTAGGAAGTTAAATAGAGAACCTAATAAAACAGGTTATCAAGGTCTAAAGAGCCTTTCAAATTGTAAAGCCTCCAGTCTAAAACACAAATTCTTTAATGTTTAACACCAAAATTTACTGAGTAGTATTAATTTTAATCCGTAGCCATAGAGCTTAAAAACAAGTGAATTATATAACAATGTAGATATTTCCGTTTTGTAAAACAATAATTAATGTATGATATAGATTTAAAAAAAAAACTTACGCGCTAATCGAGGAGATTTAATGAGTGAAGAGCTTGGACAGTCGAGGTGAGCGTTTAACGCGCGTTAGATAGGGGTCATTTAAACCTACACCTGGGTCGCAAGTCCGAGGCACTGTTGAAGTTCCTCTCCCTGTAACGCGATGGACCCGGCACCCGCACGGTGAATCCATGGAATGCTGAAAGATTTCGTCTCATTTTTATTCCTTTATTTTAAATATCCGTTATTGTCTCAAACTATTTCAATATAATTGATTTTGATATTATGTTAGTGGTTAAAACTCTTTATCTTGATTCAGAATTGAATTGAAAATTTTGTAACCGTCAGCGACCGGAAGTCGCGATTTTGCCTATTCATTTAATGAGCCTAGTGACACGCACTTTAAAGCGTTATAGAATATTACAGAATCGAATACTTTCTATAATTCGAAGTAAACATTTATAGATGCTCTTTAAGTGTATTGTACATTTGGCCATTCATACGTTAGATAATACATGATTAGATGTAAACAGACATGTATACGTAAACAGCTTCATTTTACATTTAATATCTGCGTATAATGGGTAGGTGAAGTTTTTGTATTGAGGTGAGGAAATCTAATAGTGAAGGAAAATTTTGGGTCACATCTGTCATCTGGGTATCCATATCTATAAACATCTAATACGACGTGGATTCTTGGATCTTGATGGTGGAGCCGTCTTTTCAACGACCAAGGCGAGCTCATTAATTCCAGATAAACAGAGCCAAGGCAACAAAATTTTAATATTTGTTATATATAATTTTACAGTACGTGAGTATACACTGAACTCCGAATAAAGGCGTGGACCGATTTGAATATTTTTTTTTGTATGACGGTTTAAAATCACAAATCAGCCCGATAGATGGCGCTACAGTCAGTACCTACGTTATTTAAAAAGAAAAGGCTGCAACGAAAGATATGTACTATATGTATTGTTTTGTCACACTAAACATTACTCTTTAATTGCAACTCTGGCATTCACGAGGGCGGAGTCGCTGGCTAAAACAACACGTTAATTAAATTTAAATAGTCATATTTCATGTGCCCTTTCTGCAGTATCTACAACAAAATATAAATCAAACTAAGATTCAGTATGTTTATAAATGATTACAATTTAACCCTAATTTAGTGAACATATTAAATGTAACTCAAGGCCTTCAATTAATGCATTTATTTTAACATTGAACTGGAATAATAAATCTTTGAAATCGGTACTATATCAAACGTTTTAATAAATTTTATTTTATTTTATTTTATCTGTGTTACGTTATCGCAACTTACATTTATTAGTCATTTATCTGTTAATAAAGATTGTTTATTATTTCGTCTAATTTATTAACTTTAAATATAAATAGCTTTAAACATATTCGCTGAAAAGTTTCTATAATTCCAAAGATATTTAGACATTGAAGTGAAAGGAAATTTTCAGAGGATACTTTCATTAATCATTTCACTTTGGTGTAGTCTTTTATTTTAAATAAACTGAAACGCTCATTTATTCTTATTTCTTAATAAGAAATCTTAATAACGTTGCTCAAGACGTTTCGTTTTAAAAATAACAAATGTCTGTTATAACTAACTTTTAAAATATTCGCCTTACAAAATAAGCATTACTAAATTATAAAAGTATGTTTGTTCTACGTTTATATATTCAAGAATAATGTTCCATTGAACTCTTCACAATGTGATGTGGATTTTTTTGTCTATTCGACTATAGCTGTAACATCTATTGACTTAGCCAGCACCACTGGGAAGGGTGACTGATTTGAATACCCTTGGAAGAAAATGTAAGATTTTTTTTATACCAACGACAGTAATAAAAATAATATAGGCTCAACAATAATCAATTAGCTTTGCGGTTGTTTTTGTTTTAATCGAATAAGTAATTAATGTATAAAAATAACTACAATAGGACCATGTCACTAAAATGTATATTTATTTAAAGTTATTTATTTACTATTAACACGAATCTGGCAAAATGGCAAAGTGTTTAATGCCACCAAGATAAGAATTGTGTGAACATTGGTTTTCTGTATTTTCCTTTATGGATCAGAGTCATGGACGATGCGAGCATCAGACAGATAGACAGATGCACTGGAAATGTGATGCTGGAGAAGGATGCTTCGCATGCCATGGACTGCCGGAAGAACCAACAAATCAATATTTCACCAATTGAATATACGTGCGAGACTCTCATCGATATGTTACCGGAGAATTCTTGCATATTTTGGTCATATCGCTCGCCGCGAACCAGATAACCTAGGAAAGTTGGTTGTCGTAGGCTAGGTCGAAGGGAAAAACCACGTGGCAGAACAAGCCGCTGGTGTGATAAAATCACGGCACTAACAGGTTTCTCCATAACAGTCGCGTTAAGAAAAGGAAATAAGCGAAGGAAGTGGAAAGATATAGTGAACAAAGCGTCGAGAACCTTTCGGGGACACGACCTTCAGTAATGAAGAACACGAACACAAAGAAGAAGAAGATTTACTTTTCAATTCAGTTATTACTATAGATAACTTATTTCACATTTGTTAAATTATCCACGAGTTACTCATACACTTGAACTTCGGAAAAGATAATAGAGAGTATGAAAAACACAGATAAAAAAGATACTATAATAACAATAAAATTGTTATAGATAACGTATTTTTAAAGTATTTTATGAAAGCGCGGACATTTAATTTGATATTAAATTCCAACATCAATATCATAACGTAGCAACATGTCTGAGGTTAAGTTTTGATCTATTGCCGATATTTAGAATCAAACATATTCAACCTTTAACATGATATTCCTAGACATGAAAGGGCAAAATATTATTAAGGTAAGATTGCACAACATTTGTATGAACAATAGCATTCGTTTTTTGAAAAAAAAACCAATAATGTGAATTCGCTGGTCGTTAAAAATACGTAAATAATAATTTATTAAAAATTTAATGTCTCAAATATTTTATTATGAAATATAAATTTGTAATGTCTAAGGATTACCTAAATTTATAATCCTAGAAATTGTTACAAGTTACGTCAACTTCAGTTTCACAAAGACTATAATACTGATATCAATATGTACCTATATTAAGTGACAGTGAGACACCACAGACAGACATCGTTATGAAAATTTAGCCTTAGACTATTTCGTAATAATTCAAGCGAACGAATTTAATTACATATTATTGGCACACAAACATCATAATATGCTAATAAATCTAAAAATAGAAGCCGCACTTGAATTTATTTTTAACAAGACGTGATATATATATTGCAAAAGTAAAACAAGATTTGTAAACTGATAAAGCTCAATAGCGTTGTGCTCTAATTGTCGTGACCGAAACGTTACTCTCTTGAGGGCTGGGCTCACATTTCCTGTGCTATACACTATAATGCATTTTATGTACAGCACAAAAACACAATTACCTAGCCTGGGAATATCGATCGATATTACGCCAACGTGTTCACATGTTATTCTGACGAAACATCTATATGAGAATGTTCTATAAAAAAAATTATTGCCGTTAATGGATAACGAACATTTTTAAGGTGAGATTACATTCGTTTGGATAAACGGATTGATTGGGATGATTATCTTAATTTGTAATATAAAGCTAAAGTGACAATACTAAGGAAATGTATTTTGGAAAATCCGATTGTCAAAATATATTTTCAAATAATTTAGTTTATTGATTACTCACAAGTAACTATTTATAATAAAGAAAATATTTCAGACATTGTTGATTTTTTTTGTTATTTTACTATTTACTGCAATGTGCTGTTCTTAAACTTGTAAGACGCCATTATCTGCTTAGAGCTGATTTCGTCGATGCATTATTACATAAATTAAGAATGAATAAATAATCAGGATAAACGAGTATGCAAAACATGCGATTATCTTAAATCTTATCTTAATTATAAATTGCAACTTTTTTTTTCTGTGCTAAAAGTAAAAGTGGTCGACCGTGTTAATATAAATCATTACTTGCAACTATTTTCAAAAATTATGCAAAAATTTTCATGACTCTGATGACCTTGGTGGACTTAAAATATAGATGGTTTGACATGTGGACAATTATATAATTGTTGCTCGCGAGTCAGGGCTGAGCCTTCAGGACTACTTTTACTTTTTAAATCGTAGAGGGGCAAATGTATTCAATGTGCGTGCGTTTGACTTGCAGTATAGTGCGGGCGCCGCGGACGTAAGCCGCGATTATTATAAGTGCGTTTTCATTGTTCGGTTCGCCGGTTTGTTCTCGACGCTGAGGTAATAAAATACATTAACACATTTTTAATAAAATATTAATGTTGTTATAAATATTTGTTGTAGTGGATTGAGTTTTTTATTACGGTGTTTATTTTACAACAACGAACATTTGGTTATTTAGAATTAAAAACATATATATGAACCTATGTCTAGTTTTCTAACTAGACATTAATTGAATTGACAGACAACTAGCATAGATATGTAAAAACTAAAAAAAAATGACAGTAAGTTAATAAGAACTCAAACTTAAGTATGCGGACTGAATGACTTTAGATAATTGCGGAAAATAATTAAATTATTTATGAAATTTTTAAGCATTTATATATTTGCTAACTTAAAAAAATATATATTTATTTAATTTGCACAAACATGAGGTTATAATTTAAAAATGCATTCTCTACAAACTAACTTTAAGGATAGATCAGAAAAAGGTATGAGGCTGTGCAAAATTAATGATATAAACTTTTCATATAATAATTTTCATAGTATCTTTAGTATTTTATCATCATGTTTTCATAGTATATGCATCATAATTGTCTTAAGTCAACATGTGACATATGTATATAAAACATATAAAATTACAAATTACAAATTCTTGATACTATAATTCCCGTAATTTAATTATGATAGATTGAGGTAATCATCGCTATTACCTGTTAACGATAAACAATAGTAATTGTCTAACAAAACGGCACAAGTTTACAAACTTGTGGGAACAATAGACCGCGCAACGTAGGGGAAGTTATTTGTAAAGTGTACTGTATACATACAATATATCAAAACCTTATAGATAAATAAATAAAAAATATATCTCGGTAGCTTAATATTATATTTTTTTTTATATCTGGCAATTGAGAAACATTTAAAAAGTTATTTGATGCGACTGTATCCACGTGAGCTTCGTAATTTGAATTTAAGAGAAATGTATAGTGTTTTAAAAGCATAGATATTGTAACGTTGCTTGATTTCGTGTAAACCTTTTTACTTCTATGATTTGATCCCGTGAAAATAACACGTAATTCTGGGATAAATTATATCCTTATCTTACTATTATATCTAAGTTACCGTAAAGTTCCGTTAAAATCTGTTAAGTAGTTTTGGCGTGAAAGAACAATAAACTCTATGCATCTATACATTCTCAATTTTTAATTAATTTTTTTGGATGTGTTTGGATCTTCTTGACTATAAAACATAACATTATACATATAACATATTTTTTATACTATCAATTTTATCCTTGAACCATCCCTGAGATAGCAGGCAGTACATTTTATGCTAAATAATTGTGAATTACGTACAAAGCAATATATAGAATTGGCTTATTTTGTTTTTAACAAACGGATAGTTAAGCGGAAATTTAGTTAACCGAAACGATCGATCTCAAGGTCGTCAGTTCATTATATTGCATACCTAGTTCTATGACTATTGAAAAAAAGTTGTATCTGAAAATTATGTAAGTCTATACGTCCCAATTAGAAAATAATAAAGAAAAATGATAATCACCGCTTATTTTATTCACACTTAAGAAGTCTACTCCAACGGATTACATTTTTTTAAGAAAGCAAAATTATTACAAATCAGTGAAAGTATTAGCTTTTTAACAAACATTCATATTCATCTCACGACATGACATGAAATATGTGTTGATAAAGTGGTCTTTATGCCACATGTAGTAAAGACTGTAATACCATACATCATTCGTCATCCAGATTCAAAACCTGATCTGCTCTGACAAATTGTATCACTTTCGGTCTCATACAAAATGTTGTTCAGATGTCGTTACGTTGCGTGCGACGCTCGATATTTTTACATAACACGATAACAATACGTAACATTTTTTTTAAAAACAAAAAAAAATTACATCGCCAAGCATTTTTAATGAAATAAAAAGAATGAATATAATAATAAAGTGTTTATGTAAAATACTCCGAACGTAAACGCTCTTTTTAGGAACAATAGAAAATTTCAATATTTATGCTAGCATTAATATCTTTGAGATCGAAAGGTAGTAAGTGACGCTAACAATCAATTCAATAATATGCTCTATATATTACAAAGCTGTACAAAAAAGACTTAGGAATGTCATTGATTGACGTTTTCGCGCCAACATTTTACTCTCTACGATAAGTGACCACGTATGTATGAACAAGCCACCGCAACTACATAGTAGTTGCAAAATATTTTATTTTACACTCCCTAATGTCATTGGGCCTATAATTGCACAACACGTGATTTTATAGAACGACAGCCTAGTAATGACTACGATATACAAAGAAATATATCGATACAATTTAATTATAATTATAATGGATGAGTTTTTATCGACATCAAATGAGTCACTAATCGCCGTTTGTGCATGTGAAGTGATTTATCAATTCCGAATATTTTTATTTTTGACATTTACGACAGCTCTAAATAGCGAATATTTGTTTTGCTTTATGATTTATTGTGTTAATGTAATGAAGACAAATGGTAGACAAAGTACTTGATTATCGATAGATTTCAACATTGTCGTTGTAGTATTGTATTGAGTGGCCTATTTACGGCTAGTGCATTGTTTCGAGGTATTTCTAACAACTAAGACAATAGGGTTTTGTAGATGTTTTGCTAAGTTAATGTTTAAATTGTCATAAATTGTATTTATTCTGTAGACTTTTCTATGATACGAATATCAAGGGTTTTTCAAAAACTGATCATATATCATTTGAAACGTTTAAAGACGTATATATTGAGTTTAATTTGATAAAAAAGTTATTTATAAAATATTTCCTATTTATTAAATAATTCGTGTTTTATTTAATTGTATTAATAGAATGACAAACATAAAGTACTTGTAAACTGTATTAAGGAGATGGCTATTTTTAATGAATTTAAACAGTTCAAGTAACACACGCAACGGAACCTCACAAAAAGAATATTCCGTTTTATTTTGGTCCATTTTTAATAGACCTTCCGATTCCATTGATGGTATATAGCTTTTCTAGAAGTAGACAGCTCCAAAATTTTCCAAAAAAAAAAATACTCTTCATAAATCAGGAAGCTATAATAGCTCACTTCACTCCAAAAACATTCAGTTTTCTAATATTAATTTAGATAAAATTTATCAAATATAAAAATAATTGTTACACGAATCAAATAAAATTATAGAAAATTGCAAATTTTTCGTTCGATATGTACTTATTTCTTATACTTAGTAAGTTTGCTTATTACTTGAACTTATAGTAGGAATCTGTTAAACGGAACTATTTTTCAGTGCACTTCCAATAAAAAAATACATTTAAAATGGATATCAAATTTAAAATATTGTATGAAAAATGTATGGAATGTCTTAGACGATCTGACAAAAGAACATCTATACTAAGCTGGGTTTTGCAAAGTATATATTTATATTTATTTTATATGTATTAAGGTGTGAATTCAAAACATTTTTAAAATTCAGTTATTAAATCTCCAAATTTTTTGATAATTCCAATATGACCTATGTATATAACAGTCGCAATATATATTATACTCGCTTACAAAGCGTGTAATTAACAATCTTACACCTTCTGTTTTTGCAGTACTTAGTCTACCTAATAGTTGTACGTTTGTTATTCATGCATAAAATTGATGTATTTATATACAAGTTTTCTAAGTTATTACACAAAAAAAATTTGCTTAATTGGTGTGAATTCATTCAAATTAAATTAATTGATGGGCACTACTAGACATGTCTAATAACAACTTTAATTGTACTCATTATATGATTTAAATTTATAGTCCAGTAGTTATTTTTATATATCTTTTAGTCAACAAGATTAATAAAACACTTCTAACCGTTCTGGACTTTGCAAACACTTACAAGGAACTATGATGTATTGATTTTAAATATTTAATATTTAACCTCCTTTTACTGTTCCTCCGGAAGCTAAATTAGTTCACATCGCTTACGAAACAATTGATTGATACAATTATATACCATACAGGATTCGTTTTTACGGTAATTAAGTTTAATTAATTAATCATACTTACCGATATTTGATTATTTTCCAAAACAAATACTTGTCGGTTAGGTACACTATTGCAATAGTTATTAATTATACATGATTGAAACGTTATAAACTACTTGAACAGATATCGCATGTTCGTTCATTTGTGTAAAGCGATTATATCAATATTACTTATGAAATATAACTTGTTAACTCTTTTACGTTCTCATTAATATTATTTAATTCGGCCAAGGTTCGATAATTTTGTATTGATTCGGCTAATTAAACGAATATGGAGTGTAATTATGAACATAATATACGATTTTTTTGTATGTGAAACCGTATTTTAGGTTTACGTCTAGACACATATCTCTCGCAATCATATTCTTACGACGTTACTTGCTGTTGCGATTAAATTGATTTATTATATAGGTTCATTGTTAATTACTTAATCAGTGTTTATTCCTGATATTGGTGTACAGATGTACGTATATTTTATTATCTATAATCTCTCCTATGTTAATACTAACTCATAATATGTCAATCAGAGAGATGAAGTTAATATTTTATAGCAAGCAGGGAAAGTTCGCAGCGACAGGAGCATAATTTCAAGCTTCTTAGTCGTTATATAAAATAAGTAAGCTTCCTTAAAACGTTATGGACGTGTGGATATTTTATAAATTATGATTATAGCAAACGTTGAATACATTTATTTACTCGCTAATAATAATCCTTTGGACATGAAAGTTACTCTAAGTTTGCATTATAACACTACAAACGCAGCCTTTCTAATTTTTCGTTCGTAAACCAACGCACATGTATGATAGTATAAAGTTAATTTTACGAATGAGCAACGTTGAACGCTCTGTATAGAGTGACGGTGAAAACTTGGAGTTAGAGTAAAACTTGCGAAACTTGACGGTCGAGGTCTATTTGCGTTTATCATTACGTTATAATAGCTATCAAACCTATAATTAGTATAAAAATCTAGTTAATTACGTTTGTGAACAATTTGTTCTGAAGACATAAGAATGAAATAGTGAGACTCAAATATTTACCGGAAACTAGAATGTGTATAATTGATTTTTTTTTGCCGTTTTAATTGTATAACGTTCTTACAAACTATTACTAAATATTAATAAGTAACAATAAGGAGTATTTAATATTTCTAAAACATTTCTGTATTTGAAGTAGGTAATAGAAACAGGTTATACAGTTTCAAATAATTAAAAAAGATTTCACCGACAAAATTGGCGTAGTTAAAGAAAGTTAATGAGTTTGTTTGCGCATTTAAGATTGGTTCTTGTTATTTACTTTACTTTATTTACTTGTTATATGAAACACATTGCATTTCACATCGCAAAGGGTGTTTAGTACAATAAAACTAAATGGATTTTCTCAAATCGACATTTTAAATGTATATCTCAAATTGATATTAAATTAAGACGGATTTATATGTTGATTATATAAAAGTGGAGTTTGTATAAATTTATTTTTCATTTGAAAATATAAGGGAACATGATTTGAAATTGCTTAATACTTGACATGTGACTAGAGGCGACATCTAAATGACTTTGTTAACGTGGAAATTTCATTCAAAGCTGTCAGCATGTATCTATTGTTTACAAGGAAATTGCAGCAATTTTGTTAACCTTTAAACATAATATTTTGTTGTTTAGACGTCAAATTATACATTTGAGTATCAAATAATTTCATATTCGCCTACGTATTTTTCTTTGTATATTTTTAAAAAGAAGTTAGCTATATGAAATAATCGTTTAAAAAGGAAGTCAATGTACACAGACTTCGTACAATGTCTAACTTAATTTATGCTTTTAATTGTTTGTCTTCAGTAGTTGACATTTAAAGTTTGTTTTGTACCTAATATTTTTTTGCTTTTTTATGTACACACAGGCTCATGAAATAAACGTCTGATATATACATATTATTTGCAAAATTGAGAAAGTAACCACATTTCAAGGTTCAAAAACAAATAAATCAAGTGCAACACCTTTCAAACTTTGGAAAGGAACTTTTGGTCTTAATCAAATTTTATGAAAAACGTTTAAAAATCCATTGCTTTGAAAGTGATTCCAGACTTTTAGGTGCTATACTAAGTTTCCTTTAAAAAGTTCCTAAAATACGCTCCTATCGACACTTACTGTCTCTTAATAGCTCGCGTTGTATAAAAATTATGTGTTTTTGTAATTTTCAATTATTATAAAGTGTCTTATATCATGTTTCTTTCAGTTCCTAGACAAAAATGAAGGTTCGAACCATAGTGTTATGCGCGTGCATAGCACTCACCAGCGCGACACTCGAGGTTGTGAACCAATGGAGTCTCATGCAGTTCGACTTCCCACCTGACCCGGTGCTTCTGGAAAAATTCCAACCAGAGAACACCGTGCCGACTGGATTGGAGATCGGTTGGGATCGGCTTTATCTGGGGATTCCTCGTCTCCGGGCCGGGGTCCCTGCCACATTAGCCTGGGTGCCGCGGTCTCTACCGCCAGGCGTCAGTCCAGTATTGCAGGTATATCTTTTAAATTTTTCACCATTACTAAAACGTGAAATATAACTTTACTTCCTTCTTGGTTGTACTTAACAATTTATGGGCCTCGAACTCCGACTTCCTGTATTAAAAACTGTTACAAACGAAAGGTTCGGTTGAAAAAAAAAACGAGTTTATAAGTAATATTAACTTAACATATTTTATTGCATTACGTGCGACACACAACATTAAGTTACAGCACGAATAAAAAATTACAATAAAAATAAGTTTCAGCAATTATATAATGTAGGTACTGATTATGATTAAAAATATTTATATAACCTCATTAACTGTATTATATATTATTTTTCTTAATATTACTAATTAATGATCGGTAAATATTTTGAAACTTGAATTGCATATTAAAATAACTATGAGGGTTTTACATTAAGCAATATATATTCAGTTGGTTGAAAAAGATTATTTTATAGAAGTCATCCAACTTTTTGAAGCCACTACTTCAAGCCAATTATAATTCACTTGAAGTCGGTTTTAATTTAATTAAATTCTATCGGTTTTAAACTATTATAATGTATTATAAATCCAATCCGTGTCGCGTTTAAGTTTATTTTGAATAAGAGAATGGTTATATGGAGTTGATTTTTAAACCAAAATAAAAGTTGAATTAATATATAAAAACTACATCGGTCGGGGTAGATTATTTTTACTGTAATTCATTCCAAAATCATCGGAGACGTACTTCTAATGTTGTAAAAAGTTTAACTGACTATACAACTTTATGACTGTAATATAATCGAACAGTTGTACAAAAGGAGGCAATAAAAGCTATTTTTTTTATTAAGCACATTGTACCTTTCGGGCGATAAACATTAACACGTCAACTTAATGTACTCATAATATTTGATGGTAATTTAATAGAAGAGAGCTAATAAGAAATATCGAAAAATTATAAAAAAATAAAGAAAAGTAATAAAAGATAGCTAAAAAATACGAGCGTTACAATTTTTAACGTCTGTAATCTATTGTCATTAATCTTTGACATGAACGAAACATTGCTAAGAATTGAGACATTTAATTCATTTAAATATTTAACTAAAACAAGAACGAACAGGATCAGTGTTGCAACACTTCACTCGTGATAATGCGGCTACGCGACAGCCCGCCATTATGTTCCGAATGTTTTAGGCAATAACAATAATTACTTTTCTATAAATACCAGTTTTACAATTCTTGTTACACGACAGACTTTTTACAATGTCAGAATCTATTATTATCTGTTTTCTGTGTCAGTTTTCAATCAAACGTTTTAGAGGATAAAGTAAGTTGGACGTCATAGAAGTATTTATTATATATTCTGCTTGTTGTCCGTTCGAAAATTTTACTTTTAATAGAATAATATGCATTGAATTCTAACTTCGACCATGTTTTTTGAATAAATCTTACTGACATCCGATGAAGTATTAGGTACCTACTGAAGACGTCAATATCACACACAGTGCTCAGTATTAAAAATGTTGATATTGGCAAAATATTGCGATTGAAGCTATAGCAGAATAAAAATCAAATTTCTTGAAAATGTTCATGTATGTCAGATTTTTTCGATTCCTCTTTTTATAAATGTAATTTTTTTTTAACTTATTTTATAATTATAATTTGTGACCTCGCACGGCCGCATGGCTTACACGAGGTACATACAAATGGCACGAGAAAGCGTGAAGGGCAGAAACTAGGTGCGACCTTGACAACCTCCATCTCAGCCAGAGATATTCGCAATTGGATGTTATTATATATAACCTTTTTTTGATATAGTGTAGGCGTGAAAAATTATTATACAATTTTTACTTGTGGAGCGTTAATGATCCATTCTCTAATGATCCATTCTCTAATGATGTTTTATATAAAATAGGTTAAGGTCTATCTTTAAGTTTATTGGGCTAATTAAAATTAATGCCAATATGTTACGGACACATATATTAATGAGCTTTTTCAACTTCTGAGTGAAAATTTATTTATACAATAAATTATTGTATTTATTTATAAGCACTTAACATAAAACTATTTTAGTGTTGTGTAAATCTTAATACTTTTATATATAATTTTTTAATAAGTTGAACGACTTGTTAGTATTCTTTGCGTGAACAACAATGCTCTTCACAATTGTTTTTTCTTCACTTTCAATCTCATCTACATCTTAACTTCATACGGTTATTGCTACCGTCCATTTTCTTTGTTCCTGAACTAATTTGTATTCCAAGAGCGGGCTACGGTCGATAGTATTGTTACTTTAAAATGTGATAAGAATTAATAGCAATAAATCTTTTCTAAAGCTGTATTTCTCACGACTTTATAGAATACTAATTTGTAAAAAATAAATAGTAAAAAATTCAGAAATAAAAAGTATTTACATATCAAAATGGTAACTCAGAGGTAAAGAGTCGCTCTATGTGGAACGCTAACATTTTTTCATTCATAAATCTTAAAACATTCGTACATTCTTATAATAATGTATATTACTGAATGATTAACGGGAATAGATCTATAAGTAGTTTGATTATGAAAGCTCTCTGTCTTCTTGGTTCTATGTCCCCTAGATGGGGCAGAGAGCGTCCACAGTACGCCGCCAACCCGTTCGGGATTATGAAACCTGGTTGTAAGGAAATGGATTTCTTTATTAATTCTGTTTGTCGTGGGTCGGTTACAAATAACAAATAATTCGGTTTCGCTAAAATACCTCATGATAGTTTTGCAGGCTTTAAAAAATATATTTTTTATCCGCGCCCATATAATTGCGTAAATTATAATGTCATAATATTTTTTTTGTTAATCTTCTTTAGAGTATTGTATACGCTAAGGACTATGAAGGATGAGTGATATTAATTATTTATTAATTGTATCTTTATTAAGTTTCTATAACTCCGTTCCTAGGCCTACCCTGACTGGTCATGGCATTCAGCTGGGCGAGGTGACATCAATTGCACCGGATTAATTTCGGTGTATCGCGTGAGAGCCGATCGCTGTAACAGACTGTGGGCCCTGGACGCCGGAGTCATCACGAGTTTGGACGACTTCAGAAGAGTGTGTCCTCCAAAGATACTCATTTTCGACATGACTACAGACCAACTGGTGAGTACTACCTGAAATTTGTCCTAACGGAAGCATTAACGATTTTTTATTTATTTATTATTTTTTTATTTATGTGTAACGCAATATTAATAGTTTATCCTTCGTATTACCAGTCATTGCAGTATGACCTACATTTCTCTTAACCTATTAACTTAGCTCGATGCAATATTTCAAAGTCAAGCTTATCTAAAACGCAACTTGTACTAATTTGTGTTTTTTTCAGATATTTACTAGATAAGATCACGGCAGTAGTTTTTGTGTGTTAGGTATTTATCGTTAATATTAATTCGTATCATGGTTAAAGCTCAATTTTAATTATATTCTTATATTAGAAAGGCTGAAGTGAAGTTGTAGTCTAAAAATAGATTTATATTTCGAGAGATTGATAACATCTTTTATATGAAGAGAGGTTTGAATTTGTAATCCTAATAATCAGCAAAGATATGTGTAAAATCTAGAAAGAGTCATTATGAATACTGTTGAAGAAAACTGTGACTGTAACAAATTAAATAAAAATACAAAAACCAAAAGAAGAAAGCTATTTTTAAATAATAAAGGGAGAAATTAAATACAGAACCGCCATTTTGAATTATTTGACAATTGACATCAATGGACTAACATGTACCTACGTACATGGTCGCGTCAAGCGTTCATCTTAAATTTGGTCACGGTTAATGTAACATGATTGTTTTATTAGAGACCGGAAAAGTAGTTAACAATTACAACATTTTTGAAAAATTTATTTTACAAAAATTTTCAAGAATATCTGTGATTTTCTCGTGTGTTCATATGAAGAAAACTATTTTTTTTTGGATACTACGCGTGTTTTTATTATCTTAACAAAATCCCGAGGTTTCGGTTCCTTTACAGCTGGACCGTCATCACGGACAGACGAGATAAAACTCATCTCGTTAGCCATCATGTTAAAATAATAAAAAACGCATATAATTTCATTTATATATTTTATTTTTTAAACGTGAATACATTAAAAGATATATATATTTTTAATTTCATTAAAAAAAGTACACTAAAATGTTTCTCATATGTAACATTTTAGTTATTTTGTAACAAAGTATGGAGGTCATACGAACTTTTCGTATTCGCGGTCGCAATTATCAAGGCTTCGAGTTTCCGTTACAATTACATTACTTGTCAGTTAACCAACAGTTCGGAGACGTAACACAATGACAGATAATTATTTATTTAATAACTTGACACGTCTTGTGTAAATACCGAATCGAGATAATGGAATGGTTAAGACATAATTTATTACATCTAAGTATATATCGCAAATCATTATGTACATAGCTCAGCCACATTATAATAAAACATATCTAATTGATGTTAAATTAAGTTTAAATTAAGCATGATCTTTAGTTTTAATACTACGGAAAGGTTAGATAGCTGAATAATAAAATGCCCTTCTAAACTGATTGTATACAGCAAATAAAAATTTGAATTTAGAACGAAATAATTGTTTTTAACATAACAAATTAATCGAAGAAATTAACAAAAAATACTTCAGTAAGACAAAGTCTCAAATCATAAATTAATAAAATAAATCAAATAAAATAGTTTATTCGGGTCTATTAAAACGTTACCTAGCCAGTTTGGAGGCAATTTCGAATGACAGTGTTGGAAAATCACTAACGATACTTCTTTATGCATGAGTGAAATTTTGGTAAACGTTTATTTATTGTCAAATTATTAGTTAATTAACTTATTGACCATGTTTTAGCATAACAGAAAATAGCTGATTTCTATTTATCGGTAACCAGAATTATTTACCAGTCACTAACAATGTTCGTCTAATTACTGTAATTCATTTAAACAATGTGCTAAACATATTACAAACAACGTAAGAAGCGTAAAAAATAGTGATTACTATTTATAATATATAATTAAGACCTCCGTATCATTACTAAATATTTTATACCTAATTGTTTACGTTAAACTATTCGTTTTAGAATTAATTTATTTAAGTTTTATGAAACAATATCGAGCTATTAATTTAAGTATACACCAAAAAGGAAATGTACTCTAAGACTACATGATATTTAGTTAACAAATTATCATCTGTATTTATCATTTATATCATAAGTATATTACGATACTCTAAATATTAAATATTACAATGGTATTATAACAGAAGCTTTTATTAGTGACATAAAACTACGTAAAAAGAAATCTTCTCAAATTTTATTTTTAATATTATTTAGTTAACTGAAGTCACACCTTAGTTAGCAACTAGAACTAGCGTCTTGAATCATGATGTGTTTATAAAAATACATCAAACATTATGACAACGTGTGATAATTTATATGTTTCATATTTAAACCATACGCGTTTTGATTGGCGACGCGTAAAACCCACACATACAATTAAATATAAAGAAAATTAATAGCTTTTATTATAATGTAATATTTTATTAAAATTTGTTTTCCTCTTCTTATCTTTATTGAAACATAATTTTTAACCTATTTTATATAACTGTTAACTAAATACGTTGACCTCTTAATATCTAAATCGTGTACAGGATATGTAATTATCTTTACAATAGAATGCAAACAAAATTATAAGATGTTTGTAATATATTTAATATAAGTCAACGATAATAACAGAGCGCTACAGTCATGAATGCACACCCTTTCAAATATCACAAAAGACCGACCTCGCTGTTGGAACTTGGAACACAGATTATGAACCAGTTAATATCCGTGAAATATGTTTTAATAATGTTTTAATAGTACGAGTATATTGTATTTGTGTCCGTGCCGAATCGTTAATCAGAATATCATTGTTTTCAAGTCACAAATACGATAAACCTTTCATTGTTCTCAGATATTTAACAATCTAATGATAGTGTTGTAAATACATGCATTTAATAAGTTATAGGAATTTTGATTGAAGGTGAGGAGCGTGTATTTCCCGAGAGAGCTGTTACGACCGGCGTCTCTACTCACAAATATTGTGCTGGACGACACGAAATCTTCAAATTCAAGACATTCAGCTAACTGTGATAATATCTTCGCGTACATTTCTGACACAGTAGCTCCTGGTGAGTGTACATATCCTATCAAAAAAATAAATATATGTAACAAGATTTTATTGCTTCATTTTTAAACTTTGACTTTGAGAAGCACACATTTACGCTAAGCATAATATTTATTTTCTTAACTCGAGAACCGTTTTATTGCTATATTATTGCAGGTTGCATGATATAATTAGATTTAGTGCATAGCTTAAAACGAACCATGAATTATTGTTAATTATACTTCAAACGGTTTGAATTTAACGTATTTATGATTATATATTTTGTAAAACTTTCCGAAGGTCAGAATATCGATACTAACTTTATGACACAAATCAATGACATAACTCACTGTATAAGTCACAAATGACACATACTAAAGCTTCTTAGAACTTTCAAAAGGATATAATGACATAAGTCTGATATCCGGCACTGTGACATTTTTAAAAACGTGTAGTACTTTATAGAATTTAAAGATTATTTTCCGATTATATTTGGTTCTCCCTATATATATATTGATGTTGTCAATCAATTAAGTTAATTTAAAATGTTTTATTCATTGATCAAATATCATAGAGTGTAGACATAAAAATGTATAGTAATGTTAGAATATATATTTTAAGTACGTATCATGTTCACGCAACTCATTGTGATTAGAAAATAATACCTGAAATGTCTTAGTGAATACAATAAACACAGCTTCCGTTATATTAGCACGTTTTTAATCTGTTCCCAAGTGTCATAGCATAACAATAATCAAAGAGAAACTATTCTCATTACAATATTATTTCTTTGCTCACAGTTGTTGCGTTCGATAGAAAAACATATTTAACATTAAGCACGTTTCTGGTATCGACTTTACTTCCTTCACCGATAAGATTTTAAGGAAATTATTATAAACGTGTTTACTTAATTTTTATTTATTTTTCTGTAGGTTAATCGGTTTTAAGATAATTTTAATTTTTGAAAAATGTTATCACCCATTTCTGAAATTCTTGCGACATGTGTCACTAAGTTGTTGAGGTAAAATCACAAAATACGGAAAATCTCATAACTCTTGTTTTATAAATATCCTTACAAGTACTCTTTTTAATCTTTTTAGGCACTCTTTAAACTTCAAAATCCATTCTTCATAAATAGCTTTATGAAAAAAGTCATAGCTATTTATAAAAGGCAAATTAGGTTTTGCTACTTCACGATTCTAAACGACTTGCTGATCAAATATTTATTGCTATATCTAAAAATAATCAAAATAAAAGCAATATCAAGTTATTGAAGCATTGCAATATTTTTCTATTAGGATTATTAACTTTGATAGACACAAAATGAAACGACTTATATGGAAAGGGGTTATGCGAACTTTGTTTTAATAACGAATTAACGTGTTTAATTAGTCGGAAAATGTGAAACGTCATCATGTAATCGATGTAATAAGCATGTTTCACTCTGGTAACCTACCAATGATATTTGAACTACTTTCTCCAAAAGAATTACGTATTATACTTATAATGAGTAGTAATTAAATAATGTACTCAAGAATGTTGCTAGTGACATTCTAGACGTTTTGATAGTGATATTATTGTGTGGTTTAAACTATATGCAACACTGAAAATCTTCTCACTGGTGTTAATATTAATATAATAAATTATTAAAAACACACCCTGTATTTACTTTTAGAGACTTTTACATTAATATTTTCAGTTACGACCGTGTGAATCAATAATCATAATAATATAAGTTTTAGGAATTATTCAAAAATAATAAGACTTAGAAATGTCGACTCTTTCATATATTTATTTCTTTAGCTTCCTGAGAACAAAAATGTTTAATATAGATTGTACTTATAATGCTAATAAAATATAAAAAGTAACAATTGATTATACAGAAATTATAAGTGCAATAAAAAAATTAAGTTTCACCCAGATGAATACGGATATAAAAACGATTAAAATATTTACATTTACCCTACAGTGGTACTCTCCTTTCTAAATAAAAATGTTCATTATGTTCGCACCTAATTTACTAAACAGAGTTACTTGTTTGTTATCTACTTTTCAAAGAGCGTGCATGAATTTTTTATATATTTATTTTATTAGCAGTGGAGTAATTTAGGAACATTTTTTTTTATTAAGAATCAGTATTATTAGTAAATATTTAAAATATTAACTGTACATATTATGCAGCTATATTTTTTTAAATCTTCATTGGGTGTATTTACAAAATAAGCAACAAGGTATAGTTACTTATCAATCCACTTCTTACTTTTCATCTTTTTCTTTATATAATAATAAAATTGAAATAAAAATTTTATTTTCTATGTATAAATACACCACTAAAAATCTAGGTGGTGTACATATATTTCTTATATACAATTATTATAACATTATTAAAAATATGTACATAAATAATGCAACTTTAATATGTTAGATAGATAAAATTGCTTCAAACAATTATCATTGCCAGACAGAGGAAATGCTGTTTGCATTCTCATTCGACGTTTTAATATTCAGCTAGTTCCAATTACGTGAAAACGTAGCACACATGCATTTATGTACAACATTAATTAAAAGTAATGATGCCAAAGACAAAGAATCAAATGTCATTCACATATGTACCATAGAGTTTCATAATAACATTGTGAACATATTTATTATAGTATCAAAAAGATTACTCACTATACACTGTAGTAAACTACATGTACCGAGTACATTACGAAGGTAACTCGTATTTCAGGCATAATTGTTTACGATGGAAGACGTGATAACGCGTGGCGCGTCACACACGCCTCCATGTACCCAGACCCTGACCTTGGAGAATATGACATCGGAGGTGAAAAATTCACACTGATGGACGGTGTTGTGGGCCTTTCACACTCACCAGCTCAAGGGCTCCTATACTACCAACCTTTAGCTACTGATAGGTGAATATAATCCTTTTGGAATTAATGCATGGTGTAGTCTGCAGTCTGCTTTATGTATTGGTGTAGTCTGCAGTCTTTATATAAAAGATGACCTTAATACCTAAAAAAATAATAATTTTAAAACAAACATAAGAATGTTTATTTTTTTAGTCCTTCATTCAAAAAGTATTGAACATATTCCTACGAAGCCCTACCATGATGACAGTTACATACCAGAATAGAATATCTGAAGAATTACTAACATTTTGCAATAATTTACTTCTAGATTGTTCAGTGTGTCGACAGCTGTATTGGCAGCAGGGCCTCCAGCAGAAGGCCAGGACTTGCCCGTTAACCTGGTGGGGCGTAAATCTTCCCAAGGTCTAGGGGTTGCAGTAGATCCACGGGATGACACCATTTTTTTCAGCCCCATGACCGAAACAGCAATCGCCGCTTGGAACCCCATCACCAACTCGCACAGGTGATTTAAATTTCCATAAGAAACGGAATGGCCATAAACATATTTATTGATAGTAGATTATCACTTTATTGATTACGATGACAAAATTATAATTTTTTTTTCTGCGTCCAATCATTTATATATTTTCGTAAGTTATCTCTGAACTATTCTGCCCGGAGCTTGCAGCATTAGAATGATCTACCCTTTAAAGAAATTTTTGTGTTCATACCAAATACACAACGTTTCTATGTATGTTTTCAACAACAAAACATCGTATATGACAGTATCGATTAAGGTTTACGAATGAAAAAGTGGAAACAGTATTAATGTGCGAATTCAAACTTGCAGTAAGGATTAAACATTACTTAGAGTTACCAAATCTTAGTTATACGTTGTTATTAAAATTATATTTATTAAGCCTGCTTCAAATTTCACAAACAGTGCCCGTTAATTAGTATAACTTCAATGAGATTAATTAAAATCTATCTTTAATGCTTCATCTATATAAAAAATAATCTTTGAACGCTAAAACTTACTTGTTTTAACAAATAAAAAAAAATTGTTCGTTAAACTATTATCGTAATAGGATTCGCGAACTATGAATTCAATTACGAATCAGGATAATCTTTGTTGAACAAAAACTTACAAAGCTAGTTAATGCTAGCGTTGCTTTTGTAATACAACCAGTCTAATAGGAAAACCCGAGACCCAAGTCATTAATTGATGTAATGCAAATTATGTTTTCATAATAAAACATTATGAAGTACCAAGTTATGGCTACATAATCAGCACCATCATCATCAGCCTATCGGAGCCCACTGCTGAGGAAAGGCCCCTTCTCACTGCCTACATAAACTGGCTACATAAGCCTTCATTAAAATAAAATTACATTAAATTTAATTAATGTCTTAATATCAGAATATAATTTAATTGGCTTTGTAATTCATTTTATACAAGTAAAAAGTAGTATTCAAAACAATAACCCCAAGCAATACTCTGCGATGAGTTAATTTATATTCCATTAGTCTTCTCCATCGTTCGTATAGGGAAAATGGTTTTGGTTCCGCTATAACGATCTTCATTGTTGTGTTTACTTATCAGCCAACTCTGAAGAAACGCGTTCTCAATTCCTTTGTTTCTTTTCCTAAGAGAACTTTTCCACATTTCCTTCGATTATGAACGGATTTTAATATTTTTATGATTTTTATTTTCTTTCATTTATTGGTTCATTGTTGTTTTATACATTAAATTTGCTTTCAGATTTAAAAAATATAATAATTTAAAGTTAAGAAGGCCACATTAGGTACCTAGGAATTACTTATAATTAATACACTTTGAACTTTATTAGTTTTTATTTCCTGGTAAATATTCTATACCATAGGACGATATGTAATTTAAAAAATTATTCAATCTCCGACTCACTGATTGTTTAAATATAGTATAAAAAAATATTCTATTTCAAGTTATTTTAATGGCACTATCGTACAATTTGCTAGAAATAACTTATTGTATGAAAAAGCCACATGCATCGAAATTTCTTTCCTATTAAAGTTGTTAATGTTAATAGTTGTTAATCTTAACATCTAATTAATTATCTAACATGAACAACTTCCTACTAAAATCCTACTAAAGTTGTCAATCTTTACGTTTGATTCTTCGCAGAGTTTTGGCCCAAGATCCAGAAAAGTTACAGTTCTGTGCCGAGGTGAGGTGGGCTGAACGTGACAACGGGAACGTTTGGGCACTGTCAACGAGATTTCATAAATTCTTCAAGAGGACTGTTTCTAAACACGAGGTATTGCACTGGTCCATACATAAGCACAGACATAACTATAATGTTAAATTGTAACCGTTGACGATTAGATCAAACTTTTGATAATGTTTTTACTTCAATGTTGTGCACAAAAAATATTCAATTAAAATGTGAATAAAATAACAAATAAATTAAATTTTACACATATTATGTTGGCTGTATCCACATGTCAACTTTGACCTTTCCTACTATACATGCTGTTACACCAGACGTAAATAATATGTTGAACAATAATTTAAAAAACTTTGCCACGTTTATGCAATTGAAATTGATAGAAATATTTTATATTCGAGTTGTTATATTAAATATTTATTATATTTGTCATGAAATCAAATATGACACGACGTTTAACATAAAGCGACCGAAAAGTAAATCCCAAAGAACATTTATTTTTACCTGTAATCGTGCACACATTAACAGCAAATAACACAAAAATCGACGCTCATTTATTTCCATTGAAAATAAACATACCGTACAAAATGACATCAGCGTTATAAGAAATGACGTCACGGCGTTTCCAGTCAATGTGTTTAGTCTAGCAGCTGGTGAAGTACAACGACTTTATTACAGATAAACGTGCGCATCTTACGTGTGGTGGAGACGTCCTACGGGTACGTGCCGCAGCCTCACGTACTGCGGCGAGCGGCTAACTTCACACCAGCTGTCTATTAATATGTCTCTTTATAAAATGTCTTATAAAAGATTTATATACAAACTTTTTAACCTAACGTCGCAAAGACATATACCTTAAAAATTAACAATAGGTTTTAGGATGAATCGATTGAATGTAATATGAAAATATAATAATAATCTTAATAACAATCCAAGCACTTTACCCATAAATAATTTGTTTAAATAATCGATTCATTTTAATAACTTTTTAAACAAAAAAGTTAAATAAGCTCTTATGATCATTCAAATTCATTTCCCCTGTCGTATTATTTTTAATGGAATTTCTACATTTCCTTATAGTATATGAATGTGTCTGTACATCGTGTAAATATTATATTGTCATGCATCTTTTAACCTTCAATTAACATAATTAGATCTAAGTAGCTCTAAAACAAACAAAAATATAGCCAGTTGGGAAAACATTTAATAGTTTAAAATAATTTAAAAGCCATAAATTACGTAATGACTAGTCTTTGGATGAATGTTTGTCGTTTCCTGCTCAAGGTATATCTCATTTATAATTATTTATATAATGAAAAAGGAAGTAAATGTGTTTTGTAATCTGAAATCATATTTAATAAGTTTTTATTGTAAGGAAGAAAGATATCCATCTCTAATTAAATATGTTTAAAAATGCTTAGTACCTATCCTGTTTCTAATATAGTCTCGTCTATTTATTATGAAATAAAAAAAATATTTTACGTCATAAAGCATGTTGATTCGCAAACAATAAAATGTCTAGTTATCGAAAAGACATTTGTTATATTTTTACAAACGTGTCAAATAAAAGTATATATAATTTAAATAAATAAGAACAATTATGTAAAACACGTGACAGTAAATAATGTGTTTTTTTTTTATGGAATTTATAATGATTTTGTAAATTTAAGATACGTAACAATAAAAACAATATTTAAATATATATTTTTACAAATATACGAATAAAATGATGTTTAATTTCGATCCAATTTTTTTTCACGATAAGAAAAAAAAAAACAAACAGATTATGTAAAAAAAATATAACAATCACCGGAAATGAGCATCAAATGATATAAATGTTCTAAGAACAAAAAAAATTTTTTTTTTCATAATAATAAAATGCTTTATACATAAAAACAGTTTCTTAACCTTTTTTCAAAACAATTCTTGATAAATTATTGGATGTCATTAACAACATTGCGGAGATATAAAGATATTATGTTGTATTCTTAAATACTACGAAAAGCACGTCCAGCTTTCAATTTAAAATAATATTGATTAAATGATCGTTATTCCAATATCGACGTCTAAATAAGACAATTAACCGATTTATTAGTTCAGTTTCAAGCAATTTAAGAGAGACGTGAATAATATAATGTTTTTCAGATTTATGCTATTTTATTATGACACATAACTTTAGTTAGTTTTAGACGAAACGTTGGCTAAAATGTAGAGTTATAAAGTAATTGTTAAAAATATATTTAGTTCTATTTAAACGTACTCGCAAAAATCTTAGATGTCTTTAAAGAAAATTATCAATAACTGGCGCGAATTTAGGTATCATGTAGGAAACAAATATGATTTTCAGGATCCTTAGGAAATATAAAACTATTTGTAGATTATATTTGTGGATGTAATTTCTCCGTAATAAATGATACATGTTTCTTTAACATTTAGAATAAAAAATACGATGTATAATGTGGTACGTATTGTTTGTTTGTTTGTTTACGGCTTAAGCCGTTGTAGAGGACAGCTTGTTGTAGATAAGATTATTAAATATATAAATACAATTAGTATTTGAAATATTTGAAAAACGAGAAATATGACTGAAAAAAAGAAATTATTTTGTTTATTTCGTATTTAAAAAGTTACTTAGCAATGAATTTTTTTACATTTTTCTGACTTCTTGTTCATTCATTTTCTTCAATAGGTAAATTGCATTAAGTTTAAAGACAATTACGGAAACGGTTTAAGAAGCCATAGAGAAAAATGTTCGTCATATTATATATATATATATATATATATATATATATATATATAGATTTATACATTTTAATAAAAGTACCCTGTTTCATTATATAAACCGACGAATAGACTTCCTACCCATGAACAAATGTTACCAAATAAGTTTACTTTTTTGGGATATTCATAAAAACCAATTTAAAAAAAAAATTGTATACATCGATTTAAATGGAAAAAGCTTGTACAATGTTGTATATATTGTATTCTGTAGAATACATTGGATGTTTATGTCAAATTAATAAGAAGTGATTATATGAATCTGACCCCCATCACAGATAACACAGAAAATGGGGATTACCTATTCAATGAACGCATATAGACGCGTGGCGTGATAACACGCATGCGGTTGGGAAATACCTCAAAGATGTTCTACAGATAATAAATCTATGTTTATTGAGTATCGGATAAGTTTTTGAATGAAAAAGGTTTAATATATAATTTTAAATTTGAAAAATATTTCTCTGTCTATGGAATACTTATTATTATCGGGTTTGTTCTTTTAAAAGAATTTTAAAAAGTTGTTTTTTCAGAGTTTATTTTCAAGTAAGTCAAGGAGATAGGAAAATACCCTCAAAAAACATTGAATCACATCTTATCTCTAAAATATACTTTAATTAATTTGTTTGGCTCTTAAAATGTGAAGCCTTTTTATATTCTTTGGTAGGAAATTGACAATAAATTTTATATTTAAAGGTCATAATTTGTCCATTGAAACGAATTTAGAGACCAGATAATACCAGCTAGATCAAATTAGATTCGGTTAGACCATACACTGTTTATTTAAGTATGGCTAGGATTTTTTTGTCAATGTAATGGGTCTATTATCAACTATTTTTTGAATATTGTTTAGTATAAAATGAATGAAACGCATATAGTTTTGATTTTATGAAGGAGCTAGGAAGATTTTGAAAAAAAAAATTATAAGTCGCTTTTGCACATTATAAGCAGCGTTTTTATTGTTTTTTTTTTCATTTTTTTGACAACCACTATAGTATTGACTATTCCCATTTCAGGGAATGGACTGTATGTTTTGAATTGGAATAATTTTAATGGCACAACCTTTTTATAAACATCGTTTGTGGAATTACTTTTAGGGCACTAATTGTTTTTACCGATGGAATTGTTGCTAGCATGTGCGTGATCACGCTTTCTCATTAATTCGTTTTGTTCGTTTATAACATTGTTTTCATTTATAGTCCATCCGGCGATTGTCAGTTAATTTTTTTTTTGTCAATATTATTGAATAATTACATTATGGCACAAGCGATGGAGCATTTAAATAATAAAATGTCGTGGCTCATTTAAGTGACGTGAGATATTCAAAAGGCTATGTTAATAAATAAGACTATTTAAGTTTGGTTGAAAGTAAAATAGCGATAAAGAGACTCGATATAATCTTCGTGTCAAGCATTTTCTAGACTTTTTTCTGTATTTTTATATATAGATGAGTATTCTGTATGAATATTTATAAAATTATTAATCATTCAATGAATTTGTTTTAATTTAAATTTTAAACGGTATTTAAATCATCATCTTATATAATAAGTAACAGATGGAAACAATATTTTCTGTGTGATATATATATATATATATATATATATATATATATATATAACTATATATAACCTAAATTACAAGGCCTTGAATTTCGGTCTTATTAAGCAACAAATTATAATTTCAAATTATCCTTTTAATATAAATTTAGAATGGATCATCGTGTTATGATAATAGTAATGTCATTTACGAAAAGATATATCGCAATTGTGTGTATGTTAATATAAAGTAATTAGACGAAGATTAAATTAAATTAATTTTTAATGAAGTGTTCATGTAAATAGAATAATTAAAAAATAAACAGTTACAAATATATTTAATGTGTTGGCCTCAAAGATAACATTCCGGACGTAAAAAACAAATTTAATTTAGTTACGGACGGAAAAGATTAACAATGGCAATTCGTATGTAATTTTCGGCTAATCGTAAGTAATTTATGCAGATACCTACGGTGTTATTAATAAAAATATAAATAATAACCGGGTCTTAGAACAGTACGCTCTCGTCCATCTATCGGGTCGCTCGTTTTTGTAAATTACCCATATAACGTATGGTACTTGTATAAAAATTCATATATTTTATCTGTGAAAATATATCGGATAGTGAATTGTTAAGGTATGTACATTATGGTTATGGTATTTTTTATATATAATTAAGTCTAAATTGCTTTTTGATGAGAACAAAACGGTTCTATGTGAATTTGATGATCGGATTTTTATGGGAAGGCAATATTCTGGTTTTACGTTATTAATGTATGACGAAAAGAAATCGTATTGATTTCTGAATCAATAGACGGTTCTTTTTCATTTTTATATAACTCGTTCTCACTAGACTGTTAAAACGACATGACATATTAGCATTTCATTAGCACGATTTGATTCCTAAAGAAGTTTTTATTCAAAAGAATATCATAAAAATACATGCTTTTGTACTATTTGCCTCAATCCTCAAGATGATACCTACATTATTTTACAAGCTTAAACAAGCAGAACAAGTTTAGCGCATTAAGCAACGCAGTGAATATTTAATTGTATGCAATTCGATAACAATATCTTCGTCTTAAAAAATAAATGAGAATAATTTAAGCATCATATTGAGTTCAATCAGATACTTCTCATTATTTTATACGTAAAACGATGTTTGTTTTAATAAAATAATAATCAACGAATAACATTAAGAAAGTTAATGGAAAATACCTTTAGATTTACAATCAAGATCGTCTAATTAAGAAAGGCAGTGTTGTAAAGTATTGTGAGCAGTTATTTTTAAAACTAAGATGATTATTTAAAAATTATTACCAAAAATCTCTGTGAAAATGATGTTAAAAATTCGTAGCTAGATTGTTACTTTTTTGCGAATTCGTTACTAACATCTGCATAAATTGTAGAGCCGGTTTACGAATACATTCAAATTAATTGCTTTTGATTAGTGTCAAGTTTTGAGTTAGGAATCTTATTGTCTATGTCTCGTCATAAAATTTTAATGGTTCGATTATTTGTTTATAGTCTTTTTTAACATTATTTTTAAAGCGCTTTTAATTAAAGATTACATTTATTTATAATTTTAGACATTTTGTTCGTATATATATATGTATATATATATTTAATTGAGTGACATGTTTGCGGTAAGATAGAGTTATAAGGCCTTATTAAAGTTCTAAGGCTTTCAGGATAAACTTTATATATATTAAGTATGTATGATATGTAAACACATATATACGTTACTTAAGCAACAAAAGATATAAAATTCATAAAAGAATTTGTGTAGGCGGCTGTAATTTTTCGCTAACAAGATACAAAATAAACATACAAACATCAATGAGTAAACGTTAGTACAAAAACAACCGAAAACTTTTGTTACGAGACCGCTAAACAAATATTATATACAAATAATTAACACACAATATTCCATATAAGTTCTTTAACCTCAAACTAAACTAATCAATTTAAAACGCGTAACGTAGGCCCAGAAGTTACGATAATTATTTAAGGTTTTTGTCCCCTCTCATTTTCTTTTTGTTATTTCTGGTCACGGAAATCGATTGTGTTATTTCTTAGTGAAATTCTTACGGTTAATATTTATTAGTAGAGACTATTTACGATGCAATATTTATAATGTAAAATTATTAATTTATTTTTAAAGATCTTGTTTTTCTCATCATTGTCTGCAGTCGCGGACATTATATCAAGATTAAAAAATATATAAATTCTATACATATGTATATATAAATATATTTTTTTACGTAATTCACTTCATAAAATATATATTACACGAAATTTTTCAAATCACAGCATTCTTATATAATTTTTTCTTTCATTGTCAAACGTGGCTTTGAGATATGTACTCCCTCGTAAAAAGCTGTTCTGTTCTTTTCACGTAAAACAGTTAGCCACTCATAAAACATAAAATTAGTCTTATTTGTGATAAAGAAATCTAAATTGATACATTTAAGAACAATATTTAATTATTCAAATTGATTTCACAAATGCAAATGAGGTTTAATTAAGAACAATCAAGTTCAATGTCACGATGGGTCGTTCGCAAACCGTGACTCTGAATGCGGAATGGAACATTGCTTATTAATAATGGCGATGTTTAAATCACGCAAAAACATCTCTTCCATTGGTCACGAAGTCTCATAGAATAAACGGATGGCTTAACGCTATTATTTCACAATACAATAGTCAAATGGGATGTATTTTCCTTATCCTCTTTTATATTGAAGTGTTACACGATTGCATCTTTCAGTGTATTTCCGCGAGTGGTTGTAATTTAGTTTCAATATTATGCGTGGCATTTTTATAACTTGAAATTTTTGTTCGCTAATGAATATTGTGTTATTAGTTGTATTTGTACTCTGAATGTCATATCGAGAGTATTTTCTTTGCCTCATTTGAATGGTGACAAATTAAGTTCCAAGCTTTAAAAGTAGTTATGGTCTAGGTACGGGGGATTAAATATAATAATTATTATTTCGGTCCAACGTCATTTTGTTTTATTGATAAATGAGAATAAAAAAGAAATCACGAAATAGAACAATGTTGACATCTCATAATCAATTAAACCTTGAACCACTAAATGGCATTGATTCTTAAGAATTAGTTAAAGGGCGTCCCGAAGAGTCGAAGTTTTGTCAAGACTTTAAATTTTTGTTTTTTTTTTTTTGTATGCCAACAACATGCCCAGAATCGGCAGAATCCTAAGAAAATAAATTGCGAAGTTTTAATTAGTCCTGCAGTCATACTAATTTAATTGAATTAAATTTTCTTTTAAAATATGAAAATTTAAAAAAAATAATATTGTTTCTGATATTTTATTTAGATAAAAACAGAAATGTTGCTTACCTCATGTTATCATCGCAACGGAATACGGAACGTTTTCCGTTCCTCCGCCTATAAACTACTTTTATTCTATAAGATTGGTTAATGAAAATTTGTTAACGGTCCGTATGAAGTGATACAATGCAAATATACATATTTAAATATATATATAAATTTATTTATAGTAAGCGTGTAGATGAGTCGCTTTTTTATGTATGACTATTTTATCAAGAATTACTTTTTAAGCTGGGAATCTGTGTTCATAAGTAAATATCCTAAATAAATTTGGTATTACGAAGCATATACAAAATTTTACAATTTAAATGTAACTAAAGAATTTTCGTACGGATATAATAAAAAAAAATCATCTTAGCAATATTATATCCGCTATTAGAACGATAGGCTAAAATACTTAAAGTTTGTTACTATGTGAGAATTTAAAGGCCTACATAACAATTAAAAAGGAAACATTGCAACAAAAAGTTATGAGAAAAAGTTTAGTCATAAAAAAATGTGAGATGATTACAAATCACTATATTATTTAAAAAAAAAGGTATAAAATGTTTTTAAGTTTGTAATATAAAGTACAGAATTCTCAATTAGTATTTGCTAAAAATCGTAAACAAAGCAGAATAAAATAGAATGAGAACGAAATAAATTGCCATTCACCACTATAATGCATCATTATAAAATAGAAGTTTAAATTTTTTCACAAAAAATATCCGGAATTTTAGGTTAACAGTATAGGTGTGTGGTAGGTAGATCAAGAAAACATAGATTCACATTACATTTTAAGGTGAAAGTTTTGTAACAGAGTAACTTTTTTTAAATAAAGCTATTTCTATAATTCAAGGCAAAGGTTTTATAAGTTTTTTTTTCTTACGATTGTCATTGTGTTATACAAAATAAAAAAAAAGCAATTTTAAAAGTGAGAGATAACTTTTTACCGCACGGCTTTACGATTTAATTATTTTTTTTTTTCATATATTTTTTTTCACACTAATTAATTCTGAGTTTGACGTACCAACTGTCTAAATACTGCCTACCGTTACAATATTTGCATAATATATAATTGAAATGGCAGCAACGGTTTCTTAATATTTTCCTGAGGCGATCACCAGCGGTTAGTTTTACAGTATAATTAGAGGTCTTTGGACGTTCCGAAAGAAAATTATATCGATTTTGTTTTTTCACATTGCGGATGGAATTCATTATAAACAATACGTAAAGTATTAACTCGAAAATGTATATTTTTATTAACCATCGTGAGACATAATTTTAACCGTAACGTGTTCCAATTCGCGATAATAAGCTCTTCAGTGCATGAAGGTTTACTTATGGAACTACTTATTATCTGTTTTGTGATTGAGTGATGTGTAATTTATTAATATTTATGCTTTAAAATACCTGTGATATCATAAGAGATAACTGTTATTGAATGTTAACAAGATGTCGTACCGGGATCATAATCGAATGTGTAGCACACTCTTTAATTATTATGGTAATAAGTATTTAAATTATTTATCCCATTTCTTACATAAACTGACTTTGTTGTAATGCATGTAATTCTTTTATAAACTACAAACTACTAAATTCAAATTTTTAAATTTGGAATTCATAAATCAATCATTTAATCAAAAAATTGAAAAACGAATTGGAAATTGTATACTATTAAAGAACTGGGAACAATATGACGTTATTTCGCAAACTTATATTTAAATGTCTCTTACAGATCCCTTTCTTCTTGACATATACAAATCAGAAATGCAATACGGCATCGAGAGGTTTTTTCTTCTATCGTATTGCTTGGCTTGTTGCTGGCCGGGATTGGGAGCGAAAAGCAATTTAAGGATTGTGAAGCAGTGGACTGAGCTTCAGTTCGCATTTCCGAGCGAGGAAGCCCGGATAAAGGCGCTAGCGAATAAATATTATGTACCAGGAGACTCGGTACCGATTGACGTGGACGTACACCATAGAAGTGGTAAATAATTTTTTTATTTACTACAAAGAGAGGTTTTATATCCGTTTCGTGGATATGAAACATTTATTTCTCCAAATACTTTACGTTGTTAAATAGTTTTTAATTGATATTAATATAATTTCTTTTTATAATAACAATAACTTCGAAAATATTTAATGGACACTTAAATGAAATTAGAAGCGAAATAATTTTTCATTGGAATGTTATTCATTGACATTTCAGGATATATTTTTTTTAATATTCTTATTTCTATGGCAACGATTTCCTTAACTAGCACTGAACAAATTTATATAGAGAATTTTTCAAGTATATGATCTAACAAATATACTGATATAGAAAATGGTTGATTTTCATTTCAAAAGCTAAACTTCGCAATATCACCTTCTATTGCTGTTTTTGGTATAACTGTTGTAAGGTTGCTAATTACTTCTTAATAAGTATAGCCTACTTATATCAAATAAAAGAACTAACGTGCTTAAAACAATGACTTTACTGATATTTTTAATGAGGAAACTTCAAACAAGCAAATTAACTGTACCTACGTTAATTATACCACACCGTGTTATTCCTGTAACAATGTAATATTGCTGGAATTCTATGTAACTATTTATTTAACAAAATATACGATTTTATTATGTAGACGTCTATAAGCTGAAGAGAAAATTGACATTATTGAAGAGTAATTTCTTAAATTTTATATACATATTATTAAAAAAAATAATATCTAAAGGTGCGCAGAAGTCCCGAATCTTCGTTACAATACCACGGTTTGATGTTGGCAGACCCGTAACATTGGGTACTGTGGGAGATGATGGTCTCATATCAGGCTATCCAGACTACTCCTGGCACGATAACCAAGGAAGAAATTGTGAAGGAATCACCTCTGTGTTCAGGGTCGCTGTAAGTGACTTTATTAAAGTATAATTTCGTATATCACTAATATTAAATATGGGAAAATGGAATTTAATAAGCAAAAAAAGCATCTGTTAACAAGTTCTTTTCGGACCGGATTGATGGTTGTCTTAAGACGCTTAAAAGTAAGTTTACATTTTGGAGAAATACCCAAGTTTCAAATGAATTACGGTATACAAGAGTCTATAACTTTAAATTAAATATGTGTATATATATAGGACCAGACGCTATAAATTTATATACATACCACAATTTTAAATAATATTCCGTCGACAAGTTTATAAATAACGAAGGAAAGAAAAAATGTCTGATGGCTCAGGCATGGCAAGTCTTCGTTGAGTTTTATTTTAGAAACTGGTAGGAACCAGAGCTTTTTCTATTTATACTTTATAGTTTATCAAAAGGTAGGTTTTCGTAATATCATCTTGAAGCATTAAACAGGTTTCAGAAAGGTTTTATTACATTTACGATTCTTGTCTTTAATTTATTTTTAATTCCATTGTTTATTGAATTTTTAATTGCATTATTTATTAACCAATTCATTATTTTGGACATTTGGTCGATTTTAATAAGGTTGTATAGATTAAGTGTAACATTAGTTAATGACCAGTATCAATATTATATTTTTTTTAAAGATATACATTTCATCGCGTAAAACTCAAAATCCTATATTATTAAGTCGATTATTACTTTGATCCCGCTAATACATACTTTAAAAAACTTATTTCTAAAAAATATTACAAAAAATATCAAAGCTTCTAAAAATTTGTTGCCTCTTATAGTTCTATAGGGTGTATATAATTATTTAAACTTATATTTGAAATGTGTTGACTCATTCTTTTTTGCGCACAACGATACGATTCACAACTTTCCTAATACTGAGGGTTCCAAATACTGATATTTACATATATAAAGAGATTGTTTTTAGAGGCTTTCTTAAGAAGCAGGATACTCTTAAAAACAAAATTGGGAATATCCTGGAAAAGGCAATGGAAGAACACGAAAATGATATCCTGTAGTCCTGGAGCAACTTGTCATTAAACAAAACCAATTTGAAAACTTTGCACCTTATAATTTTGAGCTTAGGGGTTAATAGCATTGTAAAAATAAAATTAATATGTAAATAGAAAAGGAAAACTGCACAGGTATTTTATAAGCATTATTTGAAGCGAAGAGATCGTGAGAATAACGAGACTTGAATCATTGTTTAAGACAATTAAATAATTTATAATTCAGGTGAAAGTGGATTGTGCGCTAATTGATGTTGGTTTACATCTGAGATGCGTTACCACCAACGAAAGTTGACGCCGGCTTACGATATTTATTTCGAAACGTCTGCAATAATACGCATGTATCAAATATCAAAAATATTGTATTTCAGACTGATTCATGCCAGCGACTATGGGTAATGGACGCTGGCAAAATTGGCGATGATCAGGTGTGCCCACCACAGCTACTGGCTTTTGACCTGAATAGTGACCAATTGATTTATCGTCACAAAGTACCATCGGAAAATTATATTGCAACATCATTATTTATAACACCAGTAAGTATATCGTATAAAAGTATATAAATAAATACATATATTCGCAAAATATTTTTAATGCAATATACATATGTTATAGTAATGACTTAATAGTTTCGTAACCAACGTAATTACGTCAGAAGTAATAAACAAGAAACAATAATAAATACAACATCCGTGAAGAGAGAAGTATTATCATTTACGTCTTTAATACTTTCACTTAAGATAGTCCCGATAACAGCTAAAAAGCTAATAATCTATCATACAAGCAATACAAAACAAACACCGAAATACAAACTTTTCTTTAGCAACATCGTTTCCAATCCCATATTTATACTTTCTCGTCGTCTCCACAGTACAAGGAATGTCAACATATCTAAACCTTAGTAGTAGGCATCAGCAACGTGGGATATTACATGCTAGGCCAACTAAACTAAATAAAAAATGTAAACATTTTTTTATGAATCCATCATAGTCATTAAACCTTACAACTTCCATAACTACAGGTAGTGGATGTAAGAGGTTCTGGTCCAGATGACTGTGCTGACACATTCGTATATGTGGCTGATGTGTCCGGCTTTGGACTACTAGTTGTCGACGTTGCTAGAGATCGTTCTTGGAGAGTCACTCATCGATACTTCTTCCCATATCCTTCCCACGGCCATTTTACTATCGACGGTAAGTGTAAATCAATATTGTTACATTCTCAACACCATTGTGTTGCATAACGTTTTCCATAAACTCATGCTCGTTACTTGAGCAGTTAAATATTATTTACAACTTGATTACTTTTTTATTATCACATTAGTATTAGACTATTTTGTTATTAGTAGCTTCAAATAAAGAAAATTGACGTATATGCCATTATGCCAGCCAGATGTCATAACTAAAGAGTTATCTAAAAACTTTAATGTGTTTTAAAAATATGTATGTAACCCAAGGCCACACGAACAACCATAAAAAAACAATTAAAAGATAATATATATTTGTATATGTATTAAATTTTGTATTTTTTTATCATAGTTATGTAGATTGTATTTCAATAGGTGAAACGGAATGTTTTGTTTAGTAGGGGTTCTATGCTTGTTGCTTTAATTATAAAAAAATAAACTATTAGTTTTATTTCCTAAACTTTTACCTAGCTGACATACCCTGATTATTTTATTATTATTACATTATCCCGTTTCCAGGAGAAAGTTTCGATCTCATGGATGGCGTCCTTGGGATGGCGCTATCACCTTATATGCCAGGGTCCGACCGCTTTCTCTACTTCCACTCGCTGGCCTCTACCACGGAAAACGTGGTTAGAACTAGTGTTCTCAGGAATGATTCCTTCATTCGTGACTCTAACGCCAATCCTTACAGTATAAACGTGAGTATGACTTTAGATATATGCGGGCGCAATTAAATTAAAATATGTAAAAAGTAAAGGTCCTGTAAAGTAAAGTAAAGTAAAAAAATAATAAAGGTTCTGTTGCAATAACCAATATTGCGCAATCCAAAACGATAAGAATTTTCTATATTAGAAACAGAAGCAATGAGAAAATAAACAAACAAAAATATATTTTCCAGGAATTTCCGGAAGAACGGCCGAACCAATCTGCAGCTGAAGCCATGGATAATAACGGCGTATTATATTTCGGTCTGATGGAGCCACCTGGCGTATTTTGTTGGAACTCAGCTACAGAATTTTCTCCAAACAATTTCCATCAGATAGCAATCGACAAAGAAACACTACAGTTTTCCAGTGGAATGAAGGTTGTTAACAATCTGAAAGGAGAACAGGAACTGTGGGTGCTTACTTCCAGCTTTCAAAGAGTGATGACCGGAACCCTGTCATCAGATAGAGTAAACTTTAGAATTCACGCCGAGAAAATCCCCACCCTGTTAGGACATACAGCATGTTTGACACATCCCAAAGACCGCTACACAAACTACCAAGCCGACCGAATATCACCACATAAAGCCAAATATTATCAATACAAATACGGAGCTGTAGCATTCTTATAATACGGCCAGCTGGTTATATATTGTGGCCATACAATAAATTATTTGTATATTATTTTAAAATAAATATAAATTATTTACATTATAATTGTGTTTTCTTATCAAAGACGTTAATAAGTAGTTCTTTATTTTATTACGGATTAACATAAGACAGTTTAACTCTCAATAATTATACCATTTATATAGCTTGTTTTAATAAGTCGGTGTAAATTTGTAACTTTCTTGAGATGCTCAAATCAATGTGTCTATCTTCTATACCAACGATAACTCCTCCTATTATGGATGGATCAATTTTTTCTGTCATTTGTATTTTCTTGTCACCTTTAACGAACTTTTTTAATGCGTCCATCAAAGCTTGACGTGATGTATCATCCAGAGCTTTAGCTGTGATAACTTCACACAAAGCTTCATTTCTGTGTGCTACCATCACAGCGTTAAATAAAATGATCATCTTCTTTAACATTTTCAATCGTCCGTTTTCAGCAACAAGACCGAGAAAATTTATAGCTGCTTTAGGCATACCTACATATATATAATTCATATTATAAAAACATATAATGATTAGAAAATGTATTTGTCAGATGGATATGGAACCTGTTTGTTCGCCCACATCCTGCAACAGCTTTGATTTTTCAGCGGAAGATATCATACTAGTTTCACAAAAGTCAAGAACTTTAGGTTTTTCTAATTCTTTCAGCAAACTTCGAAGACTTTTTTCCACTTCGTCCAGTTGATTCATTTGGGATGCAGCACTGTAGAGTGCAGCTATGTACCTTCCTTCAACGCCTGGAGTTATGTTTTCATTATAAATTATATTTTATGTTATTAATTAAATTAAAAATTTATAAAGTTTTCTTACCAAACACTGGTATAGGGGTACTTATAGACTGGGGAGCAGAACACATTCTCCTTATAAACATGCGCAACATATTATAAATCTTTTATTGTAATTTATATCCAACAATTTTTTATGACATCTAAATGACACTGATCAAATAAGTTGCTTAATTTAAACAATAAAAACTTTTTGATTAAAATTTCAAATAAAATCTGTATCATTTCAAGTATCTGTGCTTTGTTGCTATTACTTTTTAATAGTCATCTAAAAACTATTTACTTCTTATGAAAATGAAAAGAATCACCCAAAAAAACTGTTATGAAACCATATCATAAACAATACAATAATATATAACTTTTCTTTAATATCTAGAACATTCCCACGCAGTTCTTTGAAGTAAAACTTTTTATACGATTTCAAAAAAGGTTGTGTTAAACGTTTTATATTCGGGGGGGGGGGGGGGGGGTAAAAGAGACAGAGCGAAAGGGAATGTATGGCGTGTGACCAATATTCCAACGCAGGAGGGAGAGAGAAAGAAAAATACTCAAAGGTAGAAAGAAGGAGAGAGGATGAGAGTGAGTCGGTAGATTCCAAGCACATACGCATGGTATTCTGGTTATGCAGCGAAGTAAACAGTGTAAGCGTCGTGAAATTAGCTGAAATAAACACTTTTTGCTCTATATTAATTAATTTATAACATTCATTATTTTTTAGTTTGATTTGATACACATATAATTATATAGGGCAGTATTTTATTTTCAATTTAAGTGGATAAGAATCGTAAAACAAGAGTGAAAAAAAATCCACGGACTATGCGAAGGATTTAGGGTTATGTAAAGTAGGTCTCTTCTGAATATCAATTGATTGTTAAGTTTCTTCTTACTTTAGGTACCATAACACGATTTAAATGTTATAGATTTGAATATTTCTCCACTCGAAAATGATGATTAAAAGGTGCGATCAATTTTGAATTGTAATCAACGTTAATAAAGTTTGTCTTAAAGAAACAAAATGAGCTCATTAAAAATCAATCTACCCTTTGTTATTTTCATTTAGATATAACAAACTTTCATATCTTTCGCGCAAAGGGACTCCACGCACTATTTTTCTCTTACATATTAAGAAACACCACTATTGAAGTCGATATTATCACGTAAATGATATCTTTCATAGAGTCAAATTAAAAACCTATGAATTTAAATAACAACTACGTATTTTCTTTAATAATTAAGTCAGTAGACACATAATGACACGTTTGTAAGATTAAAAAAAAATTTCGAGTAGCATAACAAGAAGTTATTAACATTCACCAGGGTAGGACTAAGGTAAAAAAATTGTATATAGTATATAATAGTATATAGTACATTATGGTAATTTGATAACTCTTTTCTCTCCTTAATCTTTTTAGTTATCTCTATATAAAGAGATTCCCATCCGATTTATTGATTCATCACGATCTTTTTAACCATGAGGCATAGAGGCTTCGAGGAATTCGTTAGGAATATTCCTGTCCTCAAGTAGAGGTCAGTTATTCCCGTTCACGGAAAAATTCATGTTTTTAAAATGTAGCTCTTACATGCTTAATATTTGGTGTGAATCTTTTCCATGTAATGTACAAATTATTTATGAGAGAGTTTTGTTATAACTCACCCCAAATAATGATTGCGAGGGTAGGTGTTAACGATAAAAATTTTAAATTTCCTTGTTTTAGTATTTAGTATATTTATATAAAAATTGTTTAATCCCTCAATAGCTTTAAGAGCTTTTACATTTGATAGTCATAATCATCTTTTACAGTTTTTGAAAGTAAATACAAAAACCAGTACACACTCAGTATTTTTTTTTATCATATAAGTAGACTTAGGTAATTAAAAGTTAATTATTCTTATGCAAATTGTTTTCAATATTTACTAAAACAATAAAATGACTTGAAGTCATAGTAGTACGTGAATATTTTCCTCATGAGACACTCGCTATAACATACTAATATTTAAAAGCTTTTACCAGACGGTTTTTGAACCAGCAACGATCTTTGTATCATCAACAAGTGGTGATACTTAAATATTAAGGTATTTAATTTTTTTAAGACGTTTTATATACTAAAAGTTAAATTAAAAATACTCACCCCGTCTACAGTTGAATATAATTTATAATACAAACAGAAGTAAACAATAATTTGTTTTATAATAATAGTACATATAATATCTGATAAATTATTTTTGAAATAATGTCGTTCGAAAAATACTTTGTTCCAGATTATTAAGATGACAATTAACACTAACAAGTTCCTCCTTTTATCATTATTGTGCTTAGCATTCTTATGGACGGTAGTAATATGTCAGAATAGTTTAAATATTATCAGAGAGTGGGTTCAATTGGAGTTCGTATATCCTAATGAAGAGGCTCGCGTCAGGGCTGTAACTAATAAGTATTTTGTTCCCGAGGTTTCAATACCTATTGATGTCGATGTATATTATGGATACGGTATGTAAGATTTAATGTTATATTTCTAATTTGAAAATAAGTATTTAAAACGATTATATTCTTTGAAAGTTTAACAAACTTGAGTATTTGTGAAAGACATAAATATATAAGTATTAAATGAATTATAAGACGGAAACTTCTCAGCATTCCATGGGTTCGTCGTACGGATGCTGGGTCCATCGCGTTGCAAGGAAGGGATTTGTAACAGTGTCTGTGACTTCCCACCCAGGTGTATGTTTAAGGGGTCTTTACCTAACGCGCTTTAAACTCTCTCCTCCACCATCCAAGCTCCTCTCTCTATCTAACCAAATTTGAAACCAACTTATTAGGGCTGCTATTTAAATACGTTCTAAGAATGAATTGATGTTTGTTCTGGTCAGGCCCCAGTCTTTTAGTAGGTTGTAGATAGATTTAGCTGTTTTACCTCTCGCTTCCACTTCTACCGCGTACAAATTCACGACAAACCTATTCTTAGTGAATTTGCTAGTGAGCTGGTAATACTTGTTGACCTCAATGACATGGTCTTTGGGTTTTCTTTTTGATGTCCCAAAGGGCCAAAAGAGCATACGGTCTTCTACATTATGGTAAGTAGTTATCGTCGCCTATGGACATCTGCAACATAAGAGGTGTAGTAGATGCGTTGCCGATCTTGTTTGTTTGTGGAAGAGCCACCTGAACCCTTGGATGTTGGTTTACCAAGGAACCGTAAGCTCTATTATCATAACGCGCTTTAAAATTCACAAATACAGAAAATGTCTCGTCAGAATGTCGACGCACAAATATGTATATTGTATTTTATATTGTTTCATGTATATTTATTTGGAGTAAGGATAGAATAAGGCTTCACGTTTGATTTTATAGCCCTAGTACCTTCTCTTACAAAACCTATTGATCGTCCGTTTATGGTTATTTCTTTTTGCATTTTGGCTACTGAAAGACTAATTGCTTCACATATATTGACGGCTATCGAGGAGTACCTTACATCCCACTCGCAAATGCTTAGGAGTTTCAACTGCCTCCTCGTTGATATAATAAGTTTTTTCGGTATCTTTACCGCATCTTACTAAATTACTCAGATCTGAGAGAGGCATTTGGAACGCATTGAGATTAAATTTTAGCCGTTCTGGCGATCAATCATGTATTAAAGGGTGACATTTTAGTGCTCAAAGGATGTAAAAAGCTCCTATATCTAGCCAGTCGTTCTGCATTTCTAAACTCATTGCATGGATTAATTTATTTCGTATCTTTGGCCTTCTTACTTGATCCAAAATCTACCCTAGTATTCCGTGCTCCTATCATACACTTTTTATGGAAATCTCGACTCTAGCTTTGGGGCATCTTTGTATTTAGGAAGTGATATGACGGCATCATCATGCGATTTCCCCAAGATATGTCTCTTTGAAACTCCTAGGTTTTTATAGAGCTCCAATGGCCTTTTTAGATTCATCCCAAAACTATTGCGATCCCTGAATAAAGCTGACAAAACAGGCATTCTAGCAATAGAGATAAAATTAATTAAATCAGCCGGTATCGCGAGACCGAGCCGAAATTTCAACACTTTTATGACGCTTGCTTCTAACCTTGACAAAAGGGTTTTATTAAAAAGATAGACCTAGAAGTAAGGCCCATTCAAACGTGATGTTAGGTAATTATCGACGATCCAATTTTTTTTGACTTTATTGAGCGGTTGGTTATCTACTTTGTTGAGATCTTTTAAAAAGCTATCTACTACTTTTCTTTCTAAGGATCGAGAACGATCTGTATTATCTATAGGGATCTGTATTATTTAAGGGACACAAAACCCACGTATCTTCATAACAGTACCTCGGTTTGATGTTGGTCGACCGATAACTTTGGGTACGGTTGGTGAAGATGGTCTCATATCGGGTTACCCAGACTACTCCTGGCACGACAATCAAGGAAGAAATTGTAAAGGACTTACCTGTGTTTTCGGGGTGACGGTAAGTGAAATTTTTAAGCTTTTATTTGTTAATTACATGCAACAGAAAAGTCAATTCAAGAAAACCCAGTACATTATTATTGATTCTGCTTAAATTATTCACCTGCTTAATAGAATTGGCTCTGAATTTTTTTTTAAGTTTCATCACAATGAATTAAAATACATAATTAAATTTATTGTCATGTAAAGTGAATATCACGAGTCGGGTCACCCGTGATCTTCTCTTAACAAAATTTGTTAGTCCAGTGGCAGGAAACACAGGCGTACGATTTTTTAAAGGTAATTGGAGGGCCAAGTCTGCACGTGGTAATGTCATCACCCATAATATATGAATTTGCTCGTGCATCACATACCTATTGCTTTTAAGTTAAAATAATTTAAAAGTTTTATAATTATTATAGTCGTCGTGTTTTGGTATGATATAAATGCTGTTGAAAATGTTATAACATTCTGGAATTGTGGTACTACGGATGATTATAAAATGTTTTGACTTACATGAGAGGACTTCAGAATTTTTATCTTTTAATGATTTGGGTTGAGTATATTTTGAGGTGGTATTTATTCAAGATATTATGATGACGCTACAAGTTAATCGTCTTTGTCTCCTGAGATTTTATATTTTCATGAGCCTTTCTGTTCCTAAGCATTGAAAATAAATTATGCTATTGTTTAACCACCATTCATCCTTTTAAAAATTTGCAGACTGTCTTATATATATTATTTTTTAATATATTGGTATATATCTGTAGAATTATATTTATTTCTTAAAAATTTTGCGAAAAACTAATTTAGTTTTGTATCTGTGTTACTACGTAATCCCCCCTATAACACGGTACTCTTATAACGCGTTTTCATATAACGCGATTTCATGTCCCTCGTATAACACGTGTTTTCCCCCATATAATACGGGGATTCCCAAATGTTCTTGGTTTGATTTTAATAAAACGCATATATTTCGTTCATAACATAGTTTTTCCTTAATATTCGATTTAAACCCTCTTTAACAAGAAAAGTTAAACGTGAATCATTTGTATATAACGCGTTATACGAGGTCATACGAGCGCGTTTTACGAGAATTTTCGTACAACGCGTTTTCCTATAACGCGGAACAAATATACCGTGTAATAGGGGGGATTACGTACTTCTTATAAGACTAGTGGTCTATTCATATTGATCAAGTTCACCTTTTTCGGCGACTATATCTAACATTACTTAATCATTATTATCTTATAAATCAAAAACTTTACAATCAAAAAACAAAAACACGTTTTGGGCACACGCATTTTCCACACCACGGATATTATACATGATAAAAGTCAAAAAGTGAAAAGTATTAATATATTGTTACGATCTAGGGTTTTAAAAGCAATGTTAACAATGGGTTTAATAGAAAACACATATATTCACTCTATTATGATCGTAGATGATATCGCGGGTGGAATCCTCTGTGCCGCATGAATGTCGCTTCTCGAGACTGACTCCACACCGACCTAGAAGCTCTATTATATGCGATAATCCGAATACTAGAATATTCCAAAACATTCTCGTTTCTGTTCGTACTTATTTACAATTATTAACAATAGCAATATTCAAAACCACGTATAGCTAATCATTTCGTTATTTCGTCATATCAATTCGTCACGACATGGCGTGCCGCTCAATGTCGGCAACATTGTAGAATATTTAAGACGGAGCGACAATATTATATATATTGTAAAGAATACAAAAATCAACCTTTGTTCATATTTATAATTAATATGATTATAATTTAAAAGATAGACAATTGTCATCGACTATGGGTGGTGGACACTGGCAAGATTGGAAATCAACAGAAGTGCCAGCCGCAAATACTGGCATTCGACTTAAAAACAGATCAATTAATTTACCGCTACAGAGTGCCTTCAGAAAATTTTATAGCAACAACAAGATTTGTAGCCCTAGTAAGTATTAAATGTAAAATCAATCAAAACTAGTAATATAAAATAAAATTGCCATAACACAGACTTTTTATATCTATGGCATCTCCATCTTGTAGGGATTTATTCCTACATTATTATAAAAAGGCGACTATACAGCTAACAGAGCTGTTTCGAAATAGTTAAACTCAATTATGAGCAACGATTCGTTTCCAGAATCATTTCGCTTATATATTGTTTTATAATCATAGGCATTATATCCTTTTGTTTTATCTTAACTATGTATTTGGATTGAACACAAATGGTATCTTTAAAGAGAAAAACTTTATTACCTTCTTTCAGGTGGTGGACGTAAGAGGTTCTGGTCCAAATCAATGTTCTGACACATTTGTATATGTAGCTGACCTGTCTGGCTTTGGGCTATTAGTGGTAGACGTCGCTAGAGATCGTTCTTGGAGAGTCACTCATCCTTACTTCTTCCCATATCCTTCCCGCGGCAGTTTTTTTTTGGAAGGTAATGTTTATAAATTAAAATGAAATTTATTTATACGAAGATTTTTTTGTGATACCTACCTTTAGCACGATAACTTAACATGAAAAACAAAGCGGACCTATTCTTTAATAGTAAAGTCAACCTAGTGCTAACAAACTACTAAACAATTTTTTTTTTATGAACGATTATTAAATTGTAAACACCACCCAGCAAAATTAACACACTTTTCTCAAGCAATGTCCATAACTCTAACTCCCTTAAGAATTATAAAATATGTACTTTTGTTTCAGAAATACAAGTAGATATTAATTAAAATTGTAAAAAAAGGAAAAAAGAGTTACATTGTATGGTTATATGTGAATGTGGCTCTTATTTCTGGGCAATGAATTTTATCTTAGTAATGATTTTATTTTAGGTGAAAGTTTCGACATCATGGACGGTGTTTTGGGCATGGCCCTATCATCATATGTTGAGGGATCTGATCGTTTGTTATATTTCCATGCATTGGCTTCCACTACCGAAAATGTAGTGAGAACAAGCTTATTACGAAATGATTCATTTATTGAAGACCCCAATGCCAATCCCGATTCTATAAAAGTGAGTTGTAAGAAAAAGAAGTTTACTAAACTACAACTAGAGGATAAAGTTGGAGGTTGAATATAAATGTATTAAAAAAATAAATGAATAACAATTATTTGAGATCTTCAGTTCAAACTTTAGTTGTTTAAAATTAAACCACAAATAAAACCATGATAATTTTTCTCATTAGGTCTTCCAAGCAGAACGTCCAAGTCAGTCTGGGGCAGAAGCAATGGGTGATGATGGCTTTTTATATTTCGGTCTTGTAGAACCTCCCAGCATGTGGTCCTGGAACACGTCCACTAAATTCTCTCCCTATAATTTTAATGAGATCGCAGTCAGCGGAGAATTATTACCATTTCCATTGGGTGTGAATATTGTTCACAATCCTATAGGTCATCAAGAATTGTGGGTCCTGACATCGAACTTTCATAGAGCGTTTTCTGGGAATCTAACGTCAGACAGAATAAATGTAAGACTTCATGCTGGAAAAATTCCAGCAGTTTGGAAGTAAGAGACGTTACTTAAATACAAACAAAAAGAGAAGATTTTATAATTTTATATTCTAGTACTCAACTACTACACGAGGACATTTTATTGGACTGCCTGGTCGGTTTCAAAGCTCCCGCATATATAACTAGAGTTCCTAGCGTCAAAGCCGATGACAAGGAATTACAAGTACCACCCTCTGAAGATGCTGATTTCTTGATACGATATGCTTCCTGCCACATGTCAATCAAATTTTTACTATACAGAGTTTGTGTTGAAAGCAACATATCAATATTGATGTCCTAAAACTATTTCTTGTAAAGAGAAAATATTATTAATTTGCTATAAGTTTATTAAATAACGAGTACATTGATGTAAATAAAAAATTAAAATTAACAAAATTAATGATATTTCGGCGTTTTTATTTCAAAAGAATAAAATTAGGGTTAAGAGCTAGCTTTTTGGATAGAAAGTGAAAACAAGCAAATATATAAGTTGTTTTAAATAATGTTAAATATCTTAACCCCACTATTTTATTCAACCAGTATGTATGTTGTCTTTGTAAATTTGTAAACATAACTTATAAATTCGTCTTGGTAGGTCGACTGGTTCCATACAATAGACAAAAAGAAACAAGTTCAGGACACTGAATGATGCACGCCTGACGTGTACAACCTCCATTGTGTTGTGTAGTTTGCTTTCTATTGCCGACATAAGCAGTGGTAGTATGGAATACAAAAACCTTCACTTCGCTGATGAAATTTACAGTGACAACCAGGGAATAACTTTATTTAGAGATACTGGATCTGAAAGATATATTTACTTGCTTTAGATGCCAATGAAAAGCACTTAAATTTATTACAATTTTAGAATATATTTTATAAAAACTTTAAATTATCAAGAAAAATACAAGAATGTTCCAGGGCTGTAACAAAAAATTTGCTTTCAAAAGAAAAATAGATTTTTTGGATTATTTGCGTTAGGAAAAGACAAATAGAAAGCTTTACGTTATTCAGTGTGTTTCTTATCGGCAACGACTTAGATATGTTTCTAGACGATGTATTTGAAGAATTGGTCCATTATCTCACTACAATTATTTTTCAGAGGAGCACAATACAAAAAAGAACCTGAATTCAGGGATTCATAATCCTTTTTTACCCAACTAACAAAAGCCCGAAAGTAATTCAAACGAGATGTCATCAGGCACAAGTATGGAGTCACAGTTTAAAACGACGCTACTCAAAGATTATTGGTGCAGAATCCGTGATGAATATCCGATGTTGGAAGATATGACATTAAATATTCGTCTCCCGTTTCCAAAAACATTTGTATGAAACAGGATTCCAAACCTATGCAAATACCGCAAAAGACTGAACGCTGAACCTGAAATGAGACTTCAACTGACGTCTATCAAACCTCATATCAAACGATTGATAAAAAATAAAATACAATGTCAAACCTAACATTACTTAAATTTTATTTTCTAACTTAATAGCATCTTTTATGATGATACTTTTTATGTAAGTCACTAATTGTATGGTAATGTATGTACATGGTACTTTTAAAATGCTTATTAATAAAGAATAAACTTTTAAAAACTATTATTTTAGTGTTGGGTTCCGTCAAGTATTTCGCTTTCATAAGAATGAAATAGCTTCAATCAAAGTATTTGGATATAAAACGCACAATAGGTACATATTTTTAAAATAAATTTTCCAAATTAAAGACCTTATTTCATATCTACTTAATTGTATTCCAAGTTCAAAGAAGTCATTCTTCATGTTACGTCACAGGGCTTCACATTTTGCATATTGATTCACCCAAATGCAAACAGTCATTTACTATTCAACCAAATGCAAACAGTCGTTTACTAGATGCATGTTCGTAAATAAATTATTTGGAGTAAAAATAAGAAAAGAGAATAAAAAATCTAATGTATCTAAATATTTTGTATTCTATGAATCATTTATTAAGTATTTAACAAAACAAAAACTATATACTTCAAATGAAAAAGTAAAATTCGTATTTTGCATTAACTAGTTGTGTTTTAAAAAAATCATTTACATATCTGGTCTTTACTTATTTTTATTTGTCTCTTTTTGTTCAAATCATATACGAGGATTCGTTATATACGTTTCTTGTCACCTTTACATATTTCTATTTGTCATGTATATTTTTTTATTATAGTGGTAATGATGAAACAATATTAATATCATAGGATATTTATAACAATTTAATCAGGACAGAATGAGTTATAAGGACAAGTGTTTACTTCTCCCGGCCCGCTAGTAACATATCCAGGGGGTGACTAGCAAAAAATTAAAAACTACTCCTTCCGATTCAACGGTTAATGATCAAATTTATATACATGTAAATACTTATCTAAATAATAAAAAAAGGTAATATTACTCTTCAACGTAATTCTTGGTGGAATTCATAAGGTCGGTGTCTATGAGGATGTTTGCAGCATACTTCGGATAAATGTAAATATTGGAAGTTTTCTCGAAGAAGAATGAACAATCAATAAATCAAATGTATTTTCTTATTATCTTAAACAAATTTTTAAGTTTTTCCGGCTCGAACATGAGCTGGCTTTCGAAGTACCATCCTCTCACAGAAGATTGGCGTGAAGTAGTCTTTAATCAATGCGTTTCGTCTCATGGGTGAGAAAGCCAGTTGAGCTTTTCCTTAACCCACCCTTTTCTTTTTCCTCAATAACAAAGGCTAGCATCCGCAACCGCAACTCTGATGATGCGGATGTCCATGGAAGACGGTGAATAGTTCCCATCAAATAGGCCGTCTTCCTGTTTGCCGCCTTTCATATATATAAAAAAAATAATTTAATGCGTGCAGCAAAGCATGACGAAAATTTAAAGTTGCTTTAGGCATAATTATGTAAATATATAACTCATATTATAACAAATTATAATTATAAGCAAATATAGCAGTTACATGGATATGGAACCTGTTTTCGCCCACATTCTGCAAAAGTTTTGTTTTTCAGCAGAAGATATCATACTACTTTCACAAAAGTCAAGAACTTTAGGTTTTTCTAATTCTTTCAGCAAACTTCGAAGACTTTTTTCCACTTCGTCCAATTACTTCGTTTGGGGATGCAGCTACATACCTTTCCTCATCTGTATGATTTAAAGTACCTATGCTTAGTTGTTATTTCTATTTAATTATCTAAAAACTATTTATTTCTTATATAAAGAAAAGAATCACACACAAAAATAATTATGAAACCATGTCATAAACAACACAATAACATATAACTTATCTTTAATATATAGGACTTAGTATTTTTATTACATCCTTTAGAAGAGTAAACAATGTTTAATGTGTATAAAAAACAACACTATTGAGGTCGAAATTATCACAGAATGATATTTTTCACCGAGTCAAATTAAAAACCTATGAATTTAAATAACAACCATGCATTTTCTTTAATAATTAAGATAGCACACATAATGACAAATTTGTAAGATTCCAAAATAATTGCGAGTAACATTACAAAAAGTTATTAACAAACACCAGGGAAGGACTAAGGTTGAAAATAGTATACTGTATTTATAATAATTTTATTTTATTTTTATTATTTTCGTACATCAAAGCTGTTTAATTCCTTTGGGAGTTTTTGCATTCGATAGTCATAAACATGCCATACAGTGTTTGAAACTAATTGCAAAAACCAGTACACACTGAGTATTTTTTTTTAATCACATAAGTAGACTTAGGTAATTAAAAGTTAATTATTCTTATGCAAATTGTTTTCCATGTTTGATAGAAAAATAAAATGACTTGATATATTGTCTATATGTGAATATTTTCTTCGAGAGACACTCGTTATAACATATTAACATTTAAAAACTTTAACCAGACGGTTTTTGTACCAGCAACAACCTTTGTATCATAAACAAGTTGTAATGCTTAAATATTAAGGTATTTAATTTTTTTAGTATGGCATGAGGACATTCAAAATGGTTACAATTGAATTTAATTTATAATACAAATAGAAGTAAACGAAAATTGTTTTATAGTAATATTACTTATAATATTTAGTAAATTATTCTTGAAGCCATATAGTTCGAAAAAATATTTTTTACAGATTATTAAGATGACAATTATAACACACAAGTTCTTCCTTTTATCGTTATTGTGCTTAACATGTTTATGGACATGGACGTTTTGACAATCTTTTCAGTTTTAAGATGCCATACTAGTTTTATTTTTTGTAATCAATCAAACCATGTAATTTTCGTCATGCCTGTTTTTTGGTTATTTGATATAACTAACTGTGATAGAAATAGCTTATTTAAAATATTTCCAATCTTATCATTGATATAACGTGCTAGTAAATGGAATTTTGGTACTAAGGATGATAATAAAATGTTTTGACTTACATATGACGACTTCAGGAGTTTTATCTTTAAAAAAATTGGGTGGAGTATTTTTTTGTGGTTTTTATTCAAATAACGCTGCAAGTTATTCTTTTACAGCCCTAGTAGGTTCGCTTCAAATTTTGTGGAGAGAGGTACTTGGACAGTAAAAACGTTTAACGCGTGTAAGATAGAGATCTCTTAAGCCTATACCTGGGTCACAAATTTTCGGCATTACGTGGTATGCTGAGTAGTTTCGTCTCTATGTAGAAAATGCAAAGAACAAAGCCTTATTCAAAGATAGTAATTATGTCTAAAATTACACCTTATATGTATAACCTTAGTTTGTATCCAATAATTACAAAAAGTGGAGAAGTATTTTGTAATGTTTTTATGTCTCTTAATTCATAAATTATACTTAGTATAAAAAAATAAAATATGATATTTTTAATATTTTTTTTTGGATCGAATTAAACACACATATATATTATTAATAACTCTACGAGGTATATGAAGAAAAAAGTAAATCTCTTGAACTACAACATTCATATACACTACTTCAAAACTTACAATATATGATTGAAACAAATTGAAATTGAAGTATTGAGATATAAAAGGCACAATATGTACATATTTTAAAAATAAGTTTTGCAAATTAAATGCCGTATTTACTAAAATTACATAACGTTCAAATTAGTCATCTTTTATGTTACTTCTAAGGGCTTCACATTTTGCGTATTGATTCATCCAAGTGAAAACAGTCGTTTACTAGATGTATTTTCGTAAATAAACAATTTTGAAGTTAAAAAAGAAGAAAGAATCAAAATTTAAAGTACCTTAATACTTTATATTCTGCACAGCATTTATTTAATATTAAACAAAAAAAAATATTATTTAAAATGAAAAATTAAAATCTTAATTTGTTTTTTATATATTTTTTTTAAAGTTAGGTTTTGTAGAAATGTAAATATTTAAAACAATTAACATTTCTGATTTTATGAAATTCTGAATTTCCGTTTCAACGGTTACGGTCGTTTTATTCCCTTAACATCCATTTATACCAATCATTCCTAGTAATATTTTGTAAATTAGCCTAAAACTTCAATGACACTGATCTAAAGGACAAAGGTAATGTTACTTTTAAACGTTTATTCGTGGTGGAATTAATAAGATCGGTTTCAGTTTGTACTTTAGATGAGTGTAAATAATGGAAGTTATCTTTAACAAGAAGGAACAATCAATAAATCAATTGTATTTTCTTGTTTCCTTTAACAAAGAAATTAAAAAGAATCACACAAAAAAATATTTATGAAACCCTATCATAAGCAACACAATAAAATATAACTTATCTTTAATATATAGAACTTAGTATTTTTATTACATCCTTTAGAAAAGTAAACAATGTTTAATGTGTATAAAGAACAACACTATTGAGGTCGAAATTATCACAGAATGATATCTTTCAACGAGTCAAATTAAAAACCTATGAATTTAAATAACAACCATGCATTTTCTTTAATAATTAAGATAGCACACATAATGACAAATTTGTAAGATTCCAAAGTAATTGCGAGTAACAATACAAAAAGTTATTAACAAACACCAGGGAAGGACTAAGGTTGAAAAATAGTATATCGTACACATAATTTTATTATTTTTTTCTCTCGTAACTTTTTTAATTATATATATAAAAAAAATATTTCCACCCGATATTTTAAAGATATATTTTTTGTTCACCACGATATCTTTTGAACCATGGATCGTAGAGACTTGAAATTTGGTAGGAATATTCCTTTTCCCAAATAGAGACCAGCTATGAACCGATTTTACGACATTCCAAGATCCAATCGAATTTCCAAATCACAAAGGATGTTGCGGGGGCGTCAACAATGTAAGAGTTCTATTTTAAAAAATTCTGTTTTTTAAAATAAAACTCTTACGTGCTTAAAAATTTGTTAGGAATCTTCTATGTGTAATGTAGAAAGTATCTATGATCAAATTTTGTAATAACTCATCCCCAATAACGATTGTGGGTGTGAGTGTAAACAATGAAAATTTTTATGCCTCAAGCTATAGCTCGTATAGAGTCGAATTTTTGTATGAATGTTCTATAATCGATGTCAAAATAATTTATGAAAGAATATTACGATATCACCACCCCAGTGGACGTGGTTGAGGTGAGAGTAAACAATGAACATTTTAAATTTTCATAGTTTAGTAGTTATATTATATAAACGGCGAAAACGGCACGAATAATCACAATTATACAAAAATTACCAGAGACCTTACAAATACCATATCTAAAATCTTTTTCTTGGTTCTACAAACGAGAATGACGCGATTTATGTTAAGCAACAGGTATTTTAGGCCACATGACCAGAAAAGATTTTAACCTAGAATTTCTGGATGTCTAGAACACAACACTTTATCGTCGGAGAGCTTTAAAGATGCTAGGAAAACTGAGAGGCAAATTATAGTTGATTGGATAGACTTAGAGAAAGCGTTTGATTCGATACGACATGAATAATGCTAGTCGCAATAAGATAGTATAATTTTCCTAAACTACTTAGTGATATCATCGCATCATATTACTCAAAATTAAAGTTTTATGTAATATGTAACTAAAGGTGGCCTTCCAAAAACGTTGAGTTACAATGTAGGACTATATCAAGGCTGTTGATTATCTCCAACAATATTTAATATTGCAATTGCAAATGGTAGGAAAAACTAACAAGTAATAAGAAAAAATTGGGATATCAGTTCAAGTTTAATAATAAATACACAGAATCCATTTTAGCATTCGCTGACGATCTCGCAATACTGACAGTAATACAAAACACTGTCAGGTTCTGTGGGCGGATGGGTTGAGGACAAAATCAAGTAAACTGTCTGTGTCGTTGTAGGCGGAATACTAGATAAACCTCATACGATCTGGGATTATCGTTAGGCGGTCAATGGGTTTTTACGATTACGGAAAATGTTCCATTTTAATTTCTAGGTCGTAAGATAGATAATAGAGGTCGTCTCGATTCTTACAAGGAATAATAGATAGCTTTTGGAACTATCTCAACAAGGTAGATAACCAACCGTTCAGAAACGTCAAAAAAACTTGGATTTACGATAATTACCTAACATCGTCTGTGAATGTGCCTTTCTTCGTCTATAATTTTAATAATATTACATACAAGCATCATAAAGGTGTTGAAGATCAGCTTTATTCAGGGATAGCAATAGTTTTGGGTTGCATCTAAAAAGGCCACCGTAGTTCTATAAACACCTCAGAGTTTTCAAGAGACATTATTATATAACTCAAAAAAAAATAGAGATCCCCAGAGTTAGAGTCAGGACTTTAATTCCATAAGCAGTTCCATAGGAGCACAAAGTAACAGAGTAGGGGTAGGACCAAGTAAGAAAACGAAAGATATATTAAAATATTTATTCGACAAAAGAGAACGTAAAATGTAAGATTCATGCAATGAGTTTAGAGATGCAGAACTAGTGGTTAGAGATAGGAGATTTTCGCATCCCATTAACACTAAAATGGCGCTCCTTAATTCATGAATGGTCGCCAACACTGGTAAAATTTAATCTCAATGCGTTCTAAATGACTGCCAGATCAGAGTAATTTAGTAAGATGGGGTAAATGTGCCGAAAAAAGCAGCTATATCTAAGGGAAGGCAGCTGGAACTGCTAAGCATTTGCTGGTGGGATGTAGGGTACTCCTGTATAGCGGTCAATACTCGCATCGTCACGATAGGGTTCTGGAAATCATGCGTGAAGCGGTTAGTTTCTCGGTAGCCAGACCGCCAAGGGAAATAACCACAAACGAGAGATCAGTATGTTTTGTGAGAGAAGGCACAATGGCTATAAAATCAAACGCCAAGCCTTACTCTATCCTTGAAGCGGCTTCGGATTGGACTATAATGATTGGACTATGAGAAACAATACAAAATCCCTGAAAATATTTATGCGACACATTTATGTATTCGCGAATTTTAAAGCGCGGTGTGTTATTAAAGCTCACGGTTCCTTGGGAAACCAACATCCCCAAAGATAATACCATGGAGGTCAATAAGTATTACAAACTTACTAATGAACTCACTAAGGATAGGTTTTGTCGTAAATTTGTATGCTGTAGAAGTGGGAGCGAAAAGTATAACAGCTAAATCTCTCTACAACCAAGTAAAATACTTGGGCCTGTCCAGAAATAACATCAATTCACTCTTGGAAATTACTTTGAAGGCAGCCCTAGTAGGTGTGTTTCGAATTTGGTAGAGAGTGGAGCTTGGACAGTGGTGGTGGACGTTTAACGAACGTTAGAGTTTTTACATTTGACAATCATAATCATTTTATTCAGTTTTTGAAAGTAATTGCCAAAACCAGAACACTAAGTATTTTGTCCCTAAAAACGTCTAATCTAAATTAAAAGTTAATTATTCTCATGCAAATTGTTTTCCATGTTTCATAAAACAATAAAATGACTTGATATCATAGCAGTATGTGAATATTTTCCTCATGAGACACTCGTTATAACATATTATTAAATAAAACTTTTACTAGCCGGTTTTTGTACCTGCAACAATCTTTGTACTATCGTGAAGTAGTGATACTTATACATATATAAAGGTATTTAATTTTTAAGGTATAGCATGAGGACATTTTATATTCTAAAATTTAAATAAAAAATACTTACCTCGTTTACAGTTGAATTTAATTTATAATACAAATAGAAGTAAACGAAAATTGTTTTATAGTAATAATACTTATAATATTTAGTAAATTATTCTTGAAGCCATATAGTTCGAAAAAATATTTTTTACAGATTATTAAGATGACAATTCTAAAACACAAGTTCTTCCTTTTATCGTTATTGTGCTTAACATGTTTATGGACGGTTGTAATATGTCAGAATAGTTTAAATATTATAAGAGAGTGGGTTCAATTGGAGTTCGTATATCCTAATGAAGAGGCTCGCGTCAGGGCTGTAACTAATAAGTATTTTGTTCCCGAGGTTTCAATACCTATTGATGTCGATGTATATTATGGATACGGTATGTAAGATTTAATGTTATATTTTTGATTTGAAAACTTCTGATTCGTGAAAGACATAATATAAAGTATGAAATGAATTATTATTTAAGGAACACAAAACCCGCGTATCTTCATAACAGTACCTCGGTTTGATGTTGGTCGACCGATAACATTGGGTACAGTTGGTGAAGATGGTCGCATATCAGGCTACCCAGACTACTCTTGGCATGATTACCAAGGAAAAAATTGCGAAGGACTCACCTCTGTTTTCAGGGTCGCTGTAAGTAAAATGTGTCATCTTTTATATGTTTGTTCTATACAGATTAAGAGTCAATGCAAGAAAACCAAGTACGTATCGATTCGGATTTAGTTATTCACCTGCTCAATAGAATCAGCTCTGAATATTCTTTTAAATTTATTATTATGAATTAACACAAATTTATAGTAATTTCACCACACGTGTGATCTTCACTTTTCGACGTTTGTTAGTCGAGTGGAGAGCAACAGTCGTACGATTTTTAAAACGTAACCAAGGCCATATCTGCTTGCAAGTCGCGTTAAAATCATCACCCATAGGTATCTGAATTTGCACTTGCGTCACACACCTATCGTATTTAAGTTAACAAAATGTTTGGACCTACATATGACGACTTCAGGAGTTTTATCTTTTGATAATTTGGGTGGAGTAATTTTTATTTGTGGTTTTTATTCAAGATAACGCTGCAAGTTAATATTTTTTGTCTTCTGCAATTTTTCATTGTTATGGCCTTTCTGTTCCTAAACATTGGTAATAAATTCGATTCAACAATATCATTACATATATATATTATTGGTAGAATTCAATTTATTTAGTTTAAATTTTGTGAAAAACTAATTTAGTTTTAGTGTTACGGCTTTCCAGATACACTAATTTTACCTTTTTTTGTAGATAATATCGTCTATATTGCTTGTATGTTGCTCTTCGAAAGATTGACTAAAATCGACGTAAGGGCCGCGGTCCTTTTTTCGCAATAATCCCATTACTGGAACATCCCAAAACATTCTCGTTTATATTTCTACTTGTTTACAAACATTAACAATAGGGATGTTCTAGAAAATGTAAAGTTAATAGTGTCTTCCACTCTTGTGGAGATGGCTCTGCAGCTCAATGTTGGGAATATTCAACAATATTTAAGTCGGCGCGACAATGTTATGTACATTATGAAAAATATAAAAAACAGTCAATACATTTAAATACCTTTAGCAAACAACATATTAATATTTTTTGTGATCATAATTTAAAAGATAGACAATTGTCATCGACTGTGGGTTGTGGACACTGGCAAGATTGGGAATCAACAGAAGTGCCAGCCGCAAGTTCTGGCATTCGACTTAAAAACAGATCAATTAATTTACCGCCACAGAGTGCCTTCAGAAAACTTTATAGCAACGACACGATTTATAACCCTAGTAAGTTTTAAATGTAAAACCCTTCAAAACTAAAGTAGTTTAATATAAATTTGCCATAACACAGACTTTTTATATCTATGGCATCTCCATCTTGTAGCGCTGTATTCCTACATTATTATAAAACGGCGACCATACATTTATCAGCATTGTTTCCAAAAAGTTAAAATAAATTATTAGTAACAATTCGTTTCCAAAATCATTTCACTTTAATGTATTGTTATAATATTGTTTTCCTAATCAAAGGCAACATATCCTTTCGTCATATTAAAAATATATTTGGATGGAACACAAATGGAATTTTTTAAAAGCAAAAATTTATTACTTTTTTTCAGGTAGTGGACGTAAGAGGTTCTGGTCCAGATGACTGTGCTGACACGTTCGTATATGTGGCTGATGTGTCCGGCTTTGGACTACTAGTAGTCGACGTCGCTAGAGATCGTTCTTGGAGAGTCACTCATCGATACTTCTTCCCATATCCCTCACGCGGTCTTTTTATTATTGACGGTGATGTTTACTAATTAAAATGAATAAAATATCAGAAAAGTGAAAATTCCTACATAAAATCTTATGAATAATTTCGTGCAAAGTTAATGATTGTTTTTAAAGGGGGTTTTTTTTGTAATGTACGTCAACTAAACGCACGAGAACCTAAACATCGAAAACAAAGTCGGACCTTTGCTGTAATGTCACTATTAGCTCATTTCTTAATATGAACGATCATTATTAAATTGAAAACACCCGCAAGCAAAATTAACACACTTTTCTCAAGCAATGTCCATAACTCTAACTCCCTTAAGAATTATAAATTGTACTTTTGTTTTAGAAATACAAATAGATATTAATTAAAGTTGTAAAAAAAGGAAAAAAGATTTTCATTGTATGGTTATATTAAATATAACTATACAACGTGACTCTTATTTCTGTGTAATGAATTTTATCTTAATAATGATTTTATTTTAGGTGAAAGTTTCAACATCATGGACGGTGTTTTGGGCATGGCCCTATCACCATATGTTGAGGGATCTGATCGTTTGTTATATTTCCATGCATTTGCTTCCACTACCGAAAATGTAGTGAGAACAAGCTTATTGCGAAATGATTCATTTATTGAAGACCCCAATGCCAATCCCAATTCTATAAATGTGAGTTGTAAGAAAAAGAAGTTTAATACATATAGAGTATAAAGATGATGGTTGAATAAAAATAATATTTAAACATAATTTTTAAAATTTAAGATTCTAAGGTTAAGTTAAGTTGTTACTAAAGTTGTTTAAACTTTCTCGAATTCATTTATAAAAACCACAAATAAAATGATGATAAATATTTTTCTTTAGGTCTTCCAAGCAGAACGTCCGAGTCAGTCTGGGGCAGAAGCAATAGATGACGATGGTGTTCTATATTTTGGTCTCGTAGAACCTCCCAGCATGTGGTCCTGGAACACGTCCACAAAATTCTCTCCCTATAATTTTAATGAGATCGCAGTCAACGGAGAGTTATTACCATTTCCATTGGGTGTGAAAGTTGTTAGCAATCCTAAAGGTCACCAAGAATTGTGGCTACTGACATCGAACTTTCATAGAGTAATTTCTGGGAATCTAACATCAGACAGAATAAATATAAGACTTCATGCTGGAACAATTCCGGCACTGCTGAGAAATACGAGACATTACTAAAATACAAATAAGCAGAAAGCATTTTATCATTTTTTATTCCAATACACAACAACTACACGAGGTCATCATATATTAATGCCTGGTCGGTTTCAAGCAAAGCTCACACATATGCAACTAGAGTGATAGCGCCATAGCATATCAAGGAATTACAAGTACCACCCTCTGAAGATGCTGATTCCTTCACACGATATTCTTCCTGCAATATTTCAATCAAATTTTCACTATACAGAGTTGGTGTTGAAAGAAACATATCAATATTGATGTCCTAAAACTATTTCTTATATTATTAATGTTTTATAACCTTATTCAATTACAAGTACAAGACAAATCACAGACGAATAAAAAGACAAATTTAAAATATAAAATAAAAAAGATTTCGCCTTTTTCATTTAAAAGAAAAACGTTCGGGCTTTTACGAAGTGAAAAAAGTCCAAAACAATGAAATATAGACCTTTAAACTATGTAAAATATCTTGACCCCATTATTTCATTTGAGCAGTATATATGAAGTCCTTGTTAATTTGTAAACATAACTTATAAATTCGTCTTGGTAGATCAACTGGGTCAACAAAAGAAAAAAAAAGTTCAGAATCAGGAATGATGCACGCCTGACGTTTACAACCACCCTCACTTTGTGTTGTGTTTCTATTGCCGATACAAGCACCTGTAGGACTTTGAAATGCAAAATATTTTTTACCTCGCTGACGAAATTTACAGTGATAACCAGGGGGATTATGTTGTATGTGTATAGTTGGATTGGAAAAGCCTACCAAAATTTATTACAATTTAACTATATAATTTATAAAAGCTATTTTAACATTGTTCTCATAATATATGAATTAATTAGTAATAAATACTAAATGTACCTAATAAAATTTAAGGTAGCACTAGGAAATTTATGAAATATATAAAATAATACAACTTATAACAGTTCACAATGACATCATATTTAACCAAATATTAAAGTTTTTCTCATAAATTTTCAGTAACAACACTCGATAGCGTTACTGGGAAAATATATCGTTACCTCAATAATGAAATCTGTATCCTAACGGAAAATTACATGATTTAAAGAAAATTCCTTGGATCTGAACTTCCTAGATGGCATCTATATTTAATGGACAGACAGAAGACCAATTGACCTGGCAAGGACTTTGGTTACATAATGAGAAACAATACAGAGTCTCTGAGGATATTAGTGTGTCGGCGTCCAGACCGGTATATTTCTGTATTCGAAAATTTAAAACCGCGTTGTTTTAATAGAGCCTACGGTTCCTTGGGAAACCAACGTCCCCAAAGATGATGCCATCGTCGTGTATAAGTATTTCAACCTCACTAGGAATAGGTTCTTCGGATATTTGTACGCGGTAGAAGCGAGGGCTATAACTAAATCTCTTTACAACCTACTGAAAGACTTGGACTTGTCGAGAATTAACATCAATTCACTCTTAGAACTTACTTCAAAGGCAGCCTTAGTAGGTTCATTTCAAATGTGGTAGAGAGGAGCTTGGCCGGTGGAGATGAGCGTTTAATACGCGTTAGATAGGGGCCGCTTAAACCTACACCTGGGTCGCAAGTCCCAGGCACTGTTAGAACTCCAGTCCCTGCAACGCAATAGAGCCGGCACCCGCACGGTGAATCCATGGAATGCTAAGAAGTTTCGTCCCTTTATAATAAAAGGAAATGAAAAAATAAAGCCTCATTCAAAAGTTAAATATCTCTTAAATTAAACCTAATAATTAACCTAGTTTGTGTCCATTATAAAAAAAATAGAGATGTATTTTGCAATGTTTTTATTTCTCTCAATACATAAATTATACTTATACTTAGTATAGCTAATGAAAAATAGAAAAATATATATAATATAAATTAAATTTTTTGGGCCAACAATTGAAAAAAATACACTATTACTAACTCTACCAGATAAATCAAAAAGGTGTTAAGTAATTGTCTTGAACTACAAAATTCATAAACGCCTTATTACTTCAGAAATTAAACTTGCATGAAACAGTTTTAAATTAAATTATTTAGATATAAAAGGCACAGTATATATTCTGAAAATAAATTTTCCAAATTAAATACCCTATTACTTATTTACAAAATTTTAATAAAGCTCAAAGGAGTCATCTTACACGTTACGTCTAAGGGTTACATATTTTTAGTTTTCGTGTATAAATTTTTTTATTGTAGTGATAATGATGAAACAATATTAATATCTAAGGATATTTATAACAATGTTATAAGGCCAGAATGAGTTATATGCACAAATGTTTACGTCTTCCGTCCTGCTAGTAACATATCCAAGAGGTGACTAGTATAAGCGGGAGAAATATAAATAAAAAACTTAAAACTACCCTTTCCGTTCCAACAGTTAGTCATCAATGTTATATATATACTAGCTGGGCTCTGCCACGGTTCGCTGTTATTGCATGGGTGAGAAATTAATAACAAAAGATAAAATACGTATTATTGAAGTTTATTTTTTCAATTTGTACTTGTGGGTATACAATATTTTTTGTTTTCCCATCGTTTGGGTAGCTAAAGAGGCTATCTGGTTATCCAACACGGGAACACGCAAAATACGATTGTCCATGTAGAAAGCAATCCAAATCCAAACCACACGTTTCTAAAGATTGGTCTTGAGCTTTGTTAATTGTGACTGCGAATACCAATCGAATTGGGAATAGTAATCTTTTAAATTTAAATGGTCGGGATCATGGAAATTTGAGGATTAAGGACATCTTCTACTTTGAATAGCACCGTTAAAATCTTTTCTTCCAAAATGTTGTTCATTAATTTCTAATTGGGAGTCGTGTTCCGTTGCAGAGTTTTGGTTGATCTATGGCGCACTTAGAAAAATAGATATAAACAATTTTTGATGCGTGTTTTATATCGTGTATATAGTTATAATAATGGAATTTCTCTTAATCAAGAAGGAACAATAAATAAATCAATTGTATTTACTTGCCACTTTTAACAAACTTTTTAATGCGTCCACCAAAGCATGGCGTGATATATCATCCAGAGCTTTAGCGGTGATAACTTCACACAAAGCTTCATTTCTGTGTGCTACCATCACAGCGTTAAATAAAATGATCATCTTCTTTAACATTTTCAAACTTCCGTTTTCAACAAAAAGACCCAGAAAAATAAGAACTGTTTTAATTATACCTAAAAATTAATATCATGTAACTGCTCGTTTTGAAAATACCTGCAAAATTATTCATTTTTCTGGTGAAAACAGCGTACTATTTTCAAAAACGCTTTGGTTAAAAGATCAGAAATATTCCGTCTAAATGAGTATACATATCTTATCTAAAGAAACAGAATCACAACAACCACATTAAAATATTAAAACTATGCCATTAAGAAATATTCTTAAATAAAACTAAGACATTCGATATTACCAGCAGCAACACAGACCAGCAGAAAAGAGCCCTGGTTTTAGCAAAAATATTAAAAGACACTAATAAAGAAATATCGTTTTTTAAGTTCTACGTATTTAAATAACACCTATGCAGAAAAGCATCTAGTTTTTAATTATTAAGATAGCATACGATGTGATGACATATTTGTTTAATCGCAAAAACTATTACCAGTATCGAAAGAAATAATTAAAAGATATTATCATGCCACAGAGTGGTACTAAGGTTGAAGAATAGTATATAGTGCATCCTACAGGGTTCATTATGATAAATTCTACATCCCTGTTCGTATTTTTTTTTAACACGCTTTTATTAGCTTCACCTGTATGTTTGTATGTATGTTTGTAACCGGCTCCTTTGAGCTCGATTTTGCCATACTTTGACCGATCAGATTTAATTGAAACTTTGCACACCTGTCAAAGACCGATGACAATGCAATAATTCGATTAAAAAATCCGATTACCCCAATTAGATTCGCCAGGATTAATTAATTCCTTTCCGCATCCTTTGCATGCGAGTAAGAGAGATAGAGCTAGTGTGCGAACTACGCATGTGTTGGAATATAGTTAAAATATTTTATAAGAAAAGCTAGATTTACATACATATTTCAAATAAGACAATGCATTAAACTCATAATAACATTTATTTACTGTACATATTAACATTTAACAAACTATTGTTTTTCATAAAGACAAGCCATACAATAAAAAACACTCATCTCGTCTATGTATTTCGCCAAATGGTTTTCACTATATCCAGAACTTTTCGCTTGAAGGTCTGTCCCTTGTTGGTGTCCGACGTGAGAACTGACTTGCCTCAGTGAAGGGCTATGTTTTATATGTCTTACCCACACCACTCGATATTCAAGATGTTTACTTTTTAATTGGTACAAAGTATATATTGAAAATACACATTTTATAAATAACTAAATAATATAAAAATAATAATAGTAATGTTTTGGTAAATGGTATTTGAAAGCGGGTTCCAATTTAAAGGTATACTAAACACATTTGACACGTTACTGGCGACGAACCGCTTTTGTACCTTAGTCTTACTCTTACTCTTTAATAATAATTCCTTCAGTATTAAATCAGATAATATTTTAAATATAATAAATATATTTTTAAATGTTATTTATACATATAACAGTTATATAACAAGGCTGATTTCAATATAATTGTATACTAAACACTGGTTTGATATATAATGGACGACGTAACACTTTTGTAAGTCTTACCCTCACTATTCGATTATTAATCTTTAAATGATAATTTATATAAAAATAGTATATTCAATAAACATTGTATAAATATATAACAGTATCCTAACACGGCCATTCTGACATGTACTTCGTTCTCGAAGTACAATTACAGTAACCCATTAATTTCAACATACAAGAACAAATATTGTACTATCCCCTGGATAACATAATCCTTTAACGCCAACCTTCAGGCGACATACAAAGCTTTGTAATCACTTTTACTTTGCAATATCTATTAACAGTTTTAATTATGATTATTTGTATAAGCAACAGTATAATCCGTAATAAGCACGGTATAATCAATAGCAAGTTAACCTTACTTTGCTCAACCAAACACCCGCTGTCGGTGAATCTAAATCACCCGCAGTCAGTGAATGTCGAACAACAGTTAAGGCGTCAATCTCAATAAAATGATAAAATTATTTCATAAACTCAAATCATCTTAAGTGATCCTCTGTTTTAATCATACCTTACTTTGCACGACCAAACACCCGCAGTCGGTGAAGCTAAGTCACCCGCAGTCAGTGAATGTCGGACAACAGCTAAGGCGTCAGTCATAATATAATTCACTGAAAATTATTTCAGAAACTCAAATCACCTTAAGTGATCCTCTGTTTTAATCATACCTTACTTTGCACGACCAAACACCCGCAGTCGGTGAAGCTAAATCACCCGCAGTCAGTAAATGTCGGGCAATAGTATGATTCACTCCAAATAATCACATCACATTAAGTGATCCTCTAAAGCAGAGTTTTGTTCCACCCATTCACCACGCCATACCCGAAGTTTTTCTTTAGCAATTACAACATTTCTTAAGTTGCCAATGCCCCTTAGTGAGAATCTGTCACTATCTAATTTACCTGTTATTACATAAGGCCCTTTAAATTTTGCTTATAATTTATCATATCATCTATGGTCTGGGTTCACATAAACGGTGTCACCTCATAGGAGAAAAACCCGTCATAGGAGAAAAACCTGTCGATTTTCGAGCTGTATTTATGGATAGTTGAACTTTCCACAAAACGCTCGGCCAGTCTGACTCATCAGTACAAAACGTATTAATCATATTTGTAATCGTCAAGACATATCGCTCTACCTGACCGTTACCACGTAGCGTGCCGGTAGATATCATATGGTGTCTAGCTTGCCCCTCGTTAAATGACTCTCGCATTGGTTTCGAAGAAAAATTTGTTTCTCGATCGGTGATGACTAAAGACGGTGTACCAAAGTCAGGGAGAGAATTTCGGATTATTTCAACCGTATCTTTGGTGGCCATAGATTTCAATGGTTTTAATATGCAGAATTTGGTAAAACCATCCACTATAATAAATAAATATTTATAACCAACTAACCAACACCAGACTCTGGAAAAGGTCCTGCACAATCCAGATGAACAATATAAAACGGTATTGGTGTCTTCTCTATGGGGTGTAACAATCCCTGTTTCGGTCCATGATGAGATTTTCTTGCAACCTATACGAGACAATGAGTTATATATTTCTTTACGAACTTAGAAATGCCCGGAAACCAAAAATATTCAGACAGCTTATTATATGTTTCATCATAACCAATATGACAATTCTCGTCATGAAACAATCGGAGTATACTCAACCTGCTACCTTTCGGAATATACAGTTTAGGGGCCATTGCAGGACAACGGTCTATTTTCTACTAGGTTGTTTCGTACCATAAATTGATTAGAGTCCAAACCTCCTGTACGTTCTAGTAGGTTGTTTCGTACCATATATTGATGAGAGTCCAAACCTCCTGTACGAACTTTTTCTATAAGAGCTTGTTTCAGGATCCTTGTTCTGCGCAGTTTCTAAGCAAGACCTTGGATCATTCATTGAATTGATATCTTCACTTTCCCTTGGAATTTTTAACAAACTTCACACACAAACATCGAGGAGCAACAGTTAAATTTTGATCATCTTTTGGATTTCGACTGTGTTTCGACTGAGATAATCGACATGGCTAATGAATTGTCCCTTCCTATCCACAGATCCATCTAGACGATCGAAATTTCAACAAGGTATTTCAAATCCTCACTACGTATTTCCTGTGCTTGAAGTAATCCATCAAATAAATCAGGCTTAATTCTTAATTTTGCTAATTTGGTACCTGTAAAATCAGTAAATACCGCTACATTAGAATTATGGACGACATTACGTCCAATAATACAGTTTAAGTGAACATCTTCGTCCTTTGTAACGTATAGTTCCAACCCTATACTGAAATCATTGAATTTAATGGAAACATCAGTTTTAGCGAAAACATGTGGCTTGCCACTACCTACACCTTCTAAGAATAAAGAACAAGGAAAAAGTAGACATCCAAGACGTCTAGCTATGCTATTTTTTTATAAAGCTACAATCAGCTCCAGTAGAACCACTAAAGAATCAATGTCAATGTTGTTTATATAAATTTTTGTTAACTTGTTTTCTAGTCAATTAGTGCTTTCAACGTCCATGTTTTTATTTTCCTCACGTCTTTAAAGTCGGTAAAAATAATTGTCAGATGAATGGCCCATCTTGTTACATACAGAACAAGCAACTCGATACAAGCACTTTACAAAAAATGTGACCCTCCTTTTTACAGAAGATGCAATTTACTCTAATTGATTATGAGTTTTTTTATTCAATTCTTTGATACTAGACTGAAAAGTATTTTTAGGGCACTGTGACATAAGGTGTCCCGTTTTACCACAAGTGTAACACCTTTTTTCTGCCTTGAACCCCACTTCATTACTCGACTTAAATAGTTTTGTACTATTTAAATCGTTTTGTACTATTAGCAATGGATTGTCCGGGTTTCATAACTTCTAGGAATGACTTTTTTTATTTTTTTAGGAGCCTTTTCATACGTAGAAAGTAAAACTATCAGATCAGGCACAGTACGAACTGTGCTATTTAAATTAGTCATTTTAACGTCGACTTCTACTATTTCACCGGAAATAAGTTCAATTAATTGAGTTTCTGAAAAAGGTACCTTGGTGTAACGAAGCAATCTGACCTTTTCCCTTGCATACTCACAGTAGGTTTCGGCGGAATCGTGTGTGTACAGTACAGCTTTAGATAGACTTTCCGATAATTTTTTTTTTACCGGATACAAATCCACTAAGTCCTTACGAAAGGCCTCCCAAGACCTTTCCGTCTCTGGTTCCCACGCTTCAAAGCAGGATACTGCGGAGCCCCGTAGAGTTTTTTCCAGCTCTAACAACCTTCTGGATGCTATTCCATTTGAGTACTAAGCAAAGTTTCTCAATGGTTTTTCACCAGCTTTCAGCTGCTGTTGTTCTCAGGATCGAAAAGCGGCAGAGCGATATCATCATGCCACTGATTTGTTGCAATTGCATCGCTGATGACTTTCAATAGACCTTCCAGTTGTGGATTCGATTCCATAAGCTGTAAATAAGTTATTAATTAGGTTGGGCGTCTAGATTTTGTGATCCCACTTCTGATGTTGGAATAAAGTTAAAATATTTTATAAGAAAAGCTAGATTTACATACATATTTCAAATAAGACAATTCATTAAACACATAATAACATTTATTTACTGTACATATTAACATTTAACAAACTATTGTTTTTCATAAAGACAAGCCATACAATAAAAAACACTTATCTCATCTATGTATTTCGCCAAATGGTTTTCACTATATCCAGAACTTTTGGCTTGAAGGTCTGTCCCTTGTTGGTGTCCGACGTGAGAACTGACTTGCCCCAGTGAAGGGCTATGTTTTATATGTCTTACCCACACCACTCGATATTCAAGATGTTTACTTTTTAATTGTTACAAAGTATATATTGAAAATATACATTTTATAAATAACTAAATAATATAAAAATAATAATAGTAATGTTTTGGTAAATGGTATTTGAAAGCGGGTTCCAATTTAAAGGTATACTAAACACATTTGACACGTTACTGGCGACGAACCGCTTTTGTACCTTAGTATTACTCTTACTCTTTAATAATAATTCCTTCAGTATTAAATCAGACAATATTTTAAATACAATAAATATATTTTTAAATGTTATTTATACATATAACAGTGCTTTTTTATGATATTATCAAAGTAAAGATCATTCTACTCATCTGTCAGTTAAATGTTTATAACTATTGACACTATGCACCCCACGCTTTTTTACAATAATGTTCATTTATTTTTTATTTACACTATTCTTAATCTAAATTTATTAAATTTTATTTTCTGTTTTTTAGTTGGATTTTTTATAAAAGCGTGTTTTTTTAGTTTTTTTTAACTATTATTTATTCTTATATAGCAAAACAGTAGAAGGCAAAGCTTTTCCATACCTAATTAACTTTAAAACCTTTTACTTTTAATAGTTAGGTCTTATTTAACTTGACGCAAAATATTATTTACACAACTACATGTTTTACATGAGTGTTTTTGTTTGATTTTTTACAATTGCATAAACTTAGATAACAAAATGGCTTATATTTCTATGCAAATTTTTCTCCATGTCTTGGGTAAAAGAATAAATTGACTTGATATCATAGCAGTATGTGAACATTTTCCTCAAGAGACATTCGTTATAACGAAATAAAGTTTTAAACCTTTATTAGTTGTTTTTGTACCTGCCGGAATATTCGTGCCATCAAGGTATGTCATCGTTCCATTATTTATTTTTCCATCAATAATAATCAATATAAAATATAAGATTAAGTTTGAGCAGTTCAATTTTTCCTAAATAACTTTTAAACATACTTATAATATGAACAATTGAATATATACTTAAACAGAAATAAAGGTAATGTTGCATAAGGCAAATTAAATAATTACACATGCTTGTCAGTTTTTGCTCGTTTAATTGACAATTAATCTTATACTCACTGTAAACATTAATCCTATGTTGTAGATTATCAAGATGACAATTACGACAAAAAAATTCTACCTTCTATCGTTATTGTGCTTAACATTTTTATGGACGATAGTAAGATGTCAGAATAGTTTAAATATTATAAGACAGTGGGTGGCACTGGAGTTCGAATATCCCAATGAAGAATCTCGCGTCAGAGCTATAGCTAATAAGTATTATGTTCCCGGTTTATCAGTGCCTGTTGATGTTGACGCATATTATGGATACGGTATTTAAATTAAATAATATTATATTTCAGATTCTTTTTAAACATATTTGGTAAATAGCACAAACGTCTATAATCCTAATGGCTTGATTTATATAGATTAAATTTTATACTTCAACAAATACTTAGTTTAGTATTACTGAAGGACGTATCAATATGAGTATTGCATGTATTATTATTTAAGGGTCACAAAATCCTCGAATCTTCATCACAGTACCTCGGATTAATGTCGGCCGACCAATAACGTTGGGTACGCTGGATGAAAATGGGCTCATATCAGGCTACCCAGACTATTCTTGGAACGATAACCAAGGAAGAAATTGTGAAGGACTCACTTCTGTGTTCAGAGTCGCTGTGAGTTAATTTTTTCCTAATTTTCCCTTTGTATCTGCTGTACAGTCGAGAAAATAACTTAAAAAAATAACTAAGTACGTAGTTATTGCTTTAGACCAAGTTATTTACCCGTGCAAAGGAATAGGCTGTAACTATACCCAGCCTTCCTAAATATATATTATATAATAATATATGATTTATAGTCAATATAGATATATGATTTTTTGGAAACTTGTGTTCGAAATATGATTTAAAAAAGAGGGTTCGCTAAATATTGAAATGTTTAAATTTGAAAGTTTACATGTATTTGAAAGGCGAGCAATAGTTTCACCCATTTCCTAAAAGGTCTCGTCGTTTACGATATAATTATAAAACCAATTTCTTTCTTACGTTTTGACTGATTTAATTTGGCTTCATTTTCATTTTTAAGTTTTATCCGGTTCTACAAACTACTTCTAAAATACCAATTACATTACAAAATTACTTTTACAAAACAAGCTATATATAGTTATAGTTTCAGATTGTAAAATCTTGCCGTATTTTGATTTCCGGGATAGAACATGCAGATCACAAAAGTATATGCACCTTTATTCCACCAAAATGTTTACTCATCATGTCACATGACGAATTTGGTCTCCTCAAGCGTGAATCATTTTATTTTATTTCATTAGATATACTCGTACCAATTGTAATTTCTTCATAACTTATTTTAATAGAAATTTTTTATCTTTGGAATTAAATAAAATTTATTTAAAATGAAGAAAAAAACAACTATTGTTCTTTCAATCTAAGTTACAACGTTCTTAAATTCTAATTGTTTTTATGGATTGAATGGAATGAATGAATGAATGAATGGATGAATGGATATTTATTCGAAAGCCGATATTTAAATCCCCTATTTATTATTTTATAGCAAGATATTATGTAAAATGAAGATAAAAACACGTTTTTCGACAGCAAAATTATTGGATCTATGGAAGGTTCCTATGCTTATTTATATAACATATAAACTTCAGAAAATAAACAAACTGTCAATATAGTTTAAAAATACGTAGTAAATAAAACTTATATGACCGTTTCCCGTGTATACATCTGTATCTCTGTATACCATATATGTATGGTAAATGATTTGGGGTTATATTTCAATAGATTGACAATTGCCATCGATTGTGGGTTATGGATACTGGCCTCATTGGCAGACAACAAAAGTGCCGGCCACAACTTCTTGCATTCGACTTAAGAACAGATCAATTAATTTATCGCCACAGAGTGCCTTCAGAAAATTTTATGGCAAATTCACAATTTGTAACTCCGGTGAGTACCTATTGATGTCAAACTTATTAAACATCCTGTAATATATACCACCCAGTATTTGGTTGAACTTATCAGTATGTTTGTTTAAAATGGGAATTCTACAGTCGTCAAGTCTATTTCAAAAACTAAAACCAGCTGAAGAAATTCATTGTATGATACGAAAAAAAAACTCGAAATAAGATTCAAGTGAATTAAAATAGAAATTTAATGTATAAAATACAGAACTTTATTCACTTTTTTTAAAGGTAGTGGATGTAAGGGGTTCTGGTCCAGATGACTGTGCTGATACATTTGTATATGTGGCTGATGTGTTTGGCTTTGGACTACTAGTAGTTGACGTCGCCAGAAATCGTTCTTGGAGAGTCACTCATAGATATTTCTACCCATATCCTTCACGCGGCCTCTTTAATATTGACGGTAATGTTATTTTTTAATTTTCATAAATTTTGATATAGTGAAAGAAAAAGTTTTGATGGAATTTATTATTCTGAACAAATTGTCTCAAAGTATCTTTTCAGATTTCATGTACCCAAGAACTGTCTTACAAGAGAACAATAAAGAAAAAAAATTATAAAAAACACTCTTAAATTAAAATGCCACAATAAGTTCCTATTTTTTTTTTATTTCTTAAAACCACAGAAAGGAATTCTTCTGTCCAAAAAAATCGAACATTCAAAAAAGGTTCATGAGTGCTGTAGATCCACGAACATACAAAAATAAATATTTAATGGACATAAAAAATTAAAAAAAAACATTATTTTTATATACTAAAAAAGTAGTGAGTGTTTTTATTTGTTTAATACATTTAACCTTATTAATGGCTCTGCTTTTAGGGCAAATCATCGAGAATATGGACGGTGTTTTGGGCATGGCATTATCACCATACATTAAGGGATGTGATCGTTTGTTATATTTTCACTCATTTGCTTCGACCACTGAAAATGTAGTGAGAACAAGCTTATTACGAAATGATTCATTTATTCAAAATTCAAATGCCAATCCCACTTCTAAGGGGTTTTCCAATAGGGACGCTTGAACTTTGACAGCTGATTGCGGCCATGTTATTTGAGTGACAGCTGTCAAATGCAGTGTGTTATATTCATTCCGTCCTCCCAAACCACCATGGCAGGTTACAGTGTCGAGCAGCACGTGCAAATCATAAAATTGTTTTATGAAAATGGGTCTTCAGTTCGAGCAACGTTCCGCGCACTTCGCCCGTTTTACGGTCGCGATGATCGTCCTGCCGAGTCGACTATCCGTCGATTGGTGGACAAATTCGAGTCAACTGGGTCAGTTAACAATCAGCCGGTTCCCGTGCGTCAACGTAACGCGAGATCTGCCGAGAATATCGCCGCTGTGCGCGACAGTGTCCTCGAAAACCCGCGGCAGTCAATTCCGCGTCGCGCACAGGAACTCGGCCTTTCGCAGACGACAACTTGGCGAATTTTGCGTTGTGACTTGAGCCTGCACCCGTACAAGATCCAGCTGACCCAAGAGCTCAAGGTTAATGACCATAGACAGCGCCGTGTGTTCGCTGACTGGGCATTAGAGCAGTTGGAAGTTGACGCCGATTTTGGCAAAAAAATCATCTTCAGCGACGAGGCGCATTTTTGGATGAATGGCTATGTCAACAAGCAAAATTGTCGTATTTGGGACGAGACCAATCCACACGAGGTTCACCAAGTGGCAATGCACCCGAAGAAAGTGACTGTTTGGTGCGGATTTTGGGCCGGAGGCGTGATTGGTCCGTATTTTTTCGAAAACGATAATGGTGTGGCCGTCACCGTCAATGGTGAGCGATACCGGTCGATGATAACCAACTTCTTTTGGCCTGAAATCGAGAATATGGATCTGGACAACATGTGGTTTCAACAGGACGGCGCTACGTGCCACACAGCACACGCTACGATGGAAGTTCTGCACGATCAAGCGCCCTTAATGGAAAACCCTATATAAATGTGAGTAGTGACAAAAAGACGTTTCACAAACTAAACAATATTTCACCAGGATTGAAGTTAACATGCATGCATAAATTTTATCACAAACAAAAATAGACACAAAAACTTTTTTATAGTGATAATTTAACAACACGTATTTTTCTTTAGGTCTTTCGAGAAGAACGTCCAAGTCAGTCTGCGGCACAAGCAATGGATAACGATGGCGTTTTATATTTCGGTCTCATAGAACCGCTAAGCATAATGTCCTGGAACACGTCCACAAATTTCTCTCCCCATAATTTTAACCAGATTGCAGTCAATGGAGAGTTATTACCCATTTCATTCGGTATGAAAGTTGTTAACAATCCTAAAGGTCATCAAGAATTGTGGCTAATGACAACAAACTTGTACAGAACACTTACTAGGACTCTCACACCAGACAGAATAAATTTCATAATTCATGCTGGAGACATTCCAGCATTTGAAAAGTAGAAGACGATATTAAAAAACAGAGAAGATGTGAATATTTTATAAATTTTTATTTCAATACACAACTACTACACGAGGACATCATATTGGAATGCCTGGTCGGTTTCAAGCAGAGCTCTCACATATACTACAAGAGTTCCTAGCGCCATAGCCGATGTCAAGGAATTACATGTACCGCCCTCTGAAGATGCTGCTTTCTTCACACGATATTCTTCCTGCAATATGATAGAGAAATGTTTGAAAAACCTAATCTGCGTTCCAAGCACTACTTTTATATATTCATTTTGAATCGTGTCTTATATGTATATAGTAATATAAAATATAAATTACAATATGTATTATAACACAATTTTTTAATCATATTAAAAAATTGAGGAAATTATTTAAGAAATGTATGCAATCATGTTCTTACCATTAAAGCAAAGTTGAGATAATATTTAGATTAAAATTTTTAAATATACAATAAAAAATTCTATTATTCATCGAAAACAATCAAAATCTTTTATATTAAGAAAGGCAATAGAACGAGTTACATATCTTTATATTCAATATTCCTTCTTTACTACGAAGTTAGACTTTTTTATTCTTTACGTAAAATAGGGTGTTTGTAAGGAAACCTCACAGATAGCGTCTCCGTCTTAATAAGATGTTTAAATATATAAAACGATAATTCACCCACTCTAATGACGATTCCATAGCTGAATTAGAAAAGCAACTTGAAACCTACATGTTGGAAATTGCAAGTTCGGATCCTGTTCGTGTCGATGAATTTTTTAATTTAAAAATAGATATAAAAAAAATTAAAATATATAAAAGTATTTTCAATATAATGAGATCTAAGACTTTCGCGAGTTTTATACATTTAAATATTTTCAACATATATTAGAAAGCTTGCTTTTAATTACCTCTCTGTCTTTCGGTGGCGGAGACGCTGCAGGTCCAACGAATCCGGTTAGTTTTACGAACGGCTGTCGATCATCAGCATAACAACCCTTCGGTTCCTGCCATGATATGACTTTATTCATCCACCGAGGCTTTATGAACTCCCCGTAGCCTTGAGACGCACAAATAAAAACTGAAACATATTTACATCTGTGTATTTTCTTTACTTTTAAGATTATTAAAAGTTTCCTAAAACATATATCATTATTAATTCAAAATCAACAAATATAGTTAATTTAACAAAAAGTAAAATATTTTAACTCCACTGTTTAAATTAGCAATACGTAATATCATTCCTCTCGGAGAACACTTAGTAATTAATAAATATCCTATAGATCTTACTTTGTTGCATAAACAGGGTCCTGGTGCCAGCAGGATGGTCCCAAGTCTCTAGAGATTTAGTTTCTTTATAAATTTGTATACACAACTTATAAATTAGTGCCGACAGATCGACTCCGTCCATACAATCAAAGAAACGAGCTAACATTATAGCCCGAACACGACTAGTTTGTTGGAAAGCGAGCCCGGAACCCTGAATGATTTGCGCCTGACATTCCGGTGCCAGTTCACAGGCGCCATCGCTTTGAGTAGTTTGACTTTCCATTGCAGATATAAGCAGTTGCATCATGCACGCATCTGAAATAAAATGAAGTACGTAATCCTCTCTGACGAACTTTAATAGTCATGGGTTATATTCATCAAATATATATTACAAACTTATACCACATTATAATTGCTCAATTTGCTCCGATTAAGCAAAGTAAACGTGTAATGATTACTCTTATTCAGCTGCGCACGTCGTGTTTTTACACTCTTTGTGTACAATATCGTAAATAAGAGTAATAAATATACATATTATAATAAAAACAACTTTCACAATCAGAGTTTGATTTGGTTACTGCAAACACAGTAATAAATTTGTTCACAGTTAACAAACCTGCTTTAAATAAAATTATAATTTACTTACTGTGGATGCCACTGGAGGATTTCTGGGCATAACAATTGTATCGCCATTAACCTTTGAAATGATTCTGTTTTTCCGCTTACATGATTTATAAATTAATACTTAGAAATTATAACAATAAATCCTTAGTAAATATCTTTCTTAATGAAACTTGGTTCACAACTTTTCTATTTTCCTAAATATACTAATTCGTTCGTTAGCAAAATTATACTTTTGTAACTTGATAATAATGTAGCTTTCTATTAGTAAAAAAATGATTAAAATCGGTCCAGTAATTTTGGAGCTCATCCGTTACAAACCAACAAACAAACAAAAAAAAAATTTCGTCTTTATACTGTGAGTGAGTATAAAAGTGTATAGTACATTTTTTATTCCCATTCATTCCCGTACCTACATAACTGTTGCCATCAACAGATTGTTTTTTTTTATTAAATGTAAGCAAAAAAAAATTCTAATCAAAAATTTCTATCAGTTTAACGAAAAAATTACTCACCTGCCGCTTTTCTTGTGGGCATTTTTGTTTTAGCCTCTTGTACGTACTGCTCAAATGTGAATCTATATGGTTTTTGTGTGCCCATTGTGCCTATTGTCAGAGGCTCGAGTATAGACGAGAGAACTTCCAGATTTTCGAAAGTAGCTTTGGCAACTATTATAATTAATTTAGGATCATAAGAATTGGTTACACTGCCATTATTCAAGTGCTTAACATTAAATCAATATTATTTATATTTGCCACACAATCATTGGAATCATTAATGGATGTGAAAGTTTACCGCAAAATTCAATGACAAAAGTAATTAGAGAAACTCTGTTCCTATAAAAACTATTGTGGTTATTTGTGTTACATATCAATTAATTATATATTCATACTTAAACGCAAAACAAACAATACATATCCTATGTCCTATCGAGCTTTATGACAAATGTAAAAATAATAAAACTCATTGCATATACCGAGACATTGAAAATTAGCATTAGTAAGAAAATGTAATCTTTTCTTAATTATAAAATCTTTCTCCTTAGCTAAAGTTACATCATTTAAGACCATTCCTTTAAACTGAACTTCCTAGACGGCGTCAATAATGGATAGACAGGAAGACCAATGGACCTAGCGACGTCTTTGGTTACGAAACAGTTAATATAAATGTTACTCATTTTACGTCCATTTGTGATAATTATGTAACAAATAGAAGGATATGATTGCATTAAACCAGACATCGTAGAAAGTTAAATGTGATAGAAATAAGCCTTTATTCCAAATTTAAACTATACTAATGTATTGAATTCATACTTAGTTATACTTAATATATTATATGAATATAAATAATGGCTAACAATTCGCAGGAAAATAAAGGTAAATTCCTCTTGTTTTCATTTCTCTCCATGCACAAGGTATACTGAATATTAAGCTTGTAAATACTATTTCCGTTCCAACTGTTCTTACTAAACAGTTTACAAACATACATTTTCTCATACGGCTAGCATAAAATTTGAAGAAGAATTGAATAAGATTATATATATATAATTGTAACTCCGAAACTACAAACTACCAAACAAACATACCATATTCATAGTCCTTACTGCGGTAAACTAATGTTGTGTAATCCGTGCTATTACGAATACGATCCATTCTCCTGGTAATATTTTGTAAATTCTCCTTAAGCTTCAATGGCACCGATTTATCCAGCTCATTAACTGTGTATTCCAGTTGACCTGATAGTATATTTAAGTTAGAAATAAATTAGAAGTGATCCATAGACATGACATAAAAAAATGAGGCAAGTCTAATTAATCCTGAACTTGCCAAGGTTTTTGCTGTAATAGCAGCTGTTACTAATTCTTATTTAAACAATTTTATTTATATGACAATCTCTCAAGCCCACATAATACTGTCATCTAAAATTACTTTCTCCACTTTTGTTACAAACAATAACAATCAAACGTTAAGTCTATTTCAAGTTTAGTCATTGACAAACAATGTTCCCACACCCTGCCAGCGATGTGAAGGGTGATACAGATAAATGACATCATAAACGTGGTTTACCAAGGTCCTCTGTATTATTAACAAGTACTAAATTTAACGATAAGGATTTTTAATACAATTAAAAATTATTGAAATCAGAAATATCTTTATGTAACATTTTTGTTAGGACATCATATGATCTGGACCTAAAAAACATTAAATTTTCTTCGACAGACGTAATATTAAACGTATTTGAAAATTATTTTGTTTGTATAATTAGTCTTTGTTAATGTATCATTCAGGAAGTGTATGTGTTTACGATCTTATTATTTATGAATTTATTTACGAATTTATTATTTATGTTCATTAACATAATTCTTCTTTATTACATAGAATTACATTAACTAAGATTTGGTTATATAAACGATATGAGTCGTTTGTTGTTCCAAATCGACACGATAGATTTAGAATGCTATGTACCGTTGATTTAACTCGAATAAAAGACTTATAATCGTTACGTTAATTTATACAAAAGATTCATATTTATTTTATCCGGGCTTAATTATATCATTGTAGTGTTAAAAATATAGATCATAAATGTACATATGTGAATAATCAGGAATGGAGAGTATCCGTGTACAGTGATCACAAAATGTCACCTTAGATGCTGTAATTAATAAAATATATAAGGAACGGCCTACGAAATTAGAAGAATGAATTGAATGAATCATGGTTGAGTTCACAGGGAAGTCGTTCCGTTACTTTACTTTCACAGCAGCTCACCATAAAGCTCAAAACAGTTCGAAATTAACAAGGGTTTTATATCAATAATAATAAAAAAATTCGAAAACTCGTACTTAAATTCTTACTTAATTCTCAAAAATTATAGTGACAAAGAAATAAAAGTTACTATCGAATAAAGTTTGTAAACAGATTGTTGCGTGCTTTTTGTTAAGATCGTAATATTAATAACGATAAGGCAATATATGTTAGATAAATACCTTTGGTTATTAATAGATAAGTATTAACGATTGCTAGTTTGATAAATCATGTTTCTGTTGAACATATATCTAAAACCTTGTAAGCACATCGTGTCCTGATCAAGAAGTCAAAGAGAGAGTACAATCAAATGTTCAGTACAGCCTTTTCAAATTAAATAATCCTGAATTCATTTTCTAAAGACAAACAAATAGATATTTAAGTTTACATTGACAATTTATCTATAAAGATATTATCATAATTTTTATTTTATACATAATAAGCTAAGACCTACACTTTCGTTGGCAGGCTTCATTCTAGTCATTATATTATGTCGTAGTCTTAAAGTTTTTGTCATGAATTCCATCTATAATTTATAAAGCGTTGCTGATTTGTTACAAAATTGTGTCACAAATCATATTATTGTATTGTCTCACTTATTTGGTTATCCTTTTATTAGTGTATATGTGTTTAATTTTATTTTATTTTCCTCTAAGACAATCTTTTAGTCGCTTGCTGAATATTATAACGATTTATGAATACTCATTTATATGACCACAAAGTCAAGAATAGAATAGAAAAGAAGAACAGATTTCTTTTAAACTCTTTTGCAGAATAAATCCAAATGCATCATTATCTTTACCTCTAGCTATCCCCAATGCGATATACCACTCCGGATCCTTGGATGGTGTCTTCTCATAGTATTCAAGAAGCCGATCCAATGTGATAGATATTCTGAATACCTTGGGAACATTATAAATAAAATCTTGAGTGTCAAAGTATGGGTATATAGCTATAGTAGAGCCGATCAGAGAGATGAAAACGATACACTTTCCACACATTTTGCACTAAACTAACCGTTTAAGGTGAGAAGTATATAACTAATCATGAAATCCGCATAGTCCACACGGTCGACAACGATTGGGTGAAGTCTTAAAAATACTTACGTAACAATTGAGAGAAAAGCCATAACCTTTTTTACGTTTTTAATTACCGACCTAAATCTGAGTTCAGTTTTGTTTTTTTTTATTTATTATTCTTGAAGATTAAAAATATCAATGACGCGAGATTTAATTTTTATAAATGCAATTGACCTTCTTGTCATATTGATTATCGGTTTCATAAAAGTTTTTAATAACAGCTATTCAGTGATCTACACTTAAGCTGCAATTTATAATTCCTAGCCGACTTTAGCCTATAATATAATCTATTGTAAGGATCTAAATTATAGTGCACAGTTACGAAATGGCTGTGCTTTAAATATTAGTGTAACGTTCTAACGCGAAACGTAACTTGCACTATTCACGACTTGCATTAGCCCAAATAAAGCCGAATTGTTGTAGAAAATATTGCGTAAACACGTTAAAGATTATGATAGGAATATAAAAATATATGTACATGTCAGTGCTATGAAGTAATTATATCTTATGTTCTTTTTTTTACGCCATGCCTTCATTTGAACTGGAATCGTGAAATGTTTTGCCAGTGTTAACGTTTTTTTTTCTTAGAATCACATGTTCTTAAGATAAATCACTATGATTACAAGTGTCTAAATCGTTGTTCGACATTAATCAATACAATGTCAACTGGTTTAAATTATTTTAGAATCATACTTTGTTTTCATATAAAATAATTAAAATACTTTTGTGAATAAAAATATAAACAAATTATTAGAAAAATGAGTTGGGCTTTGTAAATTTATAACAGGCTTTTACAAACGTTAAATAATATTTCAATAACAATAGCCTCGTTTATATTATTTAATAAATGATAGCATCAAGAAACTATCAATCATTGTAACTCGTTGCGAAAAATGCTAATTTAAAAAGCAGATACATATATAATCGTGCGTGTAACGAGAAGTTATCTTTATTTGGAACTGTTAAAGAGAATAGCTGACTTTATGAAAGGAGGGACCGGTGGTGCGGCATCAGATAGAATTCAGAGTCGCTATAGTAGTTACGTGTACATTAGAAGTTAATTTTAACATTAAAATGTTTTATTAAATTATTGAATGGCAATTTTAATAAGATGGCGGTTTCGAACCAGTGGTTTCTACAGTGGTCCACCCCCGATATACAGTTCGCTGACGTAACAAGGAATTTCAATCATGTGAGACAAGATCATAATTACAATCACAATTATAATCCGTATTACAGTTTTGTTAAAAGTAATCAAAAAACGACCAATCAAGGAAACGGCGGCGGACAGGATAGTGGGTTTATTCTGAAGAAACAGACAATTAATGGTGAGTTTTATTGCATATTGTTTTTATTATTTTAAGCGAAATTCAAATGTTAACGTACTTATTTATAGTTAAATTTTTTTAATATATTAAGACATTTATTTTATTGAAGTCGCGTTTCAGTATATCGATTTGATATCAAAGAATGTATGCAATTTTGTTTAATCTGCTGTACCTAATATTTAAAAATGTTTTTCAAATAAATTCAAAAACTGTTTAATTAAGACTATATAATATATTATACTTTTATGTTTTGTTTAAAATTGTAACGTAGATATTGTTAAAAGTTTCATAAAATTGTTTTTCATTTATAATAAAGTCGTGCTAAATCCTACACAGAGTATATTTTCGTAAATTTTTTTCTTGACCAATCGGTTACAAACACACATGTATCGTATCTGGAAACGTAACTTGAAATGATTGTTACCCGTCAAATACTATAACCTACAAAATGCCATTAAAATTACAAAACAGACAAGAAACGTTAAAATTACGCCAAGCATTTTGTCTTCACAATAAACGCTGCCAGCTTTGAGTTTAATATGTAGAGACACAAAAAGAAATTTCACCCATGTACATTACTTTATTCATGCAAAGCCAGCAATGCTTTAAGAATACGTTATTGCATGACAAAAAAAAGTATACGCATGCATATGTGATAGGAATTTATGATGCAAACGTTCATGTTCATGGTCTAACCGCTAACGTAACTGAAGCAACTAGTTACAGTGAAAGTTGCTATTAAACTAATCGACCACACACGGAATTTATCAAACGCTCTGACATGACCATAGAGTTATCTATACTAATTAAAAATCCGAACATTTCTTTAAATACGTGTCTTATATAAAACAAGAATGAGCTTACGTTAACTGTCAATAATACCGTGAATGGTTAAGATTATATAATTTTAAGCATGTTCTGAATATTAAAGTTATAAAGTTTAATGTTTTCATTTAGGCCTGTGTGATTATATGAACAGTTAAAACTTAATGCAATCAATAATTAATTGATCCATTCTAAATCCACATCGTTAACTGCTTGTATGTATGAATCATACTCAACTGTACATCATAATCAACTGTAGGTTGAACATTTTGATATTTTATTTATTTATAAATTTCATAGTATTCCTAACAATGCAATTTTTTTGCAATGACTTTGATTTCTTGGATTGATAGAAAAAAATTACTTTGATATGTAATGTTTATCTTAAATATAGAAAATGTTTTAATGTGGACAAATAAAATAGCAAAACGAACTCATATAATAGTACGGTAAAGTTATGAATAAACTGCGCCGTAGGCAAACCCGTTCGCCACGGCCGAGTACACATTCAATACCAAGATATTTGACAAGATGAGTTAGCACTAAATGTCCAGGTTTTAATTACTCGCTTAAATTTTTTTATAAGGTTTTCTATTTACTTATATAATAATAAAGAAGCTTTGAGATATAATTTCAGCTTGATAAATTAACCTTTTTGTTTTTTATTAATCACGCGTTCCCTTCACTGCAATGATACGTTAACATAATGACATAATAGTTTTAAACATTACCAGTAACATAAACTTCACTTACAATATATATTACTCCTTAGAAAATAATTAAACTTCAGCAAAAATTATATTAATAAAACTATCATTTTTCTTTAAAATATTTATTTTAACCGAACACTGTCTGAAAAATTATTGTATGCATTAAAGATAAGAAAAACAACGTCACCTTCAAATAGAGAATTCACTAGTTCTAATTCATTCTTCATATTTATTTTCTTTCAAGATTCCATTTAAATTTCTATTATATTGGATAATTAAAATATATATTTATATGTACTGTAAACATTAAAAAACGGATTATAAAAGATTTTATGTACATACAATATATGTGTATGTATATATTCGTAAATTATATAATTATATTGAAATAACCCTTTCTTTTCATCATACATACAGTACATGCACCAAAATAACATTTTTTACAATTTTTATCTCTCTGTCTGTTTGTTCCGACTAATCTCTCAAGGGGCTGGACCGATTTTAAAGGGACTTTTGTTTTCAGGTAGCTAATTTAATAAGGTTTAACTTAGGCTAATTTTAAGTAACAATCTCGAATCCTGATCTCAAAATCAAGCGTCATCGCGAGCGAGTAAGAGGCAGGGTTCATAAGGCGATTATAAGATTTTAATTTTTTTACGCAGACGGAATCGCCGTTAAAGGCTTATATATAACATATCTCAAAGTTAAGAGAAATTCAAACTCTCTTTTCGTAAAAACTCGCATACTGAACACTTTTATAAATAGTAAGAGAAGTCAGGTACAACAACAAAAGCAATTGTACATTAAACTAATAAAGTTACAGTTGTATACTATCATTTTAATCGTCTCTTTATTTTATAGTCATTGTGTAATAGGAAGCCATTACAAATGTTTTGTTCCATTTATTGAAAGGCTATAACATCTAGGATATCTTTTATTGAAGATAATTGTAAGTTATAATTAAGTAACATAGGATTTTATTGAACATAAGTTAAAAAACTTTAGAAGTTGTTATTAAGAAAGAATTGCACTATCATTTGCCTTGATCTCGGCATAGTTTTTCTATAATAGTAGAATAGGTAATGAAGTGGAACAGAAACAAAAAGCTGATTGAAAAATATCATACAATTTCTTCAAATTGGTCCAAACAAAATTGTTAAACACGAACACGTCGCTTAGCAAGAGTAACACTTTCAATTATATCACAGACTATATAAGACGCTCGTGAGTTAGTTAAATGTCCATTATTATACGTAATTATGTATTACTAGCTGAAACAGAATTATTCGCTAATTTGAAATTTATGTCAATCAGTTGATAGAAAAAAAAATATTATAAATAAAAAAAATTCCAAGATAATACTGAATAATGTTGCTAGTTATTGAAAATATTAATCATAAATATTTAGAAAAATAAATCTAATTGTACGATTGGCATTCGTTCGGAAATATTACAACAATTATTTAAGAAAAAAATCCCTAAATATTCTAGATGTATCAAATCGATTACAATCGCCAAGAACGAGCTGTGATTTTTTTACACTTAAAATGCTACAGAACACGAACAATATATATTGTTATAAATAAACTTTATAATAATAGCTTTTTACTGTATATATATTAGCAATTTTATTCTACTACACCATATAATTAATATTAGAGAAAAAAAATAGCAAGTATCATGCCCAAAAAGTGACATTCGTAAAAATATATCCCCAGCAAATGAATAATCATTTTGTACAATAATGTTATCATCAAAACAATTATAAGGTTTTTGATAAAATATATGAAACGAAGAAACGGACTAAACCGCGTTAAACAACTAGATTATTTATAAATCTAGATTATACTGCCTCGTTACATAAAAAAAGTGGGGCATGTTTCCCTCAATCGATTGAGTTGTTACCAGTTACAATTAAACTATTAAATGCGAAACATTTTTTACTGCCCAACTACGTTTATTTATTGGCTGCGATAAAAATAGCTTTACATTCTTTTTCTAATGTATTTATTCATTCGCAAAAAAATCCCTTTAAGATTGTTTTATCGTATGGTCTCAATAGATGTCAAGAGAGACAAGAATATTAGATCGCGCAATTTGACAAACTATTTTTTTTCTGGTAGAGTAAAATATTTACTTTATTAACATTATTTTTTAAAAAATCTAAAGCTAGAATACTCAACTCAACTCTCTAACCGCTGTGATAATTTTAATTATTTATCTGTATTAAGAGATTAATATATTGTTATTTTAATTTTTACAAATGCTTCGATCACTGTAAAGTTATCAAAAAACGGCAGATTATTCTTCAACCTTTACAATTTCCGAGCTTGTTTGTTGTTATTTTATGTCATATTGTTTGTTAATTATTTTTTTTAGAAATTTTATACCGGCTTTTAAGGTCGTTTAATAAGAATTCTGTTGAGAAGAACTCTATTATCTTGAACAAGTATCACACAGGGAAGTTTTCTTTCGAAAACATAAAAATTAGTTTGAATTATGTTAAATATTTCAAAGAAGGCTCTCTTAAATATTGAAGGATAACTTTAAAATAATAAATAATAAGTCTACCTCTGTTAGTACCGGTTCTAGACGTTACTGCTACTTATAAGAAAACAACAAGTTACTAAGATATATTGCTTATTTAAACAATTTAGAAACTAATGCTTAAAATATACTAAGCTCAGTTTGCACTGAAGTCAAACAATAAATTAAAAATAAAAACACAAATAAAACAATCATGATAGATTTTAATCTGTACAAAATGTGTGTGTGTGTATTGAGTATAATGAACATATTTGCAAGTTAACCTTTTATCTATCTTATGAGCAATTTTGAACCTAAATGTGAATCTCAGAGCATAGTCCCACCTACTGTACCACAAGCCTAGCTATCCTGTTTATTATATATACATCTTGTATCCTACTAATCTATACCTAAGAAAATATATTAATAAAGCGACAAAAAAAATACAGAGGCATTGAGAACCTCCTCTATTTTTGTATCCGGTTAAAAAGTATGTATAGAACGCTAATAGTTACTTCGTCGCATGGATTTTTGACGATTTTTAAACGTAAAGTATGCAAAATAGTCTTATTTTTTTGACATCTGTTTTTTATTTATTACGATAATTTTAATTTACTTTTAAGGAATACCTAAGTTCACTCACAATAGATTTAGAGTACGTGTAAGTGCATGACTGTTGTCCTTGATTTTTCTGCACTTTAAATATGAATTTATCTTTATATTGAAGGACTTTTTAATAATTTTCAGATCCTATTAACTACACCAAAAATAAAACCAAACAAAATGAATTTATAACATAGCAGTGTTTAATAAAAAAAAAATATCAGCACTTTCACCAGAAAGAAAGAAAGTATCAACTTTACATGGTCTTTACATAACTGTTTTGCTATTCGATAATCTTAAACATATTTTTAATAGCATTTTATCGGAAACATTTAATATGAAACTCACTTTTTTGTATGACTAATTCAATATGTAATGTCATTCATACTTGTCTAAATATTTATATTTAAACGTTTTTGTGTTTAAAATATCCTCGTGTTCTGGTTTCAGTATAAGATCATAAACTTCTTTCGTGTCAGTCATTTCATTAATCGTAGAAGGTGCTAACGCTTGACGTGTTTTATAATATAATTTTAATATGATCTATGGTAAGTGAATTTGCATAGCATTTCAGCGACACGGGTAACCTTCAATAGTGTGGATATATTAAAAAAAATTATAACTTTTGCTATACCGTTAAAAACGTCAAAACTTAAACTTTTTTATTTAAATTTATTCCATGATGGTTTTGATATTTTTTATATAAAGCTACAACAATTGTATAGACTTATATACGATTATGTAAAAAAATATATTTTAAATTATTATCAACGCCTTATTTTTTTGTGCCAGTAAATTTATAATCAGCTTATATAACACAAAATTTATCTTCTGATTACTCAAAAGCAGTAATAAATAAGTTTTGAATTCAAATTCGGAACAAAATAAAAAAAAATACAGAAGGGTTTCAGTTTTTTTATGTCTATTGTCATTGTCTAATATTTCAGATCGAACGCGAGTAGCCGGCGTGTCGCTATGGCTGACCATGCTCGGTCTGAGGACCATGGCGTCTCTCCCCGTTGACAACGAGACTCCACCCTTCAGCACACTTTATAAATGGAAATATGTGGACTTTGATTTTCCATCAGAAAGACACCGACAGCGATCTATCTCTAATGGGTAATACATTAAGTATATTTGTACGCGCTTCACAACAGACAAAGGCAAAAGCCAAAGTATACAAAGATAAAATTTTGATTTAATAAATCCATAAAGATTTTACATTTTCTTCATAATTTTATAACTTTCGTATTATTTGAGCAACATTTTTTCTATAGGAAAATATAAGGTTAAATCAAGCACTTACCTAAATTTATTACATCTTTTCGTAAAAATTTTTCAACATTCTCATTTTATTTATTTTACTCCCAAAAAGTTGTAAGAATTAGGTACTAGCAACATTTTTAGGGTGGACAACTACAACTCTAGACAACTGCACATATATAATGTGGTATTAAAAGTATTAACATCGGTACAAATAAAAATAATTGTAATCCCAATACAATGAAGTCGCAAAATGTAGTAGAAAAGGATCAATCATTAAAATTATTGCTCATATAGTTAAATTGTTGTCTGTCACAGTGATAACTTGAATTTTAATTAATCGTTATTCAATTAATGTTATTAAAATAATAGAAATAAATATCTGGAACGATTTTTTATTATAAAAATAAATTTAGATTTCCGTAAAGAAAACAAAAAACTTAATAGGTATGTAATGTTTGATAATCTATAACGATATTGTTTAAGTATAAACAGAAAAAAATAGGTACTTATATAATTTTTAAGTGACCTGAATTTTAATAATTATTAATAATCACGTCAAAAATTAGTACCAATAAATTATAACAATAATTACGTAATGTATACTTAGAAAATCGTTATCTTACGTTTATTTGTGTACTCTTTTCTCTTCAATATCTTAGTAGATAAGCAAAGAGAAAAAATGGGGGTATCGGTTAAATTTTAATAATAAATACACAGAATCCATTTTAACCTTCGCTGACGATCTCGCAATACTGACACGTAACCCAATCACTGTCAAATACTATTGGATGAAGTGGATAAGTTCTGTGAGTAGACGGATGGATCACCTTATAATTTCCAAGAGATATATCCTGTGGAAATCCCATGATGACGTCTTTATATCGCTCCTAAAAGACAAAGATGCCCCAGAGCTAGAGTCAAGACTTCAATTCCATAAGCAGTTCCATAGGAGCACAAAGTAACAAAGTAGCATTAGGATGAAGTAAGAAGGCGAAAGATATATTAAAATCTTTTATTCGGCAAACGAGAATGCTAAATATAAGATCCATGCAATGAGTTTAGAGACACAGAAGGAGTGGTTAGTCATAGGAGATTTTTGCATCCCGTTGGCACTAAAATGGCGCACCTTAATTCATGAATGGTTAAAATTTTATATCAATCCGTTTCAAATGACTCTCCCCGATAAGAGTAATTTAGTAAGATGAGAAAAAGGTACCCAAAAAACATGCTATATCTGTGGGAAGGCAACTGAAACTGCTAAGCATTTGCTGATCGGATGTAGAGTACTACAGAATAGCGGTCAATACTTGAGTCGTCACGACAGGGTTCTCGAAATCATGCGTGAGCGATTAGTCTTTCGGTAGCCAGAACACAAAGGGAAATAATGAAAAACGTGATCAATATGTTTTGTGAGAGAAGGCACAAGGGCTATAAAATCAAACGTCAAGGCCTACTCTATCGTTAAAGCGACTTCTAATTGGACTATAATGATGGATACATATGAGAAACAATACAAAATACCAGAAAATATATGTGCGTCGGCCTCCAGACCAGAGATATTTATGTATTCACGAATTTTAAAGGGCGTTGTGATAAAAGAGATTACGGTTCCTTGGGTAACCAACATCGCCAAAGACCATGCCATTAAGATCAATAAATATTACGAGCTTACTAATGAACTCACTAGAAATAGGTTTGTCATGGATTTGTAACCTACTAAAAGACTTGGGCCTGTCCAGGTCTAATATCAATTTATTCTTGGAACGTACTTCCAATGCAGTCTTGGTAGGTTCTTTTCAAATATGGTTAGGAAAAGAGAGAAAAGCTTGGACGGTGGAGGTGAGTGTTTAACGCGCTTTAGATAAGGGCCCCTTATACCTACACCTAGGTCGCAATTCCCAGATACTGTGGAAGCTCCTCTCCCTATAACGCGATGGACCCGGCACCCTCACTGTAAATCAAAAAGTGAGAAAAAACTGCACAATGGTCTACGATGGAGCAGAAAAAAGATTCACAATTCATAAGGAGTTATGAAAAATTTATCTAGTTGCAAAGTGAAGAACTGAAATGTTGTCTTCACTTTTTATTCTTTTAATTTCTAACACTCAGAATTGTGAGTTGTGTTAGTTGTAAGAGGTGAGGATGGGTTGTACTTTGGGATTGATGGGATGATGGGATTCTTTGTACTGCAAATCTACTATTTCAAACAATCAGTCGGGTATGTCATTAACCAATCAGCTCTTATTTTTAATTTTGAAACTGATTTTTTGTGTTATGACCTGCAACTCAATATTTGGATAGTAAGACCAGTTAAGTTACTGCCTCCCTTTTGTAGACTTCTGGAAAGTGATAGCAACTGGAGCTTCTGGAGATAAATTTTGAAAGTATTCAATAAAAAATAAAGGTTGAGAATATTTGATATGCAAATATATTTTTTTAATTTATAGCCCAATAATTAATCTTTTATTAATAAATAAAAAATTTAACAAGTGCGAGTCGGACTCACCCATGAAGGGTTCCGTAGCAACAAGTGGATGACATAATATAAAAGTTATTATAGTGCGTTGTAAATTTGATGTCATCATCATCATCATCATCATCAGCCTGTCGAAGCCCACTGCTGAGCAAAGGCTCACATGGAGAAGGTTAGAGCATTAATCGCCACGCTTGCTCAAGACGGGTTGGCGATTTCAATTTTATAATTAGAAATTATAAGACCAGGTTTCCTCACGATGTTTTCCTTCACCGTTTGTCAGTGGTGTCTAAATACTCTTAGAAAGTACATATGATTCGGAAAAGATCACATTGGTACTTGCGAGGTGTCGAACCCGCGCCCTCACGTGTGAAAGGCGGGTCTTTTAACCTCCAGGCCACCACGACCACAACTTTGATGTATGTTTTATAAAAAAAATAATTCGGTTTTACATAGTGTTTGTATGAACGACAAAGTTGTATATGCGTTTTTTGAAAATGTATTATTTCTTAAAAACTAATGATGAATCTCGTTTTTTGGATCAATTCCATGTATGGAGTGCCACTCTTTAATTTTAAATTTATTAATATTTATTTAAAATTCAAATAGCGGTTACATCAACCTACAAATTTTCAACTATGTGGGTCCAACAGTTCGGAAATAAATGGCTGTTACATACGGACGGACCGACAGATATGACGAATCTATAAGGGTTCCGTTTTATCGCCATTTGGCTACGGAACCCTAAAAAATGAAAATCCTACAAAAAATATTTTTAAAAACACGTGATTTTTTAAATTAAAAAAAAATAAAATTGTTATTATGACAAAAAATCTGATTAAGTGCCTCTGTCACATTGAGATCATTTTATTGGTTAGCTTTGATGAGACATAGACATATGTATATGACGATTGATGAAACACAGTATAAAATACCAACTAAAGCCATTGTTTAATATAAATTGTTTGCAGCGACTACATTCCAGAAAACTGCTTACCTCTCGGTTTAGAAGTATGGGGTAATCGTATGTTCGTATCGTTGCCAAGTTGGAGACGAGGAATACCAGCAACCTTGACTACTGTGTCCCGCACTGGAGGCAACTCGTCACCGCTGCTTAAACCATATCCTGACTGGAGCTATCATAGAGCCTATGGTAAGTATATAATATACTATATATAATAAAAAAATCTTTTCGTAAATATAAAAGTTATATATATATATATATATATATAATTCATTATGTGATACTAAAGTTTAACAATATATTTATTATCGGCTAAGCGGCTGATGATTAATTGATTTTCTTGCAACTTGTGTTCTTGTCTTCCTTATTTATATAAGCTCTTTTCTATTACACAATACTATATTGATATTAACTACAGGCATTTTTTCTATTAGCAAAATGTACAAATATAATATTGCTATCATGGTTTTTCCAGGCGCAATTTTTTCTAAGCATTTCTGAGTACCTATATTTTCTTGGTAGAAAGTTAATGAAAATTATCGGTATTTTTTATTTTTTAGATAAAGGCAAGAACTGTACAGGGTTAACATCGGTGTTTAGAATGAATGTCGATTCCTGCGGGAGGCTGTGGGTCTTAGATGCTGGTCAAATAGATTCTCAGGACTCACCAAAACAAATATGCCCTCCAAGTTTGGTTGTGTTTAATCTCGAAAAAGATATACCAATTGCCAGATACGTTATTCCAAAAAAATACGTACTTGAAGATTCCCTGTTCTCTAACATAATTGTGGATACGCGATTACAGGATTGCTCTGACTTATTTGTGTACATAGCTGATACGTGGCGTTTCGGTCTCATAGTATTTAGGGAGAGTGACCAAATGTTCTGGCGCTTTAATCACCACTTCTTCTTCCCAGATCCACTTGCTTCGAATTTTACTCTACACGGACTAAATTTTCAATGGACGGATGGTATATTAGGTCTTGCATTATCTCCTATCCATCCCTACGGAGATCGAAAACTGTATTTTCATCCAATGTCCAGTTATAGGGAATTTTATGTTCAAACTTCAGTTCTGAGAGATCCTTCACGAGTTAACAGTAGCGCCAATGAATTTCGTTTACTCGAAGAAAGCCGAGGACCATTCGGCCACTCATCCGCGTCAGCTATTGACAGAAACGGTATCATGTTCTATGGTCTAGTAACCAGAGATAGCGTTGGATGTTGGGATACGAGGAAGCCCTATATTAAAAGCTATTTAGGGATTGTTGCGAAAAATGCCGAGACATTAATATTTCCTAACGACATAAGGATATCACAAGAGGAACGACAAACAATTTTTGTGATAACCAATCGGTTGCCAATGTATCAGGATGGACCATTGGACCCTGAGGACTACAACTATCGTATAATGTTTGCTGACACTTTAGACGCCGTTCATGGAACTGTGTGTGATCCTTCTTTTATTCCCTTTCGTACCACCCAACGGGTTCACGGATAAATCTTTAGAATTCATAACGAAACGCACTACGCGAATGCCATATAGGTGTTGTATATATAGTTATAAGTGTATTAACTAGTCCAACTAATTCATAAATGAATTTCATTTCCAAGATAATATTATATAAAAGTATGCTTATTGAAAAATAAATATTTTTCAAATATCATTTCTGTGTGTTATTCGTTATTAATCGTTAAGTAACTTTCAAAATAAACATTGTGTTACATATCATGAAATGACGTATATTTTGTGGATATGTTCTATTAATAGTGAAAAGACTTTCATCAAGCTTATATAGATAAAGGTTTCCTGAATCATTTTATATTATGAGGTCGAAATTTCTTATTTACGACCACGATAGCGACACTTTAAAATGGAACTACGAGTACATAATCGAATTTAACCAGCGCATGTTTGGTTGATGTTAATGAACGTTTTGTTTAATTGTAACAGAGTTCAAGGAAAGGCGAAATAAGAGTTATAAAAAATTAAATCTAAACCAATAAATCTGCAGTTGAATATTTAAAAAAAACTTTGTATATCTACAAAAAAATATATATTTATTTGTGTGTTATTTTTTTATATACAACCTTTTATTAATACAGAAACATAAAACAAATCACAATATTTAGACTAAGCCTTAGAAATTTGGATTTTTTTTTTAACAGCTGTCATCACGAATGTATGATAATGAAACTACGAAAACGAAAACGCCTTAAGTAGTTCGCCTTCGTGGTCTCAAAGTAACAATTTGTTTAATATTTGAATGACCTTACTGTTTGTACCCCCCCAACGGACGAGGATACTGGTTATATTAGCTCCACATCCACATTTACGTAATCGTTAAGCTGTTTACGAATACTGACAGAATATAAGTAAACATACAACGATACGGACGCTAGCCGAATATATATTAAAACTACACAAAGGTAAGATTTATTTTATTATATAAATAGTATTAATCTCAACAATTTGTCATTGATATAACACAAGCAATATTTATTTGATTTTTGTATGAAAGTGTTGTGGCTTTTTTAGTAATCGTCTCTCAATCCGGATTCACACTGTAATGACAATCGTGAACCACAGCTCAATTTTAAGTCATAAAAATTAACTATATTAAAATAGATTTGAAATTGGTAACTGAAGCTGTGCAAGCATTATGCTGTGTGACAGTATTTATCACTTAGTTAAAGAAATTCATCTTATGCAATCAATAAGAAATATAATAAATAAACGTCTTTAATTTTAAGATTATAATGTTATCTATCGAAAGCGCACTTCCTTAATATCTCAAAGAAGGTGACATAACTAATATTATTCTTTTTGCTAACTTGTTGAATTAATTGAAATTTCCCCTGTATTTTGTATAAATATTAACAATCGGCAGAATCACGAGTATTTTTAATTGACTTTTTTATACGGTATCAAAAAAAATGAATCGAAATTTCAAGTATTATATATTATTCATTAATTAATTACACAAAATTACTAAACCATTCAATCGCTAATTAACATGCATGGTCTACTTTCAAACATGTTTTAATTAATTTCTTATAAAATTTATTTACGAAACTAAATACATATCCTAATAAAAAATATATAACTCGTAATAATATCATAACTGGTTATTTTATATAACGGTTACTTTTGTTCATAACTGTATTAAATAATACACATAATATGTTTATCTAAAGTTCCATAGACAATATCATATATTCTTTAAAGCCCTGTTTACATAAACATACTTTTGTTTCAGATGATTTTTAAATCATTTTTGTTGATAACGTCCTTCGGTTTAATAAACACATATAGTACGTGCGACCAGAGGAAGGCTATCGGTACTTTGTATAGATGGAAACAAATTGATTACAGCTATCCCAGTCTAGGACTTCGACAACAAGCTATTCAGAATGGGTAAAATATATCACATACTCGTAATAGCTGGCGATCTGGATGTGTCCGTGCTCAACATTATCCCAAAGCATAATAATAGCTGGAATCATAATATTGTAAATACTCTTTTAATATTGAGCTGCCCATCTCTTGCTACTATATTTTTCTTAAAATATTATATAACATCATAAATGATGCACATTAAGTTATATTTATTTATTATAAACATGAATTAGATCACGTAAATATTACGTCAGTGACGGAAAACATTAAACCGGCAGCAAAACTTTTTGTACGACTAGAAAATGTAATTTACGAGTTAAGTCCAAATGTCGATAATATTTCAGGGATTTTAATCAGATCAATGTTATACCACTGGGCGTGGAGAGGTGGAAGAACCGTGTGTTTGTGAGTACACCAAGATGGAAAAAGGGAGTTCCAGCTACTCTATCCTCAATCCCGGTGGAAGCGGTGGAGGAATCACCGCCCTTGAGACCCTATCCCAGTTGGGATTGGCATACAGCTGGTGAATATTTCAGTCTCTTCATAATAAAAATATAAAAAGTAGGAAAAAAGGCCAAAAATATAATATATACTATTATAAATTGCAATAATTTGAGAATCATATTTTAAAACAATGACTTTATTGTTTTTGTATTTTAGCGTTTGTTTAAAATGTATGCGTATTTAAAATACACGAATTTTGAAATATTATTACATATTATGTCACGGAAATAACCAACACGAGCTAGATCAGTTTTAATAAATTATTTACTACGCTCTCGAACTTTCGCTTTTTCGAGATTAGACTAGGCAAAATATTTTAGAAAACGCTATCAACTTACTATTCGAAACACTGTTGACATAATTATCGCTTTCTTACGAAAGCGTTTGCCTTGGTAATTTGCTATAAATATGTTAAACCATTACTATATTTTATGATGTTCAATGTAGGTTAAATGATTTACATTATAAATAGAACTCCGATAAAAAACCAACGACCTAATTTTTGTTCAACAGAGAACTGTACCGGTTTTACTTCGGTGTTCAGAATGAGTATCGATCACTGTGGTGTGATGTGGGTACTCGACTCCGGACAAGTGGAGGCCTTCGAAACGCCGCGTCAAATATGTCCGCCTACACTTTTTGCTATAAGCCTAGACACTGACACCGTACTAGCCCGATATCCAATACCCAGTGAATTTGTATTACAGAATTCTCTTATAACAAACTTAATCGTCGATTCGAGAGATGCTCAGTGTAGAGATTTACACGTATACATAGCTGACGCCTGGCGATTTGGTCTCATAGTGTTTAGAGATGCCGACGCGTCCTTCTGGAGATTCAGCCACTATTCGTTCTACCCGGAACCCTTACTGTCGAACTATACACTACACGGCTTGAACTACCAATGGTCGGACGGCATATTTGGAATGTCACTCGGAAGTTATCATCTCGGCGATCGAGACCTCTACTACCACGCCATGTCCAGCTCACTGGAATTCGTCGTCAAAACGTCCGTGATCCGTGATCCGTCTCGCGTTAATAACGCGGTGGGCGAGTTCAAACTTCTAGGTGACAGTCGTGGTATGAAGGGACAAGTTTCCGCCGCGGCTGTGGACCGCAACGGTATCATGTTCTTTAGCCTTATTTCGCTAGACAGTATCGGGTGTTGGGACACACGTAAGGATTACAAGCTTGACAACTTGGATATTGTTGCACAGAACAACAATACCTTAGTGTTCCCTAACGATTTACGCTTAGACCATGAAGTGCCTCAAGTAGCTTGGATAATTACCAACAGGCTGCCTCAATATCAATTCAATCTGATCGATCCAAATGAATATAACTACAGAGTCATGTATCTAGATCCTAATTTAGCTATCGAAAATTCCGTGTGTAAACCGGTTTAAATTATTCCCAAATTTAATCAGGTTTCATGCACGAAATAACATAAATAAAACATTTCTATATAAAAAAAAATCGTTTTATTTAAATACCAATAATAAAATCTTCTCTTTCTAGAGTTTGTAATACTTTGAGTTTCTCTTTTTGCATGATTTATTCAAGACTTATGTACCGGAATCCTTTTTATAGTACTCTTTTGATTTTTGCTCCAAGGCTAAAGCTGTCCGATCTTCGAGATTGTTTAAAATTTCCCTCATACAGTCTGATGACGTTTCCTTTAAACTACTGGGTTCATTTCCTAAAATACTGCTTGAAGTTTCTAAATGTTCAATGTGTTTTTCAGTACTCTTTGGTATGGTCATAGAAACTTCAGGTTCGGAGTGGATAAGATTTTTTTTCTTCTCGAGATAGTCTCTAAATTTACTTGAATCACTCACTCTATCTAATGAAGTTCCTGTTATTGAAGCAAATGACGCCGATTTATAACTATTATCATCAAAATGTTTTGTTTCACGTAGTTTTTCATTAATACTATGTGCTCCCAATATGTCAGATGGTTTTCTCATAAAAATATCCGGATAATCGAGCAGGTAAGACTGCGTCCTTCCCTTGCTGGTACCAACTATAGGAGGTGTATCAGTTTCCTCGGTCGGCATCGCTTGACATTCCTGTTTATTTCCTTTTGGCGACGAGAACACTTGAGAGTTGACACTCAAAAACTTTTTTAGATCGGCATCGCTTTTTTTCAGATACGCTCCTATCCTCATTAACATCAACACAAACTGTTCTAGGATGCGATCAGCGTCTCTGGGTAAGACCACTTCGCTACCAAACCAGTCCTCGAATGTGCCTATATCAGACATTGTTCTGGTGGCCATAACCGAATAGGGTTGTGCTACATCTGAAGATGATTTAGCCTCGTCGTTGTTGGAGTTCATAAAGTTTTGTTCCACCTCCAATGTTGATTCTTCAACCGTTTGTAAGCTCGATACAACTTTATTATTTGTTTCCATATTATCATGGTAGCTATAAAATTTGATAAAAAGTCCTATGAATATTTTATTATGTGCGTTATGAATGAATTCTAAAATTAAAATATATTTTTTATTCATCTTTTCAAGAAAACCCTTTACGAGTATATCGTTGAGATATCAATTTTTATTATTTATAATTTACAATCAGTAATCATATTCACTGCTTTCATAAAATCCACATTTTTTTATATTTACATATTATGAGTATTATGCATTAAGTATCATTTAAATAGAACGACATATGTCTGTGGAACACGTCACATCAAAGCTACTGAATACAATATATATTTTTTTGTGTTTTAACATTTGAAGTAATTCAAAAATAGAGCATCTTAATTTAATATAAAACTATTAAGTTTTAAGAAAAAACGTTTTTTATAGCACTACGTTTTCAGTGCGCTATTTTCTTGCAAGGCGATGCAGCGGGCATGAGCTAGTGTCTAATACATTCTTATACTAACAGACTGGCAATCAACTTCTTTCGCAACTGATCTTCGTCTTGCAGCGATTTGGTCCGACGCCTTCGTACTGCTAATTCCAAACCGTAATCCAGATTACTAGACGTTGAGACCGCGAACGTTTTGAAAGCAGTTGCCAATTTAAGATTATGATAGTAACTAAAAATACATTATAAAATCATTTAATATTGTGTTTAAACATATGTTACTATTCTTAGATGTAAACTCGTATGTATGAATGCTTATCGTTACATTATTCCAAAACTACTTTTATATTTTCATGATTTTTTTCAGTCCTAACCTTTCTTAATTATTACGTACATTTGAGCTGTGAGAGGAAACTTAGTAACATTATATAACTAACTGCTTTCATTTAATAAGAATACCTGAAAATTAACATCCACATGTAGAAAGAAGGCATTATAGAGCCAAGTTTAGTTATGACGAACTTAATGCATGGCGGTCTAGCGGGGCCCAGTAGGACACATGTCCCCAGACCCAGAGCCAAGCTGGTCAACTCACAGAGAAAGTTTCTGATAGCAGCCAACAGTAGCCAAGGCAATACTAGCGTTGGGCGCTCTTCCTGATAAAGAGTACGAGATAACCGATCAAGTTGAAGTCGGACTTACGTGTAAGTAAACAACGAGCTTATATTAAAAATTCATTTGTTTATGTATTTCATGTTAAGCTAGGACTACAATTTATGTCAATACACATGCTCTACAAACTTTTTAAATAAATTAACGAAAAATATAAAGTGGTTTCTTGTACAAGAGCTCATGATATCTACATTTCTTTCATACACTTTACTTATATTATTTCTATATATGTATGTATATGTTTTTTTTTTTTTTGACAAACGCTCCAATATTAGTCAACAATATTTTAATTTATATTAATGGAATGTGGTCTAAATTAATTGAAGACCAAAGCAATCAATGGCAACGATCACGTACGTATTATTGGGTTGTGTGTTTAATAAAAATTAGGGCACGCTTATACAGCTGTTACTATACTTTAATACTTTCGACAACCATAAATAAATAAAAAGAAATAAGGTGATGCATGAAATAGTTTAACTTATACATGTACATGTGTTTATAGATTACGTTAGTGAGTACTGAGGAAATTAGATTTAACAGATTTTTATTACTTTAATCTTTAATAATTGTATGAATTGAACTAACCAAAAACACTGGATATAGCAGCACAATGTATGAGGCGAGATAAACGTAGACAGTGAAACATTGAACAAGCATCACCCCGGATATCATTGTACGCAACACTCGCTGTACTGGGAGAGATAACTCTAGAGGCATTGTCATCTGCCATACCTTAGATTGTAAAATGATACAAACTACTGTAATAAAACACCACGCACTTATAAGACTTCTACATTTTGTTATAAACAAATTTTTACCTGTTTAAGATTAGCGTTAACTTTGAATAGTGTAGCATCGAAAATGGTCCGCACCAGTCCGAGTAGCGTCCACAAGCAAACCTCGGACTGAATGTTCATTCCTATGTAGGAGAATATGTTTATCATGATTTTTGTTTTTTATTAATGTTATAATCATTATAATTTTTCAAATATTGTTTATGATTTACTTTTAAGTTTACATATTTGACAATCAATACAAACTATTATGGAGTGACGTTAATTTTTTTTTTATAAAAAAGTTGTTAACGGTTGGACTTATAAGTCCTTATAATAAACAAACATAAAGATATTTGAACTCATATAGCAATTAAAACGGATTGCAAAAAATATGTTGCAGTGAACAACAAAAGTACAAGTATAATTCATTAATCAACTTTCAAAACATGCGAAAAGCCGGGACAATACCGTCATCGCGCGGCGTCATCGCAACTCGCGCCAACAGCCAGATGATCTTCGACGCGCGAGACAATCGCGCGGCACACGCGTTACCAACATAACCAAGTAGCGGACGGACAAGTGCCTCGACGTAGTTTTTTTTTTAACAAAAAGTGTACAGTGTTATTCACGGGTTTTGAAAACACAGGTAATTAGTTTATTTATGATAATTATATCAACCTATTAAGAATGTGACCTTGAATTTGTTTTAGAATATGTAAAATGGGTTACGTCCTTTCCTTGAGATTATGAGTCGTGAGTTATTTTGGTTTTAGCAAAACACCAATGTTACTTTTATCACGGACTCATAAAAATGGTGTATAGTATAATCAATATATTTTATACACGAGGCATATTAAAAAACCACAATGTGTAACGGCTTGTTGATAGAAATTTTATACTATTTTAAACCGGTATGCCTTAATGTATATTTGATACTAAATTAAATATGCAAATACAAAATGATGTCTACGAATTCGATAAAATGTTACCGGTCTCAAGTGTTGCAATATTTAATATTTAAAAAAATCAAAAAAATATTTTTGAAAATTATAGCATTATACGTTTAGGAAGTTTGTAAAAAATAAAATTAAAACATACTTCAATTAATACATATACAATAAATGCTCACCTTTTTTACTATTAATTAAATTGTAATGAAGGGATAAATACGTTTTCCTCGCATTTTATTTTAAATAATATGAAATATGTTTCTTACAAAACATATAACATCTTATTTATGCAGGGATTATGATTATCTTTTTTTTTGTGTGTTTGGGATATTAAGGTTATTTGTTTGTGGGCAGTCACATCCGTGTGGGAGATCCACTACCCACGCATTATACCGTAAACTATTAACAAATTAGCTACTATCATAATACCAGTGTACTTAGTACGAGTGCTCTACGTTAACTTTACACTAACGGTTAAAATGTTACCTTTAAAATTTCTGCATATATACATGAATATCGTTCTTAATAACTTAAATTTATATTAATTTAATAAGTGTGTTTTTTATGACTAATAGAGAAGAAGCTATCGGGGTTTTATTTTCTTGAAATACCTTGATTTATTGCACTTTTTACTCTGACAATGGCATAATACAAAAACTATTGAGTTTAATTTGTGGTCCAAGTGATATGCTTATAATATGGCTATAAAACTGTTTTTTTTTAAGTTTACATCAATATGTATATGTATGTACCTGCTTTATGTAAAAATCAAACAAAAAAGTATACAGTACTATATATTATTAAACAATAACTTTATTTTTTAATTTTTGCTCTTGAATAACTTAACGTAAAAGCAAAGTTTTTTTTAATAACAGTTAGATTTGGTTTTTATGAGTGATTACTAAGTGTAAACTTACGGCCCGTAAATGTTTCCTGTGTCGCCATTTATAGGATTTCCGAAAATGGTAGGGCGATAGAGCTAGTGTTGACATGACAGCTTATACAAAGTTTACAAGGAATATATCTTAAAATTTATATAAATGAGGTTTAACGGAATGAGGATTCCGTTTGACAAAACTACTAGTAATATATCTACCATCTATACTTTCTTTTTCTAGATTTGAGTGTTAAAAAAGTTTATACTTTATATTGAAATTAATAACTGTCGCTTCGTTAGTGCTGCCATGCAGAAAAATAATTGAAACTAACGCAATAAATACCATGCGTGAAATACTAATGCATGAACAGATCTATTAAGTATATAAAAATAATGTAATATTGTTTAAAATTATAAAACAAAAAAATATTTATTTTCTTAAACAATTCGTTACAGTGGAAACAGGTTCTATATCTGATGATAGTATCGAATGACAAAATGTTTTACCTCGCTGTTAATTCACAAAGGAAACATAAATGGTTTAGGAATACAATCATTGTAACTGTATGTTTTCTAATGGGCGCTTTCATTACACTAATTAGAAAACGTTCATCGAATCAAAGAAGCTATGTGATAAGGCTCTTCTATCGGTTGTTGACCTCCAAAAATAAGTTTATATTTGTAAAGAAATTTAATACACTTAATACGTAGGAACATGATAATGTATTGGATACACTAGACTGATGGGTAGGTGTTAATGAATACTAAATTGTATGCAGCTAACAAACGTTGATTTAGAGTAATGTTTTTTTTTTATTTTAAGTAAAAACCTTTGTGGTCAAATTGTCATATTTTTGCTGTCCTATATTTTGTTATAATAAATAATTTTTGGGTATAATTGGGTACATCTTGTTTCAATGAATGTTTTGTTTGTTGTTTTTGTTTGTATTTTTGAAGGTATGTATCTCATTCACGACTTTTTAAATTGCTTTTTACTCAAATCTGCCTCTATTGATAATATTTACATTTTAATCTAAAAGCAGTAAGCTTAGTCTTAGTTACTGTATAAACTTAGGTTATTGAATGATAAACGGGAAACGATTTTAAGACGGGTTACGATACAAGCTTAGACTGAATTTACTGACATAAATGTGTAAAGAATTCGTCATTGAATATCTCGTTCACAACTGTCGTTATATTATTTTTAATGTATTGCAATATTTCAACATACAAATAACGTAATTTAAGTGTCATTTCGTCATGATGCCGCATGTGGTCAAAATAATCCGATTGCGGTTTCACATTGACCTTGAAGCGTAACCCTCGTTGAAGGGATTTCTTAATTCGCTGATAAATCAACATGAGTCATTTCTTCTGCATTACACATAACAGTACAGATGATGTCACTTAAATGATTTATAATAATACATTCATTTATAATGACATTGCAGTCATTCAATGTTCATATAAAAAGATTAACCCTTTTTAGACCTTTTGTTCTTAATTATTCTAAATTCTAATATTCTTGGTGGTACGTTCCATTAATATATATTTTATTTTAAATGTTGGTAGTAATATTTTTTTTTATATTATCTGTATCTGGCTAATATCTTACGAAGATTTAACTATTCTAAGCCTTTGACTAAACAGGCAAATTTTGTAATAAGTACATGTATGCAATTTTAATGGATACTGTAATTGCGAGTCGTATATGACAAGACAATACTTCAATTCCCTTCATAGCTCACTACAATTCCCTATTAACCCCATTGTCAAAATTAGGGATACAGAAACACGACTTTATTGAAAAATTGAGATTAATAGAAGCCGATCAATTAATTCGGACATTCAACAAGCGGACGGAAGAGGGAGCGCAAATTGAACGCGGCTCACCTTGTACAGCCAATGTTACCGAGAAGTATAACCATAAACGGCATTTCGCTTGCTGATAAAATAAACGAAATTTACAATGTCAATATCAAGAGCTGTAAGACTTACATTTGCCAGCCTTTATATTTTCTATTAAGGAAAGTGGAATATCATTGTCATGTAATATCTAGATTGCATTTTAATGAATGGATGTAAGTCAATATAAATCCTTGTTTACTCATGTACACGAGGATACAGACAATAGTTATATTTACATAATATAATGATGTAAACATATCGCTGTATTTGTATGAGTAATTAAATCGCTAATTGTGTATAGAATAATAAGTACGAGACGATGACGTCATCGAACTGCGCCCGCGTCGGCCTTCTCGGGTAGAATTCGCTTAAAATATTTACACCAACAAAATAAACTGATCACATGTGGTCACTAATAAATACCGTCTCGGCTGTAACTTTACTCGGAATATCTTTATTTAATAACAAGACGGGATATGTTAATGCAATCTAAACCCTGCATCCTCGCAATAAAGATTGAATTCGTTTGTAATATATAAACATATAATATAATATAAATTTTATAAACAACTAACAAGGTCAGTGTTAAATAATCACGATGAACGGAATATGAATTACACTTCATTTCGACCTCTAGTTATGTTTAGAAACTCCGTCATACAAGCGACAAATTTAACAATCCCATTAAACTATATAATACAATACATACTATGTTTATTCTACTTATATAAATAAACTCGGTATTCAATGTCGCGTATAAGTCTTCGATAAACAAACAAAACGTTTTGAGAATCAACCAAGAGTTATAGACCAAAAAAATTTTATAATAGTTAATTCCTACACAGATACAATCACTTGTATATAACAAAGAAGTAGGATTTTAACTTTTATATTATATTCGCCTTCAGATAAACTTTTTCAGAAAATTGCATGTAGCGCTCACAAAATACTCAAATAAAATAAAAGATAATTTTAAAAAAATGTTCAATAGATAAAGCCTTTTTTAATCTGTTATATTAAATATAATTCCTAGAAAGGTGACATTTTAGATCATAAGGTACATAAACAACGGGTCGCTAGATTTAAACCACAACACATTATTTATTCAACATTGTAATAACTAATAAGATATCGGTGAGACGAACAAAATTGGATTGAACTCTGAAGTGTCTTGGAGTCTGGGAACAAATCTCAATGCACTCTTACAATAACTTTCAATGAGGATAAGTATTCGTATTTAGTTGCCATTTAAATTATTTAATTTGATTCTTAATTCCTGTTATTGATATGGCAACACAGTGAGCGTTTTTAAATCAAAATCAGACCTTGAACGGAGCGCCAAGATTTTGCTATCGTATTTTGTACATGTCACTGCCAACTTGTGAGGAATTACGTCATCTGAGTCAAATTAGTCACTAAGCCAGGGCCGTTGTACCCACAGCCCTTGACCCTGAGATTATATTAAATTACATATATACCTTATTTATTCAAGCCAGAATTAATAATTATTATAATAATTATAAATTTAATTAAAATTGATCTTACAAAAAACAAACAATAGCCATTTTTTATTTCTAATCTCTTTTGCTTGTTGGTCACAGTTAAACAAGATGCCCTATTATTCTTAGCCTATTTCTAAACGACACCACTATGTAATGGAAGATTCTAGTATATCTGACTGATTGTTTAATAAAGATACTGCGGTCTGAGGCTTGCATCTAGAGCATGTGATCATCGCCTCTTAAAGTTATCTTTTTATTAAAAGAATTAGTTTATTCACTCTGCTTTACGCGTTGCTATTTATTTATTTGAAAACATTCACGAAATATCTCTGTTAAAGACTTTGAAAGTTTTCAAACCTATATGCACATTTACGGAGATAAATGCACTATTGTATAAAGCAACATTATTATTATAATACATATCTAACATTAAAACTAAGCATAAATTAATATAAATGTTTAATACTGGCAGATAATAAATCAACCAAGAAGGTCATAAGGAATTTACTTAGCACGTGTATTTCAAGTTTACAATATAAATCGTCAAATTCTCCAAATATTTTATTCCATAATTAATCAAATATACTGATTACTATGTGTAAATTCCTGACAAATACAAAAAAAAACTTATTTACATTATGTACGCCGCATTTCTTTGTATGGAAATATATTTGTACTGTGGTCTGGAAGTAAACCGATATGTCATGACATATAAGTCTAAGCATCTACTCTTTTATGTTCATCAAGGGTTACGTAATAAAACACAAACAAAGGCTCACTGTGCCGCTCCCTAAATGGAACCATGCTCTGATTTATACACATTCATTAACAAACTTATAAGGCTCTTTTCAATGTTATTTAAAGTACGCTTTGTTTTCTCAACAGTTTTCACATTTTGCAAACAGTTACTACTTAAAAAAAAATCATTATTTCAATCCTACAGCATTGTAAACATATAATATTGTCTGTAAAAACCATTTAACTATAATACAGATAATATAAAAATGACAAAGCAGTTGTCACTACTTTATTCAGCCTGAATATTTTATGTCATAATAGTTTATTTTATGTATCCCATTATACTTTTTATTATATTTCTAAATAATTATATTATTTGTATTAACTTATGGAGCAGATAATGAAAAATAAAATATTTCTTCGATGCCGTCTTAATGGAATGAAACCAGAGCCCAAGTTAATGGGTTGTAAAAGGTTAGGAGCGGCTAAAGGTAACGGATGTTTTTTATTGAAGCTAGTCCATCTAGGTCAATGCCAGTATCCGACCTATTTTTATATCACAGCTCTATATTAATAGTTTTATCTTTTAATATATAGTCACATACAAATTAATATCATCTTATCACTGACTGATGATAATTCAACAATATTCCCAACATGACAAATAATTAATGTGTTTCCGTTCTAAATTTGAAATTTGAATGTGTTCGTATAAAAATATTAAAAAATAAAGCACCAATACTTCAAACTGAATCGAAATACAATAGTATCATAAAAAAATCGTTAATTTAAAAAATTTAGAATATCGACCTAACAAAAATGTTTAATTTTAGATGGTACGTAAAAATTCTCAAACGATTTCGTAACGGGCTTATAAGTAAAGGCATTGAGTATAAACGGAATCAAATTAAAATTTTGCAATATCCATCTCATATAATGGGAATGGCCTAATATCGATGGTTCCAGATTTAGACGCGTTAGTCAATAGTGGAGTCAATCACTACACATTATTCCTCTAACAGTTTAACCTATTTAAAGAACAGAAAAAGGCATACATAATCTGTGTTGCTATTACTTCATAGCTTGTTTTTAGATATCTGCCAGAGTAAATTACTATACTAACAAAATTACTATAATAATATTAACTTTATTAAACCATAAAATTATTTAATAACAAGTAATGATTAACTATTCGTACTCAATCAATTATTTAAATCGATCAAATGAGTTATGCTTACTGTATGTTAACTTTTTCATTCATAAAACTTCACATTTATAGTTACTGAACGGGAAACGGGAAACGTTTCGTATTTAGTATGATACAAACTTGGGGTAAAGGTACTGATCTAGCAACAATGATGTCTTTCTTTGATTATTTTATAACATTATTTACTATAAAAGTAGACTCTTCTTTCTTTCTAATCTTTCCGCTTTATATTATTCTGTGACAGTTTTAATAATAATCGGACGAATACTTATTGCAGGACGAGTTAACCAACATAATATGTAATTTATCGTTTGTATAACATTACAGATTACCTTAAAACAACATTATCAAGTTATATTCTGTGTATCCATGTTTATAATACCAATTATGTATAAATCTAGGTAACCATATGTAGTCACTTTTATTCGACGTATAATCAGACGTACAATTATAATTAAATATAGAATGGAATAGTTAAACACCTATTCTTTGATAGCATATTTATATACTTCCTTAAAGCTTACCGTTTAAATCATATTCAAGATGGCGTGTGTTGACAGCAAATTATAAAAAGAATTCTACGTGATGCGTTTCGCTCCGCACATCTTAATGAGCCACGTGTAGATAAAAATATCTTAAGACCGTTAAAGCTACGGTAAATATTGAAGACGTAACAGTATGACGGCCTCTCCAGGACCTACTACGGATTAAATTTTTTACTTTTTTATTCCAACTATTTCAGATATGATGTCCTCAGATCAAACTTATGAAATTTTTGAATTGATATTTCTTATTTCAAAATGTATTTTTTTTAAATTAATTTCTTTGTATTATTAGTTAATTCTTAATACATATTTACGTTTAAAATTATTTAGAAGTAAAAATACTCTAGCCTCATTTCGCTTTATATGACCCAACCTGTATTTAGAATTAGTAACAGTGTATAATATTTACGAATGTAGATTAACTAATTTATACAGTTTTTTTTTTTTCAGAAACTATGAGAAGGTGATATATTATTGAAGTGCCAATCGAGTGAAAATAAAAAACTTATTACAATGAAGCGTTTACAAAAGTGTTGCTGCTGTGCCTCCACCAGGACCGGGACCATTATAACTGGTGTATTAGGGATTATTCTATCAATTATCACTATTATAACCATCTGGGTCGCAAACAAACACAATGTCTCATACAGAACATTCATATTCGCTGAGGACTTCGATAAGAAACTCGCTGACATGGATAGTAAGTTTGTTATGATCACATTATAATAAACAAAATATAAGCAACCTTATTAAAAAAATCATGAATTTTAAATATGTATAGTGTATATTTAATCTGTGCACCAAACACTCGTTAAAAAAAAAAACTATACTTAAAACTCTTTTCGTATTGCGGCTTTACAACGCCAAAATTTTACTTTTCTTTTATAAAAAACTATTAGCGATACGATCAACGAAGTTTTATAAACAGAAGATCTTGATAAAGTTGATTTTTATTTAGTGAATAATCATACTCAGCCGCCTGATTTATATAAGATGCTGACGTAATTTTTATGACAAAGGAGCATTATTTCCAGGAAAAAAATATATGTAATAAAAACTTCTTCCAGATAATTAATTAGGACAGATAAATAATAGTTACACAGTAGCACAGATAATAAAAATGTATTATAAATAAATCGTTTTCTACTTTCAGTTCCGAGAATAATATTGACAGTGAATTTGTGCTTCACCATATTGATATGCACACTTCTTATCGTTGCAGTGTTAAAGGTAATATTATATAAAATATATTTTATCGTTAATTATTCCTAATGATTTATTGTTGTTCTTCTTATACATGTGTTTTTAAATATTATTTTTCTAATGCTCTCAGATGTCGTTTTCCGTAAGTTGTCCTAGACATATTAACAGTCGTTCGTAAACGTTATTATAAGTAATAACTTAGGAAATGCACCTTATTTTTCCCCTTCGCTCGCAAAAACGCTCTCCATGCAAGTTGAGTGAAGCGAAGCATTTCGGAACCGAACAAATTTTTTTTTGTAAATGGGTTCCGTCTTCGAAATATTAGTACATATAGGCTTACGGAACAAAAAAAATTTCAACTCTATCGGACATTCGGTTGTTTAGATCGTCTACATTCTACGTGGATGAAAGATCCGAGTCGACAGTATAGCGTTCCGCTCGCTTCACTAAATAAATTTAAAACATTCTGTGTGTCAATCACTTAGATATTATTTAGTACCAGACTGGAGGTACACTGTAGAGAAAATAAGAATGGTTTAAAATAACAAAAACCCGTAAAATAATGAAGTCTCAAGAACCAAACAAGATTTTCTTTAAACAATTAATAAAAATGCACCGACCATTATAACAACAAATAATGTCATATTAGCCAATACATTTTGTTACTTTATTCAAGATAGGGCGTCTAGATCAAAAATCAAGATGATCATATTATGAATTAATTGTACTGTTATTTTAGCGTCGTTCATGGTTGATGCTGCCGTGGGTTGTGTTGGGTATCGTGCTGGCCATAGGGCTTCTTATCAGCGTTCTCCACACCTCCATAACCTACTACCTCGACGGGATGGACCACGCACTCATAGCCACATGCATACTCATCGGCGGACTCATATACTTGTGTAAGTATTCACAATTATACTGAATTAATTCATTAAGAAAAACGATTCAAATCAAATAATTGTTGATGTAACTTAAGATAAAAATATTTTGTCCAAAAAAAAAATATGGATGAAAATCACCAAGAATATTCTAAATGATCTTACTCTGAAAAGTACCTCATTGGAAATTTTGCGGATTTTTTTTTTAAACAAAAAAATAATAATTAGATATAAAAAAACGATATATTTATTCATATGGCAATCCAATCGCTTTGTCAGTGTTATACATTTGCATACACTAATACGGTATAAACAAAATATTTGATCAAATAATATGCACCTGGCCTTATCCGATGCTGATACAATACATGTTCTACCGTTGACGAGTCATCAGGCGACAGAGTGCGTCGATGGCATTTTTCCGGTATGGAACTTGTTCTGCTCTATTTCTACGAACGTCCACGACTGTTTACTGTTAGCTTAATCTTAAAAACAGCAAATGGCTGCATTCTCAGCGACATGTTGCTATCGTTTATCGTCAATTATTTACTTGTAATAACGAGTTGGATTCAATCTATCAATCCGACAATCAACGTCTGATGACTAATACAATGACTAACTAAAAATATTTAAGCTAAATTCATTCGGAAACGAATTTAATGTACCGTGTCTTGGAAGTTGATAGGCGTTAAATTAAAACTTCACGCCCGTATACAGTTTGAAATAGATGCTAGTTCTTTCGAGTCCTAAAATTTAAATTTAAACTATAACAATCACGAAATAAGAGAATGTATATTAAGTACATGAGACATATTATATTGCAGGCATTTATCTCTACTTGTGGGCAGTTGTCTTCAGTCATTATTTGGACGTTCGCGATGAGGAAGAAAGGGGCAGATACCGCAAAGCCCCCTACAAACGATAAACATATATTGGAGCACGTAATATGTTATTACGATTAAATTTATTACGTATTCTTTCATATATATGTGTAATATAGTCGAAGTAACTGTATCTGAATTATAAATAGTAATACCCTTAACATTTTAAGGTTACATTTAATTTTATTCAGAACTTCTATTGTTTATACTTTTTCGTTTTTTTGTAAAAAAGATATTCAATATCAAAGACTGGAAAATATTCCCAGAGGGGAAAATCACTACATTATAATACATATATCGATATATTGATAAGGCAATAAAAAGATATTTGAAAAGTAAAAAAAATATTTTAATATTAGCTATGAATTAATTAAAATAATATCTATTTTTATACTTCAAAGGATGGATACATAAACATACATACCTGCTTCCCAGAATGTGTCAAGTTTTAAAAAAAACTACAGACACAAATAAAGCTGAAAAAAATATCTACAAAAAAAAATAAGACGTTTTTGAAAAAAATAACTTTAACAATGTACAAAATAAAATATTTATTGTTATTATTATAAATGCATGCTTTAATATAATAAAAAATATAATGTTAATGTTTTTTTTTTAGTTTATTAACTGGTGTCTAGCTTTAAGTTACCAGATAATTCTTTTATTAATTTATTTAATTAAAACATTTTGTATGTAGAGAACTTTATGCAACATTAAGTACAAGTAATAAATGCATTTGGTGTAATTGTGTTGCTTTTATTCTTAATTTAATATAAGTTCTTATATATGATATTGCCCCATCCATTGACAACCCCCCCCCCCTTTACCTCATCTTAAAACGTTCAAAGATTTTGCGTAAAAATTCGTAAGTTCGTTTCAAATTTAGTTGGTTAGAGAGAGGAGCTTGGACGGTGGAGGTGAGAGTTTATCGCGCGTTAGATAGGAACCCCTTAAACCTACGCCTGAGTCGCAAATCCCAGGCACTGTAGACGCTCCTCTCGACGCAACACGACGTAAACGGCACCCGCACTGTGAATCCATGGAATGCTGAGAAGTTTTCGACGTTGAAACAGTGTTGGCAGAAGATTCCGAAGTGACTCACGAACTCAACGTTAAAACAGATTTCCCACCAATACCATCAATACATTTCGTCCATGAAGAATATGAAGTTTTAGTGGACCAAAAATCGAATATGGAGCAGATTTGTATGTTACAATCCTAGATCAAATAAAACTTTTTTAAAGGTTACATCCGTCACAAACATTTTCCAAATATTGGGGTTTTTAGCAATAACTTATTTAATTAGTCCAACGAGGTGTTAATGAAACATTGTAAAGATTCGAATCTCAAATTTAAAAATGATTCAAGCGAAGAATCGGACATTGGCGGTATTGATTTATTAAATTTAATCTAATCTATTAAAGTTGCATTTTACAGAAAACCAAAAAACGATCCGCAAACTCTTACAAAATCTTTTTAACAAATGACTCGAGTCCAACATTTTAGTATACAGCAATAGTGCTAAGAATATTATCTATATTGTTGGTTTCAGTTACATTTAGGGACAAATCTTTTTTATATTTAAAAAAGATTAAAAAACTACTTAAGAATAAAAATGCTCAGACAAAGACAATTTTTTTTTTTAGCAATAGTTTCATTTAACATGTTTCTAAGACAGTTTGGACACAAGGAAGTTAATAGATGATTTCGAAAATTTAAACAAAAGAAGAGTAAATTTTTTGTAGACAAATGTGTAATTTTTAAACTTTACGCAGCTATAAAAAAAGCGATTTGATGTTTTATCTTCGTTTAGTTGATTTTCTTTTCCCAATCATTTTAAGAAAACATGAATAATCCTTTTTTGGACATAATTCATGTAGTGGGGCGTTATAATCGGTATTGCACTCCGGTGAGGAAACAGCGAGTGGCGAGCCTGCTGATGGGCATAACAATCCGTCTTTTACAAACACATTTAAAAGTATAACCTTTTTTGTTTACAACACAAAGGCTGTTTAGGAATTTCCTGAACATAGTTTGAATGTATTTCAATTATTATTTCTTTCGTTATATCCAAAACAAAACTCCCATTTTTTTTTATTGCCTAGCCTAGATGCGAGTTCATGTGTGTGTTCTAACGTCTACCTTGTTTGGAAGGTTCAAAAACCACATTCAATATAATGCTGTCATCAGAATGTTATATTATAATAGGTTTCATTATTCTTTTCATGTTTTTCTGTATTTTGTTGTATGATAGATAATATTATAAAAACTGTTTAACATGTTTAATGTGAATTTTGTCTTTTTGACCACTGGTGTACACTGGTCTCTTTTCCGAAACAAGAATAACTGAAAGTCGTTAGTGATATTATAACCGTGTTTTGATGCAAAATTACGAAAACGAAAATCCTTCTTGATTTTTTTTAAATCACAGTTTATTTCTACCTTCTATAATTATAATATGTTTTTATAAAAAAATATATAGCCAAGTCCCACCTTAGCAACATCATTTGTGCATTAAAAATTTGCCATTGCTATATAAACTTACAGTAATTAGTATTATTTTATGACTTTTACGTGACATTGTTGACAGTAAACTAATCGTGTAAATCTACTTCGAGACCCGATGGTACCCCATATACAGTGTTTAAAAAATGTTCGTCGGTTCATAAACATCTCATAAATATATACGGTAAATAAATACAAACATTCGAGTAACTGATCCGAAAGATACGACGGATACACTTAACAAATACCATATCTAAAATCTTTGTTTCGGTTCTACAAACTAAACTTACTTTTTCTTTTCTAAATCTTTTTCTCGGTTCTACAAGATAAACTAATAAGTAACGAAAAAAATGGGTATATCGGTTAGGTTCAAGTTTCACACTAAATACACAGAAACCCCTTTTAGCATTCGCTTGCCATCTCACAATACTAACACGTAACCCCAAACACTGTTAAGTCCTATAGATGAAGTGGATAACTTATGTGAGTTGACGGATGGATTGAGGACAAAACCACATAAATGTCACTGTCTGTATCTCAGTAGGCGGAATACAAGATATACCTCATACGATCCGGGGTTATTGTTTGGCGGTCAATGCATTCACGTCTACTGTCTGTTCTGTCTACGGTTACGGAAAATGCTCTAATTAAATTTCTCGAACGTAAGATAGATAATATAGGTCCTACTTCATCCTTAGAAGGAATAGTAGATAGCTGTTTAAACAATCTCACAAAGGTACATATAACCAACCGATCAAAAATATCAAAAAAGCTTAGATCTACGGTAATGACCTAACAACACGTCTGATGAGCCTTTCCTGGTCTATGGTTTAAAATTCCTTTTGTCAAAGTTAGATGCAAGCATCATAAAGGTGTTGAAGTTGCGACTCGGGATCGCGATACCGGCTGAATCGCCAGCTTTATTCAGGGATCGCAATAATTTTGGTATAAATCTAAAAAGGCCATCGGAACTCTATGAAGATCTAAGAGTTTCCAAGAAACATATCCTGGGGAAATCCCATGATGACGTCGTTACATCCCTCCCAAAGGACAAAAATACCCCAAAGCTAGAGTCACGACTTCAATTCCATAAACATTTTATGATAGTAGTATAATATGAAGGCCAAAGATACAAATTTATTTAAAAAAATTATTCGGCAAGACGAGAATGCTAAATAAAAGATCCGTGCCATGAGTTTAGAAATGCAGAATGAGTGGTCAGACATAAGAGATTTTTGCATCCCATTAGCACTAAAATGGCACACCTTATTTCATGATTGGTCGCTAGCACTGCTAAAATTTTATCTTAATGCATTCTAGACGGCTCTTCCAGATCAGAGTAATCAAGTCAGATGGGGTAAAGCTACCGAAAAAACTTGCTATATCTGCGTAGAGGCAGATAGAACTGCTAAGCATTTGCTGGTGGGATGTAGTGTACTCCTGGATAGCTGTCAATACTCACGTCGACACGATAGGGTCTTAGAAATCATACGTGAAACGAATAAACTTGAAGTAGCCAGAGGCAACACGAAATAACCAAAAGCGAGGGATCAATAGGTTTTGTGAGAGAAGACACTAGGGCTATAAATTCAAACGTCAAGCCTTACTCAATCCTTAAAGCGGGTCTGCATTGGACTATGATGATGGATACGTATGAGAGACAATATAAAATCCCAGAAGATATTTGTGCACCAGCGTCCAGACCAGACATATTTCTGTAAACGCGAATTTTAAAGCGCATTGTGTTAATAGAAATTACGTATCCTTGAGACACTAACATCCTCAATGACCATGCCATCAAGGTCAATAATATTACGAGCTCTCTAACGAACTCACTAAGAACAGGTTCGTCGTAAATTTGTACGCCATAGAAGTCGGAGCCAGAGGTATAACAGCTAAATGGACTACTAAAGGACTTGTGCCCGTCCCGAACTAACATCAATTCATTATTGGAACGTCCTTCGAAGGCAACTTCCTAGTTAGAAATTTACTAGTTCGTTTCAAATTTGGTTAAGTAAAGAGAGGAGCTTGAACAGTGGAGGTGAGCGCTAATGCGCGTAAGATATGGAGCCCTTAAACCTACACCTAGGTCACAAGTTTCAGGCATTGTTAAAACTCCTCTCCCTTCAACGCAATGGACCAGCTATCACGGTGAATCCATGGTAGGCTGAGAAGTTTCGTCTTTTCACGAACTATTTATCAAATACAAAAAAGACACGTTTGAAGTTTCGATGAGTTGAAAAAGTTATTTAATTAATACACTTAAAAATATACGATTATTTAAGATTAATAATATTTAATAAAATTTTCGTCTTAAGCTACAGATTAATAAAATATTAAACAATTATTTAGAAATATAACGACTTCTGACCAGTTCATTTATTTAAGTTATTTATACACCATATTTTTATTGTAAAATTTCTTTCTAAGTACGGAACCAAAATATTTGATCACCAACATGGCAATAATTTCGATGCGTCACATGTCATCATGATAAAGAAACATTATTTATCAGGAAGTTTAAAATATAAATTCAATGCTATTGAAAACTGGAAAAGATTTCAAATTAATAATATCTGTTAAATATAGAAATAAAAAATATATATAATTTTTTGTTTAATTTTTATTTGAATGATGAAATAAACTTTGAGGAACGGTAAAGATAACATTAACATATGATAATTATTACATAAATTTTTATTTCTACCATCCACAGACGTAGATAACACTACTTACTCAGTAACAAAGCGTTCGTCTCACGATTCTTGGTTTAATTTTTAAAATTTTGGCATAACTTTGTCATCCTTTGTTACAACTGGTCTAAAAATGAAAATATCGTTTGAAGGAAAACGAGTTTTAGTGACGGGTGCTGGCCAAGGTTAGTGTTTTTATGAGTAACATATCTTTAAGACATAATGAGCTATTTATTGTTATTTTAACGGAATTCTAGAAGTTTCGTCGCATATTATCAGTCAGCCAACAAATTTGTATTCTTTTTTATATATATATAAACTCTCAGTTTACTGTTTAAACCTGACATGAAACTAATTTCTATTTAACCGAGAATTATAAAATTTCTCGATGAAAAATATCTATCTATAAATAGATAAAATCAACAAATCAATTTTGTTTCATTTTTGCATATCATTTATTTTATTTTAATTAAAATAAATTTTCGTAACACGTAACCTAGCGTAACGAACGTTTTGTGTATTACCAGTAAAAATATTTCAGGAATCGGTCGTGGTATTGCCATAGAACTATGGAAAGCAGGTGCCAAAGTAGTAGCTGTGTCCAGGACGCAATCACACTTAGACAGTCTTCACGCGCAATACCCATCTATTGATGTGGTGGCTTTGGATGTTGGAGACTATGATAAGACCCGACAGGTTATAGATGATCTGGGACATTTTGATGCGTTAGTCAACAATGCGGCTATAGCAAATTGTCAACCATTTTTGGAGTGTTCACCAGATGTTTTTGATAGGTGATGATAATATTCAATAACACTAAAAAAGTATTTATATAATACAAGTAATTAATCCCTTATTAATTTTTACATCTATAAAAACAAGTATTTTTTTAGAATGGTCAACATAAATGTCAAATCCGTTATCAATATAAGTCAAGTTGTGGCTAGAAAGATGATAGAAAAGAAAATAGCTGGTGCGATCGTCAATGTTTCTTCTCAAGCAGCGAAGGTAGTTAATTTAAGGCAATTTAAAACAGTTTCATTGATACTTTAAAAATTAAATTAAAAAGAAATATTTTTAGAAAGCCTTAAAAAATCACACGATATACGGCGCAACGAAAGCTGCACTAGATTCTGTAACCCGTACCATGGCTCTGGAGCTAGGACCCTACGGCATCAGGGTTAACGCGGTCAACCCTACAGTCATTATGACTGAAATGGGCAAAACAGAATGGTCTGATCCAATTAAAGCTAATGCTATGCTTTCTAGAATACCCTTGGACAGGTAAGAATTATAGAGATATCTTTTATTTCACAATACTCTCCATGTATTTTTCTAAAAAAAATTTATTGCAAAAAGAATTTTTTTTCCCCATGTAAGTTTGGTAATCGATGAACGAAATTTGCGCCATTTGCTTTTAATGAAATTTATTCTTTAGTATTCTGGTGGAAGAGTATTTATTAAAAATACTATAACTGAACAACTGAATCAACCTGACTTTTTATAGGTAATGTCTAGTTTTTTTTTTCTCTAACCCTTTTTTCAAGATTTGGAGAAGTATCCGAAGTGTCAGATGCGGTGCTCTACTTACTGAGTGACAAAGCGAGTATGATCAATGGTGTTGAGTTGCCTATCGACGGAGGTTTCCTTGCTGCGTAGTCGATATTTATAGCATGGGATGTAAAATATTCAAATAAATGTTGTTCCCTTTTCAAGTAAGCTCCTGGCTGACAATAGACATGTATTTTAATACGAAATAAACAAGTGATTTTATTTGACATCTCTTTTCCAATAGTACAAAAAATGTGCACCGAAATGTTTTGGCCAGTTGTAGCTCATTAGGTGACTAATTTTGGTTACCAATTCCGGGTTACCAATTTATGTTATTTTGTTTCTTTATAAAATATCGACTTCATGTACAGCACATTGTTAAAAATTGTTTTAAAATCAAAGAAATATTTTAGAACTTAGTTAGGTCCTTGATAATTTGCTATTTTGATCCTTAATATTTTGCAAAAAAAATTGGGAGGGTAAAAAATTACGTCCTCGAAACAGGAGGAACTTCGAATCCAAAGGAGATAACGAAGCGCTTAAATTCCCATATTTTAAATTATAATAAATCGGAGGTATGTGGTAGGAGTGGGGTGTTACTGTTCCTCAGGAAAAGTGACCCTTTTGAAGACATATCAAATGAAAATCCTTTTGAATCATGTCTCCAAGATCTACTTGAGAGTTATCACACAGAATCTTTCCCATAAATTCGGTGAGTTCCAACTTATTTGAACAAGGCTTTTATACCAAAGAACACATTCACACAGTCCAGCAAATTAAACCATAAGTCGAGTAAAACAACCAGCCTCCTCGCCTGTCCGTTTGTGGAATTTGAAAAATCCTGCTGTCATCGAAAGCTCGACTGTTGTGGAATCTATGCAAAGATGCCTACACGATGATAAATACATCCAAGTACATATTTTATACGATATTTCAACGATTTTCGGTAATCGTTTTCACAGTTGCGAATTGAAACGAATTCTGAACAGCCTGAGCGATAATTCTAGATTGGTCTTGGGATGAATCTTTGAACCTTGAGTTCAATAGTCTTAGTGTAAAAGTGACATGTATAGGCTAAATGAGCGATGCCCAAGACTGAGACAGAGCGCTCTTGAGGCAAACCTAATTCCAAAAGTACAGGCTGATAGGATGACTTAAAACATTGAAACTAATTATATGCTACATATAAAAATGTGTTTCTCATAATGATTCTCAAATATCTAACGGGTATCATCAGCTTTCTTTGGTCAATAATAATAAACTTTGCAAAACTTAAGAAATTTATGTAACACTAGCTATGCCCGCGACTTCGTCCGCGTGAAATAGTTATTTTCGGCATCATATTTATTTTTGCAAAAAACCTACTCGGTTTTATAAATAATTTTCTGTTATTATTTTAGACAATTTAGTTTATTTATTTATTTTAAGTTTTTAAATAACATAATTATTTAAAGTACTTCTGTGTAAATAATATTTTTAGTTTTATTTTCTTGTGGCAGAAGAACATATTGGTTTTCTCCGCAACCTGATCTTGACAACGCGACATATAGTTGGCCGTGTGAAAAGCAGTCTTGGCGTAAATCAATTCCTACGTGTTTAAATGTTTGCCCCTGTGATTTATTAATTGTAACGGCGAAAGATAGCTTTACGGGAAATTGAATTCTTTTAAAATTAAAAGGTAAATCATTTGGTATCATTGGGATGCGAGGTATAAGCACTGTTTGACCAACTGCTGGACCAGTCAAAACTATAGCAACGATCACGTTATTGCGAAGAATTTGATTTGAAGTCGGGTCCCGTTACATAAATTTGGTGGTTTAAGATTTCTGAGTAAAATTATTGGGGCACCTATTTTTAACTTGAGGGAATATGGGGGAAGACCACTGGGGTTCAAAGAATTAAGAAACTCCTGTGGGTAATGGACCGCATCTTCCTGATCCATTACATTATCAATAGATGTGTAGGTAACTATGTCTCCTGGAAGTTTACTTAAAATTAAATCATTAATTTCGTCTACGCTACTGTTTCTCGCCGCCAATATTGCCCTTTGACACATCCATTGATGATCTTTATTTTCTATTTCGCTGATGTCGGGGTAAACTTTCGAAATTAAGTCCTCAATGTTACTCACTCTTTCTCCTAAATCACGATCAATTTCAATTCTATTTTCAAAATGAGGTACTTTCCCGTCTCCTATTAAAAGTAACTTTGAAGGAAAAATTATATTACCTCCACCCAAATGTGCTCTCATATTTGTAGTTAATTTTAGGATGTTTACAAACTTCCATAATGGGGAACTTTTAAGGCAAGACTTTACAATGTCTGCTCTAGTTCCTCTTACTATTACTGGTAAAGTTTGTCGAAAGTCCCCAGCAAACATGACAGTAATCCCACCCATGATTTTATCACAGCTTCTAATATCTCTAAGAGTCCTATCTAGAGCCTCTACATGAGCTCTATGGATCATGGTACATTCGTCCCAGATCATTAAACTGACATCTTGTAAAACTTTTCCCAAAGGGCCATTTTTACGTATAGAGCACACGCTATCTTTTTGTAAAGAAACAGTTAGGGGCAGTTTAAAAGTGGAATGAGCTGTGCGTCCACCTGCTAATAAAGTTGCAGCGATACCTGACGACGCTACTGCCAAAGCTAGCATTCCCTGAGACCTTACTTTTGCTAATATAAGATTAGTAATAAAGGTCTTGCCGGTTCCACCGGGAGCATCCAAAAAAAATACTTTTCCTTCACTAAGACGAACACTTTGCATAACACAATAATACGCGGTCACCTGGTCATTAACTAATTTTGGTTCATTTTGAGTAATATAATCATTCAATTCATTTAGATCATATGGTTTTCGCAATGCTACTTCTAACGGATCCAGATGATTAAGTGAATTAATCCTTTTTGATACAGGAAGCCCAAAATCAGTTAGTGATTTATCGCAAATCTCATGAATTTTATCTTCAATCATGATTAGTCCATCATTGTATATATCATCATTATATGCTAATGTCATATCTTGATTCTCATTACGCATTCTGTTTAGTATATCTTCACATAAAGCATTACGAAATTTATTCCATAATGCTAAAGGGTCAGATGGTTGGCAAAATATAAGGATGATGGTAAATAATTCTCTTAATTTTGTGGCTGGCTCGGACATTACAGCATCTGACATTGTATTCTGCCAATGTTCATCTCCCTCCAGTAAACCTAATTCCTTGCAAGCGCCTTGATAAGTTTGGCAAATAACACCATTCACGGTCCTTAGATGTTCAAATGACATTGGACCGCGAACATGTTGCAGTAACATTCTTAAATAAAAACATTCAGTTTGAGTCGGATGAATGTTGTAGACACGGCCTAAAGTTGTGTCTTTTTTTACACCGGGATATCCTTCAACATCTTGCCCACGTTTTCTTCTAGAAAATGAATTTCTTTCCCATACGTAATACTGGGGTACTTCGTGATATAAAAGGGTTTTTGCAAAATCGTCCCTCTTGCAAAGGTCAAAGAACGCTGTAAGTGTCGTTGATGAAGGATTATTAACACGATCTTGAAGGTTTGCATTATTATCAAAATAAACTCTTTGTCCATTTTCCAAATGAACTGCTAAATGAACTACTGCCGGAAAACGTTCATGAATAGGAAATTGGAAAATTCTCCAGATCGCTTCCGAAGAACTTATATAGCGACCATTTAGATATGTTTCTACTTCATTGTTATTACTTTGAAGCGAAAATGTGGCTTGGTCAGAGCCTTTATGAATATACTTACAGATGTACTTAATAGCTTTGACCGATTGACAAAACTCTACGTTAATGTGTGCATTGAAAATTCGTGATAGAACTGGATTATAGGGAACAACCCACCTATTATCCACGCTCATTTCTGTACCCTTGACACGAATTATTGCTGTGTTTCCACCATTATCTGGAGACCTGCGCCTGTAGGTTGGGTAACCATCATCCCCGGTTTGTGTTTCAGAAATAAAATTCCTAGGGTACTTTTTAGAACAAATGTTTTCTTTCATACATGGTGACGCAGGGTTATGAAATCCGCAAGGACCATGTATCATATTTTTTATGACAATATTATGAAGAATTGGATCTTGTCGTTTGTCAGGTATTTCAGCCGATATTATTGCATCTATAGAATCTGGTTGTACTTTGATAGCCAGCCACAATAAAATGTGGGCGTGTGGTAAACCTCTTTTTTGCCATTCTACGCTGTAAACAAAGGCTCTTGAAGGCCCAAAAATATTTTTCTTTGTCAGAAGGAGTATCATATTTTTGAGTTTTAAATGAAATACTCTAGAAACCAAATCATGTCTGTCGTAAGAATGCTGATCGGGTAATAACTCAATTTTTATTTCCGGCCATTCGGAGTTACATGTAAATGTAATGAAGAGATCTGGTTTTCCAAATTTCCTGACAAATGTCATGGCATCTTGACTTTTTTCGTTCATGTATCTGGGGGATCCTGTAAATGACGACGGCAGTATAACATGCTGGCCAACATTAGAAGCGTCTATATTCGCATCATTAACCACGGCATCTCTTAAATGAATGTACTCTTCTGCTCTCAATTTTTTTTGATTTCTTTTTATGAAGTCTAGCCTCTCAGAAATCATTTTAGCCGCCATATCAACACAATACTTGTTGAATAATCCCTTGAAATAATGTATGCTGTTAAAGTCATTTATTCTCAACATGAGTCTAAATGCATAGAATTGCATACATGATACAGTTTTAGATCTAGCAGCAGTATTCTGCTGTGGAATATTTATACAGTATCCGTCATTACCAAAGGGAAACAGTAAAGGATACTGAAGTGGGTCATAAGATCTATGAAGTTCAGAAACTCGTTGAAATCCACCATCTCTCGCCGTCAACACAATATCTCGGGGACCTTTGTCTTCATCTATCAAAAGAACAGCTACTTCATCTACTATTGGCGATTATATCGACCTCGATGCTCATTAGGAGGTTTCACATCAGCATGAATAATAAGTTTGAAGTCATTCGGTGGTCTATTTTCCAGATTGTATTTGAAACTTTGAATATACGTATTATGATCGTGAAGATATGTTTGGAGAGCGTCGATAAGATCGATTTGCAAGCTTGGATTTAAATTTGAGCGTAAGGATACCTGATCTGCATGTGAAACAAAATATATTTGCAAAAATTCGGGCTGTGCCCCTTCAGCTGGAAGTAAGTTACCGATTAAGTGATAAACTTGCCCTTGGACTTTAAAAGTGGGCATAAAGTTTCCCTCACGAATCTCTTTGGCACCAAATGAAGTCATCTGAAATAGTGTATTATATTGCCTTGAGTGATTTAAGAAATGCTTTGATGATGGATGTGAGCCTGATATCAGTTCTTTTAAAACTGTAGTTGGTTCCGGAATTATTGGTATATTTACTTTGCCACCACTACAACACAGTCCAGGAGTTTCAGTCGCCCATTTTTTTGCTTGGCCAAAGTTGCATATTTTATTCATTCTGCCAATATCAATATCATTTAGCTCAGTATAGTCAAGTGTACAATCATAAGCAAACGCAGCATTTAATAAATTATGTTGCCTGCGAGTTCTATTTCTTGCTGATCGTGCATTTTGCTGTGCTAATCGATGGGATCTTTCAGTGCTCGATTCCCGATCGCGGTTAGCCAAAGTGCGGGAATTCTGTGAGGCTAAACGTTGAAAACGTTCAGCGCTTGATTCCCGTTGTCGGTTTGCCAAAGTTCGAGAACTCTGTGAGGCTAAACGTTGAGAACGTTCAGCGCTTGATTCCCGTTGTCGGTTTGCCAAAGTTCGAGAACTATGTGAAGCTAAACGTTGAGAACGTTCAGCGCTTGATTCCCGTTGTCGGTTTGCCAAAGTTCGAGAACTCTGTGAGGCTAAACGTTGAGAACGTTCAGCGCTTGATTCCCGTTGTCGGTTTGCCAAAGTTCGAGAACTCTGTGAAGCTAAACGTTGAGAACGTTCAGCGCTTGATTCCCGTTGTCGGTTTGCCGAAGTTCGGAAATTTTGTGAGGCTAGACGCTGCGACCGTTCAATAATCGTTTCATTAGCACGGTTTTGTTCACTGATTTCTCGTTGAGTAGCCAACCTATGCATATTTTCATCCTCTGTTTCATTGCTGCGCAAAACTCGCAGCCGCTTTGCAGTAGCAGTCTGCCGAGAAAGCTGAGATCTTTTTCTAGGCATTATAATGACGAAAAAAGAACCTAAGATATGAAAAATTAAACAAACCGTAACTCGTAATCAAGAAAAAAATAAACGTATGGTAAATAATTAGGAACCTAATTATTTTCACCTGTATTTGGTACTTACGTAAATCGGATAAAATATATGTCAAAAGAATAACCGTTAAACGATAAATGTATGCTTAAACTAAAACCTAACCTAATAAGAATATTTATGTGGATAACACCTATTTTCAAGTATTATATACAACAAAACAAAAAAGTTATAATATTGCTAAAATATTAGAAACAATACTATCCTTATAACAAAAAATATTTACTATAAAGAAAACTATGACACCTACTTACTACATCAAAATTAAAAAAAATGTTGATAATTGTGAAATTATTAGAAGCAAAATATTATCCTTAAAACAAAATGAAATAGTATTTAAAAAGTATTATTACACGACGATATTATTCCGCAAAAACAAATAACGCTGCATACAACCGTTCAGAAGGGAGCCGACCGCGCGTCTGAGCCGCGCGGCATGGTACCTCGTAGAGCTACACCCCCCCCCGCTCCCTCCGCGTCGCTCGCAAGCAACGACGCCTCTCCTATGTTTTGCACTTCATGCGGCGCGCGGGTGAACTTTATATCGGTGTTATTTTAAAATTGTAATATCTTCTAAGATATTCATTGAAATTAAGTGATGTCAAAGACAATTTTGTTCACAGTTAAATAATCTTAATCAACAACACATTTATTTGGATAAAGATTTGTATTATTACGTTGATACAATAATGCATTAATTTCGACCAAATTTTATTACTATAAAAACGGTTCTAGTGTGTTAATCTTAAAAGATAGATATATACTGTCGTGGACATTTTTTTAGATCATTTCAAGAGGAATAATTCTTTCATACATATATTTTTGGTATCTTGAATCGTTTTCGCAACGCATGCAACGAAAGCCCTCAAGAATGAATAATTTACCCCGTTTTTTCCACATTTTCCATTATTTCTTCGCTCCTAATAGTGGCAGCGTGATGTTATATAGCCTAAAGCCTTCGTCGATAAATGGTCTATCCAACACAAAAAAAAAGTTCAATTCTAACCAGTAGTTCCTGAGATTAGCGCGTTCAAACAAACAAACAAACAAACAAACAAACAAACTCTTCAGCTTTATAATAATAGTATAGATTAAGTATAAGTAATAAATGCATTTGATGTAATTGTGTTGCTTTTATTCATCCCTCTTTACTTAATATACTCGTAATATTAAGTCCGTAGATATGAATTTGGCGTTATATCGTATTGGCTACTTTGATCTCAAATATCTCCTCTTTGGTTAAGCATTCCAATATCAAATTTATATAGCTATTTACTTATGCATTTATTTGTCGAAAACAATTACCCACACGTTTCATCCTTCTTTGATTTTTTCTTTGTGCCACTCAGTTTCCAAATCGAAAACTTAAAATATCAAGTTATTTACGAGCACGAGTATAAAGTCTCACCAGTGCTGCAAATACGGTTCAAAGAAACAATTGTCAACCAGCATATTAATGAAGGATTATAAATCGAATCACCGATGATGAAAGTGGATCTCGTACGATAATTGGAAACACGTATCGCAATGTCTGAACCCTAGCGAACCAGCCAAATCCTGCACCAGGGCAAAATTTACTCAAAAAAGTTTCCTGTGAATGTTTGGTAGATTAGTACCGGTGTTGTTCACTTCAGCTTTCTTAAATCTGGCCAGACGATAACGGCAGATGTGTATTGTTTGCAATTGTAAACCATAACGGAGAAGATAGCTTCTAAGCAACCGAGGCTGGTCAACCGCCGTCCGCCACGGCAGCCTGAGGACAAGCCTAGACCACACATTGCACAACAGATAGTTATCATATTAGAAAAGTACTCCCCGGATCTTGCATTGCATTTTTTCCGAAATTTGGAAGTAAAACAATTCAACTTCGATGAGGCCAAAGGGCCAAAGCGTCTTCAAAGATTTTGTTGATTCCTGTCCGGATGTTTTTTTTAGTAAAGGGATTAATGACCTATGAAATAGCAAATGTGCATAAGTAGCAAAAGTAAATACTTCGATTAAATTAATATATTTTGAAATAATCGACTTTAGGCTACTGCCTTACAAGACGCCAATTTCATATTTCAGCGCTTAATATATAAAACAGTTAAAGAAAAAAAGTTTTGATGTTTGGAATTATTATTATTTTTTTTTATTTTTCATTTCACTTTTTATTATTATGATTATTATTTTAAGTTACTGAAACATACTTGAGGATTTCGCGAGATATTAAATATTACAGATCTCATTAAAACTCTGTTTTTCTTATATCATTCACTATATATATGAACGTATAGATAATATTATAACTACCTAAAAATAGTATAAAATTAAAAATAAATAGTGATTAAATGAAAATATTTTTTATGACTTATATCTTTATATTAATTATTGAAAAGCTAAACACCCAGAAATACAATCCTTAAAGACTTAATGTACTTCTATGACATTATCGTGTAAGTGGTGTATTGAGATCAACAAAGAACTTCTATAAGTCATGCTATGGACTCGGGAAGTCATTCATGTATTCACAATATAAGTAAAACTCAAACAAGCTACTTTGCAATCATTCAATTGCAGGACGATTTAAAGCGTAATGAGTTTTCCTTCAGGATTCTTAAGTGCAAAAATAAACCACAAAAAGCTAATAATAATAATTATAAATAAAATCTGATCAAAGTACAGATGAAACGAAACTTCTCGGCATTCCATGGATTCACCGTGAGGGTGCCGGTTGCAGGGGCCTTTAATAGTGCCTAGGACTTGCGATCCAGGTGCAGGTTTACGAGGCCCCTATCTAACGGAAGTTAAACTCTCACCTCCACCATCCAAGGTCCTCTGTCTTCCTAACGAAAGAAACGAACCTCCTGGAGCTGCCTTCGAAGTACGTTCTAGGAATGATTTGATATTAGTTCTGTACAGGTCTAAGTTTTTTAGTATATTGTAGAGAGATTCAGCTGTTATACCTCTCGCTCTCACTTCAACCGCGTACAAATTTACGTCGAATCTATACTTAGTGAGTTAGTTAGTTGTGTGATCAGTGAACCTGTAATACTTATTGGCCGTGATGGCACGGTCTTAGTTGATATTGGTTTTCAAAGAAACCGTAAGCTCTATTACCACAAAGCGCTTTTAAATTAGCGGATGTAGAAATATATCTGGACTGTCCTATCCACTGGTAGTTTGTATTGTTTATCATATGTATCCATCGTTATGGTTCAATCCGAAGCCGCTTTAAGGATAGAGTAAGGCTTGATATTTGATTTTATAGTCCTAGTGCCTTCTCTCACAAAACCCACTGATCGCTCGTTTGTGGTTATTCCCCTTTGCGCTCTGGCTACAGAAAGACTAACCGCTTCACGTATGATTTACAAAACCCTATCGTGACGACGCGAGTATTGACCGCTATTCCGGAGTACTCTACATTCGACCAGTAAATTCTTAGCAGTTCCAACTGCCTTTCCACAGATATAGCAGGTTTTTTCGATACCTTTTCCCCATCTTAGTAAATTACTCTGATCTAAGTGATTAATTTAGAAAGCATTGAGACAAAATTTTACCATTGATGAATTAAGGTGCTCCGTTTTAGTGGTAATGGGATGCAAAAATCTCCTATAACTAACCACTCGTTCTGCATCTCTAAACTCATTGCATGGATCTTAAATTTAGCATTCTCATCCTGCAGAATAAAAAACTTTATTATGTCCATGTCTTTAGCCTTCTTACTTGATCCTAACCCTACTCTGTTACTTCGTGCTCCCATCATAAACTGTTAATGTTATTAAAATCTCGACTCTAGCTGTGGGGAATCTTTGTAGATCTAATGACTATTACGATCTGTGAATAAAGCTGACGAATCAATAATTCAACATCTTTATAACGCTTACATCTCACTTTGAGAACAGGGTTTTATTAAAATCATAGTCGAGAAAAGGCCAATTCAGACGTGATATTAGATTATTATCGTAGATCCAAGCTTTTTTGACGATACTGATCGATTGGTTATATATTTATTAGAAAAAAAGTCTTATAGTGCCTAATTTCGTTAGAAACCTTGGGTGTGCTGAAAATACTATACATCGTAGTTTTTCGCTTTTTAATAATTCTCTTTCACAAAAAAGAAAAGTTGTTAAGAATATTTTCTTAACAAGAATTATAGATCAGAAAATTATCTACAAAAATAATTTTTGCCCATTTTGTTACAATCACAAAATGATTGAAATGAAATGAAACGACTAATAAATAATTGTGCATGTGTTACATTCTAAATAATGTGACACCTTTTCTATACAATCTTTGAGCTTGAATACCAAGCATATTTTCAAGATAATTTTCTAGGTAGGATGAACACTTTTCCAAGAAAATGTTGTGCTTAGTGACTTCGGTTATCATTTTAATGTGATTTAAACTTTAAAGTGGTCAGTTGAAATTTAATCAGCTTGTCTTCATGGATGTTACATAAAATTTCGTCTGTTAGATTTAATTGGCCATTGTAAAATGACAGGCCCTGGCAATCAGGACAGGCTGATGGGCAAACAAATCTTAGTCTTTTACAAACACATTTAAAAGTATAATTATTATAATATAATTTCTACTGGCGTACACTGGTGACTACTTTCAAGGATCTAGATATATCTAGTTCAAAACTTTAATACACTACACAAAAAATTACAGTAAAATACAAAAATATTTTCTGAAACAAGAATATCTGAAAACCGTACGTTGATATTGTAACCGCGTTCAGATGCAATATTACGTTAACGAGATTTCTTCTCACATTTTTATTTAAACCACAGCTTATTTCAATCTTCTATAATAATTATAACATGTTTTTTTATAAAAATAGTTAAGATCCTCCATATTAACATCATTCGTGCATTAAAAATGTACCATTTCTTATATAAACTGAAAGTAATTAGTGCTATTTTAAGAATTTTATGACACATTTTTTACAGTAAACTTTACAAGAACTATTTATCAGTGACAGAAAAGAGAATTTTGAAGTTACGGTGACTTGCAAAAGTTATTCAATTAATACATGAAGAAATATATGGTTATTTAAGATTAAAACAATAAATGTATATCAAGAAAAGACGAAACATTCATTCACAAAGCTACATTTATCAATTAATTAAATAATTAAGGACTTTTGATCTGTGAATTTAAAATTATATTAAGTAGTTTTTATTCATCATATTTTTCATTGTAAAATCTCTTTGATTGTACGGAACCAAAATATTCCAACACAAAAATGGCAAAAATTTCCATGAGTCACGCGTTATCATGATAAAAAAAAAACATTTTTATCGGGAATTTTAAATGTTAATTGAATGCTATTGAAAAGTTGAAAGGAGTTTAAATTAAAAATGTCTGTCAAAAATATAAAATTCAAACATTAACGAGTTTGTTGAATGAATAACTTTGGATAAAGATGAATAACTTTGGATAAAGATAACACATCTCAGTAACAAAGTAGATAACACCTCTCAGTAACAAAGTATTCGTCTAGACAGTTACTCGTTTGATTCATAAAATTTTGGGATAACTTTGTCATCTTTTGTTCCCACTGGACTAAAAATGAATATTTCGTTCGAAGGAAAACGCGTTTTAGTGACGGGTGCTGGCCAAGGTTAGTTTTAGTTATAAGTAATATATCTTTATGCCATAATGAACTATTTACTGTTCTTTTAACAGACTTCTAGAAGTTTCGTCTGACATCATCAGTCATCAATAAAATTTTGTATCTTTTGATATAAACTGTCAGGGTACTATTTTTAAACTATACGTATAAGTCATCTGAAAAAATTCAAATGTAGGAAAAATCTGTATAATTCTCATCTTAAGTTGTTTATTGAATTGTACTATGTACTATAGCTGATTAGCTGATAAGTGTTTATTAAGAATAAATAAGTTGATAAGCTGATATGTGTTTATTAAGAATAAATATGTTCAAAATAAATCAATTATTATTGCTTGCAAACAGTTTGACTAATTGGAATAAATTAATCTTAAAAATAATTGTTTTCTACAGTTTTAAAAGTAGAGATAATCATTAAAAATAGGTACCTCTTTCAGTGAAAATACATAAAAAAATAATTGTTTAGCCAATCAACTACTCCTTATACATTTTGTATACAAATTCTTATAAGACCGGAAAGGAAAATATAAAACTGTTTAAAAACTCCCAAACATAAATTCTGTCAAGAAAGACGTGAAACTTATTTCTTTTTTTACCAAGAATCATAAAAATTTCATCATGAAAAATCTCAATAAATATATAAAATCGACACATCAATTTTGTTTTATTTTTGATAATTATTTATTTTACTTTAATTAAAATGAATTCTCGTTACACTTTTCACGAGTGACAAAGCGAGTATGGTATAGTATATATAAATGGTGTTGAGTCGTCTATCGACGGAGGTTTCCTTGCTGCGTAGATTTTATTTATATCATAGGATGTAAAATTCATACAAAAGTTGTTCCCGTTTTCAAGTATGCTTCTGGCTACGAATAAACATGCAATTTAATACGAAATAAACAAGTGATTTTATTTGACATCTCTTTTCCTATAGTACACAACATGTGAAGCGAGAAGTTTTAGCTAATTGTAGCTGATTAATCCAATTTATTTTTATTAAACTTGTATACCAAACAAAGGTTCCATGTAGAGTACACAACTGTTAAAGATTATCTTAAAATCATAGAAATGTTTTTGAACTTAGTTGGGTTCTTTATAATTTGCTATGTTATAGCATTTGGAGAGTAAGGAATTACGACAGAGCTCTTAAAGCACGAAAAACTTCGATTTTAATGGAGATAACGAAGCGCTTCAATTCCATTCTCTTAAATTATAACTAATACATCGGAGGTATGTGGTAGAGGTGTGGTGTTACTGTTTCTATTGAAGACATACCACATGAAAATCCTCTTGAACCATATCTACAAGATTTTCTCCAGAGTTATCACACATCTTGCCCGTAGATTCGATGACTTACAACCTATCGAGTGAACTGTATTTGGAAAAGGCTTCAATACCAAAGAGTACATTCACACAGTCCAGCAAATTAAACCATAAGCCGAATAAAACAACCAGCCTCCTCACCTTTATGTTTATGGAATATGAAAAATCCTGCGATATCATCGTAAGCTCGACTGTTCTTGTGTATATGCAAAGAGGCCTCCACGTTAATAGCTACGTCCAAGTAGTGGAACATATTTTGTACGATATTGAAACGATGTTCGTTAATTTTTTTCACAGTTGAAACTTGAAAAGATTGAATGATTTTTTTAAATAATAAACCTAAAACGCTTCGATATTTATGTATAAATGAGATAAGAATAATGCTATAAATATTCAAAATAAAAAGAAAACTAAGTATAACAAGCTCATCTTACTTATACCATCAAATTTTAAAATATTCTACGGTAACGACAAAGAAAAATGAAAACATAAAGCACAAGTGCTTTGAATTAAGGTCAAAACTTTATATTTTAGAATATTTGTCATTTATCCCTCGAAACACCTGCAACATAAATAGCAGCAGCTGTAATGACACATGTCAAACGTCAAATTCTTTGCTTAGGGACTGACAGTAACAAAATACGCTTTGTACAAGATTGAACATATAGTATTTATCTTATTATAAGTAACAACTGTTATAATCTCGTAGTGCTAAATGTTGAAATTATTTTAATTCCCGAATAGATATCACAAATTTTCAGGATGGAAATCTCTTTTAAAGGAAAACGTATTTTAGTCACCGGCGCAGGACAAGGTTTATTAGAAATCTTAATTTACTTAAATTAATATTGCCACTAGGGCAGTTAAATCCTAAAACTATGTTTTACAGGCGTCGGTCGCGGTATAGCTGTAGAATTATGGAGAGCTGGGGCAAACATAGTCGCAATTTCTAAGACCAGAAGCCATTTGGAGAGTTTGCAAAGCGAATATCCTTCAATTGACATCGTCGATGTTGATATTAGCGATTGGGAAAAGACAAGGGAAGTAATTGACTCTCTAGGGCATTTTGATGCATTAGTAAACAATGCAGCGGTTGCCATTTGTGAACCTTTCCTTACTTGTTCACCAAATGATTTTGACAGGTGTGTATAATTTAGTTTAATTACCGCTCTACTGAAACTGGATTTCTGTCATTATATTTTAATGCAAATACCACCATTTTACTTCCAGGATGTTTGATGTGAACGTGAAAGCAGTACTAAACATAAGCCAAGTTGTTGCTAAAAAGATGATTGATAACAAAACTCAAGGCGCCATAGTCAATATATCTTCTCAGGCCTCAAAGGTATCAGAATATTTTATCAGAGGGCTTAAATGTTATCATTCATGTATTTGGGCAATATATAGGGGATTACATATTTATCTCATGTAGATAAAAATATAAACATATGGCAGCTGATATTTTTTGATTTTATACTTTTTCTGTTATCAACAAACATATAACATTGCTCTATTTTCTATATTATAGTTTTATCTTCTATGAACGAATGTCCAAGGGATATACAAACTAGTAAAATGTATCTTTTACCAAAAAGTAATAATAAATTTTGGTGTTAAAAGAAATATTGCCTTAAATTTACTTTAATTTTTAAACTATTTTATGACTCTTTTCTAATGTTACTTTAAATATTACAGGCGGCCTTGAAAGATCATGCCATTTACAGTGCATCCAAAGCGGCATTAGATTCTCTAACTCGTGTCATGGCATTAGAATTAGGGGCATATGGAATAAGGGTAAATGCTGTAAACCCGACGGTCATTATGACTGCAATGGCAAAAGTTGGTTGGTCTGACCCTGTGAAAAGTTCAGAAATGATATCTAAAATACCACTTGGAAGGTATGACATTGTACTAACTGTTAAGTCTTATATATAAACTTAGTAACATTATTATATATATGAAGATATTCATCCTTTCTTTAGTAAACAAAATGTTGTAATAGGATACGTCTCAATGTTTTGTTCAACTTGTAAGGTACCCTTATCGGAGGTATTTATTCCAGGTAGGAAAATATTAAATCATTGACAGATAATGTCTGTTACATACACTTTCACTGTATTGTAAAAAACGAATAACATATATTAATTATAGCATTATGCTAAATAAAACCGGTTTTATTTCAAGACCTGTATGAGAATTACTAAAACACGTAGACATGTTTACAAAACTTCTCCAGTATATTATTAAGTTCTTATCAAAAGTCATTTGTTTATCGACAGGCAAATTATACATGAGTAAAAAGTAAATTTTCTTTGACATGAATTTCATTATTCACATTTTGCTAAAATGTAATAAAATATTTTTTATACTTTTTAAATTAGCTTGTTACTTTGAAGAGAAAATATTCTTGATTAGTTTTGCTTCCATACTGTCGCATTTTCTTTACATGTGTGTCATATATTAGTACTCTAATGATTTTCCTGGACAAGTTAGTGAAAATAAAAATGGTTAGTTAATTTTTACCAACTTTTCTCTATTTTTGGCATTCATTGTCAACAGTCATAATAGGAAATCTCTACAATTCTTTTAAAATGCTCTACAAACAGGAATATTCACAAATTCTGTTTATAGACACTATTAATAAGGTTTCTATATAATATATATTTAATTCAATAAAACTTATTTCAGATTTGGGGAGGTTTCAGAAGTAGTTAATGCTGTTCTTTTCCTCTTGAGCGATAAGTCCAGCATGATCAATGGTGTGCAATTACCCATCGATGGAGGTTTTCTTGCTACCTAGGTAGAAGCTCATAACAAGAACAACCAGCCTTTTCCTACAGCCACTGACAACAAAATCTGAAGAACATTTTTTTTTTTATTTAAAAAGAAAAAGAATTCATACATCAACATAAATTTGTAACTTAAAATTTATTCATTATTAAAGCTGACGTTGATAATCCTTCGCAATATATAATCCAAATTAATAATAAAATTAAGGAATTAAAAAAAAAGATACAATTTTTCGCCTTTAATGTAAAATTGTTCTGAAACTTTATATATTTCAATGCCATTATACATCATAATCAATGTCAATGAAACGTCCATATTGGGACAAAGCTTTATTATCATAAATAGATAATGCGAAACTAAAATGAGGTCTTGTTTCATTATATGTAAACATCTTATCTGTTTTGATTTTTCTTTGTTGTTTTACATTTATGATGTTAATTGATACATTAAGTACTGGCGTACCAAAGAATTATAATCTTTAAATGTTAAATAAATTATAATCTATGAATTACAATAAATTTTTCCTGTTTCTTTATTTTTTTTTTTTTCAATATTTATGGATATGCATTTGGAAAAGTTGTTATTTGTGCTGATATGAATGTTATTTTATTTTCTCTCTACTACAATATTACGTACCCTGTAATAGTCGTTATACAGATGCTATGTTTAAAAGCAGACTATATTCGAAAATAAAATAAAATACTCATTTTCGCTTTTTCATTTCTCATTATAAAAAAATATTTGTGAATTTTTATAATTCGTGATTACATCTTAGTATTCAGTTAATGTGAATATTTAATGTACATATATATACAAATTTTGGGATTTCAAAGACAATTACACAATTAAGATAAAAGAAAACTAGTGTTCGCGACTTTGTTAGCATTGATTTTAGATTAGGTTCAGAGAAAAATATTATGTATTTAAGTAACAGACAGTAAGCAAGACGAACACGTCAGAGACATCTATTGTCTGTGTCACTGGACTTCATGCGACTGATCAGGTTGTGATAAAATTATAGCCTAGGCTTCATTATAATATCTAAAGGACGACCCACAAGGAATGTAACTATGACAATACTAGGAACGTGCCAGGGCCGGCATGCAACAGGTTATGTTCTACTCTACCCACTAAGGCGTATGAAAGTAAAAAAAAAGTATTGCCACTGGCAACATTATCTCGCCGAAAATAGTTGACGCTCTGTGCATGTAAGAGACAGAGAGAGTACTGATCGGTGACGGACGAAATCTAGTTGAGCATAGTGCCATACTTTTTAATACAATGATTTTTTTCCTAACAAGTTTCTGATACAGTATAGTTCTTAAGCTTCATACTTTCGAGATTCATCAAAATCTGTCAAGTAGTTTTTCTTTCGCATTTATAATGCTGGTGGGACAACATTAAATACATCTCAAAATAAATAAGGAAAAAAATAAACAAAAATGACATAAAGAAAAAAAAATGGCAAACAATAATGATAAAGCAGTACCTATTATAATTTTAGAATATTATGTAAATAAGTATATTATTCAAGTTTAATAACAACCGTTCAAGATGTTATCAAATTGAACTTGTCATTGCGTCACTTAAAGTCAACGAAAACAATATTTTTTAACATGCCATGGCTTCATTCGCACTGGAATCGGAATATTTGGCCAATCTCAGTTTTTATTTGTTGATAAAATATTTATTGTTTCATCCAACAAATAAAAACGTTGATATTGGCAAAATGTTCCAAGATTCCAGTGCGAACAAAGTAATAACACAAAAAAAAAATTGTAAACGATCGAAATAATAGAACATTCCTTATCATTAACAATACGATTAAGAATAAAGATGGTCAACTATTTTGATGGAAAAAGAATTTTAGTGACAGGGGGATGTTCAGGTAAATTTATATTGTTATATAAAGTATAAGAGCTCACTGCGACTTTGCTCGCGGACTAGCAATAACAAAATCACATACATATATAATGTTACCTCTGTAAGTGTATCCTCATAGGTCAAGTAAATTATTTTCTAATAAAACCATTATAACTTGACATACTACTACTACTTTAATTTATAATAAGATACATATATATTTTTTCTCGAAGGTATTGGAAGAGAGACTGTTTTAGAGCTGTGGCGTCTCGGTGCAAATGTCGTTGCATTATCACAACAACCAGATAACCTTGAGCTATTGAACAAACAATATCCAACGATAGCAACAGCATGTGTGGACCTCAGCGATTGGGAAAAAACAAAACAAGCTGTGGATTCTCTTGGAATTTTTCACGGATTAGTAAACTGTGCCGGTTTTATAAAAACGGAGTCCTTTTTGGAATGTAGCTCTGAGAATTTTGATTGGTAAGGAAATTCAGTATAAGCTGATCTCGGGAGAAATAGTAATAATAAATTGACTCACATTTTAGTACCATGAACGTGAATGTTAAAGCCATTCTCAACGTGAGTCAGAACGTAGCAAGAAAAATGATTGAGCATGGGATCAAAGGATCTATAGTTAATATTTCATCGCAAGCGTCTAAGGTTATACTTAGAGTAAATTATATATTTATATGTATGTAAAATTCATTCATAAATTATTGTCAAATTTTTATAATCACAGGCGGCATTGAAAGACCACGTCGCTTACGCAGCGTCAAAAGGGGCGGTTGATTCAATGACCCAAGTAATGGCACTCGAACTTGGACCTCACGGTATAAGGGTCAACGCAATCAATCCAACCGTCGTTATGACTGAATTAGGACGAAGGGCGTGGGCCGATCCTGAAAAGGCCCAAACAATGCTGTCCAAAATACCGCTAGGAAGGTCCGCACATATATGTATATACATAACAGGTTTAAAGTATATGGTCAGAAATAAAATTTGTATATTTTACAGGTTTGCAGAAATAAATGAAGTAGTTAACGCTATAACATTTCTGCTAAGTGATAAGTCAAGTATGATCAACGGTGTACAGCTTCCGGTGGACGGCGGCTTCCTTGCTACGTGATTATTAATAACTATAATAAAAATCAAATGAAAGAAAAAAGGAGTGGTTATTTTATTCGGTTTATTGTGCCAAAGGAATCATACATACTGGACGTAGAAAACAATGCAAGCATAATAATTTTAGGTAATAAAAGCATATTAATATGCTAAGCTATACAAATCGCGGGAAATAATGAGCACAATGTAAACTAAATGTTGAGTTACACATTGTTACAAATCACATTTGAATATAATACACCCGAATCGAGGAGGGAACTCTCATACCGATACCCTCAAAAAAAATTTTTTTTTTAACTTTTTAAATCCAATAGAAGCTGTAATTTCTCTAATTCCCTACACCTACTGTTTAGTTCCCTCCCATAGATAATTTCTGGAGACGATAAATTCCAAAGACAAGTAAGTGGATTGGAAATCATCCATCAATATGCTATATCACGACTTTCAGCTACTGAACCATCAAAAATATATTCAATAAATGTAGCCAAATAATATAACATTATCACTATAACAGTTAATTTAATTATCTAAGATATTGTAAAAAAACAGTGTACCTGGCTTACATAAGTATCTTACTACTTAGACATCAGAGTTTATAATTATTATTTACAGATAATTAAGTCTAAAGTCTTCCGTCAGTTAGATTATACACTAAACTTCAAAAGCGATGACACCGTTTAGTAAGCACTCCACAGTATGTAACTAACTTATCCACTATTTGATCGCCCCTCTAGTTGTACAACAGCCAGAAGCCCTAAATTTGGAGCTCCATCGAGGTCATATCGCTGTCAGCACATATTATGACAATACAAAAAGCTTAACCGAACTATCTTTACATGTATCAGTTAAACAATATCATAAAAATATATTTGGGATTAAAAAAATGTACCAACTTTTCATTATTACAATGTCCATTTAAGTATTTATGCCAATACTACATAAATTGGCACCAAATTTAAATGTTACAATCCATCTAAATTTAAAAGCAATGACCGTTTTATATTCACAAATTGAGGTACAAAATATAGGATCAATAGAATTTATGAAAAATGCTAAGAATACTGTTCACTAAACCTTAACTATAAACAAACCAAACATTTATATATATATATATGGAACAATTAAAAAACTTCCTCTTGCAAATCTTTTTTCACAACAACTGTTGGATTTTCGATGTGTTTTAAAAAATATCGTCTTTCCATTCACACATTTATATTGATATACATGAATAATAAAATGGACATTAACAACTAATTAGCTTATGGATTACCTTAAAAACGACACTTAACAGAGTCATGACATACAAAAATTCATCCATTAACAAAAAAAAATCCACTACATTAAATATAATATTTACACAAAATTGAACCTAATTCTCAGTCATATTAGAGATAGATGATCCTATTCCATAGTAATTAATCGCAAATCCAATCTGAGAAATCAGCATTTACATATACATAATATAATACATTTTTAATTCCACAGATTGCAAGTTTACAAGTAATTAGACTCGGACACCGTTACACTTATATTCCGGTACCAACCATAGGCCACACATGTACATGCTGTTTTTTTTTTTAAATCATATATGTATTAATGAAACTGAAATACAAGTTACATGTGATTAAATGATCGTATGACAAACACTAACATCATTAAACAGATTTAGTTACTCCCAAGCAGTTATATGCCTTTAAATATAACAATAAACCTAGTAGTGAAGTTTCATAAACAATAATTCCAATTATACACCGAGATATATATATATATGTATATGTATAAGTATATGTATATGTATTTTAAATATTTTATCTTTTCATTTTGCCATTTCTGATCCTAATGTTAATGAACATGTACTAGTTATAAAATATCATTTGAATATTATTATTATTTTTTTTTATTAAACAAATTAATATCCTTTGCCCCGTTTTAATATCGATGCTAAATAGCTTATAAGTTAAGAAGATAAACGATTTTGGTAATCAACATGAGATCAAAGTGAAAAAGGAGACAGAATTACATCAGAAATGTTGCAACAGCAATAGAAGAATTCATGTACGGGCGTCAGTGTCAAAGTACCATTGTCTTCCAGAGAACTGATGAGTGATTGTTTACTGTTTACACATTAATGATAGAAGTAAATAGCTTTCACAGATTCAACTTATCTAATTAAACCTATGGCAGTGGCTGGACGTGTCGAACTGATAGTTACAAGCAAGATTCGGGTGAATTTACAGTAAGGACAACTCAACGTACAGAAAATATCAAGTTCCGTTTCTGTGATGGAAGACAATTGATTCATTTCAAATTATTATTGCACAAGTCGTAGTATCAACAGTTCCTCGCATCAGTAATAGCAAAATATTAAAAACGATACCAATCATAAACTTAAACAATTTATTATTAAACAAGATGTCATATATTTGGCGTACATCATATAGATTTTCCACAGTCGAGGTCGTCATAAAAACGAGTGTCGAAAAATCGGCCTCATGTCGATGAACCGACATCCCCTCCCCGCGAGGGAGACGCGTCACGACACGACGCGACAAGACGCGACACGACACGACGCCACACGACACACACGCACGGATTAAATCTAAATATAACTGAGCATAAAGTACAATAGACCCGCAGAGTTCAGTCCGTCTTACAATAATTGAGGATGAGTTTGTTTATAAGAGTTATTTCAACACTGAACCTGCCTGTGTCGCCGGCCGTCCTTCTGCGGCGGGGTGTCCGGCGTGTCCGCGGTGGCCGCGGGGCGTCCGGGGAGGGTACTCGTGGTGTCGCGCGCGGTGTGTGCGGGTGGAGGGGCGGGAGGGGCGCGCGGCGGAACCCTCTCACCGTCCCTCCCATATGGCCGCCACAGCGGTGCTCGGGTGACCCACGGCTCCGGCGCCAGTGGCTTTACAGGACACAATTTACGTTACATTAAAAAGAATAATTCTCTAATCAACTTACAACACATGCTTGTACTCCTGTATGCAATATACATATTGTTACGTTTCCATATTCAAATTACATCTACATGGCAGCGACTGTTGGTGAGGGAGCTACAAAAACTTTCTAACTTACTTCATGTAGTCATGAAGTTCATTAAGGAAGCTAATATAGTACATATGTGTAGTACTCACTAGTGTCCGGTTCTTGTTTCTTGGTGTGAGCGGCGGCTCGTATAGCGCGGTCTGCGACTCCTGTCTGACACGTGGCGGGCAGTGCTCCTGGAAATATAGCAAATAATCCAAAAGAGACTCTATCCCAGGACATACGACTAGTTTTTATCCGCTAGTTCATCCGCATGGGTTTTAAAATGGGATTCAGAGATGTGAATAGTGAGCATAAAAAACATAAGAATACTAGAAGGCAGAGCCATCTATAGTCCGTGTCACGTGACTGGATTCAACTTACTACGTGTTTTATTCCCCGATTTCCCAAAACATCACGGAATTTCGGCAAAAATTGGTCCATATTTTATTGGTGTCTAAGTATTGAGAAGTTGCATCAATAACCACTCTGCAATATTTTTTTTTTTTTGCAAAAGACCAACACACAACCTTGATACATCCTCACAGACTTTCTTATTTATAATATTAGTAGGACATGTGCACACTTATTTATCAATCCGACTAAAACCTTTAATGAAAATTTACTATGCATGTATGAAAATCAGTAAAATATATTGAAAATAGAAAAACATTGGATTAAAATTTTTCATCATCGTTGCTTCAAGTGTTGAGAGTTGTCACACGTATAAATTTAACTAACAATAAGTAGATCAACGCTACAAACTACTAGAATAAAAACATTAACATATCAAAGTCAGTATGAATAACATTAAAACTGAGAGACGGAAAATAATATTGAAAACATTTACTGAATAAAACGAAATTAATGAACTCGGTGTTGAGAACATTCTGTTTAGTAAAGTAACTGTGCCAGATCAAGCGCAAACCGCTTTCACTTTCGCTCCCATTCGTTTTAGAAGAATATCAATGGTTTAAACCTTCCGAATAATGTACACAAAACACATGGCTTTGCAGGAATTTGTTCATTTGAACAGACATTTCGAAGTTGTATTTAACTTATTAAGTAAATCGATATTATTTTTTTAGATTATAGTAAGAAAAAAGTAAAGCTAAATTTTGCATTACATTTTTCACAGATAATCTATAATAAAAAAAAAATAGATAAGCCTTAAATAAATCCAGAATAAAACACACAATAGGAACTGGTTTAAATAAATCTTTGAACTTAAAAAAAAACTACTATTTTTAACTATGGAAAAAAAAAACAGACTACGACTAAGACTACTACTACTTTAATCAGCAACGAAATAAACCTCAAGAAACTTAGGAGCGGATTTTATTAATGTAAATCTTTACGTTTGTTAATAGCAAGTGACTGGCAGGAAAATTAAAATAAAATTTAAGCCGACATATTACATCACAATAGTTCATGAAATGACACAACTCACCTGCTATTTTCATTCGCGTTATTAAGACTATATATTTTAAAATTATTATTATTGATATAATTATTTACGAATATTATATATTTTTAAATATATAATGTAGGCCCTGGCTATATCGCTGCTGATACATCCCTAGTTAGTATAGAAATTGGTTAAAATTATTCTCCACATATAAAAGTATCCCAGTATGCACGTATAGAACCGTGAGAACTGTTTAGTTGGACTGCGAAAACCAGTGGTCAATGTATTGAAATAGCAGGACCGATTTTGATGATGTTTGTGTCTTTTTTATAATCTAATATAAATATAAATGGAGGATGATTTACTTAACATTAATTATATATAGTGTACGAGTGATTATGTAAATCATATATATGTATATTCAATATTAATATATCGTACCAAACTTAAGCATGTTCCAATCGTATACGAAGTCGTAGGTGAAGCCCTGCCGGTGGAACAGCATCCTGAACAGCTGTCTGAGGTAGGCGTAGTCCGGTCGCTCCTCGAAGCGAAGTCGCCTGCAGTACTTCAAGTACTGCTGGAACTCGATCGGGTGATTCTGGAATTTTATATATAACACTTTTTTTAAAAATACTTATTATGTAAATCATTCCACGATTTAGAATTTCATAAAGTTTATTCAACGAGTTTTTGTAGTAATTACTTTAGTAATTTTAGGTTCACTATAGGTAAATGTGTTCTTGGAATCGGCACTTGGGCTTTTTTAAAAGACTTTCATCATTGTGAATTTAATAAAAAACCTTGTTCAATAAATAATTTCTGTAGGAATAATAAATATTTGGTTTCAATTAAATTTTTCATAAAATGAAAGAAACGTTTTTCCGATTATTATAAGATAAGTATTAAGGCAAATATTAATCTGCTCTTGTATGCCATAAATTTATTTCTAAGTTATTTATAACATTAATTTAAAAAAAAATCCAGTATCAAATCTACTGCAAACTCAACATGAAATTTTATTGCACTTATACGAATTATGACTTAGCACTGATTAAAATTCCGTTTATAAACTACCCGGACGCAATAAATAACATGTATTTCATAATATAATAGACATAAAAAAAAAATATTTCTTAATAATATATATATATTATAAGTTCATAGCTCGTGAATCGCACTGTGTTATCCAAGAGCCGGCGCGGCGGTGTCATGCGTCGAGACACGTGCGCCGTGCAACGTACTGGCCAGTCACGTGCAGTGACAAACGAATAATTTTAAAATTTAAATTTGTCATATAGAGGACGATACTACTTCATAACTGTTTTTACACTGGCGAAAATGGGCGAGGGGCATTTGTATACACACAAACTCTTATATAAAATGTGTGTGTGTACTCACTACACATACTAGTAAATAATTATACTTCTGTTATATTTGTTTGAAAAATACATATTTATATTGTAATTGCATGTGAATTATAATCTCGAAGTCATTTTATAGACTTATATACAAGTATTGTTTATAATACGATTGAATTTTATTTCATTCAGTGACGGTAAGCTATGTTCGTTAAATTTATTTAGAGTAAATATTATTGTATGTACTTATTATATATATACATACATGTATTAATTGTTATTTAATTTAAAAGACCTTCATATAATCTATTGATAATCAAATATTTATCGTAGCATAATATATAATAATCTTTAAAATAACATTATAATCATCGTTTAGTGGAGATAACGGTACAATTAATGTTGTCAGTCGGATTTAGCTTTAGGGTTTAAAACGCATCGCGACCGTCGACCTTGACCTACAACCTAAGATCGAATGAGAGCTAACAAATTGATTGATGCCAAATAATATTACTGTGATGTGACGTACGAAAGTTAAAACACGTCCAATTTACATATTAACAACTTTCAATTTCGTTATACACTAAACACGGACAGTTTGGAGTTTTTAAATCCATCAAACACAACAGTATCGACGTATGTATTTTTCCTTTTACGATAAGGAAGGTAAGGGTTTGACGCTGTTACTAGGGGAAAGGCGTTTACCTACGCCTTCATTTCCATCTACCATCAGATAGCAATGGTCGAGTACTGAACAGCTTGTTTTAAAATACTTGTACATAGAATCATTATATTTAGTCTATCATATAATTAGATACCATTAAAATGAACTTATAACGCTTAGAAACATATTTTTAAATCACAAACTCCTTATATGTACGAAAGCTTGCAAAATGAATAGCAAATTCCATTTTAAGACGTACTACTAAATACAAATGAATAATGTACTAAAACTAAATACAATATGTATGTATGTACAATAATTCGATAAATATAAATTATACATAAAATAATCAACTTATATGTTCACACAACAAACACCATGCCTAGTTTTTTTTAACGATCACTTATAATAATAAATAATAACAATCTCAACTCAAAGACGTTATCTTAATTATCAGAGTCCCGACAGGTCGGTTGAACGTTAGACAATAATTAAAGTATGTACTCAGTTGAAGGCTTTATATCTCTGGAATCTAAAATTATTTCTTGTTTAGACTGACACAAGACAACAATATTACGATTGCAACGAAAATTAATATTCAAGCCAGTTTATTTATACACGTATACAAAATGGCGGATTATATGATATAAAAACTCTTTGGTAACTAATATATTAAATTTACGTTAATATTAAACGTCGAATGGAAGCAAAGATACTCTCTGCGAGGACGTCTCAGTTTTAAAAATGTTACAAAATAGAACTGGTTCGTTTTGCGTTATAATAGAATAACACAGTTTTATGCAAATTCTGTGTAAAAAATGAACGAAAAAAATTTAAATTTCACTCCAATATCTTTATCACCATTAAGTTATTAAAAAAATTGTTACATTCTAGTACAAAACTTTTCATATGGTCACTAACAGAACGTCATAGAATTCAAAATTAATTTCGAAAAGACATTAAAAAATATTGACCGACTAATAATATATTTAAAAAAAAAAAGAATTACGCAGATCGTTCTTTAGTAAAGTGTGCATTTAAAAAATATAATAATTTCGCTTCTAAGCTTCTACATACATTACGTTTATAAGATATGAAATAATTTAACTATAACAATAAAGCATTTGATTTCTTGCAAAATTACCCATAATGAGTATTCAATGGCTGGTCGTATGTGAGAAGTATTTTATGTCTACATACTCTGGTGACTAACTTTTTTCGCGCCCAGCGTCTTTACGTCATTTCATTACGACGGAATATTCCGAAGTACAAAAAATTATCGTTATAAATATGTGGTAAAAACCTTCAAATTACGTATACATTATTTTATTATAATAATGCTATTAATATAGAATTAAATCTTTTGCTAACAAATTCTCCATTCGAATTCGAATTTCGAATCAATTCAATGCCACTGACAAGATATAAAAACTTTTTAATGAACTTGTTAATAAAAAAAATAACTAGGATTGGTATAACTCACTTTGCACAATTCATCGAATGGTGTTGAGAGCTTCTTCTCAGATATCCTCTCATACTTCTGTCGTTTGGTAGCAGCTTTCAGTCCCTGCCAGGGCAGGCTGCCTCTGTTGAAGTACATTAGAACATAGCCGAGGGACTCCAGATCATCACGACGGGACTGTTCTATACCCAGATGTGTGTTTATGGAGGCATATCGAGCAGTGCCTGTAAAAAGAATTATTAATTAAACGCCTAACTACAGAATTCAACAATAATTACAATGTAACTTACAACAATTTAGGGGTTTTTTTTATAAAAAAACTCTGAATCTCCTATCACCAATAAGATTCGTTCACATCTATAATATATTAAAGTGTTTGACAACTTACTTGGTAATGTCTTGTTTTATGCCAACATGATGGATTTACATTTAAATTATTTCAAAATATTTTAATTTGAGTTCAACAGTTTCTTAGTTTTCAATATAACTAAGCTAGGATCAAATCATATATAAATCACAAAGTTTTGTATGCACAATCATTATATTACTTACCATAACCTGCTCATACTAAATAATTACATCTAATATATAAGTATCTTTGAAAAACCTCTGTCATAAATATCTTAATTTTATTTAAATATAACTCCAGTACATATTATAGTATAAGAGAATTCAGTATTAATTTCTATTTAATAACAATCACCAGATATGTCTATTGCTGTGTTTAGCTGAATAAATAATATGGAATGTCCATTGTTGTCAACAGAAAATGTGACAAATGAGAAAATGTATTCAATACTGCTGAATGTGTTATAACACAAACTCAACTATGACACACTGAGTCTGATTTGGTAAAATAACTAACCTTTCCACTAAGGTATCTATAATGTCTTACTCACCGGTCAAATTCTTGTTTTCTCTGTATGGTATGTGCTGGTTATTATGGGGATCTTTGTACTTCTTTGCTAACCCGAAATCTATTATGTACACTATGTTACCCCTTTTACCGAGTCCCATTAGAAAGTTATCTGGTTTAATATCTCTGGAAATAATATAATCAATATTATTCATTCAAGATAATACATTTTAGTGTATCTTTATATCATGATTGGCATGTTTAATCTCAAGTTATAGTATAATTTAATTTTATCGGGGAACAGTTATATCAATAAGTTACTGTTACTATGTTATGCAAACAAATCAAAAATAAACAGTTATCGATCACAATATTAACAATCCGGTGAATAACTACCTAATTATTCTTCAAATACTCATATAGTAAACACCAAATGTAAATAGTAACAAAAGAAATTAAATGATTAAACTCTAATGACTATTTAACTGAAAAATTTTGTTTGTCTTTTAATATATGTAGTCTTATATAAAAAAAAATTCATTGTAATAACTTATGAGATAACCAGAATACTTCAAATTTGACTGCACAATCTAAATGACATATAACAGATAATAGTACATTGCATATATAGAGATGGTCATTTACACGTTATGTACATTATTGTTTACTCCTTATCTATAACCTTACAAAATGACCTACTGTAAATATACATAAATCATTGGATTACTATATATTAACTTGGTATACTCGCTCAATAAACATAGTATAAACCATAAAAATTAAGCATATTCCTAAAGTATTTTTTAATCCCTAACTAAAAGGAAAGTGAAGTACGGTGATATAAAATAAAAACAAAATAATTTAGAATGATATGAGCTAGTTTTTATCAATAAATAGATTAGTGACTTAATAAAATACCTATGTATAAAATTTCTATAATGTATGTCCTCAATGCGGGTGATGAGTTGATCAGCAAGGATGAGAACAGTCTTGAGAGAAAAACGTCGGGAACAAAAGTTAAAGAGGTCTTCCAGAGATGGCCCCAGCAACTCCATAACCATCACATTGTAATCTCCTTCCGAGCCACACCATTTTATCTTAGGGATACCGACTGAGAATAAAAATCACATTTACTTTTCTAAACAAAACATTAAGTGACACACATTTATGTTATAGGAATTTATCCTTTATAACCATAAAATGTTTAAAGAACTTTATATCATGGTAATACAAGGAATCAGACCATTCTTGTTATAAATAGTAAGAGTTTTATAAGGAAAGGGAATATTTACGTAAGTATGAATAATAAATTATTAATAGGTTATCTCATGTCTTATATATAATAATATGTGTAGTGAACTTACCACCTCCTTGCATAAGTTTATAAAATTTACTCTCTATGTGGAGCTGTGGGTGTCTAGTTCTTTTGCATTCTAATTTAATGGCTACCTCCTTCTTAGTCACAATATCAGTTCCTGGAAAAAAAAATACGATTAAAATTGATTACAGATAGTATTTCCCTATTGAAAACATACAATTTTAAAATGTGCATAGATATCAAATATTATTATTAACATTAAAGCATTGTTTTGCAATCATCTGATTCAAAACTTACAAATTTAGGTTAAAAAATTAATTGCCCTTGACAGAATTATCTATTGTTCTATAAAGAGAAAGAGTTTATGTTTTGCCTCTTATTGCGAACATTTTCCAACTGCAGATAATACTGTCGAGATATTTCAATTAAATTGATTTACAATCAAAATCATTTGCTTAAGAGACAGTAATCACATGTTAGAAAAAATAAATAATGGGGAAAATGACTTGGCTTTAAATCAAACTTTTAACAGAATTGTTACGATTATTTATAGTAGCTTTCTCTTAATCAGCATTAACCATGAAAGCAGTAAGGATCTATTTTGAAACAAAAAAATGCAGCTGGCCCCACAATAGCAACTATCTTTCTTTGTTTACAATTATTTATATTACTACTCACCTAAATAAATATCTCCGAAAGATCCTGAGCCTATCTTACGACCCAATCGGTATTTATTACCAACACGTAGTTCCATTTTGAAATTTTGCATTTTGTATGAAATAACTATAATATCACTGACCACCGATTCATTACAGGACGGCCATATTTGCGATAGACGCAGATCTTTATTATACTGAGTTCATAAGTTTATTGAAAATATAAGAAAATCTAGTTTCGAAGAGAATACTTTACAATTTACAATTTTAATTTAATTATATGATTAAACTTTATTTCACAAAACTATATTTAATAAATTAATTCACTTTACACACATGCATCTATGAGGAATTTTTGTATTTCAATCTTTTCTGTAGTAATCATTCAATTTCACAGATTATATTATCTATTTAGTAATTTTCCATTCATTCGTTCTATTCAGGCACGTTCAAATTAAAAATCATATAAGCTGCTTTTTATTACTAAATGACACGAGTATTTTTTCTTTTTATGAAAAAATATAAATAAAATAAATGAGCCTAACCATTTTATTCCTTAAAAATAAATTTTATTAAGATATTTATACCAAATTACAAATTTATCATCTGAGAGACTAGGATAAAAAAAAAATATTTCATTTCGAGTGATATTATGTTGAGACGAATATTTCTATATTTATTTAACATAATATTTTAGTTTATAACTGATTATTTGAAAACAGATACTTTAGAAGCAATTTATTTAAAATATTTGTATTAATCTCAATAAACAATATATATTTCTCAGGGGCTTAACGTGTGAAATAATGAATACTTTATATATCTGTACTATAATTAAAATAACCAGAAATTGTACAAAATATACTAGATAAATTCAAATAACATAAAAAGAAATGTATCAATTAATAGTACACATTAACATGGGCATACTAATATGAACAAAGGTTCCAGAAAAAAAGGAGAATTAATATATTTCTTTCTTATTTTCTAAGAAATGTTATCCAACATTAGAAACGTATAGGTTTAATACGCATACGTATATATTTCATTACAGGAAAACTTGTTAAAATTGTTGTGTTGTAAGTAGAAAAAAAATCAGTAAATTTTTATTACTAGTTTTATAGTAAATCCGAATAATACTAGTTTCATTTAAATGAATACTCGCGAAAATCTTAGATCTCATTAGTTTTATAGTGTCAAAATTTTACATATACTTGATCTTCTTAAAGAAACGTTAAATTACTTATTACAGGTGAATTTAGAACTATAGATGATACATAGGAAAGGTAAATACAAAATAAAATTATTTTTTTTGCATATAATCTTTATTATTATAATAAATCATTTTGCCAAGTCGCACTTAAAAATATATATAGTAGAATAATATATCTCAAGATCTTAATATTAATCTAAATCACAATGTCGAACATTATAATAAATGTTTACATATAAATATTTCATACAAAATGCTAGAAGCATAATGTTTTATAACTTGACAAATATTTGAACTAACACATACGGTAACTTTTAAGTGAGATTACTTCAGTTAGAATTAAATAATACAAATAAAATTATCACTTCTTCTATAACAACCTGTCTTATAAGCGACATTAGGAAAAACACAATTCTGATAATGTGTTGACTTTATAATTATTTTGATTGGCACCCCTGGAGAGATCTTCGTACAACTATAGAGACTATAATCAAAATAATCCGACGATTTAATTGATTCATAATTGAAATACAAATTGCAACGATTTTCATAAAATTTAAAAATTAACAATTATGGTTTTTACAAGGTTTTCTTCTCAATAATTTAATAAAGAAATATAAAATAAAATCTTGTCGCTCCGTTCATTGTACTCCTTGGTATATTATTTTTATACCCTGTGTAATTTATGGCAAATTAATGCAATACCGTTTTAAAATCTATTAAAACTGTAATTTTTAAAATTTTTATAAATTAACTTTCAGAAAAATTGTAACAAAAATAATATGAATATGATGACAAACATTAATATGTATTAACTTCGTCAATATTTTTATGACTTTATAGCATTTTGGTGTAATAAAGCATTTAATGCGATTACGACTAGGGAAAATAATGTTTGTTCAGTCCGTGAATAGCCAGGTAGTCGTAGTTTAAGAGAGCCTGGTGACAGTGGGTCGTGTTACATTATTTACTAATTGTATTTTCAGTCATAGACAACTAAGTTCATAATGTAACAGGCTGTCAGTACTCTAGATGCGAGTATTATAGATGTCAGTATAACGTCAATGTCAGAGACATTCATCCGGTACGAGTGAGTCGTCTTCGGGCATGTTGTTGTTCTGTTCCTGTTCCCGACTGAGCACAAACACGGGTTCCACGTTTTCATCATCACTGTTGAATCTGGAAATAAAAGAAAATATCAGTTAATGACGTCTTGTTTATAATAAACTGATATATTTTATTCTTGGAAGGCTGTAGTGTTCAGAATGTCGTAGATTTGTGCTAATACTCTGAATGTTTACAGAACATACTGTTATATAAACTCTTATAAAATCCACGGAAACGAAAGCGCAATTACTACATATATAATAAAATATATCAACCTTGTCAATAACACGATTTTAATGTATTGATAGCGGGCAATCAACATATTATTCTTTTAAATATCAAAGTTTCCGCTTTATGACATTTGGAGTAACGGCGTCAACCAAATTATGGTCAAATAATAATTTCACGCATTACCTATGCAAGATTCGTTTTGCGTCTTCCAAATCTCAAAAGGCTTTGTGTATAAACAATACAACGAATAATTAAAAAAATTAAAACGTCCTTCTGAATTATAAATGCTTAAACAAAATCTACTATAGGCATAAATACGTTCTGAACCGGTAAGATTATCACATTACAACACTTAATATGTAATAAGACTATTTAATATTTTTAATATAGCTAATAGTTTTAACTTCTGAATTAATCAATCATAATGTTGCTTCAAAATTTGAACTACTTACTGGTATCGTGGAATTTCCCCCCGCATCGTACAAATAGCGTTGGTGAGAGCTTTCACATAATTTTTGGCAAGTGTAAGGGTTTCTATCTTCGAAAGACTCCTTTTGTCTTTCTTTACATGAGGAATCACTCGACGGAGATCCTGTGAATTAAATTAATTATTTTTTTTGAACTACCTAAAGGTATAACTCTTTTAACTTAGTTTTTTTTGATTCGATTATTATAAATGATAAATAATTAAAATAACGAATGTTCGACTATTATGATTATATCAACATTTTTATTGTTAACAAATACACGAAAGCAATTATATGATTGAATAACGAAATTAATTAAAATAACGTGTAAAAAGAAACACTAATTGTATTAACGTAATTACTTCAAACGCGCGATTTAATGAATGCATGCGCATGCGTTCGCGTTCGTTGCTCTCTAATCTTCGGAGATTACGTTCGCGAGCTGATGTTCCGCATCTGCGTCGTCTGCCAGGACCGCTGGAACCGCTGGTAGTGCCAGAAGACGAAGAGCTGGCAGCCGTTCGCCGCGGTCGGCAAACTCTCCTTGGAACATCATCGCTACTGCTGTCATAGAAATCTAAAACGTTTTAAGTGAAAGTTAGCGCAGCGTCCGTCACTACTGACAAGAGCAATAAGATTAAAATAATAAGTAAACGTCGTGATTGTAAAGAGGTCTGTGTCCATCACTAATTATGACTTAACAACTTTCGAAGTTATTGCAATATATAAATATAATTCCAGTCGGATTCAGTCCACCCACATTTTTTTTAACCTGTGTGTGGGTATGCACATATTCATCAAAATTATCTTTCTAATTCATAAACTCGAAATCCGGGACGTCACCGATACAGTTATCACATTAAAACAAACAAAAAACTGAGTGACGTAAAGCTTAGTGTAGACGTCACTGTGCAATTTCAAACCCTTCACAGATTCAATATCTATATGTTGAAATCTATGTTTTGTATAAACTGGTTCCACATTATTTAAATATCCGTTATTACATCCTTTACGTATAGCTGAGTATGTGTTAACATTTTTTCAAGGAAATCCTCAGAGCGGATATCTGTATTAAAACTGGTTTCATTAAAATTTCGAGAGACTAGCTTTGCTCAACGGATTCATACGAATAGTTGTGTAAAAGAAATAGCATAAATACTGAAAAAAACTGAACTAAATATAAATGTTCCCTTGTCAAATGTTTGCATATACCCTTGTCTACTTATTAAGAATCTTCTGTTAAGAAGTTAACTACGAAGGTTATGAAGAGTTAATTTGGTCGCTGTTACGTTAAAAGCAAACAGATTCAGTAGGTTTCTTATAAATCTCAGCGCTTTAGTATATTAACCTCGGCGACTGAATAGGAAATGGAAAAACTTTCGTATCTAGTATAACAATACAAACTAGCGCTAAGCATATTGGCTACCTTTTTGTTCATTACTTGGTTCACTAGATTTTTGTATGTGAATAATTATTGGTAGATTTACAACGGAACAGTTTTAAATAAATTAAATAAACGATTTCGGGAATTATCCCGCTCTGTCTTTCAAACCATCAATCTACCAAATTCGTATAAAACGGTCAAGAAGTTTTATAACGTCAAAGAAACGATCAATGTTTATAAGATTATAATAAACAATGTGATTTCGCAGTCTCCAGGCCCTCTCCGTCATTACGTGACGCGACTGCAGTCTGCACGCATTGATGATGTATTAGAGTAAACACGGCTAGAGACTAATCGATTTTGTCGCATGAATACGCCTGATTTTCGTAATGCTTATCGACATTGTAATTCACCCGATGCAAATGATTTTAAGAACATATACCAACTCTGTACTCCGTTCGACGATTTATTAAAAACTAAAGCGAAGTAAAAGCGGGTTACGTCAACAATGATTAAAATGAATATGTACATATGTATATATATGTGTGTGTGTGTTTGTGTTTAAAATAAGTTGTCTGAGAATTCAAAATATAAATCTATAATTATATGATTTTATCATCATTACTAAAGATAATAATGGATCGAATTTTCTCTGTTTAGAAATCTGAATGAATGTTAGAAAATTTAAGTGACACCTTTTTTATTCCTAACTTGATAGTTGATACTGACCGATGTTGTGTATTCTAGATTTAAAAAAAAACATCTTACCTCCAGCTTGTTCTATTTTAATGTCGATCTCTCCTTGCTTGACGTAATACTCGGAGGCATCATCTTCACAGTACATCAATTTCTGGTCAGGAGAAGCCGCCTCAGATCCGCCACCTTCGCTCGTGGCCCACTGAGGCATTTTGATACCTGCAATATTTTTTTTACTGAATTAATGGCTTGATTTATTATATTTACACGAATAATTCTTTGCTTTTGAATCTTATCACGTAGAATTAAGTTTCCCTTAACAGAAAGGTCATTGACATGTTTTTAATCTTGTAGAGACTTTCTTTCTTTCTGTTAGAGAAAATAGAATAATATTTATTTAAAAAGAAATATGAATATAATTTCATTGACTATGAACAGTTAAATCAAACTCTTAGATGGCGTTGCTAAGTATTCACGGTTTAGCATATTTATAGCCAATAGACTTTTAATACATTCAATATTGATTTTATTTGATAACCGTGCACTATAATCAAAGGCAATTATTCGTACATACACGTTATTATTGTACGTGATAAGAAATAAATATCAACCGACTGTCTAACACAAACTTTTTCTTATTAATTTACATTTTTATGGAATCAGAGGTTGTGACGTCAACTGAGATGTTGAAAGAATTCTAAGCGATAGTTGGCAATTTATAATTTGCTCAATAAGAAACAGCGTGAGGTAATTGTATCGGTATCAACAAGTTGTAACATAATTGTTTTTACACACTATAATAATAAAAAAATATATTACACAATGTATACCCTGATAAATCCTACCACTGCATACGAAAGAACGAAAATAATTGCATTGTTTTAATGGAGTATTTTTTAAATATTCCAGTAGCCAGTGTGTTTACGTCCTAAAGCGAGGGCGGAGGGTCGTCGCCAGGCGACCTCCGGCGCCCCGAAGGCGCCTCGACAAATGACATTACACCCGTCACTATACATGACTGACATCAAGAACTAATAACATATATTAATATACGATTACTCTTAATAATCGCCTTTAACGAGATTCTAAAACTAACCCTTTATTTAAATTTAATAGTAGTCTCTTATACTCTATACATATATGCGTAAAAACTCACCAAAATTATTCTAATAGTATTTTTAAGTGACCAACAATAGATACATCTAAACAGTACGTTTTGAATTATTAAAAAAAGGAAAACTAAGAATTTTCCAATGACGGAAATGTATATCGTATTGCACAGGATAGAGACACATAAGCGTCTTAGTATGTTATTTAGGAGTAGACTACACCCTTAGTAGTTTTCATTATCTACCTAAATACTTACAGTTTTAAGGTTGGTCTTTATAAATATGTGTATAAACATAGTATATGCATACTCGATGGTGCAAACTAGATTTCTGTACGATGTATTTAGAACGCTACTATTACTTGAACTTATCGTGACGTCATCAATGTGTAGCTGCCACATGGCAACACTAACGAATAGTACTTGTTACGTTGCTACGACAGCTACGGACTGTTAGTTTAAATTAATTTTCCAATTTCTCAAAGCAGTTTCTCATTCTTATTATGTTATCTTAATATAAATTGAAATTGAAGGCATGTCTATTTATATATTTGATGTTAAAGAATCACTCTAATCTAATACGACCAGCAACAAGATATTTTATAAAGATTAATATTTGACAGGAAATTGTTCGATTCATAAATAATCCAATTATTATTTAATATTTAAAATGTCTTACTAAAGTAAGTAAATAAAGTAAGAGTCCAACTGAGCCTGTAATATAATGGAAAAATACATGTTTTGAACACTGAAAATTCATAATACATCGAAAACTATTTTTGATTATCAAAATAACGAAGTGTACAAAAATAAATTGGAATACTGTTTAACTCTCTCTGTACAAGTGACTGTAACAGACGCGTGGCTTAAATTATTCATTGGACAAAATTTATATTCAAAGTAACGAGTCCATATTTTGTGATGAGCCAACTGCGTCACTAGCATTTTTATTAAAAAAAAAGTTTATATAATTAAAAAAAAAGCGAAACGCAGATACGTTAACTGACTTACAACATTTTTATTTCCAAACATCACGAACATAATAATGTAAAAATGTTTTTCCACAGTTGTTTTCAAATAAAAGTTCGATAATATTTACGTTATATAAATTATTACAAAAATTAACTGCGTCACAGCAGACACACTTGTTTCAATTTAAATAATCTGTCTTTTTAACACTCGTAACATAACCTTGACGAGTTTAATAATTTAAAAAAAAATCTCTATTTTAGTTCTCAAATTGATCTAAAAATATACGACTTTTATAAAGCCTAAAGGCGAAAGATGAAATTATTATTTTTATTAAATTTGATAAACGGTAGTTATCTTAAAGTGATTTATATTTTTACATGTACGCCAATAGTAAACAAATACGTTCACAAGTTGACATTTGACTGACATTAAGTAAAGCGAATAATGAGAGGCCAACGTGCTGCAAGTTGTAGCCTAGTGGTCTGATAACTGTATCATTTGTGAGTCATTGCTCAATCGATTTCCGCCGCTAAGATTTTAATTTAAGAATGTTAAAACTAATTTTAGATTATAATCCTACTATCGGCTGTTAATCAAGGAGTTCCAATATAATTTACAGCTTGTATAAAATAACAATCCAACTCACGTTCAGGCGATTATTTTATAATGAAAGGCTCTAAAAGAAAAAAGAATGTCAAAATTGTGTAGGTAACATAGAATAAAACGTGCATACACTATTCAGCCGATGTCACGTAATTCGAAGAGATATAAAAACGATTGCTCGATTTTATAAAAATATCGACATCTTCGATGTACATGTACGAGTTCAATTAAGCAAAGAGTATTTTATGAAGTTACAAATGCCATGTCCTGCTGGCAACGTCAGCAGTTCGACCTTCGTTTCGCTTGCCTCTCCACACGCTTTCACCTTGCTACCACCGTTAGCCCAGTTAACGCCTATTGTTAGTGTATCAAAAAATAATTACATAATACTTTTCCGTGCATCTCGTTCGCGTCGTGTCATCAAAGACCTTCACATTTAGGATTATTTAAATACCTATTCTTTATTTTTATTATTTGGATACCATAGATTAAATAGATTTTAATGTCGTATGCATTAAATATTGCACGTAATCGCTAATATTTCAAACCTCTCTAGGGATATAATTAGTAACTAAAACTGCAGACATTTTACCCTTTCACATACTTGCAACTTAATGTATCAGATAAAGTAATACTAGTCTTACCCAATTCTTCAAATCAGAGCAAGTAGTTTTTTAAATGAATTAAAAATGTTACAATATAAAATGTTGACTATATTCAACTATATATTATTAAACAAAAAAAAATGTAATTCTTTGAATTAGGTATCACTTCAATCAAAAAGGTTTTAAAGAGACGAAACCTCTTAACATTCAATGGATTCACCGTGCGGGTGCCGGGTCCATCGCGTTGTAGGGAGAGGAGCTTCAGCAGTGCCTGGGACTTGCGACCCAGGTAAAGGTTTAAGGTGCCCCTATCTAACGCGCGTTAAAAGGTCACCTCCACCGTCCAAGCTCCTCTCTATACCTAACCAAATTTAAAAAGAACCTACTAGGGCTGCTGTCGAAGTACGATTGAAGAATGCATTGATATTAGTTTTGGACAGGATCAACTCTTTTAGAAGGTGGTAGAGAGATTTTGCCGTTATACCTCTCGCACTCACTTCTACCGCGTACAATTCCACGACGAACCTATTTCGAGTGAGTTCGTTTGTGAGCTCATAAATTTATTGACCTTGATGCCATGGTCTTTGGGGATGTTGGTTTCCCAAGGAACCGTAAGCTCTATTATTACAACGCGCTTTAAAATTCGCGAATACATAAATATATCTGGTCTGGAGGATGACGCACAGATATCCTCTGGGATTTTGTATTGTTTCTCATACGTATCCATCATTATACTTCAATTCGAAGCAGCTTTATTTACGAGCAAATAACGATTTTAGAAATCTTTTTGTATATATGTGTCGCAGATTAAGCAGAGTAAATAAAATAGGGACAGATAAAAAATACTGTAAAATTTGAAAACAATTGCTTATTATTCGGATTTAAAATTAACTTAATGCAATAATTATGATAAAGCATATTATTTCCTTAACTAAAATAATGATCTATAGATACAGTGTATACGTGATATTATTTAAACATAACACACGTAATAAATGTTCGTGTCAAAGTGACGTTTATGTTTACAAGTTAATTGTTCGATACCTATCGTTTGAGAAACAGCTGATCAAACATTCAACAATTAAAGCATATTGTATTATTAGATTGTATATGTTTTATATAGTGAATTTATTCTACCTAATATTGAATTGATTATCAATTGTAATTAACGACCATATTATTATAAATGACAAAAGGCTATCGGCCGGCTAACGATAATTTTATATTATGTAATCAGGAATGCATCTTATTGTGACCTTTTAATTTATAGGTATAATATTATAATTCTAAACAAAATGTAATTTAAATATCTACTTTAATATAGCCATTTTTACATCGGCGTCTTCGGGGGATGGGATTATTCAATTTTCCCGTCCACGCAATAAGCTCTTTAGAATTCTTTCTCTGGTTTATTGAACATATTGTAATGCCTGATAAGTTTGTACTTGAATAAACATTACAAGATTACAAGTAAATCACTATCAGTAGATATAAATAATTTAAACTTAATTAGGTTATATAATATCAAAGTAAAAATCAATAAAATATGACTGTAAAATTTTGTATTTAATTAACTTAAAATTTATATTAAATCGAGACAAATAATATGCCAAAGAAGAATTACAATATATAGGTATTTGTTTTAAGTGTCTTCGACTATAAAGTGGCCTTTCACTATTTTATGTAGTACATCAAAATTTTACGTTACAATAATGTAAAAAGAGATAGATAAAAAAACTGCTACACACATCCACATGTAGGCTATAGTAAAAAATAAAAAAAATATTTTTATTTTATTTTTATCTAAACTTATTAATATGTTTATTTTATAAAGACAAAAATTTTGTATCTTTTCAGAATTGTAGTTTGCAGGACAAAAAAAATGCTGTCGGCATGTTAATTAGGTATAGAGAAAGTTTTCTGACAAAAGAAACCAACGCCTTTATGTTCTATAATTTCAAGCTTTGGATTAAAAAAAACAGTCGTGTTTGTTTCATTATTATTTTTAGTATACAATAATATTTTTAAAGTCTGCCACCATAAAAGACGATATTAATCCACACAAAATTGTCATAAAACAAAAAAAAACAATTAAAGAGTAGTTTAATACATTTTGAAACACATTTTCAACTGTAAAACTTATCTATGTCAATGACACAAAAGCATTTTATTACAAAAACGAATGTTGCCAGTATGCTAATGATGTAAAATAGTAAAGAATAATTCTAATATGTTTTAGACTTTCATGGAAATTAAGAGAAAATTTACGATATATTAGGTGATGAAATTTTAATATTTTAAAACATTTTTAATTTCACTTTCATTGTTTTCAATAACTCCTAATTCCTACACAGTGGCGTTATATAATTAAAGTTAAAACAATTATATTAAATATAAATATTGTCTAGCTAATTATTGAAATCTATATAAATTGACGAAACTCTAACTTAATTACTAACGCGTGTTGTTTAATTACTATATTACTTTAAATGACTCTATATTCAAAGTTACCGATAACAATTATTAAATAAAATAACCGATCTAAAAATATGTAATACTTTTTTCTTTACCTTGACCACAAAAAGTATTGAATACAAACGGAAAATTGGTTAAGCGGTTAGGATAAATGAAACTGTTGAGATTTGATGAAATATGAAAGATTCCGATGTAATGAGTGGTTGTTAAGGAGAATTTCATTATTTGCGTCTTATTTCTTCATCCGATCCTAACAAAATTTATATGAAACCAATTTGACGTCAAACTCTAGGGAATACAGAGGATAGATAATATCAGTTCACATATATAAAACTTCCATTTTCGAAAAAAATCATAAGCACATTTCATTAAAAATAAATAAATTACTGGCAAAAAAAATATTTTGATTTAATTGTTTTTTTTCATAAATACATTTATCTAAGTATATAAATGTATCAGCAAACCGTTACAGCATTCTATAATCTTTTTTTATTATTTATAAGCAGTTACTTATAGAGTAATAAAAATGCGTACGAATCCTTGAAAAGGATTATCTGTGTAAAATATTTAGAGATAATGATTACACAAAACAAATATAATAGGTAATAAATATATATATTTTTAAAGTTACAGTGATTTTTAATAACAATATTATCTCAAAGGTAAAATAGTGTGCATATTCTGATAACCTTATCACTATCAGTTTTTTTTAGAACACTGCATAACTGCAAGTATTGCAAGCATCGTGATATTCAATTAACATTATTACTAACGTTAAAAATATCACTTACATAATCCATTTCTCATTTAGAGCAATTATTATTGATGGAAAATATATATAATACCTCTTTGATTTGTATTATTTAATTCGAAATTTAAAAATTTATGACAAGCTTTAAAGCGTATCGATAAAAAAAATTATTTACATCGTTTATCGTTATCGCACATTAGTTACGTGTGTTGTGAATTGACATTTACTTAATTATTTCACGTTCTTAATTACATATTTTTCAAAAATAACATGTACCTATCACCTATTGTTTATGATATAAAAATGGCTTGCATTCAGTTTACTGTCGCGTAAACGATATTGTTTAAACAATGACATTCAAATAAAAACTATAATATTTTAATCTTATGAATATTATCTTATAAGCTTATGCTCGACAATAATTGTATAAAACATAAGATTATGAAAAATTATTATAATACTATCAATTATGAAGATATGAAGAAGTAAATAGCACTAATTTAGAAGGTTCTCTGGTGAGTGTAAGATAAATTTGATTTTAAATATATCACACAAATATTGTTTTGTAAATCTATTCAAGTAATTTAACAAAGAATTCGCCTTTCACTTAGCATTCAGAACTGACACGTAGATAATAATTTTTGTGTTAAAACTAAAACTTGCCTTCTATTGCCGTCGTGGTTACGTCCAGGAAGAGCACAAATGTAAAATTTCACTGCGTTATCATGGTTCAATCGTGATTGTAGCGAAAGTGATAGTTTCCGCGTAGTGTTGCGCGTATTTGTGAACGTGTCTATATTAAACGGATCAAACGAGACGGGCACTCGCGGCGCCCACTCGAACGCTATTGGACCGCTCGCATTCAACCAGCTATGGAACTTGCGCGTTCGGTTACGTCAGCAATACAACCCTCGCAACAATATCATCCCCCGTCGTTTATAACTATTTTATTCACTATCGATATGTTTATAATATTATCGATTATATATTTATTTTTGCTGTTTACGTAATAAATAACCATTAAGTCATAACTGTTAATGAAACTATTAGTAACAAATTAGGCTGCTTCGAAAATTTAACAAGCGATATACAATATGACTTATTGCACCAAGGAGATTTAATATACATAAATAGTGCAACTTCATATTTATAAGATCATTACTAAAAGTAATATTAATAGTTATTATTATTACGTTGATTTCTGAATTACATATACATATGAAATTAAACTATTATTATATAAACGGTTAGTCTATCAGATATAACATAGAAATTTTTACTTTCATTGCAACATGTTCGAATCTATATACAATCCTAGTATAAGATCATGTTCAAACCTGTTGCACAAGTCTCTTAGATTAGCAACAAGTGCTTCACCGGCCACTCCTTTATAGTGTATACCCATTGCCAAGTTTTGATTCTTACTATTAGTTATCATAATGAGAAAAAAAATTACCTATTTATACCTATTATTTTGTGGAATGTAAACTTTTACAAATCGTTCACTGGGTTATACTAGAGAATGTCGTGAATTTTCTAGACATTCTTGCTGGACTACCTACTCGTTCTCGCATAAGTAACGCCATCTCTTTAAAGAAATCGGAACTGAGGTAAGGACAAAAACGTTATTATAACTATATTTTCGCTTAAACAACTATTTATTTATATAATCGTCAGAAATATTAACATGATATTTTTGAAGGTAATATATATTACATGCATTTGACTACATTAATTCATATCTGTCTTCTCATAGACAAAGATAGTTGCCACTAGAATGATTGTAACATTCAATTTCCAGCATCCCTCGCTTTTAACTCTGAATTAAATTATCTTACATTTTATTATTTGAATCTTAGATAAGTTTTTTTGCTAAATGGCTAAGATTTGAAAATGAAGCTCAGATGACTTTACATTTAAACAAAGGTAAGTCAAACGTCAAAAATAAAAGGACAGCCAAAAATGTTAAACACCTATTTCTTTTTGGATCCTGGAGCACAGGCAGTACAATCAATGTTTTGAATTAACAATATGGTTTTATTTAATGTCATAAATTTATTATTTACTCAAAAATATAAACAAATATATTAAATTTAGTATTTTTTGGTAGTTATTATAAAAATTTAAAAAATTAAAGCTCAATGTACCATTTATCCATGAAGAAAAACAATGTTTCTTAAATATTAAAAGTTTTATTTCCTATATAATAAAATTTCGCGTTAAATTGATTATGATTACGTTTTTAACATAAAAAAAATACAGGTATAGTATAGTACGAGTGAAAGCAACAGGAACGCAAATCTTTCATTCTATACTTTTATTTAAACTTAAATTCAAGAGATATTGCAATGATTCTTTACAAAATTCTTACAGCAAAACTTTATTTAGCCCCCATATTATTATCGTCCGAAAACCGTTTGCTGTTAATGTCCATGTTAACCAACAGTACTCGGTAACATTGGGAGTTAATGGAATATTCAGTGGATTCAGTACTTCATGCTTTAAATGGATTTTTAGCGCTCGATAAACTTGTTCTGAACGCATTAATCATCATCGTCTGCGGCAGGGACGGGGCTAGGCTTGGACGTGTGATATCCAAGCTAAGTCTGTTCTTCGTCAAAGAATCACTGGTGTGCAAATGACCCTGTGATAACAAAATGGAAAATTATTATTATATATTAATACAAATATAATATAGAAAAAAAAGACTTCCAACGTGCATCTTTGTATAATTTGTATTACATTTATATCACGAAGTTGGTTATTGGCATCCCATTTGAAAATAACATCTTATCTCTCATTGATGTTTCTTTTTTCTCAAACTTTAGAAACGTTAAATTAGAGTATTGATAAGAAAAGGAATTCCCGTTTCTCATTCAATATAGGCATATATTAAAAATATACTGTGCAAAGATATAATAATAAACTGTACGAAGAATAACTCTTCCGGCTATATGGTGTGAAGTAGCAAATTTGGAGTAAACATGAAATGAAGATCTACAAATATCTCATACAGATTTATACAGACTATGTACATATATGCTAAAAAATATAATAACTCTCACAAATCACCATTCTCACGTAAATTTGAATTTGTGAGACGTCCGTACACATTTGCGGTTAAAATTATATAGTAATTTATATTCCATCTATTTTCTCAACCTCTCTTCCGTTTACATCGTTCTTATTATATAAAACCTCTTTCAATAAGCAATTACATTTACAGCGTTTCTATAAAAAAAAATTATATTAAAAAAAAGAACACAAATCTTCTTTAATGTATAGTTTGCAATTGAATAATAAATCATTGGAAACTTAATTTCCATCTTTCTGAATTTATGAGTAGGTTTAAATAAAAGTAATCGTATAAATTGCATGTGCGTGAGACTAACGTCTTGGCCCAGTGTATGCTTCTAATATGAAATGTATGCTTAATAAATATGTATACCATATCTATCCTGCAGAGGAATATGGAACAAGACATATAAAAACTAAATACGCTGTTCCGCTGAGTCTCTGTGGAAGACACATTGAAACTGCCAACCATACGTGGCCACTGAGACTAAATTCGTGTTCGCAAGTAAGCGTTTTATACCAAAAGCAATTGATAAATTGTATTGCATTTAGACTAGCCACAGTCCATATATATTTTTTTACCCACCCCGATAAACTAATGAAAAGTCAATTTCACATTATCTTCTCATTAATAATACTTTTAAAACTTTACTATTCAAGGAAACATTGTTGAATGATACATTTTTATAGACCAGCCGAAACATAGATTGGCCTTTCTTGAATTAAAGGGCATATATGTATGTTCTTTTGAGAGTTATTTAGTTTAAATTTGTGAAATTATTCATTGTGTGTTCAAAGTAAAAGAACTTGTAACACTCTGATTATTTCTTACTAATAAACGTTGGCACTACGTAGTAGTTATTGTGAGTAGTAACTAGTATCGGCTAGCTTCATAGGACTAAAACTATGGTAATTTTGGTCATTAGTAAGCTAATTTTGTTTTCAATAATAATGACTAAAAAAAACTTCTCAATCACGCGTGAAAGGGCTTAGTCGGTATGAGAGTATCATAGCTATGATAATTAATCTTTATGGTATCAGTATATTATATGACGTAATATTAAATGTCGGTTTTCACTGAATTGGTATATGGAAGAAATATTTAATAGTTTTTTCCAAGACAAAAAATTAACAGGAAAGGTATACCTACTTAAAACGGTCGACATAGTAAAACTTACCTTGTTTTCGTAAAATAACATAAATACCAAAGACCCTATCAGAAATAACAATAACAAAGGCAAACTCGCACACACAAGCACCAGGAATATAGTATTGATAACCATTTTCATATGATGTACAAATTAACACTACATCATTTGTAGTCATCCGCAATAATAAACTGCGCACTCATATCTATCTTTTATCTTTGTAAATCGATATAAATTAAAATAATCTCTTTGGATTATAATTTATTCTATAAAACCTTACAATTAAGTTCACAGATATCGCAAAATCTTATCTTTCAGTAACAATAAAATAGAATATAATTTAAAAATGACATGCCTTAAGGAAAATAAACTGTTTTCAACCTTTTTTGTCTGTTGTCTATGGAGGTGTTAATACATTTTTCTCATCAACGAAAACAGAACTCTACATTTACTTTTATATAACATTTAAGTTGTACAGCTCTCCATATTGCTAAGGTTGGCAAAACATTATTTATAGTATATTAAAAAAATGCTTTTATCAAATAAAACTGTACTGTAATGTTATTTAATTCATTTATTTCCAAGCATTTCTGTAACGAATCTGTTATTTTTAATAAAACAAATGACAAATATAACTTATAAAAAAAAAAATAATTTATATATAATTTAAAAGCACCCATGCCTGTTCGTAAATTAAAAAAATAATAATAATATTCCTTGTCGATAAAATAGATTATAGACGTCTGGAGATAAAACAAAAAAACAATTAAGTAACAATGAACTATTAATTTATGCAGTTGCAAAAATTTATTCGTAATGACAGCAAGTATATCTATTAAATATAGAACTTTGTGTAATAAAAGTATAAGTAAACTTATCCGATATTAAAATTGAGATATATCGCTTTTGATTTCCAATGCAACTTCCTTAATTGTTTCATGAGTTCCTGAATAGATGATTGTAAATCATAGACAAAACTGAACGTGTATGTATCTTTTACTACATTTACTTAGATAATAATGTGTAATGTAATGGTATTATTTTATGTATACAGTATTATATATGACAGTAACATTTTATTGAGTGACACGAGTATTTGTTGAAGTAGTGTACAATAATTATTATTATCGCTAGTCGTAATGGTGTTGTGGCTTGATAGCTTGTCAATTTCACACGGGACGCACGAACGTATTTCAAATCTATAATAAAATCTTTTATTAAAATAAAAATAGAATAATTTAGTTAGTAACATGTTTGATAATTTAGCATGGTGTTCTGGCAACACTATGATCATATAATTGGAAATCTCAAAAGGACTCGTATCCAGAGCCGTAAAAACATTTACAAAAAAAAAATTATAATAATTGGAAATCAAGAAATAGATAAACCTTATATTAGTTCAATTTTGTCTCCTCTTCCGGATCGATTGAACATTTTTTTTCAAAACAAATTTAGATAGATGACTTAAGAAAAATAATCATTAACATTGTGGGAGTTAAGTTGATGAATGCTATGCTGGGGTTTATGTACTAGGGTGAGTCAAAAAGTTCGCGGAGTGGGGGGTAAAAAGTAAGAATAAAAGACAAAATTATATTTCCTTCTCTATGTATTCTTCTTTAACTTTAATACATTTATCAGATCGATCAATTAATTTATTCATAACTTCGAAAAAAAATGTTTTGTCTTTGTCACCTCTTATGCTCTTCACCTCTTCTTCGCTGGAAAATTTCTTTCCTCGAAGCTCTTTTTTTATTTATGGAAATAAATAATAATCGCTGGGAGCTAAATCTGAACTATAGGGTATATGTTCCAAGATTTCGAAACCCACTCTTTGTACAGCAGCTATCGCAACTTGCGCCTTTTGCACAGGTGAATTGTCGTTAAAAAGGAGCATCCCTTTGGTCTATTTTTCCCGCCTTTTCTCCCTTACATCATTTCGCAAATTTTGTAATAGTGTAGCCTAGTACTCTCTAGTTACAGAGGTACAGTTTTTTTTTTTGTAGTCAACAAGAAGAATTCCCTCCTTATCCCAGAAAACAGCGGCCATGAGTTTTCCAGACAACGGAGACACTTTGAATTTTTTAGGGGGTCGTGTGCCCTTTTTGTGCCACTGCATGGAGCCTTGTTTGGACTCAGGCTCATAATGAGGAACCCAAGTTTCATCTCCAGTCACAATCCGCCAAAAAACTTCGTTCTTGTTTTCATCACAGAGAGACAAACACTCGCGACAACACACAACTCGCCGCTGTTTCTGGTGTGGCGTGAGCATTCCCGCATCCACCTTGCACCCACTTTTGACATGAAAAGTTGACCGTGTATAATGTTGAAATGGTTATAGCCGACACTCCTATTGCTTTAGCAAGCTGCTTTTTCTTTAAACGGGCATCTTCCAATATGAGTTTTTCAAGTTTTTCGACGTTCTATGCCGTGGTCAACTCGACAGGCCGCCTTGACCTCGGATCATCTTCAATCGAATCTCTACCTTGCTTGAAGAGGTTGTGCCACTTGTAAACTACGGTTTTGTCAGAGAAAGAGTCCCCATAAACAGAAGATATCTCTCTAAAACTAATCTGAGGAGTTTTCCGTGCTTGGTAAGGAATTTAATAACTGCACGAAATTCAATTTTCTTAATGTTTTAAATTTTCTTCCGGATTCACTATTTTATTGAACTGCATCTTACTGAATAAAGAAATGATTTTTATGAAACTTGGTATATATACCCTTAATGACTGTGACAAATAGTACAGGTAAAAAAGTGACCCTTTTCCCTCACCATACCTCTTATTACACTAACTTTTTGACCTGCCTATGTAGGAACTATAAGATACTGGCGAATTACACTGACCACTTATAAACATGAAAGCAATGAACAAAGTGATTAATTAAAATGTTGCCAGTCAGTTGTCTTAACAAAATTTGTGACGCCAGCATTTAAGTTGATAACTAACTAGTAAAATAATATTTAATAAAAAGTTTTACATAAACATTATTAAAAAGTGTCGATGTCTATTCACTTTATGAATATACTAATTATAAATAGTTTAGTAATTACAAAGATATAAAAAATCATCTTTATAAATCATCCTTTCAAAATTATTCTTCTTTATTGTTATAAACAAGAGTTTTCTATGATGGAACAAATTTAAGAAACACTCACTTGTATTCAATTAAAAAGAGTAGCTCCAACTTATGATGGACGTTTGCTTCCAAGGAACGAAAAGAAATACACACATTCCAAAAATACTTAGAAACTAAATGTTTTCTTGTCATTTGTTTCTTTTAGGGATACACAATGGAAACAGCCAAAATATTTTTTTTTAGTGTTTCAAGGTTGTATTAAATATTAAAAATACTTGTAGTGAATACCTATACGCTTAACTCAAGTTCGCATAATCATAGTATAGGAGAGTCGTTTCTCGTTTCTCATTGAATAACCTACGTTTTAAGAATGAAGAATTATTAAAGTATCATATGTAGTGTAAAATTAACTTAGCGGAAGTTGTTTTGTCTACAAAATACTAGGCAATATATTAAAGAGAGACGTGAAAGTGTATTAAAAATATGTATATATGGTAAGGTACAACGCCATCTAACGTATATAAATCGTCAATTCATATTGAATACAACTATTATGCAGTGTATTCTCCAGGCACTATAAACAATTTTGGCTATAAATATTAGCTTATATTTCAAATATTAACAATCACTCACACATAAATCGATAGACCTTCTCGATAATTACATTAGTAGCCCTACTAAGTTCTTACTTAACTTTGCTTACTTAAAACTTTGTAGATATATTTGCGCTGCGCTTATCGGTGTGTAAAAATGTCTTTGAATTCCAGAATCCTGTATTGGGGTTATAAATATTATTCAATTATGGATTTTATTTCGAATACTTTTAAGAGCTTTCTTTATCAAAAATTTAAGTTGCATGAACTTATAATGTATTTAGTCCAACGTCATACATCCACACATCAATGTTTTCAATTTTAATCTACCTTGTAGTGCCATCGGATTATTAATCCTGACTTATAATTACAAAGATTTTTCTAGAAAGACAAACAGCTTTTCTGTCACTCTCTCTGTTAGTCTTCTGTTAGTCTTTTTGATATTCAGGGCCTTTTTTCCCACTGGATACATTGGGTATTTGCTCCGTAAGGGTGATCTCCCCAAGGTCCCTACTCCATCATCAAGTGATGAGCAATAGGATACTGTCATGTCGTCAGATAATCAGGCCAAAAGAATGCAACATGTTTAAAATTATTTCATTATGTATAATAATTTCTTAATCTTCTTTAATAATTTAATAATAATTCTTAATCCGATCTTCTGGCATCTTTTAGCAACACGTGACTACTGCATTCTGGTTTCCGACTCATAGCAGGAACCTCCTCTTCCCCCCTCTCTTTACAATATTCCCACTTTTACCCACGTACGTAATGACAGAACTCTTAAAAGAGGCGGAGGAATTTGCATCTATCTTCGAAATGGCTTGTCCTTTCATACTATTTCTGAATTTCCACAATATGTTTCTGAACCTATTTTGGAGTATCTTTTAGTCCAAGATGATGTCCTCTATACCAAACTTTTGGTCGGTGTTCTATATAGTCCCTCCTCACACGTTAATTATTTTCCTTCTTTAGATTTCCTTCTAGATAAACTTTCTCCTTCTTATCATGACTAATGGGAGACCTAAAAACCTGCCTTATCAAAAACGACAATAGAGCCCAAAAATTAAAATCTTTAATTCATCCTTTAATCTTTCAAACCTTCCCTCGTCTGCCACTCCCTATCCTCGGAGCGCTCAATCATCTCTTTTCAATCTTATAATTGTATTGCAACCTGAAATTGCTAGCTCTTATGGCCAAGGGTCATCGTCTTTTTCTTACCATGACCTAATTTTCCTAAATTATAATTATCCTCGGTAAGACGCAAACGCCGTAAAATTTTTCCCTGTAGTCTAAAAACTGTCAATACTGATGTCTTTATGTCTGACGGACGTTGATAGATTGGGCTCATCTTTACAATTCCGTGAGTATCGAGGATAAGATGAACTTTTTCAATTCTGAAATTTATAAACTATATGACGTATACGACTTAGGCATTATCCAGCACCTTTGCTTACTCCAACAATTAAATTCTTAATGGCCAAACGGCATAAAGCCAAACGTAAAATCAGAAAGGATCGGTCGCCTGATAACCATGCTGCCTACAAAAAGCTGCCTAATATCTGTAACAGAATGTGTAGGGATGCAAAGCGTCGCTATATCTTCTCCTCTCTTTGTAATACTTCAAGCTCACAAATTTGGAGCTTCCTAAACTCCTTAGATGTGGGCAATCATTCCAACTATAAATCCTTCCAAAATATTAACTTAAATGAATTCTATAATAATTTCTCCAGTGGCTGTGCCTTCTTCTCGGCAGAAGTATTCTTTAATAAAACTAACTTCCACCCAGCTAATGGTAACTCGTTTTTATTTCCCATAATAACAAAAGAAGATGTTGAGAAACCTCTTTTATCCATTACTTCAAAATCTGTAGGTTTTGATGAAATCAGTGTTGACGTGCTTGTACCAATACTCCGCATTGTCTTACCTGTATTAACTCACATTTTTATTTTTCTTTGGTATCAGGAACTTTTCCTACAGCTTAAAAAACGGCTTACATTATCCCGCTACATAAACTGCCTCACCCTACATCGCCTTCTCACTTTATCACACACTCACACTCTATTCTCCCTAACCGTTCTAAAGTTCTTGAACGCATTATTCAAAAACAACTTTCTGACTACCTCTACCGCAATAATCTCCTCCGCTCCTTTCAATCCGGTTCCCGATCCCACCATAGCACCAGTTCTGCCTTACTGAAAGTAACAGATGATATCCAATACACTATGGATAACAAGGAACTAACCATATTAGTTCTCCTAGACTTCAGTAATGCATTGACTTGCTTGACTTTGACAATTTATTAGGTATCCTCTCCTCTATCTCCAGCTGTTATTAATATTGTTGTTTTTTTTAAATTGATTTCAATCTTACCACGTCGGTCATCTGTGGATGGTGAAATCCGATAAGAGCTCCTCTGATTGGAATAACACATATGCAGGGGTACCACAAGGCAGCGTCCTGTCTCCTTACTCTTTTCTATATTCATAGATAATAGTCCCAAAAATATTTCTTCTCCCTACCATCTCTATGCAGCTTGCATGACTTACAGCTCTATAGGCTTGAAACACCATCTACACTTAAGGTAGCTATCGAGGCTATTTATAAAGAGTTGAAATCTATACATAAATGGGCAAATGAATTCGGTCTGCTAGTGAACCCAAATAAATCTCAGGCAATGTTTATCGTAAGTATAATTAATTTTGATATCTTGCCCTGTATATTGTACGACGGGGTTTCAATCCCATTTCTAGGTCGGGTAACAAACTTGGGATTATTAATGGACTGTCATTTGTCATGGATAGCTCAATATGAATAAAGTAAGAGAGAGGATTGACCTTACTATATATTCTCTTAAACGTCTGCAAAAATTCCTTTCTTTTAAAACTAAAATTATTTTTGTGCAATATCTTCTTCTTTCCTTACTCAATTACGGTACTGTTTGCTACTAAGATGCTACTGATGAGAAGCTCGATAAATATGATCGGCTTCGGAATTTATGCACCCGTTTTATTTTGGGCTTGCGTAAATATTAAATACCACATTTCTGAATTCCGCAGTAAGTTAAAGTGGCTCCACGTACGCTTCCGCCGGAATATGCGTGTTTTAACGCTAATGTACAATATGTTCAAACATTCTTCTTCCCCGTAGTTAGGCGTTTTAAATTTTCCTCCCCCAGATTCCTTCCTAAACGCTCTTGTGTTACACAAAATCCTCTTGATATCCCCTCCTTTAATACATTTTTTTTCCGAAAATCCTTCTCTGTCCAAGGTGCACAACTTTGGAACTCATTTCCACCTTCTGTTTACAAAGAGAGTCCAAGTTCGCCTGCATTTAAACATCGGCTTAAGAGACATCTTCTGTCACTTTTACCTTTTGTTATGTAATGTTTTTTATTTCTACTGTTTGTATATATTTATGTGTATATTTACGTAAATATTTTATTTCCTCCCTTAAGTATTAGGTCATCTATATACCTATGTATGTATAATATCTAAATTTTATATTATAGTAATATTTTTTTTTAATGCTTATATATAAATCTCTTTATTTTATTTTTTTTTCTCCTCTCTATTTATTGTATCTTCACCACGCTTTCTTATCTAGTTTCCTCTATCAAAAGGGTTTCTGGCAGAGATCTCTTTTAAGAGATAAGTTATCCTTTGTGCATCACATTTCTTTTTAAATAATGTAACTATTTCTACTTTTGGAACATGAATAAATAAAATATTATTTTACCTATATAATTCCTTTTTAAAATATTTATTTAATTTAATTTGTCGTGTCGAGTAAAATGTAAAACAATAGAAATTGCCTAGTTAAGGAAGATAATATGGTTTTGCTGAAATATTTTGACTACTTTCACATTCGATTTTGTGATATGGAAAATCTGTGGGTGACAGAATCTGTTTTTGGATATTGTGTTAATTGAAAATGTATAGGTTTAGATTTGGAAGTACTGCACGAAACCCTTTGTATAATTAAAAATAAAAAAAGGATAAACCTTGCTTTTTTTTTACAAAGTGTTTAACCTCTGGCTTAAAACCATACAAAATTTGTATACCTAGTCATAAGATATGGGAAAATAGGTATGTCTTTGAAAAAAAAATCTAAAATAACGTGACTTAGAATCATGGTTTTAAAAATTATTCTAATAATTTCATGTTTACGATACAAGGGAAATTGTCGTTTGAAGTCCAATAAAAATGTGCCAGAACTCTTAACACCTACATTGCTTTTTTCTTTATGATATTAAATTACCTGTTGGTCGTTCTGTACCGCTCAAGTTAGACACTTATCACAGGAAGGACGACAATAAATCTTAAAATATATTTATTGATTTTAATGAATAATCTTAGCCTTATGAAAAGCCGTAGTCACAATTCATAAAAATATTTATTATAAAATAAAATTAAAGTACTAATAGCTCGCTTCGTGACAGCAATCGTTGAATCTTTAGTCATTAAAAACAGATAAAAAATGTATTATTCTAATTTTTTAATAATACGTAATTTAATCGTAGGTATTACTTAACATATCTAGTACGTGTTGGGAAACATACGTTCGATTTCTCGTTTAACAGTTGACAGTAGATCATAAAATACAGCTTTATCAGTATATTTAGAAAGCAAAAAGGAAAATACACTCAAAAATACGTCAAAAACAATAATGGATATAGAATTTTCTTTTTTCCTTGGACATCAGAATCACTTATATCCGACACTTCAATCCAACTATTTTTAATATAATTTCAACAAAAGGATCTTATCACCTAATACTTAGGTACTGATACTTCCAGATCTATTATTTGATGGCTTATTATCGGGGAATATCAATGTTAATAAGAAATAAAACAGTTCACTTAGTAGTATTCGTTTTTGGACGCATACGCGTATTCCTATTTTATGCGATTTGTTGTGATTGCTAACAAATAATTAATAATTTAAATACCGTTTTAAAATGAAAGACTTTGGTACTATAGCTCATGCCATAATAAATTAAAAGTTCTTCATAAGTTATAGGCTATAACATAATATTATGTACTCGTACATTAGTTCATATACAGGTTTTCACGTCAGTGCAGGAAAGACAAAGTTTAATGACTATTTTTGTAAAAATATTTTATATAAAGAGGTATGTGGGCAAATCTTTTTTGTGCATATAAGATAAATATTCAATCACGCTTTCCAGATAACAAAAATTACTAGAATGCACACTCAATCATAACAAGTAGGTATACGCAAAACTCTCTTCAAGCACTTCTAGTATATCAAAAGTCCAAAATCATGTATTTTAGCGATTGTCAAAATTTATCAATGCTTCCATTAATTACTAAATAAGTAAATACTAATACTCCTACTAAAGAAAAATAAGGAGCACAACAAAATTCATTTCGAAATTAAAAGCATGTTTTTTAAAACAATTTTATCAGAACTATAACCGAACTAGACTGATTCCTGGCACAATTTTTGTACTTCAGCGGCTGAAAACATGCTGAAACTTGGTCCTTGGAAATGTATAAAGGGTTAACATTTCTCTTATATTTTTTTTTATATTATAATCCTGAGTACCCTGTGGAATATAAAAGGTTAAAACGTATGGACGTCGTAATTTTGGGTTCAAATGTTCAATATATGTAAGAATTTTAGTACAGTGACGACAAAACAATAACAGGTACATACGTAAAAATTTACGTTATTTTGACATTCGGTCCTCCAAGAACATCAATATTACATTATATTAAGATTAGAAGGATTCAAAATTTATATTGAAGGAAGCAAGACTGAGAGAATCGTTGAAGAACATTAGAAAAAATAGTTTTAGTTAGTTTTAAATGTTTAGCGCCGTTTCATATATCTTTGTTGGTTTAATGAATTGAAACATTTTTTATTACTTTGTTTTGAGTTTTGAATTAATGACTTAATTAAACACTGCTGGTAGAGCTAAAATTATTATATATATTTCTATATTCCGATATTCGTTTAGTTATATGTTCACCAAGAATATTCATCGCGTTAAGAACAAAGATGTCAGATTTTTATTTTAAGTTTCCTTTCAATTATCTTACATTTCATATACGAATACGCTATATTTCGTTTAAAATAAAATTATGCTATAAAAAACTAAAATTAAGAAACGTACAATTAAATAGTTATAAACAAAAAATAATGTTTCCTAAGAATCTTATAAAATTTAATACAATAGTAAAAAAAAATAAACATAAAAAGTCGAACTATGTAGCTAATGAAAATATAAAGGAACAAAATAAATGTTATCCCAAGGTGTCATTAAATATTAGGTATTATATACCCTATAGTAGATACAGCTTAAACTTGGATGTAGAGAGAGGAATTAAGGAGGAATTAAGAGGAATTAATTAATACTTTAACAAAATTTATATGGGAACAAGAAAAGACCCAACTAATCCGACTGAACAATATTCACCTAAACCGAGAAAAATTATTAGCATCATATTAGAAATAATGATTACAAAGGCTAAAATATTTTAGGAATTAATTTGAATAATTTGAAGACGTCTCCATGTAAAATGTAATGTTCTTTCAAATAAAATAAATTGAGCAATTATCTATTATACATAAAATTAAGATAAATATTTAATTCAGTTTAATAAGAGCATAGATAAAAATTATAATTATAATCATAGAAATATATTTAAGGCATATCAATTCGCTACAAAAACGTCCTCGACGGTTTGAACAATGAGTGAATGTCATTACGGGGCCACGACTTCGCAACACTCAGCCAAACAGCGCTTTAGGAATGTATAGAGACGAATTCATAGCATGAATTAATAATTATCGCGTCTATATCGATATTTTCTAGCATATCCCTGAAACTTATCTAAGAGTACGCCTACATTAATATTACGTCAATTTTGTTCCGTACCTCTATGTTGCTGTTTTTATAATAATATTTATTAACAAAATTATTTTAAAAAAGCAGTTCCTACAGGTTTGTTTATTTATAAACATAATATTTCTTACTTAAAATTAACATATTAAATTTTAATTTCACTTCAATATATCTATTGCGGAACATAAATACAATGTCTTCAATCTAATTCAATACATTAAGTATCCCGCACAAAAAAAAAAACAAAATGGAGATCATATTCGAAATTATTTTAACTTAGAAGTTAAATCATAATGCATATTTGTTTTTGGTAATAATCAATGTTGAATACTCCTGATAATCAACTATTAAATTTACCTATTAATCCTTCCTGATGTAAACACTTAAAAACCTTCCTTTTTAAGAACCTATTTAATGTGATTGATAACATTAACACAGATTCCTAAATGTTATTATAATTCGGATAAGTCCATGTTTTCAAATGTGATGGAGACTCTGTACGATTTATAGTTCACCATTTGTTCTCAATAAAAAAAAACAACATCGCTAGTTCGTTCACTGTATCCAGCGTTTAGTATTTTCGTCAGCGTTCCGAAGCACCGTGTATTGTAAAACTTGTTTTCACTTATATTACAAATAACCTTTAGACATGACGCACGCGTTTTTAGTTGTGGTTACAATCGCTATCAGTTTAAAGTTGCTGTTTTTGATATTTTCACTGTTCGTTACACTCACAACCAGCTCGGATACGCAGGTGAGCATACATTTTATACAAAAAAAACTATTTTAAACTAATAGCTGTGGAATATTACTAAATTCATACAGACTTTGTCGGCGATACCGTTAGTTATAAATATTTTAAGTGACAGGTTTTGAGCAAATATTTGTATTATATAGTTTTACTTTATTTCTAAAAACGTAACACAGTCGTTAGCGGAGCCTGAGATCGCTAAAAGAACCCATAACAATGATAATAAGAAACCATGAGATTTGATGATGAATTGAATTTATTGAAAGTATAAATAATATCTAAATAGAAAACTAGAAATAATGGTTATGTTATTTTATTGAAGTAACGCTGTCTGGAAATTAATATTTAAAAGCACTATCAATTTCAATAACTAACATATGATGAAATTTTGTTAAAATTGATGAATACTGTAAATATATAACATAAACAATATATGTATATACGTATCTCAAAAAAAATTTTGGTTATTAAGCTTCGTCTTTAAAATAAACGAGTATAATTATTAAGTTGAGAAGTTCTTTTGTTAATGAAAATAAAGAAAAATATGCCATGTAAAGAAATAAGCCTATTTACGTCGTATCTATATGTCTCTCTGTTTATAAATCCTTAATGAAACCAACATTTCCCGGAACTTGGTGGGGACAAGTTGGATCCTTATGTTCTCGTAATTAATGGATTTTAGTGTTCGCAATTGTTAAGAAAAATTTATCATTTATATATTTAGAAATTGCTCTTTAAGTCTATTTTTAAGTCATAAAAATTATGGTATAGTTGTATATGGGACATACGTTGATTACGGGCTATTTTCTACAGCGATAGAAGTCCGTAAGAAATAGTTTTAATAACCGCATTTCTATCCTTTCTCGGAATTTAGAAAGAGCTATAGTTGTTGAAGATCATACTCCTTATTTGCTCAAACTTCTATCTTGTAACTCTTCAAACTGCTTGAAGACAGGTTGTATGACAGTGTAATTTAGTAAATTTAGTATTTTGCAAGAATTTTACATATCCAAAAGGTAGTTTTAATTTTTAAGAATTTTCACGCCAGGTTTATGTATAATTCGCACCGCTTGATACATTTTACATCTTGAGACTTTTTTGATATTAAGTCAGCTTTCCTTACTTAATCTCTTCGCAAGGTTTTATAACAAAATAGTTTCTTAGAAGAATAGAGTATTTAAGTTCATTCATACCCGGTAAAACATCCAAGAATTACATGCTACATATGCAACGCAACTTCGTTTTGGATAGTTTAGCATGTTAACTAAGTAGATATACAAACGACTAGGACAACTTTTTGCTTCATTTTCATTTTTAAGAAAATACAACGTTATTAACGTTTCGGTAACTTTACCTACCTGCTGCCAGTTTTAATTCCATTTAATCTTGTTTATATTCGTCTAGTTCACCTTGAATGTTAACGTATTTGTATTTTAATATCATCTAATTATTTAGGGTTTATTTTAGTTCAAGTACGTATCAGCAGTCGAATAATTTTTATGGAAGAATATATATATATAATATACACTTAATGTTTATATTATTGTAATTAACTAAGAAACATTAAGTTGATAAAAAAATGTAATGAAATGTGAAATAATCCATTCGTTGCGTAATTTAAAACTGAAAAATTTTAAACCTCATAATGTTCTTTAGATGAGGCTATTCATTTTTTTTTGCCGCCACATAATCAGTTAATGTTTTTGATAAACAAACTCACGCTCCCATAACAATTTTGAATATGTACTATTTAGTTAAAATCAATTTAAATACCGACATTGGCCAAGAAAATCTCAATCAATGACGTGATCTGTGCTATAAAAAAGTTCACTGATATCTTAGATTCTTGTACAGATATCAAATATTTGCCAAAATTGTTATATTTTCAATCTATCTCTGTTTTATAGAACAGAGTCCTGGTATATATGTAATTTTAAGTGTATGAACGACTTTAACTCAATTTTATACCTTTTATTTTTATAAAAACTCAGTTGCAATTAATGACTCGTTAATTTTAATATTTTGCTATTAATTTTTTTTATACTTATTTTGTTTTTGCCGCCATAATATATTTAATATACATTACATTTGCAGACGCCTGGCGATTTGCAGACGAAGCAACGGAAAACGAACGTGATGTCCATTTGGAAGCAAACATTCTCAAGATTCTTTAGCAAACCGCAGTGTATGGACGCGAACAGCAAAGCATTCAGTATGAAACTTTGAAAACATATCTTTTATGTTATTTGATGATGATTTAAAAAAATTCTTAAACGTAACTAGAAAATTGATGTTTTAATGGAACCATTAATTGGTGATATTGATGTGAAATTTTACTCTTCTCGATACCCGCATTTAATAGCCTCAGGGGTGTAAAATACAGAGTGATGGAAGCAAACTTAGTATTACGGTTGTGCAATATTATGTTACTTTATTACTTGGAAAAGAATTTTAAATATTTTTTATACTAGATTAGTATATTTAAAAATACATTAAACATTATATAAGAAAAGTATTTTACATTTTTATCGAAGTCAATTTAACTATGTATTTGTATTATAAAAAGTAATGAAATTTCGTTTGGCATTTTTTTTAATATAATATCGAGAAAACCTCGGAAGTTAACTGATTACAATCGAGACATTTCATTCTGTTATCATATCAGATGACAGTTTAAATGTGATAACATTCCAAAATCAAATATGTAAACACTACCTGGTTTTTTATGATTAAAAATATAGTTTCATACCACCGTCACATTTTATATGAGATTGTGATTAAAAAAAAAATGAAAAATCTTTCAACCATACAGACTGGGCATTTATGTAGTCATACGACTAGGAATTATTAACTTTTTTTTGTAACAACTGATGTAGTGTAATTTAAGCAAACCGTTTGATAACTTTATCGTTTTACGATAATAATTTTATACTGATTATATTTTCGTAAGTAGTTTTGAAATGGATTGCAACGCGCGTATAACTTTTTACCATTTCAGTAAAAGTTAATTCCAATGTTGGTAATAAAATATCAATCAATCAATCAAAGTAAAGATGGCAATAATTTTTATAGGTATTTTAAATAATAAAACAATAAAACAAAAAATATATAATTTCACCAAAAGATTATCGTAAAGATAGACGTCAATCAAACGTCAAATACAAAAATAACATATTTTTATAACAAAACAATACATAGTTTTATTTTCCTCTACCATTTTTTAATAACATTAGATTAATTTCGCGTACTCCAAGCGGTGACACCATGGTCTTTTTATGGATGTCCAATGCCACGTTCTCCTTTTTATATCTCAAAGCTTCTTTAACAATATATTTATTGAGGTCATGTACGTGAGGGTGCGTCGTGTACTCCGCTACGTCCATCCACTTGCATGCGTTAACCTCCCTCTGTGATAGTATAATATCCTGTGAAAGTGCCTTCATCATCAACAGCATGTATATATCCGAGTTTCCGTACATCATGTTGTGAGTGTGTCTGAATGTTATCAAAGATTCAAACTCTGATTTGACACCGGTCTCTTCGAAAACCTCTCGTTTGGCTGCATGGGTTATGTCCTCGCCTGAATCGGAAATGTATTAAAACTTAACTAAACTATTGAAATAGTTGTAATTAATTATAATATAAATATATTTTGTCAATCTTAGAAATCCTAAACTTTGAATAACCTAGTTCCTCCGCAGTTTAAATGACGTAATGTATAATTGATAAATATCTTTATCTATTACAATCTCATTCCAATATGTAGCTTGTATAGTTGTGAATAACTATTTATCTTCTCCAAAGTCTAACCTTGTTTACGTGTATTTCTCAATTTGAATGTGGTCCTCTATCAACAAAATACATAAATGGACATGAAGTAGCATTTTCCTTATAATCCTTATACGAGGTATATTAAAATCGACTACTGACATCATTGTAATTATGTTACATATATTTTAACTCTAATTTAGCTTTTTTTATGACTTTCTCTAAATGACGATTTTAAATTTAAACAGCCTGGCATATACTTATTTTAAGGTCCATTAAGAAACTTGATTGTAAATGCAAACCTAAGCCTATATAATCCTACAATAACATTCAGACTAGTTTTTACACTCTTTACAGATTAAATTATTATGTTTAAAAAGGTTTTTTTTTTAATATCGCCAAAGAAACAAGGGGTATAATTTTGTTTTAATATTGTACTAAAATATAGACCTTTAGCTAAATAGAAATAAAAAAATCAGGACTTAACTTATCTAAATATTGAACTATAAAATTCAAATTTACATACGAGTCGATATACATGTGTCAATTAATAGATAAAACAGTGTGTACATAGTCAAAATTAAATCCAGACAATACAAATTTCAAAACTGTTTCTGAATGTTGTTCACACTTATTGCTTATACATTATAAAATAATAATAAAAATAATTTATTGGTAATAAGAAAAACAGAATTAAATTTTTTTACCACTGCTAATTATGCAATAAAATTAAATACAAAATGAATATTTTATGCTGGTGAAATAGGTCTTCCTTGCCATGTGTTAGTTATAAAACTGTATTCCTTTTATCTTTTGCATATGCATGCATGAAAAGCAAGCAATGTCTTAATTTATGCCATCTAGTTTACTACTGGTACGAAATAAATATAAAGTATCTGATATTTCGATACATTTAAAGATTTTGTTATTCAATATATGAAGGTTTAAATGCAAACCTTATGTTATTCTAAATGTTCTTCAAATCCACTTCATTACAAATATAATTGCAGCCTTGATAGTATATTCTATATAAGGTAATGAAAGTCTTAATATTTATTTATTGTCCATTTAATTCTATAACTAAGATATTTTATTTTAAAGATCAAAGTTTACTTTAATTAAGTAATAAGCGAGGAATTTTCAATTTTGATATTACTTTGTATCCTTCATTGTATATAATTCTTAGCAAGGGATTTATCTTTGTAAAATAAAAAAATAACTCTGTATGAGATATTAACGAGTGTGTAGTAATGAGTTTAGAAGTCATTAAAATAATGTTTATTTCAGTCTAAATAACAATGTACTGTTTTGCTTTTGAGAGTCCTTGCCCTGCTTTTAAGAGAGTTTTAATACCGGGATAACAATGTAAATCAAACAAAACTTAGCAAATTCTGTGTTTTAAAGAGTTTCTCATTAAGTAGAAATTCACTACATGAAGTTTAAATACACTGTTTTATAAATAAACGAAATAATCTCACCTCTTTCGACATATCCACCAGGTAATTTCCAATGGGGGTAATTATAATTCTTTTCAGAGACAGCCAGGAGCTGATCTCTATCATTGAGTACAAGCGCCCCCACACCGAGGTTTGTGTGACAAGCTGGTGGTAGATTTGGTTGAATATCAGCCGGCAACCATTTGTACATCATGAGGTATTCATCTCTGGCATGATGAAAATTAAAACCTTTCTAAGAATACCAACTGTATTTTTAATTATTTCACAAATCTAATTTTTATAAAACAATCATTTTAGTAACTTTTATTTTCCAACCAGTATTGAAATTTTTTGTTTTATTGCACAAAAAGGAACAAAATAATATGTGTGTAATAAATTTTCTTACTTGTGCTAGTAATGGGACATAGTCTGCATGCATTATATGGATCTTGAACCATATACATTTCCGTTGTTCTTCAGTCCATTGTTTTAAAGATTCTAAAAAAGTAAGGACAAAATTGTGCTATAATATATCTTAACCAAAGTTTAACATTATAATAATGAAATGAGTTAACGAATTAATCAGAGTGACTATATAATTATTGCAATAATTACTTACTTTGTAGAGTGTCATTAAAGTTATCTTTTGCACAATTAAACTTAGTAGAATCTACTGTAATACCATTAAATCTATCTAATTCCCCTGTTAAGACCTGGTCTGCTGAATATACAGCACTATTACATGTCAAATTTCTGAAATGAAAGGAAAACTGAAATTTAATGTTTCATTTATATAAAATTTCTTTTCCAAAATAAAACACACCGAATTTGATTTAGATAATAACTTAATCCCTTTAATTTACTGATTACTTTGTAATTAATAATCATTGTTTTAGTTTTGACTTGTTATATTATATAACTTTATTATTATACATTTATTGATAATTAAGTTTTTTTTGTACTAAAAAAAAACTATTTTGAAGCATCATTTGTGATTTGACATTGAGTGAAGACTACGGAAAACTTTTTCTTTGTCAAAGCATTGTTACATGTATCGGCATGTAGGCTTACATAATTTTTCAATATTTAAAAATTATTTCAACTCTATATTTTAGAACACGAATATTACTTTTAAATTCCTATTGTTGTTTAATTATAACCCCAAGTAGCTTTCCCATTTATAAAAATAAAGTATTTGTCAATCTGTAATCAAGACAGTTAAGATCAAATATTTAAATTAGGGTTTTTTTTTACTAACGTTATAAATATCCACAAAAAAAAAAAGTTACAAGACAAACCTCTGGGAAAAATTAGTATATCCAATTCTTATATTATATAAATCATAGTATTATGAATACTTGTTTAAATGATTCTATTAGAACTTTTCGAAATTTCGAACTAGATTAATTCGGTAGAAAAAGACATCAATGTTCCAGAAAGATTTCTAATAAATTGTTTTTTAAAAAAATAAGCTTTTTTAACAGAACAACATTAGTCGCGAATGCCATGAAGTAGTTTAAAGAAATATTATAAAAACTATACGCAATCACCGATATATGTTTATTAAGTTTTAATACTGTCTTTTATAATAATAATAAAAAGAACATATAATTTCTGGGCTTGGATGTTATCAGTTCGTCATCAAAAACAATAATTAAATATACTCTGTATTGAAAAATAGATTATACAAATTAAAATAATAGTTTTGACATCTTCAATAACAGACTACAAAGGGAAACCTGTCTTTAATTTAGATTTAACATAAATTGTGAATTCATAAGAGCACACGATCAATTCGTTTTAATCAATCCAATTATAAGGAACAATGAAAAGAAAAGCAATATGACTGTTACTACACCATGAATACATTTATATTAAATAAATTAAAAGAACAATGGTTTTACCCCAGCGAAGATTTAAAGGAATCTATACAATTTATAAGATTGCTATAGTAAATTGACCAAATGATTGTAAATAATAAAACAATAACTCGGCGTCAAGTGCTATCTCCGCCTACAGCGCCCACTATACTTATTATGTGATTATTGTGAGTGGTCAAGATTATCGAGATGTCTGGGGAGGGCGAACGCGCTTCTCGCCCAAATTCCTTGTTACTGGAAACGCCTGGACCGGAACGCGAACCGCTTCGATTCGATGTACAGCTCGTGGGAGCGCCTCCAGAAGTTGAGCAGCTAGTTAATAACATCAAACAAGTTTCAGAAGACTTTCTCTATCACTGGAAAACTTTTCCAATTGGTACCAAATTTTTATGAACTAATCCATGGTTACTGAAACTGGCCTATTTATATAAGATCTTCATTAAACAATATACAATAATGTTTCATTAATAAACTTTCATAGACATATTTTTACACAATTTTTACATATCATTCAATAGCTAATAGTAATTGCATATAAATCTTTTTTTAACAATCTTATTAACAGTTTTACCACCATCAAGATTCACTGGCCCAGACAATCGACCATCGGATATTATAATTGCACCTCCCTGTGATGAGTTGGATGCCGCAGCACTTGATGCTGGCATTGAACCACATCCCTTGACACCAAAACAACTACATGCAATCAGAGAAAAAGGGTAAGTATCCAATCAATACATAATCTTACTATCTAAATATTTGCATAACGAAATCCTGGAAAATTAGTAGGGACTAGATGATAATTTTAATTAAACAGCCTTATAACATGCCCTATTTAAGACAATGAGAGTATATAACACATTAATATGTACTGGAAAATTGGTAACACAAAGGCAAAACACATTTATGCTTAACGCTTTGCATCCTAATATCTCAATGAGCTTTCAATTGTAACTAATAGTAACATTAAGATGAAAAAGCTGAAATTTTATCCATTTTAACAATTTATCAAATTAATAACATAATATTAATCATTTGTGAGAGTAGATCCATTTGGTTACAAAAATATACTAGGATACGTTGAGATTCTTATTTTGTTAGCTTCCATATAGTTTTATCATTATTTTTTTCTCATAAGCCTGCACAAGGACAAAATATATATGCCGAGGAAGTTAAATGCTAAACAATTGGAATCCATTTGTGAATGGGGGTATGTCGCCCTGGTTATCTAATGTTTATGTATATGTATAGCTTATATATTATAATGGAACACTGATGCCAATAATTGCATTAAAAACAACAAAAAAAATGTGTCATAAATGTATTGTAAATTTTGATAATGTGTTTGTAAAAGATTTGACACTAAGGATTTTGCTTTATGGTTCAACATTCACTACAAACTAAAAATCTATTATTCTTTTTATTACATTTATTATGATACCTTCTGATTTTGGCCTAATTGTTATTCAGTTGTAAGATTGGCTTCATTGTCAACCCTGGAGTGTAGCATGTTCATCATTTCCATGTTATTATTTAGTGCCTGGGCCCTAGCTTAATTTTTACGTTTATGTAATGCATATTTAAATATTCTCCCATCCCTTGTGTCACCAATTAACGTACTATTGAATTATGGCATGATTTTGTGTTTACATCCCTTCCCTATCTTTTAGATTTCGATATAGTCGGAAACTCTATTGAATTCTCTTGACTTGGACAATTAGTAAAATAATTTATATAAATATGTAAGAAAAAATATTTCATTTGGTTTGTTTTATTAAAAAATACAGTTGAAACTCTACTTTATACAGAATTGCACTATGTTATTAATCAGCAATACACAATAGCACATTCATAGATTGCAAAAATAATAATATTATACATTTTTATTATTAAAATTATCATGAAATTTAACATATACAATTAAAATACGTCATAGGTAATTGTGAATTCGGTTATGTTTAAATATCGTAAAACAGCTACACACTAGCATGGCAACCTTGTCCAAAAAACCTTATATCTGAAGTATGCCTACTATATATTCATATTAAACCCAGTGAGTTCGAAGTACCATCGCGTCACTTCCCCGGCCAGACCCACGTGTGGAGAGTGGCGGGATGGCTCCAAAGAGGCCGTGCTCGTGCTAAGGAGGAACTCTACTGTCATGTCGCAAGAGCGGTGGCACTTATCGTGGTCGTATCAAGAGACAGACTGCTGAGAGACGAGCCGCTATCTTTGATAGCCGGTGGTAAAGCCTTCATGGAAGGATTACAACGGTATATTTAAAATATTTTATATTTTTCGGATAGGTTTTTAGATAGTCTACCTCAGGCTTAGGAATCGATTCCTTTCTGTTTGTTTGGTGTAGTGATTAATGTTTTTATTCCCTCGTTTATTTAATATATATATATACGATGCGGTTCTGTTGAAGATTATTATTTTACAGATTAATCGATCTAATATTTGGTCTGCCGTCTTTGGAGGCTCGCGATCTTGAAAAGAAAATACGCGAGGAAAGATCACGTTATTTGGTAGCTGAGTTAATATGTAAGGTGAGACTAATAGAACTTAGCAATATTTATCTAATAAATTAGTGTGTTTTTGTAACTGCAAACCGCTATTAAATGTAAGGGTGAGTCTTTGAAAATGTTCTGATTAAAAACGAAACAATTGCATAATTATAATTTCTTTTCCAACATCACTACAATTTAACATAATATGTATATGTTTATAGTAGAGACTCCTTTATCATAATCTACTTTGAAATATAAATACTTCATTCAGAATTTTTCCGGTTTAAAAAGCGCTGTAACGATTACGGTTCGAATTTTGCTGTCTATAATATATTATACAAAAAGTTTTTAATATAATGCGACAGATGAGTAAAACGAAAATCATCAGATGAATATTTTTCTTTTTTAATTCGCTTATAATATATTTTTTTTAATTTCAGAACGAAAACCAAGAGGACATAGCAGCTTTAGCGGCGTGGGTGTCGCGGGCCATGAGAAGGGCGGCTTCTGAGAAGACGGACGGTCGGGAACCGCGGGCCATACCACGTGTACCTTACATATATACGACACCGCAGAGGACACAGGTATACATAGCACTAGTTTGTTTCCGCGACCTCGTCTGCCTGAACTTCGGAAATGGTCTCGGAGAGATATGTATAAAATGTGTTTAAACAAGGGAGGTGATAACAAACCGTCAGCGCCATCTATTTGCCGTGTCACGTGACTTTATACACAATCAAACGACACTACACGCAATGAAGGCAAAATTACGTATGCCTATGTACTATACTGATGTCTCAGACGCAGACAAGTTGGTCTGACACACAAAACCAAGAAGTCAGAATTTCACAATTAATTTTGTCATCAATTTATAACTGTCGGGTTAGTGTTCGAGTAAATAACTCAAAAAAAAAAAACAGTAAAAGAAAAATATAATATTTGAAATTAGAACAATATATATTGTTTTGTTCAGGTCGATCTCCGTCTATACAAACGTGATCTCCTCCGTCGCGCCGCGTCCTCCCTACAGACCATACTAGAACGGGAGTCGAGAGGATGGTTCTTACACTTCCGTGAACGTAAAGCAGCTCTGCTCGCCAGTCAGAAGATGCCCATAAAGGATATTGAGGAGGTATACTATTCATATTGTAATAATAATAAAACATATATCGACTTTATACTTTTTTTTTTGCTATGACTTCATTCGCATTAGGGTTGTGGAATATTCTGCCAGTGTCAACATTTTTACTTGTTGATCGAATTATAATTTTGAGTTCTGTGTGCATAAAACACGAAGAAGTTTGTAATATACCTCAGAACATAGTTTCTAAGCCTTAAAAAAATAATAAATTGTTTTTTTTTTGTAATATATACTGTGGTTAATCTAGTTGCTTTGACAACGTCACCGTGAGAGCGGAATTATGTATGCTCAGCAGTTTTGAAATGATTAGTATTTATATTTATTGATAAGTAGCACTCAATAAGTACAAATATATTCTATATATTTTATATGTACAGGAGGTGAGCACGGCGGCCATGAAGGAGTACGTTAGTCGTGTGTGTAATGCTGTGCTCAGCTGCGAACAATTGGCGGCCCTTGGACCTCTGGTGCCCGAATTACTCGCAGCACAATTAAAAGCCGCTGTTATTGTTAACAGGTACCAATAAACATAATAACTATTTCTTCTTAAATTAGGTTTTATTTTTTATTATAAAAAAGATAGGATAATAAATTATAGTCTAAAATAATATTAAACAGAATTAATGGAGACAGATTTAAATTTATTTAGTGTCTCATTATATTATATACGATTATAGAAATGTTTGTATAAGTATTGGCTGCAAAGAGTCCAACCTAAGACAAAAAAACACAATTCAAAGTGAATTAGTAGAATAAATACATTTAAATTTTTTTATCATCAGAGCAGAAGAAGGAGTACGTCGCAAGCTGGAGGCCGGCCTGTCTAGTGCCGAGGCTCGCATCATAGCGGCACATCCCATACTGTCACGTGCCGACACTTGGAAGAAGGAGAAGCTAGCGGCCGCCGCCCACGGACTAAGGAACGAACTGCGCTGGACGGCGATGGAAGACGCGGCAAATGCTATGCAGGTCCACAAACTGCATCAGCACAGATATTTCCTGCTGAGGGACTTGGCTTTCCTCAAGGACAGGGAACCATTGCTTATGAAGGTACATGTAGACAATTATTTCTCAACCGTATGATATGTACACAAAATGTTTGTCATAAGAAGGGTGATAAAGGAAATGCATGTATGTAATTATATTTATGGAGTTATAATAAAAACATTAATAAACAATTTGATATAATTCAGGAGCTTCGTGCAGCTAAAACTCCTACTCGAGAGTTCACCTGGGCTACCCGTATCTGGTTTCCGGATAACTGGACCATCATACGTCACTTCCGGGGTCGATCAGAGCGGATACCAACCGTCATCAGTGGCAGAGCTACCAACATAGTGACCCCCCGGTCGGACCCGTCCCAGCCTGTATTCCTCGCTGATCGCGAGAAAATACGGACTACTACAACAAGGTGGCCATTTTGGAGATTGCTCAATCTTGCTCACAGGTAAAAAATGCTTAGAGATCATTTTATGTTGGTCATATATCATATCAAAATCCTTATATACCTGACTAACACTGTCATGGACTCTATGTTATTGATGAACTCTACCAATAATAGTTGCTCTCATACATCTTAAAGACAGAAATAAGTTATAGCTGTTACCCGCGACTCCGTCTGCGTAAGAAAAGTAATAAGACACAATGAAAAAACTTACGCTCCGTATGCGCCATGCCTCCCACTCGAGCGATATAATTTCGAGATGGGGATTCGGAATCTTGATAGAAAGTAACCTAAGTTACTCCTTATTATTAAATTACTAAAATGGCTATAAAAAGTAGGGGTTGGTGATAAAAATTTTGGGTTGTATGTATTTGTTAATGTCACATTATAAAATAATAAAAACAAAAAATATCGTCCAAAAATTAAGAGTGAAAAACCCTTATCATTCAGGGGTATGAAAAATAGATGTTGGCGGATTCTCAGACCTACTCAATATGCTCACAACATTTCATGAGAATCGGTCACGCCGTTTCGGAGGAGTACGGGAACGAACATTGTGACACGAGAATTTTATATATAAGAATATTATATTAGGAAGGGAAGATAACACATTATTTAATATGTTTTAAGTATAGCTGATTTTATACTATTCAGGAGCTGGTGTTGGACGTGGAACATGATGTTTGTGCTGGGAGTGCTAATCCCTTGGTGTTCTCCGCTGTCTCTACGGACGCTGCTCTGTGTCAAACCCTTTGTACCGGATCTAGAGCTGTCTCAGGTAGATGCATGACTTTATTATTGATAGTGACTATGTAACTACATGGAGTATAAAATAGACATATGTTTGATGAAGATATCTTAAAATTATCATACATAAGGTTGTAGAAATTCAATGTCTTGAAATACATTGACATAGTAACAAATATTATGTACAAACATACAATATATCCTTGTGTTTGACTTCATATGATTAACCTTTGCTTTATGGATTACTAGCTTTTGCAAGCAACTTCGTCCTTTTAGGTTTCGGAATTGAGCTCGGAGCACATAAAGTGTACTTAAGTTATAGATTAAAAAAAATATTACCGTTTAGAAATAGACTAAGTCACGTGACTTCATACATAATACTCTTAATATGACTGACGTGTTTCCAAGGAAACTATATTATTGGAAAATTCTATCAAAGTACTCTCAGTTTTTTCACGAAAGAGCAACCCACGTATAAATAACTATTCCGAATATTACATTTTTTATAACAATAGACTCAGTTGTTCACTTATTATACGTATTAATATATTCCAGGTAAACGGAACGCTGTTCCCGAAACGTAGCAGTGAAACACAGACCATGTGGTCGCAACTGCTCAAACTGTGGCGACACGTGTCCAAAGAGAGGACACGCTTTGAGACGGAACCTGATACGGGTAAGCAAATATAAACCTTAAAACAATATACATAGCTATATAAATCGTCTTAACAGTATTAATGAGTTATCTAGTTACTGGAACATAATTAATATTTCACGTAAATATAAATAATGTATCGCTCGGGAATCAATAGAAACAAGATATGTATAGACTAGGCTTTATAATTTTATAATAAAACTCGCAATGTACGGTATTAAATTAAATACTTTACCTTTAATTTTTGTTATACACTATTTATATTCTAATAGCATTAATATTATTACTACATTTTCAAAAGCTCTGGTCTTAAATGTTTTTTATGGAACGAATTTAGTCATTAAAGAAATATAGGTCCCCTATATTTAGACAGTAAAATAATATGTCAGCACGCTTGTTTCAGGACTTCTGGGTAAAGGTATGAGCAGACAGGCGAATCGCATATGGAACTACGGTGTGATAGGCGGCTGTGGATCTCTGGCGCTGCTACTGCTGTTCCCGTTGGTGTCACTGGCGGCCAGCTTACTCTCACTGGCTGTAGCGGCCAGTGTGCCAGTGTGGATGCCACCGCTGGCCGTGGCATTACACGCTGTCAATGCGCTGGTGTTCGATCTAGATTGTCCTGATCCACCGCGGCTTAATCGGTACTCATTGTGAATATTATATTATATATTATTTACCTTAATCACATTCATCATCATAAGCCTATAGGAGCCCACTGCTGAGCTAAGGCGTCTTCTCACATGGAGAAAGTTAGAGCATTAATCACCACGCTGGCTCAAGACGGATATATAAAAAAAATTGTATATAAAAATGCCCTCACAAAAAAATGTATATTAAGACAAATTAAATAGTATTATCATTATTATTTTCAGTTGGTTCGTGCTGTTCGAGGTGTTGATATGGCGTATTGGGTTGCTGGGTGTGCTGCAGCCGATTGTGGCGTTTATTGTGGCTGTCTTCGTGTGTCCGCTGACAGCTCTCATTATGCTAGTCTGTAAGTTTATACGGAAATTTCATTTACAAACAATATCATGTACGAAATTTAACAGGTTCATTGTCATTGAAATTGGAGAGAAATATTTATCTTATATTTTTTTTAAGATATATGAATATATATGAATAATTAATTATCTATGTCATTATATGTCATATTCAGTCATCACTGTACACATCCAGTATATAATTTATAAAACTTTTCTCAGTTTTAATTATTGGCATTGATTATTTTCATGAGTATAACCACACCTTTATAACTATACTATACATTAGTGTGGAAACTCTTATAGAACAGTTCAACTGGAATATTATAACATAATGTGTAATACTAAATGTAATGTATGATAATGTATCTGTCAGCTGTATGATGTTGTTAACACGTATGTCGTATGCGTAGTGTGTGTCAGCTGGTGGTGTTTGCGCGGCGTGTGGGAGGCGGTGTCGTGGCGCGTGTTGTTGGTGCGAGGCGCCCGGGTCCCGGCTCACGACTCGCGGTTCTGTCGCAGAGTCGCCGGACCAGCTCTGCTCACACACGCCTCCTATCAGATCACGTATATATACTACCTTCATATACACACACATATATATACATTATAATTTAACTAGACATTAGACCATGTTACTTATTTACAACTGATTATATAAGGAAATTAAGCTAACATGATGAACACAATATCTCAGCAATAGCCTATAATACTATATTATAGCAAATATTAACATGTATATGAATACTATAGATTTTTGAATATTGTTAACGATGGGTATATTGATGTAACGAAGATATGAATTCTATATGTCATAGATAGATTTGATGTTGTTATTATATTTAAATTCTTCTTTTAGTTACATATATCAAAATGAAATAATTAATCAAATTTAATTAATTTCATTATATGAACCATTTAGTACATATTATAATTCAATGACCATACCTAGTACATAAGTATATATTATATTTAAGCTCAATATCGTTTGAAATATTCCACAATATTTTATCAAATTATACCTCTACAATACACACGTGTACAACATTTGTGAATTCCCAATAATTGTAAAATTACAATGTATAAAAAAACACCAAACTGGTAATGTTTCAATAACTCAGGCCATCATGAGACATTTTTTATAGTGTCCATACAATGTAATAAAAAAAAGTAATTCAATTAGTTTCAAAGTTATACAATTATGACTATTTAATGTTACATTTCATGAAAAAAATATTTTTTTTTTCTAACAAATAATAATTATATAACACTTGTTACTGTACAGGGCCGCCCAGGCGTTGGCCGCGGTGTGTGCTCGAGGCGAGCTTGAATCCCTCGCCACGTGGGCGACTGAAGTAGAGGCCGCCATAGAACGGCCGCTCAGAGACTACGCTCACTTCGTAGACGCCTGCTTCGGACCATTCTCAGTACAGATAGCTAAAGTAAATGTTTTATATTATTATTAATAGAATTATATCAAATTTTCACTGTTATATGAATCCTTATATACATAATTGTTTGCGTTTTTTTTATTGTTTTATTTTTTTTTTTTAATTTTTTGAATATCGAATCAGTTGAAGTTTAAACGTGACAGCCTATATTTATTATGTATGTTTTTAGAATTTTTCTCGTTTAATTTTATAAGTAACATTGTTATATTTATCAGAGCCAAGTTAGGTTCAAACGTTTTGTCGTACACGTTACAATCAGATGGCCGAAACCTTTGTTAAACTTTATTATTAATTTTATAAACAGACGGGTGCTTACAAACAACTTGAAAAGGAATGCAGTGAACTAGTTTGGTCTTTGAGAGAGAAAGTGGCGACGAGGAAACGCGAACTGTCCCTGGGTCTGAGTGACGCAGCCAGGGCCAGGGTACGGATGCAGGCGCAGGATTTGAGGGTAGGTTATAAAAAATAAAGACTATAATAATATACAGGAATACAGATAAATCGCTAAAATGTAACGTACGGGATGTAGGTTGTGATATACACGAGGTGAATAATCGGAAGACAGATCTTAAGATAAGTCATACCGGTTTCTACTTGTCATAAGGTATTGTGAAGTTTTCATTGCTAGTCATGATAAATACCCTCTCTCGGCCGACATTGTATGTAAACGAATTTTTTAATAAACACTAAGTTGATTCTACATAAGCTCTATGGCTTTCATACCCAGCCAGAGGTTTTAGGATAACTACAAAACTTATTTTGACATATATAATAATAATAATACTAACATTACCATCTCTTACTATCCATACCTCAGATTACGTGGTTTCTCAAATGTTTGAATAACAATACTATCACATTGCTCGTGGTATGAGGAGTCTTGATTTACACGGTCAGGAGTTCGTTCAACAGATTCAGTAGCTGCCACGGTGATGTCTGTTCAATTTTCAATATTTTTATCGCGAATACTGATGCTTACTGATTTAATACTGATGCTTGCTCAAAATTAAATTGTTACATTGCTTTAAATCTGAGGTTCCCAAAGTTATTTAGTCTACTGCCCACTTTGAGAATATTTTTTTATTTCACCTACTGAAAAACAAATGAAATCACAAATACAGCAGGCCACTATACAACCGCCAATTTTCTATCTGGGTCTCTTACCGCCCTTTTAGGCCTCCAGCACCACAAGGGGCGTTGTCGCTCACTTTGGAAAAGGCTGATTAAGACCATATTTTTTTTATTTTGTTTTACATTTTACTGGACGTTTCTATTACTTAACGGCAATCCTGATCACGGACAGAGGAAATGATATTTTTCTTTATATAATATGTACTAGCGACAATATTTTTTGTTTATATTTATTTTTAAATTGCTATAAATTAATACTCTGACTTCTAACATTAATATATACAGAAAGCTGTCCATCTATCAGCGGTGGAACTGTCCCGGGTGTGGGGGGAGGCGGCCTCGAGGAGCGACGACTGGTGGACGGCGCGGGGACTTGAACCCGCGGACTGGCACGCACTCGCCGCCAACATGCTCGTTGAGGTACAGGGGACACGACCACACAAACACAATGACATATGAAACACACACAGACATGAGATCTGTTTGGAGAGAACGATGTATGAAGGAATAAAATGATTTTGAAAATACTATACAATGTAATAAAGAAACTGGCACTACTAGGTATTCGATGCGGAGATTCTAGTCGCGTTGGAGGAGGGCGAAGCCCGAGTGTCACTGGAGGCAGGGCCGGGGGCTGCGAGGTGGGGCCGAACCGCACGCGACCACGCACCGCCTGACGTGCTGGCTGAGAGAGACGACTGGGGACCGGCGCCCGGTGAGGAGATACGACGATACATGAACACATACATACATATTGATGTTATTGTTGTTATAACATTATTATGAAAATTATAGAAATAACTTTGTTAAAAGCAATGTGTTTGCTAGAGAGAAAATATATTCACATCTCAGAGAACACAAAATAATCTGACCATGTCAATAGAAACTTATCTGATAGGACTTCATACAAGAAAGTGGATCATTTAATATTTTTCTCTTTGATGCTGTTCTATTTTATTTTAACATAACATACCTAGGATTACACACTACAAGCCGAACAAGTATCATATTTTGCTTAAAAACCGCACACAGTCGGTTCAAATTGATTTTTTTCTATCTTTCCTTGAAACATTTATAAATGTGATCAATGATAATCATCTGTTTGCAAATGTATTACACAATATTTAATTACTTGAAGTGCCAATGACACTGTAGTAAATCTGTCGTAGCCTTAATACTTTTTCTATATACTACTTAATTGTATAATGTAAATGAAAATTAAATATTTCTTAAGCTTTACATTGACAGTGAAATCATTGACAGATGTCAAAACTCTAAACCACAGATTAAATATAATCTCATCAAAACTGCTTCGTTAATTGAATAACTAATTATTAGATATCACATATTTATACACTACGTTACCAGGTGTGTGGGGTGAGTGGTCGGGTACTCCGGCCCCCCGGGTGCCTCCGCCCTCGCTGGAGGTGTCCGCGTTCAGTCCCCGGACCCCCGCGCTACCCCCCCTGCCGCCGCCCGCTGCCGTCGCCTTAGTACTGCATAACAGGTAATATATACTCTATAAACGTATAATAAAAATCTAAAGTTGTAAAAAGTACATTACAGTCACCTCACAGAAAGTTTTGTAACTCTGATCCTTGTTATTTGGCTCTACCGAGATTGATAATATAATGTGAGAAGATTTCTTAATGATAAACTCTGAACTGTTGGTGTCTAGTTTGAAGAAGCAATCAGTGAGAAGGGCAGCAGAAGTAATTTGATAGCAAATCGATAATATAATCTATGTACGATAATTATATAAATAAGCCTCAGTAACCGTAAATTAAAAAGAAATGAGATTATAATAATAAAATAATCTGAATCGACAATCGTATTTCATAGCTATTAATAATTTTGGATATAAGACAGTAAGTACCAAATAATAGTTGTCTGCTCCATATTTGAAGATATTTCTTTCATTATATTGCTTAATCATTTCTTCGTTTAAATTGATAACAATGTCATTTCTTTTCAGGGAATCGGACAATCCTATACAATTGGATTCAGAGCTCTGTACTGAAATACTGAAGACTCTAGAAGATGCGCCCGACTGTGACGACAGACGAGGTACAGGCTACCAATATTATACCTTTAAATATAAAAAATATATTTTAACTTAAACTTTATAAAGACACAATGGTATGGATGAATTTGTTATTAACAAACATAAACAACTTGTATATAGTAATTTCAATTCAACTTAATAATGTTTATAGAACCCAAAAGAGTGTGAATCCTGAATATAAATTTCATCGAGTATTATTTATTTTAATTTCATAATATATATATATATGACTATGCCTTATGGTGTTCATCAAATATTACCCTTAAGTAAAAGTAAGTTACTAAAATGTCATATCGTTCAACCAGATGACGTGGAACGTTATCGAGGCGGTGGCAGCGAGGTCACCAGCGACTCCAGCGGCTCCGACACACCGGACGACGACGGACGGCAAGAACACGCCCCCGAATGCAGGTGACATACATACATACAAGAACAACGAAACAAGATAAACATTATAAACAAACACTACACGTAACAAAATAGTTACTTCTCAATAAATCCACTTCTGTAAATGAAATTAGTTCAATCTAACGTAAATTGCACTATTCTGTATAATGTTTATGTTTCAAATAAATAAATTATCTTCTAGAAGCTAATCCTCTTAGATTTTTGACTTGGTAAAAAAATATACAATGAATTAAAAAGATGGACATATTAAATAGAATTGTATTTATAGGGGAATTGCTAGATGTCGCCCTGTCGTGACGATCTTAAGAGTAGTACCGCCTTTACAAAAAAAATTAATAGCAATAGTTTACTTAAAATGTTTATCTCATTAGCAACTGCCAGCATTAAACCATTTCCAAGTTAAAGTCTCGATGCACCCTGACACACTGACGTCATACCAATCAGATACAAGTCTTAATAATCTGTTGGTACTTAATTTATACGATACCTGTCAAAACTCAGTTGTGATAGAAATCATATGTATATAAATTTTGTAATAAAACAAAACAATTTCCTTTATAGAATATCACCGGCCACAGAGCGCGCGGCCTGCAGATGGACTCTCACAGGGAGAGGAGTCCGTCTGAGGGCAGACCTGGCAAGCCCCGAGGACGTGACCCTGGACACGGACAGGCATGTCGGAACATCCGTTTGAACCTTATTATATAACACATAAGTTCGAATTTCCTTTGAATTCAACATTACAAGATGAAAAATTAATTTTGATTTCTAATTCACACACAATAAGGTCGACTTTAATTTTTATTTCAAATTGAGTCAGTCTTAAAACAAATAAAATATGTATTATTCATTCTAATAATAATAAAATTAAATCTCCTCCTATATGGACTTCATCTCACATGGGACGAAGTCGGTTTTTATTTGAATTCTGTAACTCGGAGTCTTTATACCAATTTCAATTCTGCTATTATTGCAGTAGAGTTCAAAATCAATAACAAATAATAATAAGTCACTTTATAACCGACTTTAAATAATAATTGTAAGTCGAAAATAATATAGCGCTAGTACAGTACCGGCGAAATATATGGGCTCTCTCCATAGACGTTAAGAGTAACTAACACAAACGCTTAGCCTTATTTACTTTAAGCTTTACTAGATAATAATTTGACGTAGATATATACAATAACACGACCAGAAATTATCTATATCAGAATGTTTTATCTGTAAGATGTAAGCCTCATCTATATATAGCTTTAATGTAATTATATAAGAGAATTATATCGACTCATTGTGTACACGGAATGTACTGGATCTGTCAACCAAAGCTTAGTTAATTGTTTATTTATAATACTCTTGTTTTTATCAAAGCGGTCATGACGTGGAACGAAGAGAAACCTTCAAGATGTATTGTATGTATTATTGACATGATTATAATAGTTTTATCAGTAAATGTTTACCCTTTAATATGTTCATTATTATACAGCGTGTTCATTTCTGTTTAAACTTTTTATCAATTTGTTCGTATTCAGTGCACGTGATGACAACATTTCGTTGTTTCTCGTTCGTATATCATTAAATATATTTGTATTACAGACATAAAACAAATTTATGAATCTCTTGTTTTTAAAATTATATTTAATTTGTATAGTATTTTTTTTTTTATATTTTTTATTTTATTATTTAGGGAATTTTATATACCAACCCCATCGCTTTTGTAGTGTAATAAAATTTATATTATTATTTTTATTTCAAATAATTTCTCAAAATTGAACTGTCAACGTGACAAGTGACATTTTTTTGACAACTAAATGTGCATTTATATAGTTCTATTTATTTATAGTCTACATCATTAAGTCTCCATTCATTATAGTAAGCTCTTGTATTTATATTTAGTTATTAAAAAAATGTTTTTATGCATTTGATTACACTCTCTAGATAATATGTTAATGAATTATATCATATAAGAAGCAATAATCGCACATTTTAGATAGTAACGAACCGTTTGTCCGTCATTGTATTTATAAATATTGTATTTTATATGTGTAATATTTTTTTTTTAGACTAAAACACCGATACAACGACAAAATATGTTTATTCCTATAACCACCGATAATAAAATGCTTGAGATTTAAACGTTTGCGTTTTTATTCGTGTATTGGTACATCTAAGTAGGTATACGACAATTTGCAAGGGCTAATATTTTTGCTGTTTAAAAATGTTGACTAAGTGAAATGAGAACCTGGACATCGTTTTTGAAGAATTAACACATTCTGCAAGTGCGGCAAAAAGTTTTTAAATTCAGTAAAACTGTTTTATTTTTTCGTAATATTGAAATCTAATTTAATTAAAGGTACAAATTTATTGTGGACGTGCCCTAACAACAAAGGAAAATCCCTAATTCGTTTATGACAAAAGAGTTTTTAGTTTAGCTTGTGATTGTAACAAACTAAGAAAAATAAAGTTTTCATTTACATTTTTGAATCAAACATAGACATTTGGAGACTCCAGAATGTTACGGAAAAGAAAACACTAACCAATCGGATTGTAAAGTAAAAAAGACGCAAGTTGCAACCACTTAGTTTAAATAAAAACTTAGGTAACTACGAAAATTACTTATTAACATTAATTCATTAACAAGATGAAATGTCCGAAGGACAAATATAATTTTATCATAGCCATATCCTTAGCTCCCCACTACAAGGTTGTTAATATTTGTGTTAACAGATTTTAAATGATTTAAAGAATGTGACAACATTATTGCAATTTAAAACTGATATGACGATGGAGGAACAAGCGAAAGAGAGCTTATAAGACGTGACTGGAGATTTTCAACTTAAATACAATATAAATAGTTGAGACATTCCTTTAGGACTGCGGGATTGCAGTTTTTATGTACTCACATGGAATAAGAGTGACGTTGTTGCATAAGCAACATTTATATACAATTTGCAACATAATTTGTTATATCCATAGTCATTTAAGAACTTGCAATATTTTTTTTTTATATACTACTTGCAATATCGGAGTCTTTTTTTCAAGTTAAATTGCATATTTTATTTGTTACTCTTATTTTTGTTGAAATAACGCAAAAAAATTGAGAGAGTGATAGTTGTAAAATTTATAATAAAATAGCAAACAAAAAATATTTAATTAAAGACAATGGCTATAGATTTCCTTTCTCTCATTAGATTAACTAAAAAAAGGTTATATAAATAAAACAATCATTTTATTGAATGGAATTTAAAATTTATTAAACCTACCTACCTATAATATTATAATCATCTCTGTTACATGTTCATATCACATGGATTTGAAATTGTTTATAAAATACCTACTATGAAAATTACTAAGCTTGAATATAGAATAATAAATAAAAAAATGAAAAAAAAAAACAATTTCATTTGATCTTCCGAGTTAAAAACTCATTAGTCATTTTAAACATTTAATTATAACAATAATAATTTAAAAAAATTTGTTGGACCTACCTACCTAAGGATTAAATAATTAAAAATTATATTTAAGAAAAAAAAAATATTTAAAAAGGAGTAATTATTATGCTTACACAATTTAAAAAAGATAAACAAAAATTGGTCCTAATTTAAAAAAAAATGCTAGCATAAAATACCGTCTATATAACTTGTGTTTGTAATGTTGGCATTAGTGTTATGTATTGCAATGATATAAAAAAACCAACTTTAACCACAGCACACCTGTAAAATTAATATAATACGTAAAAATATTAAAACATTGATACCATAGACAAATTTATAATGTTTTAACATGATGTTATATAATTGATAATATTTTTGTGCAATATAATTATTTGACTTTTATTGTTAATCGACCTGTTTGATACGGGATGTTCAGATAATAATGATGTTCAAAATAATCTTTTTGACCAATTTCTTTCAGGGAGAGAATATTCAAGTCATTTAATCATACAATTTCTTACTTTTCTTGAAATATACACTCTATTTATTACCACATTAGTCAGTTTTAATAAAAAAATGAATATTGTGAATAAAAAAAAATTGGTAATATTTATATTTTTCTCTCATCATTATCTGATTATCCTATACAGCATGCACATTTTTAGTGTCACCTTCAAACATTAATTTTTTTGACAAACGCTCAATAAATTTTATCAATTACTATATCAAAATCCAAATAAAAAATGTACATTGAATAGTATCGCAAATAAAATAATAATCTGTGACAAAGTGGAAATCTTATACACGATTTATATTATCTGTCAGTTGGACTCAGGGGCATAGCTACCATAGTATCAGCTGTATCAACGGTTATAGACCTCGTAACTGCAGTTTAAACCATATGACGGGATATTTATATTTTTTTATGCCAACCCCAATAATATTAAATTTCAAGTGAATTTTTAATTTGCTGGGCTAGGGATCCTTTTGTCACCAAGGAACTGATGGTTTGAGATGGTCTCTCCAACGAAAATTTGATACATAGCTAATAAGAGGTAACTTACGCCCCTAGTTAGATTGATGCACATGATTTTCACTCAATATAGTCTCCATGTGATAAAGATTCTATACAAAAATAAACGTGACTCTACTACACATCTAATTTTAGAAATACAAACACTAGCAAGCTACAATAGGCGATGGCAACACAGAACATTTTGTTTCCATCACACTCGCCTTATCTAAACTTCACACGACAAATGCTTATTCGATTTTTTTTTTTGTATTAGGCCCACAACAATACGCGAATACTCTTCAATTCCATAAAATTGATCGCAGCCAACTAACTAGTTGTCAGAGTAATAATATCATATAGCCTTCCAATTAAACGAGTTACAGACCTAAAACATACACTCCACAATATAGAATTACTTTCTACATATCAGATGTTGCAACAAATCCAGTGACATGACGTGAAAGCTATCGTTTCCTTTACGTACCATACAAAATGTACCGTATTGACATACAAACACGGCCGTACCTGTTGCAATCCTCGCGTTGACTCTATCAGTGTCATTAATGTATAATAAAGTTTCATTTGCGGCCGATCGCCAATAAATATATATAATATATTTGTAAAGGCGGTTGTGGTTGTATTGCTTTCGATTACTATGCATGTTGAAACTACACTTAAAATATGTCCAATACAATTTGAAAACACTACTTACATCTAGATTTAAACCTAAATCAATTTGTTATTACTATTATAATATACGAATACAAAGAAACTTAAGATTTTTAGGTTTTTGTTTTTTCAAAATATATATAAATACTTTTTAATAGTAGAAAAATTAGAAAATGTCTATAAAATGCGTAAGTTTACAAATGTAGCCTATTATAGAGTATAATTTTTACTTAGATTCATCTACAATATACGAAAAATATAAACCATATCGTATTCGTTAAAAAAAAAAAAAAGCGACCGGGGCGTCGCTACCGGAACAAGCAATTGCAACCATTGTATAATAAAATAAAAAATTATAAATACAAGTTATAACAAGAACTATTCATATTAGTATCAATTGTGACATACCTTTTGAGCATTTGACAACATTTCCCGCCCAAAGTACAAATGTCAAATAGAAGTTTTTGATATCCACACATGCACAGATTACTAAAATCTTACACGAAACAGAATTGTACTTATTGGGAAACGATACCAAATGCCTATTATATAATATAAAAGTCAATCAAATAAAATGCAATCCAACAATAGATATACAAAGAGCCGACAGCCCTCATTAGTGATCAAAGGGAATGTTCAAATGAAATGCGCAATTAAAACAATAAATTTAGACTTCCTTCGCGTCAATAAACTTATGAACGAGATTAGATAATCGATCTATGTATTTGTAAAATGGTTAGAAAAAAAAAACACTCCGAAAGTTATAGCCCTTGTAGGTGAAGCATTAGCATTGGTCCATATGAATAATCGTGTCATATATATAAAGTAATATAAATTGAAGGAAGCATAAACTTTTTTATAATAGATTAGAAAAATGTAAAAAATTAACAACTAACAACTCTTTAATGCTCGATTATTAATATAGTTGCATAAGAGGCTATGTTAATAGAATTTATATAATCATGCAAAAATCTTTTGATTCAAAAACTAAATCTACCTTCTATCGCTGTCGTCTTTTCATCAACATTTATAAAAAAATATTACACGTCAATCTTCCCATTGGGTTGTTATTTTTTTTTTTTAATATTTTATATAAACTGTTGATGAAAAACAAAATCCTATTTTATGCGTAATATAATTTCATTTTCAATATAAGATCTCATAAATAGTGTTACTATGTTATTATATTTTCTGAGAAGAACAACATTCCACTATATGTAATCTATATAAAAGTTACTCGTACATCAAAAGCATATATTTCTGATACAAAACTCCGATTACTATATTAATGCTTTATGTTACATTATTAAAAATATTAATGTCTATAAAAAAATCTATTTCCTATCTGTTTGTCAACTCGTCGTTAGTTTTTCAATATGCTTTGGTGTATAGGTTCCATTGCCACATCTTTAGTTAATATTTAAAAGCTATATTCTATTACAATAATAACAACTTTCATATTTCAGTTACACATTTTAAGTGAATTGTCAAAAATATAGAATAAAAATGTTCACTTTTATATAGATTGTATTTATATAACTGTTTGTATTGATCTAAGGAAAAGGGGGCCTGAAAATTGTCAAGTAAAAATATATGTTCTTTTCCTTCCTTCCTTCCGATAATACAGTTGGACTTAAGCGACAATTTATTTTTTTTATTAAAGTGATAATTATTTTTTTGATATTGGCAGCCCTTTTCGATATATCATATTTTTCAAAAAATTCTCGCTTGACGTTATTATAATATTAAAGATGACAGTGGCAGTTCTTTGAGGATCTTATACCTGACCGTCGATATAATTTATAAATTTACCAGAATAAGTCTCGCTGTTTCACTAACGTTAAATACACTATATATTATTATCAACCAATATTATATCTTAATGTACTCCATATATAAAAATACAAGAAAAGATTTAGCATTTATCATAGCTCAGAATATTTTTAAACTTTTTTGAGAATAAATATGAGTAGAGAGCGAACTATCAAAAGGGAAGCCCGTCGACTGCGACATCGGTAAGCCGATTTAATTAAAATAGATAGTCGTAGAATGGAACACGTTGAAATATACGCGACTTTGAAATACGTTAGAACTTCAGAACAAAATAACTTACAATACAATGCTTGAGTTTCAATAAATTGATTAATTCTACGGAAATATAGCGGCTCTGGGCGTAGTCGACGGGACTCCGCCACACATAACACCACATCACACAAGCTTTCTCACTGATGATGCTGTTGGAGCGGCATCTGGCAGTAGGGGCATTCTTTAGCGGTTGCAGCACAGCCGTCACACAGAACATAATGATTGCAGGGCGCCAGAGTCACGCTGCGCGGTTGTTCCTCGCAGACCATACATTTGGTGGCAGTCTCTAGGTACAGAACCTTTTCTATCTCCTCGAGCTCGCTCCTAGCTTGCGCCTGAAGCGATTTAAGCGCTGTCAGTGGCATTCCGCGCAATTCTCGTCGCGGAGCACGCGCCGCTTCAAGTTCACGCTTAAGTGCCAACGCGTGGGCCAATGCTTCGTCGCGCTGACGCTCCGCTATGACCGCTTTACGTTTAGCTTCCTCCGAGTCACGCTGCCAGGCCTCGCACGCTGAACGAGCCTGAGCAATACGTTCGTCCCATCTAGCGGCTGCGGCACGTGAGGTGGCCACCTCCTCTCGCAGCCGAGACAGCTCACCCGGCGCTGAAGGGGAGGTCGCCCCAAATTCGAACGGCCCCGCGCCGCCTGCACCGAAACTACCAGCTTTTATTGCGTGCGAATTAAATAGACGCTCAGTGTCATTGGTTGCGTAGCGCAGGAACGGTGGCAGTGGTGAACTGGTTGGCGGTGGACTGAACCCGCGGAGAGTCGGCCGCGGCTGAGGGATGTTGACTGGAGCCGAGCCCACGAGTAGGCCTTCACCATCAGACAAGTCGCGATCGAGGGATGCAGCGAAATTCAGGGGATCGTCGAGATGTAGGTCGTCCAGAGCATTGCCGACCACTTCAAAAACGGTTGGATTTGGTTCGAAAGCAGCCCGCGGCGGCCATGAAGGCTGCGGTTTGTCGTGGTCCACCATGGAAGAGGCCATAGGTAGGAGTGTACGAACAGGAGCACGGCCCGCGCTTGAACCGCCTGAAGATGTAGAGGCACATTCGGAACCATCCCCCGAGCCGTTGACATGTGCCGTCACAGGCGAGTGAGGTCTCATCCCACCGAGGACTCCTATATCGTTCTTTTTATCTGACGGCAACGCGGAAGATAAAAGGTCCGCGAGATTTGTTCCACAATCTAAAGGAGCTGTTAGATCGCGAGCTCCACCCAGGTCTTCAGCTGTAGGAAGAATGAAAACTTTTAATGGCATTAATCTACTAAATCTACTATAATATTATAACCACAGTAAAGAATAATAGACTTACGTTCCACATGTGCAAATGCACAAAATAATCCCCTAGGACAGTAGCCGGCCTGCTGTACGTCATTGCATTTTGTCGATTTGTATATCTCGGGATGGAACTGTTGTTCAGTGCGTGTATGACAGTAACCACAAGCATCACCAGCTTCACAATTACTAGGCTCACCCCATTCCTCACCATGTTTAACATTGGGACATGGTGTGCTACGATATTTATATTTCCTTGGAGATCTTCGCTTATCCTACAAGTCATATAAAAATACAATAAAGGTCCAACAATATATATTGCTGTTATTATAAAATCCAAAATATTCCTACCTTACTATTGTGATATTGAGGGCATGCATAACCCTGTCTACATAATCTAGGAGGTCTCTTACAAGGTTCCGTTTTATATGAAGATAGTACATAATTTGTATCTGTAATGAAGAATTTCTTTAAATTTCTTTGTTATGTGTAATGGACAAGAATAACATGTGAAGATGATAATTATTTATATATTAGATATCAAATAAGAAATTATTTAGTGGTGCAAATTTATAGTATTATTTCGCTGACCTTGCCACTTTGGATCTTCATTCATTAGATTTCTTTCTCTATCTAATGCGTTTGGCGCAGCAGCATCTCCGTCCAAGCCATCGGGGTTTTCCAGAGCTTGGAGTTCTCTCATATCTAATACTGGAGGTCGGAGATCTGGGGCGCCGTGTGCGAATGCACAGTGCGCACCATTCTTAGTACAGAGACCCCTAGTATCAGTGTCATGTACGCACATACATGTTTTGTAGTAACGCAAGTGATATCTACGTTCCGTGTCCCCTGCTGTTCTATGCAAGTATGGACATCTATAACAGACATCAACATTCTATTGAACTCTCTTTTAATTTGGACATTATGATTTAATTAACATTTATACAATGAAACTTTTAAGATAACTGTATTATCTTTTGGGTAATTACCTAATTTTGAACATAGATAATTAAAAAAATACTTTCACTTATTATTATTTTTAATATATAATTAAAAAATTAACAACATTCAACTGAAACAAAGTCAAAATACAATTTAAGAAATAACATTCAAATTAAAATTATTCTTCTAGGAGAATTCTCTAAATATAAGCAAACAAAAATTTAAATGTATGTTGAAGAAGAAAAAATTTATGTTCTAAATAGTTTGTTTAAGAAATAAATCATGAGAAATATATAGTTTCAATACATTAAACTGGACTCTATAATGGAAAAGTAGTGATAAGTACCTACTATTTTTTTGAAATCATAACTCAATAAATTGATCATTTCACATTTAAAGCTTTTACTTATATTATCTATATAAATGTTTTTAAATTAATTATTAAATTTTTATATAAGACAATATTTTGTTAACATACAAAGTTTACACAAATTTTAGTTAATCACTTTAAATTTATTCAATCTAAACGCATTATAAAGATTTCCAAAAATGAGAAAACAAAGCCTATACAAGAAAACTTTTAGTAAGACAACAAAGCACAACAAAGTACTCACTCGTCACCATCTTCGCAGATTCCCGAAGTCTCGTTATATTTGGTACAATAGTTGTCGGCGCTATAATTAAACGATCCATCCCTTTTACGAACTGGTCGTCTTCTTCTCTGATTATTAAAATGCCAGTGAAAACATGTAAAGGGTCTATGTTGTGTACATTTATGTTGTAAAAATGACGGGCACTGCTCTACTCTGAATTCCTTTAGATATCTGCGAAACCAAGACGTCGGCATTAACAAATTGCACAATACTGCAACCGGCACTTTTACGACTTCACTTTTTTCAGTATAATATTATTTTAAAGGCATAATTACTTATAATGATTTGGTTTTTCTGTTTGGGCTGTCAACAAAGGCTTAGATTCCGACGGCATCTTGGTGAACTATTATTGCGCCTCTCGCGTCGCGCAGGGCACGCTCACCAATGACCAATTAAAATTCAATATAAGGTCACGTGATACAAAATATTGTCACAATGTTAAAAAGTAAATAATAGATGTGAAATCATTAAATTCTCTCATTACATAAAATACTTTATACACTCAAGTAACCTTGAACTTAAAATAACTTATCTCTTTTCACACATCCAACCAACCAACAAAAAAATGTTTTAAGTAATCATTTTTGACAGAAGTGTCACGTCGTATGTTTTCTATTTGTCTCACCCACTCGTATGATAAATACTTGGTTAAAAACGAAAGAAAAAATGGGTCGGTTTTTTATAAAAGATATAGTGATATATCTTAAAAATAAGTCTCACGAAGAAATATATCACTTATTAATCAACAGTATGGGAGTATATTCTTTAAAAAATAGCTAAAAACAATAGAAATACAAACAATTGAGTTCGCTTAGTACCAATACAGAGGAATGAATTTTAGTTTTATTTTGAATTTCTCAACCAAAGTGTTATTTTTTAAGACTCTTATTCAAAAAGAGGTATACAAAAATATATTCTTACATAACTAAATTTAATAAAATATAGAAATACAATATTCTATTTATTTGTTGTATTAAAAAAATTAATAGTAGTTTTTTTTACTGGCTATATTGGATATATTAGGCAACCAATAGTGATACAGAATCTGAAAAAACAAAATATGTAAGCCAATAGAAATGGCTTCTTTAACACCAATAGCGCACTAAGTATGTGATTGGGGTTAACCAATCCAGTTGCTGAATGAAGGCGTCACTGCTCGCCCGCCGTTCTCTTACCGCCATCTTGAAATAGGTCTGAAGCATATGATCATTGTTGTGTGCTCTCAAAATATCGTTTTTATTACCAAAATATCGGTTTTATTCTCAAAATAAGTGTATTCTTAACAAAATTGTTACAAGGTGCGTATTGAATGTATAGATTTCATTGTGGCTCCATTGTAATGTAAAAATATTCAATACTATAAAGTTTCGCAACACTGGCGTATACTTGTTTATTGTTTGCTTAATATTGATTTTGTATTTTTAGTGAACAATGGCTCGTACCAAGCAGACAGCTCGTAAATCTACGGGAGGTAAAGCTCCCCGAAAACAGCTTGCCACAAAAGCGGCGCGTAAATCAGCTCCCAGTACTGGTGGAGTGAAAAAACCACATCGTTATCGCCCTGGTACCGTGGCCCTTCGAGAAATTCGTCGTTACCAAAAGTCCACTGAATTGTTGATTCGTAAACTGCCGTTCCAGCGTCTCGTAAGAGAAATAGCTCAGGATTTCAAAACTGACCTTCGTTTCCAATCTGCCGCTATTGGTGCATTGCAGGTGGGCATTATTCATTAATAGACGTCTGCATGCTTATTTGGTGCCTTTTATAACTATAGAGTTAACCATTATCTTATTTCATTTTTAGGAAGCCAGTGAAGCCTACCTTGTAGGTCTCTTTGAAGACACCAATTTGTGCGCCATCCACGCCAAGCGTGTAACCATCATGCCTAAAGATATCCAACTGGCCAGACGGATTCGTGGGGAGCGAGCATAAATAATTTACTTTAGGTTACTTTGTCTTAAATTATTTGTAATTCGAATAGACATAATTTCTAAATATCATTTTGATTAATGTCTCAGTTTATTCATCTTATTTTCATCTTAATCATAATTAATTGTAAGGAGGCAGCAGAACTGAATTTTTTATGGATATGTTCTTATTCTGTAAGTTTGTCTATGTTGTGTACGAGATATAACTAGCTCTGCTAGACATCTTCCACCTTTGTATTTGTCAATGTTAAATGAATTTTCTTTTTTATCTTTCATTTCAACATAGAATCTGTCTTAGTGACTTGTGGTGTGTCTAGGTAGTTAAATAGGCAATAACAATACCACATTTTGATTAAATCTGTGTTTGGAGTAAGCTAATACATTAGCAATGTGTAATGATACTTTAATAAATATATTAGGATCCCACAAGTTTTTTTCTTTTTTCCATTGAATTCCACTATGACAATGTTGCTTTAAATATTAAATAACTATTAATGAATACATTTTCATTGGTTTTACCTTATTAACTATGAATCATTAACTTAAGCTATGTAGAATATATAAAATTATTAGGTTGAGTAATTCCATTACCAACACCAAAAAGAGCTTTTTTACCTGCCTTTTTTCCAATGTACCCTCAATAAAAATATATTTTTGGAAAGGATGTAAAATGAAATAATAGGAATATGCTAATATGTTTAACCATTACCGATTCAATAGTATAAAGCAAAAATTTAAGTTAAATAAGTAAAACATAAACCATTCAAATAACTTTATTTAAATACATCACTAATATGAAATAGTAGGTCTTATATTCTATGCAGCTTGTGCTTCCTCAAGTTCGATTTCCCTGAGTCTTCTTTCGATATCTTCTACACTTTTACCATTTTCTTTATTGTATCTGTAACTTTGTAATAATTGCTCTTTCTCCAATCCTTTTATTCGATCATATAGTGTTTTTGTGAATTCCGTATCAACATCATTCTCTTCACGGAGGACACAAAAATATATAAGAAAAGCAGCGACACTGCCCACAACACTGTAAGGTTGGTACCATGGCATAGTTTCTGACTTTTTCTGATAAATTGGTACTGCAAGTTTTCTTTTAGCAGCTTGACTTGTTGAAAATTTTATGGGTTCATTTTCCTTAACACTATCACTGAAATACCTTTTCCATTTGTTAAGTTTACTAGGTCTCCTGTAAATAACATAAATGATCACATACCATACATCAAACCATTCTATCAAGAAAAAAGGATATCAGTACCAAAATATAATTCATAGCTGTCTTTGGCTATTTTTAAAGTTTTGTTTTCTATCGGAGCACATTCGAATTAAATGTATCATGAATTTTATCACCAGAACCACCTTTGTGAAAATTTCACTACGTTAAGACAAAATTATTAAATAATATTAAGCAATACTATATGACATCCATTATAACCTTTTTATAATTTGTATTATCGCAATTAGTCATCTTACCTAAGTACCAGCAGCGCTCGACTCATTGTTTAAAATTATTCTTCAAATTATTTAAAAATATTCACTAAAATTTATTATTTATTACAATCATGTCACGATTTGTTACAGCTGACTTTGACATATGATATTATGTCAATGATCAACAATCTCATACTAAAGTCTCAAATTATCTAACACTTTCCAGCATTCGATAAGAGAATTCTTGTCAATGATATTTTTATTTAGTTAATATAATAAAATTATTAAATAGAACTGATTATATTAATTCGAATGTAGTAATCCAGTTACTTTTTTGAAATATATTGCACTTGAAGAAATTGGTCCGTCCTTCCTTTTCCGGTACACAAATGGAAACTGAGACAGGCAGCTAAATTACTCTAGATAATTGTTTTATAAGATATATTGGTATGTTTGTGAAGTAATTCTGAATATTGATATTGCAATAAACTAAGAATAGAATATATTTATCATTTTTTTGTTTGCCTATGTATCAGTAGAATTATTATCTGGAAAGAAAATGTTCTGATATTTGACCTATATTCATTAAATGTTAAATTGTCTATCTGTGTGGTAAACTCATAATATGAACTTATCTACTGTTGTAAATAATTTAAACATTATTTTAATAAATTTATGATTTGGTTTGACACATAAAAGGCTATTTTTCTATGGGTGGCTTTTATAAAGGGCATGATGTCATAAACCAAGTGTCGATATTGTGTTCTTAAATTAAAAAAAATTTTAGTTGAATTTAAATTATTAGTTTGATATGGATTCTGTCGATAGCACAATTGAAAAAATAAAAAATGACGAAGTTAACAAAGAGCGGTTACTTAAAGAGAAACGAGAATGTAAGCTTCACGTTTTATGAAGTACAAAAATGTATGTTGACTTTATTAAAGTAATCCTATTTTTATCTTCAGTAGAAGCAACAAGAGCTTCTATAAATAAATCTATTCGTGATACTGTAGCGCTAACTGAAAAGTCATCTCTCCAGCAATTGGAACTAACTAGGTCTATTAAGAAACTACGAAAACAGTTACAGATAGAAAAACTTCGACAAAAAAGTGTAACCTCACTGTTAAATACGTCCCTTAAAGAATTAGAAGACTTGCGTCATAAATCTGTAATTATACTAAATATATAAATGAATCTTTAAACTTATTATGAAATTATACTCTGAAAGTAATAATGTGAACAAATATTTACAGAATGTAGGTATTTCCAATGTATGGGACCTACGCTCTTCCTTATGCGCCGAAACTTATACGACATTTAGTTGTTATGATATTTGGGCTTTATTAAAAAAACCAACCCCTACAGATCCTCCTATTTCTCGAATGAGTAATTCATTTAATGAAAGTATTATTACTGATACTGAAAACAGAGTAAAAGCGGCAAATGAGAGGCGTTTAAAAGCGACGGCGGAGCGCGATAGATTGCTACTTGAGCCAGAAAATGGCGTCGAGTTTTTGAGGTTGATTATTATTTTATTATTTTTTGACTGTTATTGTTTTAGTATTTATATTTGTAGCTTCATTAATGTTATTTACCGATGTTATAAGTACAATGTCTCATTTAGTTAATATTTCCAGGATAAAAAATGCATTAAAGTATTCCTTAGAAAGAATAACGGATTTAAAGAAATAAAAGACCACTTGTTTTGAAAAATGAAGTACATATATTGTTATTCCTTTAATTCCACAAGTTACACTTGTAATAAAACATTCAACCAGTAAAGATTTTATGCGTTTATTGATTTTCCTAATACAGTCCTAAACAATATTATTAATATTGAATTGAAAAAATATCGCGGGTTATGATTGGTACCAAAATAGTAACAAACATTGCATTTTTAGTTCTATTCATAATTATCTTTCCTCCTACCAAAAATTATGAATAGATAGATAAATACATGCTACTTTTTAACAAAATGTACAATTTCTATTTACGACTTTGTGTTAATATAACTGTTCCATCCGAACATAACACATACTTACATATTATTCGATGTTAGAGAGATAATAAGAAAAGTATCTATAACAACCATAATAATATAATTTAATTATGATTGATCCTCAAACCGTGTAGCACAGGAACTGTTATTAAAAAATTTCGCAACGGCGGCAACGATGAGTCCCGAATATGACAGGGTTGAAGTATGTACTAACGACAGATTAATGTAGTTTCTCGTTTCTGTTACCAATAAGAAGTTATGATAACTAAAATATCCTTGCAGAAATAACATTTAAGATGTCTTTTTGAAAGTTCGTTTGTTTCGTTGTCTATTAAGAATTTTACTATTATAAGGTAATGCTATAAATACGTATCGTATTTTATTGAATCTTAAATTCTGATAATCTACTGTCACATAAACAGAGTCGCGGGCAAAAGCTAGAATTAAATAGAATTCCTCTTAAATGATATCGCGCATGCGCGTCTAATTTGTTGCCCGGGAAATAACAATACAGATTTTAAACATATTACTTTATTAGTTTTAAACACAATGGAAAAACCTGACAACGATGGATATGTTCATATTAAATGGCCGAGCAAAACAATCCCCCACGGAGGAGTGTTTCACACAAGATCCGTCGAAACCAATAAGACACAGCAGGAATTTCTCAAAGGTATATAATAAAGTTATTTGTCGAAAACGTCAATTAATGTAAAATTTATTTCTGTTCTAGTATTACTCGAGGAATCTAAACTAAGTATTGCCCAGCGTCAGAAAAGCTTATATAACCTAAGACAGCCGGAAATAAAAAAGGAAAAACAGCGTATTATTCAGGAGCCCTTAATAAGACCAAGGACATCTCGACGTAGATCGCTTTCAGCTATCCGAGAATCCGGTGCTCTAGATGTTGACGAGTATGTTTAGTAACTTTTATAATTAAACTCGTCTAGAAAGACAATTAGTAATAAATTTAAGGATATAAAAAATATGTACTATCCAGCGATTTTAAGGAAGTTTGTCACTCCTTAGACCCCAATGATCGAGTTTTATATTTTTTATATTGTAAAGTACATTAAATACCGTTAATTGAAATTAAATAAGTATTTATTTAAGTCACGGAATATTGAAATAAATCGTTGTTGCCAGTTTTCGTCCGTTGAAACGAGGAGAGGATCGTGAAAAATTAAAAAATATTTTGATAAATAAAATGGCATATGGAGACACAGAACAAAAACCGCCAACGCCCCCGCGAATCCCAAAGCCGAAGCTTGAGTTGCCCACCAAAAAAGAACAATGGAATGAATGTAAGAAAAAAATATTAATTACAAATTCATATTCGTAATTAAATAATAAACCCTATCACACCAAAATTATGCTTTAAGTAATCACGCAAATACGAGAACGTGCTGAATGGCTGGCAGAAATGGAAGACTTGGGACAAGGAGCTATACATCGTGATCTCATAAAGGATCAGATAGCTGAACGGATGCGAGCGCTTGACGCTTTAGGCATCGATAGCCAGTGCTCTTCAGCCAGATCCACTGCATCAGGGTTCAGTGTGCTGCCAAGTGAGAGGAGCATACACTCTAACACTAGTTCTATTTCAAGTAAGTTTGATTGTCTTATGTTCTCATAATAAGAATCCATCAACAATATGTACTCTTCATATAATTTATTTATATTGTTTTTCAGAGAAAAGTATGCAACACAAGACTTCAGATAGAAATAAAAAAAAATTGAATCAAAAAGCATTTCGAAAACAAGAAGAAAATGTTTCGGCCTATGGAAAATTATCACCGCTACAATATTCACCCAGAAGAAGAGTTTGAGTGCTTAAAAAAAAGTTGTGCTTTTAATTATTCTAAATTCATATAATGTAAATAAAATTAAGGGTATGGCAGGCTCGCAGGGAATTCAGCAAAGATTTGGAACAAAATGCCTTGGTTTTCAATATTGTTTAAAGCGGAAATTATACATTCCATTTTGTGTAATGAAATAAAAAAAAAAGATATGTGAAATGCCTACAATTTATACCAGAATTTTAAATAAAATTTTAATCATCAATTATGACAGTTTTCAATTTTCTTGTATCATGCTCTTCAGAAATTTTTCTTTTTCTCGATTCTTTGATTTCAGGTTTACCTTCTAAAGATTCATATTCTCTTGGTGCCGGCCTGTCTAAATGAAATTCATAATATTTCCTAACGGGCATTTTCAATTCAAAATTAATATCATTAATGGCTTCCATATTTGGACCTTTTTTTATGTAACTTATTGTTGAATATGCTGTAAAATGAAAGTCTTCTATTAAATAGCCTTGGGTTAGCAGAAATGCTATTACATCTTCACCTACAAGTCTGGAAAAATTTGGTTCTTTGCCTTTATGTCTAAGAGGTACTGGACCTTTCAGATACCAAGCATCAAGTAACTTCTGTGCTGTGAGTTTTGTGTCTTGTTTTTCTGCATTGCTAATAATACTATCCAGAATCTTGCAGTGCATTTCAAGAGATATTTCTTTACTATTTACATTAGGATTAGAACAAACATCACACATCTTATTACAATCTGCATCTCCCCAATCTTCATCAAAATGTTCAGCGATCAATTGCCGTCTACATAATGTTCCATTAAGACAATATTTCACCATGCCATATAAATGATCCAAGCTCCCCACCGAGGAAAACACCATAGTACTAACTTTGAAAACATCTTGCATTCTATACAATGTTACACATTCTGCCCGCAGACCATCTCTTCCAGCTCTACCACTCTCTTGATAATAATTTTCCATAGATTTACTTATTGTATGATGTATAACAAATCTTACATCCGGTTTATCAATTCCCATACCAAAAGCCACTGTAGCTACAATTGCCTGAAGACTTTTCTCATGCCACCTAATATGTACTTTAGACCTTATTTCTGCACTTAAATTTGCATGATAACATGCTATTTTTAAATTCCTCTTCTTCAAACCTTCAGCTATTTCTTCAGAATCTTTAATACTGTTGGTATAGATAATTCCGCTTTCCCCCCTATATCTATATTTTAAGAGCTTCTCAAGTATGGTCAGGCAATCTTCTTGTGATGTAGGTTTTTCTAGTATTTTATAATATAAATTTGGTCTATTGAAAGTTGATTTAATTACTAAGCAGCCAGTTATATTGAGGATCTTTTGAACATCATTCAATACATGAGATGTAGCTGTAGCTGTTAATCCTAAGATAGGAACTCCGGGAAACATATTAGACAGTATTCCTAAATACTTATAATCAGGTCTGAAGTCATGTCCCCATTGGGAACAGCAATGAACTTCATCTATAGCAATTCTCTGCAGTCTACCTTCAGCATGACATTTTTGAAGTGCTGACATGAATCTCTTACTCTTCGCAAGTCTCTCAGGAGTTACATACAACAGTTTGACCTCTGTGTTTTTATCTTTAAGAACATTTAGTGTTGCTGTAGTCTCTGCTTTAGAACTGGTGCTTGTCATAAGTTTCGCCGGTATATTTTTATTTGTTAAGGATCTCACTTGATCTTCCATCAAAGAAACTAGAGGAGATATTACAATAGTAATACCTGGCTTTATTAGAGCTGGCAGTTGATAGCAAAGACTTTTACCAGCGCCGGTAGGCATCACAACTAAGGCATGTTGCCGAGACAAAGTTGAATTGATAGCGCTAAGTTGTTTAGGTCGAAAATCATCAATTTTAAAAATATTAATTAGAGTATTTTTTACATCATTAGACCATTCATAAGAACTACCACCCCAGTCAACACTAGCTAAAGTATCTGATTTTAGTTTACTAATCGTTTTCTTTAAAGATGTTTTCTTTTCGTGAAGCTTCCGTTGTTCATTCTTCCACTTATTTATTTCTGTTTCGACCTTGACTAGCTGCTTATCTACATCTTTTATTTCATTTTCCAACTGTTGTATCGTTTTCATTATGGACTACAATGTTTTATATATACAACTCGATATTTATTTTAAGTACAACAACAATGAAGTTGGTTTAGGAGTTTAAACTTTAAATGTCATAATTTAAATATCGTTGGTAAATGGCAACACATGTTAGTTCAAGCTAAATATTACTCAAAAGGACTCGTATCCAGAGTTGTAAAAACATTTACAAGCAAAATATTAATGCGTATTAAAACTGACAAATTCTTAATGATAAAGTTAAACATCTCGAACTTATCTTGGAAGAATTTAGGTTGAAGTAAACAAAATCTAGACCAGTACACGTTTTCAGATTTTAACATGAGAGTTTTAGGGAGTTTTATTATAATCGTTTGATAGTATAACTGTAATTTGTTGAAAAGGCAATTAAATAATAATTTTCTGGAAATTGTCTTTTTAACTCTGAGTAAATATGAAAAACAAACTTAAAAAAAATTCTTATATATGGAACTAATCAGACTGTATACAGCTTTTATCATATAGAAATTATTTATAAGTAAATATTATGTTATTTGTTAGGAAAATATTTATGAACTTATGAAAAAAATAATAGAATAGCTGTTTATTAGTTGTAATTTAGATATTACTAGCTGTTACCCGCGACTCCGTCTGCGTAAGAAAATTAATAAGAAACTATGACAAAACTATAAAGCCTCGTATGCGACCTGCCTCCCATTCGCGCGTTATAATTTCGGGATGGTCATTCGGGATCCTGAAACAAGTACTCTAAGTTACTTTTTATTGCATCAGCTACCTGCCAATAAGTCCCGTTAAACGCGGTTCAGCCATTTTAGATATAAGCCGAAACAAACATACACTCGTATTGTGTTTACAAATACATAAAAAAATAGGGGTTGGTGATAAAAAAAAACATTGGGTTGTATGTATTTTTTGATGCCACATTATAAAAAAAAATAAAAACAAATAATTTCGTTCATAAATTAAAAAAAAAGTTTAAGGGTCAACAACCCTTATCACTAAGGTATGAAAAATAGTTTTTTTCCGATTCTCAGACCTACTCAATATGCTCACAACATTTCATGAGAATCGGTCAAGCCGTTTCGGAGGAGTACGGGAGCGAACATTGTGACACGAGATTTTTATATATAAGATGTATAAACTATATAATTCCCTTTTGTTTTTCTCTTGTGGTTTTATGCTTTACTAAAAGTGTTTAGTATCGCTAAGCACCATATGATAAGGCACAGAAATATAACTGTGTTTACTAGTTTCCTTGTACAAACATAATGACCAAAATTATTGTTCAAACATGCATATATGTCTGTAGAACCTTGTATTTTTTATTATTTTATACAATAATACATAAGTATACACACTGAATTGAATAAATAATAAATAAATGTTGTAATATATGTTGTATTAACCATGGTACAAGCTTAGGCCGTTTAAGACCTCTTTCCTTTTCTATTTAGGTAAATATTAATCCTTATTTTACCTCTACATATTACTTTGTAAAGTGAGAGAAATGTATTTTAACAAGAAATGAAATAAAATCAAGTTGAAATAGAGCCTACGCCATGTATATTTTTATCCATCATATTCAATGACTGTACTGAGAAAATAAACTTATTAAAACGGATATCACCTATTACCGATAATACGGTCACGGATTTCACAATTTATTTTAGTTAAATCATGTGGTTGGTAACAGTCATATCGGTTGCATTGTATGTATTAGTTTGTTTTTATTAGTTCTCTCTATTTTATTTACTTATTTATTTATTTAATTTCATAATTTATAGAGTCGGTCAAACAGTTGGCTTACAAAATACAGCAGTTTTAATACTAGCTCGCGGAGGATCCAAAGGTGTCCGCTTAAAAAATTTTCAAACTGTTGGCGGTATAAGTCTCGTTGGTCGGTCTATTTTAAATGCTAGAAATGCATATTTAGAAGATATAACAGTATCGACAGATCATCCATTGATAGCCTTAGAAGCATTGAAATGTAAGTATTGAATAATCGAGTACTATATATACTAATAATAACAAATATTATTTATAAGTTAACATGTATGTATTTACTTAAAACAGTTATTTTGTTTAAATCTTATCAAACATTTGTGATTAATAGATAACGCAAGAATCCTTATTCGAAGTTATATAACAGCAACTGATTGGGCTCCATCAATTTGGGGAGTTGAAGAATTCATAGAAACAAGACCGGACGTAACCGTTGTTGTTTTACTTCAAGTCACGTCACCATTGTTAAAAGCTAAACATCTAAATTTGGCATTAAAGAAATTGCATTTTCCGAAAGCCTTTGATTGTATTTTTTCGGTTACAAGGTATATATTAAAAAAAGGCATGATAGCATTCATTTTTAAAAGTAGTAATAGTTAAAAGTCATACATATCACGTTTCAGAAGTTACAAACTTCGTTGGACATTTAAAAATGAGACTATGTATCCAATAAATTTTAATGTACAAAAACGACCCAGAAGACAAGATTGGAGTGGAGATTTTATAGAGACTGGATCATTTTATATAGCACGGCGAAAACTTATTGAAAGTGGATACTTACAAAACAATAAGTAGTATATTTTGTATATACTGTAGTATTTTAGTATATACTTTATTACATTATTTAAAAAAATAAGCTAATAAACATTATAATGAAAATTATGTTGTAATCTTTAAAACTGCCTCCGAAATTATCAAATGTTTGAACACATGTATATGAATAGTTATCTATTTGTGCTGTTTCCGGACGAACGTGGCATCTGCCAAATGCCATTCGTGTTGTCCTTGGAAAATGGGAAACTTACTGCAGCTATGAGTAAAAACAATAAAATGTGTAGTGGAAATTTAATTTACTATCAATTTTTTTATAATGTAAAAAGTTAGTTTGAGATTAAATATTTGCTGTGTTATTTAATTTATTATCACCTTTTGTATTTCTAGTTTTAAATTTTAATAACATTTATTTCATGAAGTTGTACTGCTTGGGAAGTATCTCAGTTCGAAAGCTTAGAAGTTGATAGTTACTACGACATGCGTTTAGCAAATCTTATAATCTACAATAAGTTGAATTAAATTATTTTTGTAGTAAAAGGTATGCAATATATTCTATTTTTTTTATTATTTTATCTAATATACTTTGTGTAATAAACACTTTATTTCAGTAATAATGAGAAGAGGCATAGAGGAAGTAACATATGAGGATTTGGAAAGTACAGATGTTATAAGTGTTGAATTAGTTCCAGAGAGGAAAGGTTTAATATTAAAACATTGTGAATACTATGTGAGTTCAAGGCGGCATGGCACAACTGTTACAAGGAGATATAATGAATTTGCACAACTTTATGACGTGCTTAATGCTAAATATCCATACAGGTAATATATATATATAAACTTGTAGAAATGTTTTTAAGGCTGTCGTAGCTTATTCATTCATATTATTTGTGTGTCCTATATAGTTAAAAGAAAATTTTGTCAATATCAAAATAAATGTTCTTGATTATAAAAAAAAAACTTTCTATAGTAATATATATGGCTGACACTTTATAAAATATCTGTTATTACATCACAATCTTAAACATAATATGTCAACTTTATAATCTCAATTATTTTAAATTACTTCTAACAGTAAAAATTTGTCAATAAACAAAGCGAAACTGAAATTGGTCTGTTTATTTTGGGCCGGCAACAAGACTAACAAGAAGCTGTACTCTTTTAATATTAAGTACAAAATATATATTGTATTGAATAAAATTCAAACCAGTTCCGTTCTAGATAAGCATCACTGAATCTAATTAACTTCATACAATAGCGTCAGATCATTATGAGTCATTTATAGTAAAAATATTAAATTTAAATTAACTGTTACCTACTATCAAAGTACATATAAGATAATATGTAATCAGACCATTGTTATTTTTAATTTTAAATGAATGTCCTATGTAATAAATGACAAGTACGAAATATATACAAACTCTTTGAATACCAAACCTTCAAATATGTTGCTTTGCTGCTTAATAGTGGCATATACGAAAAACCGCTTTTCTAGCAGCGGACAAGTCAATTGCACCACAACTGATATAACTAAAAAATAAATTAAAAACTCTATTATTGAAATTCCAGAGCAGTATGTTGTTTACCGCCGAAAAGGGTAGTGGTTGGTGGGGGAAGTCCGCTATTTCTACAACGGCGTCGTGCAGCGCTGCAGCGCTGGCTGAGTATAGTGGCGCGGCACCCGGTGTTGGCTCATGACGCGGATGTTAGAACTTTCCTCTGCGAGATATCCAGTAAACTTGATAAACCCAAACACGATGAGTTCGTATTGGCCGGTTCACAAGAAGATAGTGCGGTAAGTTGAATCTATAGATAAATTATCCGGTACTTATTATATTTGAATGTATTTTTTTATATATTTAAATATATTTATGTAATAAAATGAATAATTATTTGCAAAATTTTCTTCAGCGCCATATTATTTATGATTTCAAACATGGAGATACGACTTATTTAATACATACTTAAAATAAGATTAAACTGTCCAGTTGTAATAAATTATTCTTTCCATTCAACTGAATGAATGCCATAGTTTGTTTAAAATATAGTAATAAGAGAAATAAAATTCTAATTTTTCAATACTTAAAAATCTAAACATAGATTATTAATAACAACACAAAAGAAAAACAAAATGTTAAATATTACTAATTTTTTTTTAAATAATAAAAAAAATAAGAAAATTATTTTTAAAAAAGAATTCTTTTTTTATTTACAAGCAAGCCTAGGATATTGTAAGTATGGAAATTGTTGACTGCATCATTTATTTGTTATTGAATTTCATATATATTTTTTATGTAAATGTGTCCTACTTTTTACAGAATGGGATGTCTACAGATGAAATGCAGGATGTGTTTTCTATGGAACAAGAACAGCTGCGTTTGGTACACCTGGGTTTAGGACGACTTTTTAAGATTTTCGAAAAAGGTTCGACAGTTTGATTTATAGTCTGTGCTAATTTTTAAGATTAATTGCCTGTGGTATTTGTCAAATTAACTTCATTGTTACATATATATGCATGTATGAACTTCAGATTTTTTAATAAATAATAATGGAAAAAATTATAATTCTTGAAGTTTTTGTATTTTCAATGATTTTCATAAACTTTGAGCCTGTATTTATATACTATATATTCAACTTTAAGAAGATTTATTCATGACAAAAGCTTAGCCTCCAAGGATATCATTAAAGAACAATTCAGACTAGTTTAAAATATACATATAAGTGTGCATATGAATGTTATTAGTCGAGAGCCGTTGTGAAACCGAGCTCGCGGATATCCGGGAGCTCGGGGCGGCGCTCAGCGCGCTCTCAACACCAGCCAGCATCGACACCGAGCGATGGACGCATATGAGGGACTCGCTGAAAGCCGCCGCTGAGTAAGCTATAATAAATATTATATACTAATAAACTATAAAAGAGTTAAGCCTACCGTCGAAGTGATTTTAAACGATATTACACGATTTAAATGAAACTAATATTTTCGGATAACTTCGCGTATTTTATTATTTTTAACGAAAGGTTCGAAACGTAGAGAGTATGTAGTTTCCAAAAATAGTAAAATAAGCGAAGTAATCCGAAAATATTACTTTCATTTAAATGAATACTCGCGATCTCATAATATTATATGACACCCAATGATAGTTTTTTTATCAAAAACATATACTATATATTTCTCTCTTTGATTTCATAATGATATGTACCAACATGATGACAGCAACGCAATTTCAGGTTGGCTACGGAGATGGTTGAAGCTGATATGGATGAGGACGAGGCTATGGAGCGTATGTTGGTATCCCTGGACTGCCTGTCCGCGTACCGGTCACTCTGCTCGCGGCTGTCCCGCGGGCTGCACGCCGAGCGCGCTGCTGCAGCCGCCAGCGCTGTCCACTCTCCAGCCTCCAGCTTACTGAGAGCCAGACATCGGTATGCGCTGAAGTGCGCGTTGGAGGTCAGATAACGATGGGCATATATGTACTTGTAACTTACAGTATACTACTTTACATCAAGCCTCTTCAATAAGTATCATTCTTGCTCTCCAAAAAATTCCTAGTCTAACTCTTGTGCTCATTATCATTGTATCTATCCCATCTTCCTGCATATTTTATTATATTATACAACCTAAAAAGTTTTTCTATGTTTAACTTTATTTAGGTGCCTATGTCCACAACACAAGATCGATAAGTCCATTTATATCTATGTGCCATACAATACAGATTTCTCAAAGCCGATATTTAGGTATCATTACTGAATAAACGCATCAATTCCTTCTTAGAACATAACTGAATATGAATCCGTATTTTTCTTTGCAGGAAGCTCGTATATGTCGAGCGTACGCTCTGTCAGCGCTGGAGTTATTACCAGAGCTGTTGAAGTCTCAGGGCGCGGCACATGCGCGAGTTTCCAAGCTATGGTCTGAGTTACACGACGCACTGAGGCAGACACACGGAAACACGCGACCTTAAGCATATAGTTTTTGGGGGAAGGGTGGGGGGTGGGAAGTACTTGTCTGACGTAACATATCGATAGATAGATGTATTCGCTCGTTTCGTTTTAGCTGTGAAATAGAGCACCAACAGTGACGTCATCGGAACAGTGAGTAATAAAATGCAAATCTCGCCTCTATAAAGCTATGACGACTGAATTTACCGAGTGAAGCGAACGAAGCTAGCGAAACGAGCGCTATACTGGCGACTCAGGCCTTTCATCCTCGGATATGATCTAGGAAACAGAATCTCCGATCGATTCGAGGTCTTTTTGCTCGACAGCCCAGTTCTTTGATGGATCATTAAATATTATTTTAAGAACCGGAAAACAGAACTCATGCCCAAAAACAACGGTTCGGTGCCGAAACGCCGAGGTCGCTACACTCGACTCGCATCTAGTATTCAATAATTTAAACATCATTATCTTTTTCTTCTCCAAATATTTACCATGAAATCTCGTTTAAGATACATCTACATATTAATAGCAATTAATGAGTAAGCAACGGTATGGGTTTATGTGTTTTAGTTGTAAAGAAAATATATTATTACTGTTTCTGTAATGGATATAACATATATATGTATATAAAGATGAACTTTGATAGGACGTCCGTGAGAGCAGGACACATAGGACGAGTTTTGTGTCGTACACTTATACTTATAGTGTCGACGTTTTCTATATACAGCATCTTTAACTCGAGTTTGCAGTATCACATTACATGTTTAGCGTGTGAATATCAACGTCAGTTTAAGAATAAAAAAACTGCAAACGCTCCGTATTAAGTGTGATGCAAACCTGTTGTAAGGTACAGATAGCAGCTCCTTGGAATTTCCGATGCTTTAACACAAAGAAGCTGTACGTTACATCATGCAGAATTCTTTGCATCCTTACCCTTAATATGGGCAGTTTCAGCAATTTCATAAATTTTCCGTAATTTTTAAAAGAGAAAGGTCCATCAATGAAAAAACTCAAAACCGTCCGTGTTGACGTTACAACGACTCCATACTTATAGTTACTTTTATTACTAAAAGTTTAATAAAGAAACTGCGTTCTTTTGAAATTTCGTAAGACACTGCACGACTATCAACACAACCGTTCGTAAGTAGAAATGAAGCCGTTAGTATTTAGCGCATTATCTCTAACAGTTTAGGGTAAACAAAATACCATACTGCAATTGAAGTAGTACAAAAAATTGGTAGCTAGATCTGAATCTGTTAAGTACTCCTTTCCAAACTTTTCGACAATACATTGTTCCTAACTTTATAACGTCTTATATATCGATGGACGCTTGCTGCGCGGAAAACCATGACTCGTTTCTGAACCGAGTGGTAGACAAATGTGCACGTTTTGTCTAAGTTGTTTATATAAAAAAAAACAATAATTTCGTCATAAAAGTTCAATTCAATTTTTACAATGCAAAATTTCATTAGTATTTTATAGTGACGTTGACATGAAATTATTGCAATTTTTTTTTAAATGTATCGGTTTTTGACAATCAAGAAAAGCCATACCTACACAGATTAAACAAAAATAATTGCAATTTATCATTAAATGATTAATGAGCGTAAAATAAGAAATACATCAATTTGGAAATAACGGTAAAATTTTTTGAACAGATTTCGATATTTCTCTAATGTTTTATTTACATACTAAAATATTGCAAATATTACCATGTACTTAATACGCACAACAAAACATTCCTGGGAATTCACAGGTCAAAGGTCATTGTTTTAATGTCTTACGTCGTTTTGATAACAGCTATTATTATATTATTTTAAGGAAATCTGTTTACTAGATATATAATAACAAAAACATTCCATAAATTACTGATAAATCTCCCATATACTAATCCTATATACTCTATACTCGAATTGTTAACATGTAGCTCAATTATTATTAAAACTATAATTAATGTTATTATAATCAAAATATTATTAATATATAATAATATAATTTTTTTCCATAAATAGATCTGATAATTCAGTATCCTTACCACTAGTTGTCAATATAGTAAAGATAGACAGTTTGAAGTATTTTATATGTATATATTAATAGTATGATGTGATTACAGTATACATCTCCTATGTTAACATTCAATTAAATTTGTGTTGTTTTAGATCTACCAACATATGTAGTTCCTAATTGTGACTTCGGTCGAGACTGTTGAATTTTATTTCATTCGAAAGTTAATCCATTCTTCACGACACTGGCTGAATACCGTGCACGTCTTTGCACGGATGAAGGTCATATTATATACAGATAAAAAAAAGTATGATGTGAAAAAAATATGAATAGAAAAATAAAAACTGTGTATTTAATTTTTCTCTCTAAGCTCTTGGTATGGATACAGATCGGTAGCTTCTCTCATATTGATTATTTGTCTTTGCAGCCATAGAAAATATACTAACGAAAGCATATACAATATTCTATTAATACATTATACAAATACAGGTAATAATGGTTGAAGCCAAAATATGACTATACTGTGATATATATTTAAGTTGCAATATGAAAATGCAATTAATTTGTATTAATTATTATATAATGTTTAACTCAATAAATGATATATTATTCACATGTTCATTTATTTATTAGTAGATATTAAATATTTTCTCAAATGTCTTCAAAGGAGTTGTCCTTTCCCGTTATGGTTTTAGCCTTTTAGGACTGCATCAGTAATGTGAAATAGGTAAGGTGTAAGTAACAAATTTTATATATATTAATTAATGTCGTATTTAACAATGATGTGTTACTACAAAGCAATGAGATAATTATCTTCAATCATAGTTGTATCATACTATATATTAGACTTAGGTAATACACTATTAAGTTTACAAACAACACCTATTGTGATATTAATCAAAACATTAGGTTGAAATCAGTTTCTTTGATCAGTTCGTTAACCAGCTCGTGTACCGATGGACTTTATAGTTTTATTTTCTTGTTTTTATGCTGTTACCGCTGTTCAGGACAGCCATGAACAGATGGATTCCATCGTCATACATCGGAGACTTACAACCAAGAAGAAATATCGACCGATATACCATATAACGTCTCCGGAGGGATGGATCAGCAATCCCACTGGAATTGCTTTCTTCAAGCGGCAATATCATATATTTTTTCAATACCATCCTTACAATGGAGCATGGGGCCACATGAGTTGGGGTCATGTGGTCAGCAAGAATCTCATAGATTGGACCCACTATCCATCAGCAGTGATGCCGAAGGACGTATACGACCGAAATGGCTGCTTATCCGGATCAGCCCTCGTTATTAATAACTTCCTAACTCTGTTTTACACCGGTCATCTTGCCTCTTCGAACGAAGTGTTCCAAACACAAAATATAGCTACAAGTGGAGACGGGATTATCTTTAAGAAATATATATACAATCCTATTATAAGACAGTCACCGAATGGAGTTGGAGACTTTAGAAATCCGAAGGTCTGGAGGTTTCGTAACCTCTGGTACATGGTCGTTGGAACTTCATCTAGGGAAAGATTTGGAGAATTGCTTTTATATTCATCGACGGATATCTTTAATTGGAAACTCAATGGGACATTTGTAAAATCATATGGAGATATGGGTCATATGTGGGAGAATCCCGATATATTTGAATTGGATGGTCAACATGTACTTATCATATCAGTTCAAGGAATAGAAGCTGATGGATTCAGGTTCAGGAATTTGTACCAGACAGGATACGTTGTGGGGACTTTTAACTATATGAAAGGAAAGTTTGAGGATCTGGAAGTATCTATAGCGACTTTTTATCAGTTAGATTTCGGCCATGACTTTTATGGAGCAAAGACTTTGCTTGCCAGTGACGGGCGGAGAATCTTGATCGCGTGGCTGGGAATGTGGGAGAGTGACTTCATTGAATCGACATCAGGATGGGCGAGCATGTTGACGATCATAAGAGAAGTCCGTTTAAACAAAAGGGGACGCATACTAATGACGCCTATCAGTGAAATGGAGGAATTGAGAGTGGAAATAATGGAAAACGCGTGGTATTATCCTGAAGAATCTTTTCAGGCCGGAGCGAAATCTTTTGAGTTGTTAGTTAATTCGTCTTCCATGTTATACGATACCGGACTAGTATTTGAGTGGAATTATGGTACTTTTACGATAGGCTATTCAGCAGAACACGAGTACATAAGCATTGATCGCGGAGGACCAGACGGAGTGAGAAGAGCATATTGGTCACCAAGTAATCATATTTTTTTGCGGATATTCGTAGATGTCAGTTCCATTGAGATATTTTGTGGCGAAGGCGAGGTAGTATTTTCGAGTCGCTTTTATCCGAAATCAATGCGTATAAAAGTAATTGGAAAATCTCAACTCCACATCACTCAGCACAGATTAAGACGTACTATCGGTTACGACAAAGAACTAGTGAATCGTTTGAAAGTCAGTTAGAACATTATTTATGAAAGTTCAAATAATGCAGGAAAAAACTTTTGTCTTTAAGAAATTATATATGCTTAAACCCGTAAGGAAATATCTCAAAAATATGGTAGGAAAGTAAAAAAGGATATATTTTTTATTATTACACTAATATATGAAGTGTAAAGATACGTGATTTCCTGGAATGTCTTTATCTTGGGAATCCACCTGATACGTTGTGGGTATAAAGAATCAGAACATATGTAATGGGAATCCCACCCTTCACTTTATTTAGCTTATCCTGTTAGCAAGCTAGTTATAGGAACGTGAGTAAAAGTTACCAAGAATTTAATATCTCGATTAAAATACGTGTGCGGTTAAAATATACAGATGTTATTTTTAAATCGTTCTAGTCTACTTCTATTTTTGCTCTATGAATTAAGAATTAATTACAATAACACCTACGAAAAATAGTCTTATGATTATTTTGACATTTATTTTTCTGTTCTCCTTGGTAAATAATAGTGATCTCCAATAGTAATGTTACAATCTCATCGCCACACTATGTGCGATGCGTTTCCAGTTTTTTACTCACCTGCACAAGTCATAACTCCATATGCAGTGTGACAATGTAAACTTATGGTAAGAATATCACAGTTAAAATTTAAGTTTTGAACTCTAGTGTAAATGTTGCCATTACACCCATTACTATTACCACTCAATTTCCATCCATCGTCAATTAATTTAGGTATAGAATGTATTAAGATGTTGCAAAACGTAAATCTTTTGTTACAAAGATTTAACTCTTTTCGGTCTTGGTTAATGTTGTCGATGTTATCTCGTACTAAGCATTCAAATAGATTCAATGCATAATAACAAAAATTATAATAATCTTCATGCTCTCCAGTCTCCACTAAAACTAGTGTTAAGTTTGGTAAACAAAATTCAAACCGATATGTTCAAAAGTTTCTTATAATTTATAACATGTATGCAATAAATATCTAGTAACAAAACTCAGTTAAAATTCAGTTGACAATAATTTAGAAATAAAAAAATTTTTACAAGCTACCCAAATTTTGTATGATACACTGTGTACGGTAAAATTAATAGTTAATTATTTTTTGTATATTCACACAATATTTCAGTGTTAGTGATGTTTTTAATATATTTATTTTTTGCATTCCATTATTTATTTTAAATTGACCCTATATAGCTTTTGTTAAATGATTTAGAAATGATAACGGTTTACATTGTTTGGAGGTTGTATAGGTTATAATTTTATCTAGATCAATCAATTTATTTACAAGATTATAATTAGTTATACAGTATAAGATTTCAAGCATAATTTTATTCTACTACAGAAATATACTTTGATTGTATAGTTATGTACCTATAGAGAGAAAAGAAACATTATAATTTTTATATTATTATTGTTTACGAGCTGGTGTTCCCAAGATATACATTTATTTATAAGCCTTCATAAAAGAAATATGATTGTCCGAATTTTTTATGTTTTTAACACCCTTTTCTTACGTAAAATCTTTTATACATGACTTCTTTTTATCATACTTCAAGCAAAGCATTTTTTTAGTCATATGTTAATTAACAATTATATAATCTACTATATTTATTTGATATATACGTATATTTCTCGAGGGAGTGACCCTCAGAGAGTCGTATGTTTATAATAATTTTTGGATATTTCCCATGAGTACATATTTCATATCCTATATCCAAATAATACATGACTACGTCATTATCTTTACTCGTATTTGACGTGTTGACGATTACCTTCATGATTATTTGCTTTCCATGCATTTTTATAGGTATATTAATAAATAAGATAATGAAATTAGTTTGGATTTTATCGATAAATATTAAATAATAATGTTTCCTGCATATAAAAGAAATTATAAGTTCAGGCGCTGTCTTAAAAAATAAGTCAAAATGTTGTAGGTGTGTATAAATTACTTAAAAGAACAAGTTTCATGAGAATTATTGAAATTTAAGATTGTTCGGTTTCTACGTGGGTAGAACGCGTAGAGGGCTTAAATATTCCGGGGGTATCCTCCACCCAATGTCTTACTTCTTGCAATATTAATGTGGGCCAAGCCGTTACTTTACGTCAAATATGACGTCACTGTTTGAAATTGTTACAGAGAGTAATATAAACAGATGGGCTTAGTCATTCTTAAAATAACTTTTCAAAGGACAATAAATATTTTTAACAAAAATTTTATAACCCTATAAAACATGAAAATAGAAAAGGGCCAACACTGAATATTTTACAAAAAATTTATGTGCACTAGAAGATGAGAAATTCTTTCAAATAATTGACATTTTCTTTCCTTAATCTTTGATTTTAGTGTTGCTATATTAGCTATTCTACTCCGTTTTCGGGAGGGTAATAGTAGATTGGACTATATTGATGAATACGTATGAGAAACACTATAAAAGCCCAGAGGATATTTGCGTGTTAGTGTCCAGACCGGAAATTTCTGTATTCGCTAATTTTGAAGCATTTTGTGTTAATAGGACTTTCATTTCCTTTGGAAATCAACATCCCTAAAGACCATGCCATCATTGTCAAGAAGTATTACGTGTTTACTGACGATCTTGCTAAGAATAGGTTTGTCGTAAATTTGTACATGATAGAAGTGGAAGCGAGAGGTAGAGCAGTTTAATCCCTTTACAACCTACTGGGCCTGTCCAGAAATAACATGAATTCGTACTTGGAATATACTTCAAATGCAGCCTTAATAGGTTCATTTCAAATTTGGTTAGGCAAAGATAGAGGAGCTTGGACGACGGAGTTGAGCGTTTACGGAGCGTTAGATAGGGGTGCATTAAACCTACAACTGGGTCGCGACTTTCAGGCACGGTTAAAGCATCTCCCCCTGCAACGCGATGGACCCGAAATCCGCATGATGAATTTTTGTAGTGCTTATAAGTTTAGTCTTCGTCTCATTTAATTTTATGTTAAAGTATTTTTTTTTATATAAGTATTTGTGACCTTAACAAATTTGAATTCAACCGGCTAGTATAATATTGCGATTATATAAAAATATTAATAATCTAAAATTTATTACATTAAACGTACCTCAATATGACAACACTAATGTCACTGTCAACGTCTACGTAAAGAGGAACGGGGTGAGAGGTGAAGCAAAAAGGTTAAAACCTGAATGAATTCGGTCGGGTTGATAGTACGTTAGACACGTACAAGTATTATAAAGTTGAAAATAATATTTAAACATATGTTTTAAGAGATAAGTTACCATTTGCATAAGACAATATGGCAAATGTCATAAGAAATTTAGTGCTAACTGTGATTAGTTTATCATTTGTTAATACAGATACACCTCTAAAATTCTATCAAGAGAAGGTAAGTAGTTTAAGTTTTTATTGAATTAAAGTTTTTCTAACTTTATGTTCTTAAAATTCTTGTTTTTGAGCTCATATCTCAGCTTCAGCTATTAAGTTTTTGTCTGGAATATTTTATTTTTATATAGTGTTTCAAAAGTAATTATGAAAGTTTAATTATAATTACTTTCAACTATTGACATACAAAATTGTTTTAAAGTTAATCATAGATGATGGATAAACAGTCCAAATATCCTACTTCATATTATTCATATTTTTAGTTTCATTATATCAAAAGCTTACACAATTATTTTTAAGTTTTTTTTTTTGCTAATTACTATCTATGATATATTTAATTTTTTTTAATGCAAAATAATCTGAGACAATTTTATTGTGTTGCCATATTTTAAAACACAGTTTTAAAATGTTGATAATATTGGTGTACTACATTCCATTATGTATCAACTACAAAGACTGTATTCATACAAATGCATGTTAGACCTTCCATGAAATATCATCCAGTAATAACTTTACTGTATACAATAACATTGTTATGACATAAAATTGTGCGCAGCCAATGTGACAACTTTCAAATGTTTTGTATTCAAGTTTCCATTGAATAAATTATTATGAAATATTTATATTAGACTAGCATCCAAAAAATAAAAACATTGATGTTTTGCAAAATATCCCATGATTGTTGTGCGTATGAAGACATAGCATTAAAATATATATACTTGCCATATTTCTGAGCACATACATTCAGATATTTTATATATATTATCTCACACTACAACTTTAATAGACCTTTGAAATGATGTCAAACAGGAGTTTTCAAATATTTTAAATGTTAACTAGAAACTATTATTTTTGTACATATAAATAAAAAGTGACTTAAATATTTTTTTGCTTCCTATAAGTACTTATTTATTATATATATATATATTATTAAACAGAACATATGTCTTAACATTGATGACATTAGTAGAGACTTTCACAGTGCAAGGTTTAATCTCAATGTCACAATTAAATGTCGCCTGTCTTTGTATTTTAATAGAAAATGCTTTGAAAACCGATGCGTTTTACGTTATTACGTCCTGATCACGTATAGTGGACAATCGACGTACGTCATCACGTAAAACATTATAATTATTATTCGTTACGGTGAATCCGATGCAATTTATTGGTCAATATTAATACGCATGAAATTGTTACGTACGTCAAATTAATAATATACGTATATCTTTTACCTATTATTATTCAATATATTCAAGGTAAGATAAGCTATAAATAAATTTACATGTAAAACAAAAAAGATCATTTTGTAACATTTTATTTATAAAGATGAGACGAAACTTATTAAGATTCCATGGATTCACCGTGCGGGTGCCGGGTCCATAGCGTTGCAGTGAGAGGTGTAGGTTTAAGGGGCCCCTATCTAACGCGCTTTAAATGGTTATCTCCACCGTCCAACCTGCTCTCTCTACCTAACGAAATTTGAAAAGAACTTTCTAGGGCTGCCTTCCAAGTACGTTTCAAGGATAAATTAATGTTAGATATGGACAGGTCCAAGTCTTATAGTATGTTGTAGAGAGATTTAGTTGTTATACCTCTCGCTCCCACTTATAACGCGTACAGATCTATGATTTACCTATTCCTAGTGAGCTCGTAATATTTGTTGACCTTGATGACATAGTCTTTGGGGATGTTGGTTTCCCAAGGAACCAACTCTATTATCACAGCGCTCTTTATAATACGCGAATACATAAATATGTCTGGTTTTTGGTCGAAGCGCAAATATCCTACGGGATTTTGTCCTGTTTCTCATACGTATCCATAATTATAGGCCTCGTACATAAAATGTATTAAGTGCATCTGCTTTAAATATAGCAATGGTCTCCTGGTATAAAATACGGTTTTTTTTTTCAGAAATTTCATGAAGCGCAAGAGCTTACAGATGCAAATATAAAGGAAATAGCACAGATGTCAAATAGGGAACACTTCAAGAAAGTGTTGAACCAAATATTAATACCGCGAGTTGTTGGTACTATTAACCACGAAAAAGTAGGTAATTATATATCGAACGAGATGAAAAACCTCGGCTGGGATGTCCAAGAGAATATTTTTCCCGATCACACGCCTGTATTCGGGACACTGAACTTCAGAAATATAATCGCGACATTAAATCCTAATGCCGACAGATATCTAGTACTCGCCTGCCATTATGACAGTAAATACACGAGGGAACATGTCTTCATTGGTAAGTAACAATTAATTGTGTTCCATTTTGAAAAAAATTCTCTTTGTAACTTATTATATAATCTATGCTACTTTTGATGAACAAAAACACAGGTGATTTTTTTTTTTTTTGTAAATGTTTATACGGCTCTGGATACGAGTCCTTTTGAGCCTTATCATCACAAACACAGGTTGTATATGTTTATTGTTGCCATAATAGGAAATAAAAAAATAGATAAAAATCGATAAATACAACTTATCGAGTTTCGTATACGACGTAATAATATATATTTTTTAGCTAAATGTCAATCTTTGTTATAGCTTTAGTAAGTGGTAAAGTTACGAAATTTTTGTGATTAGATATTATTGTTGAGTTCAAAAACGAATGTATTTTACAACGCGAGATATTCACCTTTCACTTATAAAGTACAAAACAGTCAGTTGGTTAATTCCACCAATTCAAGGATTTATGGACATACCTTTCTCCATAAAGAAAATCATTTGATCGGATTTTAATCAAACTTAACATAAATATAGCGCAAAGTATCATAATGTCAAAGACCCTAATTACGTAACAGACAGCTTAATTCTGCTACATCTGTGGCATTAAGCGAAGCTTGATAAATTAAGTCATTATAAGCTAATATATCCAATTATACCAGGAGCGACTGATTCAGCTGTGCCTTGCGCGATGTTATTGAACATGGCCGCTGTGATGTCCAAACAATTGGAGAGTAAGAAGAATTCGTCTCCGAGTCTTATGTTCATATTCTTCGACGGCGAGGAGGCCTTCAGACAATGGGGTCCAAAGGATTCTATATACGGAGCAAGGCATTTAGCCAAAATGTGGCACGGAACACCTTACAAAGATGGCGCCAATCACCTACAGAGACTGGTGAGACATTATTAACTATACATATATATTGTATATAAGTAAACGAGAATGCATTAAACGCGATATTATAAACAACTTTATATATTTCACAAAAGGTTTAATATAATAACTTTATCATAACTATGGAGTGAAATTAAAAAAAGTACGAACCAAGGTTTGGGGTTATAAAATCTTAATTCATTCAAATAAAAAAAAAATACAAAATTAAATATTTTTTTATATGGTTCATAAAGATGCTATGGAAATTTTATTTATATGTATATAATTGATTATAATTTTGAAAATATTGACAAAAACTTAATTAGACACGTCCCTGACGTTATACGGCGATATTAATTATTTATTTTTTAAATCAAATTCATATATCTGTTACTGCTTTGCAAAGTTTTTGAAAAAAAAACATCTGATAATAATTTAAATTTAGAAGTTTTTGATTAATTAAAATCATTGGGATTAACGATTGGGATTGAATGCAAAATTAATCTTAGTTATAAAAAAATATGTAGGTACATAGATTAATTCAATAATGTTACCATTTTAATTAGTCAATTCGAATTTTAAAAATACGAAGTATATATAAAAATACCTTAAGCTTGAGGTTTGCTATTAATACGGGCATTTGACAAAGTTAACAAACAACGAAATGGGGAAAATATGTAGAGGTTTTCCCCGTTTAATTTTAATGTACTCGTTTAAAATAATTTCTTAGAAAAAAAAAAGACAAATATGTCGATATTGTGTACGAACAGTCGTGTAGCGTCCGTAGGTCGTAAAGATCACAACTTATCACCATTGCTTACAATTGACATGTAGTTAGGTAATGATAGATTATAAATTATTATTTTTTATTTTATTTAATTCGTATGTTCGGTATATAAAAACTTTTGGTTCCCTTTTTTTTAATTTCAGCGGATTGGAATTTCTGTATCTTTTTTTTATTGATTTTGTATAATATTTTTGAAATATAAAGCAATTTTAGAGATGAATCCATAAAGCAAGCTTAGAGCAAGAACAGTATGGTTTTAATAAATGCGAAAATGTACATATTTGTCATTTATATTAACAAACCTCCTTGGTAAATCTCCCGCCACCGTTGTGAATTGTCAAACTAAAAATAGACAGCTTTTCTTTTTTTCCATTCATATATTTACGTTGATACAATTACGTGCGAAAATTTATGAAATAAAAAAAAATGTATCTGTTTAATGGATTCAAATTATTCTTTAGCTATTGAAACTGAAAAAAAAAAAGAAAATAATATTTCTAAACTGATTAATGACAATCCGTCTCCATTAGTTATTATAAGAAAGTATTTTTTTAGGATGTTCTGATGTTATTAGACCTCCTCGGTACGCCGGATCCGGCGTTCTATAGCTATTTCAAATCCACCGAAAAATGGTACATCCGTTTAGCGAGCGCTGAACAAAGACTCGCTGAACTATCACAATTCTCAGCTTACTCCAGAGGGAAGGCTGAACAAACATATTTCAGATTATCAAGCTCTAACGCCGTCATCGAAGACGATCATATACCGTTTTTAAGGAGAGGTGAGTGCTTAAAACCTTTTTTAATTAATATAAAACCTCATTCGCCAAAACCTTATTTTATTTCCAGCTCATTAAATATTAAATGTTATTAGTGATAAGGTCTAGGACATGCTAATTCCATTTCAAATAATTTTTATTCCGTGTAAAGATTTACAAAAAAAAAAAAAATTGCTTTAACTCTTTAATTTTATGAGTTAGCTTATTACTGTATCTGCTAAGGATTAATTTAAAAGAAAATACACAAATAAAGTTTTCCAGTAAATTCGTTTGGAGTAGATTAAATCAAACATTATCGCAGTCACTATAATTTCATATCATCTTTATTATCTTCGTTTCCTCAAGTACTTATAATTAACGAGCAAAGATATAAAGAACATTTTTATATTAATTTTCTATTCACTCCCTTCGTCTGGAATAATTGATGTTGTCGTCTTATTTCGAAAGATTTTAATCGTTAGATACATCTTTTACAAAGATATAGATTTAAAGTCTCCCTGTGAGAATAGAAAATCATTTGGAATATAAATATTAGCAGCATGGCAACCATTATTGAGAGATTTTAATCAATAGTAGTAAATGAATTTGAAGCGTCCGTTTGTAATTTCAAATTAGCAGCTGTTAATTACACGCATTTGAATGTTATACGTTACTTACATAAAAACTGCAATTTTTTAAATTGTTGTCTGTCTGTACGTATGTTAATCCCAAAGGGAATGTCACTCGTAGATAGTTGATGTCATAAGGAGTAACTTTGGCTACTTTTTAATGGACTTCAAAAAGGAGGAATTTCTCAATTCGACTAGGTATACGTTGGTTACGCTATTTCTCCTTCACATAGAGCCGATTTTTCAAAATTACTTTTTTAATCAAATCGGCAGTGTTCTACGATAGTTACTCTATCACCCCTTTAAGATTTGATTGAGAGATCTTTTCACAATCGAACGAAACTCAAAAGGTTTTTAATATGCTGCCAAAACCGCAGGCAATAACTTGTATTACAGACGTTCTCATATCGAGCCTATTCCTGTTTACGCGGGAAGTGACAGTAAACAGTAATAGATTATTCATAGATAATGCCTATTTTTTTTTTAATAGTTAGCATTCTTCGCGTAACGGTCGTGGATATCCGTTCCAAACATCCATAAATATAACATTTATATTGTCTTTGCTTTTAACATACTCACTCTTGTAAGTAAAAACTAAAATGTATATTAATAGACAACATTCATAACACATCAATTAAACCTCCTATATCTTTTTAATTATTAAATTTAATTATTATATATATATATATAGGTACAATAATGATTTTGCAAAAATAAACAATAGCTCTCATTACCCAAGTCGTACGAGTAATGAGAGCCCATGTCACCCTCGTAATATTTTTTGTTTGTTTTTGTAATTATGACGTATATTGTATTAATATGAGCTCATATCTCAGACGTGGACGTGCTTCACATCATTCCGAACCCGTTCCCCAGCGTCTGGCACACGGAACGCGACGACATGACAGCACTAGACTTCAACACCATAGACAATCTCAATAAAATATTCCGAGTATTCGTTGCTGAATACTTACATTTGATCTCCTAAATTATTTAATCTGTTGCCAATATATAGATGACATATATTTTTGGATCTATGCTTTTCAAGAATGTTTTGAGAAATAAATTCTTTTATTTCTTATCGTTGACAGTTATTGTAACTGTCATGTTGGTATATTTATATTTTCTATAGCCTTAAACTTTTTGTTATCTATCGGAAATTTTACTTGTATGTTATAATTGTTAGATTATTAGATTTCGACCATAATACGATACATTTTACTAAAGGGACGACGCCATTTTTGGATTTTTAAAATTAATAGGTAGGTAGAAATGAGAAAGGAAATTATCTGATAAAATTAAAATATATTAATGGCAACCCAGTGCAATAGTAGAAGTTTGCATATTCAGCTTAGCGATTATATATGTTTTTATATATAAATCATCAGACCTTAAAGCGTTCGGTTTTTATCATACTAATGTAAGCTTCTACTAAGCACACAGTAATTACGTACACAATAATAATTGGCTGGCTTTATTCGTTGGCTTGTATGTGATATTGATTTGTAAGGATCGTTGTTAATGAGGTTTATATTAAATTAATTTTAAAACAACTCATAAATGTGACTTGAAATGCTTAACACCAATTTATAAATACTCAGTGTGGTGTGGTGTGACGTAAGTAGTTGTCGACGCAGTAATCTATATAAAAATAATTAAAATAAAACTTTTTTGGTGATTCGGTATAATATTTTGTGCTGTAGCCTGTATGTCGCGACAGAAAAATATTTCCCAACAAAAATGGTACTGGAATATAAACGTCATCGAATCCTTTTATAAAAATTGGTTAATATTTTAAGAAATTGTGAATTCTTAAATGATATATTTTTATTTGTCGAATGAATTGTTCCTAGAAATGGTTGTCTAAACATTTTAGTACTTAACTTGTAATATATAGCGTCATCGCATTTGATTGCTTTTGCTCTTTATTCTTCAGATATTGGCTTCATTCTGTGATGTTTCATATGTAATTATTATCATTTTCGACTATACATATAACAGACGATTATGAAATATTTAAAAAAAATATAGTTATAATTATTTTTTTTTAATTTGTATCTTTTTCAATCAAGAAGACTAGAATTAACATAATTCCTTTCAAAGATTAATGGCCGTCCGCCATATTGGATTTAAGATGACAGTTAGATTAGTTTGGAGAATTGACGTCAAAAAAACTTTTTATCAATAATTGTATTTAACAATTAAAATATTAATGTATAGCTGAATAGTGAATCGTGTAGGTGGTCTAAACATAGGACTATAAGTTTAAATGTAATTTGATGTCACACCAATTGAATTAGATTTTTAAAATGTTTATGATATATTACTGATTAGATATTTTTAATGATATTATAAGTTGTAAGCATGCTTTCGCGGACCATTATTACATTCCTGTATAGTTTAATATGAAGTGAAAATATACTATTGATGTTGCAAAATATGTTTTATTTTTAATACCCTTATAATAATAATAAAAACACGCAACTAAATAAAAAAAACGGAAAAAAATAACTTTATTAAAAAGTACATAATATGTAAAATATTTCATAATATGTATAAAATTAATGCTAATACATCCTTAAACTCAAGCATATATTACAAGAAAAGAAAATTTGTTATACATATATATAATATTATAAGTGTATATAACTTAAAAAAAACTTTAGAATATACTATCGAGTAAAGATCCTTTAAATTTCTTCATGGTTCTCTCCTCCAGCTCGGAAATCTTTTGTTGCAAAACATTTTGATCCCTCTCAGACTTCTCCGTTGCGATACTCTCATTAAGATCCATATCAGCGTCAACCTTCACATCCCTCTCACTGATATGAACATCTTCCAAAGTCGCATTTTCATTTAAATTCCTATCATTCTCAACGGCAGGAAAATTATCTACATTATTTACTTCGAGAATATTATCAGACTTTTGTTCGGCAATATAATACGAGTCCTGTTCCTTGACATCGAGAGATTCCGTTGATTCATCAATAGTCTCTGATTTATTTTCATTTATAATGATATCTCTGATGGCTTCGTTAAATTTTTGTGTTTCTGAAGCGCCATTAATTTTGTTAGACATATATATATCTGATGATTTATTGCAAGTATCGCTCTCAATGTGTAAAGAGGAACAATCTTCGTGTGATTCAGCTTCGATCTTTATTCTAACATCAGCAGAATCATTGCTTTCACTTATCGATGTTTTTATAGTTTCCTCTTTAATATTATCCGAGGGTATGTGTTTCAGTATATTTGGTTCATCGGAGCCGTCACTATGAATGTTAGGTTTTGACCGTTTCAATTTAGTGCCTGTGGCATCTTTATTCTTTCTTTTATTAATTTCCTTATAGTTTTGCAATATCCTTGTATTCTGGAAAATAAAATAAAAAATTAAACAAGTGCGAGTCGGACTCGCCCATGAAGGGTTCCGTAGCAGCAAGTAGATGACATAATATAAAAGTTATTGTAGTGCGTTGTAACGTTAGTTGAAAATAACTCGGTTTTACATAGTGTTTGTATGAACGACAAAGTTGTATATGCGTTTTTTGAAAATGTATTATTTCTTAAAAACTAATAATGATATCTCTTTCAAACCAATTTTCGTTGAAAGTTTCCATTGAAATCTACAGCATATATTTTTTTTAGTTCTCTCATCTCTTTTTTAAAAGTTAGATGGGGGGGGGGGGACTCATTAGCGTATAAGCGTCAAAAACTTGATTTTGTCGAAAAATGATTGTAGGCACCTTAATGTCTTTTTTAAAGCCCTATCCATAGACACCCATTACGTATAGGTTAGCTGAAAAAAAAATTTTTTTTAATCGGTTCCTTGTATGGAGTGCTCCCCTTTATTTCTAAATATTTTAATTTTTATTCAAAATTCGAATAGCGGTGACCAGAATACATCAACCTACAAAATTTTCAACTATGTGGGCCCAACAGTTTCGGAAATAAATGGATGTGACATACGGACGGACCCACAGACATGACGAATCTATAAGGGTTCCGTTTTTCGCCATTGGCTAAGGAACCCTAATAAAATTTAATAGTTGTTACATCAGATACATTCTTATGAGTAATGAACTAAGAAACAATATGAGTGACTTTGAATTGCCTTATTTATTATAACACTTACCTCTGTGTCGCTAATCGCTGGCACATTATTTTCTCTTATGACAAAATCGTTCAGAAACGAATCAAGAACCAAAGCTTGTTTCAATTTATTTTCTGGACGTACTTCATTGTAAAGGATGTCATTTAAGTCGATTTTTGATTTCGGAAACATCCATTTATTTATAAAAGACAGTAACGAATGGTCTTTCTAAAAAATAAAACTACATTTGCATTATTTTTATAAAAAGGTAATTATTTATAGATTTTGTCCATATAATTTCCACTGAATAAAAGAAACATTAAAAAAATATGTAGAAATTTGAATTAATTGCAGCATAATTCTAATAGGTATATATACAACATACCATTATATCTGTGGACGTAATCCATATTTTGAAATCGGCATCTATTGAAATCTTCTGAAGTGATTTACACATGTTATCCTTGATAATAACAACACACCAATTACAGCGAGAATATGACGAAAGGTCGTCAATTTTCTTTAAGAAGACCTTTTTTTTTAATCTCGGGTTAGATGATTCTATAGCAATATCATCTATAATGTAGGAGCACTAATTAAAAAGATTCAATAAGGTTGATAAGGAAAAATAATAAAAACAAATATATTTAATACTATTACCAATGCTGTATCCAGTCAAGGATAAGAATAGCTCTTTCCAGTGCTCAATTTCATCATCATCAGTACACAAAATCAAAGTACGCTCCTTTAATAGGGAAGACACAGCATTTAAAAATAAAGTTATAATATGTGATTTTCCACTTCCAGGTGGAAAATTTATCACAGCACCAGGTTTTCTCTACAAGATATGTTTTCATTAAAGTTATTGCACTTTAGGCCATAGGTGTCTCTTGGTACATTACTTACCTTTTTAAATTGTCTATAAAGAAATCGAAGCCCGTCTATTTGATACTGTTTAAGATTCTGACAGTCATTTATGTATATATAATTCTTATTTTCCTTATCAAGATACAAAGGTTCACTGTAAGTTTCGTTGGTATCAATCATTTTTCCTTTTCTCTATAAAAACATGGCTTATAAAGATATATTCTGATTAAGCCTATTTAGGATGGATAGAGTCATAATTAAAATATAAAGCATTTCTAGGTAAAAGAGAGCAACAAATACTGAAACACTAGTTTTATGGACTTCAATGTCTTCAAATTCTTGGAAAATATGCCTATTTTGGAATACATAATCCCAAAACATAAGTAATAGTTTACGAGCAGCTATTTGTAGAAATTTATCAGTTTTATTTTGTTATATATGTACATACTGTATAACTTTACATTACAACGAATACTTTCATTTCATTTGAGTTTAATAATAAATTAGAAGTAATAATTCATGATTTTAGTTTTGATGATGATTTATTATTTCAATTTGACAATGTCAGCATTCGAATGACAGATTTTCAGATTAAGTTTAGAAACCTAAATACCACAGGTAAAATACTAGATTGGTAACATTTAGGTAAATAAAACAATATTTTATTGACTTACCAAGTTTATAATTGGTTTCATATTTTTAGGCTATTGTTTAATGAGCTGAGCAATTATTAACTTCTATAATATTTTTAAAACGAGACTAAAATCATTTTGGTAAGAGCTTAAAAAATATTTTCAATAAAAGTTCAAATTATAGTAGTAATAATAATCCTATCTTGTTTTTTACTAGTATTATGACATCAAGCAATTTTTTTTAAGAAACTTCGCACGCAGATATGAATATGGTGAGTGCGATCGTTTATAAGCTGTTGTGCGGCATTAACTATAATTTTGTAATTTTGGTTTAAATAACTTTCTGAATGTTGGCTCGAGAATTTTTTATTTAAATACTATTAGTCACTCTAAGAATTTGTTTTTCGTCATGTTAAAATTATAACATAAAATAAAAAGAGTATAAACTTATATTTTTTTAAACTTTTTATTCAAATGTTACATAGGTTTATGTTATAAAACAAAGGTATAAAAAACTACATTTTCCCTTATATCTGTAACAATTTAAACTTTTCAAAATATATTTGTCTGTATATGTATAATAATAATTCATAAACATTCATTCATCTTAGCACATCTATGTACACTTCAATTGTTTTTAAAATTAGGTGCTCTTTTCTCGACAAATGCCGTCATGCCTTCTTTACGATCCTCCTGTAATAAAGACGCAGAAAATAAATATTAATGATTAATACAATAAAATAGATATGACTTGTACATAAAATATTTTTTTTTTACTTACAGTAGCAAAAGTTCCGTAGAAACTGGATTTCTCATAAAGTAGACCCGATTTCAGTGTGGTTTCATAAGCCTGGTTGACAGCTTGTTTAGCCAATTTCACAACAAGCGGTGAATGAGTGCCGATTCTTTCAGCCAATTTAATTGTTTCTTCCAAAAGCTTCTCAACAGGGAAAACTTTACTGACAAGACCTTAAAAATATATATTTTTAATACATGTTATACTCCTTCCTAATGTGAATGATAAAATAAAATATCCTACCCATTTTTTCAGCTTCATGAGCATCAACAAAGTTGCCACTTAAAACTATCTCCATAGCTTTGGATTTTCCGACATATCTTGGAAGACGTTGGGTACCTCCAGCTCCAGGGATGGTTCCAATGTTAATCTCAGGTTGACCAAATTTGGCCTTCTCACCGGCATATATGATGTCACATAACATGGCCAACTCACAACCTCCTCCTAACTGTACAAGATAATTGATCTTATAAGTAAATAACAACTAATATTACGAAGGAACAATGCACTACAGAAATTATAAGTGAAGTCCTAACAGTGCATAAGTAAATCTATGTCTGTTAAAATTCCAGCAGAATTTGATGATGATGAAAAAAATGTATAAATTAATTAATAATTATAATATTCCATTTAATGAACAATGTAACATTGAAATACGATGTCCAAAAATTTTATTTGTTATGAACTTTCATTGTAATCTGTTATTTGACTCGACTATAAATAAATTGATATTTTAGATTTTTCCACTCTTAGATAATTCTGATAAAATTAAAAATTTCATTAAATATTACAGAATGAGCAGAATCAGAAATTTATTAACAAAAAAATGTATACTGCAGGCTTGTAAGGCCATATTTTACACATACGCTTCAATTTAACTCGAAGGAAACTTCATATAGTAATTACACTTCAGATTGATACTAACAGCAAAACCATTTACAGCTGCAATAATTGGTTTTCCACAGTTAGAAATGTCTTCCCATTCTTGTAAGAATCCCGCTTTGACATTACTGCTGTATGTGTTATTTTGCATTTCTTTAATATCAGCTCCCGCAGCAAAGGCCTTCTCGTTCCCTAGAATGTAAACACATTAATTATTCTTTTAGTTTGCATATAAAAACTACAATGATAGAAATTTTTAGTATGCCAACACTGTTATTCAGTGAAACTTATTGTCAATTTTATACAATACATGATTTTTAGTGTTCTAAAATTAAAACATTGTTAAAATGTACTTTATTTAGTTGCGTAAACTGATTTAATAATTGCAACCAGTCACCAAAGTCAGAAAACACAACATAAAAAACCAACCTGTTATTATGATGGTGGCAATTTTATCATCAGCATCAAAGTCCTTAACAGCTTTGCCAAGTTCAACAAAGAGGTCTTTGCATAAAGCATTTAAAGCTTTAGGTCTGTTGAGACTTATGAGACCCACATTCTTTTTAGCACCCACCACATCAACTTTGATATTTTCATACTGAGCACCTGAAAATTAATCATGAAAATTAAAAGTATTTTATCTAATTTTATAACTAGGATTTAGGTCCAATTAACTTAGTTTTAAGAGTACTAAAACTTTTTTTTTATTTATTTGTGAAATTAAAATGAACATTTTCAGATTTGTATTAATCTTTATCTCATAAATATTTATAAAAAAAATATTTTAAATTAATGAAAATATATTGTGATTGTTTAGAAATTTTATGATATAGTTATATATATATATATATATATATATATATATATATATATAAATGATTTTATTATTTGCACAAACTTTATATCACATTACACAACCATAATCATTATCATAACTTTTTAAAGACATCATTATCATGAATTTGTCTTTTTTATTCAACTGTTATCACGTATAGATAAATTTCAGTTATCTTATTCAGTAAATAGAATATTTTAAAAAACAAATAGATAGTACAGTGATCACATAATATCTTGTTGATGATTTAACAATAAGCAATATTTCATAATTACAAAGCAATTGAACATGCTAAACAATCATTATGAAAAAAAAGCTGGACATTAAATGAAGTGTTGGCAATTGCCATATTATGCCAAATTGTAAATAAACAAATTGCATCACATAACACATTATGTAATTTCTTGTTAAAAAGTTTATGATATTGGGAATCATATATGTATATATTTTTCTTAAATGATTATTACATTTTTTAACATTCAACTAGTTTTGTTATTATAAATTTATTTGTGTTCAGTATGAAACTATAATTACAATTGTTACTTTTTTAATGTTTCGAATTAATCAGTTGTATTAATAGTACTCAATTTAATTTATTCTAGTAATTTCTAGATACATAGCATGTGTTAGACTAGATAGATAACTTAAGAAATAAGATATTTTACTATAATTTTGTCACTATATTTTTATATTAACGCACTTTAGTTATGTAACTATTCATGTTTTACAACTTTAAGAAGGTTAGACCAAAGAGACCAGTTTACCGGTTCAAATTTCAATAGTGACTTCAAGGACAAAACAAATGAAGAATTCAGACACTTAACTTAAAAAATTATTAAAATAATAAAACATGAAAGTTAAAAACACACATATAAATATGTATAATATATTAAATTTTGAAGACGGATATACATATTATTAATATTACCTGTACTATAGAACTTTATAAAACTTGTATTTGCCGCAGCAGTCCAATTCGAACTCAAGGTTAACTTTCCGAAAACCCTAGAAATAGAAGTTACAGAGGCCATTTTCAATTGTTTAATAGTTGCCTCGCCGCTACTTTTAATTCAAAGAATTGGTGGTCTCTGAACTTTGATATTATATATACTGATAAGAAATAAACAACCGTCTCACTAGTGATTAAAACGACTACGAGTGAGCGAATACGATTAAGTATTAACGAATGATTCTTATATTCGAAACTCTTGTACTACCAAGTAACTGTCGGCTGTCCTAGCATAAAAACTCGGAAATCTGAGAACATTTATTTGTTTTTTGTTCCATTAGTTAGTTAATTTGGTACATAATGAAAGCTTTTCAGTAATATAATTAAATTATTCAGAATAACCCGATCTAATTAGTAAACCTATAATTCGTTCTTAAAATAAATAAGAATAATTTGCTAAGGATTTTTTTTCCTAAACTCCCAATTTAACTACGACTAGAATCAACCAGTTTTCAAATTCAGATTGCAATTCAAAATTAGTTAAAGCTATAATCAGTCATTGGGATAATCATAATTTATATTTCGATACTTCTTCCGATTTAAATGATATTATGTTTAATCTGGTCAACATATGGAAAGAAACAAGAATATTGTTAAAGTTAATGACAAACAATATTATAACTTATAAGATAAAATTATCTGTAAAAAAATAGCATTTTTTTGTACAGTTCCGTACCTGTTTTTGATTTTAAAAGACTTGTATTCTGTAATCATATAAGGTACTAGACGGATGATTTTTGAGATAAATTGACATATGTTTATAGTTTACTGTCTTTTGTTGTTTCTCCGTCAGGATTTTTGTAAACATTAGATGATAATATTTCTGATTGCATTTTTAATCCAGAAATATATAGAATAAAAAAAATACTAACAACATAATGTTTTTTATTCTGACTGGCGATTCCGGTTAGTAAATTTGTTCATTTAAAAATCCAAATTTTATAATCTGACTTCAGAAAACTCTTGCAGGCGTTGGGAAGACAACCCTAATTAAAAAAATTGTTTCTATACTCAATAAAAAAGGAATAAAAACCAAAGGATTTTATACTGAAGAAGTTAGGAACAACGGGGTTCGGGAGGGTTTTGATATTGTTACTTTGAATGGAGTGAGAGGAAAGTTAGCAAGAGATCAGAACTTTTTAACTATAAAAAGTAAATACACGGTTGGTAAATATGGAGTCCTTGTGAAGGAATTTGAAGATATATCTTTAGCGTCTTTAGAAAAGGTGGTTTTTATACATTTTTTATCTTGTCTCTGACTTAAACCAATTTGATTATTAACTTAAAGTTTTTTTATATGATTAAAGTCATAGTCATATTAATCAAATAGATTAAGTAATATTCTCAGGAATAGTTTTACTATCTCTTATCTGTTTTTAGAAAAATTATGTTTTTTTACACTTCTTATTTTTAGAATGCATTTTCAGCTAAACTGTTCTGAACGTGATGTAATGGTGATAGATGAGATTGGAAAAATGGAATTTTTTAGTACAAGTTTTAAATTTCGAATTAAAGACATCTTTAGTTCAGAATGTGAAAATATTGTGCTAGCAACAATACCTTCTAGAAAGAGTGATCCCATTATAGAATCCATAAGAAATGATAAAAGATCCTATGTGTGGATGGTACTTAAAAAGTTTTTTTATAAATATGTAATTTTATTTTGAATATTTTTATTTAAAATTTGTGTTTTTCAGGTAACAAGAGAGAATAGGAACATATTACATGATGAGATAGTAAATAAAATATCATCAATAATATAATATTGGCATTTTATTTTTCATTATGATATAATTTTTGAGTGATAACTCAGGCACTATTATGCACTTAGCTAAAGGTACACTAGCTATTTATGAGGTAGACTTATTTTTATTATAGATTAGGAACATTTTATAAAGATGTGTATATTGAAAGTATTTGTTTGTATGTTTTAAATGATTTATCTGTTATAAAAAAAACAAAAGTATTATATAATGTAGAAGCATAATTCAGCTATGTCTAGTAAATATTAAATATTATATATATATATATTATAAAAAGATCTCTTATACATTATTAACTAGCATCATCAGATAAATCATCATATTGTCCGTCTGTCTCATAGTCAATTGTGGGATTACATAATTTTTCATATTTAACTTGGTCTGCTATAGGTACTGTGTGATTATCAATGGGACAAAAGTTTCCTTCACTAATTTTTTTCTTAACAAAGAATATCCAGGGTGACTGTGGGTTGTTAGTCTTAGGGGTTAGATGTGGTATCCAATATTCATCAGAATCCCAGTCTTCCGGTGAGCTCAGTGGTCGATTATCATCACCTGGAATTCAATAAATATTTGTGGCCCGAACGAAGGACAGCTTTTTTACCAAAATGTAATGTCATATAGACTAATCATTTAAATTTTTATTGTATTTGTTAAAAAATATCAAATAGCAATGTGTACCTCTACTTTCACTTCCGCAACTGATGAGTTCATCATCAGTAAGATGAGTATGTTCGCTGTCTGATTTCTCCTCAACCTTTTTTCTGTAGAAGACAATTATGAACACTATAATCTAAATCATTAAGAAATTAACTGAAATTTTAATGACAATACCTGCCATCAAATCTGTCCGTAACATTAGATCTCATTTTTTCTTTTTTCCTTTCATATTCTTCATGACTAGGTTCCTCAAAATAATTCATTGCCAGATCTATTTCATCGAATTTATCTAACCCATCAGGCATTTCATTTAAAAAATTATTATACAAGTCTAGTTTTCTAAGACATGGCATTTTACATATATATGTTGGTAGCATACATAGTTCGTTATTGTCTATAGTAAGGGTATTTAATTTTTCTAACTTGAATAATTTGTCAGGTAAATACATGATATAGTTGTGTGATAATATACATATTTCAAGTGTCTTTATATCACAAAATTCATCTGGCAGTTTTGATATTTCATTGTATGTGAGATCTATTACTTTTAGATTTTTATACATACCAATACAAGGCTCTATATACCACACGGCAGTATTACTTAGATTTAATACTTCTAAATCATTAATATTTTCCAAAATTTTCCATACCACAGTGTCCGTTTTATTTGTATGACAAAATTTGCTTATATTTGATGTACCATATTCCAATTGTTTCGCATTTTTAAATGTTCCTAATAAGTGTTTATGCTTTTTTAAGTTGCAATTGTATATTATTATGTTTTGGGCTAGACAATCGTATTTCAATATTTCTTCAAAGTAACCATTTTGAAAAGCTTCTGTTATGTGAATGTTAGAACTTAGGTTCAGTTTATTTAATTTACTTGGGTTTGAGGTCCATACCCAATGTGGTGGACCTAACAATTTGTTGTTGCTTAAATCCAGATATTCTATGGTTTCATAGAAAATTGGCGTGTTGTCGAAATATTCTATGTCATTAAATGAAAGATCCAAAACCCTTACATTTCTAAGATTTAATATCTCATCTGGTAAATCTTTTATTTTGTTATTCGAAATATATAACTCTGTTATATTAGGGGGTATAAGTGTACTTATGTTTAGACTCGTTATATTTCTGTTACTTAAATCTAATTTTGAAGTTGAAAATCCGTTTTTCTTCTCGTTCATTCTATTTTCGTCTTTCTCCTTTGGTAATATTGTATTTACTATAGGAAAGAATTGGTAATCCTAAAATATTGAAGTGGAATATGATTTAAAAATAACATACGAAGGTTCTTATTTAACAAGATGCAAGTATGTAACCAGACTAAAGTCTTACAGAAATTTTGAATTTGACATTTGCTTTAAAAATTTCTGCTTTGGACTCTGTCTTCGTAGAAAACTAAAGACAATTTGAATAAATTACGTCAAATTGGAAATTGATAATAATATTCCTTGGGGCTTTGGATTTTTCGAGCTTGAAATGACTAAACATTTCAGTTTTTGTTTAAATGCACAAATTAAGAAGCATGTAATTCTTTAGCTCGTTACCTGAAACTCCAAAAAAAAATCAAGCCTTCTTGTAAACTTTACCTAGTAATATAAACTGGTCTAATTTATAATAATTTTCTGACTAAGTAGTCAGAATATATAAATATATTATAACGTTTATGATTTATCAATATATAGGTACCTGTAACTCACAATCAGTTACGAACAACTTATTAAAAATAAAACATGGGACTAATTTCTTAATAAAACCCTTGATTCTTAAATGTCAAACAATGTTTAATGAAATAGTTATGAGCGAATATAGTGAAAATAAGATTCTTCTTTTTTGAAGTCTTTAAAAAAGTAACGTCATGAATAGAGAGTTTTACCTTAAATTAAAACTTACCTATTATTTTTTCATCAATATCCGGAATCCATCTTGAGTCAAGCGACCATCTTTCTGCCTTTTGCCAGCAGTTTTAGTACCTCTCTGTATAGGCGGCGCCACTTTCTTTATACTGAGACTTATATAAAACACCCAACTCATGGATATTCTTCATTATAAGACTCATGATGCACCAGGTAGATTTTACCTGGATTCCGGATATTGATGAAAAAATAATAGGTAAGTTTTAATTTAAGGTAAAACTCTCTATTATTTGTTTCATATCAATATCCGGAATCCATCTTGAGTGATATGTTTGTTATCTCCTGGTGTTTTATAGAAATTGTTGACGCTATAATGTGTAGTAGATTAAGGTGAATATAAAAATTTTATATTAGATTGATTTCTATAACATATTTCCATGAACTGGGTTGAAATAATGAGAAAGACATAGATGATGAGTTCGAATTACGTGAATTATAATCAATTAATTCCCTCTGGTAGTAATTTTGCAAGGTGAGAATCATTTTCCAATTACTAGTTGCTAGTATTTGATCTATAGGAAAGCTTTCAATAAAATTAAGGGAAGTCACGGCTGATCTTACTGAGCCTGGTGACGCTTCAATATCAGCATCTTTTAAAAGTGACTTCACCCATCCACCAATCATTGTTCTCGAAGCTGGTTTTACCACACCTCTCGGTGTGATAAATAAGTGACTTAAATCATTTCGTCGATCTGAACTCAGAGTCAATACTCTTTTAATCCAAAAGTTCGTGTTCAAGTTTTGAATGGGATGCGGTTTTAACCTCCATCCGGATCGCCTATGGTTTGCATTGTCGGTTTTGGAACCAAAAGCTGGCCAAAAGATCAAATCATCTTCCTCATATAATAAACTCTGATTATCAATTCGCAAGAGCGTGAGATCATGAATTCTACGACCGGAAGCAAGTAGCAGAAGTGTCGCGGCATGCCTTGAAACATCGAAAAGGCTATTTTTATTAGGATTGTGCGAACTCACATAATCTAGTAGCTTTTTTGGGTTCCAGATAGGTGGCTTTGCCAATTTTTCGCGTGAGATTGATATTGCTCTTAGAATATGTTTAATAAAGAAATCCGACGATAGATCTACCGATTTATGAACAAGAATAGTTCTATATGCTAGACCTATATCGCAATGAAGATGAGCTAGGTACCGCGCTACTCTACTTCCGTTCGGAAATTTATGATCTACTGAATTTAAATCACACCACTTCTTCCATCTTATCCATGCTGGTTTATATGTATTCAATATAGAATCTCTCCAGCATGACCGAAGCAACCGTTGCTCAGACTCCGTCCATCCTGTTAAAATTTCCTGCCACCCGAAATCAGCCAAGCTCCCAGTTGTAATTTTTGAACTTCCGGTGGGTGTGTTCCTGTTCGCGTGTCTAGAAGTACACGGTTCAGATCTGGAATTAGATATAAGGCTCGGTTCTGAAGATCCGATTGGCAAAACACCTTTTGCCATTTCGGAGCTATTATAACATGGAGTCCTTTGGCCTGGTTCAAGTGAGCAAGTACCCTAGGGATTAAATTGGATGGTGGGAATAGCCATGCCAGATTGTAATCCCAAGAGCGACAAAAGGCATTGTGATAGAAAGCATCTAGATCTTGAATGTCTTTTGTTACATATGTCCGAACTACGTGGGCCGTTTTCGATGCGAAAAAATCTATTTCTGGACACCCCCACATTTGAAATATTTTCGTGGTTGCTTCTGTTATCAAGTGCCATTCGGGGCAAGCCTTTTGACGGGACAATGCATCGACTTCTACATTGTATCTGCCCGGTATATATTGTGCTATTAGATGCATGTTCACTTTGTCTAGAACCGATAGAAGCCGCCGAGTTTGTTCCAGAAGCTTCAGAGACTGAGTACCTCCTTCTTTGTTTATGTATGATACAACGGTCCGGTTGTCGGTCTGAAGAAGTATTTGTGAGTTTTGCAAGCCATCCTGATCGAGTTGAATAGCTGCTAAGACAGCAAACATTTCTTTTTTGTTCACATGTCATGATTGTTTACGTTTCGTCCACGTTCTTGATATGCTGATTTCGTTGAGCTGTGCACCCCAGCCTGTGTTGGATGCATTTGTAGTCAAAAGGTTGGTCAATTGAGGTATTTGAATCGGCATTGACCCTCCTATTTCTTCCAGCCACCATTCCAATTCCGGCTGTACTGGTTGGGGAATACTCACGCGGCGGTGCGGGTGAGTTTTCGGCAACTGTCGACTGTAGTACTGCAGTGTTCGACAGTGAAGCCGACCCCTGCGAGTTACAAAACTCGCAAATTTGAGTCTCCCCATAATGGACTGGTATTGTCGGAGAGACCATTTGCTCTGTTTGAGCAGATACAGTGCCTTGCGTAGCGTTAAGCACTTCTGCCCCGACAGGGACTTTGTGTTACGTTTTGTGTCCCACGTTATGCCGAGAAACTCGAGGCATTGTGTCGGGGCTAAGACCGATTTCTGAAAATTTATCATCCAGCCTAGGGTCCTCATCATCTTTAGCGCCCCTGCTATGTCGTTCTGTAAAGCCGATTTGGACTGGTTCGCACGCAAAAAATCGTCGAGATATACTACGCATCTGATGCCGTGATTTCTCAACAATTCTGCTATCCAATTGGTTACCGATGCGAACGTTCTTGGAACCGGTATAAGACCGAAAGGTAAACAGGTTATTTGTAGCAGCTGGTGTTGATGCGGATCTTGGTGGTAATTAAACCTTAAGAACCTTCGATATTGTTTTAATATCGGAAGGTGAAAATGGGCCTGTCTGATATTTTACCGTCCAATCTTCGAGCTGCAGAAAAGGTTGGCACTCGAAATTGATTGAAAAGGCGAAAGGATTTTATCTACACCAACATGTTCAGTCGTTTGAGATTGAAGATGGGGCAAAATTCCCTGTTGGGTTTGGGCACTAAAAAGAACGTTGAACGGAAGCTGGGAGATGGCTCCGCACGTCCGATCACTCCTGTTTTTATCATGCTTTTGATTTCCGCTGACATATTGGAAGTAGTTTTTGTTCTGTAATATCGCATGACTATTTGACTTGGATAAATGAGAGGAGGCTGAAGGAAGAAGGGGATTCGAACCCCACTTAATAGTTTGCAAATTTTTTCCCGGAGCTCCAACATTGCTCCAAATATTTTGAAATTGTTTCAAACAACCTCCTCGAAACCTCGGATAGCCATTCGCCACGTTTATGCTTAATTGAGGACTGAAGCCGAGATTTCCGGGACTTAGTTTTGTCTCGTAATTTATTAAACATAAATTTGGGGTTAGTGGACTGCTGCCGCGGCCGTTTTCCCCTTTTGAAAAGTTTTGACGAAAAAAGGTGTCATAAGGTTGTTTACTAGTAGAGGCTTTCGGATTTTCATATAAAATATGTTTAGACTTTTGTTTAGACTCATAGTTTGAGTTTTCGTTTAATTTATTCACCCCTCCTATTTTCTGAAGGTAATCATTAATAGCTTTACTGTTAAAAAGATATTCTTGGGGGTATTTTATAAATAACATCGCGACTTGGGGGTATTTTATAAATAACATCGCGATGAAATTTTTCCGGGATTTGTCTTAACAGTGCTTCCCTTCGTAAATTTATGAAATCTGCTCGTCCACCGCACACTATTTGTATTAAGTCATCCGTTATCCTGCTATAGTTGGAATCTTTTGAAAATAATGATTCGATTTTATTAAACAATGAATTTGGAGTAAGTGATTCTTTTGATTCACTCGCCCAATTGACAAGTATCTGCAATGTTTTATGTAATTCCGCTTTTTGATTAAGTAAGGCATTAGTTAATCCAGCGAACGAACATTCTAATAAATAAGAACGGGGATCATCTTTTAACATTGTCAATTCATAACGTTTTGAATTCGTCGTTGACAGATAATTCTATAAAATTCGGGGGTAGCTAAATATTTCTTTTGTGTATCGGAAAATCTAATAGCATACCAATCATCACAATTAAATCTCTATAACTCAATTAGTTTTTGAAGGTATTTATCACCGGCTCTTTCACTGTTGTACTAATTTCCGATAAATTTTTTAGTTAATTTGGTGATTAACAACAGGTCGCTCTAAATTTAAATCGTTTGACTATGCTGTGTTATCATGCTTTAAAATTGTATTCTCGTTGCCTTTCGTTAAAAGATTTGTTAAGAAGGCAATTTGTTGAGATAAAATTTCAAAATGAGCGTAACTTACGGTATTTGATTCTTTTCTTTTTTCTCGACTTGCTGGACTGCCACCACAACTATCAGACGACACATTATCACTCTCGCATGAACTCGTTGATGATAACCGTTCTCCGTTTCCGAGAAGTGGATTTTTCTTCAACACTTTGGTTTTCCATTTTATCAACAGAGAGGTTACACAAACACTTAAAACACTTGCAAAGTAATTTCGCGTTAAACTTCACTTTCACTTGCTGACTTGTTAAAGGCGCGAAAAACGACGCTATAATGAAGAATATCCATGAGTTGGGTGTTTTATATAAGTCTCAATATAAAGAAAGTGGCGCCGCCTATACAGAGAGGTACTAAAACTGCTGGCAAAAGGCAGAAAGATGGTCGCTTGACTCAAGATGGATTCCGGATATTGATACGAAACAAATAATAAACCATATTATGCCTGCAACGTGTAAAGCTGTCATGTCATAATATTAATAATAAATTCTCCGCTGCACTATTTAAAGCTGCAATTTTTTTTCTATGTTGAGTAGACTGACGTTCCCTAGTAGGCGGTAAATCTATTGTGTCGCATTATGTATGTATGCATGCGTAAAGATATGCCAGTATATGATTAAAATACCGTCCTTTACATCATACATACATTACTTATAAGTTTTTATATTTATTTAAAGTAAAGTAATATAATCTAATTTAATGTTATTATAATAATAGTGTGAAATTTGACTTTTTTTTATAATATACATATATTATATAAATTTTAATGATATCTATCTTTAAGTATATAAATCCTTGTCTTAGTCTGACGGTTTTATTATTGTTGGGCATTTTGAGCAACAGTACTTCCTATAAAAATATCTCATTTTTGTTCTGCTTCTTACGCTTTATGAACCAATATATATTTTGACTTATTGTTATAAGTCCTGTCCTGTAACCAACCATTCGTATTTAGTTTTATGATAATTACTTTAACATTTTTGTTCTAGGTTATTAATTTAATTTAGATTGTACGTAATCTTTTTCGTTTTCATCTGTTTTACGTTTATTACATATTTTTTTTGTGGTCCCGAGTTCTCTAGCTCTTTTTGGAAACAGGGAATTTCAAAGAATGGGAAGTTTTATTAAAGAACACCTAATAATTGTAAATTTGGGATTATTATTTGATTCTACACATGTTTAAATAACTTTATTCGTAAGTATTCATAAGTATAACTAGTTCGCATTTTGTATTTCCGGAAATAAAAAAAACCATAACCATTTTGTTGTATTCACCCCTTTTCATATCATATACAATAAATTTTTATTATTTGTCTTCTTAAATACTGCGCATGTTTATATTAAGATGTTTGTTTCTGTTGTTTACAAAATATCCTATGACGAAACGTATTCCTAAATCTCGATCGTAAAAGTAAGTGTTTACCAAACTTTTCACAATATTTTCCATGACTATACCTAGTTCCGCGGAACGATTAGTATGTTAGTTTAGCACTACTAGAGTCAAAGGAATTGTCGGTTTCATTAAAATGATCGTAAATAAATATCACATTAAAATATTCGTTGTATTAGTAATTTGTAATCATTACTCTCTTTGCAATAAAAATTCTGATGAATACAACAAACCGGATATAGCAAGAGTTGGAAAAACGAAAAGGGAAAAAATGCGTACGTATTATTTGTTATTTTATAATATTTATATGACTTACCTTTTGCCGAATAATAAATTTTTCGATTACATATATAGCATTTTATTATGACTTTAGGACAAAACACAGCTGTAGGAACTTTTTCAAACGTCATAGCACAGATTCAAAATTTACCAAATATGGACCTCGGCAGGAAATTTCGGACGCCATGTAAAACTGGAAATAAATGCGGCAAGGTAATTTCTCATGACAGAACTCATTGTATACTTAGATGTTCACAATCGTGTTAAATTAAGCTTGCATCGAAAATTTTATATAAATCCATAATACATATTGAGAAACGAAAATATATAACTTGTGATATGTCAAAGTCATTAAAAAGTATGAAGGAATAAAAATATTTATATTAGCATGTAATGTGAGCTAGCAAAAGATTTTTTAAAGTTATAACAGGAAACTAATTCGACTTATACAGATTAATAACTTTAACAGGTAATTAAGAGGCTCATGGTACCTAAGCTGGCCCAATTAGAAAATACCATAATGGGCATTATGAAAGAGCTATCCAAAATGCCACCCGGCTCTCGTCTGCCGGACAAATATACAAAAACTGAACCAATCAAGTTGCTGCTGGACCAAAATTATAAGTATGACATTATGAAAAAAAATAATTTTGTCTTAGAAGAAGCAATTTTTTTGTATGATAATTCATTTAATACGTTCAATGTTTATTTTAGAGAGGACGTCTGTATGGACAAACTGGAATCATGTTTGAAAGAAGATAAACGACGTAAAAGGATTTTGAAGAAATTGTTCTTCAAGAAATATAATTCGTTACGTCAAGAACTTATTGGTTATGGAGGGCGGCGACTCTGGGGCGGAGAGGGAAATCTGTTCTATAAATAATTATACTTATTACGAATACAATATTTTTATTTTATATAAATGTTTTTCTTTTTTAACTTTGATATTGAATTATATCACCCGAGTTGAACTCTGCAATAATTGTTTAAGGTTTTATATATTAAATTACCCTTACCAGGTGATTGTGACGTCAAATTAGATTCAGATTTTTCAGTTCTTACCAACAATCGCTAAAATAATCATGTAATTACGATTTGAAGTCATGGTCGAAATTCAGTGCTTAAAAATAAAACGATTCGTTTTAAATAAATCGATGAAATAACTATTTTTGTTTAACTTTTTCATGAAAAAGAAAAAAAAATTCCTATTGAATTTAGTTCTAACTAGTTATAAATAGTTTTAAGTCTGAAATATGAACTTAAATAAAGTCAATATAACAGATCTGTTTCAATTTTATAATATTCTCAAACATAGCTGTAATTTAAACAAACATAAATATGGATTATGTGTAAAGTCTTTATCTGTATATTTTAATTAATTGTAGAGCGGCACTGATTACTTAAATTTATAATTGATTTCATTTATGATTTCTTTTTTATCCGAAGTAATATTTTGTTGAAGGAAAAATATTACGAATCTGTTGTTTGGGATGAGTTTGACACATCAATAAAACTGTTTCAAACTGGCAACACACTTGTGTTTCTATTAATCCGTTATAACTTTAAGGCTCAAAAAGACTCGTATCCAGTGCCGTAAAACATTAACAATAAAAAAAAATCCATTAATCTGTAATCTCTACTTCAATTTTTTTGCTATGGATTATTGTTACTGCTTTAAAAATATACAAAATTAATTTTCCGAAGTTCCTATTATTCATAAATGACAATTTTATATTTAACAAAATCATGTTGATGATATGACTTTATATTATAAAGTATATTGTATTATACGGTATCAGTCAGTCTTCATTAAGAGAAATATTAGATTTCAGTAGAGTATATAAGTAAATATTATTATATGATGGCACTTAATGCCGTAATTATTTCGAAAATATTTTTGCTTTTCTATTAAAAATTATAATGATTATCAATATTTTCAAATATATTATCAGGGGCTCGAAAAAATTTATTCTTCTTTAACCATATATAAGTAAAATACTCTTTATCACGTTCCATTTGGGGCTGCAAAACTTTTCATTACCAAATTTTAAAAGGTTCAAACGTAATTTTATGGTGTGTCTAAATATGTGTTAAGAATATTTTTATAAATTTTTTACAATAAAATAAATTATGTTTCAAAAACGTTGGCTAATCAGTTTTCATACCGAGTAAACGCTTTAATATTAGCAATTTTTGATGCTTACATAATATCACGTGTTTTAGCAACTAAGCACGCGATTAACAATGGAAAAGTTTCCAACAACAAATGATATTTTCAAAAATATTTATTAAAAGTTGTGCCAAAGTTAGTTTTCTTCACCTGCAGGTTACTAATACAGATTGTATTGGATTGGGTTCAAAGAAATGAAAAAGCCGGGACATAGTTTATGTTAGAAACCATTCAGTTTATTCGAAGAAATTGAAAAACCTATATGTTGAAGAGAATTCGGTCAATAGACTTAATTTCATAATTTTATAAGATGTGCGAAAAACATTTACAAATCCAAATAGTGTTAGTAGTTTTATGTTTAGTATTTAAAGGTCTGCTCGGTGTAGACGATAGTGAGTATAATCTGTATTTTTATATAGAACCTTTTTTTTATAAAAGTATATTTTTTTTATATTTTTTTTTCCAACAGGTATTCTATTTTCAGTAACGAGAGCGCCACGATACTTTGGGATACTTCAAGATCATCGTGGACAGCCTCTGTCAGTGGAAGTATCTGAAGAATATATGGATCAAGATTACATAGCTACTAACAGGTGATATAGCATGGTATAGCATGACTGATAATAGGTAGATTCCTTAAGAAACGCTAATAGCACTACAACGATAAAAAACAGTAAGTTTTAAATACACCATCACTTGACAGCCAGATTATATGTGAAAAATAAATTTTAAATGCTCGGTAGAAAAAAAAAAATGTTTTAATAAGTTTCAATGTCGTCAAGTTGTAAATTTTTATAAAATTCATGTTGCTTTCAGAAAACGACACAAAATCAATTGGAACAAGTGAGTCGTTTGATCTCTGAGTGTGTTTGCAATACGTGGTAGTCACATGCTAATGCTACTTCCGATTTTTTCAGGAACCCGTTGGACATTGATGATTTCGATGACGATGAGACCGAGGAATTATTTGATGATAAAGATAAGGACGTCAAATTATCAAACAAATATAATCTACAAGCTGGACCCGTCTAGATTTAAGTAAATAATGAACTTGAATTAAATGTGAAAATAAAACGATATTATTTTTATTAATATTGATTTTTTTGAGTCCTCATAGTAAGTGACAGTCGACATTACTTATCTCATTTCTATGTTTATTTGACAAGACGGATCATTTTCGGATCTACGATATTCATTTACTTAATACGGTACTATGTAAGTATGTAATGATTTTTCATTCTTTTTCTTATAATATATTTTATTTTTTCTAGGCTATATAGGTTAGGGGTTATTATTATTATTCATTTACATCCGGAATTATATTTACAATTATGTCAAGCTTAACAGTATATGGAAAGTAATATTTTAAATGATTTATTTCAGGATATAATATATGTATATTTTTTAAATATCGTATCAAATTACGATAAATTAGCGATCTAAATGAATATTGATGTAACCTTTATTTCATTAATTCGTTAATCAAATGTGACAGCTCCAAAAAGGTTCAGGTGTTATATTTGTTATTCTGGTTTCGAGTTGGATAGCTTTCGGTATATGGAATATGATATTTAATTGTATTAAAATACGTTTATCGATAAATAATAAATGAAATTTCACAACACAACTGACGTTATATTTAAGAATTTTTACTTGTAGCCATTTCCGCACGCACAATTTGTTAAGAAAATAATTTTAATCAACAATCGGCATAGATTGCCATGGGTAGATAACTATCGTGACGTATTTTATTATAGACAAATTGATTTTTTGCATGCTTGTCATTTTCCATATTTTTTCTTCGTCACACAGATTATAAAACAGGGATTAAAGAGACTATAAACTTCTTTATACTGTGTTATTTTTTTTATTAAGAAAATATCAAAAATAAGAAAAAAATTATCAACATATTATATGTCATCGTACATGTTCGCGAGCCGGTCTTCCATTGATTGCGGCATTTCAATTGGCATTTTGGCCATTTCTAACGATTCCTCTGAATAATCTGTTGTTTCGTCCGTGTAAAGCTCTTCTATGTGATCCTGGTATATCTTCTCGCATTCCCTCGGATGTTCGCTCTTTAATGTGCTTGGGTGGTAACCTATAGCTTCTATAAATCCCAACGTCAGATACGGCACTTGGGTCGTCACTTCGAAATGTTTATCTGTGTAAATAGCATTGAATTAATTTTTTTTATTATTATAGCTTTATAGAATTACCTATTCCTGGTCACGGTAGCTTTTAGATGATATGAAATAGTGAAATGAAATTTATAGTAGTAATTTATTACCTACTTGTCACTGTTCTATCTATGTAAATTTTTTTATATTATAGAAGGACCTTTATTAAATAAGATAACATGCATTATTACTCAAGATTGATTGTGGTATTTACCTAAGTAAAATTTTTCTCTGAGTGAAAAAAAACATAAAAAAATATTTATGCTATGGCTTCATTCGCACTAGAATGTTGGATATTTTGCCAATGTTAACGTTTTATTTGTTGGACGATTAATTACTATTGAGTAATGTGTGGAGAAAACACATCGGAGTCCATAAACCTAAATATTTAAAAATTAAGTTATGAATAAATATGACTTAATTTAAATATGTCAAAAGTGGCAGCTGGCTAGCGTATTATTTCATGAATTGAAAAATGTATAAACTGTATTTATGAAATTCACTAAAGTTTAAAATATTTACGCCTTCATTGGAATTGATGATATAATTAATGAAATGAACGAATATTTCTTTATATACCCACAATCTATGTGATCCGGTATGATGACTGTGGCGACGGTCTTAGCGACTTTGTCGTCATAGTAATCTCCGATAATGTCCACTTGGTTTCCCTCGTGCACGTCTCTCGATGGTGGCTTCTTGCTGCACTCGTCTTCCAAGTGTCGCCTTCCAGATAGCAAGTGTGGAACGTTAGGTGGAGGTATCTCTGTCAGCGGCACGAATTTCTTACCAACAAAACCCCCCACGGGTTTCAGTTTTGACAATCTGAATTTTAGTGAAATAAATTGAATGCTAATAAATATTAAATTAAAATAAAACTAATATTTTTCGGATTTATTTCGTGTTTACAATTATTTTTAACAAAATACTATCGTGTCGGTTACTTTGCATCAACTGTGATCACGGGCAGACGAGATTTTCCGAGATGATGCCCGTGATCACAATTGCTTAGATCTTATCTCATAAAAGTTTAATTACAATAAACAGTTAGGAGAAATTCGAAATGAAGGAATTATATAAAATAAAAAAAAATGGACCGATAAACGAATTCAATGAGCGAAAAAGAACAAAATTTCTGTCTCATATCCACCACACGTTTTAAAATTTCTTTTTTGTGTCATATTATCGTCATTTAATAACATACGGTCTTATTTCAATTTATGGTATCTAAATCTATACACTTTTATTTTAAAAGCCAAATAATATTTAATATTTTTTTGACAGTTTTGACTATGAATGATCTTTAATAATTATATCTGATATAATTAAGTTGTTAGGACTTAAAGGGTAAAAAGCAAATAAAAAACTTACGTTCAAATATGGAATATTATTCGGGAATTCAAATATGGAATATTATTTAAAAAAAGTCAATTGTTTTAACTTACTTATTCATCAAAGCACTGTCCCTTATTTCAGAAAAAACTTCGAAAGTAATTTGGTATAATATAAAAAGATGAATTATCCACTTCATGTTCTTCATTTAATTGTAAAACATATTTGGAATAAGTAAATTTTATAAATATCTCAAACACTCAACCGTTCGAGTGTCACTACGTGTAAGGTGAGCCGAATTTTTAAGTTTTTATACCATTGTAACAATGTGCGATAGTGTACTTTTTGTTTTCTATTGTGTTGCATCCAACAGGTGTAAGTGTTCTTTTTTAATTCTTTTAAGAAAATTTATAAGTAACTCGTATGAAACAAAAAAGACTAATGTTACCTAATTAACTGCCTGTTTGGAAAGATTTTCTAGATTAATTAACTCGCCAATTAGATAGGTAGCTGACGGCAATATTAAAGACATTTTTTACCCTTTTACAAATTTCCTTTCTATAATTATATATGACATTTAAGAGCAATTAACACTTTATTTGGTTAATTATAAATTAACGTTCGTCTTATTAAGAGTTTATAATAAGATATGGTCCCGTTTTTCTGTTTTATTATTTTAATATAATCTGTTTTTCTTTTTCTTATAAATGACAGGATCGAGGTGCCAGGTCTGGTTGCCACCGCAGGAGATAAGAGTAAAACATCCGCCGTACACTATTGGAGGATCGGTATCAGGAACGCATATGTTGTCTTGGCAGAATGTCGCTGTGCCTTTTGAAAAAGGTGACATTTGAAAAAAAAAACAGGTAACACCGCTCTATTTTATTGGCCCTCATTTGCTCAAATGAGTTTCCATATATGTAATAAGTAAAAACTCATTGTTAATTATTTTAAATGCATTGTTAGTTAAGTATTATATATTCAGCTCTGACTTTATGAACACTCACCGACATATCCTGTGGGTCGTGCCTGTCTTTTGTTCTTAACGTAATCGACCACGGCTTTGGAGAGAGCGTAGAAGTGTTTGCTGGCCTTGTACCTCATCTTCGCTAGGGCGGCGTTGCAGTCGCTTTTATCAGCTCGACAGTGGTATACCAGGTTTCGAGTGTTCGCTTTTATCATTTCCTCTCTAAGAACCTGGTATTTTGTATCCGTGTGGAGAAGTTGCGCGAAACGGACATTTACTGGAAAGAATGAAATATAGAAAAAGAAAGAAGGAGAGCAAATGATGAGACAACTTCTTAGGACACATTAATGTCAATGTGGTTGGCAAATTTGTATGCGAACTACCTCATTTCACGTAACTAACACATCCTTTATAAGGTCTATTGGAAAAAAACTGAAAAATATATGTTAATTCGTTTTTTAATAACGAGTCTAGGAATTGAGGAAACATTGTTATATATAAATTTCATTGCTTGATTGAAAATCTTATTTCTGCTTTTAAATACATATATATTTCTTATAAAATCTGAGACTGTATTGAGGAGACTATAACTACTCGTATATTCAATATACTCACACCCAGCGCCAACTAAATAACAATTAGTTTCTGTGATCGCCAAATGTGCGAACACATATAGAACGACCCCCCACATCAAAGTCATTTTTTTAACTGTTCGATATAATTATTTAAAAAAAAAAACACGAAACGTAATTGGCAATAGAAAAAATTTATAGTACAATTAATAACTGAAAAAATTTAACAAGTTAGGAATATACACTAATTAATGGGTAGACGTTTATATAACGTCATATGATACATCATCAGAACTAGCTAACTACTATATTGATATTGGTGTTGTAGAGATATAATTTGCATATATACATATATATATTATAACAGTCCGGGACCAGAATCTGCATTTAGAATGGCGTCGCTAACAGCATTTGTGTATTTCATTAGTGGTTCTTGTACTCTGCCAATACAATACTGAAAAGGCATCCGATCTTATAAGTCTAATTAACAATAGAATCCATTTGTAGTCGGCTCGCACTTCAAACAATGAAATTCCTTAATTACCAGTTCCTGACAGTCTACAAGAGATAGCACCGAATTATAATAGCATTTCACGCTTCTACCACAATTTACTGCGACGCCTTTTATAGAATTGTCGCAGGTTTGTGCGGAATGAGAACTGACATCATATTCAGTTTTCTATTGTTATTTTTATGAATATCATGTTCACGTTTTAAACATTGTTACAATCATAATTTATGTAAAACAAATTATATATTTTTAAACCACAATAAGCTATACAATAAAGTCAAAACAGAGTTGCATTTACACAAAAAGATTCTTTTGGAATCGTTTAAAAATAAATAATGACCGAAGTAAAAATTATTATTCCTTCTAAATATTTTTAAGTCTGTGGATCAAATATGCTCACAACGGACAATGTGGCACGCGTTTTAACTTATATCTGCTCACTCAATCGCGTATTATATTGTGCCCAGAGGTTTGGTCAGTTTGAATTAAATCCCTTATAAGGTTTTGGTATAGACGGAACCTTTCCACGACCAATTAATGTTGCTATGAATTGCAGATGATATAATTATTGGTACTATAATCGTATAATTATTTGCTTGTTATCGGATTGCAAATAACTATCTCTCGATAGTTATAAATGTTTATTGGTAATTGTTGCTATGTTCATCTCAACTAATTCATACGTAATTATTATAGGAGAGGTTTTTTTATTCGTAATAATTAAAACTGCAATGCTGTTATTTGCCAGAGAAAGCGAAATTGCTTCTTACAGTTATAGAAGTCAGAAAATTGTAGCCACAGAATTGTACGCACTAATTGTGCGACAAAATAATACATCAGCGACTTATCGCGCCATTGTTGGCTGATATAGTGGCGCCAATTACAAACAACTAAGCATTTCAGCTTTATTGTGTTTCAAACAGATTGTATATTGGAGGTACGTTTTGTAACGAGTAAATATTGAGGTTATCAGATATTTCTGGTGCTGGGCAGGTTGGACTTGGTTAAGGTTGATTTAAAATTTTTGGCCTTTAGAGGACATTTAAAAAAACATATACAATAGTAACGAATGAAGTATCTGCAATGAACGACAGTTAGTAAATTGATTGGAGTGAAACTTAAAAGAAAATTTTACGTGCGTACAATTTAAGCCTGTTGATAAACTTGTAATATAAATATCATTTGTCATCTCACCTCTGCTGAAATACTGGTATCCTTGTAATCCATTTATAAGCAGAGGTAAAAAGTATTGTTATTGTTAAAAGTTGTTATAGAATTTCGATTGCTTAAGAACATTATTAAAAAGTAGAACTATATTGGTAATAAGTAATATATTTTATCGAAAAATTTAGTTCTGTAGCAGTATTAAACTGTACGGTTTATTTTTATGTTTATGAAAATTCAAATTGGTTTATTTTTAACACATTTGCATGTTTTTTCTGTACAAAATATGTGCCTGTAATTAATTATATACTTTATAAAATATCCTGATAAATTTAAATTACCGTATTGGAATGGTATCCTAATGAGAAAAGATTAGATAGCTTAAAAATAGAGTATGCAATCTAACCCAAAAAAAAAGGAAATAACTTAATAATAATTTTGTGCAACTCGATCATTAAACTGCAATGTTATTGTCCAATGTTTGTAAATGGCTAAGGAATCTTTTGAATCGCAGATCGAACTACTAATCATAGCAAACAGAAAATTATTATTACCATATACTTCGAACAGCAACCTGGAGCTTTAGAGATTCGCTGTATAGATAACTTTGCTCCAACATGTTGAATAAACGTATTCAGATAAGTAGCAGCTACTAATTTATTACCACAATCCGCTTGCATATAAATTATAGAGCGTTTCTTTCCCTACAGCTAAGCGTAAGGCATTTGAAATTCGTGCCGTTTTAATAGGGTGAGACGGTTATCAGTCCCATTGTTACCGCTATTAGACGATAGGGGGCATCTTATAACTGCATTGTTTCAACCAATCGCATTGAAGATACGGCGCGAGCACTGGCGGAAACACACGAGGCGCGAGCTAAGGTAATTCAATATAGGATTTCCAATTCTTTTTTAAATTAAATTTATATTTTTTAATTCATCGAAAGCAATGAACTAACCTTAAAAGTTCTAATTAAAAACCTAAAGTGATTAATCATTTTAGTATCATTCGTGACCTTTATACGCGACACAACACTCGAACGACATTTCATATGAGTAGCCATTAATTATAATATCGCAAATTGCACTAATATAAATTGAAAATATTTGAATTTGTGTCCGCTGAACACTTATCTTTCTCACTGATACATATCAGCGGTCTTAATTTCAACGTCCTAATTCAAATGGATTTGCTTGATTGCAATCAGAACTCAAACGTGTACATATAGATTATTAAATTTATGGATTATAAATCCTGACATACCTTGATAAATATGCCTCATATTTAAGATCAAAATTTAAATTTCAAAACGATTACGTATTGCAGTGCCATGGAGTCTTGGTAATTTAGTAATTTTGAATTGAATCGGTTAATAAATAGTCAATATAAATTCAGTTTATTTCCAATGTCGATTATAGAATTTATTTTTGGTGTTAAAATATATAGATTTTACACAGTATTCTATTTTTAAATATATATATGTATTCTACTTTTAAACCTAGATTAGATATCTATTTTTAAATATTCTAATTTTAAATGTAGATTAAATAAACGCAAACAATTGCAGAAATAAAGACTTCTACACATGTACTTTTAATAAAATTGTTGTCGTCCAAACATTATACAATCAAACCGTGTCAAATTATATTTTATGTCGATTTCTTAACGTGGCTTAAATTAATACGTGATCGTTGGCTATTTATAATAACTGGTAAATTCTATTGTTAATGTAATGGTATAGTTCTGTATATATTTTATATCTGTGGTCATAAAATACTATTATAAAAATTAAAACTAAAATTGGAGTTAATCTGTGTTCGAAACTTTGATATTTTTATCTATTTGTACCCTATGAATATAACAAGCTGTTGAATTGTCTGGCTTTATTCGTACTTCCTCGACTGTTTCGGAAGGCTGTGTCGATTGACAAAACCTTTGTCTGGAAACCGCTCTTTGTATTGCATTTATGGTTAATAAGTAGGATTAACAGTCAAAACTGACAGCTGCATAATTAGCGTTATGCTTGCCATTTAATTATTATGTGATATTACATTTAATTATTATTAATAATTTTATTTATTATTAAAAGTTAAACTAACTTTGGTTTTTATAATTGTTCACCGATTTTATTGCTATGTGCTATTAATAATTCAAATTATTTAAGTTTACAAAAACAGGTCGTATATTTTAAATATATGTATTTTTAATCCGTCATTGTTGTTAAATGGCCAGTACCTGTTTTAAAAGTATGTCTAATTCTACTCCCGTAAGTGTAATATCTCAATCTGAATTCATATCGAAATATGTCGTACCGCATCGCTTAACCCGCAGGTTGAACTGAGACAAAATCGCTACATTTAAATTTCCCAGAGGCTGAATGTAAACAGCTGATATCTGATTAAGGATGGACCGCGATATCGGAATTGAGCCCTTACTATTGGATTTACATTACCTTTATTTTTTTGCTTCCAAAAAAAATAATTTTAAAATTATGACAAAGATAGTTTTAATTATATTTATTAAAAAAGGCACTGAGAAATAAAAAATCTATGAGTGGTTCGTTTTTTTTAACATAAAAAAAGTTTTTTTTTATATAAATGTTATTATACATGCATCTATTAATATAGTGTTATCCTACAATTGACATTTTTTGTCAGAAGCTAAAGATTTTTAAAAAAATATAGTTTCAATACTTTTTAATTTTTACTTCTTGGCTACCGAAAATTATCTATTGTGACTTTATATATTTCAATCATAGACAAAGTGGTAGTGGTTAAACAACTGCAAGCTGCTATCTCATCTGCCAGCCTCCGAGCAGCATTTGTTTATTTAACTGCATTATTTTGTAAATATAGAGTATTTATAGTCGATTGTCTATGCGTCACAGCTGACCACTTTCGAGTATAACCTTTAAATGGACCTGTTATCCGCATCGGATTAGATAAATCATCTTAATTGGTTGTGATTTCTCTGGTCGTTTTCCTACCCTTTATCATTTCGTCTCCAACATCAAGGTACATCTAATGGGCCACAAAACTGATATGGCCTAGAAGTTTAAGAGCAAACAACTATAAAGGAACATTATAAATGTTTAAAGTACGGTGGTACTGCTATAATAATAATGTAGAACAATATCTATCTGATAAAGATATCGCTGAGTATTCGCACAATCTATGCTGCGTGTGTACTAGATTGTACTCTTATAGTATAGGAGACTTTTTTCGTAACTTTAGCGTATTTTCTAATTAATGTTCACTGTTACGCTTTAAATGGACATAAAAATCATTAGAGTTCGGTTTACGATGGATGTAACCTTTTTGATTAATTTTTAATTGAAATATAAATTATTGAGTTCGACTTTTATTATTATTTCAATTAAAATATTAATTGTACATGTAGTGATGGCTCCAAATCCACGATTAACATAACTGTTTAATTATGGAGGTGTCAATTTAAAATATACATTTAGTGTATACCAACCCTTATTTTACTGTTCACTTTGTCAAACCAAAAACGAACCAGCAAGAAAAGCTACTTATTTTCTTGTGGAAATTCAAAAGAAGGACCTTACTTGATATTTTGTTGTAGGTCTAGATCTTGTGATTTCCATATAAAGTTCCATTGGACAGATTATGAATGTTATACACTAAGTTGAATTGTTAGGACATATTATTTTATCTTTTAATTATGTATAGCGCTGAATTTTATAGTTCATAACATAGTCATTGGTTTAGTTACCGATAAACTGAGTTGTTCAAGTTTATTCAAATCCTTAGTTGACCGTTTCATTACTTGAATAATAAAAAGGCCTTACTTGTTTTTAAATTTCAATAAGCTCAGCTCTCGAACTACAAAGATCTTACGGATCAGAATTCCAGAATCCCACTCTTACAACGTTTGAAATGTCTGCTTATTTGCATAAACATGGCTCTTTCGCTTTTTTGATTCTTTATATTGTAAGCAAGGGTCCATATAGAAGTGATATTTTAAAAATATTCACATATTTGGACGCACTTCATCAATATTAAATGAATATTAGGAACTTAATCGAATTATGGAATAGTATTTATAATAAAGCTTGAATTTAATGACAACATTTTACAAAATTTCTAAACTTAAAATTTGTATTAGAGTTTTTTTAAGGTTTACTTATTTGTAGGTAGTCATTTTCCTTAAAAAGAATATGATCAATATGAACCAAAATTATTTCTTCTTTTTAAAATATATATTAAGTACATCAGTGATGACAATATATTTTTATTTTTGATGCTCCACATATTGTTGAAATATAAATATTTATTGTATATACTTTTTTGGGAAAGAAACTATAAACACTATATATATTATATATATATATATATATATATATATATATATATATATATATATAAATATTTTTCTTTATATTTCATCGCTCTATATATTTCAGCTATTTTTAAATGTTCGTCCTATCCACAAAAACAAATACGACAATTCATCTTTCTCTCTCCACACTTTTAGTACATTTTGTTCGAATTCGTCAACATTTATTAATTCAGAATAAAGGACATACTTAAAAAATTAATTGAGTAAATATTTATAGTTTACGTCTTTTAAATATAAAGGTACTAGTTATTCTTATTGAAATAATTAGTTTTTTAGCCGCTTAGCAAAAAATTTACAATTGCCTTTGATATGGTAGAGGATGTTGAATTGGATTCATAGGATAATGGTCTCTAGTGTAACGAGCAGATACAATGTGTTGGGCTAACGAAGTGCCGATAGTTTGTAATGAACCGGCTTCACGCCGCAGATGTCATCTCCGAAAACTGTGGAGAAGCTCACAGTAACATCACCTTATATCATATAATTATCATACACACAAGCCCTTGAATATTTTTAACGATATCCTATAAAAGTTTTAACGGATAGATGTTACTAAACTCGTTCATATATTTTTATTATTAGAATATATTTGTAAAATGTAATTAAATTCTCAGTTACACTTTTTTTGTGGAACTTCAATACGTTAGTTACAATTGTTTCAATTGAGGTCAAACGCATTTTTAAACTCACAACGTCACTCCACTGCATTATTGTCCTAAAAATCGGTGGCGATGCGACTGGCTTCAGTGGCGTTCATTATGTGGTTGCATACAAATTGCAACTTACCGTGTATCAGCTCATCTGTCAAATGAGTGAAACAATGCGCCAAACAAGTGGGTGGGATTTGTCAAGTTCATTAAAATATATACGTGCACTTAACAGATTATATATATTTAGGAATTTCGTTAGAATTTTTTAAAAAGAAAATAACAATATGACACTTGACAATTTGACAATGAGATTTTAACTAAAATGAAAATATATAAAAAGTAAATTAAGGAGCGATATAATGAACTGCAAACACCAGTATATCAACAAATAAACTACTTACAGAGTACTATCCTTAACATAGCCTTAGAACTTATTGCTAACACAATATTAACATTTAAAATCCTTGAGCGATGTCATCTCGACGACCTAAACCTAATAGTCTCTTTCGCGCACTGCTTCCATTTTTTTTTTTTTAGATCTTCCTTACTGTATTTATAATACAGTATATCCAGGGGTCAAGTTGTAATTAATATATTATTTGTTTACGATATCCATAATTGCTTAAAATAGGGATAAAAATTTGAGAACAATGAAATAAAATAGTTTTATACACAGTAATAGAAAATTGATTTTATTTTTATTTTTTTCATTACTGATGTTGTTATGTTATATAAACATTTGTTCCTTCCTATTTAAATTACATTATTATTTCACTGTCTATACATGAATAATTAAGTATTTTTTTCGTCAGTATATTTGATTAATAGTGATTATAATGTGAATATACTTGATGTCATTTGAAATAGCAAAACTTAATATGTGAACAATTACTCTCACTCTATTAATTCTTGCTTGGACGCTTAGAGATAAGGAATCTAGTAAAACTATTTTATATGTTATTTCAAGGTTTGAAAGTTGTTAAATAAAATTAGTAACATTAGCGTTTTATATCATTGTAAGTAATATTTTATCTACTTTAATTATATCTATACGATCGAGGGAATTTCAAAAATGCAATAATGTTAGTATTTGTAGAATCTGATCGTACTTATATACATCCACCTAATGACATTACCATGTTAAAAGTTCGTAATGAAATCGAAGAGGTATAATTATTATAAGGTTTAATTACCGATACTCTAACAACAAAGAGCGTTTTCCAATTAGTTGTATGGGCCAGCAATTTACATTATTCGTTTTTTAATTTGGTCATATTTTTCTTCTTAATAGTTCTTGGATTGTTTTATATTTAAATGTTAGTGATGTTTGCTATTGAAAAATTAATTAAGAAGGTTTTGTATTTGATCTTTTTAATATGTTTTATTATATTGCCTAAAATTTTTCTTACATCTATCGCATGTCGCGTTACACCCGGCCGCTGTATTGGTTATAGTGAAAGCAGCGTGACAGGGCTCGTCTCGGCCTCAATCGGCGTAACAAATATGGCTCATATTCTTAGTCATGTGTGCAAGTGCTCCGCGGTATAATAGATATAATGAATCATTTGTATATTTGTGATAATATTTTCACATGCTTTTTTCATTAAAAATATTGTATGTGGGCACGATATATTTCGCATGTCATTCTCTCATTAAAATTTAATGTATGATGTATTGTTTACTGTGATTGTGAATAGCGTGTTCAGCATTAGGCACTTTGAAGTTAAAATAAAAACGCGATTTTGATCCCTTGTTTGGTATTTATTTGAAAGGTTCCAGTAAAATATCAAAGAGTGTGTGGTATAGATTTGTAGTGTTAAAAAAGAGGTTAGATTTTGTACGAGTATGACAATGATATTTTTTTAATATACTGAATATTTTTTTTTTATCTTAAAACAAAAAAATAAATGAATAAAAAGTAAAAAAATAATAATGGCAATGTTTTAGACATCAAATGTACATTGAACTTTATTCTTAAATCAATCGTTTATTTTATTTTTTTAGATTTATACAGTGTTTACGAACATCATTTAGGTAACTGACGACCTACACCGGTGTTTATTTGTAGACCCTTAATCGTACCCGCTATGTATTGGAATCAAGTGATGCTGTGCGCTGCGCATAATTTACAATCATTCATCTTCAGCACTAACTCTCGCGTGCTCTAGGCGGTGTTTTGAACAAAACTTATAATATAAAATCGTTAACACGGAATGTTATTCAAATTTACGATCGTTTTATTTGTTTAAATATTTAACATCGATTAACAATAAATATAGAAAGTTGTATAAACATTAGTATGAAGCTATCGTTATTGGACATAAAACGCTATCTATTGTATTAAATTTTATCTGAAAGTAACACTTGATGCATATTAAAATCATTGTTATATTCAGATGAGTACTTGCCCAAAATTTTAAATACTCAGTGTTATATAAATCTACCTTTATAATATTCTACTCTAACGAAGTTATTTTGTCATTTCTTTTATAACCTACAACATAAAGATATTTTTATTTTAATTCTAAATATATATATTATATCACGGTCCGAATATATACTTTTATTTTATTAATGTTATTCTTCATTATCTTTTATGTCAACTGGTACTTTCCAAATCGATTATTGTATCTAATCGATATGTATTTCGATTGTTAAACACACCGTATTTGGTTCCATCGGTCGGCAACAGCTTTGAACAGTATTGTCTAATTGTATAGCTTTCGTAAACAAAACTTATCTAAAATCTTCTATATTTGTTATATCATGGGCTGCTAGTACGGTTAATTTAATAGTATTTTAAACAATAGCACCTTAAAATACTGTTTAATGTGTATTGATGTGCTTAAACGGACAAGTGAAACTTGAAATTAATTCTGCTGCTTGTTAGGATGTTTATTTTTGTAAGATTCTTTGAAGGGATACTTAAACGGTGATTTAATGATTCGCGAAGTGCATATAAAACATGTTGATTTACACCTTGCAGGTTTATTTTCTACCAAAGAATCGCGTTATCCTTCCATCGACGATAATTGAAGCAGATAACGTACTTAATTGGACTAATTATCACATTATAAATATTTATTTGTATTTAGTTTTAATGTCACAATGTGTTTATAATAGCGAAAATGGTTAGCGTTTCGCTAGAGTTTTATTAGTTCAATTAAATATAATTCCACAAAATAAAGAATTCTAAAGTGTGGGTAATTTTTTTCTCAGACAAGTGTGTTCAAAACCGCGTCAAACATGCGAAAACAGGTCCCATATAACAGTTAATTTGCGTGGACACGCACTTTAAACAGGCGTCTTCGTTCGATCAATCACTGTAGCTTGAGTGCAGGCATTACATCGTGATGTGTGGTACGAGTGATGGACTGAAGCGAGTGTATACTTATAACAGTTTTACAACTTAATATTTCACAGCAATCACGAGACGTTTTAATTGATAAAAGAATATATTTTTTGGTTGATCTAATCTGTCTTTTTCTACGTTGAAATAGATTAAAGTAATTCAAGACATATCAGCTATTATCGATTTGGTTACTTAATTCAGGGGCGGAATGTTCAAAGTATCAGTTGCCTAAATAATTCCAGTTATCAAAAAATTACATTGTCACTCTAAGACACATGTCAAATGTAAAATTTAAACATTTAAAAGTAAATTAGAGTTACTGTTTTATATCTACGACTGTGTTGGCCGAATATTTGGGTTAGGTGGGTTTAATATGTTAATGGAATGTCATTTTATACTAAGTAAGAGCAAATTTTATTAGAATAGGGAGGTAACCTTGACTTCAGGCCCAAAGGAAATCTCCACACCACAAACAAATGTAATGTTACTAAATTCAATCAAATCGCATACCTATAGTAGGGAATATTAAATATTTAAAAATAATAATATTATAACAATATTGTTTCTATAGATTTTTTTACTAAATAGATTAAAGCTTACTTAATACAAGGACTTTTAACTGGGAAATTTTTGGTTAGTTCTAATACGATAAATTAAATCCATTCTTAAACAAGAATATGGACGACAAAAGTTATGCAATTTAATCATTGAATATATATATTGTAGGTATGCGAATAATTTTAGTTAATTGATTTTAATCTTACCTTATTATTAACGAGTAGCTCATAATTACACTATGTAAGCAGTAAGTTGTGAAATAGTTCAAATTATTTCTATTAGAAACTTTGCACTAGTAACTTTATTATCTGTGACTATCTTATAACTTGTAACATTATAATCTGAGGATGAGACTTGAGAGCTCTTCCTGTTGAAGGTATTTAATAAATTAAAACAAACTCGACGCGATCTCGATCGATTAGCATACGTAATGTTTATTTAGTTTTAATTCAAATAAAATGAGAATCTTTCATTAACAGTTATAATAGAAAATTATATATTATAGACGTATAAATTGTTCGATTTATTTCAAAAACGTTTAATGGCGCAGGTGATTTTGACACTGATCATTTACATCTGATAAGGTGTAAAGGACATAATTAACGTCCGATGTTCACTATTATAATACAGTTCTTTGACAGATCCATGACGTTTTACGTCCTGCTTCAAGCCGATCTTGTTGATTGCCAGATGTATTTAGTTGTGATTTATATAGCCACTATTATAAGAATATCCGAATGATTGAAGGTTTGACGTTAAAATTATTGAACGCTAAAATATTTGACGATATGTTATGACGTTTCTGTTTCCGAACGAAGCTTGGAGAGGCTATTTTTTTTTGAATATGAACGAATATCTTAAAAAAGGCAATTGTTCAGAATTAGGTCTGAAAATATTAGTGTTTAAGCAAGAATAGAATTATATGCAACAATCTGTATAGTTTATATCTTAACTTGAATACAAAATAATAATTATAAATTAGGGGAAATCATTTCCAATATGCATTATTAAATAAATGTAACAGAAATCGTGACTATATTGTACTCTCTGATACTTGACAAGTAACTTACGATCGCTTATGTGTAAATTAGGAACGTTGTGTTTGTAATGTGAATGGTTTGCAGAAATAACGACTAGGGAGTTGTATGACTTTGTAAGAACTCTATTGTTGCTTACATGTTTTGTTTAATGTACATTTTGAATGCATTAAAAAAATACACTTCCTTAGTAAATATAAAATTATTCATAACATTATATATATATATATATATGAATTAATTAAGTGTAAGAAGAAACTTTATATCTACAATACTTTGTTTTTTTCTTGCCGGCAGAGTATGAGTCATTATCCAAAATAATTAAATGTTGCAACAAAGATCACATTGTTTTTTTTTATATATGTTTTACACTATATAAAATCAATGCCAGTTTTCAGTGATATCTGTACAGAAATGTTTATAACATTCCGCAATCAAATAATTCCATATTCAATACAAAACATTTATTATATTTCTATGATACTTATTTTATATAAAACAATAATTTTATATTAAAAGGGCTTGTATCTGTATGATGTATGTCGGTTAGTGTGCTGAATTTAATTCAAGTATGTAATAAACACGTAGATTGGAAGCGTTATAAGGGCAGTAATGCAGTCGTGAGTTGACCAGACCACCGTAGCTGTAATATATCCCTAACTCTGTATTGTGACTATTCACACCAACCGTGTTTGAGACCTGTTTTTTTTTTATGAATATCGCATATAAAGATTGCTTAAATATGATTTCTTTAAAAATATATCATACTTGATTGGTCGCATCGATTAAGTTATTGCTGGTTCAGTGATGTAAGTAGTTAATGTCAAGAAAGTATATATAGATTTATTTATCGAGTATAAAAGTATAAATAAATAATACTGTTGAGTGTGTTATGTACGCGGAACATATGAAAAATTTAACGAACCTGGGCAACACCGTTATATGGATAAAATATTATTTAGTGAATGACGTTGCTGACTTCGTGAAACGAACACCTGGCTACATGAACAAGAAGATTCTTGATATCGCACAAGAAAAGAAATGGCATTGGTATCCTAACGTCGGAGCAATCATGTATTCTTAGTTATAGGTTATAAGTTTTAATCATATAATTTTTTTGGTGACCAAACCAGTATTCTACATATGACGGTGAATCGTGCGGGTGTCGGGCCCATCGCGTTCTAGGGAGAGGAGATTCAACAGCGCCTGAGACTTGCAACCCAGGTGTAGGATTAAGCTCTCCTCTCTACCTAACCAAATTAGAAACGAACCTGCTACGGCTGCCTTTGACGTTGGTTCTAAGAATGAATTGATGTTAGTCCTGTACAGGCTCAAGTCTTATTGCTGGTTGTATAGACATTTAGCAGTTATACCTCTCGCACCCACTTCTACCGCGTACAAATTTACGACGTATCTATTCTAAGTGACATCTTTTATGTGCTCGAAATATTTATTAACCTCGATGGCATGATCTTTGGGGATGTTGGTTTCCCAAGGAACCGTAAGCTCTATTAACACAACGCGCTTTAAAATTTGCAAATACAGGAATATGTCTGGTCTGGATGCCGATGACAGACATCCTCTGAGATTTTATATTGTTTCTCATAGGTATTTAGCATTATAGTTCAATACGGAGCCGCTTTGAGAATAGATTAAGGCAACGCGTTTGATTTTATGGCCCTAGTGCCTACTCTCACAAATTTTATTGATTGCTCGTTTGTGGTAATTTTTTTTTGCGCTCTAGCTCCTAAAAGACTAACCGATTTAGAAGTATCTTTCTTAGTTTTTCTGGAAACTCTGGCTGGCAGTTAAACAGACTCTATATAATTAGTTGTATGTTTCTCCAACCGCAATTTACTCACAAATTACAGCTTGGTAGTTGAAATCAAATTAAATTAGTACAATTTTAAGGGCCAAATAGATTTAATACGTTTTCCCTTTATAATTTAAAATATCTAGGTCAAGGGCTGAATAATATTATTTCTACTGTTTAAATTGAACATTTTTAAGATATCGTATTTTCTTATAATTTTAGAATAAGCCTAACAAATCTAAATCTAACATGGTATATAGCAATACAGGACCATTAAGAGAAGATAACTCACTTGATTGAAAGTGCCAACCATCTTTTATGTGCAGATTTCTGATGGGATTTCTATTCTTTTGTTATGACGATATCTTAGGATGGAAAAAATGACACAGAGGATAGTAATCAAAAAATAGAAAAGACCTCTTTTTCCGAGACAATGTTGTTATTATGTATTAAACTCCTAAAACAATACTTAATTTTTATCTTTTTTACCAACTTCCAGTTCCTTTTAAAGTCTGGAAATGTTATACTATTACATAATATATATTAAACTAACATGAATTATATTCTATTGCATTCAAACCAAAGATCTGATTTGTAATAACAAACCAATTAATTGTAAAAAAAATATATGTAACCAGTTTTTGCGAACTGTGCCTCACAAGGCCCTGCACTCAAACGAATTTATCAACGGTCTACCGATAGCTGTATTGAAGCAAAATTTGTGTTCTGATAACAATGACCAGCAAATTTAGAATTACACTATTTGTTTCGAATACTTTCATAAATAAATTTTTCTCTTTAAAACCAAATAAAATAATATAAAATATCAATTTTTTACAGAATCTTGCAGTGAAAACGGTCACATTGTAAAAATACTTACAAAAATATTAAAAAACAAACCACAATATAATATCTTTTTTATAGAATAGACTAGACAAAATAATTGAATAGTAAAAATTTACGTGACTCGAGCTTTTATACTGGATAAAAATGATCAATTTCCAGTTCTAATTAATGTTATATTTCTCGACTAAGGCTATGTTTTTGTATTATAAAAAAAGCACTTGTGTAGAAAATTATAAAATCAACAGCAAATTATATTACTTAAAATAAAATGCACTAACGATGGCACATCAGAAATTAACGAGGGATTGATTTATGGCTGCTGTTAATTGATTAAGATATCAATCAAGCTGAGTGGAATTTATGTTTTTGTTTGAATTGTTAAAGTTATAGACATTGACAAAACAAATTAAGGTTAATCAGCAATGAGATTTGTTTTATTAGATTTTGTCACAATTTAATCAGTTAATTGGATTATTTAATCCCGTTAAAGGAGCGAAATACTAAAAGCACTACGTTAGTAGTTTGTGATACCGCTTTGTTTTTAGAGTATTAAGTGAAAGTATTATCTAATGATTTTATCATATAAGAGCGTGGTTATGACAGATACGTCTAAGGAGATACACACACCGTGGGAATAGAAGATATTAATGTTGTTGTACCGGTGTGAGTTTTTGCGATAGACAATTCTGTAACTAGCTTTAAAGTATATTATTTTTTTTTTTTACAAATAATTAACAGAGAATTTCAAATATTATAATAGTGGTATTTTATTTATGATAATCATAATGAAACAACTAATTTTGAAACGCTATGATACTTTTAACAAATGTTGTTTCAGAAATTTCTTTATAAAGGTATTTTCTTACTTCTACAAAATAAGAAGCTTCTTATGGTAATAGGGAATTTCATTGTTTGTTTTAATAGTAACTAAAGAGAATTAAAAAAAGGGTAGGAGTATGAAAATATCAACATTTTAAAACGAAAAGGTTACATTTTAAAATTGTATTTAAACTGATGTTGCTATTACAATGGTTTTGTACAACACGCAACAAAATTAATTAAATTAATTCATAATTAATATTTTTAAGAAGGAATTGAAAACGAGAAATATAATTAATATTAAACATTTATGAATAAAGATTTTTCTAACCCTACAAAGCGATTTCATGACACAGTACATTCTTGCTAGTGGCATAGCAGCATATCATGAGAATTTTTTTTTATTTGTATTTATTATACGAAAAATAATGTTGTTTTGTTTTTATGGGAATTTATAAAGTGACAAAAATGGATAGTCTTGTAATTCAAATAACTACCTACATTGCAATCGCTGACGTGTGAGTGTTAAAAGGTTTTTTATTCATGAATATTTAAAAAAAAGTGAATATACAAAACAGAGACGCCATTTCGATATGAAATAGCAATATTTTTAACTCATATATGAATGATACGAAATATTTTTTCTTACAAAATGTAATTAGTAGCCTAAGCTATTTATTAATATAGATTTAAAAATCATAAAATAAATGTAGACACGAAATCTGGAATACATAGCGGAAGTCAACAATGGTCGGCTATTTATTTTAATGGTCATTTATTAAGTTCCCTATATTATATCTGTTACCGCAGCGGGTGGCATAGATTATCAGTGTCATGCACACGCGATAGAATCGAGATTATTCGGCTTTATTCCTATCATATAGAACTACTCGCGTTCTTTTATAGCTCTTATTTATATAGGAGTAGAGATGTTTATGTTATTTAAATTTGCGGAAATCTATTCGCCCTATATTCGTACCACAAGTTTGCATTGCCAAACTGCATACGGAGTGTATGAAATTTATCATTAATAAGTCTTTTCACAAGATTGTATCGAAGCGGGTCTATGAGTGAATAATTGAAAACGGCCAGTATGTAGTACGCCGAATTAAACTTGTAGTAAAAATATTCAAGTACCCGAACAAATACTATCACGTCCGCTCGTATACTCCACTTATTATCATCATAACTCCGCAGTGAATGCGAAATACATTCAATAGATGATTCTTAACGTAACATAGAATACTTTATAATATATATTATATATTTTTATGATAAAAAAAGTTCGAAAAATAAATTTCTTTTGTAATAATGATGTTTTATATAAAGATTTAAAGATGTATTGCAATTTAATGTACAAAACAGTTATACCTTACGGCGCCAGTCCGTTACAATAAAGTATAGACCTAATTATAATGCAGCTTCTAGTTGAGAAAGATCGTTTTGTATTCTAGTTTTACAAATCGTAAAACATTTTCGAATAGCAAAGATTTTATAGCGCCATCTCGCTTGCGGCTAGATTACTTAAAACGAAGGCTGGTTTGTAATTTTATCTTCCATTAAATACATTTGATTTATCAAATTACACGTGTGAATTAGGCATCGGTACGTGGAATTGTCTTTATTAAATTATTTACGAGCAATGAATAAAGCCTTTTGATATAGAAAAACAGGTTCCAAAGAGGTTTTAGTGTTTCAAACATCTCTATTTAAAAATCAAGTCGCCGGTATAGGAGAAAATTAGACGTAGATTAAAATCACAGCCTTGTTTTATAAATAAAGTTAAATGGCTATGAATTTTAATTTTCATATAAGGGCTAAGAAAGTTGGTTCAATGACTTTGTTATATAGATTAAATTAAATTTTATCCTCGGCCATAAACGTACCAAATCGGAAACCATAACATTTCCTCGACCATTAGTCTTAAGCTAGTGTTTTTGATTTAAATAAAATTGTCAATTATGCCGAAGAAACTTGTGAACGTTAAATATTTTAACGATGTAAACTCATAACGATGACAGGTGGAATTTTAAGTAAACACTCAATTAGGCTGAAGAAAATTACAAGTCCCATTAAAGCGTGTTGAGTTTCCGGGAGTAATTAAACACACCAACTTATAATAATATTATTTTCCATTCAGCCATTTTCATTATTATGATGATTGTTAACGTTTTCTGGAATATTCTCAGCATTACAAAATTTTTATATATGTTAAACATAAAAGTTCATGACGATGATTCTGCATATCTACAATTTTCGTTTCAAGTGATGTTTGTAATGTTTCAACTAAACATTCTAGAAACATCATGGGATTCAATAAAGGAATGTAACGGTACGTGATTGGATAATGTATATTAATTAAAGGTATGAACTACTCAGCGGGGGTTTCTGAATGATAGATTCACGGTGTGCACGAAGATAGTGTAATAAATAAGTTTTTGCACAATATTTTAACAAGTACGAGTCGCTGTTGTTATTCCATCGTTGAATAATAATATGGAAAATATATTATGAATCTTTTGTAACAAACGATTGTTTTTTTTTTAATAAAAAATTGATAGACTGCTGAACTCTGTACTGGATTATTTTTGTTTAAGGTTTACATAAACTATTTATCATTTTAAAACTAGCGGACAACTAAATGTTTATTTAATATAAGAAAATATAACAAAATTATGGAAATCTTAAATTTGGAAAATTTATCTAAGAGAAGCCTTTACCAACTTCTGTTCCGATCTAAATTGGGTTGTTGGAACGCAGATGATTTGTTTAGAGAAAAAAATTCGATTGAACTTTTCAATACAACTCATATTTAAGTGATATAAAACGAAGCTTTCCATTATTATATAGCTATTTCATATTATATATACAATTATTTTTCATGAAAGTGACCACTGGGTAGACACTCCCAAATGTTTAACATTAATTTGTAATCGGAATTCATAAGCAGTCCAAACAAAACTGTATGTGCCAATTTCCAATCGCTTAAATTTCGCTGCAAGCCCAGGAAACCGCGCCCGAAGGAGTAGCTCCGAGTAAACAGTGTTTAGAGTGCAGGGGAGAGCGAATAATATGAATATATATATTTATATATGTATATAAAAATCTGATCAGAATAAGATTACTTGGGAAACATTTTCGTAAAATAAGCCATGCATATTGAAGGCTAGTTAACCTACTTGTTAGATCTACATTTGCGATAACATAAATATAACGCAGATTGAGTGACGACGGAAGTCCATCGCTTTTATTATTAATTTCAAAACTATTTTATGTTGAGCTTTAATATTCTGTAAACTCTGCAATCTATGCCCTCAGTTTGTTTAGATTAAAACCACTAGATTATTACGGAATCGATGAACACTGGAAGATTTGCTATAATTTTATATTTGCGGTACATAAGATATATAAATCTAGAATTGGTTCAAATAGCCTGCTGGCAATTAACTATTGTTTTGATTGTAAATAATATTGGGACGTAATGTCGAAAATCGGGGTGAAATCCAGGTTTTTTCTATGATTTTTCTAATATAACTAGTATGGCTATAAATACTGCTACATAAAAACTTCTTTATTTCAACTTTTTAATTAATTTGAATTAAGAACATGTATGTTGTTTTAAGACATTATTTTGATTTCACGCTATTTCATATATTTTCGTTTTTTTTTTGTCTATTTTAAAATATGGATTACAATGTCAGATGTTAATAAAACAGGATTGCAGTAATCGCCTTCCACAAAGTTCATAAGGTCCGTCGGTCACATTCTAGATACTTGAAAAGTTGATAACAGCTGTATATTCGTAAACATTATGTCAACAGACACATCAACACTTCGTCCATCGAAGACCCGAAAACATCACGGGCGCTTGCTGTTAAATATATAAACGCCGTCAACGGTGTCATAGCCAAAATTCATTAAAACCACATTAGGATGCAAAAATCTTATCGCGAGAAATGACTATTTCTGACAGGACTCTAGCTCCTCTATTATAAAACAAAACTTAAGGCTCCGTGCTAATCGTTAATTTACAAATTACAGGAGAAATCCTAAATCAATCTTTTAAATAGAGTGGATCTATCAAAACGCTTTTTGTCGCGACACTCATGTGAAAGGCATTGAAATATCTTCTTCACAGATGAAAGAAAGTCACGATTAAAAAAAATAACAATAAGCACACACGCTCAGCTCTAAACAGGCCGCTCAAGTGGTCGGGAAGATACACGTTGGTCATCATCCTCAGTGATGGTTTGGTGGGGCGTGAGACCTCAAGCCTTTAGACTACAAACACGGCGACATTGAGTCACTTAAAAAATCTTTAGAGCAAAACAGTGGCGAAATTTCCCTTGGGAATAGTGCGTAAATCCAAAGATTTATGGCCAAGATCTGTAAAAAATCCAATTATTAACATTTCGAAGAGATTTTTTTTTAAATTTTAGCTGAGACTTAAATCAATATGTAGGTATAAATTTAAGGTCTGAATTTTAATAATAGCGCATTACTTCATAAAAACTGCATATTAATTTATAACACAACTATTGACTAAATGGTTTGCCATAATTTAAAACACACGTATGTCCGTTTTGAAAGTCTTTCAAGAAACGTATACATAATATGTAGCTACGTAAAAAAATAGTACTAAATCTATGTTCTATACTTTCAGTTCTCCCGATAAAAGGTCATTTTATCTTAATCACTTGTGACAGATCAAAATTTTGTTACGTTCGAGTTTTGTTATAAATAAACAAGTGTAACTATAGATGGTCGAAAACACATAAGCTTCACATTAAAAATTATCACATATATAAATCACGAAACATTTGTTGCATTTTATCAAACTTTATGCATAGATGTATAGCGGCTTGTTATAAAATCAAGCATCGGATATCTACTTCAGCCTCTGGGCACATAAATGATTTAATGTATGACCGTACAACGGTAAATATTCCATTCATTCTAAGGTTTTAGTAACCTATTTGTGCTGTGGAATACATTTTTTCCATACACAACAAAACTAGTTTAAACAAACTGATAGCTATTGTGAGTCATCCACGGACAATTATAGCGATACGTTTGTCTGTAGGAAGTGAACTAGTTTGTAGATTAATTATGTTTTTAGCGAACACAGTCAATTAAGCTGTAACATCTTTCCTTGCTTTAGACCGTAAAATATGAGCACATTTTCGTTTGATATATTTATGAACTTTAAGCTATTTATTATTGGAAGTAGTAGTTGAATCGTAAATAATACATTTTGAATGAGCAGTAGGAGTGGAAAGAGCCGCGGGCCGTCTATAGTGTATTATCTAACAGGTGATGTCGAATACAAAGTAATTCATGTGGCATTTCTTCGATATTCTTTTTTATTCGGAATAAAAATGATGTAGGCTTCTAACTTTTGAAATATGTTTTTAGGTAGCAGCTGGGTATCAGCGGAAATTACGACAAATGAGACGTTTGTCTATGTCTTGCTATTATAAAAAAATGGGATTCTTACTTGATTGGCTGATAAGGTATTTATAGATTACATTGTTTATATTCATTTTATACATACAAGGTCTAGTTGACTCTCGGTAAGGTAATTAAAAGGAATATGTTTTTTCGTATTATAAATTGATCCTCCGCTTCTATTGGCTGTAGTTTTAAAGGCTGTGTATTTATATGTACATGCGCAAGTCATCACAAAAAGAAATCGATACGAATCATTAGTTTCAGAGTTCGAGTAAACTTTGACTAAAGAATTCCGTGCCTAAATGTCAACGAAGACAAAATAGTTTTATAAAAGTTGTGTACGAAGAGAAGGTCAAGATATTATTTAAGATACAAAATAGTAGAATTGTAGATACCTACAAATAAATTCATATATTTTTTAAAATCCAATTTTAGTATTACTTAGACTTTTCATATACCTTTAAATTTTAATCATAATGCAAGTTGCCATCATAAATTACAAACGTCAAAGTCAATGAAGTCAATTATGATATGCAATTTTATTATTGAAACACTTAAGGGATAACATTAAAAAAAATATCGTAACAGTTATTAATTATTAAACGAATTTGTTATGAAACTTATTATGATTTAAATTATCTTTCTTAACATCGTTGAAAAACTATTTTATTCATATATAACAATTCAAGTACAACATATAATTTATAAATTATTAATCAAACATAATAACAAATATAAAATTTATTAATTATCTGTGCTCACCGTCGAGTTCTTGTGATTTTTTTAAGCAAACAAAAATAAATACAGAGCAGGGCCATTTTATTCGCATCTTGTAGATACTTTGAATTAATTCAGCAATTCTTCTCAATAGATTTGTACACTAATGGACGTTTTACGAGATGATCTTCTCAGTTAAATGCGAATACGCTAAGGCCTGCTTTATACTCCTAACAACTAAAACGTAAATTTTGTACAATATTATTCCTCATTATTTATATTACAAAATATAATGTTAAAAATTGTAAGATCTGTTGTAAACAGTAGAATTTAGATTGTTGATAAAAATGTTTTATCGAAATAAGTTGCAATTGGATTTTTAGACAAAATAATATATATTTAATTTTCCTATCAAATAAAATAAAATGATTTACATAGAAAATCTATTTAAAACATAAGCACGTGTAGTGAAGTCTTTATATTGCATTGCGGATATATTGAAAGAAAGTACAATATATCTGCTCCACTTTGTAAAGCCGATCACTAATCAATGTACTCCGAGTTTATTAATATAATTATCCTGATAGTTACGACGTGATAATAATGTTGGTATAACCAGTACTGATGTAGCAACTCTGATAAATTAATTTAATTAAAGAATAAAAAGACAGTAAATAAAATAGATTTGATTTAATTAATTAGTTTTGCTTAATTGCTGATATATTTCCTGTCTTGTAAGGACAGGCTGGGTTAGACCGGCGAATGGTCATGAAATCTGATACGTGTCATAAATCCCCGGTGGTCTTGGTATCTTTGATCTATCATGGTGTTAATGAAGTCTGTTGCGGTACTTGTCCTAATGGGATATCCGTGTCCTGATAACAATTGGCAGAATCTGCACTAGCAGCCGCTTTTTGTACACTTTAGCCGTCTATAGGCTGTATTGTTTTAGCTTGTAACTTTTAAATGCACTTCCATTTACATGTTATTGATTGAAGCCTGGATAAGAATTTGTGTTCTCATTAATCTAATTAAAGATAATTACTATCGTTAGCCATCAAATTGTTCGTTATAGTTAAATTACTATATGAATGTTTTTTTTCAAAGTTAATTCTAATAAATTCTCACTTGTAGATATGAGAGTAATAATAATAAACCGCAAATCCTATAGCTGGAATAACTTCAATTTGCTCCTAGCAACAGGGCAATGATATAGATTGCAACTATAAATGTATTTTCTGAAAGCACGCACAACAATTAAATTATCATAGCGGAGTTGCCGCACGCGACTCTGACTTATGGAGACGGCTGAGATACAGCCAGAAACAAACTAAGGTAACTGAGGTTACGACATTTTTTAACTCATTATAAATACTCAGCGGAATTTTACTTAAATGACATAAGCTGTGTTCATATAAACTATGTATTATGATCAGATAGTTATTTGTTGTATTGGAACCGAAAAGTTTATATTAATGTCGTCTGTTCTTATAATAAATCCTGTTCTTTTATGTGATAGCCGAAATTTAATGGGGTTTTCAGTAGAAAACAAAAATAATAATTAATTGATCGCAGTTACTGCGTTTTCTCGCCGCCCCCCTCACTGGGTGGCTAACGTCAATTATGAGAGTTATAGCAGATCGTGCTTCGTACACATGGCCACATTTGGCTCATCCATCTCTGATTCTTAATGCAATAGCAGTAAATACTATAGTTGTATAAAATAAATAATTTAAATGTCATCGGTGTATACAATACATGTAAGGCGAGTATCGCTTCGATTGTATGGGATATTGGACCATTTAAGTTTTAATTCAAAAATAAATTGACATTTATTGGTTCAGTTTTAAAATTTCTTTTGTTTATTATACATTATATTATGTAGGATTTACTGACAGTTTCTAAGTATGGAAACGATTTACTGTTTCATAAAATAAAATCATTTCACTTCAGAAATTATGGTAGGATAATAAATATGGCAACTTCGTGTTTTATTACGTCAAATAAAACAAAAGATGAAATTGCAAGGATAAAGAAATAGATAACAAAAAAATATCCGGCAAATCGACAGAATGCTAGAAATTTATACATCTCAAGAAAAAAACGATATTATCTCTGTTTTTAAAATTACCGTTGTATAAAACACTGCATAATTAAAACCTATTTGCATCTAATTTCTCCATTATCCAATAAAGTGAGCCGTAATGTATGATTGATCATTGGTTTAATTTAACATCGCTTTAGTTGGAGTGTTGGTAAGCTATAGGAGTCAAAGGTTAGGCCACGCCTTCACATGCGATAATGATACCCACTATCCATCATGGCGGCTAATAGTTATATCAGATTAGAAAACTTCATTGATATTGCAATATTAAAATAAAATACTTTAATAATACTTCAATATTTTTTAAAATGGTAAAATTAAAATAAATATATGTTGTAATTATATCGTAATTTTGCTTTAAATTTACTCAATGTATGTTACTTTTCCTTTTTAATATAAAGTATGTGTAAAGGCTTTTTCTTCTTGACACTATCATATACTAGCTATTAAAAAAGGGAGAGGTGTCAGACTGGCGAGTACCTAATTCAGGATGCGCTTTTAAAATGGACATTTGAATTACCCTAACTGGTTTATATAATTATGTAGACCTTTAAAGGCAGTTTTACATGTTGGAACCTAATTTTGGAATGTTGTCATCTAATATGCCGCCGTTTATATGAATTTGAAATAAGCCAACACGTCCTTAAATCTTTATAACGATGCCATATTACCATAGCAGTTTACTATGCAATGAATACTTAAACTTTTTTTTCTTAATTCCGTAAGAATATGATGTATAATGATGTAATCTTCACATACAATTAAGCCTTATATACTAATAGTCATTCTTATATATCATTTCATAAAATATAAATGAAAATTTTATTTCATTTCTTTCTTATTTGAATATCAAAATTAAAATATTTTAGTCTTAAAAATCGAGTTAATAAAGTTAATCAAATAGCGGATATATAATGAAAAATTGATCGTCGCGGGCAGTATTCGAACCCGTGACTTATGGAATGTCGCTTCGAGTCGCTTCGCCAATTAAGCTGTCGGGTCCTGCATGACGAGGTGTTCATGACGTAACGGAGGTGCGTATTATAAGTTATTTTAATGTTAAAAATCTTAAAAATAAACCATAAAAAAAAACTGAATTTACATTAAACATTTTGAATGGTCAAATGCTGAAATGTGACTATAGTTATAATTGTTGAATAAAATCACTCCAGTTGTTGTAATTGGTACCGGTTAAGGATGGTATTGTTCCTATTAACAATGAAATAAAATGCAATTGTGGACTTTCTACCACGATTTGCTTTCGAAAAGCTTTTTGTGCAACCGTTACAAGCTATTCTATTGAGATAAACGATTTTAAACGTATACTTCCATTCGAGATCTGTTTTTACTATTATGTTTCGAATAAAAGGATAATATGTATATATGTATTGAACAATTTATATAGTAGCAATACAGGTTGAAATACTTTGGTTTTAACATTCTTGAAATGGCAAATTTAAAATGCTTTATGCAGAGTTGGTTTTGGACAAAAAAAATCGACTTCAACACTAAATCTAAATGTAAATCATCAAACTGAAAGGTAAGGATCAAAATTTTAAATTTGTAAAAGCAAAGCCTCAAAGACCAGTCAATAAAATTGTATATCTTCTTGTCTGACAGAGATCGCTTTATAAAGATGATATCGCCTTTTGTGCACGGTTTTTTTTTATTGCCTCATACTTTCATTTTGAGGTGGTTCAATAGAAAATAGTGTTATCTATTCAATAAACATAAGATAGTATTAATTAATCAAAAGATTGACCTAAAATCATTGCTGTAAAACCGCGGAACCAATTTTGATGGTATTTGTATGAGACCTAACTCTACTGATCTAACAAGCAAAATAGAATATTTGAGATTGTTGCATATAAAAAGACACAATATAAAACCGAATTGACAAACTTCTCCAAGTTTTGACATAGCTGAAAATATAATCGTTGATACCATCGCTTTGCACTCGAACAATATTATATCGAAGTAAATTAGTATTCTTTATATTAAAAGACTTTTTATTTTAATAATTTTTATATTATACATCCTCACCCACACACTAACACATTACACACATATATTTATTACAGAAAGACTTAAACTTTATGATCAAATAATATATTAAATGAAATTAAAATGATCGTAGAATAATCTTTGGTCACTTGAATGAGCCAGTGCCGATTGACGGCCAGTTCTTTTTAATAAACCTAATAACCTTTTTATAAGTAGATGTGAACTAAATTAAAATTTCAAAGAAATGTGAATATCAGTTATGCGGTATAAGTAAGAGAATAGTTTGCTCTAAAATCTACCGAATACATAATGTGCCACTAGCATAGATTCCATGAACAAAATAGTTTATAAACAACGTTGAATGAAAATACTTGTATTTTTTATGAACATAGTTATAAAATGGGTTAAATGGCAATGCGGTTAAAATGGTACATTGAGAGCACAGTTAAGGTTCACATGGTATCTCAGATAGCCTGGAAGTACCACACTAATGGTAATAACTGAGTATTTTCCTATTTAAATGCCCGTTCCACGATATCCGCAATCTAGCCGGCGGCCTTCTTGCCTTAAAATTTTATTGTTATAACCAGTGAAGCGCATCGGCTAGTACAGTTTTACATCTTTATTGCGTTCTGTGTGAGGTTAACTATTGTTTTAGCTATTGGTTAAGATGACGTAACATTGATTAAGATTGGATATGTTACTGATAATGGTCTCTCTATGGCCGTCATCAGGTTAATAGAATTTGTTTATGGTATAGCTTTTGTTAACAAACGAAAATTAAATGTAAAAAAAATAATGTTTTCTCTCTTTTAATTTCACCTGCAAATACACTATTACTATTTTCATTTCGTTTCAAAAATATTATTTTGGTTGAATTATGTGAAATTAGAAAAATAATGAAAAATTTAATGGGTCCATAAAGTTACGTGTTTTAATGTGTAATATCAATGGGGTATTTCAAAATGTATCCTACCGTTGACTTTGGCGGCATGAAGATTGAATAATATGTATTTTTTACTGGAATTTAGTATTCTAGAAAACATTTTTCACTGTCAATGCTACCAAAGGTGTGTATTAATCAAATTTATTTATGTATGTCGGCGTTTGTTTTGCAAATATCGTTTTTTTTTATGTAAAAATATGCGCGAATATAAAAGTATTTAAATATAATACTGGTGAAACTCTAGTTTTTACAGTATTGATTTTGTTTTTACCTTCCATTTGTAATATCTGAATGTTAAGCCTTGGTTAGGCCTTAGTTATATCATTTAGTTCTTATATAAGTCAATATATATATGTCAATATTTTCTTCCACGAGTGTGAGTTGAAAATGTCATGTGATATATACAGTTACAAGTAAATGAATAACGTCTAGCCAATAAATAAATACCAGTAAATGAATAAGTAAAATAACAATTTTTTTTTATTATTGTCTTCTTGTCATCTAAATGTCAATAAAACCAAAAATATAGTTTTGTAATGAAGGCGAGTTATATTTGGTACAGTGCAAGGACGACGGGGAAATTGTCTTGTTGATAATATTATACTAACAAAAAGCTCAGGGGAAACATTTTTAAATCACACTGTGATAGCATTTGTATCGAAATGTTGTATTAAAACTCTACAATTAGGTTTTTGCTTATTTCCCGAAGAGTCTAAATGGACAATATTTTTTTATTTTTTTATATAGTTTATAAATGATTAAGGCAAATATAAATATATTCGCCTTTGATTACTCCTTATGAAAAAGTATTTATATACAATTTTAATAAACACTTAATATTTTTTTTAAATTTTAAATTTAGAAGTATTGTTATATTCAACGTCTTATCTGTATTAATAAACAGTTTTATAATTTTATATATAGAATTAAAATAATCAAAAACTTCAATATTGTAGAAAAAGTCTATCGCGATGTTATGTTTATTTGAAACATACTCTGCTTATTAACAATTCTCAGTTACAAAAGCACTTTGATAACTAAAATGTCACACTTGTACATTACAGTGCATTACACCGTTACATGTACAAGTGAGACATTCCCTATTAAGGGATACCAACATTATTTACGTTATGTATGAATTATTTTTACGACTATTTGTTTATTAAATAAATAACATTACTTTTGTCCAATCAATAAATACGTTTGAAGAGATTTAGCGAAATTGCTTAAACTGTTATTTTTAACTGTCAATTTATTGAAAAGAGGTCAATAGCCTGAAGCGGAAAGATCCTCACCAGCCAAATGCTTTTTGAACTACGACATCGAAATGTCAGATAATAATTTTAAATGCTTTTATTGACTGTAATCAGCTTTTAAAATAAAAAGTCTTTTTATTTAGAGTGGGACGAAGTATATATATATAGCAATCTACGAAACTTTCATCAATTAATATAAAATTTGTTGTTAATTGCAGTTGTTTCTCACAAAAGAAATTATAAAAGTAAATGCATTTAGAAAGTTACGAAAATTATATATTTAAACAAAGATCCTAAAACTAACAGAATTTATATAGTTGATTGACACTTCCTATCTAAAACGTTTGAAAATGTCAGCTGTTGTATTAACATAAATCCTCATAATAGTTATGTCAATAACTGACGTCTCTTTGACAGGAGAATGTTTAAAGTTAGTTAGAATCGAATCGAAAATATATCAAGATGACAGATTTACGTGTTTTAATTGTGTGGATAAAAAGGTTTATTACAAGTCATGTACTCGTAAAATATTTATATCTTTTCCAAATATTGTATATTTGTATTGTGCTTTTAATTTTATTTTATAATTGATTAATAACTTTCATAAAAACGTTACTATTGGATTGATAACAATAAATAAATTTGACAAAAATCTTTGTTTCCGAATATTTAACTAGGTTTTTTAAACACATATACATATACGAGTATAAATGTCTTATAAAACATGTGTCAATCAATTATAACTCTGAATGTTTAGGATCCAACGTTTACAGAATATTTTTTTGTAAAATAAAATAATAAATATATATATTTAAATGAAACTAATATTTTTTGGATATACTACGCGTATTTTATTTTTCTAAAAAACTACATGCTCCCGACGTTTCGGTTACTTTTCAGCAACCGTGATCACGGGCAGACGAGATGTGATGTGTATCCGAAAAATATTAGTTTCATTTAAATGAATAAAACTCACGAAAGTCTTAGATCTCATTACATAAATATATATTATTTTATGAAAAAGAATTTTATAAAAATTAATATATCAAGTTTTTGTGAAGAGTTACATATAATGGAAATGGATCAGACATTATAACATCTGAGACGTCACCGAGTATATATTTAAAGTACAATTACTCGTATGCTTTTTTAATCAATTAATTGGTATAATATTTCTTTTTTCATTTAATGGAAATGTTTGCTGAAAACTTTTGATACCGTGAGATAAAATATTAATGAGAAAAAACTACTCTCGTTATATCCATTAATCTGGGCTAGCGAAGTAATTACCAACAATCAATAGTCCCTGTCCGAGATACCAATAGTTTAATCTACGAGTTGTGTTTAAAAAGTAACGGGAATTTTAGATTTTTCATTAAATATATATTTATTCGTTTACATCAATATAGTCCCCTTCAAAGTAATCCCTCCAACTTAAAATACACTTCTGGCAGGGTCTTTTCCAATCTTCGAAGCACTCTCGGTATTAACTTTTTTGTGTGTCCTCGAGCACTCTCAGCTATTCGGCTTTTATTTCTTTAATCGAGGAAAATGGCCATCCTTTCATGCGTCTCTTCAACTTTGGGAACAGGAAAAATTTTCAAGGAGTGTAATATCTGGTGAAAAATGAGGTTGCGGCATGAATACGATATTGTTTTTGGCCAAAAAATTACGAACAAGCTACGACGAGTGAGCAGGTACGTTATCGTGGCGCAAAAGCCATGAATTGTATTTCCATAAACCTGGGCATTTTTGTCGGATCGCTTCACGTAAACGCCGCATAACTTCAATGTAATACTCCTTATTAACCGTACGACCTTGAGGTAAGAACTCTTGATGCACTATGCTATTCAATCGAAGAAAACAGTAAGCAAAACCTTGACATTTGATCAACTTGACGTGCTTTTTTCCTTTTAGAGATGTTGAATTTCAATTTCAGTACTCTTTGGTAACCTAATGTAGTAAATTGCATTCATTTGTAATTTGTTTTTATGAAATTTCGGCAAATATAAAACTCTCGTTATACTTGAAAATGTACCTAACGCGAGAAAATTTTTGGTTAATGATTTATTATGACCTTCGTTGTGGCCTTACACAACAACAAAGCTATGATAGGCTGAGTTTAGCATATCTTAATGATTCCCCATCTTGTGCCACTATTCACAATAGGGTCACGAGTTTAATCGTGGACGTAGCAATCTCAACGATGATCCGCGTGACGGACCTCCTTTAACAGCGACTACTGAAGATAACATCAGTGCTGTGCGACACTCGATAGAGGAAGATAAGAGAGTGACCTATCAGCAGATACGGGCAGGCCTAGGGATTGGTCAGAGTCAAGTTCAAAAAATATTATACGAACATTCAGGCGTCATAAACTTTGTACCAGATAGTTTCCCCATACTTTAACGGACTACCAGAAACACCTTCGCATGGATAGGTGTCGCCAAACGTTAGATAAGTTTAACGACTCAAATGCTGTATTTAAAATCGTTACAAGTGTTGAAAGCTGGATATATTGCTACGAACCCGAAACCAAGAGATAATCAGCTCAGTGTGTGTTTCCTTTCTAGAAAAGGCCAACTAAGGTAAAAAAGGAAAAAGTCAAGGAAAAAAGATGATTGCCTCATTATTGGGTCGGAAAGTTAATTTTTCGACAATTATACTTAAAGATGGAAGGAAAGTTACTGCAGACTGGTATGTCAATTGCCATTTGCCTGTTGTATTGGAAAAAATTGACGGCAGGTCCCTCGAAGCAGGATCTTCCTTCACCACGACAATGTGTAGCGCACTCCACAAAATGTAATGTTGAAAATTTGACTATGGTAAGTGTCGAGATAATGAGTCATCCGTCATAGAGCCGTGGCTTGGCGCCCTGAGGCTTTTATTTATTCCCTAGAACTAAAGATAAAATTTAAAAGTAAATTGATGTAAATACGAGGTCTGCCTCTCACCTCGTCCGCCCGTGATCACGGTTGCTGCAAAGTAACCGAAACGTCGGGATTATGTAGTTTTTAAATAATAAAATCCGCGTAGTATATCCGAATAATACTAGTTTCATTTAAATGAATAAAACTTGTGAAAATCTTAGATCTCATTAAAGTACATTCTTAATTATTTTATGTTAAAGAATTTATTAATAGTTTTTAAATTCTCTTATAGCAAACTGTTAAAACGCTACTACATATAACTTGTGCCAAGAAAACTGTTTCAAAATATAGAACGCCCCCAATCATTGAGCCCACAATTTAACATCATAAACAACAGGAGACAAAGATGTTATGAACAGTCTCAATAGATTCCGATCAATTGATATCGACCTGGTAGTTTTATGTTGTAACAATGGCTGGAACGGCCATAAAGAAATATATATATTAATAGAATTTATTTAACATTATTGTTACTTTTTTATTATTGTTACACCTTAAATGTCAAACGAAATCCGAATGGAAATTTATTATATATATTTAGAGAGTGTTGTTTAAATAAGGATATGTTCAACGTTGGCCCTTAGCAATGCGGTTGGCAGATTTGTATACGATATTTTCACGTGCATGAATAGTGTTCAGATGTTCACAATAAGGGAATAAATTAAGAAAAGCTTATTGCGATGTCCAGAGGCGGCGCTGACGATTCAATGAAGTTCCTATCTTTTGCTATCTTAAATCTAGAAAACAATGTACGCTATCTAAAGATGCAATAATTTGTGAAATCTGTAATCCCGATATCGAGGTACATGGTCTAATTTATTTATAACCATTAATAGTAGTTACCTATAGATTAACTTGAGTGACATTTTTATTATTTTCAAGAAATTTATTATCGAATTCTGTAGTGAGCTTTTTATATAATCTATCGTTTAATTGGTCCAGCTAATTTAGTTACCTTAATTGGTAACAAAATATTATACGTAACCTTTTGGGATGAATTAAAAATATAAAATACGTCATGCGTTGTATATTTTATATCGGGAGTCATGATCAGTTTATTGAAAAATTTATTACCAATTTGAAAAAATATATATATGAAGTACATCCAGTGACTTCTTAGGTAATGAAATAATTACAGAATAAATTATGGTTCATCGCAGTGAGAAGCCTTGCGTCGCCTGGTCCAAGTACACGGGCATCGCAGAGAAGCTTTTACAGTTTGTGTTTTTCTTTATTTTGTCTTCTGGTAGGAAATTCCAAATTATCAAATCTTCGTCTGAAGTCGCTGTAGCTGTTAAACAATAATAAAATATTCAAAATAACTAGTTGTAACAATAATTTAATGCGGTTTAGTAAAAAAAAACTCCTTTGATTTTAATATCTCTTGGATTAAACTACGGACTTACGTTACTTTGCAAGACTAAAACAGAATATTATTACTTCGTGATCACGGCTGCTGTAAAGTAAGTAAGTAAAATAAAATAAAGCGTAGTAATCCGAAAATATTAGTTTTATTTATCTAAGTATTGTGCTTTTTAGTTACCAAGTTTAGTTCCATCTGGACTGAACACCATAGTACGAACTCGGTCCAAGCCGCTCCTGCCTTCTCCCCATTGGTCCACCACAGTTTTCGGATCGCTCAGCACCACCAGGTGAGAGCAGGTTTTCGGGTGGAGTAATGCACGGTCTGCCATAAAGAGTTCAAATAGAGTTGCTTCTTTTAATACAGTTCATACATACATACATTACTAAATAAAAAATAATAAGGTATGTTTTGTTTAAATAAAGGTATAGTTCAGTTACAATATTTAAATAATTAATATACACTGTAAATGAATTTTAATGACCTTAATACTGTTTATAATCTAATTAAATCAGGCAACTTTTATTCTGTATTATTAGCAACGCCCCCTTTTGATTTATTAAAGTACCCACTAACTATTTTTAAAACGATCTGTAGTCGTGTATCAAGTCTTTCAATTACTTGTGAACGGTCACAACAGTCGGAGCTGCGTAGGTAAAGTCGGCAGCGGGAGTCGTTTTATAATCACATTGTTAGATTCTGTGAGGTATCAAACATCATTGTGTACTACTGTGATTAATAAACCTATTGCTTTAGTTATTTCATTAATTTGTAAGAATTATTAAATTGTTTTGTTTGTAATTAGTATTTTTTTTAAGTTTTTTATTCTTCTGAATCTAAAAGTAAATTGTGGGAACAAGTCCTTATATATATTTTTCATTCTGTCGTACCAGAGTTCCATAAACTGAGAACCAGTTCACCGGTCCTGTGACTGAACAACATAGCATCTAGACTGTGGCGTTTTGGACTGAGTGTTGTCTCGCGAACTTTTGATGTCGGTGCATCCCACAACGCAATCCTCGCCTGAAGGTCTGAAGTTACAGCTCCAACACCCAGTAACGCACTCCTCCAAGGATGCCAGGCGATAGTCTGTAATTTACTTTATTATTGAAAATTTAAATAAGACTATAAATATTTAAAAGTACAAACCCTAATCGTCCAATCGGAATCCAGTCTTGACGTTATCTCCAATGTCGGCCAGGACAATAGCAGCACGAAGGATGAATTAACAGAGGATATGGCTACGTAACGAGCATCTGGTGATACGCGCACAATCTGTATCGCTTCTCGAACTACTCGACGCCAGGTAATGAGTTTCGCTTCTCGTGATAGCGAAACCAACACACCAAAAGAACAGCCTCTGCAAATTTTTTTCGATAGTTTTTTATTACTTACACATGCTTTAATATATTTTGTAAGGTTTATGGGCCGCAGTGACATGTGATGAATACAAGGTCATACGTAGCAAACGAATTGCCGGTTGGGCTCCAGGCTACTGCGGTGACGGAGCACGGATGCTCAATGGTATCGACACATGGACATCGGTGAGTTGCGATTTTTTTGCTGAGAGAGTTGTTGTGGAGTTCGACCATTTTATTGTCCGTACCAAGCTGAAAAGAATAATAAAATAGTTACCATAGCAGCATGTATATTGTGAAGCTTTTTATTGTTTAAATGGCCTATAAACAAAATAAAAATTCTTCAAATGACAATTAAATATATAAAATATTTAATTCACCACCATTAACCAGGGCACGATGAGTTAATTGGCAAAGAGATTGGATTGGAACGCTATATTGTACAATATCAGATTCAATCTACCTTGTTGCTGTGTCAATGATTTTTCAATATAAATATATATTTTATATTCTAAATGAACTTATAAAACTATATTTACAACTAAAAGTTCCCCTCTTGGATCAAACTTGCAGCACTGTATTTCGTTTTGCGTGTAGCCCTGACTGATGAGACTCTGGCTTCTCCAACTCCATTTATGATAATTTCTTCCTAAGGCGGCCACCAGGATGTTGTCATTGCTCCAGTCCAAGAGTTCCGGAACTGTATTATGAAACGTCAATTTGTATTATTTATTGACAACTTAATAAATATCTTAATTAATACACAAAGTAATGTCATTAGTTTCCTAGGCTTTCTATTATAATCAACATATAAAAAAAAAGTGTTTTCTTCATTCTAATTAAAATGTTCAATATTTTTTATTTCCATGTTCTTATGAAAAATATTTTGATCTTTGATCGAAAATATAAAATTTATAGATCTAATTTACTATCGATGCGTATTTTTTTTTAATTTCTAAGTATTAAATATAAATACACATGTTTACAAATATATATAAATCATTGCGTTTGACATAATCAATAAAGATATTATTCGAAATCTCTTTAAGATGTTAATATAATCAATTAAAGTCGGTAATGTTTTATGTATATTCTAAGCATATTTTCTATCTTATTACTTTTTTTAACATTTTTTTTTGTAAAGTTGTTTTGTTAAGCCCCGCCTACATTAAAACACGTTCACATGACACCGAGTTGTATTGCTCGTTTTTGTTACCGTGAAAGTTATAAGATACGTAAACGGGTGTGCACACTTGATGGGACCAAGAAAAATGGAGTATTGACTATAGCTCTCACTTTAGCGTACACTCGTCCTTACTCACAAGTCGCGTAACTGTATGTGGGTAAGTCTAGAATGCTGTCCGCTGATGATAAGTAGTTCTTCTTGCGCGGAACACATGGCCACGGACGCAGCCACGCCTCCTTGTACGGAACCCTAACTTCTTGCTCTAGCTCGAAGGCCTCGTCCAAGTAAGTTGTGTATTTCTTTTGTTTAATATATTTACCAAACTGAAAGAAGACTATGTAATATTAGGATTATTATATGTAAAGCTACAAGTAGTTAGCGTATTTTTGGGAATGATTTGGGTTTCAGTTTTGTATAAGTGCATTCTATAATCAGTTAACGGGCATTGTAGGGTCTTTCAGGAATAGCGTAGTATGAAAAATTGCATTGAATTGTACCATGTGCCAAACTTTAGCAAGAATTTTTAATAAAATTCCTCATACGGATTTTCAACATGCACGTTTATTCATTTCTTTAATTAGTAGTCATTTATTCTTACATTCATAAATAGATAATGCTATATTAATTACTCGTTCCCGATTGGTGTTCTTGATAACAAAAGTATCAGTCTTTTTATCTATGCCAACACTGTGTAAGGTATATAAAGTTATAAACAATGTTTGCTAATTACCATATTGGTTGGAATATTAGTAAGTAACTCTAGGAATATTAGTAAGCTTTACATAAACTTTATAATACCTATAAATATAAAGTAAGCAATTATGACTGATAATAGAAATATAAAAATAAAACGTGTTTTTTCTTTTTTTATGTCAATGAAGTTCTGATAATTCTAAATGTATTTGATGTGAAATTACTATAATTATTTTATATAAAAATTTCATCAGAATATTAACCCAAGTGTCAACGATCTCGGGGTTGGATGTGGCGTGCCAAGAACGACGTCGCCTGGATTCGTCGAAGGAAGTTCGTGGTGCCACGAATCTGTCCATCCGGGATCGCTGTGTATTTAACTGAAAGTTAAAAAAATAATGACATTTGGTAGAAACATATTTGATAGAGATATTTATGAACTCGATGCATTTCTTCTTGTAACGATTAATAAAATGGTGTAAGTGATTAACGTATATATTTTTTTTATCAAATAGCTATCGTTCCAGTCTCATGCATAATTGATCTCATAGACCGGACTTCACGAAACAATGAAAGCAACAAGAACAAATTTAGTGTCATAAAATTTGAATATAATTGTATATCATCGCTGAACTGGCATTTATTTGCGACGCAATATCCACTAACAATACGCTGTAATATTGTTGTGTTTTGTTAAACAAGAATTACATTTACGTTAGGAATTTTTAAAATGGTTTAACAATGGATATTTTTTTTTGTCATATCTAACCATTGTTACGATAATTAAACAGCTACCGTTATGGTCACTTATATATATAAATAAATATATTATTTTCACTTATTAAAAACACTCATTTTTAATAATGTATGAATATTAATACATAATTAATATTAGTTTTGATTTAACAATGTCGATTTCCAAAACATTAAATACAAAATTATTATCGAGTGTAAAGTTCATACTGTTAAGTGTGTTAATGTTCTCGATTTTTGTGATTCTTACTTAGAATTATATTAATTTAACCAAAATGGTTATGACAATGGCATATCTGTTGTAATTCAAAGGGATTCGGACTGAGGGTGTCAGTGTTAAAAGTGTCATTTGAATAATGAATGAGATAAATAATAAGATAAATAGGAATAAAATCCACATTGCAATAATTACTACATTCGTTTTTATTACTTGAATGAAAGAATAACTTTTATGAATGCACTGCAAACAAAATTCTTTTTTTTTTTTCAACCAAAGAACGAAAGAACAAATTAACCTTTTTATATATATATTTTTTGAAATTTATAATATACATTAAGCAGTAGAATTACTTACAGTTTTTCTACCGAAAGTAGTTCGATCCATCACTTTTTATGTCTATTATTATCTGTTTACTTTATAATTTTTAACGACAGTTATTTAACTGACATAAAATAAACGCTCCATAATATAATATGCACCTACCCTCGGCATATTATTATAAAAGGAACGCGCTTGCCATTTAAAATACGGTGATATTAAATTACTTATGATGTTTAATTTTAAAAAGAAAACAAACAATGCTTCGGTGGTGCTAAAACATACTTTTCATGTTAGTTTATTTTTAAACATGAATGTGCTTATTGATACTCATCCCATGATTTTTTTAATATATCAAATTTTAAGCTAATCACTCTTCCATAGCCGCCATTTTATATTTAGATTTTTCTGAGAAACGTTACCATTCATTTGATATTAATTTTTTCTATGTTTTTTATTAAAATATTTTTTTAAACAGGATTTAATTAGTTATTTATATATTTAAGTATAAATATATATCTTTTATAAGCCATCTAATAAACTAAGTTGGTTTATATTCAAAAGGTCAATGAAACATTTACCATTTTCTATGAATTTACTTTTATTAAGTCCATGACATATATTACGCAATAACTATTTAAAATAAAATGACTACTTATAGATTCTAATGGTTAATTTTTTTAAAGACAGATCAAGTCCTTGCAAAATAAATTAAAACAGCTCATCGTACAAGTTATTATTTTTATGTTTCCATATATTTTTTTGAATATGATAGGAATTCTTGCTGATCGCACACTATTAGAATATTATATGCTGTTCTCAAATTTAAAGAAGACTTTTGTTGTACGATGGACAGTTAGCAAGTTACTTACATGACCTTGGCGAAATCTATAAGGAAACGCCAACGCCACTTACCAAAAAGAAGAAGAAGAAGAAGCAAGTTACACGAGCTTGCCTGGTTTAATTAATACGTCTAACTCTGCATATTAGAACATATGCCAAGGTTATTATTAGGTGCTGTAATGTACAAGTAAATCTGTTTACGATACACTGGTTTTTGAGTTACCTCAATCGAGACGCCGACTTCTTATTCGGGTGGACAGATGTCTTTTTATTGGTATTAGGTCGTGACAAAAGATTCTCGGTTTGTTGTATACTCTTTGTAATATTTAATAATATTGAAACTCGTTATTTGTATGATGATGATGATATATACAATAGGTAATAAAGATTCTTCTACATCCGACTACAAAATGGTTTTGGTTGCCATTAGCAAATGTGATAGAGATTATGGTTTGATATCATATATCTAAAACTAAATTCAATATAAGCGGTACTGCTTATATTTCAGGAGTGTAAGTGTCGACTGTCATAATCGTGGTCCTATTTTTAACAACAACCCGTATTTTTAAACTTTTTGGATTTCTCTTAAAGATTTTTATATATCTGGACCAGATGTTGTATTGATGAGTCCATATCGAACAAATTAGTAAGTCATAATTTTTGAGTTACTTAAGACGATTGCGTTTTTTGGCCCAATTCCCATTTAAATTATTGTGCCGCGACTTGTATGGTCTTTGTCATTAGTACAGTGTACAATTTGATCCTTATTTACCGTTATATGTTAGGGAGACTAAAAGTGTTTATCTGGAAAAAACATTTAGAAAGAGATTAACATTTATTATCTTTAAAAAGAGGTTCACAATCCACGCTATTTTATTGTGATGGCTTTGCCTCTCTTTGTATAAAATTTTTATCTTTTAAGTTCGTGAAAGTTCCTGAAGGTAATTTATGATCAATGACTTATCGAGAAAAAAGTTATATATATCCTTGTTCATTTCTATGTTTCGATAATAAGCAATGTATTATTTAAACTAAATACACAAACATATTTAATGCAATAAATAGCGTTGATGGGGGAATTCAAAATAATTTGCCTATATTACAGTACTATTTCCATAATTATGTCTTTAATAATTTAAATTAAAAACAGTGTTAAACCAGTGTTTCAAATAAAGTTTATATAGTAAAGTACAGAAGTTTATACAGATTAAAAAATCAACGTAACGTGATGACAAAAAAAGTGGGACGCGATTAACGAAAGAAAGAAGAAAATACTGCCATACATTTTCAAAGAGGAGACGGTACCGTTTAGCATTCAATGGATTCATCTCTTAGCGTTCAGTCCATCGATGTCTAATCCGGGTCGGGGTCTAATTTTCTTGCAGCTGCAGAGCATTGGTAAAATTCCGAGCTTGCTTCGAAGACATCTCATTACCTCCACGAATGACGAAGGATGAAAGATAAAAGTCGAAAGTTGATCAATGACGTATTGCTTCAATTTCGCTTTCATTTCCTTTAATGTTTCTCATCAATATCTGGCAAAAGAACGATTTGTCTGATTCTAGATCCGTCTTTCGATAGATATTATGTTTTCTCTCTTAAGTAACGAGTGCGTTAATAAAACACATACTTGGCTCTGATGTTATCTTAACAGAAACATTACTACCAGTAACATATTGTTGATGTCGTTCGTTCATTCATAGAAACAAAATTTTCAATATATCTTGCCTAAATATAATTCTGTCGTTTTAACAAAGACGTAAATATTATTCAAAGTGCTGTTATTTGAAAGACGTTATACATTATAATTGATCCCTCACATTTCGTATATCTGTTACGTAAATTATTTAATTTAAAACATATAACAATTCTATGAATATAAATAAATTTATTTGAATTTTAAGAATTTAGATAATTGTTAATATTACAACAATGTCATTTACTAAAACTAATGAATGATATTTGAATTAAATATTCGTCGAAAACAAACAAAAAGCCTGTAGATTATTATTAATTAAATAATAAAATTAATAAATATAAATATACATATTTTATTTTCTTAAATTGACTAATTTATAAGAGCAAACCGCATTAAAAAATCTTCGAACAGTCATAAACAACAGAAAAAAATATCAGTTTAGTAAGAATAGATTTTTTATTAAAAAGAATCAAGTAATAATGTTTCAGCGACTAGCAATTAGATAAAGTGTTATATATAACGCTCGTTCAATACATTCTGTGTGTATGTACATTATTGCTGAACATCGTAAACACCTTTCTAAGCAATGCGTAATCCCACCAGCCTCGACGTCGCCTCCTACAGATACCGCCTATAATGATGGCGTTACTTCTCACTCACAAACAATGCATATTGTGATATCTATGAATGGCATGCGAAAAGAATACTTATATTGTGGACATTAGTTAAACTATTGCCCGTTTATATTATTTTCATTGTTAAATATTAATAGTTACAAATACAACTATTATTTTTATCTCAACATATATTCGTACGACCGTTGAACAAATTGACCGTTTTATAATATAATTAAACACTATAAATGTCAAATAAATACAATACGATAAACATCAGCTTCATCTAGAATTCACAAGTATTAATGTGTTTTGAGATAGTGTATTATGTGAATGTAGCGATTCTGGCTCGCGTGTTAAATTTTTTTTAAATCTTGATTTTTGTAGTGTTTATATTACTGACTAGCCTTTTTCTACGGTTCCGCTTGGTGATATTATATTTTTTTTACGTTTAATTTTGTTGTTTTTAACCAGGCTCTTTTTTGTGTTTTGATATGAAATGGATGAATCTCAAAGAGAATATTTTTTTTTTTTCCGAGACATTACTTACTAATTAAGATGTGGAAATATTGACTTAAATTTTTATATTGGAACCCCAAAAAGTTTCTGTGATAAATTTAAGACAACGTTTGCTATAAAAAATTGCGATAAAAAGTACGTATTAGTCACATTAAAATCAGATTTGTTTGTCTAACACACACATAAAAAATTTTCAAAATAAATCAAAAAGGATTTTCGACAATGAATAAGAAAGCTATTTAAATGTTGATTGTGTTGTATACGCGTATGTATGCAAATTTTTCTAATACCAATATTTAATTTGAGATATCGGTACAATCGTTGTTATTTATTATAATTAACTCGTGTTTTACAACGTCCATTAAGACCTTTATTAATAATGTCGCCACAGAAAACATGTTTTTTTTTTATTTCAATTGTCGTAAAAATTTTTTTTACTTTGGGGAAGTTATAATGAATTTTCTTCCATCCAAGGGGGAAATTATAGAGGTATATGGGATAGCCCAGGTTATGCCGGAAACCACCCACCAAATTCTAATGTTTACCCTCATCGTCTTAGCAAATCGTTATGGGTCACTAGCGCATTCAACCGTGACGCTCTGGTGGAATTTCCCAAAGCTCAAAGGTACACTGAGTACTATAGAGTACCCTTTCAACATAGGCCTATGTAGACCGAAATGTTGGCTCCAATTCCGTTCTCCTCTTGGCTCTACAGACTAGGTAAAGAGGCGGTCGGAATAGTACCGAATAGTCATAAAAATAGTCTGGTTTTCCTTAAGGACGAATAAGTCTCCCGTCATGAGACTAAGAAGGAAATAAATTTAAGTGAAATGGCATAAATGTAAGACTATTATATTAAATAATATATTTTACTAAAGTGAAAGCAAGCCCGCACACATTTGGCTATAAAATAAAAGTTTTAAAGTTTTAAAGCCTGAAGTGGTTTTAAGTGTTTGTGCCCGACAAAGTTGCAAGTTTGAGTTTAAGTTTGCTTTTAGTATCTTCAGAAATCGTAGCTCAGGGGCCTTGTTCTTAATAACAAAAGGTATGACAGTCGTTGACCCGTTACGGAATGCCGACGGAAAAAGATATAGTTCAACTAGCATAATATATTTTTATTACACCAGATGCAGAGAAAAAGTTATTATTGATGGATATTTTATGACGTTACAAAATGAATTGCCATAAACGATGACGTTAGAAAAACATGGAGTTCATAATCCTTTATAAAGGAAACTAACAACGCATGCACCCTCCCACTGTTTTATTCCTCGTTAAGTTATATATATATATATATATATATATATATATATATTTAATTTTTATTTTATTTATTTATTTATATTGTCGGGACTTTTTTTATACCATATCCTTACAATGCTTATCATTTTATAAGTACTTAAATTACAAGCAATTATGTTTTGATATTAGTAAAAGAAGATATTTGAATAAAACAGTATTTAATAAAAGGTGTCGTGAAATAATTATATAACGACAAATATTCTTGAAATATATGAGTGATCGTATGAAAATATTAGGATTATTGCGAAATTTTAAATGGCTTTCATTAAAAAGTAACCCAAATAAGTTAAATAATAATTAAAAGATATTATTATAATTATTATATAATAATGTTATATTAATTCAGTCAGCCCCACTTCCTGGATGCTTGTAGGTAAAGGATTAGAGGAAAGATCTTTGAAATAGTTCTAAGACTCCTCATTCGTCGCGGAGATCGCGAGCTGCGCGCGCGCCTGTTCATGAAACACATTATAGTGCAATGACCTCACGTGGCCATTTTTGAACGTCCTTGCCAACAGCTGATAGAGTGATTTAAAAAAAAAACATGTTTTTTTTTTGTATTAAAAGAAAATGAAAACGGGTTTAGCGTTGAGTTTAGGGTGACATTTGTGTACTGTGATGTTATTTTTTTTTATTATAAATTTGTGCTGTGTGTGATTATATTGATGTACAGGTACGTAATTTTTATAAAGTTATAAAATTTTGACTTAAACCGCATGTAAAGTATCGGTTTGATGCAAGTGTAGTCAAATTTAACGCTATTCCATTACTAGCTAATACAAATTAAGATAATTTAAACAATATTGTTTGTAATATATCACTTTGTAATTCAGTGGCTTATTGAGTCATCTGTGGCGGCATATTTGTAAAATGGCTTTAACGCGCAACATCTATTAATTGCATTAAGCCGTTAAATTACTCGAGTTAAGCGGCATTTAAGACACATTTTGATTAATTTAACAAATGTGGTGCAGTGAAATATTTTTATGGTGTTACACTGCAGTTTAACAATTGCAATCATTAAAATAATCAAATAAACAATAAATAGAATTAGCTTCAGTTAATAGGCTTGTATTTTTATACGGCTGTTGTACTTGTTGTAGAACTATATTTTAACGAATACATGTATTACATATATCTATAAAATAATATATCTTTTATGAAAATAACTTTCAAATAACTATTATTTTAACTGGATTTTTTTGACATTATATCTGATATATATAAATATATTATATAATCTATGATACACAGTCTATATTCTATAGTGTTTTATATTATATAAAACAATCATTTTTTGTTATTTTCTTCGAATAGTTAATTTATATCACGTCTTAGTTCAATAAGTCATTAATATTCTATTTACTTCTAAAAAATAACCACCACTAAAGTTTCTTCATACACTGTTGGTCTGATAATGTACTCTGTGTTTTTTACGTTATTTAATAAGAATTGTTAAATATTTTCTTCTATTTTATATTTTTTCCTATTAAAATATATTAAATCTAATATCAAGACAGAACATTATTATACTTTGATCTTTTTAAGTATGCTATTATGCTTTTAATCAGTGATAATTCCAATATTTTTTTTTAATATTCACGCCTAATGCCTATACATAGCTTTCACTGTCCGTGTAACATCAACTTCGTATTATCTGTAACAAAAAAAGTTCAGCCATATATATTCCATTTCTATTTGATTATTCTTATTATAATTTATTAAAATTTATTCCATTTATTTATATAAAAGTTGCGAAATCAACAACTGTATCGAGGATACGATGTCAATGACCTCTGTTTTATTTTATAAAAAAAAAAACCTTATATTTGATGAATGCTCTCGATAAATATCGAATTGTCTTTAAAATAATCTTATCAATACAACTGTTTTAAATAGCCTCCTTTAATAAGGAGATTTTCAAGTTTCAAAATTAAAAATACACACGTGTAAAATACGTAATTATACGTCATACTGAAAATGTATTTGAAATAGTTTTATCTTCACTGCAAGTTAAAATGCAATGAACTGCCTTGTTATGAAAATCCACTTTTAAATATCAGTTAAGGATATTGTGGATAGATTTGTCATGTTAATATAATTCTTCTTAAAATCATGTTTGCTTTAAGAGTAATACTAATAATGAATAAGAATATTTTATTATTACAACTATATGAGTATCTTGGATCTGAAGTACAGTAATATATATTATTTTGTTTTCATAAATATAATTTTGATGAGCAATAAAATACTTCTGAAAAATTTGCAATTTAATTTAATTATGTACGTAAACATATATTATTTCCATTCCTCTAAGTTTCAGATTCATCTGTGTTTTTGTTGAAATCACTCATCTTATTTAATTGTACATACAAAATGAGCTAGCAATACATATATCGACCTAGCAATATATATATATATATATATATATTCTGTGTATATAATTCTTGTAGCATTGAAGTAACATAAAATAACAGTTCCATATGTATAATAAAATTGATAGCCGTATTGCATTCAAAATGTTACACTTCCACACTCAATTAAGCAACTCAGCTGTGTGTTATCGTAAAGTGTAATGTATATGCATGTATTTTAAACGTTATCAAGTCCCGGGGGTGAATTCAACGTCGTTGATTAATAAAAAATGTTATTTATATACGAGAGTGTTATATATAGATGTAAAGCATAGTCAGTTAGATATATAGACATATATATATATATATATCTTACAAAGCTATAAAACATATCTTTAATTGTTAGGTGTTTTTTTTTACATGGAAAAGAAATTAAGTGTTCCGATATGAAAAACACATAGTGACTTCTTTATACTAAAACCCAATAGTGTAGCAAAAGTTTTCTTATCGATGATTTATTACACATTTTTCTAGTGATGTTATTGTATTGTCATATTTTTATAAGTGTTTGTAAGTAGCCTAAGAAGAAAACGATATATTTTTTCTATTATACATATCATTAAAAACCGTACTTTTCACAAGAGTTTAGTTTATAATAAAATGAAAATATTGACAGTCGTTCATTTGAAATATGCAATATGGGTTAATGCTTCTGGAATAATTTATTTATTGTAATTCAATATATATTTCTGAACGTTTCTTTTATGCGAAACTCCCGCCAAAATTTACTCGTAATATAACATGCCAGACAATAATTAAAGGAGGCAAGTAGTGTGCAATTTTAAGTATGTGTTTATCATCACGCACACTCATCAATTGTAAAAGATTGATGAATTTCCATTTCTCAGCTTTCTAATGTGACGTATAATTTTATATTACACTGTTTTATAGTGGGCTAGGCCCGCTGTCGGGCTCTATGAACTTCATGCTTTTTTTTAAGATTTTTTTTCAGGTACGTTTTCTAAAACACAATGTCTGTACGATTCTTTAGTAGTCTGTCTTTTGAATGAAACACTTTACAAAATTTCATTCCAATTCGTTAATATTGAGAGAATAAATAATGGGATAATGAAAAAATCTGCTATTCTGCTTTATAGTTATTTTCATTTATTATATATGTCGGAGCGTCAGAATTAATTATGATTTTATTTCCATTTTATTTTACAAATTATTACGAATTAGCTGGCAACGTCAAGCAGTTAGCTTGAGTGAGGTCACCCCGGTGTCGGTTTTGACGTTGGACAACTGACAGAGAAAAGAGGGAATGTCAACGACATTTTTGGAGTGGATGAACTCGCTGCGTTACCAACTAAATCTTATTCCATCGTTCACTATGTCTGATAATGAGCTATCTTCTGATCCTCCGTTATATATATATATAGGTATATTTTAATATCTTAATAATAATAAAAACTCTTCCATTTCTAATTTATTTAAGGGCTCTTTTTATTCTAATTGATTTGATAATCATCTAACCGCATGCAAAACGAGCGACGCTTACATTTATTTTCTTAACCGCCATACTTTTATAAGTGTAACCGTCACATAAACGACTAATGACGACACAAACGCCGACCGCGGGCGGAAACCTTATGCAGGAATTTTATAAAAAACAATTAATTGAACTATTTTACTATTACTTGTCGTTTTGTATGACCATATATTCTCTTTAGCTTATTAATAAGTGTGTATATAAAAAATGTACAGATGCCATTTTGTGACTTCTATTCTGAGAGCTATACGGAAAAAAGCAGTAAACGGTGAAATGACCGATCAAATAATTGTGGTAAATTTATAAATACTTCACTTACTAATGAAAGTAATAAAAGTTTTTTGAACGGAAAGACAATAATCCGTATTGAGGAACAAAACTAAAGTTGCCGTCCGAAAATGTTTATCTCTGTCCAACGAATTCTAGATCGCGATTTTCTTAAGAAACGCCAGTTGGTTGGTGTTTTTTAATATAAGACTTATTTGAAGGTTTTTTGACTTTTTTTTCTATTTCTGCTATATGACATTTTTTTGTTTATAAATCTAAGTCAGCGAGAAGTATCTTAAGTTCAGATTTATCTATCTTAGAAGTTTGATTTTACCCTACGTTAAGAGTATAAATATATACATGAATTTTAAGAAGATATCTTTACTAGACTTTGAAAAGACAAATGCAAACCAAAGGGATATATATAAGGCTTACGTTATTACCGTTTACTGTACCGTGTTTAAAAATATCCGGTTTTTCAGCAGAAATATTTCCATCCCTAGTCGACGCCATTGAACATCAAATGACAGCTAAAATATTGATATGATGATTTTAATAAAAAAAAAATCTACTTAATGAATTTTGAACATTTCAACTCGCGTACTTAACATAACTATTAAGAGATAATATGACCAGTAAAATTTTATTTATCAAAAATAATATTAAATGCTCCCATAAAATACTTATATAATGCAAACCTCCATAGCATTAAAGGGCTTAATTATCAGCCTCATTATGATGAAGTCGATCAACAAAACTAGAATATTACATTTAATTTTACGCTTTGCAATTAAAAGCGACTTTAATTTTGCGTATTTCTATCTATAATTGGACTCAAACGAGATCAGCTATAGAACAAGTTTAGTAAAAAAATTTAAAACGTAATTACAAAGTTATCTGAGTGAGTGATCAATTGACGTATTTGTTTCTAGGAGGTGGAATTCTGAATTAATATATCGCATTAAAAGCTTACGGATATGTGTAATTTATTTATGTAAATACGTGGTTCATTACACAAATTAATAACCAAACAACCAATAGGAAATAACGCTCTTGCCTTGTTTTATGAAGGCTAGTCCGCCTTTTAACACTAATATTTTTGTTTTTACTGTATTCATTACGAATACCTTTAAGTTAGGTTATCCATAATGAACAGTTCCACAACCTCCACATGTAACATACTTCGTTGGTATAAATCTTAAACAGGATTTTTAACATTCTATATGTTAAATAAATAGTATCCAGGAATGTTAGGAATATAATAAATTTAATCAATGTTTAATTATCCGAATGATTAGAAGTTTTCTGTATTCCGTTAGCCGGTCAGTACGGAGATCTCGCAGATAACACACGATTTAAGTGCGCCTGGATAAAACTACGGTCGCAGTACTATTTAAAGAGTGGATCCGACGACAATTTGCCACACTCACTTAAACAGCCTAACTTATTTGAAGATTTATTTAAAATTTAAATATTTTATTTGGTAACTTGTTTAAGTATTGAAGCTTTCATACGATCTCTCTTCATATAACACTAGTCTAAACTCTACAGCAATAATACATTTTTTTTTTACCTGTTACCTTTCTTAAAACATTTGTTTGAGATCAAATTGTGAGAAATTATCCTTTTTAATGTATAAACATAAATTGAAAATCGTTGATAGTGTCGAGTTAAAGAAATAACTAAATTGGTTAATTTACGAACAGGGTAACGAGAGTCGCACGAGGAATTCGTGCTAGGCATAGGGATGCCTATCGAAAGTTTGCCTCGTTGCTACAAACGAGGCGTTTCCCGTTTCACATTCAGTAACCCATATTATATCTTTTATTATAATGTGAGAATATTTACATATGAAAGACTTTTAACTTTTTAGTGTTCTGTATAAATATATTTTTTTTAATCGATCTATTTATTGTATAATAATTAATTATTCTATGTAATGCTGTATTGTCTTGTATTGTTTAGTTTCTATTATATATGTATATTCCAACGTTCAAGGTTTCACAGAAACCAGAATTCTTGCAACTGTTTTTTGTGCAATTATTTTTATAAAACCATAATAACATCGTGATAAATTTCACCGTCTGATTGAATTTATTAAGCAAGAAACCGCATTTCAATATTGGCGCTATATACGTTGAATTTCATATTAAATTCTTACTATTTACATAATATATTCTTAACTAGCTAAATCGTGTAGCTTCGCTCGTATTTTTAAGCAAATTCAAGCAACAATGAATTATCTATTAATAATATATATAATACTAAGAGAACGACAAACATTAGGATGTGGGATGTTCCATATATAATAAGACTAAGATTTTTTGAATCGCATTCGTCGTTTTGATCTTCGTTTTTTATTTATAGAAATTTCAGCATTTTTTTTTAAGTGAAAAAGGTTGTTCTAGTTACATTTTTGTGATGTGAAAAATATTATATTATCTGTGATAGTCTTAGGTGGGATATCATAACATAATTTTATTTACATATATTTCGTTTGGAAATTAGAATTCCTTTTTTATATATGTATATTAAAACTTTTAAATATAAATAAATTTAATATTTAGTTGTAATGCGAGGACAGTTTATATGATAATTTAATATTTTATGTTTTATTCAAATTGACAGATTATTTTTCGTTTTTTATGTTTCGCGCAGCCCGAATACATGTGATGTCTAAAAGAATGTATTAGGATATATTAATTTCAATGATTCTTAAAACATAAAAATATCATTCAGTATTTACATAACAATATATTTTTGCTTTAAATATGTTACATCTAGTTATATGAGACAAGAGACGAATAGGCGAACGAAATAAGTTCCACTGAATAACTATTAAGTTCCACCTACATGTTGGTTTTATCTACTATAACGAAATTTGTTATTGATTAATGCTAAAAATCTCGATGAAATTCGATATATATGAAATATAAAGGACTATAAATTGTTTGGACTATAAATTAATATATATTTGATTCAAGAGTAATAATTTAACATTATAATTTTTAAAGAACCCGTTACTAATCATTGCTCTAATGAGCTAGAAATTATTATATTTTGTAACTTTAAATTATCGGAAACACGAAGATATCGTTGTCTACATTTTTTTACATGGGTTTATTTAAGTTAGCTCTCAATTCCTTATACCTCTAATCCACTTTCTAGTCAGAATTTTTATTATAATATATATTTTTTCTTGTTCATTATTTGCTCTTAATAGAATATGAAACTTCAAATTCCTTTTCATCCAATGCAACCTTTTGTCCGACCTAAAACTTTTAAACTTCAAACTGGAGCATACTCCAATTAAGTGAATTACTTAAATCTGTAAAAGCAGCTCAAGTAAGTTCAATTCATCGTCCTGTCGTTTGATATTTCATTCTATTTAATCTGTTTAAATATTAATTTATATTTTTCAGTTTATAAAATTTTCATTTTAAACACTTCTTTCCGCGCACACATACAATATTTATTTTTAAATATCAAATACATCAGTGTATATTTCTGAATTTTCATGTTTGTATGCTAATACCGTTTAACGGAATTCATTTATGTATATTTCTATTATATCATTTAGTTAATATTTATATCATAATTTTTCTAATAACAGATAGAGTTTGGAGTGAATGCACAATATATATTTTTTTATTACAGTTAGTAAATCGACATTCCTAAATAGCTATACACACGCGATGACGTTACTAGTGAATAGTTTCGAGTAAAGTAATAGATAGTGGCTTACAAGAAACAAGATTATTATGGGCCATAAAATAATGAATGCAATCATGCTTTGCCGAAACATTATTCGTTCGGACTGGATTGGTTCAGTCAGTCCGGCCTCGACTCTCCGACTCTCCGAAATGAGAATTCTATTGATATTACAGTGTTAACTCAGACTATTCCGTACACCGTGTAGTCTTATTTAACATGTATCGTGAATAGTCTGCTATTATTATGATTTCCAATTTTCATATTGTTTTGTTTAGAATTTTTTGTTACTAAATCGGGTCATTGCTTAACCGAACTAACTGTCGTCATTTTAAAACTGATATTGAAATATAGAAATTTTGTCACAGATATCATGTTAAAAAATATATAATATGCAATATTTACGAATAAAACATACATATATAAAGTGATTATAATGTTATAAACATATCTATATACATAAAAAGCCTACAGTAAACAATACATAGACCCCGATGTATTGAAAAAGAGTATTACATAATAATCTATAGGTTAGTTATTTTCTAATAGCACAATATGCATAAAAATATATATGTTTGTACATCATGAGTGGGGGTTGAAGGTGCATTTATTACAGCACGACCGTTAGACAATTTACTTGTAAGAAACGACTCAATTACAGGTTGAGAACACACAATTTTTTTAAGACAACCTGAGAGCCCTTGACAGCTAACAGGAACTATTACTTACTCGTTTTGAATAAAACAGATTGTTGGAATAATACATAAAATTATTATGCAGCAATTTTACACGTCTATATCGACCTTTACGAGCATCGAAGTAACATATTATTAGGATGCATTAATGTATTGAAGTTAATGAGCATTATACTATACTGGATACTGGATCACAAAATGTTGTATTTTATGAATTTAAAAGCTTTTTCCCGCTGCTACGGTGACATTAAATTTGTGTTATGCGTTATTTCTGATTGCACACATACAAATAAACGTAAACACATACAAATGCTATGTGCCGACTGACTATCCTAAGTATATATGCAACTTATTCTCACCTGGCAACTAATTGTGATAATTATCACTTCCGTCTCATTAATGTTTATGAAAAAATATCTGTTTAAGAATAAATAAGTTTTATATAAAACATTTAAAAATGAATTATTTAAAAAAAAACTAAAATTAAAAAAATACGGAACGGCCAGCTCAAGCTAAATGGGCTATTTATCTGGACTCCAAAAACGGTTAATTTATTTTTATAACACTAAATTGTATAAATAAAAGAAATAAAGGAATTGCTCTCGGAACAGATCTCGTTAGATGTTGTGGACTTATAAAGTAACATTATATGACGTGAATGTCGTCTGTGAAGAATTGTTTGTAGTAGAAGAGACATATCTTTTCTCACGCCTTGTCCTGTCGTCTTGATAAAATTTATATTGGTTTTAAATCTTTATTAATAACTTTATTCAATGTTATAATTAATTATATTTCCCATCAATATGTACAAGAAGAAAAGACTCGTATTTTTAGGATATTTTTTCCTGTTAAAAAAAAATTCTCGTCACCTTTATTACGTTTTTATAATAGTTTGTGTTTAATTATTTTTATTACATCAATTTTTGTCATATTATTGTTATCTTTATATAAAAAAAATATTACAACAGAGTATTATTTAGCTATAACTGTTCCTAAAAAGGACCTATAGGGGAATTATATTTCATTTTGACACGTTTCTAAAAAAGGGAATCTCGGTATTTAAAGCTTACGGAGGACAATTTAACCGCTTATATATCACGAGAACACACGGCTGAATACAAAATATGAATGAATAATATAGCGATTTGTATGTAAAGGAAAATAATATTTACTTTTGGACGTAAAAGGAACTCTGAAATATTATGTCCGTGAATTGTCATAGCCCGCCGGCGTTCTCTGACTGTTTACGGTTATTTTAAGCATCTAAACCCTTGACGGCTGATCAATTTAAGTGTAGCAATAACATATTACATATGCCTTCCCTCAGATGGTATATAATTGTTGTAACACAGGTGTACCACGCAACTCTCCGCTGAAACGATGCCTATTAATAAAGTATTTACCTAAAGCTGAATAATCCCTTCTATTCGCAATTTTTTTTCAAAATTCAAAATACTTGCAAACATTTTGCGGCCAATGGGACGATGTTATAAAAAAATCCAACATGGCGGGCACTCCTTTCACGGCTCATTGAGCTGACATACCTAAGGCTATATTACAAATTACATATGTAGTGTACTTAAGTTGGATATTCCCTATATAACAATACAATGTTATGAAACGAAAAACTAAGTACTTAAAACGTCCCATATGAGACAGAAGTAATTTCCAATAGAAATTATTGTATAATCAAATATATTTTTTTGTTACTTGGGAGAAGAGCTATTGTTTTATCAGTGTCATTAAAGATTCTAGACACCTTAGCCTTAGAAAAAAAAAGACCGAATTTTCAAAATAAATAAAGCAAACCATTAAAATGATCTACAAATGCTAAATTAGTTTCAGCAGCCAGCTTAACTCGTTGATGTTCGAGGCTATATATTCATGGTTGGTAGGTAGGTCAATGTAAAGATATAACTTTTATTTAGCGATTGATTTCTAAACCTGCATAGTGATTGCTGAACCTTTCTACTTTACCCTACCATAAGAACTGTCCATAAATCACGTGTCAGATAATATCGTAAGGGAAACTAGTGTGATGAGTAGAGCAAAACGAAAGTAATACTTTCATTTAACTCAAAACAAATTCTTTTTCATTTGAATTAATTACCTCTTCTCCTTGAGCGGGATGGGCCTTCACCACATTCTGATACAGGACTCATGAAGGGTAGGCAACATCCAAGCTGTTACTTATTTATGTACCTTATTTTATTTGAAATGATTATTATATTCTTTTAAACAATTATGAGACGTACATTACGTCTATTTTAATTTGACGAAAAATGGTATAAAACAATACAGTCGCTATTGGTTTGTTTGTTACAGGTTGATAATAAAGTGATTAACATTGCTTAAAATTATAAGGTAATAACTTATGTGTGTCGTAAAGCGTTTGTTTAACAATTTATAATTGTTTATAAAAGTATCACGGTTGAATAATGTAGAAGATTTAAGTATATAACTTCTGTTTTGAATATAAATTATTCAGCGCTCCTTAAGTTTCAATATCAAAGCAACATTGCTAAAACCACAGTTGTCAAGTTTAAAGATCCAGATCCGTCTACCGATCAGTAACAGAAGTCAAAGACATCGAAATTCGGCTCGAGCAGTCCGTGCGTGACGCAGCATCACGTTTTTTGCTGATTCTTCAGATGACTGGTGCTGCCGCAATCGTTGCTATCAATATTATTATTATTAAAATTTTGAATGAAAAAAATTTCGCATTCAATGACTTTTTTTTTTTGGTTTTGGGCTTATGTCTGGTGATGTAGTTTATGCTTTACGTTAACGTCGATATTAGCTTTTTGATAACTCAAAAATAGATATGGCAGACATGGTCGGTGCGCAAAATATACACAGAGCACCTAGTATATTATTTATCATAAATTTTGTAACTTGTTTCTTTAGATTTAATATTAGATATTAAGGCATCCGAATAAGTAATTTATATTGTTAGTGGGTTATGTAATATGTCGTTACATTTACGAGAAAACAGACAAACTCTCGCTCTAAACAATAACACAATTTCACTTCTGTAGTCGCCTATAAAATGAATAGTCGTTAGTCAATAGAATCATAATGATTATACACTAATAGTTTAAATATTAAAGCGTTTAAATTTAAATTAATACAGAAGAATTTTTAAAGTGAATTAAAATTTAAATTGAAATTTTTAGAATGCTAGTAAATGTCATCATCTAAAATTATAAAATATATGCTGACTTAGCATTAAAACTTTCTGTTTTGTTTGAATTGAGACGAATTAAAGTTGTTTTTGAGTTATAAAGGATTATAGCTGTATGGCAAATTTTGCTTTTTCTCTACATTCAACAAAGATGAAATTGCAGCACCTTTGTGTATAGAAATATAGTGAATTTTCTACGTTCCTATTCATGAAAATTTCTTTTCAGTAGCTCCTGGTGGTCACAGGAAATTGTGATATTTTGCAAAAGTAGCGACCGTCGATAACGATTGCTACTGTTTCTTCATATAAAAGGCATAAGCATTACAAATTATATCTTACGATCGCCACGTGGGGTCCTAACCTTAATTAATAATGTAAAGATAGTTATGTCTGCATATAAAGCTGGCGCGTTAATTAGCGTATTCTGTTAAAATTGTCGGTATAAATTGCAGTAATATAATTTTACTGCTACTTTATCTTTTGTGAAGTCATTTTAACAGCTCTTATACACAAATGGGTTTTCATAAGAGGGCCTACCGCAGCCTGGATAAGCTAATCGAAAAGACCAAAGAGCCAAAGCTCTTAAAGTTTCATAAGTTTAGGAAATTACAAGATTTCCTAAGACTGATTTAACCTTTCTCCATTGTGTTTCTATACGATTTATAATTTTGACAAGAAAATTGAGAATAAAACTGTTACAATAAGTTCTTTGCAGCTGTTAAAAAATCAAGTATTTGAATATTGAAGAAGATACCATTATGTACATATATACATATATATATATATATATATATATATACATATATTTAACGTTCTAAATATCCATAGTAATTGAAAAATATTTCATCCTATTATATCTTATTGCACGGACAATTTCTCGTAATTACCTTTTATTAATTTTCAAAGTTGTAAGAAGATTAAGGATAATAAAGAAGCATGAGAAATCTTTCTATTACTATCTAGGTACGTAAGTAGGATCTCACTTTACGTTAACGGTGATCTACTCTAGGTCCATAAATATAAACTTTCGGAAAAATATCACTTTATAACATAAAAATTAAAGTGTTTGTCTGGCAGCACATATTTCAAAAAGATCTGCCGTGTTAATTGCTTTCGCAGAAGTAGTAGATGAATATCATAATTCCAGATAAACTCGACGAGAAATCAAATCGAGAATATGTCTCGCCTTATACATCAAATTATAATATCGAAGTTAATAAAATTTTAATTGAGAAGTAAATATAATAATTAATTGAATAGATGTCTCATATCATTATCCATTCGATGTGATCAGAAATTTAATTAAACGCCAACCGTCCATTTCCTGCTGTGAATTAAAGAGCGTATATAGAAGGTATAAACTTTAACTTCCTTACTTTATATCACAGATCGTATTTTGATAAGCCGTCTTGATAAATGAAGAACATCTATTATATAAATACATTTTGAAGATCATTCAAACTCATCACCAAAATTACACAGTACTACCGCTACCGTATCCTTCCGAACATTCGCTGTAGATTATCTTTATCTTTAAGTTTTTCGTGTTAATAGTAATTCTAACGAGAATAAATCATCCTATCATCCTGTATAGAATTTACGATAACTTTATATTCTAAACGTGTTTATTTAATAAAATAATAATTATAATTAATATGAAAACCAATTAAAATAGTCGTTTGTCTGTTGCCTGGTTGTGGAGGGATCCTAAATATGATCCTTATTTAAACACTAACAAAAGTAGTATGTACTAAATAATTTGAATTTCTCACATGTTGAAACTATAATGGGAGTCTGAACATTCTATCATAAGATATAACATTAAAGACAAAATAAAGACAAAAAGTTTAATAATTCAAAAGTTATTGATTGTTTTGACTTAACAGTTAACACATCAAATGACTCTTCATTTCCGTTGAAATCATTACAAACTGACGCACCCGTATTGCGTCATTCGGATATCACCCAAAATTTTCTCGATAGCATCGTGAGCATAGACAATTTATGGAAATTGTTAGTTACGCTGAAAAAATCAGAAATATCCAGTCCACTACTGAGTATAGGCTTCTCCCAAAGCTTCAATCAACTGAGCCTTCTAGGATATTAATCACTTAAAGTGGAGTCTTCCTAGCATTGCACGGATTAAGATATTACATAAAATATCAGTGAGATCATCTTTTTATTATAGTTATTATTCACAAATGACTGAAATGAATAGTCCTTATAATATATACTGTTCACAAAAAAATCACAGTACCTCCTTGTTCCATTTGATGGAATGTTTCGTTTATGTTTTTCTAGAACATTCTATTTACTTATTTTTCCTCCTAATTCATGAATTTCAATACTTTGTTATACGTATAATAATAAAAATTAGTAATAATGGTCTTCAATAACTAACATAGTAAGGCATTTAAAATTGTTTCATTAATCTCGTTTCAATTAAGGAAAATTAAACGTAGTAATAGGTACAACCATCGCTCTATGATTTGTATGTTTAAAATAATAATTTTTGAATGTTTGTAAAACAATTTTACTAGATCTCACAAAACATCTGATCCGAGTCCATCAGTGAATGATATGAGTGCAACAATCAGTTATTAATGGACGTTGTTATTTAAAATGAAACTAACTATGTTGTGAGGATATAATCATTCGATTTTATAATTTTATTTTTACATTTGCTAGACGTTTCGATAATTTTACAGCAACCGTGATAACCGGCAGACGAGTTAAAAGTGTACCTAAAAATATAAATCCATTCTTAGTGTATACACTCGAAAATCTTCGATATAATTTGTTTCTGTATGTTTTGATTATTTTAAGATATATTTCAAAACACCTAATAACCTTTGTATCAAAGTACGGTATGACAGCGTATTTTAAAAAGAATGTGTACAAGAACGTCATAGCTGGCGTTATTATATCAAGATTCCCAGTAACCTGTCGCCGTTTTAACGTCATGTGGTCCGACCGTTATCTGAGACACACGGTTCTATATTTTAATGAATAATTCACAGCTATGTTCACGCTTTTTCTAACATATTCTTGACGGTTCTCATTTTATCTATATTTATTTATTCGGTTACATAGTGAAGGTTGAATTTTTTTTTAATGTTTTATTAAGAAGCGAATATGAAAAAGAGAATGTCGCTTTTATAAATATGATCAGTCGAATCACACTATGTTACATAAATGCATTTTTTTTGTGATATATTGTCTGACATCATTATAACAAGAGAAAGAATCTCTAAGTGGTTCCATAATTATATATATATATTTCAATATAATTTTTCTCCTGCTACTCATACTGCGAAATTATACAGTTAATATTTAAGTTTATTAAGTATAATTGCGTTTGTAATAAGATATGTGCGGGTGGCAGCTTATGAGATCTTGTAAATATTATTATATTTATTTCACCTGTTTGTAGACTTTAATATTAGAAAGTGAAAGGGTATTAAAAGACAGCGATAATACTAAAACACTGAATAAAATATGAGTATTCATCGGTTTATTTCGTACCAAATAAAAATATTATTGAATGTCAATAGACACTGGCATTAAGTATATTTATTTCTTTTCTAATCTTCAACATCAAGCGCAGACTGACATATATAAACGGTTTGCTATTTACATCATTGGCTGTTTTATCAGATTTTTTATCAGAATAACTAATAATAGGGATTTAAATTATTAATAATATTAGAGATGAAAAATATAATCATTTTTGAATTGTAATTTATGACTAAATTAATAAAAAATATTGAGTGTTCTAATTTTAGTTATGATATAAATAAACGCTTAAAATATACTTTCAACTAGCCAAATACTAGATATACCTTTATATAACACATGAGGTATAAATGGGGTAAATTGCATTGTGTTCGACAAACTCGGCAACCGTGTGTCAGATATTCGATGCCTTGCGCTGTATATATGTGATGTATGCGCCCGATGCGTCGCGGAAATTGAATTGGTTGCCTTAGTTATGGGAGGTATGATTCAATGTTAAGGACAGACACTCCTCATATTGTTTTTCAATGTTACACCATTTTATTACTTCCGTCAAATGGATTTTATTCCTGAGATTGATTTTTTTGTACAACGTAAACGTCTTACAATCTTAAAATTGCTTAAGAGTAAGTAAGTATAACGACATTTTTTATTTAATATATCATGAAATTCTTGTTAATCATACCATTATTGCAAGGAATTGCTATTGCTAACAATAAATTGAATAATAAAGAAATTATAAAATATATAATAATCATTTCATTTTATCAAACCAAATTTTGTCACTTTCACAATGATATTTCTCTCATTGTGTGATATATTTTTCTGTCCTGTTGGTCAAATAGTAGGAGTTGTGTGCTGAATATTAATGTTCTTTAAAATTATATATATAATTATATCAAAACAAAACCATTAAACCATTATAATGCTATCAATACGTTCTCTCCACATAAATTATATAAACGAAGTATTGAAATAAATAAATGTCGTTTATAAAGACGAAAGTATATAAACCCTTTAAAATACCAATGTGAGTTAGTGCCGGCCATTTTGAAATGTCTCTGTCCGAGTCGGCTACACCTGTCAATAACGAATACATCAACAATTGTTAGTCAAGTACAATTTATGTTAATGTCGCTCGAAGTTAATTTAAAAGATTTAGAGCTTTTTAATATTTAAACTTTAATAAGTAAACTGTACTTATACTTATATAGAACTGTTTTATATATAAGTAAATACAATAAATACAATATATATATATATATATATATATATATATATATATATATATATAGCCAAAATAAAATTACACTATTGACTTTAATAACTTTGAAACGAGTATTAATTTAATTTTTTATTAAATTCCATTTATTTGAATCGTTATATGATTAAGTTAAACTATAAAGAAAAATATAATAAAATACTTAACCAAAAAAATATATACTTATGTTGACTTTAATCAGTTTTTAACTATTATTTTAGGAAACTCAGGCAGCGTTTTGTTTTTCCTATATTTAGTTTTTCATTCAACAAAACTGTATTCATATTAAGTTAAAGTTATTACGATCACTTCTATTAATACACAATAACACACAAACGTATCATACGTCATTAATTAATATAAAGAAAGAAGACATTCAGAAAAACCTTGAAAAATATACGCTTAGGTGAATCCCTAACTTGAAGTAACTTATTGTTGTAACTTATACTTGTTATCGTCCATATTTTTTTTTGACAGAGAAAAAATTAAATTGTAAAAAGCGTTTCGCCGTTACAAATAAATGAAATTTAATAATAAAAAAATATAATTAATACTCGTTCCAAAGTCATTAAAGACAACAGTGTAATTTTATTTCGGCTATTTAAACTTAGCCTAATAAATAAAATGATTATTTGGTCATAAAAACAATTTATTGAAACCTTCCCATACTTTAGTCTAAGTCTTTCTCTTTATTTTACGTCGTTATATACAGTGTTTAGTAATAAATAATTATGAAAAAGAGCTACAGTTTTTTAATGTGGTATTATTATTTTGTTTTTTTGTGAGGTTTTTTTTTTACGTTAGAAACGTGTGTTATTTAAAAACTATCACGTAAATGTTATAATGTAAACATTTTAAAATTTTAAATGAAGTAATCCTTTTAAAAATGTTCTTTAAATGATTGGATTTTATTTAGTCATACCCTTAATTACTTATCTACGTCTGTATGCCTTCAAAATGGCTTGAAAATAACTAACTTTTTCATTTAATTTTTTACTGGAAAATATTTTTACCTTCTTTTGTACATATGTTCATAAAGTTATGTAAACATTTTTTCAATGATATTTATATTTATTAGAAAAAAAATATCGTTAACCTATTTTCTAGTAAGTAGTAAGTTTTGAATGTTTTTATATAGATTTCATTTAAAATATACAAGTGATTGTTATGAACATTGTGAGTGTTCACGCGTAACGCTTGGACGGACGAACGAACATATAAATATAAGGGGACCTTTGCCTTTATAGGTCCGGGCTTGTAAGAGGGAGGGGTATATTTCCACCCTTTTTAGGTCGTTGACTATCTTTTTAATTGAGTTAAAAGTAATATTTTGCTCTGTCATAAGCCTCTTTATACTTTTGTAACTAAACGAACCTCACTCCTTTCAGCCTAAGGCCAAATCTGAGTTTATAATATTTTATCTGTTTTCATGAATCGTTCAGTTTGCCTTGATTTTTTTCCAATGATATTTAGTTCCATTCTTAAATAAATCAACTATTATATTTTATATCTGTCACATGGTTTTTTTTTGTTTTACGTAAAGACGTTTCGTTTTTCGTTATACGTAAAAGTGAAAATTATTTCATTATGCTCATTTACCAGCTTTATTTGATAAAAAAAAGGCTTCTTATTTTATTTAACATAATTATTGTGTGGAATATATTTATTACAATAAATTTCATTTTATGTAATCTTTGCATTCATTTATTTTAAATGGAAAACATTGTCACGTGAGTTGTGTACGTTTATATTTTTTAATAATATCAGTTCTTTTCTATTTAAATGGTTAATTTGGTTATGCTATGTCCGAATTTAAAAATTCATTTATTTTATTAATTGAAATTCTTAATTTTCTTTATATTTCTTTTACCTGTTTATTGTGAATTTCATAGCCTGATGACGTTATCACAGTCATGGTTTATTAACTATAATGTATGGACAGTTTGGTGGTTAGTGCAAGATAGGATGCTGTATAACAATGTCAGAAAATGAATAAAGCTCGCGAAAGTCTCAGATCTCATAATGTCAGAAAAATTTAAAACGATAGCGTTGGAAATAGAAACTATCTCGTTTTTCTCTTAATAAGTTTGGGTACTATTTTTTAAAAGTTTTTTTTTTATAAACAGGTATAAACAGTAATGAAGTGATATATATTTAATTAATATTAACCATTTTTATTACACAAATATGTGTAAATTTCAAAACATCACTTAACTATTTTTAACACTTGTTTAGAACATTGGACATCCTATGTTTTGGTATGGAAAAATTAACAGGAAAACCAAAATGTACCAATTTAAATTTTAATCGTGATTGAATTTCTGTATACGTAGCTATAATTTTATTAACTGATTTTTATATTGACCAAGACGAGCAAAAGTTAACAGTGGTTTGTTTTCCGCAAAAACTGCATATGGTAATGTTTTCAGCTGAGGATATTGAACCAGAAATGGTAAAGTCATCAGGGTAAAGAGTCTAAACATTACGTTATAATGTGGTCTAAGATTTTCGTGAGTTTTATTCATTTAAATTGTTGCTGAAAAGTAACCGGAACGTCAGGATTATGTCGTTTTAAAAAAATTAAATCCGCGTAGTATATCCGAAAATATATTAGTTTCATTTAAATGACGTTATAAATTTTCAATGTTTTTTTTGACACCATTGGTTAGTTTTGTCAAAGAAATACTGGTTGTTTGCTAATGTGCTCTATACCCTGTTTCAATGTATCCCAGACCAGAGTATACATGTTGAAGTTTGATTGATTGAGCACTGTATGGCTAAACAATTATTAGGCTGAGGTAAGAATTTTGGAAGCAAAAGTTATAAGAGAAATGAACACTTTTTTTTTTTTAATAAAAATTACTTTTTCGCGTCATTGCATTAAACTGTCTTTTATACAATCTGCAATCCTCACCAGATTAAGTGTGTCTAATCTATCCTTTAAAAATTTTGTTCTGTAGATAACTTTTAAAATAATTAATTATTTTCACATTACTTTTTATAGGAAGATATAACTGTAAGAAGAAGAACGTTAAGAACCACAATTATACGTTTATAACGACAAGGCATAACTATGAAACTTGAAAAAATATCATTGTAAAATAAAATTAATGGCCGATCCCGAACAGAAAACGTAGTATCAATAGTAGAAGTTACATATTCAATAGATATAAAAATTATGAAATGGTAGAAAAAAAGTTAATGTTTAATAACTACATGAATGACCGAGGAGAGTGGTTATAGACGTATCTTTTTACTGTACATGAGTAGTGACGAAATTGACTACGAAAGTGGAGGAAGGAAAATGTGACTACAAAAAAACTTACTATCCTTGAATAGTGCTATAGCATATATAATACTGGTAGTTTTTTGTACGTAATAAGATATTTTTTGATGAGGTTTCTGGCACCTGCAGTTGATGTAAGTTTTTCAAAAACATCTAAAAATATTTCCTGATGCTTATTCTATTTTATGTTATGTTCACTTTTTGAGTTTGTTCATTAAGTCAAAAATATTTGTTTATAATTTTTTATTAAAAAAATATATCCAAGAAGCTATAATAATAAGAAAGCAAAGGGTTAGGATGTTAGGTTGATTTTTTAAACATATAATTAAATATCCATTTACATTAATAGCAAATAAATAATAATAAAGTTGGCGATGTTTACACTAATGTATAACTTAATTCATCTCCCGAGCCCAATTTTAATGATTTTCAATTATTTTTATTAAAAAACAATACACAAACGCATATAAGTTACATCTTGAACCTCGAGCTAAAAATTTAAGTCTCATACAATTATAAAGCAGAATGTATAAGGCACGTAATATTTTGACAAGAATCGATTATTGAGAAAAACCGAGAGATAGACATAGATTTTGTATTTCAAAATTATTTTTATATTTTTCCTATAGATTTCTTGAACTGTTCATTCTATTCACGATATAAATTTTTGAAATGGGTATCAAAAAATCTGAAGGTGATTTACATTTTTTTTCTCATATAGTTAATACAAATTTCAATTCAAAAATTTCAATCGAATTATAACAGTTCATATTCGTGCCACATTCGATACTCAAATAACTTCTTTTTCAAGACACGGTTGGTGTATCAAACACACTTATTTCAAAACAAATAAACAACAAAAACGCAAAAGGCAACATAAACAACAAGGAAATTTCATAAAATCAATTGAATAATATCGAGCTGTTCGTTAGTTTGTACTAACTACTTATAAGAAAAATAAACAAAAACATGTCGCGGTGAAATTATAAAGCTAGTATGCTTAATATATACATGACATGTTTCTTATATTTCTTATAAATATGGATAAATTTGTCGTTTGAAACTCAATAAAAACTTTTTCTACTAACAACGTCGGCATAGAAAACTACTGCACTGGCAGGTGAGATACACGGAATAAAATGTCGTTGTTTCTTTGTACTACCAAATTCGTAGGTAAACTTGTGTTGAATATTTCGCTTAAAACCTCAAAGGTCGTCGCATTTCAGATCAATTATTTTTTACTGCACTTGTTTCATTAATTATTGTCATTTTATGTTTATGCGTTAGACAGCTGTCGCGATACAAGAAAATTTACTTGTGGAGAATAATCACTAGCTAGTAATTTAATTTATCTATATAAATTAGCAGCTGAAAGCATAAAAATGGTTTGCCCTCCCTGATGCAAATAACACCCTGACTTGGTTAAGCAAAAAAGTAGAGACATGCATAAATACTCGTATTGTAATTTAAAAAAATAAAAGAATCGGTTATTTAAAAACTTTTACAAACGAAAACATGAATAAAATGACTCATATGAAATACCTAATGCAAATATATATATATATATATATATATATATATATATAATCCTCAAAATCGGCGCAGTAGTTCCAGAGACAGCTCGTAGCGACAACGATAAGGCAGAGAGCAATAAAAAAAAATTGTTGTGGTTTAGGATCGTATACATTCATATGCGTTAATGAAAAGCTGTTTATATGAAATTACTAACAGACACTTTAAATTTACTTATTAATAAGTATAGCGAAAAGGTGGAGTTGCGGTATACCTACTAGTTATTACAATACACACGTTGTTGCGTTTACAATTTTCTTCCTTTTTATAATATACAGCATTTGTTTGTTATCTTTTAAAACTTAATTGGGTAAAACTTAATACGTGTGTTTAGTGTAGGTAAATAAGATTAATGATATTATAAATTGCAATTTGCATAGCCCGAGTTTTCATCATCAAACTAAATACGAAGCGTTTTTCGTTTCTCGTTCAATGTTATACAATAATAATATAATTTGCGACGGTTCATGAATATAACTGTTAACGCTACGTCTGGAGTGTGATGATGTGAACTAAGACTAAGCGTACTGATATGTATATTCTGGTGCTGTGTGATTTTTTTTACCTTTTTAAAAACATAAAATTATAATTTTATTTTCTGTTTGAATCTTTATTCGAATAGAAACTTCTTTCTTCAAAAAATTATATCCTCATATCTCGTTTCGTATAACTAAGTTATTTCTATTCGATTGTTTGCATCGTTAGATTAATCATAGCTTTTCCTGTATGTCATTCAATAACCTACTTTAATTATATAATGTAAGAAGGTTTATAAATGAAAAACAGTTACCGCTTGGTATGTATTTTTAAGGTGGAGATTTTGGAAAACATACTGTTTAACTCTGTGATTGCTTACCAGAGTCAATAAATGACGATACTGGACGTATATTGTCAATAAAATGTAAAAAAAAACGCTTACGTAACGTGATACTTAATGTTACAATTACCCCGCTTTTTCTTTACTTAATAATGACATCTTTCATCTTACTTTGTTTTACAGTTTACTAATTGAATGCTTGTCAAGTGTATACTTATTCTTAAGCCGGCCAAAATATACCAAAACAATAGTGTACAATATATTAAAGATTGGTATTTAGAAGTTAGTACAGTTTGAATGGGATCGTAAGGTTTAAAGTTCTATACTATAGTTGGCTACACGCTGATAATACTTTTAGTTGAGACTTTTTATGTGTTGTATAGAGAGGTAACGAATTACCTTGCTTAAATATATTTTACCCATAAAAACAAAACTCCCACTGCCGCTTTTCAGAGCTGAATTCAGATAATTTTGACAACCTTTAATCTTATCGATTACCTTTAAGTAATTCGACTAGACTTTTATAAATATTGAAAAGTCGTTTCCGTCTGTTCAATATTCATATTTAATTCTTTTGCTAACCGAAAGCCGACATGACATATGTGTATAAAACATAACCGCCAGCCGTCTACAAATTCCAAGCACTTTACATGCCCTTTCAATGTTTAAGATTAATTAATATTTTCCGTCTTATATAAGCGTCTATTAACATTCTTTTACTCTACAACATGTGGGAAGACCGCTTCTGAATATTCAATGTATTGGTCACGATAAAACAAAAAGTCAACTCGAATATCTATTTACTTCTGATATTTTACAATTATTTTTACAAATTTTTCTTTTTTTATTACTTATACGTTTATATGTAATTAACGTTCTATTTCTTGTAGATTGTTATCTTGTTTGAAGCTTGGTTATGTAAACGGTTGTCGTTATATGCGCTTTGTTATTTAGAAACTCGGTATTTTCTTAATATATCTCAGAATAAGTTGTAGTATAAATTTGCCTTAGTCGCGGTAAAAAATTTTGCACCTAAACTCGTAATAAGGATAAGCCTATCAGGTCCTAGTACGCAAACTGATGACTTCTTCGTATTTTATCGAAGTAAATAAGAAGTTAAACGTTAAAAAAAAAGGAATGGACAGACGGTCTCCTTAATTATTAGTGGCCATCGTTTTATCAATCTGTTATATCGAAGTCTTTTTTTGCTTTTTAGGAACATAAAAAATTGTTATCACGAGCTAAGTGTTCGGATTATTTTGGGCCAACCTATTAAATCATGGCTTTAACTAAAATCATTTGATGGTCTTATTAGCAAGTACCAATAATACTGGGACTGCGTCTTATGACGTTTAAAGAGACCTTCTTGAATAATAAACGCGTCCTTCCATGGGGGTTGCGATGTATTTTCTCGTTGTTGGTGTGATTCCGAACAGTCAGTATTTCATCAACACATCATCGTAACTCCGTAGTTCTGTATCGAAAAGCGTTCTACCATCATATCACAAATACTACGTTTTAAAGGCAAAACCTTCTTCAGTTTTTTTCTGACCTTTAATTGTAATTAAAATTTTTCGCTTCTGGACTTTGTTTCTAAAGTAGACAAATAAATAAATTATGAAAAAGTGATCTTCTAGCAAAATTAATCCTTTTGCAGTAGCTGGTTGCTAATACAACCCCGACTGATATCAATGGCTAGTTTGATATACAACCTGGACTCAGCATGCTATGAGAGGCCAGCTGGCTTATTGATCTTTTTATATCGGAAATTCTGATGATGAAGTGACGAAGCGTTGGAGAAACTGTTTTCGATAATTGCTAGAAAATTTTGTTTCATTAGAGTCTCTTGATAAGTACCCTATATGGTCAAACCCTTATCAGTAACAAATGAACAACATAAAGGGTAACTGGTTATTATATACATTTTGTGAAGAATTATACCTAGAATACTACAATAACAGTTTGAGAAATGGTATTGTTTGAAACACTAAATTGCTGCTAAATTTTTTCAATGATTGATATGAGAGGAGCACATAAATTTTTTTTTAATTCCAAATAAAGTATTTCTTAAATTTTATTTCTATTTTTATTGAATTTGCAAAATATGCAATATATATTTTTTAATTTACTAAGGATTTCTGATTCGCAGATAGTTAGTATAGTAGAGAACGTACTATACACATTCATACTGATTCTCGTTTTTTGCACCATTTATTTCCTCATTTCTTTCCTTATCGTTCATTAATATTTATCCTTGGACTCATTCCGAGCTGGTGGTATTCGAACTGTATTTTAATGTATGTTATTATTATTATAAAATATTTATAATGTATATACATATTCCATTGCGTTCAATCAATCTTTGAATTCATACGCATTCTATGAGTTTTGTAATAAATACGTGTGCGGCTGAATAAGTTCGTACTAATGAGCTTCAGTGAGTTTTATTGAAATAATAACGTGAAGAAAAAGCCACAAGTCAGAGAAAGAAGGAAGAGTGGAGTTTTGCGTATCTGAATTGATAAATCAAGCGAGACTGATTTAGTTATTATACCCATTCCTACAGTACATAGGCACAGGTATTGTAAACAATTTGTAATAAATATCAACAATATAGGGTTTAAAAACCACGTTTATGTGGAAAAAAATTGACAAGAAATTTAAAAGCTCGAAAAAAGCGGTAGATGTGATGTATTATTTAAATAAAATAATATTTTTCAGCATGCGACAGTCGACAGTACCTATATGTTTAATATTTGTTGTAGTCATAATTACAGTGTTTTAATCTACAAATGGTTTTTTAATTTTTTAATTGAAGATTATTATGTGTAAATAAAAAAATATTAATTCGTTTGCAGTTTTTAAATCCTTCCTACATTTAATACCTTCAGTAATTTTTTTTTTATTAAATCAATAATACGATTTGATAAAATATGTGATATAGTAATTTTTTTATAAATAAATTTTAAATAAACAAAATATTTGGAAATACTCCAGAACATTCTACCTTCTTTACCTCACTTTATCAACACGTCCCAGCTTCTAGGTTTTTATTGAAGCTAAGTTGCTTTAGGTTCTTTGCGTCACTGGTTGTAGTGACTTGTCCTATTTCTATACTCCCATAACTACCCAAGTTTCTTAAAGTAATTAAGCCACAAAAGATGTTAGTGTAGCGATGATATTTTTTTTTGGTTTAAATAGACTTTTACAAAACCTTCAATATAAGCGATCATAACATAAACCTCTTAATATCTCCCAAATAACTAAACTGGTTCAATTTTTCTCATTGGAATCCGCAATCCGTTAGCATTGCATTAACACTGCGGACTTGATGTGACCACAAGGTGACTTCCACAAGGTGACTTCCTACTTACTTTTATTTTCTGTACCAATAACCCTTATTATATTTAAACGTACTCCCTCTTATTATCAATAGTTTTTTCAATTTTCGTTCTTACGTCCAGCAAGACATCATCGTTACAACATTCCCATTTTTCCCCGATTTACGATGTACGTGGGCCATTCATATCTTTAAAGTTAAATCGGGGAAATGGAATCCTGTCTCTTAAACTTATTAAGTTATTACTTGGATTCACTTTTAATTTTCGTAAATATGACCTTATCTCTCACTAACGTTGTAACGTAACTTGGTGACTTAACTAGTTTTACTAAGAGAGGAGGAAGTTTTAGTGCTCTCATCAAGATAATCTTCATCTCAAACGACCTATTTTCACCTTAATATTAAAATAATAAAATCAATAACTCTATACAACACACGATTTGCTTCATCGTCATAATTTAACATTGGTTTTTATGTAATGACTTCACTATAAAATCTTAAAAACGCCCCCAAACTGCTATTTTAAGAAGACACCTCCCAAAAAGTTATACTTACGTAATTTGCACTAAAAGTTTCATAGCCATGTTATTTAGTTACAACTTCGAGATTAATTTAATATTATTAATACTTTTGACATTTAACGGGTGAAATATTTCTTTAAATGTTTATTTTGTTGGTGATATCTTAAATCGTTGCAGCCTCTACCATTGTTTTCTAACTGTTGTTAAGTTTGCTGGCAGATTTGTATTAAATTATTTATTTGTAAATGGTCGACTACATTGAAGTGTTAAGTAAATAAATTTCAAACAAAAAGAAGCCTTACTTAGATAGTTATAGCGAATGTTGTTGCTTAAAACATAATTATTATTTATAAATGCTTGTATATAGTTAAATTAATGCTTTATTTGAAATAACTGATCCAAGTCTTGCTTTTTAATGACCACATCATTTTGACAAAAGTTGGTAAAGGACACTATGAACGTATGTACATATGTACATGCGCAAATGTTGACATAACTATATAAAAAAAAAAAATTCTTCAAAACGAATATAAAATCAACAAGGAAGGATTATTTTAAATAAATAACGTTAGAAATGTCCTAGGAAATGTAATTATTAAGCATAAAATAAACTGGTATTTTATGCGTATTTTGTTTTCATTCGTTCCCCTTCATTTGACAGTTACCTGACAGAGATGGATCACGAGGCCATAAATTTTCGACATAGAAGTGATTAGAATCTACAATGATATCTTAATCTTAGTCGCAATCGGGACTACGGAGGTATTTTAAAACTTTTACTAAGATAAATAAATGAGAAGCATTTTAAAACATCGTATAAGATTCAAACACTATAAAAATCATATTTTTTTTATATATTAATAAAGGTGTATGTAAAATTAATTACGTTTTCTCGTTTTACGACAGTATTGTTAAATTTTAATGGCTTTTAACTTATTTAGTCAGGAAGTGCGCTTTTCGATAAACTTATTTCGATTATACTATTACTTATTTAAAAATTTATAATTAATTAGGTTCTAAATTAATTATATCTACATTTGTCTGATTTCACACGTCTATTAACACTATACAAATTATACATATTTTTTTAATTAAAATGATATATTTTTTTTCAATAAGGTGTGACACCGTTTCATAATATATTATAGATATTTGACATTTAGCTCTATATATGAAGTTATCTGCGTCATAACTCCTGTTCCTTTACAAACTCTGTTGATAAACAAAGAAGTTAAGTTAGACACTTGCAGAATATACTGTGCACGTCTTTGCACGGTTGAACGCCACATCTAAAACAACCAACAAACCAACCAACCAAGAAGAGATGTTGCTATGAAAGCATTTCTTTATCGCATATTAACATCGAAAATCTAATAAAATGATGATTATATTCTATGTCTTGATATAGTTTTCGTTTTTACGGAGACTAAACAAATAATATTATTGATAATGAGGAAACAAACGGACACTGTAACACGCGAAACTAAATCTTATTGCCATGCAATATTTTTCTAATGAACCATTAGGGATTTATCGGACTCTGAAGATAACAACCTAAAATAAATCTTACCACCCTAATAACATAGCTTATATTAAAACAGCTTTAACATTAGTAAATTACGAAAGGAATGCATCAAATTTTTCTATGCATATCTCTTATTAGTAATAATTTATTGATTGAACTACGAGTGGCAGGTGGGTGGGCTGTGTGTTTGCGAAGAATTTTATATCCTTCAAGAGTATTTATAGCTGTGAAAACTATTTGTTACAATGAAATGTAAAACGTATCCATTCTGTTGCTTAATATGTATAACAAAATTGATGATATCTCAGATACAATAAGATATCTATAGTTTATATGTTCCAAAATTATCTGGTAGAATTATCTGGTCCGTGATTACGGTTGCTGAAAAGTAATGGAAACTTCGGGAACATGTAGGAATAAAATAATAATACTTAATTATAATACCCTCTTACATAAAATCATCAATCGTCAAGTCTTCACATTCACAGATATTTAATTACGTATTAAGGTTCTGCAATATATTTTAGACTACTCTCATTTAATTGCGTTCCTACTTATCCAGTCAACAACAATCAGCATTTTTCATATAAAAGTTATTTAAAAAAAATTGCAATGCACTAATATTAAATTAAACTAGTTGGTAGCCATCAGGCTTCCGCTGCGCGGAGTCATCATTTTTTAACGTACAATAATTAGTCATGACGTATAAGTCGTCGTTGTATTAGTCGTGCCACACGATCCGATGTACAGGGACTCATTAATTTATAGATAATTAAAACTACCGTATATGCTAAACTGTTGGCTGGCTTTATGATACTCTGTATAAAAACGTCTTTAACTTTACCGCCAATAAAATTGCAGTACATTTAATTTTATAGTTTTTTTTTTGTTATTAATTTATTGTCGTATTCCTAATGTTTTGAAATATTTTTATTAAGTTTATTTCTAGCGACCGCTAGCGTCTTTGACGTTAAACATGTTTTCATTATTTTCTAATAGATGCATTAATAACATTTAAATATATGATTAATATAATTATTTAACAGAACAAAGTGTCGTAATAAACATTGAGTAAATTTGGGTTATCGACGCGACAAGGCTTCTGCTACTTTTTACATTTCTAATCAGTCCTAATAAAAAATTATTAAATAACATTTCTCCTTTCAAATTATATTTTATTAAACAAAAATAAATGTCCATTGAATGTTATGAAATAATATTAGAATATTTAAAAGACTCATTATAATTCCAAAAAAAAATTTTGTGCCATCATATTTTAATTGCAATATGTATACATGCATGTATAATTAGTTTGTGAAGAGTGTTTGTGTCTGCACACAAATTTACATAATACAATGTGTGTAAAGACACACTATTTTTTCCGACCGGAAATCGAAACGGAGAACGTCATAGACGCAAAAATGTTTAATACGTTGCATACTTTGCCTTTTTATATGACTCTATATTTACATATAAAGGGCGATTGAAGACTCTTAACTCTTGAATGAAATGTTAATGATAATTGTTCTGCAAATTTATATGCCGACCCGTTGACTTAAAACCATTATGTAGTTGTTGTCTCCATTATACCGTCAATTGAAATTTATAAAAATCCTCATGGCGGTGTTCTAAATTAAGAAGCAAAACAGACAGTCTAATAAATAGTGTAGTATAGTGTTTGTCTTTTAAATATTAAAAAAAAAAACTATTGATAAAAGTTTGTAACGAATTGTACACTGTCTGGAGTGATACGATTACAAGACTTCTCCAGAATTAAATGAACACAGAATATTATTAAAAAAAATCCTTAACTGAAACTGTACAGTGATCTTGCTGCGATAGCCATCGCCATTGTCTAAGGACACCATAACTCATCTTGTAATATTTATAGTTGCATTACCACGTCTCAACTTGGGAAAATGAAACGCCGCTGTGTGGATTAAACTATATTTTTTATATCCTTTTCGCTCTTTATGATATAGAAAGAGAAAGGATATGATATATGAGGTGATCGCTGTTAGAAATGGCTGATAAAATTATAAATGGCGATGTTTTGTCATACAAAAGAAATGTTCATTCTACTTTTTCTTACAAAATAAATAAATATATACTATCAATGAGATCTAGGACTTTCGCGTGTATTTGTTGATATAAGACTATTAATATTCTTTCGAATTTACTGCGCGTTTATAGTTATTTTTAACAACTCACTCCCGAATTTTCGGTTACTTTAGTTATATACTATTGTTATATATTATACCTTCATGTATTAAGTTGAATAATATAACAGGAATTCACTAAAACAATTTCAATTATAGCAAAGGCAAAACATATATTAACATAACACAAGTGAAGGCTTACGATGTTGTTTAAAAACGCGTTGTTGATGTATCTATAGAGTAAAGATATTTAGTTAAAGCAATCGTACTACATAGTCTACTTGAAATTTTTAATCGTTCTGTGCGATTATAAACAGGTGAACATATATACGAGTACACACTTTGTTAATTAAACGGTCATATAAAGCCGACATTAATCTCACTGTCACTGGGCGTTGATTGTTGACACTTTGAAAGCTTGTATCTCAAGCGAATATAGCTCCTTACCGGTTAATTGCAGATATCATTATAGTGGTAAATTAAGTATCTGGTTTATAAAAAACTTTTAACTCAATATAATAATTTAAATATTAAATAATAACAAGACGCTTCTAGAACTCTGTGACGACAGTAAAATTAATGGTTTCAGTTGATACTCTTTTATCATATAAGTAAGATTTCGTATATTTTTTTGTTGAAAAGCATGCTTGTATTATGATTTAAATAGATGTTACATCACCAAAAATTCATTGATACAAACGGGACTCAAAAACCAAGGACGGAGCATTACAGTTCTTCGTTCGTAAACATCTCATTTAAGTATTAACGGAGGCTACGTAGAAAAAAAAACGGTAAACGAACCGTATGACGTGAGATGGTTAACTAGTGGTAGGTATATTGAGTTCTATTTGAAAAACATAAACATTACACATATAAACTAAGTATAGACATTCTATGTCACAGCTGTATGATAAGTTTGCGTCAAACGAAATAAGACGATTTCTTGATAATACAATAATAATGAGAGTTCATAAAGAAAACGATCTATCTAAAAACAATTATGGTTTACAAACAGTAACATAACAGTCGGTATGAAGTCTGACTCGTGGTAAGGTTTTATAGGAAACAGATAGTTATAACTGCGGTGCAACGTCGTTTTTCAACTTTTACTTATTTATGGGTGTATTATTACGTCTCAGATCCTAAGTCCTCCTTAAAGATGGCATGAACGCCAGTCAATGAATTATATACGTAACATTTATGTAGGGATGGCAGACTTCTGGATTAATTTCCTTCGTTTATTACAAAATAAAAAAAAGTATATATTTTATGTAGCTCATAATTTCATAAAAAAATATGTTTTTATGGTTCATCGTCATGGTGTTACAGATTAAATAAAATATGTGATTAAAAAAAAAATTAATGAACGATTCAAAATTTACAGATTCTTTAGAAAAGTTACGTAGACAACTTTTATCTATCCACAAGAGTAAAACGATTCAGACATCTTTATTTATAATGTGCTTTTACAGCGACAATAAACATATGTACATTTTTCTTTGTTATCAGAAATTTGATTGAATAATCATTAATGGAAACCAGATATTTTATTGCAAGAAAGCTCTTTTATTTTATAACAGGAAAATAGTACATTTAATAGATGTATTAACGCGGGTTAATAAAACTAAGTTTGAACACATATAAACATATCGTGATAAATTTAAATTACATATAGTTTGTACAAACGTCGTCTCTCAATCCCCAAACTTTGATATCCTAATTAATAGACGAAAAGCAGAATAAGACCTAGCAGAATACTTCATTACAATTACTTAAAAGTATTATTTGGATATTGCAATATTTAAAGTAGAAACCGGTAGTCAGGATAATCGATCCTAATTAGGTAGGATTTCGTGGAATTATTCATATATTATTAATGTATAATGGTGTAAAATGGAGGAGGCTGAAATTGAAAATCTTCTTTTCTAAAAAGCATGACCGTAAATAAATATCAACGCAAGTCAAAAGCTAGTGATTCCTAGTTGATACCTTATATCCAAGGATGTCTTACGAAGCGTTGTGAATGGTATGCCAGTATATAATCTCATGCTTCACGACAGCTCATACCTTGTAAGTTGGAATATAAAAGGCTAAGTACAAATAACGTTTCATAGCTACACTAAACAACAATGTTATTAATTAATCGAGCAATCAATAAACTGTGGAGGTCTTATTGAACTTTAATAGTTATAAATATCTTTATTTGATGAATTCAAATGTTTTAATAACATTATCACGTAATGTAGACGATAAAGTCAATAAAATTTTATGTTACCCATAACATTTGCTGTTATCATTTATTAATTTGGTGAAGTTCTTGTACGGAATCTCTATCCCGACGAGCCTCTATTGTCTCACCCGGCCATAAATCATAGCCGGCTATTTATCGCTTATTATCCTCGAAAGCGTGGAATGAAGACAAAACAGTAGCCCGGGGCATTTGGAACTGGTTTAGGGACTTACTTGGAAATTATACGGAAAAACTTACTTTGAAAACATGCAATTGGTGTACTCCGTAATAACTTGATAATTTTTTACCACTTCCGACTTTATATTTTATCTTTTATTTATAAATAAATTGTCACTGACTACATCCAAATTTTTCTTTGACTTTTAAATCATAACATAAATCAATAATCGGCAAGGGCTAAAGAGATTCAACACATCCGAAACGTCAATGTTGGCCCATTAAAGTCATCCGACAATCATTAATGATTGCACTGAAGCTGTAAATGTCGTGAGAGTATCATGAGTTATGGTACCACGCGTCATAGTGATGAGACATGGAATATCGATAAATAGCAATTATGATTAATTGACTTACATTTCAAAGTTGATTAGCGGTAATAGTTGCTATGATAAACAGGCCTGTTCCTCCGTATATTTATATATAAACCGGTATAATTGATTTATAGAATATTTTTTTTTTTATTTTCACCTGAATGTGTCGTCTATTTTTAATATGAATTAAGAATACATAAATCGTAGGCAGGTTCTGGTTGACTGCCTACCATTGTCGATAAACGAACGTTACCAGCGAATACAACACCTACGGCACTATTGTTTCCAATATTATCACCTTATTTGGCAGACGTGTGTTATTTATTTGAGTTGAACAGAGATTTAAAGGTATCCGATGATATATTTCACGGTATTTCTTATATGAATGATAAGTAGCGGCGTTCCTAAGTGCCCCTGCAATAAATCGTCAGGATTTAATATAAACTATGAAATTCTGACTTATATTATTTAATGACAGCATCAGGTTGATAAAGTCGAACATTTAAGATCCGATCTCATCGAAAAATAAACGACTGTTTAAAATAAGCGATGACTTATACATAATTATACGTTTATTAAAAAAAAAAATCGTATATTTTCTGCGATAAATACGTACCTTGTCATTATCGAAAATTAAACTTAAATTCGAGCATGACATTTAAATTTCATATCTTTCAGATCTCAGAAATGTTTTTTTTTTTATAATTTGAATATTCTATAGCAATATATAAATAAAATAATGTTAAGTACTCAAACATTAAATACATCAGATCATTCAAATATATTAATTATGGTCACAATTCAGAAAGCTAATCTAGGTCTCGTGTAGTAGCAATGAAAAATGTAAAGCCTTAGCGTAAATATATTCCTTCAATTTACTTATCTTAAACTAATACGTTGACTCAGAAGTAAAACTGACTTCATTTGTACCGACGCTCCAACCGGGACGAGCGGATCGCGTCGGAAATTACATCTCCGCATAAATAGCATCGCTTAAGAAATCATGTACTCATTATCGTGTGGAACAAGTGACAGGAAATTTTACTCTACAACAATTATATATAAATTTATGTATACTCTTATAATGCAATTATGAATCCTAATAGCATATTATAATTAGTTTATGAGAGCTGAAAGCGTTAAATGTAGAGCTGTGTGTAACTATCTAAATTATAAATCGAATGTTACAAGCCATTTTATATTTAAACATCTATTAAGAGTCTCATAAAAGGGCGGTTATTTCCTTATGAAAGTTGATTGGTGTAAGGTTTACGCGTCGTAGGAAACATTATTATATGCTTTAATCTTGTAACAAAATATCTGTAATTCTCCACAGGTAATGGTAGCAGTTAAGAGTCTTACGATTTGTTTTTACATCGGCTTTAAAGCTTAATCTTTTCTTTTATGCAAAGAATAGTTTCCTATAACACACATTTTCATACATTGCCATATTTTTAAATATTCTTTACGAGATATAGGAGTGCATAAAAACAGGCATTTCGCACATGCCTTACGCACACCATGTATTGAATCAGTGCGCACGCAGTCCCCACTATTAGAAAGATTTGCTACACCTCCCACTTATTAAATACACGGTAGATACTCGCCCCCTCTTCTGGGGGGGAGGCGTAACTAAGTGGGTAGAGCTATCAACTTTATAGCCGTGTGTAGATCGTTAAATTCCAGATGTCAGTAGTATTTCATAATTGAAATTACTTTGTAATAGAGAATTGGAAAATGTAATTGCTAGTGCTTACCGCATGCTGTTTATTGTTGAAGAAATGAACATAGTTAATTAGTTCACGATGTTATTATAATAGATAATATATTGCTTTAAAGTTTATCGCTAGATGAGCATATTGGTGTAAGTGTTGGAGTAAATACTTAATCTTGCTATTGAGTTTTTGTAATGTTAATACTATAAAAAAGTTCTTACAAATTTCCATAACAAAATTAGTAAGAATGATGCAAATATAATTCTTTTAGGACAAAAAACATTAGCAATGAGAAATATAAAGAGGATGAATGGTTATCTGTAATTCATTCCCACCAAACTACCAAATGATCTTTATAAGACCTTTAGTTATGGTAGGCGACTCATAAATAAGACGTGGAAAACAAAAAAGACAAGAAACTTTCTAACTAACTACCTAGTGGCCCGGATAAAATATTTTTTTATATTTAATACGGTCGCCCAGAAAAATATACTTTGGTTTGCATAGAAGAGACGCGTTGAATGTCATGCAGAGTTGACACTGCAGAATTTAATTGCTTATTACTTATCAGCCCATTAAGTATTAGTATTGCTTATAAAGTTGTGACCTTGAAGGGAACGATTTATATTTTGTTGGCCAAAAAGGTGTCAACTTATTATCTCAATTTAGTTCATATCGCATGTTCGAACTTATTTTTTTTTATATAAATTTTAACCTCAGATTCCACTACCAATCGGATTCAGCTTATATTTAATTTTTATCTGTGGCCTAAAAGATGTTTATTTGTAATTTAGTAAATTAGTTCCAATTAAAAATTTAAACTCATTTGTTTTAAAATGTGATCATCAATAGCTTACTTGAGATATTTAAAATCAAACTCGAAGAATTTTAAAGGTGCAAATGAAAGTTTTCAACTAATCAGGATAAACTACCGATATTATCATTTAGTGATTTATTTCGATCTTAAAATAATTGTTACTGCATAGCCCATTAGTAGTTCAGTTTTACTTAAACGATTTTTACAGCGAAGAAATGATTTAACATATAAATCTTACTTTGTCGATGAGAAAGAGTGTCAATTAAGACAGCTTTAAGATCTATTTGCATGAAGTTGAGGGGAAAATATATCGTTTATTTATAATTAATTTTTCGATTTAAACTTTCTTACTTTTCACCCACATGCATTAAGTTCTTCGACTGAGATACTTTCACAATTAAAATATTTTAAATCTTGCAAGTTTTCTGACATTATATATTCGGCTTTGGACATATCATTGCATACATAATTTGTTAAAAATCTTTATATTTATTTATTATAAATTTATATATCGATAACACTATGTAACGTCTCGTAGATCATTTGCCTTTCTAATATAATTATTTCACTCAATATAAGTATTGCCAAGCAGAAAATAAATAAGTGATTTATTTAAAATTTTTACTTGAAAAAAGTATATTCTCAATATAAAGGTTAATTATATGTAAAAATCAAATAAAGTAAAATTAAAGAAAAGATAAGTATACTTTACTATTTTGGTTTCGATTCCAGTAGTTTTAATATGTTGTAAAACCAATTAACGTCTACCAAGTGAAGAATGTGTTAATTAAGACTCCTTTTACCAATTATAGTAATTATAATTCAAATTCAATGAAATGTTTGTAAACAATTCTTTGAACAAACATTTTACCTGCGGCTGTTTTTTATTCATTGCGTAGGTCGGTGGGACGGGGTTGCCATTATAGTTTGAACAAAAAATATAAATATATTCGCATAAAGTGGCAACAACGGCTGTATAAAGAAGAATTCAAACGTCATTAATAAATGACACATGTCATTGTTAAATGTCATTTCAATAAAACTATTTCAATTAAATTTAATTAATATTTTTTTAAAATATGTCATGGTTTTTTTTAAATCTCCTCACTTTTTCTTAATAGTGTCAAATCGACACAAATAAAACAACTGATAGCCAGAAAAGTTTAGTATTGATCAAATTTAAATACAAATATCTAAGATGAGGCTTCGCAATCAGTTGCAGGAGACGCCAAGCTAGTGTTTAATATCAGGCTTTAATTTTGTCTTGTCTGCTCCTAAATCTCGTAGTGTATCTTAAATTCATAGTTTATGTAAATAACGGACGTCACTTAAAAAGTGCGACCGGTTCAAAGAGATAAATTTAAAAAATTGATTTAAACGAAAACTAATGTATTTATTTATTATATATAGCTTGTGTTTACTGGAAATATTTTCATTCACTTCATAATGCTTTTAATAATCCGTAATATGTCATATTCAGCAGCAGATGATTGTCCTTAATAACGACCACTATAAGTAAAGGCCGTTACAGAATATAATGATGACAGATTGAGGAATTAAAGCGTAAAATATAGAAAGTAATGAAACTTCGACGTTAAGTCACAATCATACAAAAAATATTTGCAGAAACGATACAAACATTTCTTAAAATCTATAACTAAAAATTTTTTTCTATTTATTATAAACCAAATGTAAAATACACATTATTCATAAATACAGAATCTACATTTTTGATGATCTAATTGGCAAAGATATCTCAAAATATCAATAGTTTTACCGATTCACTTAGGTAATAATTCTGTAAGAGAGGAACAGACATAAACGGAAAAGTAAACAAGGTGGTTTATTAATTATGGCTTGTACGCCAGCCACATCCACCAGACCAGAACCGTAAAAGCACGTACACTCAAAGCGCTATCGATAGAAAAACCAACGAAATCAATTATAATGAAAACAATTGTGTGAACCAGAAGCTACCAAATAAACAATTATATTTTAATCTAGTTATTATATAAAGAAGTACATTTATTATTTTATCAGCGTAAAATTCTTTTTTCGTTACAATTTTAGCTTGTGATAGCAAAAATCACATAGCTTGTTTTTTATGTCAAAGCCAATGACATTGCAGTTTATATTTCTATTAAAGATAACTTCTGATAATATGTCATTATAAGACATTCGGGCATATACAGATTCCAACATATGATTTTGGTAAAATCATGAAAGTATAAGTACCTTTTAGTGAGAACAGAACAGAATGGTATATAGAAATATATAAATATAGAATCGTAACAAACGTAAAAACAATTTAAATTAAAAAAACATATTTATTTGTGATATTGTAAATCTCTAAAGTTTATATATAACTGCTGAACATTCTTTAATTTTGATACCCAGTTTTATTTATTAATGAAATCATTCTGTCTGTTTTAGTTAGGGACAGCAACAAACATAATTTTTAAGGGACGTGTTAATTATGCGATAAAGTGTCTTACCCATTTTATCCTCATTACCTGTACCGATTATAATGATATAATAAATCGGTTTTTGTCATGTCCGATTACTGGCTCGAGTAAGCTAAAGAGTATGTACTGTATTATTAATGTTTACAAGTTACAAAAGAAACATTTCAGCCAATGAAAAATTTATATTTTTAATATTTATAAAACTACCTTACCTCAAAAGTAACACGGCAACATAATCAAGCTTAGTATATTATTTAAGTTTCTTATGTCATGAATGTACACAGATTCCTGTAACAAAATTAAGATTTTAATCTTAAAAGCAATATCCAATTTCTAAAGTTTCACACTGCCCATCTAAATTGTTTTTCATTGATAGCGGTTGCTTTAATTCCATTTAATGAAGTAGTACACGCCTCTTAGCCTTAATTATGTTCAGAATACAGGTAAGTAACTTGTCGAAACGTGGAAGTTATCAGCTTTATAGCTTTTTACACTGTACTGTCCCAAAGTTTACATAAAAATAATTAATAAGTACCTAATGAAACATCTGTTTCTTTGACTATAATATTAAATTATGATAAGAGTTGACATCTTTAAATATAAAAGAAAGTCGTGTTAGTTACACTATTTATAACTCAAAAACGGCTGTACGGGTTTGGCTGAAAATTGGTGGATAGATAGCTCAGAATAGAGGAAAGGACGTTGGATACTTTTCATCCGATTGAAGAAGAAAAAATAGATAAGTTGATTAATTTCAAAATCTCCTTATCTACTGTCTTTAAGGAGGAATAGAGTTCGCCCGGCCAGACGAAGTCGCGGACTAAACCTAGTATATCAATAAACAAAGTATAGTTTAAGTTTACATTTATATTACGTAGGTGTTATAAAGTAAAGAAAACATTATGCTAATGAAATAAGTCAAACTAATTTTATAATTAAAACGAAGAGTTTTAAGTAACTTTTTTTTTTTAAACTACAAGCGTATGATATTCCATTTAACGCTTTTTCTAACATCAAATGACTATTAAAATTTATGTACGGAGTTAATTATAAGACCTCGTACTACGGAATATTCTGGAATTCGCTCATGAATATCTAATACAACTTCTCTGTAACATGCTTTACACTATTGTGGAACGACATGGCCACGATATGTCGTTACTTCGGTTCAAAAAAGACACATTCATTGATATTTTATCTGTAACATCACTTAAGAAAACCGTATCCCTGTTTGTTCAAAAGGTGTATGTTGAATTTTGTATTAAAAATGCTCATTACATTTGCAATTATAATATTGAGTAGATACATTTGCTGGTCAGGAAGGTATAAATTACAAAATGAAATTAAGACTTCAGATAGGCAATTGCTATTAAAAAATAATTAAGAGTGCACGATAATTACAAGCGTAATTGCGACAGGGGCATAGGTTCCCTGGTGTTAAATAAATGTATGTGTGTATGGCTCTATTTTGGTAGTAATTGCTTTTAAAATTACAAATATTACGTGTGGATTATAAGTAACTTAGTCGACGATTTTTTTTATTAATTTACTGTTTTAGTAACACTTTAGCTGGAAGTAAAACGAAACACTCAGGATAAGACGACGACAACTCAAACTATAACAAAATATAAACAACTTCGTGAGAAAAGACATGTCAACCGCTCCAAGTTTGTTATCGCCAATGAAATTCACTGGGAAGCAACGAAAAAAACACATTAGTTGTTTTCAATACTTCTGTATTTGTATCGGAGTAATAATATTTTACACGTTTACCAATATATAAGAATATATGCAATAAATAACAGTAGAATTTGATAAGCATTAAATTATATAATTCTTGGTATAACATAGAAACGAAATGTCTTAGCGTTGTGACTAAACAAATTCTAGAATCGATTCAAAGTCACGATTGATTATTAACAAAAAAAGGGTAGTATGATGTTTTTCGTGCAACAAAAAGCTATTTGGTATGGCATCTGCCAGCTCATTGTGTGATTGAATTCGAGTGTTAGCTAGTTTTTATGGGATAGAAGTTCAATGCACCGTCTAGACTCTTGACCTTTTGTTGTGCTTTTTACTACAAATTTATGTCTTTATTATATATAAGGTTATCCGGGATAGTTTACTTTTGAAAATAAAGCGAGCTTACTAGATATAGAATAATGATAAACGTTATAAATTTTAACATGAAATCAGTTCATGTCTTCTGCGGTTTTTTCATTCGACAGTTTTTTTTTTATTAATTGATCAAGGATGTGTTCATAAACATTCATAAACTAAACAGTTTATATATATAGAGAATTAGTAATTTTTAAGTTAAATAACTTCCCTTTCTATTTTTACTAATTGTACGTTTTTAAAGCCTATTCAACCTTTTTCGTAACATTATAATACGTCGTATAAATATTTTAAAATACATATTTAGATTAAAATAATTTTTATTAGCTTTATTAAAATTACATTTTCTTTAACATGGTCTTTTGTTTAAATTATGATGTAATCGAGATGTCCATTGATTTTTCATGGTTGGAATATTTATTTATGCAAGCAAAATATACAATATAAATTGGAATCATTAAAACAACTGCTTTGTACAGTCGACAAATAAAATTTAGAACTATTACAGAATGTAAGAAGGAAAATTGATATATTAACATATATATATTTATAGTATAAATTGTCCATGTCAAAATAATTCAAAACATCAATATAATTGTAAACTTAATGAATATTCAAAACAGATAAAAATGTACACATGGCTTTATGCAATGTGAAAATAAACAAATCTATTCGTAATTAAAACATGTGTAAAGAAACAGGATCCATTTATAATATTATCTGCAACATTTTCTTGTACCAGTACTTTACAGTTGAATAAGAATACAGGGAATTATTACTCTATGTAGACGTTATACGTAAAAAAATCGTTAATTCTCGAGACATCACTTAAGCAACCATTTAAACCGTTCAGAAACTAGTGTTCTTATAATTAGTAATTTATGAAATATCTTATCTGGTAAGCATTTGAAATTTAAAATGTTGTTACTTCCTTACTGGACGTATTGAATCACACCAATCCGGTCTATACTTTTTACTGGATCTTGATGACTGTAATAGACTTGAATGCTCATTTTTTGTTATAAGGTAATTAAAAAATAATAAACTGGTATAATTCCAGCTCGAATGTCGGGAATACATTCAGCCTGGATTCCAAACTGTCATAATTTTTATATTTATTACAGCATTATAGATACTAATACCTTAATTGATTCAAGTCCTTAGACAGTGCAATATTATCTATGTAGCAGACCATAAATAAATTGGTCTAGAATTTTTGATTTCGAAACTTTATGAGTTTGTTCTCTTTTTCCTATTATTCAAGTTCTTAACAAAAAGAAGTATAATTCATATGTGAAAGATAATTTTTTGTTCGTGTCCCATGGCTTCGTAGGTCATAGTCATTTCTGAAATCCCTTTTAAACGAAAAGCGGGACTTTTTTATAGTCAAATGTAAATATTGTCAAGATCTGTTAACGAATTCAGACGAGAAGCAAAATTATCTTCAATATAGTATTGACAGTCTGTAGTAGCCTACCTTCATTAAGTCACATAAAATTTTCGCATTTCTTTTGTGTTTAAGAAACCAATATTTTTGATTAACTGACTGGATAACTGTGTTTATTTGTGTCACATCCTCGAGTGTGTATAATTTTGATGTTCTTTACATGAAGCAATACACAATCATAAACTTATATTCACCGAAGGTAACCACTTCGATCATCACCATGTTAAATCTCTATTCACGAACCACTTATATAATCTGTGTCATTAAGGAAATGTTTGAAAGGAGTTAAACATGTATCATTGGCAATATTCTTTTTAAATTACGTTAACAAATATGTATAGAATTATAATATTACCGATATATTCAAATTATATAATATCGTTACATCTCAACATAGTAATTATGTTAATGCTGTCGTATGTTAATCCCCAATCTCATGATACGTCCCCGACGCATGAACCATAGCTGGGTGGCGAAAACTTATTAAAATGCTAATTTATTAACTCCACTCACATATGCATAATTCCTCGTCATATAATTCTATTCATTTATTATAGTTTATTTATTTAAAAACATTTTGTATATTTAAAAAATGGAGCCAAATAAAACGCTGCAACTTTAGTGTGCATAAATTTTAAATTATATCAGAGTGGTTTTTATTTAATTCGGACTTTGTAATAAAAATTAACGACTTAAAAATCGAAAGAATCAAAACACGAAGCTATTATCAATTAAAACTATGAGACATTAAAAAATAAAAATAAGAATAACGTTTATGTAAACTTGTGTATGGAATTGACATTCATTGATAGAAACTGACTCATTTAAAAAAAAAAATATTACAGAGATGTTACAGATCATTGGCAGCAATTGTATTGGCAGTGGACCGCTGTATGAAAGTAACCGTTACTTGCGCACGCGCAGATGTATTGTACTTTACTGCTTACCGTTTGAATAAACGATTAATTTTGTAAATGATAACGATTAAATACTACCACTGGATGTAGCAGAGCCAGTAGAATGTCAGATTATATAAATTGGAATGACCTTTCAAGCTCTTGTTACTTAGAAATGAGATTTTAGAAGAAACGGCAAACAGTAGTTATACTGTAATATATATTATGCTATACTTTAACTTAAACTTTATGAAACTTATTAATAGCTCATCTGATGAATAAAATGGGCGACAAAAAATTTTAAATTTTATGCCTCAATAATAATTATATATGATCTTTTAATATTGGAAAAGTATTTTAATATTTTTTGTGACATTTAAACGAATTCGTGATACTAGAAATTTGACATCTGAAATATTAAAAAAAATATATATAATATTAAAGTACCAAAGCATAAATCAAATATAAATTTAAATGATTCATTCGTAGTCGGAGACTTCCAGTAGTAAATGAAACGAAAGATAAAAGATAGTATTCTAGATTCTAGACTGCGTTACCGACGCTCGTTAGTCTGAAAATGGAGTTTTGTCACGAAGACGGCCACCAAATTTATGATTGCATGACTACATACTGGGGTGCTAGCGAGATTACAGATTATAAAACTATCGATCGCTGAAATCGACTCCATCCTATTACGATGGCATAAAGTCCATTTTATATAGTTATTTCAATGTTTAACAGAGATAAGTCAAGTCTCACCGGATGAAGTGGACGTGTATTTCATTGCTCAGTTTTGTGACTTCATTATAATTAAATCGGCCATTTCATGGAATTGAATTAATAGTTCATGGCCTTTATTTTACACGTGTAGGTAATGCCGTAGTTTTATTTGTCATAATAATAGTTACTATTACAAGATAAAATGTTAAAGCGTTATTTCTATATTGTATGATAATAATTTGTAAAAAAAATATATATAATTTTGAGATTATTTATTTTGTAATTTTATCCCAAGATAAATTAATTCTTCTTTATTTTAAAAGTATCTAGTAACTTTTACATTATTAAATATTTTTAAAATAAACCGTTTCGTTTAACGTAATATTATCATTAACGATGTCTGTTTTGTTTTCAGGTAAAACGAGTGAGAGCGTTTATGGATGAATAGAATAAAATTAATTATAAACTGATAAATTGAAAGATAGAAACGTCACTTCTGATACGATTTAAGATAAAATTTTATGGGACAGGCTTTGTAAGATGTAACACATTTTTGCTGCTTACATTTTGTACCGTTAGATTTCAGTTTTATTATTTACAGCTATACTATGAGTTGATGCCATGAGTGGATGTGTATTTATGAGCTTATTATAGCAAACATTTCAGTGAATTCTTAAAGAAACACGAATAGTACAATAAAAACATTTCAACAGCTCGAATAGCGATTGTAAATTCGCATACAATAAAACAGAAGTTAAAGGTCAAAATTTATCTTAAGTTGTTGACATTTTAACGGAGGCTGTAATAATCAGGTGTTTGTAACCACTTTTGTAAATCATGTAATAGCTGGCACTTGTTTAGATTGTAGGATATAGAGTAATGGCGACCATTATTACCAGAGCTTTTTTCATTGACTATATTTATTTGACCCCAAAGCTTTTTACCCGTAGAATAAATATATATATAATACACGTATGTAGAAGATACTCTCTGATTTTTTCCCTACAATTTACTAATATTACCTATTCATATTAATCATGTTAATAATGTTTTTACTTTGTTACCTCTATATTTCAATTACGTAACCGTGTTCAATGGGACTGGGAAGCTGAAACGTTAGTGTTATTTTTTGTTTGTTAATATTCCAGATGATAAACTACTGCTAACTACTTCTTATATTTTTTAACATTATGTGGACCAGAGGAACACAAAAGGCTTAGCTTGTATCTTAAGGTCTCGCATACCCTTATGTATTATAAATTGATTTTGGTAAGGAAATTATTTACATTTGATACTTCAAGCACAAGAAAAGAAAGTTAAAATCTTAATAAAAACTGTAAACTCTCTGAATTTAGTTCAGAAAATCAAACCGGTCGTAAGGGTATATAGAACTTATATTAAAGAGAAGCTATTTCTCATCACTTAATTAGAAGCTTAGCACTAAATCTGTCACATTTTGCTTCTGGCTGTGATATAAAGCATTCTCCTTAAAGAACGTTTAGACCTTATCTGGGATCCATTATATCTTTAATAGAGACTAGTTTAAGTTATCCGTTTACTGTAAGGTGGTGTTCCAGATTACCGTCAGTACAACACAAAGTTAGATGCTCTCATTCTACTACGCCTGCAGATTTTTCTATAATTTTTTCGTTTTATTCTTTTATTTCCAATAACAAATAACGTGAATAAATTTGTTTTATGATTTGGTTACTTAGGTAATTTTAACTGGGATTATTCAACGTTCCCAACATCTCTATTCCTATATTCAATAAATATGTATCGACGGAAATTTTTATGTATCTGTATTATATAAAACAAAATTTAACAACACACAAGGTTATAAACGAAGACACGGGAAAAGTATATATTATATATTCTAAATCTGTTATAGCTCTAGCTTTATAAAGGATTCTTGACATGTGATCTGATTATGGAAATCCGATTCATTAAACTTGCTATTTCGTTTCGTAACTTGTGATTACTGAAAGGAAGTAGCAAGTTTAATCCAAAGAAAAGGATTAGTTGGATCATTTTATACATATTAAAGTGTTATTTCACGCTTACTTCGCAATTATTTTTGATGAGAAATTTTCAAAACATTTTGTATTAGAAATACCTACGACAGCAATAAATATTGCAACTGTTTAATTTAATAAGATATTTTTTTTCACCAAACCCCATTCGACTAATCGTTTAAAACGTCAGCCATCCAATAAACAATATTAAGTATTGTATTGACAAACAATACAATACTATGAACAGCAACGGTTTTATCTCCACAATAATGTTATTCCATTCTTGTTATAACACATTATCATCCAATTATAAACCACGTGAGCCTTCTCCACATAAATAACATATATCCATATCCATTCTTAACATGCAATTATTCCGTTTAAGATTCTTATAATGAACATTTAATAAACGATATGCACCGAAAAAGGCGAACGGCAGCGATTCATTCTAGATCACACGCGAACCAACCGCCCACATTTGAGATCTCATTATAAATAACGAAAATCAGCAGAGTATTCCAGATGCGACGCGGCGCCAACTGCACCGTAATGTATGCAAAGCAATTGAATAATTGCTATAATTGCGTTCGTAGATACAATCGATGAACGAATATATGTATGCATTATTATAATTCTATCTCATGATTATAATTGATAGCATATTTTTTTCTACAATCCATTCGTGTTTTACCGATTAACGCTGGAATTGCTTAAGCATTTATAAATTAAACTTAACCTTTAAAATGGGTAGTAATAATGTTTAATTTATTATTCCATTCATCAATAGATTCGACAAGTTGAATTCTTATTAAAGTTAATTTATGTATATTTGGCACTGTATTCTCTTATAACATAAAGACGTCTCTCATTTTTGAGCTCTTCTTTTAAATTTATTTTAGTATTAACTTCTTTCAGTATACATAGTTTACGTACAGGAATCATGAGGTAATCTAGTAATAAAAAATTATTATGAACAAACTGAATACGATAGAGTGGTTTAACCGACTCCTCAAAATACGGAATCGCATCAATACAAAGATTATTTTTATAATGATCTTGCTTGTTTTTCATTTCAATTAATAAATTAAATGTTTAATAATAAAGTAAATAAAAAAATATCCGTCATTTCTTAATCATATATAGAACCTGTGGCTTTTATTGGGTTTCACTATTTGCACTATCACTTATTAGTATGGTCTCTCAGTACAGTAATGATAATTTTTAAAACTCGACACAAAAAGAGGAGTGATATAAGCTTGTCGTCGAAGTCTCTACGTGTGCGCATATGAGTGTGTGTATGTGTTTTTGTGTATCTATCTGTCTTCGGCATCGTAGCTCTCAAACGGCTCGACCCATTCCAATGCAGTTTTTTCACTTGAAATTCAGTTTCCTTGCGTTGGTTCTTATGTATGTTTAGTTTATATAGATCCAACAGTGTAGGAGAATCAGCTATTTTCCAAAATGATAAAGGCAATTTTATGGTATAGATGTGTTAGTAAAATGACATGTTATTTTTTTAATTTTATGAAATTAATTTATAATAACCCAATAATCGTTTTGGATAGGAAATAGAACGCGTAAAATATTTTTATTACCATAAATTTATAAAAGAGCAAAGTTGCTCTTGTTGCTCAAATGAAGTCATTATAACAAGAAAAATATATTCATCTAGTTATAGTAAAAGTGAAATAAATATATGTACATTGTAAAATTATATATCTTCATTAATGCCTTTACATTAAGTAAATTATCTTTCTATTCTCTGACAAAAACCAAAACAACATATGTAATTAAAAGTTAAAAAAGAGTACTAAGTTAAACAAAAAGGTTTTATTGGAAATTCTTTTTTTTTATATCTAAAGGCTGTATCGCTCAAACTAAGAAATGTATTCGTGCCAAGAGACTATGTAAAAAAAAAACAACCGTAAACAAATCAGTTATCCACAGAGTGATTTGTACGGTATGTAAACGAGATACTTGTAAATCATTCTTTATTTACTCCCGCAACCGCGGACAGAGTAATGAACGGAGTAGACATAAACAGCTCGTTGGTACATAAATCCTTCGTTAAAACAAATGCAATGGGCGTTAGAAGTTATTAAATGTAAAGAACCACCGCCGGCTCTTACAAGATAGCATCTGTGATTGCGCACAAACAATAAACAATGTCTTGTAAGGCTACATCATGTATGTGAATTGTTAATATTGGGGTCACCTGGCCAAAACGTATTACACAATTAAATTAAATTTTAAAAAAGTATATAACTTTTTATTAATATGACATTTATATACAAAAATATTAATTAATTACTAATATATTTATACAAAAAAACTAGCAGACTTCCATATGTCCTTTATTACTGAAATAATAGTAAGCTTTATCAGATATAAATATATTTTTTATTTACAATGCGAATAGCGTCGTATATAAGATAATTTATATATATTAATGTTAGCCCCGCGGCTTCTGTTACGAAACGATAAGACTAAAATATTACACAGCAAGTAAAGCTAAGTGGCCGTTGCAGTTGTTTACAACTTTAATACCTAATCGTCTACTTAAAATCAATTGTACACAAGTTAAAATGTATATTTTTGTATCGTGTAATTTATATACAAACACAGAAATAATATTACAAAGTAATATTTATGAGAGCTTCATTATTATAATTCAAGTAATAAACAATTAACACGTGACTTGAAATATTAAGCTCTTTTAAGTCATGATAATTTGTTTCTGTAATCTGCTATCATGTTGTCATCAGTGATAATCGAGAGCCTGATCATGTTTTGCTGTCAAAGTAAAGAAATAAAGATACATGGCATTCATGAATTTTCACTAATAATTTATTAAAAAAAATATCAGAATGAAAAGATGCGAACTGTTGAATGAGACGAAAAATAATTAAGAAAATAATAGATGTAACATACGATGTGGTATAAAAACATTATTCCATGTTTAACTATCGATGTCATGAATTCCGATGTTTTAACTACACCAGAAATTAATGATATATAAATGTCATTTTAAAACAAATACTCAAACGAACAACGGACCCCATTATACAAAACTATCGTCAAACCAAATAATAATTAAAACTTTAACAGAATGACCACTTAAGACCATCCTTATAAAAATACTTCAGAGAGTATTATGTGCATAAAACACCTTTGAATACAATTTTTTTTTTTTCAAAACCCTCCTGATCATAGACTTTGAATTTTGCAATCGATGTTTTTTTATTCCTCCATTCCAGTTGCTATTTCCAAGACATTCCTATTGGTTCCGGCTAAGTTAATAAATAAGCGGATATAGTTCTTAAGAGAAAACTAATAGGCCTTAACTTCAAATGCACCTTATTTACTATTTATAACAGGCGTATAATTGACACGTTTTGTGATATAATTAAGGGCAATTGTATCACAGATCACGTATTAAATGACATAAAAAAATTACATTCAAACTGACATTGAATTAGTCTGTCTGTGTCTACAATCCTTCTGCATTCCACAGATTTAATACGAGTTGCCAAATATCTAACATCGATTAGTCAGCCAAGATATTTATGTCGGAGTCTGGTTGTATTGTTTTAATAATATAATCAATGGCATTTCGTTTATGGACAATACAAGAAAACCGGTAATGGTAACATTTCAATCAACACAGACCCAGAGGTTTTAACGAAGGTTCGATATAACAGAAGAACAGGGTTGTACATCATTGTTTATATTATTCAACAATAATAGATGCAAACATTTATTCTGTTTAAAATAAATTAAACGGATGTCATAAAATATTGCTATTTAGTTTTTAACGTTTGTCCGTTAATGTGAATGTAGTTTTTATAATTTTATTAATAAAACCGGTTTCTTACAACCCTAGGCTGAATCGGTGATGACTAATCATAATAGTTCTGTCGGATTTCAGCTGCTTTGCATGCGTAATTAATTTACTGCGATTTCAATTACACCTTGAGTCATTACTTGTATTGAATGACTGTTAGTATGCAGCTAAGTGCCGGGCGTTAATACGAGTCATTAAGAAATAAAAAAATACACGTAGCTTTTAAATGACACAGGACATTCATTAATTTATTTATCTAATGCTACCTCGTGCTAATATTATTCAGTATATCAGACGTATAACTTTCGTTGGATGCTAATTTTTTTTTTTTTAATATTCAGTTTTAAAATTAAAGATAATGCGATTTTTTTATAAAAGCAATTTCATATTTAGCATATCCTAAAACATAGTCAACATGTGAACAATGAAGCTATTTACAAAACTAGTTACATATAAATATTCATAAGTATCAATTACCAAAATATATCCAAATTATTATTGTAATTTAAAAGAATATTAAAGAAAACTGTATTTAGGGGCGTGTCTAGCGTGCCTCTAAAAGACATTTTTATCATTATTAACTTGACGTTTCGGTTAATTTTCAGTAGCAGTCATGTAATCAAGAGGACAAGGTGAATGGCTCTATCACGTGTTTAATATAAAACCTTAATAATTATTTTACAGGAATCCTAGGAGCGTTAGCAAAAAACAACATTTATTTCTTCTTTATTACTTTAAGGCTTTCAAGGCTGCCTGTATTTTGTTCGTCTTAATAAAGTCATTAAAAAAAGTTGAGACTAAAAATAGGATTGCACGAAGGCCAATACATATATATAAGTTGTATTTATATTTATCATAGAATTCTACGTAAATAACAAATATATTACAAATATAAATATAATATGAGAAACAGAAATCTATAGGATGTAAGTATTGCCTTTCAGTTGATTAAAATTATAATATGATTATAGATAATAAAAAAATATTAAACGTCTGGTATAATAGGTATTATTAATAGAGTAAACAGGACTTCATTTACCCTTAAATTGAGAAACGCCCAGCAATCAGTTAGTTTACTGTGAGGTTCTCAACGTCATTTTGTGTATATCATTAGAGTTGTTTTATTATCAATATTTTTCTTATTAAATAAGAATCTTTGTTAAAAATAAAAAAAACATGATTTAATTAATTTAAGACTTTTTAAATCCCGTATTTAAAATATTGTCGTCTCGCTACTTTTTAAATCTAATTAATCTTTTGTACAGCAAAATTAAAAAACAGTATTTTGTTATATTTACTTAAAATAGACGAGACGAAACCTCTTAGCATTCAATGGATTCACCGTGCGGGTGCCGGGTCCATTGCGTTGCAGGGAGTGGAGCTTCAACAGTGCCTGGGACTTGCGACCCAGGTGTAGGTTTAAGGGGCCCCTAACTAACGCGCGTTAAACGCTCACCTCCACTGTCCAAGCTCCTCTCCCTACCTAACCATATTTGAAAAGAACCTACTAGGGCTGCCTTCGAAGTACGTTCCAAGAACGAATTGATGTGAGTTCTGGACAGGCCCAAGTCTTTTAGTAGGTTGTAGAGAGATTTAGCCGTTATACCTCTCGCTCCCACTTCTACCGCATATAAATCCACGACGAACCTATTTCGAGTGAGTTCGTTTGTGAGCTCGTAATATTTGTTGACCTTGATGGTATGGTCTTTGGGGATGTTGGTTTCCCAAGGAACCGTAAGCTCTATCATCACAACGCGCTTTAAGATTCGCGAATACATGAATATGTCCGGTCTGGAGGCCGACGCACAAATATCCTCGGGGATTTTGTATTGTTTTTCACACGTATCCATCATTATAGTCCAATCCGTAGCCGCTTTAAGGATGGAGTAAGGCTTGACATTTGTTTTTATAGTCCTAATGCCCTCTCTCACAAAACCTACTGATCGCTCGTTTGTGGTTATTCCTTTTTGCGCTCTGGCTACCGAGAGACTAACCGCTTCACGTATGATTTCCAGAACCCTATCGTGACGACGCGAGTATTGACCGCTATCGAGGAGTACCTTACATCCCACTAACAAGTGCCTAGCAGTTCCAACTGCCTTCCCACAGATATAGCAAGTCTTTTCGGTACCTTTACCCCATCTTACTAAATTACTCTGATCTGGGAGAGTCATCTGGAACGCATTGAGATAGAATTTTAGCAATGCTGGCGACCAATCATGGATTAAGGTGCGCCACTTTAGTGCCAATGGGATGCAAAAATCTCCTATGTCTAACCACTCGCACTTTATTGTGTACCGACTAAAGTAAACTAAATATATAATGTCTTGGAAGAAGATAGTGTATAGTGAAAAAGTATGAAATACCTAAGTCAACCTTACCTTTTGTTACCTTTTGGGTACAGGACGTGATATAGAAAAAAAAGTGGTTTTAAATATATATAATATAAGAAACACTTAGAAACCTTTGACGACCGAATAGGTACATCAGGCAAGAGGGAGCATAATACGGAAATTGAGTGAAATAATACTCCTTTAAGCTGATCTTGAAAGATGCCGGGGATGAAGCACTTCTTACAGATTAAAGCAAAAATACTTCAACATTTTAGCAGCTGTCACAATAAAGTCACGTAGTAAGCGAAGCAATGAATTTTGATGATACATTTATAAACAGAACGTAACTCATGAGAGTAATCCAGTAAAACAAATTTGTTTCTTAAAATAAAAAGGAGTGTCAGATATAATAATTAGGAAGTTGAGTTGAATATAAAATTGGGACTGGTGATGATATATGTAAGAACAAATATAAAACGGATTAAAATGCTTTGTGCGCTCTCAAGTTTATTCAAAACCTTTTCACTACAGTTGAAGTACCATACTCGTATACTAGTATAATTAAAAATTGCTATAAGGAAAATTGTACACGTGCAATTTTGGTTTAGAATGAAAAGAAAATTGTAAAGTCTTCACAGAGACAACGTGGCATAATCTCCTTTACTAAACTTAGTTGTATAAGGACCCCAGCGAAGATTTTGATTAAGGTTTTTGACGGTGTCACTGTACGGATTCCTGTCGTTATTTAAAGTAATGACCGGTCTTATAAAACGATAAAACTTATTTAAGACTTTAAATAATACTATTACGCAGTACATATTTGTAATAGTTGATATAAACTGAACTTTTTAAATTTTTATTAATAGAGCTATTACTTACTAAATGAATTATAAGTATATTTTAGCCAACAATAAAAAATACATTCACAAACTGATACTGAACAATAAAACAATAAAAAATACATATAACAAACACATCTACAAAAAGTAGGTACATTTTTATGAAAACATCATAGTTAACTCAAATTATTATAGTTTGTAGGTAGCCTAGATGTGGTCAAGTTCAGATCGGCGTGAAATAGTCTTTAATGGTTGCGTTTTGTCCGATGAGAGAGCCGGTTGTCCTTTCCCTTTTCCCACCCTTTCCTACCTTTTCCCTTTTCTTTTTCTCTCCCTCTCCCATGATCAAGGTTGGAAACGCATGATGTCCATGGACGACGATGCCTACCTTCCATCGGATAGGCCGTCTGCTCGTTTGCCGCTCGTTTGGTAATGAAATAAAAAAAGTTTTTGAATAAATTCTTTGATTAAATACGTAATATGTATGTAATCAACAATTTAACTGGAATTTTATTACGAGACCCTTAATAACAGTCGCTTTAATGTTGACTATTCAAATTTATTTCAAGAATATTTGATAGACCTTACAGTAAAGAGAAGACGCAGGAGAGGAGATACTTTTAGTTTTTTTTAAGAACTGTCGTTCATTATATAAGTAAGATATTATTAAAATATTTTTTATGAGCACTCAATATCTGATGAACTAACAGTATATGACAGTGACTTTGATTATTTAATTAACTATTAGTCAGATTTGCAACAGCCGCTCACTACCTGTTTTACCCGGAACTTAGTATAACAGTCAGCTGAATATAACAAGAAGAAAAAGTAAATTTTCAGATACGAAATTATAGTTATAAATAGAATAAACTTTGGAAATTAGTATAATGTTTTGCTGTAAACAAATGTATGTTGTGTTATGCATAATCTAATGGGATTAAATTTGAGAACACTGGTAAGAACGGTAAGCACTGCTTCCATTAATTGAAGATAAGTTATCTTTAAAAAACAAATCCGCAATGAAAATAAAATGTATCAACGGAACTGTTTAGGCGGTGTTTTCCTGACAATTTTGTATAGTATTTGAGAACAAATGAAAAATATATTGTCCCAAATAAAATAAATGCCAGCTAAACTTTTTACGTACATTTGAATGCAATATAATTATTTTTCAATCACCTTTATATGTCAAGTGAATGCCACAAATTGCCTTCTAGTTATAAGTAAAACACTTAATTTTATTCATCAACATTTTTCACACAAAAACACTTCGCTTTACAGGCGCCTTGCCGTTACAAAAACGTCGACAATTGCCAGGCAAAAATGCAATAGAGGTCCGTTGCCGACAAAGCGGATGCCAGATATTTGATTGGTGACTACACGCTTTGCTCGTTGTATCTATTATGAACGAGTCTTAACTAGTTCAGGATCAGACATAGTGAGTACATACATTATGTATTGAACAAGATTCTGATTGAACTAGACGAACATTTTTATCTGTCTAATCTTTGTTCTTAATTAGCCATATTATATTTTATATGAATTCCAGGAAACCAACAAAACAGTATACAAAAATAAAACAAACTAATTTATTTTTATTTTTTTGTTCGTTAATTTATAAACAAATGATTATACTGATTGAAGTTTACGTACTGAGGCAATATAATAGTTATTTGTTAAACATTTTGAGCATTAATTAATAAGCATTAATGTAACTTTTAAATACTTCAGTGTACAAGGAACATAAGGAGCCGCTGTCGACATAAAAGATATAAATACTCATTCTATATGCACCCTTATATTAAGAACTTGTTTTATTCTGTTCATACCTTTTTAATCTCATTTATTGATCAGTATTATTTACTTCCTTAGCCTCAGCACGTTAAAAGGTGCTAACATTATTTTTAACGTTAAATAAATATTCCATATTGCTGTTGTAATTATCATTATATTTTTGATTCCTCTTTAGTTTTCGATATATACTTTTTATGGTTTATATCATTTAACAAATCCAACGAAAATATTTAATGAATCTTTAGAGGGGACGAAAATCTTGATGAGATTGGATAAGCTTGTTGTTGGAAAAACAATTTTAAGAGAAAATAACTGTACTTAACTGTAAAAAAAAATATTTACTATTTTAACCACTTTATTTGGCTTATTTCTAAGACACACTTCAATTCTTATTGTCAGATTACTTAATTCAGATTACTCGCGACAAGATTTTATAGAATTTATACAGTGTAGGTACATCATTTAAAGCTATGACCATAACCAAAATTTCTTCTCCGTTGGCTTCTCTCTACGGAATTAATATTAGTGTCAGAGATGGAAGAAACTATATTATTAACACTTGTATCAAAGCGATAATGGCAGATACAGACAGATTATCAGAGTTAATGAACTTTGCAAAAAAACAAGCTACCCTGAGATACCTCTGCCATTTCAAGAAGATATTTTTTCCATCCGATTGCATAGTCAACAACCATTGTTACAACTCAGAGATTTCTTAACAAATAATAAATAATGACCAACCGAATTAAAATCATTGCAACATGTCGGAGTTCAACTTAGTAACTCGCTTATTGTCCGTCTCTAAACAATTAAAGGTGACTCTGACTAAAGCAATTTACTACGAACAGGAGGAAACGTAATAATGAGTTCTTGTATGATTATAACTATTGTTTCATTTTAATAAAAAAACAAAAATTAAAAAAAAAAAAATTATATATGTTAAAAGAACAAAATAATTCCTTTTACAATATATACACGAACTAATGTTATATTTTTTAGTGTGAATATCAATGTCGCTAAGAAACGCAATACAGTGAATATAAAATGTTATTGGGAAATAAACTTTACATGAAAACCGTATTTAAATGTACAATTTGATACAAAAAAGTATAAAGCTATATTTAATTTGCTTAAGGCAAGAACCTTAAAGGAGAAATAATTATATACTAACAGTAGTTTTTGCAATCGGTACGTTTCCAAGTTGCTTTCGATAGCTGACCGACGCGTGCCGGACGAGGGCGGAGTATGTTGTTGATACAAAAGTTAATTGTCATGAAAATTTACAATTGTATACATATCGTTACATTCCTATGTTTTCAGCGCAAAATAATTTTTATGCTGTCATGAATTAATGTTAAAAAAGTAAAGTTTAATCATAAACACGTTATAATGATACCAAGTAATACATCCAGGTTTCCTTCATGATATCACAATATTTTTACATTTGAAGCAATAAAACAATTTTGCTAAACACAAATCCAAACTGTATTATAATATATAAGTGTACAGTTTCATATATAAAACATATTTTATATAGTCTTTGTTTGTTTAAAATATGGCCTTCATCGTATCGTCATTGTTATCTACCCGTCGACACACAAAATTCACTGGACAAGTGTTAAATTTAAGTTAAAACCCACACTTCTAAATTCGCCAATCTCAGCCTACATCATGAAGTGTTGCGCTTAAGTATTCTAGACGCCCCACAAGAGTCGGAGATAAACACTATATATTATCGGCTTCACTTTGTCAGTATATATAAACCGATTCCTATATTCATAACAGCGATCTGGGAATCAAACGAGATTTATATTTAAAGAACATAAAAAAATTTTTTTTTTAAGAAACCAAAAATATAATTACGGCAATGAGCATTGAAAAATGTCTAATTCAGAAATATCTCAAGTATAAAAAAAAATATTAAGCATAAAAAAAATATTAATATTAAGATTTATTTCATTTCTTTCATTATAATATATTTTACTATAAAATGAAAACAAGAATCGACTAACCGAAGCCCTTGTAATTATGATTTTAAATTTATTTTCTAATTTATGTATTGAAAAAACATAAAAAAAATACACTTATATTACAATTGAATATATCTTGTTATTCTTACATACTTTTTTATTGATTAAGTGTTTGAATTCCCTATTTCTAAATCGTTCCAAGGCGGCAAGTCGAGAGTAAAACACTCCCACACGATCACGGATGGAGGCGTGCAATATAATTTAACAAACTAAGATAAATTGAATATAAGCTAGAAAATTTAAGAGTAAAATAATATACAATATTTTTCATCAAATATACTTTTTTAGTTTCGCAGAAACTGTGACTGTAGAACACGGCAATGGGATTACATCATCAGATCTTTCTGGACTTTTATCCAATGGAATTTATAACAAAGCTTATATTAAAGCTTCGTTTGAAAGGTTTAGACTTACCAAAATTTGCTTACAAAAATTAACAGTAATAAAATAAAATGTATTTAACCGTTATATATCTTGTTTTTATAAGGATTATCGTACAATTATACATCAGAAGCACCGCGGGCATAGCTGTCATTGTTAACAGAGTTTTAATCACTGCGGCTGATTTATGAGAGGCATAACTTAGTGCGCCGCGAGCAGTTGTCGCCCGTCATTAGGTATATCCGTGCAGTTTTGTTTTTGGTTAGCAATTTGCGTAGATATAACTAACAGATAGCACCTAATAAATGATTCCTGCTGAAGTAAATATGACTGAAAAAAAGAACATAGATAATAAAATCTAATTTAATTCAGACCATAAACCTCTTTTGAACTGATACGTTAAAACAATATACAGATAAAAAAAGCGTATTGATTAACGCTTTTTAGAACTTTATATGTCAAAATTATATAGTTTTTAGGTTTCCATAGATGAAAAACATAATATTGTTTATTAATGTATATATGCCGTCGGCTACCTGTGTCATGCATGTCACCTTGTTAAACAAAAAGATAAAATTTGCACAATTGTACAATTATTTACTTATGCAGTGGAAAATATACAGATATTAGGTCAACAAAAACCTTTATATATTTTTACCTTAATTAGGAATATGTTAAGTAGACCAGACTATTATTTGATGTCATACTAGGTAATGAAGTAAAATATTAACTGTGAAATAATTAAACGTTGTCACGAGAAAGTGTTGCTGTTTGTACGAAAAAAAAACATACCACTGCAAGTCCTGCTGACAGGACAAAGCTTGCAATTGATGGAAAATTTAAGCGATATACATCTTTTTTTACCATACAGCTCTTTTAACATATAATGGCAATAAAATTATAAAATTTAAAGGTTTTATGTTAACTCTGCTTCTTCTGATGTTTTTGTGAATTAAATCAAAAATATTTTTATGATGAACACTAACCTTTGATACGTATTTAATTACGTTCAATAATTTTTGATCGGAGAGAAAAAAAATTCTACTACTACTACTATTAAGACAAAAAAAAATGTAACACACTATTTGGTATAAAACTTTTTTTTAAATTTTTCTTTAAAATGTCTTGCTACTAAAACATTCGAATGTTTTGACAAATAATTTAATCAAAAAAAATATTACTTCCTAAAATGATCATTTCTTTTTAATGACTTTGACAAAAAAAATATATTATTTTAGTATCACTTTAAATCAAATATAAGAATATTAACGGCCAATAATACGCAACTGTTCCTATGCACACAATGAGAAATATCAAATTATAATGTTATGTTAACCTGATCGCATTATTATGTATGAAGAGACTTGAATATTTTTTAGTACATTGTTTTGCTTCTGTCTTTTCAATATAATTTACGCGATATAATAGTACGCGTTACAGCGCCATTACACAGCTGATTCTGTTGGAATGATTGGACAAAAAGTAAACTATATTATTCCAGTAACCACCACTCAACCAAATAGGTGAAGTAGTTTCTGCGTGATTGATGTTTCGCATTTATAATATTAGAATAGTATGAGTGGGAATGCTATTTGTGTTTTTGAATAAAAAATCTTCGAACACGAGATTTCTCATGGCCATTATTCTTAACAAATATATTTCTTTAATTTAATTATATTGAATAATGAATTTTACTTAAACATATAACACTACTACAATGTTATTTTATTTTTGTGCTCTTTACATTAGTCGTCATATTTTCATCGCCTCGTTAGATGCAAACCGCCATTTTGAAGTGCGGCCATTTTGATTTATATACTTAATAGACTTTTGCTCTACATTTCTCTATTTATTTTATACAGCCCAAATTGAATTTGAATATTTTTGAATATTTTATTGTCATATTCCAATACTCGCATTTCTATTTGATAGATTTGTTAAAATGTGTAATTTACATTCCACGATATCCATCGTTTTGAAATTATAAATGTCATTTTTTTGTATAGTTGGATAAGGTCTGATGAAGTTTCATTATTTGAAAAGATTTACAGTGAAAGAAATAATATTATAAAACTAGTAAGTAAAAAACTAAAAGGTTATTTCCTTCTAAAGATTCTATAGGTATAATTTTTGTACATATAAAATACTTCTTCCAAAGTAACTGGGACGCGAAATTCCGAAAGTTGTTCGTGTCTATGAATTTTCATTCTATTTTCCATATGAATTTAAATTCAAGCATATACTGTTAGGTGCTTTAATATTGAAACATACTTAAAGAATTCTTTTTGTAATACCGTTAAATTGTAATTCCAACAAAATTTTATCCATAGCAATAAAATTAAACTGGAAAAGTATTCAGAAGCAAAAACTTATTCCCTTATACAACCATATCATTATTATTTCTAGCGATAGACATTAAAATAACACTATTTTAAAATACCTCGTGGTGCAATTGAATTAATATACTTTTTTAGGCCATCCAATTGACTTTTTTTTCAGCGTATCATTATAGCATACTACAGTTTCAATAAAAACTTAGGTGATGCAATAAGTCGCTCTGTACTGATACCGTGGTATCTATATTAAATCAGTTAAGAATGTAACCCGATCGAGACCCTTACGCCGCATTATCGTAAACTTAATAGAATCGCTCGTAAATAACATCTCAATTGCAATGACTTTAGGATCAATTTGATATTTATTCGATATAAAATATACATCTCCGACGCTTTTTGTATAAAATCTTTGTTGGAAAATTACTGTTAACTATCCAACAGCTATTTTCCACCCATCACAGCTTCCTGTGTCACAGCTGTTGGACAAATTAACTTAATAATATTAAGTATAACTTAAATAATTACATATAGAATTACAACCAAATAAATGAAAATGTATCAAAAATATTTTAAATATTAACGATTTTATATTAATTAATTGATGTCCTAATCAATTCTGTATGAAAAATCTGGAGCATAAGGCTTTCATTTAATAAAAAAAATAATTATATTTAAATACAGTGTATACAAAATTTGTACTATATTTCTTTATCAGAAATATATATACATTATATATTTGTTTGTATGTGTGTGTGCGTGTGAGTATCATGCATTCTATGTTTTGATAGTAATCGATAACTTACTTATAATAACAGGTGAATCCAATTGAATATGTTTGCATAAACATTCCTTTTTTTTTATTCAAAAGGTGACGTGTCAGAATATATAAACATTTTTGTTATGAAATGCAAATAAATAAAAATAGTATTTAAAATTTATGAACGTATACTTTGAATATTGCTTACCAGTTGGTTACCCACTGGAGCGATAGTATTGTTCTTATAATGAACAGAATAATATTTCAAACACTTTTATTTCTAACAGAAAATTCAGGATGAATTTGATATAAGAATAAAAATAAACCATAGCAAAATCTCTTAATTTTATTCTTTGATAGCTTTTTAATAGAATTACTCTCAAAAGAAGATAAGTGTATATCTACTACATGGAAATAAGATTTTTAATTTACTCTCGTCCTATTGGTTCTTGCCTTTTCTTCTCTAAAATTCTTAAGATGATAACACACATTTGGAACTATGTCCGTAGCGGCCATTAGTTCTATTCACCAAAGTAAAGAATGAATCTTAAGCGAGAAATGTTTGCAACCAATTGACCTTTCCTTTTTATTAATAACATTAAAGCCTAATTAGAACAAAATGGTAATTCATCTTCTTATGTTCTTACACAGAATTCAATAATAAGTTTTCAATACATCACGCTCACTTTTTATTTAAAAATATACTGTCATGTCAATCAAGGTTTTACACCACACATATGAATGTACTGATATTTTCTTATAAAACAGTATATTACCATTTACACACTGAGATGGAAACTTGATCGCGTATAGTGTAGCACGGGCCTAATACTACTATAGTCATAAAAACGTGTCAGACTTATATTATGGAAAGACAAAATGACAGCTAACAAGGCATAGAGTTTTTTTTTTTCTTCTAAAACGGACTCAGCCCACACTTCATAAAACCTGTTCCTGTTAAAAAACATTTATTTTTCAAAATTAGCCTGACTTAAGTCGTGTTAAACAATTATAAGCAAATATCAATTTCAATATGGGCTTGTTTTTCTGTTCACCTGCTACTTCTGCTGGTGAATTTAATGTAATTTTTTATGGATGTAAGTTTAGATTACTGTGGGTCACATGAAAAAAAAAATACTTTATGGGGATGAGGTATAAGAAATAGTATAAATTAAAATTGTTAGCAATTGTGGGAGTGAGTGTACCTGAAATGGGTAATTTCGTTACATGTGCTACTATTTTTATCCGTCTCTTCGTGAATACGGACTTTAAAGTTGCGTTAATCAACCGACAATATTACAATATCATCAGTTGAATGTAAAACTTTTATGCTATAATAACACGAATTATCAAGATAAAGTGTAATAAAAATACTATAAATGTAATTCTGATATATGAGCTACATTATCGTAAAATTAATTAAAAACCAGTTACTACTTTTCGAAAGATAGATCGATTCGTCAAAGCAAACCTGCTCGCTTCCACAAATATGTCATCGTCAAGAAATGTCTTAATGTTTGCAATTATCATGAGAATGTTCCTTCTATATATTAGAATACAATCTGACATGTCACATTTATACCAAATCTACTATCGCGGACATCTTAAATGAGTCAGTACTTCACTTCTAAAACGTGATTTACTTGAACACGTTTTTCGCCGTTGCATTAGCGCTGTATAATTTTCTAGATCATATCATAATTGGATATCATATTTACCTCGTTTCTCCAATGCAATAAGTGATTGAAGGTTTCCTTTTCATACTTAAATTATAACAGGACTATTTTTATAACAATATAACTCTCACATTTCGTTTTCCGGTGAGTAAGATATTGTTATAACATTGCAGTGAAGTTCATATATATTTTCATAGTTTATAGGTACACTAGTTTTTTCCCGCAACTCCGTTCGAGTTTATATCAGAGTTGTGCCCAGGGAGATATGTATAAAGTGTGTTAAAACAATACATATAGTAAGTTACGTTGCAGCCTTTTTGTTTATTTATCTTAGACACCGACTGCAATGCCATCTACCGGGCGGATTCCATACACAAACAATTCATTCAAATTGGTCCAGCCATTTAGGAGGCATTCAGTGACATACACACGCACGGTAAAATTATACATACAAATAGAAAACATTATTTTTATTTTATGTCATTCTTTGTAATATTTTGGCTATTCCTTTAAAGTTATAATTTGTCATGGTAGATTTCTATAAATTGATATTCCGCCATGTAAGTCAGCTGCCATATTGGATTTAAGATAGGTTTAATTTGCCTCAGTGAACTATTTAATCAGAAGTTAGATAAAAACAGGACTGCCGTTCAAAAAATAGGTAAAACACATTCATTGTTGTTGAGGCCAATTATTTAAAATTTAAGACCTTCTTGATATATGTATAGACATATAAACATATACACACACACACACACACACATACACACATACATGCACCATAAACACATGTGTACGTACCAACATCAAATTATTGCAAAATAAAATAAAGACTTATAATACTAAAAGTTGGGCCATACATCTTCTGAATAAACGAAATTGCTTCCTAAAACTTGTTCTCCCTTTAAAATTACTTCGTCGCATTACTCAGAGTTATAGCAGCTTAGCCTTATTTAAAGCCAGAGTGTTCTGTGGGATTAAATTTAATGATTATTTACAGAATTCATCATATCTTACGTTTCGTTTACTTTATGTTGGACAAGCTAAGCCATTCTTGATTGAACTGTGCATAAAATCGACGATATATTATAATAATCATTTAATATATATATGTAAATAAACATATCATTAACATATACTAAAGGTACAAAAAGTTCCATTAGTCAAGTTGCGAGTATCACACATTAAACCTTTTTGGTCTTCAAATGACATTTAAAAGCGTCTCTAAAAGGTAATTAGTTTTCAAGAAGCACTTAAGCGCTTGAGTGTACTTCATTACTAGGACGTCTACAATTTATAATGACACCGCTATCACCTTGTAATTCTCCATCCGTTTCCCGGCAGTCCAGCTAAGTCAGTAGTTGAGTTCCTTTACATTAAGTCGACATGAGCTGGTGGTAATCGGATTTCTTCATCATAACCGAAACGGGCAGATTAATTTTTAACACCACACCCTACTTTGGTTTAGCTCTCCAGCGCTAACAATTACATAAATGACATATTCAATATCGTTTTAATATATTTTTAATCAATATAAGATACAGCTAATATGGTAACGAAAGCGCAAATGTGTGTTATTTTATCAGACGAAAATTGCATAATTAGACAAGATTTCCTTGTCCACTAACAAAGATATGGATCCTGCCTGGTCAGGAACAAAAAGATTCAACTATGTAGAAATGTCTCTCATAATAAAAATACGTTTTAAATATTCGGTACACTAACTCCTAATGACTGAATGTTAAATGATTATCAAAGGCAAAGAATTTTTAATTTAAATTTTATCCAAATAAAGTATATATGCATAATTAAACCTAAAATACTTAGTTCTACCGATATCAATCAGGGCACGATAGCTTAATTGGCAAACCGCGCGGGAAATTTATCCCGGAAGTAACAGGTTCGAATTCTACTCGTATATATGATGTTTTAAATATATATCATTAAAATTGAATGACATAGTTAAAATATATATACATATTTTTTTGAAATTTAAAGAATACTACAAGCTGTTATTAATTTGTATTAATGTTAACTAAACATAAATTAAGAATCTTACAGTAATATACACCTATATATACATATAACACAATTATACGCGATAATTTATATACCGGCGAACACAAGTTATATCCTTCAATATAATCAATAAATCAATAGAAAACATTTTAATGACGTTTCCAACGTGTCCAACGCTGAATTATTCAAATTCCGTCTCAAACAAATCAACATTCAGTATGTTGATTACGTCAACTAATTATGTCGTAAAATGATAAACGCTTTTTTATGGAGGGCGGAATCCGCTTATAAATTAACAGGCTTCTATGTTGATAAATTATAAGAAATTTTTCTTAACACAAACTATTAGCATTTGCAGAATAATATCTGAGATAATGGCGGACACATTTAATTGAAGATGTTTTTCGATATAACCAATTGTTATCACTTAATAGTAACCGTCATCACGGGCGGAAGTGATTAGAAAATGTCGTAAACAAATGTAAAATAATAAAATTTCTAAAAATCATTTAGGGGTAAGAAAACAAAAAAAAATCTTTATGGAAAAAGGACGATACGTCTTATATTTATAAAAAATTGCTAGATGCTTGTTTTTAATCACCGAAAACTTATATATGATTAAGTTTAATTCTAGGTCATATTACCACAGGTCACATATATATATATAACTTTCTAATTGATAATTACACTTTAAATTCAAAACCAGAAACAGTTCGGTCTAATTAGTTACTTATCATAGGTCGGAGGTGTTCGAACTCGGCTACCGACGTCTTTACATAGTACTAGAACGTAATTACATTTCATATTGACAAACCTTAACTGTGAACATTTGCCGTGTTATTAAGCTATTATATATTTATTTCGGCATCATTATATAAAAGTGATATACAAAGATTACCTGCAACTTATGAAAACGGTAATTAACATCGCTATCAGATGTAATTATACGACTATATTGCAAATTAAACGGCCATTCTTAACCAGATCATTCTAGTTAAGAGTAATTTGTAAAACAAATAATTTGCATATCCACCCACTCGCATAATAATGTACATTTTATCGAATACCTAATTGCATCACCAGAGAGGCTATCGTGCGGGTTGCTAGCAATATTTTTTTTTATATATGAATTTAATTTGTATAATGAGATGTAAGTGGAATTATCGAGTTGTGTCATGTTTGTGGCGTGTTTGTAATCGGAAATCCGTTCCATTTTAAGTAAACCATTCATCCCTACAGGGAGTCGAACTTGGGACCGGTGCATTTGCTATTCGAACGAGGTGTAACACTCCATCTATGGGACATATAATGACAAATTCCACACCTAAGATTCTCAGCAGTTTTGATGTAATTATTACATGAGTTTATATGTGTAACTGGATTCAATGCATAACTACCCTTCTGGAGTGCGTCTGGACTTTTAAGGTTTGAATAATTAATTAGTTGTACTAGCTATTTTTACTATTAAATACAATTCTATATACGCTTAATGTTATATCATTATTACGATTGAAATATATAATAACGTCACCAAAACTTTATAAAGCTCTACTTACAACCTTTCCAATATAAGGTTCTAACTGACAAAGCCATTAAACAGAATGTCTTTTAACAAATTGAGGATAAAATTTTTGCTTGGAAAAAATATCAAGCCTTAAATGTAGCTTTGTGTATAAATAATATTTACAATTAAGGTTTAAATAATAAACATGAAAAATGTATTTTGACAGTTGTTGTACTGTTTTCTCTAACATTGTAAGTCATATAAAAGTCTCTATCTCGTCCTTAAAACTGTTAGCATTAAGTAATTTTAACGTGAAAACGATTATACGGCATAAATTACTTAATTCGCTACGTAATTAAATTATAGTTAAAGAAATCTACAGAAATTCTTTATACTTCTTTTGGCAAAGTTACATTTGCAACATACACCTCTATATTGGATACCTCCAGTTTAGACTCGCCAACTTTGAATAGTTTTTTTTATTTCATTCTATGCAACAATCATTTTTTTTTTATCCGAAATAGCATAATAATTTATATATTTAAAGGTAAAGGTTTGGTTTTCGATATGAATGTAAGCTCCACACTTAAAAAAAGATATTTATACGCAACGTCTTAATCCGTGCATAAGTTCATATCTTTACAGCATGCAAAATAGCATTTTAATGTACGCAACATGCCCTAACGATAGTCATGGTTTATTTCAAACATTGCGTATACCTTGTTAATGAGATCGCTAAAGTACCGGGGTCAGACCTTGTTTATATTAGTGGAAGCGACCTCTGGGAGACATTAATGTAGCTATTTCATTTATATAATAAATAACACCCCATTCGTGTTTGCCTGCGCTTTGTTGTCGTACAAATGGCGCTTGGAAATCAACTGTGAAGTATTTAGTGTTGCCATAAGTTTAACGACGCAGTTTCGTACCGAGAAGTGACCGTTTAAAATGAATTGTGCTCTGTCGTTTTGATTTTCTATAATTTGTTATTAATAAATAACATTATCGATAGCATCCATAAAGTCTAACATTAACCTGATATGTACATATAGTACATTTTAATAGGACTGTTAGATGTAAAATACTGCCTAAATATAATCGCTAGCAATTATAACCTCGACAAAATATGCTTGCTAAAACTAGTTTTGAGCAATTCATCTGAAATAACGAGTTGATTACACGTAGATCATATATTTTTTTAACAAAATTTCTTTAATTTTTTTCGTATTTGTTAGTTATAAGTTCGCAATGTATAAAAAATCCTCAACTGAAATTATTTAAAGGTGCGAAAGCATTATACGAACTTATATATATATTTATAATATAAACATGTGTACATTATAAAATGAATACTTAGCGATCTTTTTGAAGCTAAGTTGTATCTTTTTATGCACTTCCCTAGTCAGGAACTAGGGAAGTGCATAAAAGACTCTCCTGACGTCGAAAGAGAAACAAAGATATCTCATTTACATAAATTCTAACATGAAATTAAACCAGAATACGTTATTTATATCATGATTGCACAAAAGTGTGTAATAACGTGTTATTGAGAGCTATTTATTATAATTTCACTATGATACCCCAGTCCTAGTGTGTTGTTTACAATACAACTCAAACCTCTAAAGATTCATTACAAGGCTCTAGACAGTTTGATAGTCGTTTAATGACACGATTCGTGACACAACGTCAAAATACGATAATTATACTAAATAATTTACATTTCTGATTTACTAAATTATAATGTCCATGACAAAGGGAAGTAACTATATATAAATAAATAATATCTCCTTGAAAATTACTGAAACATTATATATTTATGGGTGTAAAATTTTCAATGAAATACATAAATTATTGTGTAAACCACATAAACTTTTCAAATCTTCATCATTCTATAAAAAAATCTTCGACGTTTTAAATATAACGGGAAAACCAACAACTATTCTATGTTTACTATAATTTTATAATCTTTGTATCGCTAACAGGTTCTAAAACGAAGGCAGTACGGTTGAAATCACGCGTTTCATAATCCGAATTGTCATTATTATTTTTTTAATCTATCACAGACACAATAAGCACTCGATCAAGAACTGTCAGCTTATTTTTTTTATGCCACGTGGTCAGATTACGATATAATAGCATGTATAAACCAGTCGTTCGTCATATACATGGTGCACAGTACTAAATAAAGAAAAGTTTTTTGTTGTATAAGTAAGACATTGGATGTGTTCCTTTTTAGAATATTTTATGATATAAATAAAACTATAGAAAAAATAACGTGTGTGTGTATATATATGATATATTTTTTTTATTTGTACGGTGACCTTATCCACATTAATTAAAGAAAAAAATATTGAGATATTTAAATTTTATATGACCCTAGCAATTTTATTATAAATTTAAAATGTTTGTTGTACACACTAAGTAAATATCACGTTTTGGATGACTGTTATGGCCCTTGACGGGTTTTATCTATCCACACGACAATTGTCTTTGTCAAAGCTATCAGGGAAAGTAGCCTCACAAAAGAAGGTGGCGTCCCAATGAGTTTTTTATACAACGTTGTTAATCTAGGGCCGATATTCTATTAAACCTATTTAAAGTCCCTGACTTTGAAAAAAAATAATAAACGATTTATAATTTAAAATCAACACTTACATAAGTAGGTGTAAATTAATATTTCAATAGATATAAAAAAATGAAATGAAAGTGACAACAAAACGTGAATAATACACAGATAAAAAATGACAGTGCAGGCTCAGTGTCAGTGAAATACGCTCACAGATAAAAATAATATTAGAGAGTTGACTTCCACCATTCGCGAGAGGTACGGATTGGTTGTCATGACAATGCTTTTGACTGACTGATTTGAACTATGCGCTTGGAGTGCACACAGATACAGCCATAGATTAAACGCAAAACTAAATGGTAATGTATATTATTGAATGCAAAATACAAAAGTGTAGTTACACATTGAATTGTATAAATTGGAATGAATTTCATACAATTTTATTCGACAACAAACAAAACTATTGTAACTAGTCCGAACATAATTCTGAAATTTCACGTTGGAATTTAACACCAGACAACCTTTGGTTTTAAACGACAGTCTTGATAACAGAATCAATTGTAATCAATTCATCGAAGCCAAATTCGTATTACTGCCATTTCAATAGTTCTATTATAGTGAATATTTGGAATGACAAACACATTTACATTTTAATGCAAATACATTAACCAAATAGCACAATATTAATACAATTAAACATAAAAGGTTTGTCGGTTATGAAGCTAATTATAGGGACAATTTTTTTTTGTCCAATCTGGCAATCAATATATATTGAGGCAGTCATTCAATAGTTACGTTATGAAAATATAACAAACGTTTAACAGATTTAGTAACATATATGAAGCGGTTACCAAAAACTTTCTGTTGTCATTATTATTCGGAATAAAATCCTGCAGAGAAATATCAATGACAGATTAGGTAATTACGATTGAAAATTATAACCAATTGTACGAATGCGAAGTAATTTTATGATCACGATCGAATATCAAATGTCGGGATAAGTGTTACTTTAATTTATTTAATGATTTAAATAAACTAGATGTGACGTGGATAACCTTTGAGATATCAGCCGTGAGCCGGGTTAGGTTGATTTGCGGCAATAAAGCAGTCAATGCGTTTCACTTACACCCATCGAATGAAAGACGGCTGCTAAAACTGATATTAATTAATGGACAAAGAACAAAGCATTTCCAGGATATTTATTGTATGTTTATTTAAATTGTAACTGTCCAGATATACGTGTAATATTGTCATATAAAAAAATAACTAAGCATTGGATGTTACGTTCGGATTTTGATTACAATGATATCTCATAAAATTTAAAGTTACCTTATCATTTATTCTCTTAAAGGAACACGGTTAGAGCACCAAAGTAATAGAACCTGTTCCTACGTGATCTCATTACAAACGTACGTTCAAACAGAAAGTGCAATCGTTTTATTATGTGTAGATTAGTAACGATCGATGTTTTAATGGCCATCGTGAGAAGTTGAGATACATGTAGCATCAATTAAAACCTAAAGAGGTTTGTCCTGTTTGTTTTTTGTACATCCACACTGAGAAGTTTGATATTGATCTTTGATTTTCTCTAGAAATTATTTATAAAATACACAATTCAGTTAAACTGAATGATTTTTTTAATGCTAAAACAAGTTTTATTTAAATCTAATACTGTCAAACATCTCTTCTCCCAAATGAAAGAGATGCAGAAGCTTGCTATGAAATTAGGTGACGGCTACCAATGGCAATTAAAATATACGAAAATATTATAACTCTTACACAAAAACCATTAAAATAAATTTCATGTGAAAATTTTGAAAAATGTTACACTATTTGCCAAAACTGAAGTCGCCAATCGATTTGAATGCAAATATTCAATTGAACCGCTTAAGGCATGACTTATAAGCAAATTAAAGTCTCCTTCGAATTACTTTGATACGGTCCAAAGAAGGCAAATGAATGGCAAAAGGATATGAAATACAATTATTTCAGACACAAACATTGTTTCTATATCAACTAAACCGAGAGCTGCCAACCTGCTAAGACCACTCAGCATTAAACATAGCTTATACAAAAACAGATAGCTACTTAATGCAACATTGAAAATGTGAGATTGACACTTTTTTAATAAGGACTGTATTGGAATTATTCACTTATATAACCTGTCTCGCTGATTCCATATAAAAATAATCGACATTCTTATAAGTAAAGCAATTAATAGACAGTAATTTTACTTCTAAGCGGAACCAATAGCTGAAAAACTTTACAAATACGCCATTAAAACATCCCTGAAAGGGGAACATTATCGTGGACATAAGATCACCATTAATTTTATGGCGTCATAAATAACGACAATCGCTGACATGTAAACTTGAATTCAGATGAAAAAGAAAACTCAATTGATTGGATTTATTGTCACATTTTATAATGGAGAGTGAGTTAATACAGACCATTGAAGAAATTATTAAAAAAAGTTGATTTGTATTCTTTAAGAAATTCGTTCCTCACAGAATATAATATTTGAAAGCTACTTAAAATAACAAAAAGAAAAAGAAATTTGCATTACCACCTAACTATGCGCAATTTTATTAAATAATATTTTGATATTTTTCCTTATTTAGTGAGCAACTTTTTTTTGTTAATTAAGTTTTGAAGGAAATGCAACTTTAATAATTTTACAACTCGTATCAAGTGTCGTATATATTCACTAAACTAAGCATCTATATAGAGACGAAACCTCTTAGCATTCAATGGTTTCACCGTGCGGGGGCCGGGTCTATCTCGTTGCAGGGAGAGGAGCTTCAACAGTACCTGGGACTTGCGACCCGGGTGTAGGTTTAAAGGGCTCCTATCTAACGCGTTAAACGCTCACCTCCACTGTCCAAGCTTCTCTCCCTACCTAACTAAATTTGAAAAGAACCTACTAAGACTGCCTTCCAAGTACGTTCCAATAATGAATTGATGTGAGTTCTGGATAGGCCCAAGTCACTCGTTTGTGGTTATTTCCCTTTGCGCTCTGGCTACCGAAAGGCTAACCGCTTCACGTATGATTTCCAGAACCCTATCGTGACGATGCGAATATTGACCGCAATCCAGGAGTACCTTACATCCCACTAACAAATGCCTAGCTTTTCCAACTGCCTTCCCACAGATATAGCAAGTCTTTTCGGTACCTTTACCCCATCTTACTAAATTACTCTGATCTAAGAGAGTCATCTGGAACGCATTGAGATAGAATTTTAGCAATGCTAGCGACCAATCATCTATTAAGGTGAGCCATTTTAGTGCTAATGGAATGCAAAAATCTCCTATCATAAACTGATTGTGGTATTGAAGCCTTGACTCCAGCTCTGGGGCATCTTTGTCTTTTGCGAGACAAACGACGCCATCATGGGATTTCCCCAGGATATATCTCTTGGAAACTCTCAGGTGTTTATAGAGCCCTGATGGCCTTTTTAGACTCATCCCAAAACTATTGCGATCCCTGAATAAAGCCGATGAATCAGCCCGAATCAGCGCGTGCCCGAACCACAACTTCAACATCTTTATGACGCCTGCATCTAACTTTGACAAAAAGGTTTTATTAAAATCATAGACGAGGAAAGGCCAATTTAAACTTGAAGTTAGGTAATTATCATAGAGCCAAGCTTTTTTAACGTTACTGATCTGTTGGCTATCCACGTTGTTGAGATCGTTTAAAAAGCTATCTACTATACCTTATAAAAATAGAGTACGACCTATATTATCAATTTTCCGATCTAGAAATTTAAATGGTGCATTTTTTGTAACCGTAGAAATGTATTGACCGCCTCACGATAATCCCGGATCGTATAAGGTGTATCTTGTATTCCGCCTACCGAGACACAGACAGTGATATTTACTTGGTTTTGTCCTCAATCCATCGGTCCACTCACAGTATTTATCCGCTTCATCTAATAGTACTTGACAGTGTTTGGGGTTAGGTGTTAGTATTGCGAGATCGTCAGCGAAGGCTAAAATGGATTCCGTGTATTTATTATTAAACTTGAACCGATACCCCCATTTTTTCTCGTTGCTGATTAATTTATCTACTAAGAGACACTATGTATAATATGAAAATCTAGAAAAAGTTTTGGGATTTCTAAAGTTACTCGAATACAGTTTAGCTTTGAAACATAAAAAATGAAGCAAGGAAAGCGCTTAAAGCCTTTTCACAGTACTGTCAGCACAATTTATGTACGAATCCCAATAGATGTCTCTGATAAAATACAAGATATTATGCGCTCTAATAATTATGATAATTACAGCGACGATATACTACGTTAATGCCTATTAATAATCATAAACGTGATTAATCATTGCATCGCTCCCACAATCGGCCGTGTGCCTGCGCTCTCATACTTATCTGCAGCAGTTAATATCTAGAATTAAAAAGGGTTTTCATCGGAAAAGAATATCATAAAAGATAACAGTGATGTGAGATAAATAGAATTAAAAACTAGTCAAAATAATCTTTGTATTTAACATAAGGTTGGAAGAAATCGAAAAATTCTTCATATAAATGGTAGTATGTTATGGCATAGATTTCAGAATTTCTGGCATTATCAGTAGTATACCACAAAAAATATGCACTGATTAGGGAGAACCATATTTGCTTTAAGCACGAGACACCAACGTAAGTTACTTTTCCATTTACAATACTAATTAATTGGTATTACCAATTGCTGATAGTTAAATAACATAAAAATGTTAAAGTTAGTAACTTAGGTCGCATTAAAAGATATGAATTGTTTAAATTTTTTTAACATAAACGTCGTATAAATGTAACCGAACCAACCCTATTAAAATCTACTGACCAATGCGCATCAAATATGCAAATATTAGAGATTTTATCCAAGATACGCCCATTTGGCTTCCAGTGGAGATAACATCATTGGCTTGCGATTAAAACTGTGTAAGACTCTCATTATTGCTCTATCGTTTGACCTTGTTTTGTGACCTGGACATTATTCTAAGACCTTGTAAGGAAAGCATGCTCACAATATCTCTGATACTACATTCTTAGTCGGCGCTTTAGAATCATATGAAAGCGTACGTTGCTATATTGAATGGTAGAAAGCTAATGGACTCAGCGTATTCTGATTTATATATATATATATATTTCTTTTATTTATGTAAGTTTTATTAACTGTGCCTTGAATATAACCTTTTGAATTTTACTTTTGTTTTCTTTTTCATATCTAAAATTCATATCTAAATTATTGATCAACTTATTAACTCAAGTAATAATATCTCTGATACAAATTATTAAAATAAATATAGATTTCAATCAATGCAACATTTGTTTTTCAAGATCAACTGAACTTTGAAAGAAATTTGAAATTATTGTTTCATACTTTTGCCTGTTTTAGTAAACATTATGTCAAGTTAAAAACTAAGACACAAAAAATATAAGCTTACTCAGATGGTACCATCCAGTAGGGAAGAAGGCAACCTCAAAACCAGACGCATTAAAATATTTACTTCATTATTACCTGTACTATAAAAAAACAATGTTTGAATCTTGTACAAATTCATTATTTCTTTAAAATTCTCTATAATTATCGATAATTGTATGTATAAAATCTGTATCTAAATAGGGAAATAGTAGTTATATCATCAGCCCTGATAGGCAAGCGGATCCGTGTGACTGATACATATCACCAAAATGATTGATGCAGCCTCCCGTCACTGGACCCGTTCCATGTAGAATTTATGGCTACGCAACGGTAGTATTATTATAAAAATATTATTAAAATTTCACATAAAAAAATAATCTTACATTAATAATGTACCATAATAAAAAAGTTAATGCGGAAATATTATTACAATAAAACTTTTGTAAACTTACTTCACAATGCTAATATGAATCTCAATTCAATTCATTAAAATATATTTTCGTCTATACGTATGAGTGATAATATTGATTTTATAGAGTGGTGAAAATTTTATCTTTATATATAGAGACAATCCTCGGACTGGTAGCCATACATTCTATTCCGTACAACCCTAAAGACTTGATAAAATATGAGTTAGTTAATCAATAATATATTTCTATTATAAGATATGTGTGAGGGACAAAAACGCTGAAGTAAACCATACAGTATTGAAAAACAATAAATTAATGCTTTGTTGAAAAACATAGGTAGTATCTACCCACATTTTAGGGTAAACATTATAAATATAGTAAAACTACCTTTCAACACGAAATACATTGAAACGTATAATTTTTAAATTAAATTACAGTCTTTTTATATCAAGAAATAAAATTCGTTAACGTTGAACGTCACGTTAAGTGACGTCATACGAGCGGAACGCTACGAATTACAAATGTGACGTTTCATTATATCGTAGTAATTTGACCGAACTGTTTAAATTCAACAATCTAAACTATTGAAATTCCTTGGCGTCATAAAATTTATAACAGAAACGTCACACGTTAATATAAATTTATGTCAGATCTGCATAAGATTTATAAGGAATAATTTTTAAGTGTTGCTATTAAAGATAATTAAGATTTATTTTAAAAATAAAATCCTAAATCCATAACTATGTAATAAAAATTTGTACGTGTCGAAGTACATGCTGTTTTGTTCGAAATATGATTATTCTCATTAGCGAAAATCATTATAAGACAATTGGCGTTTTTTTAGTACATATATTAATAAAATGCTTTCAAATACATTAGAATATATAAAGCAGTAACATCGTTATCATAAATTTATGGCGCTCGGGTCAATTTACATTAAATAAAAACTATGGCAGTGACTCACAAGAAACATTTTACTTTCAAATACGATATTTAAATAAGAGAACTGCGGATATAGAACAGTTTACCGCACAAATGAAAACATTAATATAAAATGTAAGCAAAAGCTCATTGCAATGTTAATTGCGTTCGCATTTTATAAGATTTTTCCGGTTTACCTTAATATTTATATCTTTTTGATGATTCTATGTGGTTTAAATGAAATTTGAAAGCAAATATCTTTCCAACATCGCTCAACCTTCTTAATATTCAAGGCGATAAATCATTCGCAACTGGAAATTTTACTCCCCTTCCACGCAATACATCCCCAGTCTGACTTCAGTGCTGTAAAACGACGGGAGATGACCAGCAACCAAATGGTACAGGCTGTACGACAAATAAATTACCATGACTACTTTCATGTTTTCATAAAATGTTAAGCTTTACTATAAATATAATGTAAACCGCTATCCATTCGATGTATATAATAAAACTTAGAATACATTGTCGGACCCACTAGCCACGTAAGAGACTTTATCGAATGCAGAAATGAAACCAATACAAATACTAAACATAATATCATTAGTTTATGAGCGATCTTCCGTAACTATATTTAACATATCCATGCGATTAGAATAATATTTTACGATTAACAAGAGCATATGGATAAAAGTAACGGGTCCTTCCGTTTTGTATATTCTAAATTTCAAAGGAATCTGAATCATTTTAGCCATTAGAAATTATATGACTAAAATTTTACAAATCAATATGAATTTTTTGATGTATCTAATCCACAAAGACAACAACCAATACATATTATGTTTGTATACATATACGAACTGTTTAATTATATGTTTTTACACAACCGACTCAATAAATTGAACGTTAAATTATACTGAAGTGTTTTCTGAACATCCTTCGCGTAAATATTGATCCTCGAAGACAAGCTACGTTATAACTGGTTAGCTTACTTTGAACCTGTCGTCTGCGGTATGCATACATGAAATATTTATAAATCCGTCTGTACTACTCTGACTATCACATGTGTTATTATGTATCGAAGTTATTAATATCATTGCGCGTACTTATTATAAATTTATAGCCTACAATATTGTATTGCGTTTATTGAAGAAGACCTCCAACAAAATGTACATGTTATTCCCTTTTTATGATACCTTTGTATTTTAAAGAGGTGATCATTGATTTTTATAGTTAATGTGAGTGAATTTCAATTAGAAATTCCGTGTATCAATGCAATGCAAGCGCGGCGTCACGCTGAGATTGCCATTAGTTAAACGCACGAATGCTAACACTGGCACTTTTAGCTATCCCACAGGGCACAGAATAAACTACAGCATTTCTAACTTTCTTTAGATATAAATAATAAAAATAAAAAGCAATTTTTTTATTCGGTATATATTAACTATGCAAAAACTTTAATTACAATAATGTTAATCTTAATTGAAAATTTATGGCTTATTCTCTTATGAAATCCTAAGTATAACTTATATATATATATACGAAAACTGAATACATTTAGTCTGTTTACACAACAGAAAAAAATTAACACGTGAGAATTTAAATAAAACGAACTATCTTTAATAGTAATATTGTCCTCGAAAAGAAAATATGAATAGGTAACGATGGTATGAATGCAAGGAATACAATATTGAACATTATTAATCCGTTATAAATATTTAAAAGTACATGACAGAATTATGTTCGAATTATTTATTTTATTGTTGCCTATTGAATTCAATGGCGTGTGTCCATCGGGGCATTTGTCAATGTTTTTAAGTCAGATTTTTCGATCCGCAAGCATTTGAGATGCATCGAACTAAATTCATTTTATGTTGATGTATGTTCCGTTCCACTTTGTTTATTTCTTACGACCTCATATTGTCGTGTAATTAAGCAGATCTCATGTGTAAAAGAATGTAATATTTCGAACGAAAAGTTTTGTAGTTTGTAGTAGTATTCTGTCGTTTTAAAAATTCTAGATGGTTCTAGAAGCAACTAGCAGGTGTGAACTTTTATAATTTTATTACGAAGTTCCTTAAATAATTATTTGTATACATTCAAATTAAGAATCATTCATTTCTTTCTTTCCGCCATTACTTTATAACGAAGATTTCACGTTCTGCTCAGTATAATGTCATAAATTCCATAAAATTTTAACAACATGACGACCCTCTTATAGTTAATTGTATTAAGAGTTAAAATACACACGCCATAAAATAATAACAATCTAATTTATTTTGTTATCCACATTATTAACTGGCTCCGACACAGTACAGCCTTCTCATTACAAAGAAAAATGCTCTCTAGATTCATAATTACGATTTTGACCACGCAATAAACAACGCCTGATATAATTATTTATTGAAGAAAGCTGCAAACGCAAACTGTATGAAAACTTTTTAATGAGCTATATTATTTACTGTTCATTCCAACACCTTTTTAATGTTTGAAACATTATAAGGTCGGGGCGAGACTCCATAGCCTATAGCCTTGTAATTTCTAATGAGATTACATCGGTGTCCACTTCCTATATATATTGTATTGCCTGCCAGCTGAAAATATTGCCATACTGATATGAATTATTGAAAACGTTCCGTTCGCTCGTGACATAATCATAGGACACGGGCCACATTATGAAACTCTTTGAATATTTTTAGATTTACTTAATATATGTAGTTATGGTGAATAAATTTTACAGAACTAGTTATGATAGATCGAAAGACATTAACCGTACCCAGTTATGTTGACAGAATGCGCTGTAGCTTACGGTCTTATGTTATATTATATGTATTTTCTTTCATAAATATCCATAACAGCCGTGTTAGATGAAAATAACTCTATATCTAAAAGTATTATACAGTAGTCGAGGCATTTCTCTGTGACAGGTACATTACTCTATGTAATAAAACCACTTAGATACGTTACTGTTGTTTTTGTGAAACTTATCACCGATCGTGCAATAAAGTTACGCGTAGATGTGACAGAATGATACGTTTTGTGTGGAGCCGACTTTAGATCTAACAGCCAACGTCAGTCACGACCGGCAGCATGCTGGCAACATTGTTTATGAATATCGAACCTCGTTAGCGCATTCTTATCCAGTTGCTAATAGCAACACTTATTAGTGAGATTCAAGCAAGGAGTTATGTAATGTATATTCTTCTTTTTACTTGCTTTATGTGAGAATAGAGACAACCTATTTTCCCACTACCATAATAATTCTTATCTAATTCTATATCCCCTTTCGGTATTCACTTCATGTTTCACGTATTTTTAATACCAACACTAATTACTTAGTAAGCTTCTCGTGATTAATAGATATCTTAGCGACACTTATAAATTCCTCAATTAGTTAACGTGTATGAGGTAATTGTTGATTTATTTATTTATTTATTTTTTCATTTATTTTTAAGACAATTTAAAACGAATTTATTTTCATTTTATATATTTTTAACATAATAAAATAATAAAGACTTTTTAGTAACATACTAAATAAATACAAAATTTATGTCAATTAACAAAAGCCCTTGTACAAGGTGTGGTCACTAAATATCGCCTGAACTCTGGTTCCGTGACTCCTGACCTATACGTAACGTAATAAAATACGAACCCAACAAATACTATAAATCCTATATTATCTGCGATCTCATAAATTAATACTTATTAATGCATGAATTAGCATTTGACTGAAGCAAGGGATTTCACAATTTAATCTATATAAAACGTCTAAAAGGAAATGTCCAGATAGAAATAAAATCGATATCAAAGCACGTCACTAAAGGATCCGTTAAGAATGTTTTCATGCGAGAACAAATATGTTTATACAAACAGTATGTGCCCGCCCCGAGTATTAGCTTGTGCTGATTGTTATCTCAATGACCAGATTTTATCTCATGAATACATCATGTGAATTCAATAATATTCTAAATCTAGAGTACATTATACAACATTAATTAAATAAACAATCGATTTATAAGATAATCGAATAAAAATTCCTTCCATTAAACAAATATATATCGATTTCGTATTTATGATTTACAAAATAATAGCACTGCAATATTTCAAGAGCCTGTTTCGTATATCGGCAACAGAATCTTAGAGCTTAATTTTATATTTAATAAACAAATCCATTATGTCTCTGTTGATTCAGATTAAGATATGTATACGCTGGAATGACACATTCTCAATATAATATAGCCTGTATAATGGCAATACAAGCAATTTGGCCCACAAATTTGCCTATTCATTTATAAACATGACAAACACTGGCATTAGAAATACGAATACCGATATCAGTGCATAATCTATTGTATTCCAATTGCATAGATAAGATGGTATCTGAGATAGCGTTACATCGCTGTACAATATACCCGTGTACCAAGATCATTGTGCTGGTGGTCGACTGTTGGCGACATCTTGGTACGGTGTTTTGTATATATTATGTGGCTAGGAAGAACGCGGCCAGATCTTAAAATATTCCTTTACCACTAATAAATGATTTCGTATATATAAATAATAACAATTCTTATAATATGAACAATCAATATATTTATTTGTGTGAATCTAGTTCGCAAATATAATTTCTTTCAAAATTATCGTTGAAAATTTACCGTACGTTTTTATATAAAAATAAAACTGTTAGTGTCCGCACAACATTTCCGAAGTCAGTAAGAGTTAAAATTACTCATTGGTTGTTCAAAGTTCAGACTAACATTTATACACATAACACATACTTACACACTTATATAATCACATCAATATAAAACAGGAATCCAATATAAATTCTTAATATCGAAATCATTTCGAACTTATATGACACAAAAATCAAAAATAAATAAATAAATAAATTGATAATTGTTTCAGCAAACCATTTTGATGACGGCTACTTTATTTTCCATCAAAAAGAAAATAATTACGTGAGAAAATACTCGTACTAATATTTATAGTAAAAAATGCAACACATGAATAAGACATAGATATAATCTGGAAAAGGATATGTCATATTACGTCTGCCTGATACAAGTTTACAACGACTTTCTAAGATTCCACACTACACGTTGAAACATAGCAAAATAAATATACAGACATGTATAAAAATACATACAAATCATTTCAGTAACTTGAAACTGAATAAGTAATGATCTTATAAGAAATAGAATAAACATTATTCTTATAAATTTATAGAGAGAACGAGAAAATCAATGATAATGTATTTAAAATAATCGTTAAGAGTGCGTTCTATAAAATCACAGCCATTACTTCTGTCAGAAAAAACAAACCAGTTCAAATATGGAACACAATTGTACCAAAAAAAGTGTACTATTAGTAGTAGTAGGTGGGACAGTGTTGCATCTCCATTAACCATAAGTTCCAACATCTCTGGTTAAACTGCTTTAAAAAGACGTATCGGTACTCTTAATCTACTAATTAAAATGGACGTCACCGCAGGGGGTAATCTCCTATCAATCTTAATGAAGAATTTTTCTTATATTCTTATCTGGAATCTTCAAACCATACAGGGCGTTCTCTTTGCATGGCGTTTCTATGTTTCATTTAATAATTTTTATTATTATGGATTGGTATCACTTTATAAAAAAATTATATCTTAGCAACACCAAAAGTATATTTGCAGCTTTGTTTTCATTCAAAACAATAATTTACGTTAAGTATTTCACTTTAAATCTTCTGTATTTCAATTGCTAAAAGACCTTTTTCTCTAAATCCGCTTAGACTTTTCGGGAACAGATATCGTTTATCCAATTTTCAGTAATATAAATTTATTAGCTAATAAATTTAATTTCAACATAACAAACAGACACATTTATATTTATAGACGTAGATAAGTAGATATAAATATTATTGATACAGTTGGTGTACGGATAACTGTTGTACCTGTAAAATAATAATTTGTTGGGACTTATTCTTATATTGGACGTATTATCTCCATGTAAAATAAACTTAAATTTATATTGTCATATTTATTGATGATAAAGTTGTTACTATTTTTACTGTTGTTTGTGCTGCAGCTGTATTCTAATATATATACGTATATAATTAATGTCAAATAAAGATATTTAACAGAAATGAGTGTTGTAAACAAGTTAAGATAGCTCTGATAAACTCTTCTTAAGATATTTATTCTTATATAATAAAATAATATCTGACTTTTAAATTATACGATTTGCTGCCAAGCTTACTTTTATTTACAACTGGTAATAGATATATGTTCTAACGTAAAGCCATAGCTGTTTTCAATATTTCATTCATTTAAAATTTAAACTCTTGAATCTGTCATACTTGTGATAGAAAAATAAGTATATTTTTTTTTTGAAAATCTCACGTAATGCACTTAATCATCAAAATACAAATATCTATTTTAAAATACAATTAAATTTTAGAACATTTAACTGCAATTATTCAACCAAAAAGGTTTAATCTAAAAGTCAAATTCAATCTTTGAAATTTAATGGAAAATAATGCTATAATATACATACATTGAATTAATCTGAACAAATCTGTGTATTGTGAAATATATAATATTCATTATAATAAATGAATTTAAGAATTATTTTTTTTTTGTAATCGGCTGGACTGTAAACTGTCGGCCATTTTTCGCTGTTGGTATGTCTACCTAAATAAACGTGTCTGAAAGCTGTACCTCATAGTTTAAACATTTAAGTGTTATCAAGTACCGCAATCTAAAGCTATTTATTACTCTGATAATGACATAGCGGATCATTTTGTACATAAATCATAACATAGGAATTTATAAACGGCGAACTACGCACCTGTGCCGTAAAAACAAACAAAACGATTCGGCCGGTATCTTAATCAATTAATGACTTTGTAATCTGACACTTAAAGCACAGATACAAAATATTTGTCCGAAAACTATAATAATAAAAATAATAAAAAACTTAATTAAGCACAGAGTATTTATTTCGTTGGATGTTTATAGAGGATAGTTTCTCACAACTGTGTGGTTATCTCGTCGTGCCAATCGTATGGTTTTTCGACGCGAATAAAAGCCATATCTATCGTTGTATCGAGACTGGCTGATGAAATTATGGTATTCATGGTGTCGGCATGGTCACGGTGACGGGGCACTCGTTACTCGTTAGCCATTCGCGATTTATTCGCGTCCGTTGCGTCCCGATGAAATTTATTATTTCTAACTTGCGTAAATTCATCGCGAACCCTTGAGATAGATTAAGCTGAAATTTTCATTTGATTAAATCACAACAAATATCTTTAGTTTCGATTTAAATCTTAATCTATAATATCTGATTTATTATAATTTTCGATGTTGTTTCTCGAGTGTTGAAATATGATCATAAACTTGTCTCTAATTAATAATTATACTATAAACACAAAAAAAATAAAACCGATAAAAAATATAAGGAAACGTGTTAACTCATTATAAATCAAAAACTAAATATAGCGTAGAGAGTTATGTTAAGAAAAAACACATTCCAGACATTCTGCACATACACAAAACTAGACTGATACTACGAATGACTAACAAAGTAAGATCTATGTAGCCTATGGTCGGTTGAATATTTGCTTCTTCATACTTGCCAGCTAATTAGGCCCTATCCAGAGGCATGACTTGTAATTATCTGAAATCTATAGATCACATTATAGCATGGCGTGCTCTAAGCTCGCAATCGATTGTGCACGTTCACGCAAGCAAGATTTCTCCCAGTTACCGAGCGTTGCAAAAAGCACGCCACCACTATTTACGCTCATCGGCACTATGCGTCACTATCACTTGAAATAATTCTTTATTAGCATAATAGTACTAATGTATAAGGCAATAAGAGTCACGCTGTGTCGCAACACGGTTGTGTGGTTGCATACATTGGTGACTGCGCATACGCATCCCCCTTCCCTACCATAAAGTCGCGACCAATCACAGTAATCTGTATAAAATTGTGTGAACCTTCGCGCATGTCACTACAATCGAAGTTAGTTGTTAGATTGTCAACGCCACCTCCTAATTCCTACGCCAAACGAAAGTGTTAGAGTTATCTAGACGTTGTTTTAGTTATTATGTATCATAAAATAAATTCATTCCTCACTCTCCTCTATTACATATAATTTAAAATTATTATTGCAGCCACCGCGCCGGTGAGTGTTGATAATTATACAACTTGAGTTGTGGAACTGAGTTTTTACAAACAAATTCTATAGTATTCATACTATAAATAAGGAAATTTTAATTGATAAAGAATATACACTAGAATATTTCACAGATAAAAAATTAATTGCTCGCAGACATTCATTTTAGGAATCTCTCTAGCCTTCCAAAGTCTTATACGTTTTTGTGTAAGTAAAGGAACTTAACTAAGACCGGTAAAATCATAAAAGGTGTGCAATAAAAAGAAACTAGTCCAATTACGAAATCACACAACTATCCGTAAAACGTCACAGTAATGTTAAACAATTTTGTGTAAAGTGAATTACACGGAATAACAATTACCATTGACTAAATACGCGCTGTAAGCTAATTAACATGCGCTATTACGAGACCGTACCATTCAGAACAACAAATGATCTGAGGAAATCACAAATAACTAAACGTTACCCTCGACTCGGACTGTATTTTTATAAAAATTAAAAAAATCAACTTAATGCAATCGTAATTCCTCTAAACTTATAATTTTCGAACAATCTTATGACATGTAGTTGAGCTGTTCGTGAGTGATTTAAATTTTAACAAACACCAAAACAAAATAATTGTAATGTTTGACACAAAGTTTGTAAATGTATTCAGTCAGAGCTCATTGAACATTATGCTTCATAGATCAATTACGCCTGTCGCCGTCATCCGTTACAATTTTGTCATTCAAATCAATGAAACCTGTTCCCAACCTGCATGGCATTAATTAATTGCGGCTCCAACTGACCATAACATGATCTAGAGCCGGGGCCCGTCCGTGTAAGTAATACTGTTAAATGTGAGCTCATTTGACCATCCATAAGATTTGAAGCAACTACGACGGCTGGGCCAATTTGTGTCACTGTAACAGTTATAAATTACGCTTCCGTCTTAATACAAACAGTAAATATTGATTTATCTGTGTTCGTATATCAATTGTTGTAAATAAAACCACATACGTCTCTTATGTAACATTAAATTAACAAGCATTACAATAGAACTGACATTTGATATTTATTTTATTAATCGATTACACCGCTGAGACGACCTTTTACTGTGTTTGTTATTTAATATCTTCTCTGTAATAAGCGTATGCAAGTTTCAAGATAACATTAGTATCCAGTTAATTTCTACAGATTCAATATTGATAGAACCTATAGAGTGATTAGTGAGTTTTAAAAGGCAAAATTCGTTATACTACGAGATAAAAAGAATATATATATATATATATATATATATATATATATATATATATATTTGTGTATGTCTTAACTTGAAGCTTTTACCTTTTAAGAATATTTAACATTAAGATATAAACAAAAAATTAAATAAAAATTTGTAGGTACTGATTAATGGAATATTTTTTTAGATATCATGACTAACTGGTTTATATATAAACCTTCATTTTACAGCAACTATTCTTTTTCATATTTTTTGTCTACATTCTAAATATTCGATAGTATTCTTTTTATTCAAAACAGACATACCCACGTTAATTTTTTATTTTTTTATTATTTAATATAATCTGTATAATTCCTGACAGACATCCTTCGTCAACAACATCACATAAAGCTTTTATCGGATAAAGATAACGGAATACATCGTTTCAAAGATTTAAGATTCAAAATTGGGATATTTTTTATGGTAAATAAATATGGTACATCACTTAAAATATTAAGACAAGGTTTGGATTTACATAGCGTATAAATCTTACAGGCGCTTATAATGACACTCGCAGAGATTTGTCAGGTAAGATACATATTGTTATACTGTGGTTCAATAAGTAAAATTAATATCGCACAAACTGAATTACAATTATAGAGAAGACGAATTTATTATTTTTTAATTATATTATAAACTATGGCATACATTTAATAATATGTTAAATGTTTACAAAGTAGTGTTTTATCACAACCAGAATAAACAAGAAATTATTTATGAAAGAAAAAGTAGTATTGTTATACTGTGGTGGCAAGCTTATCGTTTAGCTACTACATTTGCCTTAACTATGTACCTACTATATAAAGTTAGTTAAATTTAAATGTAGTTAGTGATTTAAACTCTGACACGAGTACACGACAGCTTTGTACCGATATAATAATTGTATGATCTAAAGGACGTCATAATGGAGCAACATAAATATTATGTGATACTGTATTTTACGAACAATCTCGGAAACGCGTGAAACTGGCAATCTCGCGCAATTTCCCCAAGAATAATAGGCTAACCTAACACCCGCTATCCATTTAGAATATCCGACATTACAAAACTACCTGATGTATTTCGTTATCATGCAAAATGAACCTCTATTACAATAGGATAGAGTTGTCTCACGTTACCTAATTTACTATTATTGCAACTATTCGATTGTTCGATGTATTTACCCTTTTGTACAGAATTGTCTAAGCATTATTGTGTCCCCTACAAGAGTCACAAAGCTGTGTAGGTGTCCACAACAGCTGGAAAATTGCTTGGACTCATTCCAGAAGGTTATTGTACCTTTATTGTAAATAGCGAAGCTTATTATAAACGTGTGAAAATATTGTAACAATTTAGGGCGGGTTTCACATGGCGCGGGTTAGACATTCAATTGTTATGTTATGTTTGTCATACGTCAATACTTAGCACTGAATGTTTTCTAACGATTCATTCATATATATCTACCTAACTATAAATATCTGAGTACAAAAATATACATAATTTAAAGGGCGTATGAACTAGACAGTATATATAGTGACAGTGACATTTAAAGTGTCAAGTCATTTGATAGCCATTTAGCCTTATTACCATCCATACCAAAATCATCACAGCCACATAATGGACAGCCACTTAAATGAGACACCGTTATGGCAACACCGATTATCATCAACATGGACCCAACTTAACGTAATAAGAAATTCATAAAATAATCTAGTATTCATATATTATAAGAGTTATACGAAAAAGTCGAGTATTATATTAGGTTTTGCTAACAAAACCATTATGTTTATGGTTGATATTGAACACAAATTCTAAAAGAAATATAAAAAAGGGCTCCTAACTAGAAATAAATATAAGTTCATTAGCAGCTATATTTGAATTGAAGGCAATGGCGGTAAATAGTAACTAGTTTTTTTGTAATACAATGATTCTCAAAGAAATGTGTAGTCCCCGAAATAACACTTTAGCATACGAGATTTTTGTCAAAAATAAGTTTCGAGATAGAAAGTTAGAATCCGTCCTAATTTATGTAATGGCAACATTTTTATTTTATAATTTTTATGGCTGAACAGAAATAAATACACATTTAAAAGTTTTAAGAAAAAAGACTATTACTAACTTTATTAGAGATAAGAAAATATGTTTTAACCAATGTTTAATAATGTTTTAAATATAAAATACAAATATATTGTTTCTTTTGATATAAAAATATTAATAAAAGAATTTAAAACGAAAATTCAAAATACGAACGTTATTTTTTTAATTGATTTTCCGAATCGGAATATATCATCGAAATCGATATCGCAATACACCAATGTATGTAATTGATTCAAATTTTATATATTTTTGAAATATGTATATCAACGCTCATAGTCCGGATTTAAACCATCGTAATCATTGGATCAAATGTAATCACCAGGTGCAGAAGTTGGTACCCAAGTTGAAAAATTAAATTATATTAAATTGAAAAATAAACAATAAAGAAAGATATAAAAAAGATTTATTTGTTTTAAAAATACTAAATATATATAAATACCTAGTGAAGGCATTTTGAAAAAAGTGTTTCTGATGTAAAGCACCTTTTTTATTTTTCCTGGTTTTGTTGGACACATTTTATTATATTTATATTTTTTTAGTTAGAAAAAAACTGGTCCGAACAATTAATACACGTCTACGTCCTGCCGCTAACACACATTGAATGATAATTGACTTTGTAGTCGAAAAGACACTAATACATACAAACATACAACACTATATACAAATACAAAATATACTAATACGAAAATATATGCTTCTTAGTTGAAAAATTTAAAAAAAGAACCTTAAAACCTTTTTGGTTTACTATAATAACGATTGGGTTTTTAAGTTCTATGCCCAATTATTGCTCTGTCATCGGAAGTGTACTTTCAATAGCTATAATGAAACTCTTCTATTGCAATCACGTCGGTCAGCAACCTGAAATCTCGCTGACACTTTGTAATAAGTTAATGTTACGCTGTAATTCACAATAAGTTCAATTGTTCAGTTGTATTGCTATTACAGTTCTTTATACTACGAACCACCCATAGAGATCATTAAAAAGTTAATTACAACGATAAAGATTCGATATAAGATGAGATTACTTTTATCCCGGTATGAAGCTTACTGTCAAATATATTTTTAATTCCGATCACATAAAAAAATCTAAAACACGACTTGAAGATGAAAACAATGTAAGTGGGATAATAAAGCATTCTAAATACAAAAAGAATAACAGATTATAAATATTTTTTAGTCTGTGTAATGTCAGGACAAAGCAGCGGTTTGTATAGTAGTTAAGGTATAAATAGCGTGGCGTGACACGAAATGATATAATGCCGTGTCTACACGCAGATTGGTTAAGTACTACCAATTACTAAGTCACCGGCCATAAAGCAGGTGTACGGTAACAAATTTAACACACACATAGATATAAACACAAGATTTAAAACGATTGACGAATTAAATCATTACACATAAGTATGCAGCTCATTTGCGTAAAGTAATTACAGTGAAAATAATAATTTGTGACTAATTTTCCAATTATATAGCAGAAAAAGATTAATACTGAAATATAAACATTGACATTTATATCGTTTTTGAATGCAATTTATTTCTGTAATTTCGAATGTTAATATAAATTAACAAACAATGAACATTTAAATACATTAACCTGATGAGCAAGCTGATGCGGTTGATAGATAGACACAGTTTGTTAGATAACAGTTAATTTTTATGACGGCGCCGACTCTTCCAATGAATAAATTTAGCTCAACAAGTCCAAGATATTTGCATTGAAACTATAAATCTAACAAATTCGAAATTCATTACGAACAAGACGAAATTACTGGCCACAACAAAATGACGCAACATGTTAGGATATTGTGTACCAGGTTTTGCTTTTTCAAAACACGAATGTTAATACAACGAAATTTTACCTTGTTTATTCTCAGTATTTATGCTTGTATTATAACTTTTTGTCTATTCAAACTAATTTTATGACATTCAATTAGAAGTATATTTTTAAATTACTGAAATATACGTTTAGTTTCACGTTTCGACAAGTATCATTTGACATTATAAACGGAATTGTTAATAAATATTGTTTTTCTATTATATAATTCCGATCAGATTGAAATTTAATATAGAACGACAAATGACAATTGCATTGAATTGAAATTCACATAAAATGGCAATACATAAAAATGAAAGTTACACATTCGAAAGTATTATTTATCTGTTGTACGTTTTTTTTTAATTTTGTTTATAATAACAGATACAAATAATACTTATGAGTTGCTTTTATAAATTATGTTATGGTTATCAATAACCCTTTCCCTGCTATAATTCAAAATGTCAGAATATAACATTTAAAACATTTCGTGTTGTTAAGTTTAACCTATTAATATATTAATGAATTACTTGAATCCTACTTTCTACTAATGTAAATTTAATTATAAATATATATTCTACATTATATTAAGTGAGAGATTTAAAAATTAAATAAATCTTGGTAAAACATGAATTCATACTTATGTTTATATCTTTCTTAGTGCTTTCTTTGGAGTAAATTAGAATACAGATAAACTATAACTGATTAAATTAAAAAACACTATAAATAAATTTTTTAATAACTCATTCCTTATTTTGAATCTCTTTTCCTCTGTAAAAAGGATTATTATGAAATATTGCCAGCATTATAATAACCAGATCATAATTTGCATAACTTGATGTTATTTAATATATGTATCATCTGTGTACAATGTAATGGAACCGTTTTAAGGCGACAGTGATTAACTTTATTCTTAACTGACCGACGTTTAAGAAAAACTTAAAAAAAATTAATATAACAAGTACAAATAAAATGTAAATGCCATAATTTTTGGTGGGGGAATGATAACAAGATTTATAACGAGAACCATAATTTAAAGGATATTATTTGATTATGTTTATAAGTTGTTGCTTATAATCTCATCTTTACCGTCGCAAAGATGAGAATTATTTAAATAGCAGGCACTTCCCTAAAATTTCAACAAATATATTATATTTAATAATCTTTTTTTTTATTTCGATAAATAATTACATTTTATTGTAACTGTAAACAAACTTATCTTTACAAGAGCCTAAATCATGCATTTTCATCTAAAAAATTTATCTATCCTAGATGGCACTGTAAATCAATGAAATGACAAATGACATTTCGTAAAAGATTTTACATAATATTTTTAAAAATTCATTTCAAATCGATCAAAATGTCTTGCATTACTAAATTATATGTAGCCAGACGAAAAATAACGTTTAAAAAAAATTCAAAATAATAAAGCAGCTACTTTTAAAATACCTGGAACTATAAATTGCAGTCACCTTGCTACACTTTAAAAAAAAATCAATTTAGAAGTGTTCATATCAGCTTAACGAATTATGGCAATTTATCTGTCATGTTTAGTATCAATAAATCTATGAAATAAAATTTAATTAGCAGAGCTCTTGCGTACGAGCGTTTTTCCACAACGCGTTAATGTTGTTGAAGGAACGTGTCCGATATGAATATTAAAGACACATTTAAGAGTTACATTTTATTGAACACGACTTTGCAAATTGATTTTTTTTTAATCCTCGCATGATCGAGACCAACAGATAAAGCTAAAAAAAAAAATAGTATGACAGTCCTTTTACAAAATATGTTTTATAGTCGCCATGACCTGCTTATAATTTTCACATATATATATTATAACATCATCAAGTAAGTTAAAAACTCGTTACATTAATTAATGAGTCATTATAAAAGCAGGACTACATAGAGCGAAAAAATGTCCATCTGATTCTTTAGTCACAGCAAATTACGAAATGCCTGTTCTACACCGACTATGTATGGAGATGTTTGTTTATTTTTTATCAATTGATGTGAATGATAAAATCGATCGCTATCTGATAGCCGTAGATCCCGTATCCATCTTGATATTTTGTGAGAGATACCCATTAGGGTTATATTAATTAACTATTTTAAATTTCATGTCATCCCGTCTATCCATATTATGAAATATTAATGATTGTGTACTGCATGCTATGTTGTTGATTTATTTAACAACCACGTGTTCAAGATTCCTGCGTATATATGTAGTCAAATTTGAATTTATATATGGCAATACTATTTTCCACTCCCGTCATGCCCTTTTAAAGTGGCTATTATCCTCAATCCACTTTAAACCTATTTATATATTAATTATTAATGAACACAATTTTATAAGGGACATTAAGATACATAATTTAATTTATACATAATCGTGTTCAACATAACCTAAAAGAAGAACTTTTTAAATATATTTGGTGAAATTGTTTCAGTAAGATGAAAACATTAAAACATATTACAGATAATAAATACACAAAACTAATGGCGTTCAATAAACATCGTAATGAAATTTATAACCAATAACTTGAACGTTCAGAATCTGGATGTCATTTTATAAATGAAAAGGGTATAACATAAATATTGACACGAATGAAACGGTTTGAAACGACAGTTTTGTGTTTAGATTTCGAAGCGGGCGGTTAACCATAAACCATGGCTTTCCGATACACAAGAAGTATAGTAGCACTTACTATACTTCACCACGCCAGAGGATAACATATGTACTGAGAGGTTATCGCATACAGATCGGTGTCTTATCGCCGTCACAATCTATCGTGAGCCAGCATATACATATAATACCACATATTTTGAACCACAGATCATATTAAACAAATCCAGTGAAAAATATATATGCTATATTATGTCATTAAATTACTTGACAATGAGAAGATTTCTATATCCTTAAAGCAACAAAAACATGATGGATATCAAGATCCATAAACATTGGACATAAAAAACCACTATAAAACCTAACCTCATCCTGTCTTATATGAAATGCTGCCGGACGGATAGATCTATTGCATTTCATAGATTTAAATGGACGAGTCGAAACTCGCCGTTAAAACCGTCAATTAGTACATGTCTTAAACACACACGGACCTGTGAACGTTTTGAATGGGTTGGGTTTTTTATATGGCCGCTACTTGTCAATCAAGACAGCTTATCGTCCGGAATCTATCCCGCCACCTGGCTACCAACCAGTTAATAAGGGACAGTTAACACAAACGTTATTACATTATAATTATTGTAATTTATAATTGAACATAATAAAAAATTCCATCGGCGTTTTTAAATTAAAATATTGGTAATGAGCACAACGGGGTATAAATTCCATCGGCTGTCCTTTGACAGTTACCTACCCTTGCAACATATCGAACGTTGTACGTGATGTGACTTAATTGACAACCACTTGTATTTAAAAATATGTTATATAATTTTTTCTTCGTTTTTATGCCATCGTTGGCATTATAAAGAAACATTTTATTATTTATAAATTTTCATCGTAATTTAAATTACACATTTGCCTTTTCTAATTTTCATTGTTCTATAGTATAATGCGTGTGGTAGAAACATTATCCATGAATAAAGTAAGTCGTAAACAATTATAAAGTGATTTTACGAACAACATAAACTTAAAGTAAGTGTAACAGAGTTTATAGACATTAAGCTCCTGATACCGAAGTCGGAATGGTAAGGGAATTTCATTTGCATCGCCCGCAGTCCCAGTCACTGGCAACACTGATTGATAAAAGATACATTATTGAACTGCAATACTTATATTTCAATGAAACCATTACAATAAATGGATGTGTCTTTTATTGTTCTTTTATTTTATTCTTTTGTTTTTCAAAAAACACAGTATCGAGCACTATAACTTATAAATAGATTGTTTTGATATTTTTTGTGATTTACATAAATTTTCGTCTTGCTATAAAGTCTTAATATAATTTCATGTATGCGTTTATCGTGATCATTTTATTTAAAACTTTATCTTTATTATATAAGATAAATACATTTACTATTAACCGCAATAATAGCCGTCTTAATAAAAGTTAAAGTTGCCATATAAAGATGTATTCGCTCTCTGATGTTGCACTTTGTGATCGGCAATGTGGCAATCATGTAAAAACACGCTTCAGGGTGTATGTAACGGATCTAATCACAGACCAACGCTCATACAATTATATGTAATTATATAGAGGGATCTCTACCTACCATTATTGTTCATCAAAACAAATATCAAAACCCATCAGGCCATCTTGTTCACGAGTTATAGTAATTCTTAATGATTAAACATATTTCAAAAGTGACCAATTATTTTGCTGTTGCCGTAATTATGTTTGCAACCTTTTATTACTCTAATTATAACACTATTTAACGGTCCGTAAGACTGACTGGAAGCTCGTAACAGAAATATATGGCCACATGGCCACAATATGGCAAATTAATTATCTCCCGACTTGAAAGTTTATTTCAGATTAATAGAAATTGTATATTGTTTTATAAAACAATTTTATAGAATTTGAGAGGTAAAACAGGGAACCTTTTCAGAACCCTTACTATAAAAAAAAATCATATAAGCCCTGTTATTTCATTTTATGACATCTATAATAAATCTTATATCACTTAAAAGGATATTTACATATAACGATATCTCAACTATGAGTGTATAATTATTATCATTCTGGCTATTTAGAACTGCTTTTAGTCGAATATCTTATATCACAAAAAATGTCCTATAGCATGCAATATAAGTTTAGCTTAAACTCTTTATATACTTTTAGCTAATCTCAAGTAAAAATTAAAGAAGCGAAAAGTTTTTATCCTGTAACATATTACTAAATAGTTCCGCATTTAAGATACCTACTATTCAATTAAAAAGTTTTCAACGTATACGATTGCACACTTATTTTCCATACTTTTTACAAATACTATTAATTTTAGATGATTATTTTAGTTTTTTTTTTTTTTTTTGAAAACATAAATTTCCTTTAAGTGATCATTTAAATTATGAGATGCTCTTTAAGTGACTGGAGTATTTTTTAAGTGGTCCTTCATATAAGAAACTGTAGATAATAACTATAATTGTTGTATTAAAGGTTTTATCAGAATATACAAGGTATGGCTTTATCTAAAGTTCAAGTTAACTAGTTCTGGCACGTTGCTTCGTCTACAATTTGTACATTTCTGTCATATAAATTTTAGTAGATGTTTATCGCAAGATTACCTGCACTCCCTCATATTGAAACTGTCACTTTTTCAAGTAAAAATAATTGTATTACACTAACTGAAAATGGAAAACATCAAAAATTGAACCACACTTTCGCACATACTTTAAAGGAACTATGCCTTATTTTATTTTCGGTTACTCTGCACTATGTAGTCTAAAATAATAAAATAAAGCATAATAATCTGAAAATATTATTTTAATTTAATTAAATAATCGCAAAAATCTTAATATGGGAACTAACATTATTTTATAGAAAAAAATCTCTTTTAAACTTTTTATATTCATAACATTTGATTATGGCTGAATAGCTGACGGCATCTGCCATTGTCTAAAAAAAAATCTCTTTGTACCCATAAACTCGTTTTATATTAACTGACTAACTAGAAAGGACCATAACGTGATTTAATGATTACGGTGAAACTTAAAAGTATTTCAAGTGTATTATTTGTGGAAACTTTAATTTGTTTTAATTAATTATTTATATTTTAAAGTAAACATTATTATCTAAATATTTTTTAATAACATCTCACTAATTGCGGTTATGAAAGTTGACAAATAGCAGGCTATATTACTTAAGATATGGCGATATTACTTAATACCCTCATATATATACAATAAAAAAGCGCGTTCAGAGTTAACTGTGCAAAATACGACCTTTACATATTATAATTCCGTTTTCCATAAACATCATCCTTTGACTTATTCCATTCAATAATTTATAAATAGTAATTCGCCAATAACAAGTGACATACAAAATAAAAACATGTTGTAAATAATAATTACAGCGCTAACCATCGGGTAACTGGTAACACGGCGATCCCAGTCATACTTAGTACGTTACATGCGAAACCTATTTGGCAACCGACGACGTCACTCAGCCGCGAGTGTCACTGCGCGAACAACCCCAATTAGTTAGTATCAGCGCTCTAGACCATATATATATATATATATATGTAAAGGTTGTATCTCGAGACTTTCAATATGCGATCTAACATCAATCACTACTGTTTCTAATTATAAGTGTTTAGTTGTAACTTAATTTTTTAAATATACTATAAGAAAAATTTTGCTTTTTAATTTTTAAAGTCCTTCGGATGTCGTTAACGTAATTGCGCTATAAATGCTTACTTTCTTTGTTTGTTTACAGCGTACCACAAAAAAAAGCTGAAAAATACTTAAAAAGTATTCTAAAACTAATTTAGAAGATATATAACGAAACCATTCTAGTTTTATATACATATACATTCATGTAAATATAGATATTTTACGTTGCGTTTAAAATATTATTTGGATATACGTGGACATTTATATCTCTTTTATATTAACTTTAAATCAATCATGTTTAATAGCTTGTAAAACATACATTACAAATAGCTAAATGGACTCTACCATTTTCAGATTTATTAAAATACAAAAAAGGACAATATAATAAAAAAAATCCATTTACTTAAAACCTTTTTGGTCCGTATTTTGTATTGTTAGACTATAAATTCCTCATAGGCAGCCACAAATCGTGCTTTATCATTATATTTGTAATCTCTATTTGGACTTAAGTTAAGAGCATGTAGAAAATAGAAAGATGCCAAGGATACACTAATCAAAGTTGATAAGATTAAGCTCGAAAGGTCTGCAATCGAGTTACGATAGTAAGTCGTAATCTCGGAACAGTTGATAATAAAATCGATTCCGGACATCAAAGATCTACGAGGGAAGCAACGATTTTCAGCTTCATGCCGTAAATGTTAATAAAACTACTAATAGAATATCGATTGCTATATCAACGGTGCGATGTTTTTATGTGAACATTAATGTTAACTTGAAAATGTATAAAAATTCTTGACCGACGACGGTAAAAATCGTTTCGATAAAAATCGTTTCGATAAAAATCTTTTCGATAAAAATCGTTTAATACTGAGAACTAAATTAAGTAAAATAAAAGTTCTTCTGGTGGTTTTGGATTTTTTTTTTAAATAAACGACTGTTATAAAAAATAAGTGACAGAAGATAAGTTTGTATGGTACTAATAATTTTAATTGACTTTCAAGATCACGCCAACCTCACATAACTCGACAAACAGTCCGTGATAGACTGCAAAATTGTTTACAGGACTCATAAGTAACAATGCGAAGGTTTCTAAGTTGACTCGACTTTATATGACAATTGCATGAATTGTCGAATAGCTGCGGGCAAAATCGATGCATACGAATAATAGAATGTCCTCAATGATTCACTATTTGATAGGTTTGCATTGTAATGCCATTGAGCCTCTAGCATTTTGCGTAGGACGAAGGGCTCTCTAATGTTTGTTTTAAATATTTTTAAAAATTTTACATATAAACATATGTCAAAATATATATATATATTGACAGATGTTTATTATTATAAGTGATAAACGTAAAAGGAAGTCACAAGAAAATAATTTAATAATGTTAATTTTTTTTAGTATAGGCACATCAGAGATGTGTAATAAATATAAACCGGTTGTTTTTCTGTTGATTTCCAATGTAAAAATAAAATTATAATATAAAATAAAACACATAAAAAAATTCTATAACTAATGTTGTAATAAAAATATCATTAACAAACCTAAAGATTAACATTCAATACATTAAAATTCAATATATTAAGATACCTTTCTACCTTATACTTTGCTTCTATACATGACTTTCAATACCAAGTCAGAACTGGCCACAACTGAGGTTTGAAAAAGCGTTTATAATATTTTGTCACGATGTCGGACACTCTGGAATTATTTACCCTTTAAATTTCATGCTCTATTTTAGGTTCAGACAACACCGTCTAGATTTGTTATTATGCATAAAGGTCACTCCCAGTGGACTCAAGAAACAGGAAAATGATTATCAGCATGTCGGCCGTCCCCTGCAGCGCTGCCAGATCCTGTGTAACCCCAGCTGACCCATGCAGGTGGATAAGGAATATTAGAATACTTATCACATATATAAAAGTACAAAGATAAATAACATATGTATCATCAATACATAATATTATTGAATTATTTTTGAGACTAAAAATGGCATACTATACGAGAAGTATTATGACTTAAATTAGTTTTTTTTTATGAATTTATATGTAAAAATACGCTTCCTAAAAACTTAAAAGGAAAACTAAAACAAAGAAACAAAAAAAATTGCTAGTAAAAATCTAAAAAAAACATCAAACCTACTTTAAAAGCTAAATATGTATATAAATAATATAAATAAATTTTCTAATATTTGTTAATTATTTGTTTCATGCAATAGTAACATGATATGCAAAATACTTGAGACATAGCTAACTTCATTAAGTCGGTCCACTTAATCATCAAATACGCTGGACGTTTAAATCATTCCTACAAATAGTTCAATTAAGCGATATAATTAATCCGACATGATGCCAATTTCTCCAATCGTGACTCAGAACGTTTCCTCGTCCACAAAACTCCATATTAGTACAAACCAATAAATCTAACGTCCGTACCTTGAATTACGGTAACTTTATTGCAGCCCTATGAATATTTTACGTATTGTGTTGGATGATTTACTTTAGAGGTATCTTAAATTTGTGGTCATATGTTGTGTTCACGTCCATTCTTCAATTAAGCATAGAGTGTTAAAGGTATCATTGAACCCCGTTTAAGTCATAACAATGTGAGACAAGATTATCTAATGGCTGATTTTTGAAGACCATGTCTTTTTTTTTATTGCTTTTTAAGTTACATTCATGAATTACGACATTTCTAGTCATAATTACAATAATGATAATTACAAAGTAATATAAAGAAAATCATTTTTTTTTATAAAAACACCATTAATGTCCGCCGTCATAAGATTCATAATTTTAATGGGATACAATATTTAAGTCATATAAAAGCTTGTCGTGAAAATCTTCTCATTGTGATGTGTTACTTAAAGAGAAAAGTGTTTATTTCATGAAAAATTAAAATATGTTTCTACTTGATCTATTATTTGAAATTCATATCAAAAGAAAACACAAAATTAATCTAGCCGCCATCTTGGGCTGTAAGTCATGTTGAATATAAAATGGCGTCACTTAGGAAATATAGCCCAATTTTAACCCGTAATGAAAAGTTTCAAGCCAATCTCTCAAAGACTTAAAGCCTTATTACAATTTAAGAAAATTTCATTACAAGTCATTCATAAACATAAAAGATATCTGTGAGTTTAAATAATTGATACAAGCCGTCGGTAACATTCTGTTTGAAACTTTTTGATTTAATGCAACAAACAAATTTATATCTAACGAGAGTAACAAAGAACAATGTTATCCAGACTATCTCTATAACGTAATCTGTAGGTCTGGCTCTTGTTAGGGACAAATACAAGTTGATTGCGGCGTGTGGGCGAACACCGACCAACAGGCATTCCTTGTTTACACCGCGGGACATTTCATAAATGAAGCCACGCGCCGACATCGCACTCAAATTTACCTTAATTTCCTTAAAAAGTACCGCTCGCATAATAGTTATATTACCTATATATTTTTTACCTGCTTTATAAATATGCGATTATTAGAATAATTGTGTTTAAAAATGAGTTGTATAAACCTCTATGCTTTTTCACATAACGTCTGCTTCTAAAAATATTTTAAATTTCCTCAACCCTTTCTCATACTGACTGAAGCATAAATATACAATATATAATAATTTGTTGTCTTGATGTTCAAAATTTAATAAGTATTTTGTAATAGCTATACCTTGCTCATTGTTAATTGACTTAAATATAATAATATATTTAAAAGCGCTTAATGGCTTTGTATTAAGAATTTAATTAATTAATACTTTATATCTTATTATAAATAAAATATTATTTTTTTAAGATGATTTGTATTACGGTAATATTCACGTTTACACCGAAACATCGGACTTTATTGTAATAAATTTAAAAGCTGTCACATCTATATCAAAAATGTGGATTATTCAGTATGAAAGGGAAATAAAAAAATATCTTCATTTTAATACCCTCCCTTACTAATTAGTGTTTAATAACATAAAATTGTTATCAAAGGTTTTTTTTCAGTGTGTCTTGTAAATTTGATAAGTAAACTGATTATTGGAAGCATTTTGACAGAAATAATCTTAAATATAATTACAATATTCTTAACCGTAACAAGGTTCCTGAAAAACATTGAAGTATCAGAAGTTGAGTTTTTAATGATTTTTGTAGATTACTTACTCTCAGTGAATATGTTAATAATTCCTAAATTTTTTTATAACAAAATATATATATGTAGTTTTTCGAACGAAATTGCCCAATACATATTCTTGAACGTAATAAAACTTGATTAACCAAAATTTTCAAATGATTTTGCATAATAAAAAATAACCAAATCAAATCAAACATGAATATTAATTTGCGAACGTACCGAAAAAAGATTCTATGTAGACTAATAAAATCATTTTCTCTTATAATTGTTTGCGCACCGTACTGTCGAATCTGTTCGGAAACGCGGTATACACGACGCGTTCCTAATTAAGGCCGTACAGTTAACCAAGTCTCAGCTGTTTGTTCAAATTGAATTGAGTTATTGTTAAGTTTTAGCGGTCTGCTTTTGATTGTTTAGAGACGTAAATTATTTTTGGTAAAAGTTTATATATACATTGATGGTAAATTTCTAATTAGAATTCCTTGAGGTAGATATGTCGTAGATATAAAGAAAAATATTTCTTTTCTAACTGAAAACTCCCAAGCAATAATATATTAAAAAGATTAAAAAAACTACAATTTACTTTCAGCAAAATAACAAATTATTTGAAAATATAACAAAAGTGAAAATATCTTAAATCATTTAGTGAATAATCGTGGTTTTGCTCTACAATCTAGGCGATATCAGTTCGTTACAAAAAAATTTAATATGCTTCTAGGCGTTTTCAATTTTTCAATCAAAAATCTTCTCCCATTACATAAATAACGTGGGTTAATGAATAAGAAACGAGAAAGGCTTCGAATGTAGTGTGTACAAACTTGAGGTGAGCATTTTGATCGTTTATCAGTATTGCTAGGGGCTATCCAAGCCGCTCTGAAATCATAATACTGTAAAAATATCTACAATCTCCCTTATCCTTATAACTATTTTAATTAAATATTTTCACAACAGAATCGTAAAATATAATCCGATAAGAAACATTTATTGATTTAAGAAGATTACCTCTCAATAAACTTAATCAAGGCTTAGCATAATAAATTAAATATAATGTGGAAAAACTAATTTTATACATTCGTACTATAATAAGATAGTCTTCAATTAAATTGACTTACATCGTACTTCCTCTCTTCGTTTACGAGTTGGACTATGAACCATTTCAAGCTATATCAAAGATTAATGCGACTGAAGCAGCCAATTAATGACCAAGCTATAAGTTTATTGACCACCGGGTCAAATAAACTGCTACTTGAAGGAAGGAAATCAATCTTAGACACGGATACAGACGCTAATAAAGAAGTATACATACAAGTATATAGAGATATAAAATAATACTTAAACATAAAGGCGTTATAACTATCGCACTTAAAAAAAATACATACAAGTTATTCAGAATGTGACAGTGAAAAACGTATCCAATACGTTTTATATGACGGCTGTAATGTAATTCTATTGACCGGTAGAACATTCGAGACGACAGCGTACCTCGTAACTTTATTATTAACCATCAAACGACAAACAATTTATTAGACAGATCCCCAACTCACTGTAACATCGGCGAATTAAGATTTATACAGAATCCTTAACATCGAATAGGCTTCTGATATATATAACTATTTATTAATCTTTCTATGCCGTTATTGCTATTTATCAACTGATTTTAATCGTCTTGTTTTAATTGGCAGCCTGTCAATTATGTGAACCCGTAATGATTATGTCGGAATGTTACGTGAAAAAAAATTGAGACATTATTGAATTATATCCAATGCGGTCTGGTTAATTTATAGTTTGTATTAACACATTATCAGTTTATACCATCTATTGTGACGGATGTGATATTTTATTCTATGAAATAACATCTTTGACAAAACCTTAGCACCTTTAAGTGCCTTCAGCCGACGATCTATTTTACAATTGACGTGCCGCAAAATTCTTTTGAAATAAAATTAATTGAAGCTGTTATTATTTCTTGATATGATCAATGAACATAAGTACGACTGTTCAACATTCGAAAACATGTAAATGAGTACAAAATTCCATGTCCGAATTTTAAGATTTACTTAAAACGTCTCTTCCTAATGAGTTATCGATTACTTGACATTTCTTTCGTAAACTTATACTGTCATTAAATCAATAATATCACGGTTCACATTAGTCGCTTCCATTTGAAGATTGAAACTCGAAGCACATTTCATTGTTTAAGTAGTTATTTTAAATTCCTAAAGTTTATAAGAAACGTGATTTTGCGTCCTAATATTTTATTACTAACCTCTATTTTACTAGTAGTTGTAATTATTGAGATTTTGTAATATATATTTCCATAGAGCAATATAATTAACAAAATCCCTCAGTATCTAATCTAACTAAGTGGAAGGCAATGCTGTCGTGACACGTATTATTAATTGAACTAGTAGTTAGAAGCTATCAGCGGCTAATGGCTGAGTAGCTGAGAGCATCACTATCAGTGACTAGTGACCTACGAAAACTGTGAACTTCAGATTTATGCGACTTTATTAAAATATATATATATATTCATAGTCACATAAAAAACAAAGAACTGTTTTTTTCTAGTGTTAAGTGGGATATCATAAAAATTACTGTAATAAAATAACTTTTTAATATTAAGGAAAACTATTTAAATTACGTACATACAGTTTATCTTTTGACAGTTTATAACAAATACACTGCGGGTATAGGTTTTCTGGTATAGTAATAATTATTAAAACGTTATTTACATATGCACCAATATATAAGATATATATGTCACAATCCCGATTAAAATTGACCCTCAAAATGTAAAATATTCTAATTGATCATCAATGAATTACAGATATAATTGATAGATTGAGATATTATGAAAGCAAAATTTAAAACTTCAAAAGATGAAAATTTTTTAAAAGTTGCCCGTTACGAAAATAAAAAAAAACATTAGAAGAAATGCACCAACTTCGAAACACCAGTTTGGAATTAGCATACTAACTTACTGCGGCATAATAACACATATAAAACTTACATACGGGGTAATTGCTCAATATTTAAAACCAGCAATCTTAATCTGTGAAGCTAATATAGCAGGATCCTTAATTGCAAAACAATATTTATTAAACAATACATTAAAGTTTATGTACGCTGATAAATATAATTTTCTGGAGAATTTCCATAAAACAAAGTGATTTTGATGCTCGCTTTTTAATTATTAGTAATATATAATAATATTTATAGATAGCGTACATAAAATTTTATGTACGTATATTTATTAAACAAATAAATATTGTTTTGCAACTAAAGATCCTGCTATATTAACTTAACAGATTAAGATTCAGATTTGTGTTTGCAAATTATTCCTTCGTGTGAAAGATACAATAAAAACAAAAGTATTTTAGAAGCGTTTTGACTAATTGAATTATGTAAAATAGTTTACATATCAACACTTGGCAGATAAGTAATTCATTCAAAGGGATTTTTGTGAGACGTCAGTGAACCAGGAATATTAAAGACCACTAGGACCACAATTACAGAAACATTAACTTTATACTGTTAGAAGATGCTAAGTCTTAGTAATGAGAGGAGCGGTGTTATGCAATTAAGATAGTTACTTCTTCATTACCGGAACATAAACATATACATATTTGTAAGGTTCATTTCAAAGTAAATATGAAATTACTTTCCCATCATATTCATATAACGTAAAAATTTTATTTACTTCAAAGTGTATATGTATATAAGAGATTAAAATATTTTTCTCTAAATATAAAAAAGAAAATAACATCACAAAAAGCTTATAAGTTTACATACACAGCAGTTGAACCGCACGCGCGCAAATTTAACGTAGCAGCAGACATTTCTATCTGGCTCTCGGGTAATTCTATTTGCCGATAACAAATTTATTGTTCCAACATATATTACGATCGGACCATTCCCGTTTGACTACACACTGGTTTATGATGTGATAGTCTTTTTACAGAAATCGCATGGCCATAGCCACAGCCATAAAATGTGGTTAATTGTTTGTTTTTCATTCGGCGTTTTATTTAATAGCTGTTTTTTATATTGCTACAATATGTTCAACATACCTTATAAAGGACCGTTTAAGAAAAATCGTTTCAGATTGAATACGTACAGTCTTATAGTTAAACACTATCTCACGTTGATGACACTGGTTCTGGCATAACATTATATACACTAACGAAAACCGGTAAAATGTTCTTTTTTTATGGACGAAATAAACGTGACATTACATCTAGGAAGGTTTTCGATAATTTAGTTACTGAATATACATGTAATTTATCTTTAATAAATTGGAAATTTTTACGTTTTCAATGTTGCTGTTCCGAATTATAATATTGAACCATAACTCAATTATAATTTGTATTAATTCAAGTAATTTTCAAGTTTCTGTTGTGACAATTAATAAGTCAATTAAACGTAGTCACTTCCGAATACATTCGTCTTTAATAAGTGTACATGTCAAAGACTAAAATTAATGTATTAATTATTTACACATATCGAAATAATATAATAACATAGGAGATGACGGGAAAAATATTAATCTATTTGATGCAGGGCGTTATATAAATGGCTTTTCGATTCCACGTGAAGTAATTAATTTTATTTTAAGATAAAAATATTCCTACTGAAGAGGTAGCTCGTTTCTCAGTAAATTGTATCCACAATAGCTACTTGACAGATCACTTAATGATAACAATGTCCGGTAATAAGCGATTAATTTTAAAAAGTTTTAACCTTCTCTACAATATATTATTGCATTAAACATAAAAACATACCGTTTATTTGGTATTTATAATCAGACAAGTTTTTGTTTCAGATCCTTTGGCTGCACCGGTGGAGTGATGAAAAAGGAGGTATTTCTACGGAACTATAAATAGAAATGAATTGAAAAGAAAATAAAATATAATACTTTAAAATAACAAGGAATGTCATGTCAGCATAAATGTGAGCTTAGCGAGGAAAGTGAGGAATCTACAAGTCCCAACCTTGGCAAGGGCCTTCGCGGTCCAGTGGGTTTGATTTTCGTACTGGCCTGCTAAGTCCCAAGCTGCGGTGAGACATCGACACGCGAAGACTCTCAATGTTCACGGCTGCCTTATATATCGTTTGGAATATACTCCACGTATTTTATATAACCAGTTACAATTATTCATGAATTACTATTTGCACAGCATACGAATTTGCATACAGTTACGCCACAATTTGAATTACTTAAAGATTAAGAACATCACTTTTAATATAAGCAATTATGTTTAATTCTAATGTTGAAATTATTTAACAGTAACGCGTGTTATAAACTATATCGAACCAGATACACCTGCCCTTTTATAATATCGTGTCAAGAACGATAAGCGACTCTAAGACCAGCTCCGATGCCCTAATTACACAAGCCGGCAATTTAAGCCACATTTCCTATTATAAAGTCGACTAAGTCATTATTTTTAAAGAAGTCATTTATAATAAGTACGTCAACGACCAATTTATGCAACAAGGGTTGTGAATTGATACGCTTGTATGTTTTTTATTCGGTCTAGTATCGACTATTGTAATCAGCGGACAGCGACTTTGACTGGATAGGACTTGAAGTAGCCACGTTTTAGACATCAACGCGCTCACGTCCCCTTTGCGTTGTGTTCAACATAGCAGAGAATTATCAAAGATCTCGATATCAATGAACATGTTAAAACTTGTTTATTCAACCTTTTTCATAGAAAGTGTCTGTTTAATGTTGCCATGTATGTTGTTATTATTAGTTCAAAATTAAAAAAAAAAGGTTCATTATAAACGAAGGCAGTTACAATTATTCAGTTTCACAAAACAACTTGTCAATAGTGATGTAAAAAACAAATATGTAATTGTAAAAAAAAAACCTTTTCATATAATATTTTCTTTCAATTCAATTGTTATTTAAAATTGTCTATGAATTAGAACTAAACAAATGTTTTAAATAAGTGAATACAACCAATGTACGTAATAATGTGTAATCATTTTCTTTCGTATCTTATAATAAGTTATTGTATGAAAATCGAATATTAACTTAGTAACGAAAAATCCATTATATATTTTTAAGTATTATTAATTAACAAATATAATAAAAATATATTGATGTTATTTGATGTTCCGTCGCTGTATTACTGGGGTTTCCTAGCGGCATGTGCTTACCCTCATCACCCACGCAATGCCCTTGGAAATCCCAAACGTACTCGCGACCCTATCACCTATGGCGGAAAACGGATTTTAATTATAATTTAATGTCAGTTTTGATGTGATCGTTACGCTTACCACGAGTTTGCATCGTCAAACTAAATACGATAAAAGTTTTTCGTTTACGGGAAACGCTGAGTATAAAGTGTGAAGACGGAATCTTACGTCGACAAAGGAAAGTGTGGTTTGATTTTATGGATACAATTGAATATATATATATATATATATATATATATATATATATATATATATATATATATATATATATAAAGATATATACAACTTGATTGTCGTTTATAATATGCAAGTATAATAAAACTATAGAAAATTTTCAATTTATTTATTTCCTTAATCCCAGCTGTCGCTCTCTTTGAACACATTAACATTGACGCGGCTCACATTGTTCGAGTTTTCAATTTTTTTAACATCGTCTAAGTCCTTTTCATCTTCATTCGCTAATTCCTTTTCTATTTTCTTTGGCGGAGAACAAACATCTTCGATCTGTGAAAATATATATATTTTTTAAATAAATTTTATGAAAAAATAAAAATGTTTGTATTCAAAACAGGCTTCATAAAGATTGTTTGCTTTTCAGTCTCGCGCCTAGTCCAAGTTGACACCGTCACACTAAACACGGAGCGTCCGTACTTTTTCATACACAAATCTTATGTCATTATGGTAAGTTATTCAATGAAATCGAAGAACGCTCCTGTGTGTGAGACGACGAGAACCCAGAATAAGCATACTGAGTAATGATAAATAACGGCTTCATATTTAAAACACATCTCATAGTAAACAACATTTAATTATTATGTTCTAATAAAGACTTTTTTTATACTGAAACAATCTCTATTCATTGAAAGCCTTTACAGTTACAGTTTACTGTAAACTTGTTATTCAGTCGCTTTGGACAATATTAAGAAAATTTGTTTGTATTCAGTCAATCACCTTGAATATTCCAGACGAGGTTCTTTTCCTAGCAACTGGTACAGATGAGACGCTGTTTGATCGCTCTCGACTCTTCTGAGTCTCTTTTCGTGCGTAACCTTGACATAAAATAAATCCATTGAAATATTTTAAGCTAGAACTATATACTATGATAGAATTTGTGTATTGAACTAACATAAAATTTTTAATGAGATTAAAGGAGAGACGTGAAAACGTATTCTGAGGGACACGGTAAATTATGTTAAACAAATAATATAAAATTAAGTATTATTTTATATTCGTTTATAAACAGATATAAATCAATGCATGACAAACAAGGATAACACTTAATTTTTTTTATTTTCTTTGTTAATGTAATATTTAATGCATATTTTGGTTGGCTACAGAAAAAACATGTTCTTCATCTTGTATAACTTCGATGACACGAAACAAGAGACAAGCGAATGTGAGAAAAACTGTTTAATATAGAAAAAAAAATTACATCCTTAAAATATATATTTTATTTTGAATAACACGTAATAGGATAAATGTATAGAAAAAAATAACTAACGGCTAACATACGTCCTGCTTTTAAAGAACTTTTTTATTATTTTCGTCAAATTTCTATATAATGTTATTTTTATTTATACAGTCGGAGGTTTTTAACATTTAAATTTCATACATATATGCATACAGGAAAGGAAAAAATTAAAAAAATGCTACGGACAATAAATATAACCTCATTCAAAATAGGAATTATAAAATGAATTCTAAACTATTGCCGATTATAAACCAAAAAAAAAAAACGTACCTGGTGATGTCGCATTTGAACTTTCATGTGTGTAACTGTAAAAAGGATTGAATAGTTTTAATATGTAATAATATTAATATCTGTAATATTTAAATAATAATAATAATATTTAATATTCTAAACTAATAAAATATACAAACAAATGTCAGTCTTATAAATGTCTCGGCGGCAGTATATCATGAATCGTGTTAAAAAAAACTTGTTTAGAAAGGTTTTAATAAAATTATTGAATCTATATAAAAATCCACATAAAAAAAATGACAAAATTTGACGTCTTGAAAATAAAATTTTAAGAAAGAAAGCGAATAATAAGCTTACAGCATAATCGATACAGCCGATATCGCTATCATGAAGGTTATATCGAATCATCATCTTTAAAGTTCATCGCCTTTTTAATTCTGTATTATAACTACAGATTAAATTAAAAAATAATCTTAAACAATTACGAATCCGACCACAGCATATATAGGATATTTATGTGTGACTGTTTTTTTCATCCAACATGTGTGTAAGGACTGTCCGTAGTTTAATTGGTGAACGCACAGGCTAATTGTAGCGTGTTGGACTAAACATTAACGCCTCGCATTCACCTGTACGAGGGTCGACACGACCAGGGAGACCGAATTACTAGGAGACGGTCACGATTCCTCCGCGGGTTACAGGTCAGGAAAAAAATCGACTTGCATTTTCTTTTCATTTAAATCGTTTAGTTTCAGTCGATTATTTTTGTTTCTAATTGTATCCTAATCTAATAATCGTTCTGAATTCAAACGAGTGAGTTGAATCGTATTTAATTATTTAAAAAAATAATCATATCGGAATATTTATTATAAATTTGTTCAAAAATTCCATTTCTAATTTACATAACTTACAAAGCTTGCTTACAATAGATGTATCAGACCATTTTCATATTAATTTTAAAACAAATCATCCAGTTATATGCGGATACGAGGATAGAGTCCCGATGAGTATGTATGTATGTATGTTTTAGTTAGAGTCAAAGCTCAACGAGATGGTGCATTCATCAAACACGTGAACCAAATAAGGCAAGCGGCGCGCCCGCCGGTGACACACGGTGAAGCGGCAATTGATTGACTTGTAACTACTGTTTTTGTCAGCTTTACTAATAAGCTGTTTTCCCGCCGTTAACGAGACAGAAGTTGCATTTAACAATATATTATAATAATGAGAAACGTTATAATAACTCGCGCTCATTATGTATGTACGGTGGATTTAAGACAACGTTATGCACAATCCTTTGATATTTAGAACATAATTGACTCATATTTTTCATTGAATCCATGTACTTATACTCTTATCTCCGGAAACAAGCATTTGTTCTTAAAACGAATTTTTTATTGTATAACATTAGTAAAATATATAGATTACTGTTCTTTGTTTATTTGAATAGTATTCGTTAATTCCGAAAAGCTCTCGTCATATTATTTATATGTGTATGTTCGGCTCAATGTCTTTATCGTTGTTTATGCGTCTGTCTGTCTATAACACAATAACTACTAGACCAATTTGAATAAACTCATTTCTTCTCCTTTTTTTGACAAAGAATAAAATGAAATCGAGTACAGAGTCTAGTCAAAACTTAAATGTATGAGTAACAAAATATAATAAAAATTATGATATTTTTTTATAAAACAGATTTTCAATACATGAACTTGCGTGAAAATGTTTACGAAACTATACTATATAAATTATGTTCAAAACTTAAAACTGTAAGTGTGTAGTGTTGAGGCGAACGCGTGTTAAGTGTACCGTTCTGGAGTCTGGTTCGACGTGGTGACATTAGCCCATGTTACTGTCGCCTTAGTGACACCGAGGACCACAAACTCAAACGTATGGGCATACATATACATATTGTAACAAGACATACTTTGGTTTGTTATGTATACGACTTCATAAGACATCCCCTGGCTATGAAACCACAAGTTTTATTATAATCAAATGAATCGTAAAGAGACCGAGGTTATCTTTTAAGGTACAAAAAGCTCGTATAATCAGTGATTATATTTGATTGGTTACAAAAAAAGGCATAAATTTTTTATGTGAAAAATGTAAATATCGAAAGAAATGTCGCACAAAAATCACGGATCAGGTGTTACATTGTAACAATCTCTAAGATAGTCAAAATTCATTACTAAATTTCGTAAAAAGTTTTCTTTTTTCTTGCGTATATAAAATCAAGACAAATCCAACACACGCATAACTTGGAGCTGAAATATAAATTTATATTGAGCCATGGCTTAGAAAATAAAAGACTATAAGCTTTAACAATGCTTATAAAGTTATTTGTTTAGAAAGTATCAGATTTCATCTTGAAAACAGGAGAGGACGTGTACAGCATCCTTGTAATTCAATACTGAATTAGTTAAATTGAACATCCAGGAACTTGGAGATGTCTCTTGTATTTCGCTACCAGTATTTATTGTTACCGTAAATACAGGAATATAGCTGAGAGTAAATCACAGGTAGATGTTGTATAGACACGGCCTACATGGCGTCCGGACCAATTTTGGTGTAACAAACAAAACTACGTGTGATAATGCGAGTTCTGCTCGTAAATATATTTAGCGCGGCATAAGCGCGCACGAGTCGTATATCATCCCATTCTAAGAAAACACGATTCAATGTACTTAAAGCTGTGACATCGATGTTTATAGTCTCAGAATATCATAAGAATTCACTATATTTAATACTAACAAAAGGTGACCGTGTGGGTGGAAAACTCGAAAATTAATACAGACATCATAGTCTGAGAAACGTACTCGAAACTTCTAGACGTATTCTATTGAATTATTATAAATATATATATATATATATTAAATATACTTAGTTATAAATTATAATGATTGCAACATAAGCGCCATGTAAGCGCAGCAGTAGCTAGTGTCGCGTGCTTCAAGTCGATCACGGCACAGCATCTTTACATCTTACATAGCTAGCGTTACCTCTCCCGTTTACTTTTTACGCGAATTTAAATGAGAGAAAACCGGACCTTTTAATGATTTTTACCTTATATATAGGAACGCTTATTAGATCCACTCTAAATGGTATAATACGTTTTTGTATGCAACGATTGTGATGTCTCTGTTGTATCAATTACATACAATTTATGGCCGTGTATATTCTAACAAGTTTACACTTTATTAAAGTAAATTATGAATTAAATTAATTAAAATTTTCTTGTACAAAATGTAAGTATCAATTTTTTATAATACAACTAACTAGTTTTCGTCTATATATGAAATAATTTCTAAATACTCACACCTAAGTAATGTTTTAAAATCGAATAATTTCGAAGTAAAATAAATAATGAAATACAAACATATTAAAAATAACGCTATAATAATTCCATCGGGTTCAAAAACAACGAGGAAAAACCAACATGACCTTATCAATATACCGTGTATAGAAAAGCAACACTCTGTATGTAGCGACGTTAGTTGAACAAACGCTCCATGTACGCACCAATCAGACGCGAGACGAGACGTAGCCTGTCCGAGTTTCACACGTACCGAGATGAGACATCGGATCGAATATCGATTCCGTATCGAAACGAGACATCGGATCGGATATCGATTCAATATCTCGTCGCCTGACGCTGTCATCGTCCAACTCGGGACGTACTATCCGAATGATATTCACAACGCTTTGCGAACGCCGGCCAGATCGTATCGACATCTCATTAACTAATGCCGGCCGGCAGCCAATTATATTGAATGACGTGTCCGGGGCAAATTGTATTACCGACTGTTTGGACCGTCAACGTCATACGATTTATGAAAGCGAGAAATATCCGTACCGATGATTATGAAGTTACGGCAGAATCATTTAATACAACTTAATTATAACCCATAACTTTAAGTATGATATACATATATTACACAAAATATAAGCTATAAAGTTGTCTGTATTATTATAAAAATATGACATGTAATTACAAATTATTTGCTCATTATAAAATATTAAAATAAATGGCAGTCTTGAAGTTTACATATGACGCATCCTGTCAGCCCTCCCTAGACGCTATTCAATGTGAGACATAAAGAAAACATTCACAAAGACGTCAAACTGATGGTGCATCGTTAAGATGGGTGTCTGGTAAATAGCAGGCGTCGTCGGGTGCCGCCATTAGTATCACGTCAAGAACAAAGATCCTACGTAGAATTGCAATGCGCAGGCGCAGGGTTATCGGTGTCTTTTGTCTAACGCAAACGAAATTCCTTGTCGCTTTTGAGAAATTGGCTACTTTGTTTGCGCTACAGTTGAATTTATTGTGAAACTTATGAGATATGCTTGACGTTCTTAACAGACGGCATTAGCACTATATATAAAGTTACATTCAGTATACCAATTCAAAGATACACGAGTTTGGCATTTAGATTTAGATAATTATTAGAGAAATTATCTACAGCAAAAAAATCATGTAATAGTCCAAACAAAATTAGAACAATATATATCCAAGTTTTATTCGAGGCCAGCGATGGAGAGCTTTTTATTTGTGATGGAGAAAAAACAGAAATAGCCAGTGAATATTCTGAGGTTCTGTGGTACGTGAATGCTATCAGAAAAGTGTTAATCCAACACGACAGTCCGCATACAGCGGAATGGAGCATTTCTCAATGCAGTTGCCTCAATAATATTCAAACAGATAACTGGACTGGAAGAAAGGTAAGCGATTCCTATCTTCGTAACGGTTTCGCGTTTCATTATATTTATAAATATATTATTATTGTTTCATTTAATTTCTTATAGACCAAGGATGGATGAAATGTATTTTTAATTTAATTAAATTTTGAGAATGTATGGTGTTATGATTTATGTTTGTTGATAAGTTGAATGTCACAAATCAGTTAGGTGTTTTCGGATAGAAACTTATTTATCTAACATATATAGAGGTTTAGGACCCTCGAATGTATGGATAGGTGATACATACACACTTCGATGTGTGAGGTTCTGGTTGTTATCCTGGATTTGGTTCAGGATCCTGTGTATAACGAAGTTGGAAGATTTCAATCATTAACTGTTACTACCGTAAGATATCTGAGGCTACGGGCGAGAATCGCGACCCAGTTCGAGGCGCGTGCGCACCCATACACAGACCAATGCATACATGAACAATCCTTTAAATATTGCTGTTTTATTATATGTAATTGTTTTTACTTTTTAAAGTCACAAAGTATTGCTATATGGATTCGTATCGCAATTTTAATAACAAAACATCTGTAACATAACCATTTTGTTGGAATGCGCTTTTAGAAACTTCCAATATGAATTGAAAAAATATATTTATGAAATGATACAATTAATTTAATAACTCAATTTCACACACGAATGAATCCTGTACACACGACTAGTATAATTCTCAATGACCCAATATAATTTATAGAATCTGATGAACTCTATCATGAGCTCGCTTGCATCTAACCTGTGCTGAGACAACGTAACTCAGAGATAGCATCAGCACGAGCGATGGCGATGAAAAGCGAGTGTTTAAGAACGATAGACGCGTGCCGGGATTGTTTCTTTGACCGGTCTTATTTATATGCAGCGTGCACTTATATTTTATACCAGCTACCAGCAGTACAACGGTAACTCGGTGTACATTGAAAAGGTTACTCGATGCCATATTAGATATATTTTTATGGCTTCTAAATAGTAAAGGCTATTGTTTGAGACATTATAAGAGAACCGAATACGAAATCGGATGAAACATATCTTTAGAAATGTATAATGGATGTGAATATTATATTAATATTTGAATTAGTTAGAAACAATTAATTATTTATTATAAAATGATTGTTGCGTAACTTTTTGAAACATCCTGTTATATATGTTAGACTAATTACAATGATATGACCAAAGCTGTTAAACTATTTAAGATTCCAGACGAAATACGAATAAAACCTAAATGGTGTTATTCCAAATACATTCAGATAGCAGCGGGATCCAGTGGGAATGGAAGAGTAAATGAGAATAGAATATCATCGCACGTGTCTGAATATGCAAATGCGCGGGCGCATTAAAATGCAAGATGGCGGAAGCGCGCACGCGAGGTCGCGGGGTCGAGCTATCCACGCGCCATTGTCCAAGCTACCAGTAACCAGGTTACAATATACCATGCCCGATAGAATATACCAAAGTTGGTGATTGGTGAAATAAAACGTGTCATATGCGGCCATTGTTCTCTCACATTATTGTTTTATCATATACGTCATGATATTTTATGTCCATATAAACACTAACTATGAGTTACGTAAAACGGTGAGCTTTCACGGATTTAATCACGAATGAACCGTGTACATTAATGAGTGAACCGATTAATAATACGTAAAAAAAATAGATTTAATTCATTAAACATTAGCATTTTGAGAGTTAAATTCCAAGATTCCGTAGTAATTGGTAGTCACCCTCTTTATATCCTTTCACGATCCGTTCGACCGAGCTTTACAATAGCTTCGAAAGCCTCGAGACAGAACCAATCGAAATAAGAATGTGTACTAGACTTTTCAATGAACATTCTTTTCTTAAACACCTTTCACCTTTTATATAAAACGATTTATTTATAATAGTAATTACATTCAACTAATCTAATACACTATAATGTACTTTATAAAGTATTGTGTACTTGTACTTATATCATTAATGCAAATTTTTGTGAGGATATATTGATGTTTGTTGGTCTTTCACGCAAAAACTACTAAACGGATATCGATGAAACTTTAAATAATGTATCTCAGACATCCTAATAACACATAGGCTATAATTTACCCCGGATTCCTGACTACTTCCCTCATAATCACGACATAACAGCTGTTCTGTGTATGAAGTCACGAAACACTATAGATATCGCTGCCGGTTGGTTTCATTATCTATTGTACAAATACTCTATACATTTCTCTCCGAGTTCAATTCCAAAGTAGGGCGGACGAAGTCATCGGTAAAAATTAGTATATTTATATGTGATAACATAAAAAAAATATTTTTTATATTACACTCCGCTAATAATGGTATACGTGAACTAATTTGTTTTTCTTTCGATTTATGTATTCGAAAATCGGACATTTTTTTTTGACACGTCCGAATAATGATGTTTAGTAACTAGCAGATTTTTAAATATTACAATTTGATGTTTGTTAATTTCCGTCTCTATGTTTATTACTTCACCTTTAGTCAAATTTTTATAACATTTGTATAGTATTTTTTCAATTTTTTTGAGTTGTGACATTACCAATAGTAAGAAAGTTATTTTCGCGGGTAACCAGATAGAAAAATTTAGCAAAATTTGCCATTTTAGAAAAAAAAAATATGTAACATGACGTAAGAATCAAACTTCACTTCATATAAAATGAAGTTTTGCTTAATTTTTTTTTTTAATATAAACACTAATTCCAATTTAATTTGGAATGAAATTTAAATGAGAAAAGAAAAAAAAATAAACGAAGTAAATAAAACAAAAAAATATTTTATTAAAATTTATTTAGAAAAAATCTCTTATATTCGCTTTCTACATCAACGGGTCACATTTTTTAAATTTCATTCCATCATTAAAATTGGAACTATATAATTACATAAAAAAGACAAAAATAAAATATACAAACGTTGTGTTTATAATATAAAAAAAAATAGTAAAACTACAACAGAATATATAAGAATATAAAGAAGAATAAAGTGAAACAAAATCAAATTTTATAACGATAAAAAAAATTTTTTTCGTTTTTTTTTTTTGAAAAATTATATAATATTCCTATCTTAGCAAAGTGTCTCACACTTGACAAAGTTACAATTTGGAAAAAAAATAAATTTCTTTTAGTGAAGTTTTTTATCGAACTTCAAAACAATTAATATGCTTTAAGCATCGTTTGACAAAGAATTGTATTACAACGAACCGTGAGTTTAAAAACTATTTACGACTAATAAAATTTTTAAAAAATTGTATACCTTTCAAGTCCTACCTATCTGCCCTTAACCTAATTCCGTTTTAGAGCAATGTCAGTCTATGAATCAATGAGACCTGCTACTAAGTATAATTCCTAAGAAGTAATATTATAAAGATATGAGAAAATTGAATGCAGTTTTATATCTTAATATAATTTGCTAACTTTATTTCCTAAAAGCTCATTTAAGAGCTTTTCAATTGGAAGCAAATCATTACCAATAAATAAACTCTTAACTTACATATTAATGGAAATATTCTAACTATAATAGATCCAACGGAACAAGATAAACTTTGTAAACAAAAATAGTTCCGATGAAGTTAGTACTAATGACACTGTCAGAATCATATTAACATACGTTCTGACACTGTATGTTTTCTCGTTATAATTAGTTTTTTTATATGTTATTAAAATGTTTAATAAAAGTTTTATAAAATTGTATGTAATTTCAATTCAATATAATATGTTTCAAAAATATATATATATATCTGGAATATATGAATACTAAATTAAAAATATTCTAATTTTTTAATAGAAAAACAGTGTGACATTTTGAAAGGAAATCAATATTATTTTATAAATTTTGATTTTTTTTTTTTCTAGTTAATAAATATTACTTTGATGAATATAATCTTACATATCAAATTCTAATAACCTTGTCACAATTTGTTATATTCAGTAATATAAAAAAGTTCTTCATCCTAAAAGATATATTTATATGTATGTTACTTATATATATTCTGAATTCTGATCACACTCATAATAAAAATAAAAAATTACCGCCAAGACATTAGCGCAATTAAATATATTATTGGACAATTGTATAAAATATCATTAAAAATTAGGGCTTAAGGTTTAGCTTAAGGCTTCTTAAAAGCAAGTTAAGTCAACAGGAACACTTTGAAACGTTCGTGCTTTGTAAGCTCAATAAAAAGCGTCTAAATGACAAGCCTGTTGTAATATAGAAAAAACTTTAAATAGGCTTAAGGCATTTTTTATATATTTAGAAAGCAATAAAAAATTTGAGCATTTCAGCAATTTCAGCGTATGTTTTATATATGTATATGTAATTTAAAATATGAAAACTTGAATCCTATCAGTCGCGTGGGACGCCTATGTATCCAGGAAGATGTATGTCATCTTCCATGAGACGGTAGAGTATGAATGAAAGGATAATTGATATAAACATTACGTACACTTTCTTATATTTGTCATCCTCGCGTCGATCCAACTGGTACTGATTTGAGTGAGACTGCGGACAAAGATACATCTGAATTTTGACGAGATCATCTTGTCCTCATAGGAAGCTCTAGCTCGTTATACTGGAATTATCAAAACTGGACATTCTAATTCAGTAGTTTGGGTCATAACAATAATGCGACATTAAACAGATTAGGAAATAAAAATGTACTAAAAAAAAAAACAAGTTCCTAGAAGTTTGCCGGCGTGATAAAAAAAAAAACTGATAAATTTAGACGAAACAGAGAGTTATAGATAAAATAAAAACGAGTGAAATAAATAAAATTATAAATAATTTCACTAAAATAATAGAGATCTTTTTTTTTTGGTTTTTTAGTAAAATCCTGATGACGCCACACTCTGTAATAGATCCTTGAACAGCATTCAGCTACCGCGGCGTCAGCTTGTGTTAGCAAACTTTTCTCTTTATTTTCTATCCTTTCTTTTCCTCAAGTTGTTATGTAACTTGATATTTCTTTACAATAATCCATCTCTCTATTACACATCCTGTTATAACAATAAATACAAAATTCTTGAACAACCTACAACAGACATATTTATATTCAAAATTATTTTAATTTTGAATATATATTTTTTAATTATATTCAACAATACTATCTGCTCTGTTTTATAATATGTAATTCATTTTCATACAGATTTTTTTTTTGTTAAGATATATAGATCTTTTTATGGTTATCCACATTCTTGCGATTAATATAATGATTTCTTTATATATAATATCTTTATTTATTTATTTCATTCATTTTTATATTATCTATGGAGTTTCATTATCTATGGCTGTGTGAAGGATTCATATCGGATAGAAAAATGAAACCCTTTTAGCACACATCAATAGTTTAATACATCATATTAAGTAATAGATGTCAAATACATTTCAAAAAACTTACATCGACAGACAAAAAAATAAATAAAACCTCTACCTACAGAAGCTCCGACACAGTCCAATTTTACCCAAAAATTATCACCGATAAAAATTCTATAGAATTCACTGTTATATATAAAGTATACCTTATCATGTCACAGAGTAAAATTTTGTTCACAATGAGATCCAATTGTCATCTAAACACAGCGTTTCCCAAATCGTGAATAATCTAACCGGCAAACTTGGCCACATTTAACATCAAACAACTTCCATCATCTTAGTTTAAAATGGCAATATTACTAGACTGTTACACAACATTTAAACTACTATAGAACTCCGTTGAGGAATAAAAAAATCTACTGGCGGGGTGGCTACAGTGACGTCACAACCGAGACGATCGTTGACTATTATTGGGAACCGCTGACTACAACGTACATTCTAGAAGATTCTGGACTACAGACGTATACCACAATAGAATAAATATGTCATAAAGTGTGAGATCATTAATATGATTATGGTAATGTATTACTGAATCTAACGTTCTAGAACATTCGCCATTGTATAAAGTATACCTTATTTACCAGTTTGGGGATCTTGTAGGTGACATAAGGGACAATGGTAACACGGCGGTCGCCGGCGAAGGCTCTGGGGACGCCGCGGGCGAGGTCGCGGCGAGAGAACGCTATGAACGCTGTTGTGTCGTTCAAGAACTGCACGGTTATTTGTCCTGGAACACGTTGTTGTCATAAGATATAGACTTTTCTTGTACACATGGATTTTGATGTCAGATGCAAAAACCGTTTTTGTTTGTATAATAAATTAATTATATTTTACATCTAAAATAAAAAATCTATGAATTATTAAATTAATGAAATCATTTACCAACAACACATATCTAAACTTTTTTTTTGTATAGTAAATACTCGATACTCGATATTATTGTAAACTGGTTTACGTATTTTTAAATTGTAACACTTGTATTCAAAACTTTGTGTTTTTTAAATTAGAAAATTTATAATTTTTAAATCAAATAAACAACGTTAAGGTTGAAGATGTAGCGATTTAAGTTTAGCAGATATGACTGAATCTAAACAAATCTGCATTAAAAATAAAAGTGACTATTCGAATGATATCTGGTTAAGTCACCAGTTTAATAAATCGTCCACACACGAGAAAACAAAAATAATGTCTGAGATTCGGTGGAAAAATTAATTTTAAAAAGTTTGAATACAAATACTGAAAAGTATATTTATATCAAGTTTATTAAGAACGAGAAGTATAAAGAGGTATACAGCGATTAAGAAGAATACAAGTGTATATTATTATATATATTTTGAAAGGAAAATATGACAAATAATATAAATATCTAGTTGATACAGAAACACTCACCAAACGGACTGAACAGCTGGCTGATGTCGCTTCTCTTCCACTCCTTCGGAAATGTCACATGAAATACATGGTCTCTAGTCGGTGTAGCTGGGAATTTGTAATGTCTTGTTAAGTTACAGGAATTATATACTGGTAGAGATACAAAGAATATAGAAATTATTATTTAAATGAAGAGAAAAGTATGCCTGTTCGTTGTTTGCTCAAATGGGCCCTAAAACGGTTAGGAATATTTGACTGGAATGTTCAATTAAATAAGATTGTATAACCACATTAACGGAAACAAAAAGTTAAAACTAACTGTTGGTTTGATATAAATTAAAATATTTGAAACTATATTTAGCAAATAGGTTTTATTTTATATACAGTTTAGCTCCAGCTGTTGTATATATACAGTTCCTTGTGTCTAAGCTTGAATATTTGAAAAATTATTCCATACTAAAAAAAGGGACCAATGTTTGTTTAACTGCTTGGTAATGTAATGCGAGGAAAATAATGTGTTTTGAGTAGAAATTGCCATATCATTGTGGCAAAATTACACTTATTTTTAAAGTATCTTCCTAATTTTTATCAAAGGGCACATTTTCAAACTGTCAATAAAACTGTTGTTTATATAATTCCTTGACATAAGGACGGTTTTTTATTGTTATACGTTATCACAGTCATTTGATAAATACATATATATAGAAAATTTGAAGACCAGCACCGATATAGAATGATTAACACAAGCAAGGAAGTGTTCAAACTAGTATAGCAAAACTCACGATCAGGCCCAGTGAGGTTTATGTATGGAGAGTCCTGATGTGCGGTCTTGGCAAGATACAGCTTGTTCATGAACGGCTTCCATATGGCGGCCTCCAAGGGGGGGAGGCGGGCCGGCTGATCCCCTCTCATACGAACCAAATGGTTGATCATAGCGAGGAAACAAACGCCGGTTATATAGGCGTCGTAGCCCGCCTCGTGCTGCTTGTCATCAGCCAGGGTGTACCCGCGGCCAGGCTTGCACACTGATTAGGATGTTGGTTAGGAATTTTTAAATTCGGAACACCCTGTATAATTTTACTCGTTAGTCTCGCGTTTGTTGGATGTGAGCCAAATGATTTGATTGCTAGTTTTATACAACAAAGCATTATAAAAAAATACATGTATTTTTTATTCAATTTAAGAGTCCAATTCAAAATTTTATATGTACAAAATTTGATACACCGATATAAATAAGTACGTTAAAAATAGTTAAGATAATACTAACAAGCTTTTGGAACCGAAAACGGAGCCTCGGACATGGTCGCCAGCAAGTGAGTCAGGACACTAGAATCCACTTTATCGCTCATAGGTGGCAGGCTTGACATGTACTTGGTGTCAAGAATCCTAGTAGAAACATATTCAATTAGGAGGCCATTTGGAAACATGATAATATAATAGTGCCTAAATCCTGAAACTTAATAATACTTAAATCCTGAGCGAAACAGATGAGATCGAAAGAGAACAAAGAGCGAAAATAAAAGACGCCTAAGAGAAAATATTCTAATACAGCTTTTGAACATTAATAGATGTTGTATAACTTGATGTAATTGATGTCACGTTTGAATAGAATAATCAGCTAGCCTACTGTTCATGCGGACATGCTGACATTTATATTATTATATTACAATACTTTACACTTATACTTTGATACGGCTCGAGTTATGCACATAATAAACTAACCTCGGGAACATGCAATGAGTGAATTCCTTAAAGGTATTATAATCTGTGGGCAGAGGCTGGAAGAAGTGGTTCAGAGTGTGCATCACGTCCAGCAACATGTTGTGTCCGATCACTAGTTTACCCTGGAGAGGAACACGTGATACAAGCAGTACGGCTATAATTTTACTATAGAATACAAAGACAACGAGAGACGATAGAAAATGTAAACAAACTTTCATATTATATCGTTACATTTTCGTCGACTTAGTATCCTTATAATACTCAATAAGAAATATATATTTAAAAATTGAGCGATTGCTACTCGCTAAATCATATTTACAGCTCAAATGTTACCGATCACTTATTAAAACATACCATGATTAAATGACAACAAATCATACTAGGGCTAATCCGAAAGTAATGATAATAAAAATTAATTAAAAGATATTAATTTAGGTTAAAAAAAAATCAGGTCCATCTTTTCTTTAAACTTAAGATTAATTTCTCAGAACACAAGATTCAATTTAACAGTGGCCAACACATTGTTATTTGAAACAACAATAACAAGTAGGGCAAAAGTAAACCTTTTTGGGAGGGTGTTTGAGACACAATGTTAAAAAAACAGCTAACTACAGTTTTGTAAGTTTGGTGGGTAGTTTTTATAAAGACTATCATTTTGCACTGCAAGACAACAAATTTTGTAGCATCTTTCTTTATTTGCCTTCATCAATTTTTTTATATCTGCATAATATTGTACAACACAAAAAGAATTGAATTTTAATTAGTGAGTTGAGACCACTTTTTCCCATCCTAAATTTCTCTTGTTTTATAAAAAAAAACTATGATTTTTTGTTTCACGTTTTTTTTTATTAAAGACTCACCAGACTGATTTAAAGGAATCATTTTAATGAAGAATGCAAAAGACCAGAATCCCACTATTTTTCAACAAAATCATTATGTAATATTACCTTATAATTCTTTCAATAACAAATTCAATTTCCTTTTTATTTATTATTGATAAATTTATGGCCAGTTCCTATTCAAAAATGTTTATCTCTCACTCTCCTTATCTCCTTGAACTTATTTAAATCTGCTTATCATAACTTTAAATCAACCTTACCTTTTAGATAATTAATTTATAATAAATATTGAATTAAAATAGTCTAACATATTGGATACTGTGTACATGTTATCTGGTTTTGTCGGCCAGTATAAAGTACAATATGGTATAGGGCAGAGGTCATGCGATTAGGTTTGCATGGTCATATTGATACACATCATGAAACTTACAGACTGGCTGATCATCCTGGCAACTCTTGAGAATCCGACAGCATCTTCAAATTGCTCCCATTCCTCATTTTTCTTCTGCACGTCTCTATTCATGCGGTCACTGCCGCATTTGATCTTGCTAACTTTCAATACCCTGTTGGAATTTTACATTTATGATTTTATTTACACTAAAATATTGTTACATTTATAATGTTTATAACAGCACATATACAGATCTTTGTGTTTTATTACATTATTTGAACTCAGACAAAGAGTCATCGCAAAAACATTTGTAAAATCAAATCAAATTTAATAATTACCTGTTTTTATTCTCGAGCATCTTACTTTCAACAAACACTTCATTGTGAAATCTCTTGCCGAGCTCTTGAAACAGCAGTCGTCGGATGAAAGCATTACAACGATCTATCTCCATCTCATCTTCATTTTCAAAGTCTATGAAATGACGCACTTTCTTGCTGAAAGGAAACTTTTCATGTGAAATATGTCTCTTTTTTTATTTTATGTTGTAATTTATAATACATACCAAATATTATCAATCTGCACTTTATGTTCCTCAGGAATCGGAATACAATCCTTTTCATTAGCCGACTTCTTTTGCTTCTCAGTCAGCTCCTCTCTGAGCTTGGCTTCTGTCGGTTCTGTCATGTATGATATACCTGAAATAATAATTCTTATAATACACTTTGCTATATTATGATGTTTGGTTTTAACTGACAAAGACAAAGAATAAACATATCAATTTGAGAAATATTTTTATTAAAATTTATAGAGAGGATGCATGTGCATGACAAAACTAACCTTCTCGGATGAGCTTATTGAAATCAAAATCCTGTGAAGCCAAGAAATCCAAACTGGAACTCTGACACATAAAGAGTCTATCGGGACCAGGTCGACCGCGCGGGAAAACATAAAAATTGTAAGCATCATTCATATACTGCTTCTCCTTCTCATCCCAATAAAAAGTGCATAAACCAAATTGAATCAACAAAAAATCCGCTGTCCCATTCAATAAAGTCGCGTAATATTCTGGCGGGGAATCAAACATAGACACATCCCGGCCGCTCATGAGACCGGTGAATTCAGTATCTATAGCTAAAAAGTCTGCTGCTTGTATTGAATCACGAACCAAAGGCAACACCTCTTTGAAATCTGAAAATATTATTAAAAAAAACAACGTTATGGATTAAGAAGTAATTGATTTAAGTTGCAAAGGGTAACTTAAACTCACTCTTTCGTGTAACTTCCATGATTAAATAATTAACAAAGCATAAAAGCAAACAATTTTTCTTAATATGTAATTACTTATATATTAATAATAAACAAAAACAGCAACATAGCAGCCCAACAGGTTCCATTAAAAATGGCATTGATTTATAGAGATTGTTACCAGAAGGAAAACCGGCATCTAGAGAAAGAACAAATTGTTATTACCGATTTTATTACAAATTTATGCTAAAAAAAATTATGTCACTAAAGTACATTTTTATTAAATTAAACACAAAGGATTATTATATGTTGAATACTTTGTAATTGTAGTGACATATTCAACATTCTTAAATAATGTAATTCATGGCGTATTTGCAAAAAAAAATCTAAATATACTTCTAAACTTATTATATGTTAGAAAAAATTTGGTAAATTTTATTCAAATTTATTGAGACAATTTATTTTTACAATCTTAGATTTTAACCATGATGCGATCTGAATTAAACTTTATTAAATAAACTTCCTTCGTATTCCATATCATTTCACAGCAAGTTTTTTTTTAATCTTTGTTAGAATGACTAAACAAATCGTCATATCGTAACAAATCATTATTATTCAATTATAACATATTTTATTTTTCTATACTTTTGTTAAACACGTTAACACCATTACGGTGACGACGAAAACTACAGGTTAAAAATAAAATGCCCACTTCATGTTATTTATTTTAAAAAAGTTCATTTTCAATATGAGAACGGGTTATATAAGAAAATAATAGATCTTTCGTAACTTAAAATGTTTATTTAACACACTCTGTGCGTAGGAGAAAAACAAACATTTCACAACTTTTCGGTGCAACATAAAACATAGAGAAATATCCCATAACAATTACAAATAAGCTGTATATCACTGTTTCAAATTGAGGTATAATTTTTTTCTATATGGTCAGACAAGCGTTCATATGCCGCTTTATTTCTATACAGGTGAATGTTCGCCTTCACCTTCTTCAATAGAAGTTTCGGATCTATCTCACTTAACGATATTAAGGCCTCTGAAAAGATATTAATGATTTAGGTTATTTCCAAAGTGAATACTTACTGTATTTATTTAAAATATCTCCAGTGAAAGTTATGTATTTGTAAACGCTATATATGTTTTTTTTCAGTCGCATACTTAGTTTATTCATGAAAATATTACCGGTAATTGTTGTACCGAATTTTTATAGAAATCCCTACCGAGTATCTCTTTCCGGAAATCGTCATCGCTGTCATCCAGATGTATCAGCATGGCGCTGTAGAGGGCGTCGACGTGAGCGTTAAACACAACGGTGTTGTATTCAGGACGACATTTAAACAACACTGTCAATGTTTGGACTGCGAACGATCGCACCTTATCATTGCTGTCATCCAGTCGCTTTAATACCACTAAAATGAATATATATTTTTGAAACAGTACAAAAATCAACATTTAAAAAGCCGTCGTTGTAATTCATATTCTACATAATAAATTATTATTATAGTTGTATGACGTCAAAAACCCCGCCCCCTATTCTAGGCATACCTTACTGTATGTTGAAAACTGATGTTGAGTGAAAATCACCAAAGACCAATATATGTTAATAATTCTTTTTGCACATTTCTTAAGTATTTCTTTTTACCGAAATATAATTTATGTAGTATATCAACGGTGAAACAATCCCGTTGTTTCGCGACGGATGCCAGAGAGCATATAGCACGCAGCGTGTGTTGTCGAGTTAGTGTTGAGTTATCATCAGTCAGCGCCACTAGTAGAGGTACCATCTCATCTAAGAAGGGCTCCAGCGATTCTTTGGACGGGAAAAGATTTACTTCCTAGAATAAAAAAGAAATTTTGTGAATTTTATTATGTAGGTTTAGTGACATAAATATTCTTAATCAGTCAGAACAACTCTCGGATAATCCTAGTCTAGTGTAATATAGTGTAACTAGTCAAAAATATCCTGAAGAAAGAAACTCGCTTACAAGCTACTTATATATGGAAACAAATATTAAAAAACTGAAAAAGGCAATTCCGTAAACCATAGACAAAATAAAATGGAATATTAAACATTTTAAATTACCCTATCATTATTGTCACCGTCCCCACCCTTCTCAATATTCAGTTGATCTCTCTGATCCTGTAAGGCCGAGCACAGACATGCGACTGCGGCTGTACGGATAGCCTCAGACGTGCGACCGGGGGACCACACAAGGTTTGGCATTATCACCTCTGATACGAAAAATTTAAATTAATTATTAATTATCATACATATTAAAGTAAATTTAAAATTAGGAAAGATCCAAGTCAAGGGTCTTATTAATTATAAAAAAATTCTTATTCCAACTAGACAGATAATATTGACAACAATCCTACAACCATAAACAATATTAACATTCACATAATTCGGCTTATCGCTCAGTCATAAATACTAAATAGTTTGAAATTCGAATTACACGGAATACAATGACATTTTTTCATTCACTCATTATAAAAACTCTTTGTGATATTGGAATGTTTTCCGTTTTGTGTATACACTCCGGATGTTTATCAAAATGTTCAAACGATTTATGAGATAAAAATACCTTCAATGATTATCTTCAGGAAAGCTTCCAGTTTGTCCGAATCGCATTTACTAAAATTGCTCTGCCTTTGTAAAAGCACTGAAGACAGTGTTGTGAATAGCTTCAACTTGACCTCGGGGTCAACCTTCGGGGTAGACAAGCACTCTTTTAACAACGGCGCTATAAGGTGCAGCTGAGCTCCTATCGCTGAACCTTTTCAAATCGTTGAAAAAAATTAAAAATGCACACTGAAAAATCTTACTTAATATTATGACAATAAAATCTGATTTTAAATGACAACATTTTTCATGCGAGACGCACTTATTTTTTTGAATTCAGGAACACTTGGAGCAACATTATTTACGATCTATATATTAATTATAATCATTAATATATCTATCTCGCACTATCCTATAATTGTTTCTCGCTCGCTCAGTGCTAACTCACCTCCGTGTAACAAGACACACTCCAATAAGCATCGGTCAGGTGTCAGCAGGGTCCACGTCAGCGCGTCGCTGGTGATGTCCGATAGGACACGCTGTATATGACGCTCGTACAGAGAGGTTAGACTGCGTCCACACTGTTCTATATAGCGGAGCTTGTCTAGATTGGCTGGAAATATATATTTTGAGTTGCAAAACAATAAAACAATGTTGAGCTGACACTTGAAATTAAATCCCTGTAACTTTCGGGACAGAAAATTCCAATTATGTGTTATAACCTTGACAACAGTCGGTGTATTAGTTATTCTATATATTTAAACCATCATATAGGGACGCAGGTGCAATGTATTATTTTTTTTATAATCATTCGACTTCATAATTTTTAAATATATAAAAAAAATGTATTCCAAAAGAGTTCTTATAATTCTTCGGACCATATAAACTCACACAAAGACATAAACTGCATTTTTTCGTCATAAGGCATCGCATACACTGTGAAGTTAATAATGAACAAATGTTCTGCGACCGCGTTACAATCCTCTTTACACAAGTCCATGAGAGCCTCGGTCACGTGGAGTAAATTTGTTTGATACTTTGGCTGTAAAAACAAAAATTACTTCCACATTTAAATCGAAATCGTTAAAGAATAAAAATTTAAAAAACGAACTTGCCTTTCTCGATCTACACCTGTCGGGATCTGATAATTCCTTACACAACTCAATCATAACCTTTCCCTTGATGAGTTCGGATCTAGAACCCTTCAAGATGTTAGTGATCACAAAGAGAGCACCCCATGAGTCTACTTCAGCTTCCAAAAGCGGCCACCAAGTTTCCGGCGTTATAAAATACCCGAACAGTTCAGATGCTCGCTTGATCTAAACACATTAATAATAAATAGGTACTACTACAGTTAAAAAAACAGGTGATGTATATTAACTCAACTTATATATACACTAGAATACATTAGATCCCTTACTTCGGTCACAACTCTCTGGTCGTCGTCACTAGCTCCTCTGTGTAATGTCCTGACAATTGTGTTAGCATGTTGTGTGCTGCCCTCTTCAGCACATAATAACAACCAGCAGAGTAACTGGGCGCAACGGAGACGAGCATCGGCCTGCCAGCCATCCATTTCTGAAAAAAGTAACAATATATAAAAGAGATTGGTTGGAGCTTCTTAGCTGATAATATCAGATTTCTTTTCTTTTTAAAATATTTTTTTATAATTAAAATAATAATAAAGTTCTTATATATTTTACAACTTTGCTTCTAAGGGAAATGATATTTACAGGTCATTGAGAACACTATTTATATTAAAATCTTAATTAATATTTATCTTTCTTTACAGTTTACAATCTATATAGTTTTAACTGCAACATACCTTTACCGATGGCTGGTACAATTTTCCCAATGTTACTTTGGACTAACATTCTGCACCCAAGGTTTGGACGTTTTACATCAGGATAATGAGTTGGCACGTCTTTGAGAAAATCTGTCTTCTTTTTTAGGTCTTCTTCATTTTCTTCCATATACTGAATTCCGATATCATTCCACAATTTAGTTGCAGTCTCTCTAACATCAGCCATCACATCACTAAGACTGTAAATCATTTTTAAATTTTTAAATGAGGGACTTAATTCATTATGAAAATAAAAGGCCTGCACCAACATCTCAAAAAAGGTAAGTTGTTTCATAAAATTTATTGGATAAGACTAGTCTTTTCTTTGCCAAATCTGATTTACTTCCTCAATAAATTGTATACATAACTGCTAATTATAATTTTTTTTTTACAAACCTTGTAAGCAACAGTGGTATCATTCTATGCCAAAATGAATAACGATCTCTGTAGCTTAACATCCAATTCCCAACTTCCAATGTGACTTGAAGTCTTACTTGAGTGTTCTCGTCAAACAATTTTTCTGCCATCGGAGTGATAGACAGCTCAAAACATTTTACATTACCAGCCATAACAACGGCACCTTCAAATGTGATAGTGAGATTATCTCTATTAAATATATTTTTTTATTGTTACAGTATTTGTTTTGTATAAATAACATATCATACCTATAGCTTGAATGGCAGCTACTCGTACTCTAAAATGCTGATGAGAGTAATTTGTTAAAAGAGGCTTCACATAGCTTTCTGACTGGAAATGGAAATCTCTCTGCAAAACTTTGGTCAAGAGTATAATGCATTCACATGCTTGTAGTTTCACTTTTGGGAAAGGATCCGTACTAATCTTGGTCAGAATGCTAGTAAAATCATTAATGAATGAACTTAATAAATGTGTTCCTCTATATTTCAATAAAATGTTATGAACAAGTTCTGTCAAACTTAATCTTATTTCTTCACAATCTTCAATAGTTTCTGCACATCCTATTCGGCGAACAATGACAGGAAGTATATAAGTCAAATAGTAATCATTTAGAGGTAGTCGGTTTATAAAATTGGATATGATTGTAATGGCACACTCTCGGCATGCCTCAGACGTATCAGAAAAACTCTTTAATATGTAAGCATAAACTTCTGGAAATACACAAGTCAAATCACAGTCTTTATTTAAGGGGTTTTCGAAAAGTTCTTCGTTTATTTTCTTAAGAGCCTGTCTACGAGTAATCTTCGAGTCGCTTTGCAGCCCTACTATATATGGTTCCAAAGCATTTCTTGGATTATCTTTAAGCGCTTGTTTAAAGTCAGACATTGTAAAAGGCTCAGATTGACAAAATTTCTATTAGGGAGCAAACTAAAAGTTTAATTGAAATTTGAATATTGATAAACAGAACATGTTTCCATAACAACACATTCTTTTGACATTTTTATTTACTTGCTAGTATTTATAGCCTCAATTTTCAAATATTTTTTAACTTTCACATTTTTATATTAATATTAACTTAATACTATAATAAATTAAATAGAGATGCTTTAATATATATAGTTATTAAATATTTCATAATATTTATAAACTGTTTCAAAGGACATTCGAATGAACGTTGCCTTTTTCAGAACTAAAACGTGCACCAATGAAATTTTGCCAAGTAAAGCTGTCAACGTCGTCGTCATATATGAGGAGGCGATATTCGGATATTTGATCAGTTTGGAGTCCGTAATTCATTTTAGTTAAATTATTTCTTCACTTTGTTTTTTTTGAATTCCGAGTTATTCCTCAACTTTTACACTATTCAACATACGAAATGTGCAAATTTGGTGTATTCTCTTTAATATTGTTAGTAGCTACGCTACAAACTTCGTTCGGATTAAAAGAAGGCGAATGTGAAGTATGTGTAAAAACTGTAGATAAGTTTGCAGCCACGTTATCAGATGATGTGAAAAAAGACCCTAAAAAAATTGAATTAGAATTTAAGAAATTTTGTAAAGGAAGCAAGAATAAGGAGAATCGATTTTGCTATTACTTGGGAGGGTTAGAAGAATCGGCAACCGGTATATTGGGTGAACTCTCGAAACCTCTGAGCTGGTCCATGCCTTCTGATAAAATATGTGAGAAACTTAGGAAAAAAGATGCTCAGATTTGCGATCTTCGTTTCGATAAGCAAATTGACTTAAACAATGTAGACCTTAAGAAACTTAAAGTAAGAGATTTAAAGAAGATTTTAAACGACTGGGACGAGGTTTGCGACGGTTGTATCGAAAAGACGGATTTCATTAAGAGAATAGAAGAATTAAAACCCAAGTACATGGGAAGATCTGATTTGTAATAAAACTCAATTAATAGGTAATAGATCTAGGTATGTAAACATTATCTACTTTTTTAGGTTAGTAACATATATTTTAAATTATTTCAAGTACTTTATTTTTCTTTTCATATGTACCATTTTCTATTAATCAAGAATGATAATTGTTGTTATGTTTCAGGTATTTTTTGGACTTGTGATACACTGCAGTGTTTTGTCGATGAGAGTTCAATTGAATAAGTTATTGATGTGAATGATTGTACTCATGGAAGTCGTATGCATTTACAGTAGAATAAATTATCTGTAATTAAGTAAATATTTTTTCCACACACTTTGTTTTATTCTTTACATATTACAATTACAATATGTATGTACAAAATAGGAAACTTTGTATATGAAATTTTGATAGTCATCTAGTTTAAAATGTTCATCTTTTTTAAGTGTCAGTAATGAATTTGTCACTTTGTATTTTTTTAACTACAGTAAAACACATTTAAAACTATTATATTGGTTTATTGAAACTTTTCATTAAATATAACACCTATAGTGGTTCATGCAGAGATGTAACATCGGGTGTCTTTAGTGGTATTTGTAGTTCCTGTGGCTCTCTGTAAATAACACACACATTTAATCAGCTTATTCAGACAAAACTGTGTATTTTAATGATGTATTATATGTAAAAAATTAAAAAAACCTTATATAAGAAATTGGTTAATAATCTAGATGAGAAACTGCTAAAATATATTTAATACAATTTTTTTTACTCCATATCAGTTTCACCCTATAACGGTACAGTGGATAATTCAGCAAACCTAACATGAAACCCAAATGAAAACTTATAAACCTAAATAGTCATATATAATTAGCATTTATAAAAATATATAAGTTGTATTTTTTAATTATCACTCTAAACTGTCTATATTGTTAGCTTGCATTGATTGGTTTTCCAATGCAAAGTACAACAATATTTTTTTAGTATTTGACATATAATACAAAAATATTAAGTAGATTAACACATGCTAGATGTGATAACCACCAGGTGAGACCCTTCTTGAGGTGCTTTTTATAAATTAGAATATTGAATTGTATTAACCTATTGAATACCTTCATCGTACAATACAACATCTAAAATGAATACTGTACAAAAAGTAATACAATACACAGAACATAAAACTTTAAAATCATGTTATAACACGATTAACATGGTGTGGATAAAATACATACTCATTTTTCCGTAGTTAATAACATAGAAGAAAGTCATCGATCCAACCAGCAATTGGAAGAATGGGGCCATGCCAACCTTCTTGGGCTGCACATACTTATGCTGCCAGCGCCACCAGGCTGACAAAAACATATACAAAATGATATAATTTGTAGTTATTATTACTTGATAGATTTGAGATATATTTTCTACATTAAACTCTGTTATACATCTTACGTTATCAGGGTTAAAAAAAAAGTAAAGGATTACCTCGGCTGCAAGCGCCCATAAAAGCTGAAGGACTTTTGTTTCTACGTGCGAACCATGATCCAATCTCACTTAACTTAACCTGTCCGAATGGAGTATCAGCTGAAAACAAGTGAAATTACATAACCGAATATATTATGAATTCTTTACATGAAGTTCAATACTTACGTTTTCCATAATAACGAGCTGGATCGTATGGCCCGTGGACTGCTGGATTGTATTCTTTAGGATAATCACCGAAACCCATTGCTTTGAGAATCTATTCCGAAGTTGAACAAATTCAGATTCTTTTAGCAATGTCGAATGTCCAATACTATAATCTGTAAGTAATGAAGGGTAAAGATTAAAAATATTTTTTATGCATACACTAAGTGCATTATATATATATTATAAAATATTGAAAAAAAATTGTATATAATGTCTCTAAATATAATAGTTTGTGGGTTATCAAAAGGTTTTTGCATATTTATTAATTCTATTTTTCATTCTACTATATATTTGATTTATGTTTTAATTATTGTAAACAACAATTTTACAAAATAACATCACCATTGAAAACTTTTCTTTTTAATTTAAAAGGTATTACGGTAATTTTAATTATTATAAAGTTCCATTATTGAAATGATCATCTTAAGGTGACATTCTAAAATATTGATATATAGTCTGTTGAGTAAAATTAAAACATTACATTACCTGTGACAATTATTTAGCAAATTTCGTATATCATTCTACTGAGCAAGAATTTTATCACTTTCATTGTATTTGTGAGTTGTAATTGTTATTCATTAAAAAAAGATCTTTAAAAATGGTCTTGGAAAGTACTATGATTTGTGTAGACAACAGTGATTACATGAGAAATGGAGATTTTCTTCCAACAAGACTGCAAGCTCAGCAAGATGCTGTTAATTTAGTGTGTCATTCCAAAACACGGTCTAATCCGGAAAATAATGTTGGATTACTGACTTTGGCCAATGTGGAAGTACTGGCCACTTTAACCAGCGACGTTGGCAGAATACTCTCAAAGCTTCACCGTGTTCAACCCAATGGGGACATCAATATACTTACTGGTATAAGAATTGCACATCTGGCTTTAAAACACCGACAGGGAAAAAATCATAAAATGCGTATTGTTGTCTTTGTTGGCTCTCCTATTAATACCGATGAGAAGGAACTGGTGAAATTGGCTAAAAGACTCAAAAAAGAGAAGGTTACTTGTGATGTTGTATCATTTGGTGAGGATTCTGAGAATAATCCCCTATTGACTACATTTATAAACACATTGAATGGTAAGGATAATACATCTGGAGGCAGTCATCTTGTCTCAGTTCCAGCTGGTGGATGTGTTGTACTTTCTGAAGCATTGATCTCTAGTCCAATAATTGGTGGAGATGGTGCTGGCCCTTCTGGCTCAGGCTTATCACCATTCGAGTTTGGTGTAGATCCTAATGAAGATCCTGAGCTCGCCTTAGCTTTAAGAGTGTCCATGGAAGAGCAACGACAGAGGCAAGAAGAAGAGTCCCGTCGTCAACAAACAAATGCTGAAGGCGAAGCTGGAAAAACTGGAGAGCCTCAAAACACTGGCATGGAAAGGGCTCTAGCAATGTCATTGGGGAGAGAAGCCATGGAGTTATCGGAGGAGGAACAGATTGCTCTAGCTATGCAGATGAGCATGCAGCAAGATGCACCACAAGCTGAAGAGAGTATGGATGTGTCAGAAGAATATGCTGAGGTTATGAACGATCCTGCATTCCTGCAAAGCGTGCTTGAGAACCTACCTGGAGTAGATCCACAAAGTGAAGCAATTCGTAATGCCATGTCAACTATTAAGAAAGATAAAGATGAAAAAGATGATAAGGATCAGAAGGACAAAGATGGTAATGGGCCAAGCTCTTAAAGAAATTGAAAGATTATTTTTCAATTTTTTTATTTATAAATTACATAGCACTTGTCAACTTCACTGATAACTTCAATGATAAATGAGTTCTCTTCACATTACAATTTTTATTTCCATGTTATCCAATTCAGTCCCTCTATCTTTTCATACTCTAAAAGAATAAGGAAAGATTATTAGACAACACATCCTTAGGTAATAAACAATGAATTATTGATTGGACAAAGAGAAAATACTTTTGGTATAAAAAATAAAATATATTTTGTAACAACTAACTAATCCTCTGGACAAAATTTTATAGGAATACTTTGTTACTAAATTATTATGTTGGTTGAAGAAATTGGGAATTCTATAAAATTTTTAAGACATCATAAACTTTTATGTATACATATATTTTACTTTTCACCTATCATAAAAAATGTATGCAATATTATGCTATACCAATATATAAAAATGTTTCCAAGAAAATTTTTTATGCCCTCAATTAATATCCTGCATGTGAAGATGTTATAAGATGATTTAAAAAAAAATAATTCAATTTTCAAAATAAAGGTAGGTAGAGATTTACTTGAGTCATGCCAAAATTGCTTAGTTCGAAATTTTCTCATACATTCCTTTAGATTTGCTTGTCTCTGAAATTCATTTAACGGGGCAGGTTTGGATTCCACAACACCTGAAATATATTATAAGGTATTTTATATACTTTAACATTTTTAACACAAAGCCATTTAATTATATTTATTTCTATTACCTTGTGAAAATAGTACTAAGGTCCTTTGGTCTTTATTATTTCTTTTACTTTGTTGTCAAGCCAGTAATCTGTAATACGCCCAAAATCGTATGAGTGTAGACCCAGCCTATTTTTCACTAAAATAATAGAAATGTTAAAATAATGACAATGTTCATATATGTTCGCAAGTAATTTAGACACTATTATTTCTTAACAAAAAAGAAGTATTTTTAAAGGGGTTTTATCAAAATTTTACTAAGATTGTATTCATAGATCTTGAGTGCAACGAACATTATTTCAATGAGTACATGAACAAAGTTATACTTCCTACAAATTAAAGCATATATCATCTGTCACACCATAACAGATTTAAAGAGTTTTTTTATGAAGAAAAAAAGACAGTTATAATTTCAATTTCATTGTCTTACTTCATAAATCTTTGTGATTATAAATCATATAGGAAAATAATAAATGAAAAAACGGAAACACCCTTCTTAGTTTGACATATAAAAGTTGTGGCAAGGGCATAGATAGATCGATAATTAATACTTTTATAGAAACAGTGATACCTTGATTGTATAATAATATATTTAAGCTACTCCTGCCCTATTGATTCGATATTAATATTTATCGTATCTGTGAGTAGTTATTCATATGTTATAGTAATGAAGATCCTTTACCTACAATTTTTTTTCCCTATGTTGGTAACTCGATTGACACATTATCAAATTAAAAACCAAAGGTTTCTATGTCTATCAAAAAAAGCGGTGATATAGTTACATGGGTGATTTTATGACAACAGACAAGATGTATTGCAATAAGTATGAGACACTTTTATTCTTTACGTTGCTATTTTATTTAATGGATTACGTCATATTAATATACTTGATTAACTAAGAACAAGAATGCCTTTTAAAGATACATTTTTCTTAATTCTTACAGTGTAATAAGTTCTCTACCTTGGAGTGTTCCCTTACTTGTTTGACTTTAAATTAGAAACAATGCATTTTTTTGTGAGCAATTATACCAAAGCATTATTTACAAAAAAAAATCATATTCATGTTGTGCATCTATATGCTGTTAAATATCGATTCACTAACTCAAATAGTTATAGGTTCTAGGCTTGAGGACATATATCAGCCTGAATTTAGATACCAATCGCCCGAACCGTTCGAGGGCCGCCATTTTCAAGTTTTTGTAACGGAACCATGCGGAGTAGACCTCGCGTGAAATTTATCTTCTTTCCACTGGTCAGTCATAAAAATGAAAATAATAATTTATTCACATCTCCTGTCGTAATGAAAGGAATACAGTGATGATTGAAGTGGGGTCTACAATTACCCGTGATAATGATGATTTTGATTAAGTGCCGTCTCTCGCATCGAACCTAACATCTTTCCCCTGCCGTATTTCCCGCATCAAGTTAGATGCCTCAATCTGCAATGCTCAATCCATTGGAGATAATAATTAACAGAGAACTGAGATATTAATATGGATTTCAGAGTCTATTAACTAATAAAATTCGCAGAAGAAGCTCATCCATGTCGTTTTGGAGGTTCGCGTCAACGATTAGATATAAGACTGTATGCCATTATCCGATGACAGAAAATTTGTCACATTGGCACTCTTACAGACAATGTTGCATCGCTTACTATACGAAGCAGAGATCCTCCACGTTAGGTGTTATGGACCTGTCAATGGGTACAAACACGTATGTATATTACTTTCTTGTCAAGTTGTCATTTGGCAGAATTCTGTCCGAAATACACGGCAAGGAGCTTCTGATGGTGTTATTGCTTTTTGCAAGAGAACAGCCGACCGCCGACGGATTGATCGAGCGATAATATATTTTGTTCCTTTTAAATTAAATTTGACAAGAGCGTGCTTATTATATATATATATTATGTGATGAAAACAAGTTCATTAAATGAACCTTGCGCATAGGTACGGTATGAAAATCATCATAATCAAGTCCAAATACCAGTTAATACAAGATATTCTATTACTACTACTACTATTGATATTATAATTTTTATATGTGGTAGGTACAGTGGCAAGTATTTTTGTAAGTAAAATACTTTTATTTAAGCGAAAAGGCTATATTATGATAGCCCGACTAATTATCATAAATACAACGGTTTAATGAAACGTTAGGGACAAGATTTAACAAAACTAGGTTTTGTTAATTTGTTCCGTCAAATTTTGTCCTTGCCACGTACTTTAATCGTGTTGTCTCTTCTCTGCCTTATTTATTTACCATCATCGTAGAAAATTATAAAAAATGTATAAAATTACTTGCCACTAAATGAAAAGTTTAATAAATAATGAGACAAAATATAAAGGTCACATGAAATAACTCCTCAAGGTTTAAAAATATCGTATCATAGAATCACCCATATAATGTTTTATAATGGAAAAACGTTATAAATCTATATTCTGTTAACCTAGCGATACAAAACTTCTATAGAGTTACCTAATTCAAACAAAACGCTACCATTGTTGTGTTATTTACCGTCATCGACTTTATTTCTTAGTCTTTTATCTCCAGTTTTATCGCGTAATAACAAATACGAACTCTTAATGTCCTCTAGTTCAGGTTGAAAACTTCTATTGCTGCGATTTAAACCTAAAAAGGGAAATAAATTATTGTATGAATATTAGCCTCTTCTAGTCTTCCTAAAACTAGTCACCACCTAAGATACACATGTGAGCGGGAGGTCGCGATTGTTAAGACGCACACGAGATATTGTCGTGGAAATATACTTATCTCCAGATAACTTGTTAGAATCTGTCTCAATTAATGTAAAGGCTGAAATTTAATTTAAATTTAAGTTCCATACAGTCCTTGTCGCCATTTCGCCATATTGTTTTGATTTGTCTTGGTCTTATCAGATCCGTTTGGGATATATCTCGTATGTTAGAAATAGCTGGCTTAAAGAACTAAATAATGTAACCGTAAGGGGCGACTGATTGGTTAAATTGACATGTGTTTGCCATCTATAGCCTCAGGAGATGACCACACTAGTGTGAGAGATAGTAGACCAAATCGTAAAGAAGAAATTTTTTATAATATATTCATAATATTTTAAATTTATTTTTATTAATGTACTTTTAAAATATCGGTTTACGGAGAGATCTGTTCGATAAGAACTTAAATCATATATAAGTTGTTATATTTAATACAGATTTCAGATATATCTTAATTTGAAAAAAAGTATAAGAATATTTACTAATGATGCTGTATTTTCTGATATGCCACAGAAAAGAGTAATTTGATTTTGTGTAAAGGTAAGTGTTTTTTTTTGCGACTTTTCTTCATTTCTATTTGAACATAAACAAAATCCCATTCGGGATACATTAATAAATTTATTTAAAAGATTTTTAACTTTATTTTTTTGACAGTTCATGCTACCATTTTATCAAGTTATGCTGTATTGATGAACTCTGATGAGGTTTTCTAACTAACTGGATTATCTAATATTTTAAGATCTTTGCAACAAATAATATATCAATTTTTATTTTTAAAATATAATTTTTTTAACTTAAGTTTTCAATGTAACGATTTTTTTAATATTTAATTAACAAAATTATTTGTTAAAATTTATATGAAGGACGCATCGAATGACCTCCTTAACTATTACTAGTACTAGATACTATTATATTAATTTTATCGCTTTAAATGTAACATTTTGGGTACTTTATAGTAATTTTAATAATTTGTATATACAAATAGGTAGTAATAATTGATCGATTGATTATATAAAATATTATAATAAGAGAAAATACCTTGTTACCTTGAGCGGATCTAATGTTCTCTTTGGTGCAGCTTCCTCTCCTGGTTACCGGCAGCCTGTTACGTACATTCCTAGTAACAGGTGGGTTACCTGAATCAACGGACGTACGTGAATATACCAAAAGACTACTACGTATAATAAATATTAATTATTTTCAAGTACCCAGCGTTGAAGCTCTTGTACTATGGGCATATGACGTTTGGCACGTTCCGCCTTTGTTGGGAGAAGTGTTCCTCGTATCTACAATAAGTTATAACAGTGCCATAAAAATATTATATCTACGGTTAAAATATATTATTTTATATAATCTCATATAATATGGACGTAACTGAATAGGTATATTTTTATAAATAGGAATAATATTATATATGTATATATAAAAAAAATCAATATATTTACCGTTGGTATTTCTTTCCAATGACTGTCTCCTCGGGCTCATAGCCGTCCTATTCGGTGTTGTCGATTGGTTTGATGCTAAATAATAATGAACATGACTTCATTGGCTATACATATATTGCTAGTCTAAGTCTCTGGATATTCCTAGTCAATGTATGATGGTTAGGCCTCAGTTTTACCAGCCAGTATGAACAAAACTATTTATCAGATTATATAGCACTTTGTGTTTATCCTATGCCTGAAGGAATTCCTCTATTCGTTTTATATCGATATAATTATTATTCCATCATGATTACTAATACCTACTCTCATAAGGTGTTTTTAGAACTACCTACATTTCTCTTTAGCTGAACTTCTTGTTCGTCTCCATCACTACTTTTAACTTTCCTAACATTATATTGAATCAGTACATGTTTTTCCTCCTTATTCTTACCTATCAGTAGTTATCTAAAAGCTAACCTACAGATAGCGCCCTTCATCACAATAAATATGTACCTCCATTCACGTCTTCTCTGAACCCTAAAAAAACCAGCCTCAAAGTACCTTAGCAATGTCAACAAAACAGATATCTCACGTCTTATCCCGCGTGTGTTAGTCACGTGTACACTTTGCGCGTCTGTACCGGAGAGGCCTCGTGCTCTCTCATAGGTCCTGGAGGTCTCCCTAGTCGCTGTCCAAAACAAATAACCAACTGCAATTACTGATATCATTGACTACCACTGGTAATACGATATATAGGATACGAAACGATGGAGCCTCCAAAACATTACGTTGTACAGAATCGACAGTATTAGGTTCAGTATGGTGTCGTTGACTGAAACCAAATTATGCACCGATGTATTCACCGTGAGTAGGGAGGAATGTGAAATGATTTGTTATTAATGAGAAAACTATCAAAACGACGTTTTTTTTGTTGGCAGTTAAGACTCTCTTTCATTTTTGTATGGGTAGTTCAAGTTTCCAGCGTCACGCTACATAGCGTTTCCCGTTTCTCGTTCTATAAACTTAGTTAGTACTATAATGTGCGGGGATATGTGAAGAACTGCTAAATCTTCGTGTGCAGTGTGATGATGGAAACTTAGACTAAGCATACTGATCGACACAATACAGATTGAGGTAAAAGCCTCGCCAGCTACTGGGATATTTTCAATAACTAGCTTTGTATTTAAGGAGTAATTCTGGTTTTGATACGGGTATTAGAATGTGGAGGACTCACGCAATCTAGAGTTGCTTGTGTTCTCCCGTTTATTCGGTGTGGGACTTGGAGGCTGTTTGCTATCTGATGAACCAAAAAAAATTATAAAATTAAGATTTAACTGAATGTCATCAAATTGACAAAAATACCTTTCAATGAGCATTGCGGTGAGGGCATTCTCCCGAAACGCATCGGGGATTTTTCGTTAGCTGGAATAATATGACGGTGAGTTCCCATAGGACTCATATGAACAAAATGAATTGATCCAAAAAACTTTACCTGGTGGTGTTTTATTATCTTTTCGCAGGACTAGTTGCTTTTTCACCGGTGTGACCATGGCCTTACCGTAACCCACCGGAACATCCGGCAGAGCTGAAGGACAAAACATGTTTACTTATTTATGAAGCCAATTAATTAAATCATAGTCGATATCTACGAATGATTTTTTCCCAAAAAAAAAAAAGATTAAGTTTTTAATTTTTTTTAACGATCCATGGACCTACAAAAAGTGATGATATTGACAAATTCTAATTTCTTATCATTTTAACAAATGTATTTGTAATAGAAACACCAAATTCCTATTCTGTACATAATAATGAATTTCATATTTTCAAAAAATTCATAAATAATAAAAACGAAAATCTTCAAAATTAAAAATATTATCTTCTTTATCAGGTCTGGACATTTTTAGCACTGGTCTTGTTCTTGCACTGTTTAAAGGAGTGTTTGTGATCTTACCGTCAGATGCTGTCCGGGAAGGCGAAGAGTTTGGTGTTGTATTTTTCTTAATTATCTTAGGACTTATGTATCTTTTTGTTTCTTTTTTTGTTGTGAGTGTATTCGGACCAGCTGCTAATAAAATATATATATTAAATCATTCGAGACATTATTGATTGATGAATTAAAAAAGGAATATAGGATATGACAATGTTCTAGGCGAAGAGTGTCTTTAACATGAGTTTTCACTCAAACTAAACACGGCCAGTACCCAGCGTTCCGTTCATTTAGCTCCGTTGATACTAAGTTATGCGAAGGTCTATGAATTAATATATATATAACAATGTTAGTATAAATAGAGGCGAGAGTACAGATTACGGAGTGTCTCCCTCGAGCCGTTGGAGGGATCGGACATCTTCGAAGTAAATGGTTCGTCTAGCCGTCTACGAGGTTACTTTCAAGGGTCTGAGATTCTGACGTCAGATGTACTGACGTCACTCTCTTTGAAAACCACAGTTTAGATCTTACTCCGTCATATATATAAACTACCTATATTTACTAAGTTTGAATTATATAATTTAAAATATCTGAAATATTAACTTTAATACTAATACCTACATTTAATTATTTGGAGAAGAAATATTTTTATTTAATATTTAAATAATATTTACCGACTGGAGGTACGTTCACATTATTTGTTACGCAATCTCCATTTGTATTTTCAATATTCAATGCTTCGTTAGTGTTGCTTACTGTAAAAATATTACGATTCCCTGTACACTGTAGCCTTTTATAATTATTTCTACTCACAATCATATATATTTCTCTGGATTGATTTTACTAAGTATTTGTATACAAAAAATACTGTCAATATTTTTATATGTGAACTGATAAATAGATAATGTTTTTTTTTTGTACATAGAGTTATATTCCAAGTCATTTTTTACGTTTAATTCATATGGCAATACAATTTTGTCATATCTCCAAGTTTAAAATCTCACCAGTAGTGTTAATTCTTTCCGGGGAGCTTGCTTTGCTGCCAGTGTTTGATTGGTCTGTAATTGAATTTACGAAACAAATTAATTCTATTAAAACGTATAATTAAGTTATTTTTAAATTTCGTATCCATTCAAACACATCATCTATTTCTATTAACGATCAAATGTTAATAATGTAGATTTATTTCCACATATAACTTATAAGTGAGTATTATTAACAATATAAATTTCAATATCGTGAAAATCGATAAGTAGAAAATAAAATACTATACAAATATATATCAACCCACTTTCGAATTTTTATATAAATGTAGTTTTTTTCGCGACTTTGTCCGCGTTGTATTCGGTGCTGTGTTCACAGAGACATGAATAATTTAATACACATGTATGGTAACCAAATCTAAGCGACATCTATCGTCTGCGTCACGCGACTTGATACACAATACAACTATTACGATGTATCCCCGTAAAAGGTACGAAGGATAAAAATGATAGCGTTACGTTATTCTAATGTCTAATCTAGCTTATTGGAGAGTTTAATTAAAATCCGTTCATTATATTTTGCGTGAAATACAAAAAAAAATCTACACACGTTACAAACTTTTGCTTTCTAATAAAAGTCGCATGTGAATATGTTACAAGTAATTAATTATTATTAATTTTAAATCTGATAATAATGTTACTTACTTGGCAATTTACTATTTGCTATTTTCGGAGGTGAATGCGATTTGTTCTGGCAGAATCGCTTCGCGTTTATTTTGCATACTTGTTTTTGATCTTCGATCGAATAAAGAAAATTTAATATTTAAAAATATATTTTTGTATATACAATACAATAGAGATTCAATTAAATTTTCTCAAAATATATGCAATTGATTATATTTAGTTTTTGAAACTGTAAGTACAATATTGACTAACTTGGCACGCTACTTTCGCTGTGGTTCGACGGCGGTAGAGAATTAGACGGGATGCGTCGAGGCTGATTCTCACTGACTGGAATTATAATAATATATTATCAGTGATTACTACATTGATCAATCCTATTATTTTATATATATTTGTATGTATGTTTATTATAATTTATCTATGTCTATATTCCACTTAAAATTTCCTCCTAACCCACGTGACGTAGAGCTTCTACGACAGTTTGTCATTTGGTACTAACACTTCGTTTTGTACGTTACAACCTCTTTCCTTTTAATTTACTACAAGTTTGGAGTATCAAACCACGTAACAAGCGTGCTCCATTTATCATTCATTAACTGGAACTAACGTTGGCTATCGTATAACCGCTTCAACGATGTGCATATCTTATGCATTATGCAGGTGCATTTTGTTTGAAACGTCACCGTTCAAAAATATTCCTTTATGAAATTCGTCATATCAGAAAATAACACAACAGTAATAATACAAATTGTTGGTATTCAATAATTATCTTGACAAGTAAAAACACATATATAATTTTATATAACATTAAACATATGCCAACATTTTGTTCCGTACTTTTAGAAATAATCACATGTCATGTCTCTTTTTGAGCGTACAATGTTACAACACTTCAGTTACTACTGAAAAATATGCCAAACTAGGATATAGTTATATAGGATATTTTATACTAAACAGTTTTTGAGAACAGGTTCTTTATAAATAATACATACGTTGATAAACTGCAAAATATATATTTATTACATCTACTTTAAATAACATTAAACAGCCAATTTGTTACTCAAATAATTACTAATTACCCTAATATGAAATAAAACTATATAATAATCGACAGATACAGCTCAGAACATATTAACAACGAATACAATATCAGAACGTCGTGCAGACGACGCGTACTAGAAACCAAAGATCTATAATTTATGATCAGCTACAATCACTACTGTTACATTCGACTTTTGTTTTGTCTACGTTTTGTCTATGGTTCCTCTTTGTACCGGACGTGTCTATGGGCGGGGAAGATGGCCGCTTCTCCTTCTGCCGCGCTCTATTGGCTGCTTTCATCTCCAAATCAACGCAATGATCGGCGAACATCAGCTGCAGGGGGGCGTACATGTGTGGGAGGAGGTCTAGGTCGCTCATTGTTATCTGAAATAATGAAAAGTGTATATATAGTCTTCGCCCGCGACTACGTTCGCGTCAATTTGTATAGGTGACCGAGCAAAGTCTGTTCGTCCATAGGGGCCGTAAATAAGATTTTCGACTTTTCTAATTTATATCCTTTTTCGATCAGACATAAAGGTATCCCACGTCCTGTTCCCCTGGTTCTAATCCAACTCGCCACTAATTCCCATCCCAATGGGTTCAGCCGTTCCCGAGTTCTATATGACATACCTGCATGTTGTCGAAGGCGATGCCGACGCTGTTGTTGTCGTGTAGTATGTGTGAGTTGAGCCGGGGCAGGCGGGCGTATCTCTGGCTGAAGTGTGTCAGTACTGTGTACTTGGCGTTCATCTGTTGGCCGATGTTTATAGCCTGGGTGGTGGTGGAGTGCATCTTGAGGCGAGCCTCGTCCGCTAGCTCGTCCTCCATAGTCGCCTCGTGGATCAGTAGAGTGGAATTTCTACCTGTTAGGTAAATAATACTTAATAAATAAGCACCTTTACTGTTTTAAATTTGCTTCTTTTTTGTATATTTTAAATAACATTCCATGATATTCTTTTTTTCGCGTTACTTATAATCAATGAAACTTAGTTTTTTCTGGGGACTATGCGTTTTTTATTATTTTGTATGCAAATGATCCCGTCGTTTCCGTTTCCTTACAGCAACCTGATCACGGACAGACGAAATGCCCGTTTCTGGTAATTTGCGGGCATCGGGGTTATGTAGTTAAAATTTATGAACAACGCATAGTATCCGAAACCTTAATGAAATATAAATAATTATTTTGTTCAATAAATTAATTAAAACGTCAAAAGCTTAACACATAAGAAAACAAAGTTTTTTTTTTATTTAATATCATTACCAATTCTAACTAATTCTTCGCACGGTATTGTATCGCCTGAGTATGTTATTTTGTGTTGTTCGTCAACTTGTATGGCAACACCGAACGCGTTAGGGCAGTGCGACACCAGACACGTGTCGACGTGCTGAATGCCGATACTCGAGAGTACTGCTGACGTCATATCCGTGTTTGATGGATCGTTAATTTTTGCCTCCAACTGAAAATATCATCAAAAACTATAATCAAATAGTTTATTTAAAAATTTATATTATTAAGACTTTCTTTTATTATCCATGGAGCAATTTTGTGAGTAGATCAATATTATAGCATCTGTAGCACGTTGACAAGACTCACGAAGTAAAGTTGTAGCTTAAACTTCTAAATATGTTTGTCACCTACATCTGATTTCTAAGTTGATCTATAGGGATCATAAAACAATATAGTTAGGGTTGCCACTTTGATTTGATGATAGTTAGGGCTGTGCCAAATTGGTCTAATATAAGGCAAGTACGATCTCAACCATAGCGTATTATTACAACCCTACCAATAACATTTCTATTGAGAGCCTTGAGCTGGTGAATTTTGTTACAGTACTTACCAAGTTCTGATTAGGTATAAGTGTGAAATCGCTCCGTATACTCTCAAACTGATGGTCGTACATGGACAACCAGGTGACTATCTGACCTGGAGCGAGGAGATACAGAGGTTCTGAACACTCCGTCTCTTCTATGGCTTCCCTACGAGCTTGCAGAACCCCAAATAAGCCTGTTGACAAATATTAAGTAATAAAGCTTTCTTAGGCTACTTTTTTGTCATCACTGACACAATAACAATTTCCCAATTGAAACATATTTCTGCATACCGAGGTGATGGTCTGCATGTAAATGTGACACATAAACAGCCTTCAGCGTCCTCAAGAAACCGTTGACCCTCTTTGGTCCATAGAAACGGACCAGCTGACCGAAGGTGCCTTCGCCACAGTCTAACAGCATCGAATGATGTTCACTGTAACCAAAAAAGTATATCAAAATTAATAATGTATAATCTATGGAAAATAATTACGGGTAGGACAAATGATATTTTGTACTATGTAAGAAAGTATTTTTATTTGTAATAGACAATAGTAATACATTCTTACATACACAAGCTCTGGCTAGACAATATACAACCTCTCCATTACTCCTGCTACACTAGAAATCGACTTTTCAAACTTTCACGAGTTTGGTATTCACAGATATATATACTAATTTCAAATCATACTCGCACAGAATTTTTTTATATTTCCAAAGAAATATAAACATTATAGCATTTATTTAATGAATACAAGAGTTTGAAACTGAATAAATTGCTAATGTAACAACAAACTCACTCGATTTGTACAACGATAGCGCTTGTGTTCCTCGTCTTGCTGGGTATGCAGGAGCCGGTTCCCAGAAACACGACCTTCGGGTATTCCTTCTGAAGGTCGTTTTTCGTGTACCGCATGCTGTCCACGACACGTCTGAAGTGTTCCAGGCTACCGACGAACCCGTCCACATCCATGGTCTCTTTGATGTAATCCTGGATATGAAGCTTGGGTTCCGCCGATCTGATGATAATATATATGATATTATTTGTTATAACAAATCACACTTTACCAAATAATTCATTCTTATAAAGTCTTCCATAACACAGTCTTGTTTAATTTTATATCACCATTTCTAACGACTTCGGTAAATAGATTTGTTTTGTAAATATATGTATTGATGATAATAAATAAAATTTCTCAAACAAGAAATACTATTTTAATAGTACAACTATTATTGAATGCCATTAAAATCGGTCCAGCCGCTTAGAGATTAGCCGAAACATACAAGACGAGACAAAAACCGTAAGAAATACATATTTTGTTAAATCACCCAATGCATATTTTGATAAATGAGCATCGAGTTATAAGCAATTATCATTACAAACACACAATCCAACTTTATTTATTTGAACAGATGTCACAGACTAAGCCCTAAATATTAAAACTCAATTATCTAGTAACTTGTGAATATAAACTCACCTATCGAGCTGTCTTTTAGGTCGAAGATGGAACATGGTAAGGGTCCGTCCAGCTATGAGATCCAGTTTGTTGCAGTCTACCGCGTGCAGGTCCCCGTCCCCCGCGCTCCCCTCCATACTGATTATATTCTGGAACTGGGCCACCGCGATCTACAATACGTCATCTATCACCCCACAAGCCATGCCAAGCCACCACATACCCAAATATATGAGCCATATACCCAGCCAGAAGCAAATTATTACACTCTACCAAACTAGTTAATTATATTAACATATTAGTTACATGCTTAGACATCATTATTAGTAAAAATAGAGGACTATATAAGCTTTACGTTATGTAAGTAAATATGTTAAAGTTAAACTACCTACATGTTGGACACACAATGACTGTTGCTGATTGATATGTTAGCTCCAAGCACTAAGGTCCATGAAAGAATGATTCCAACAGACGAAAATAAACAACGTCACATCAGGACTTACAATAAAGACAGCACTTTACTATTTTATATCTATATACATATATATATATATATATATATAGATTCTCTCATGCAGAAACGATTTATTCGATTTATTAGATTTATTTAGTACCTTGTTCTTGAGTTCGTCGAGTCCCTTAAGCCGTGCGGGAGTGGGAGTACTAGTGGGAGTTGTGGCCACGCTGGGTGCCCAGGTAGCCGGAACACTCACGTCCCGTAGCAACGGAAACACGTCAGCATCCAGTAAGTGCAACTTGTGCTGCGTCCTGTGCACGGCTTCCGAGCCAAGGCACGTGTTCTGTGAGTTGAGCACCAAGTGCCTGGTCTTTGGACCAAACTTTGACATAAACTCGCTGTATCTAAAACATTGATAACAGTATATTAGCGCAACTATATCTGTGTGCTAGACATATATTATTTATTGAACCTAAAAATTGTAACAAGATAAATGATGATTATGTAACCTGATCACAAAATTCCAAGAGATAATTTAAGCATAAATGTCAATGTAGGCAATCTGAAAAACAATCCTCCAGGAAATGCAAACGTTTCGCGACAGTTAATGTATCGACAGTTGTTCTTCTTAACTGAGCTTAGAAAACTAAGGAAGTATATTATGAATATTAAATCTAGCTTATACATTTCAGGATAAAATTCTTAAGACAAAAATTTGAGATAACATGTTTGATCAATTAATAACATTATGGTGTCGTCTAAACGAACAGCTCTGTAATGCTTTGTAATGCAAAAAGTATTCATAACATTCTGCAGGTACTCACTTAGGATGGTGCAGGACATGTGGTGGAGTGTAGTGTACTATTAGTGTTGGAACGTTTTCCGCGGGATTGGTGCCATTGTCGAAATGCAATGCAAAATCCGACTCTTGCAAATATGACAGATCTGGTACTTCCAGAACTGCACAGAGAAATATTAATAATTAGTATCACATATTATCTTAATTACAAGGAATCAAATGAAAAATCAAAATTGTTTGGATATTTTCATTAATCAAAACCTTGATTCTGTCAATAGATTAAACGCAAATCTTCATTGAAAATGAAGAGAGCTTTTATATTCAAGATATCATAGGAGAATGGAATACATACAAAATAAAATTAAAATGTTTGAATAAAAAACTCCTCCCCAACCGAATTCAAAAAAGGGGGAGGTTATTAATTTGTGTTTTTTTTAAAGATTATCATAAAAAGACATACCAATAAACACTGGGCCCGGATCATCAGGTGTTTTGACATCCTTTGAATGTACCAAAGTACCATCAGGTAAGACGACATCTTGGCCACTTTTCAGTTGTCCTAACAGAGGGCCAGGTTTAACACCAAATTGTACACACTTTTCGAGATCCAAAGTACCTAAACGTTTCTGTAACAAATACATAAAACATTCACACAAGATATAAGTAATACACACACACACACACACACACACATACATATATATTGTTTGTAAAATAAAAGTCTGTTTTTTTTTTGTATTTTATACTGGTAGTATTGCTTCTAAACAAATGTAAAATAAATATCTTACCTTAAGCGTACATATATAGGCTACACAACTGTGTGTATTTCTCTGCAAGTCATACAGAACTTTTTCTTCCTTTTTCTTATAAGCATCTGTAACAATAACAAAGATAATTATAAAATAAAAAACACAAAATATATATATGTATATTATTATATTAGATTTTTCTTATGAAAATTCAGCATAACCTTTGTCACAATTTATCATAATACATTTTTCCAATCAGCAATCTGTTTTTAGATTTTCCTTAGAAGCAATCAAGATAAAGCTTTGCAATAATAATAAGAACCTACATTTACAGAAATCAAGATGGATAACCTTTTTAAAGAGACAAGAGTTACATATACACTAAAGATACCAAATCATATTTTTTTTTTTGTTAAGAAATAAAGAAAGTGAACTGTAAAAAATTTATCCTTTATCATTTCATTACTTGATAATACAAAAGGGCACCAGTTGAGACATTTTCACTAAAATATGTTATTTTTGGTTGGTTGGTTGTTTTAAATATGGCCTTCATCTGTGCAAAAACATGCACAGTATATTCTGCCAGTGTCTTGTAGAATTGAGGAGACACAATCCGGGATTAACTTATACATGTCTTTTTATATAAGTATAAAGTAAAATACTATACCTGCTTTTGACTTTGATAAAATAAATCATAGACAAACTTAACATAAAACAAGCATCCATAGAGTAAATAATGTTTATAATTTCTAATACCATTGGGTTTTGTTGAATCAATGTTTCGTTTACCTTTATCAAATGGATGTTTCGTTTTAGGTTTTGCATATGTATTGTTATTTTTAGTTTTATCCCCTTGATCATTGTCCCGTTTATAATAATCCGTGTCATCATGGATGAATTCTTCATACTCCTTTTCTTGTATTGTTTCATCTAATTTTGGCTTTTTTTTAAGAGGTTTCAATTCAGTTTGTAATATACTTTCGTCTGTGCTTGACCTGAAAATAAACAACAGAGTAAAATCAATACGACTCTCATAGTATTGTATTATAACATTTATGACCAGTAATTCAGTATCCTTCAAAATACTATCAATACTCACATAATTATATATTTGACTGTCATAACATTATCTTCAAAATCTTCACTTGGGCTGCATTTTGCCATTGTCACGTTCATGTCTTTCATTATAACAAACCTCCTTGTTGCATTGTACAATTCATCCTGGATGTAACAAAATTATTAGACAATAAAATTACTCATATAGAACTAAGATATATTTGATATTATTTTTTTTTATAAATATAAATAAAACATAGAAAGATAAATGATGTTACTAACTAAGCCCTCTGGTCCATGTAATGTAATGTTAGGTACACCCACATCCTGAAGAGTAAGAGATAGTCCCGGCAGACCTCCAATATTCTTCCAAGTTTTATTTGTTATGAAAATATGGTCAAGTCTGGATAATCTTACTTTGTGTTCATGGGCTAATCTTTGTGTGCATTCCCCACAGTTGAACATGTATCTAATGATTTATGAAAATGTAAACAAATAAGTTAATTCATAATAGTAAAAATAAAACTAGCTTACACTTCCTATTTTAATACTTAAATGCTCTGAATACCTTTGATAAAAGTTGTATTTACCTTACTATCATTTAGTGAGAGGAGGTATTAATATAATTCCCTATGGGACTTACTATAAACAAAACTATAGAAAGCATGACTTGGCCAAGAACATTAGAATTAAAACATTAAATTAATACCTACCGCTTCTGGTCGGTGAAAAGGTATAATGAATTGGGTGCTCCCCTTGCTCCTGAACCAAGAACTTGTAAATAAACAGTGCTTGGAGCATATTTTTCAAACTTTTTTGATATTACTTGTCTTTGACGCTGTGCCTCGCTAATCCTAGCAGAATTTTGTTTCGGCATAGTGGCTAGAAATTCCAACAGCTTCTTAGAACTTCCGTTTTTAAGATATCTTACGCTACTCACTCTAACTACTTTACTATACAAAAATCTTTTACCGTACATGTGTTTTAAGGTTATAGTATTTATTGCCAAAGTTTATAAACATTTATATTGGCTTAAAAGTATTAAATTAGGACATTTGTGGTTGAGGGGAGTAATTATTTATTGACACATTTTTGTATTTAGAACAATAATTTTCTTGAAATACCCTAATCTTCAGTTTTCTTTTCATAATTTGACAATGACAAAGTAATTGGATGTTTTGACAGTTTTTTGCAAGTGCATTTAATTTTATTTGAAAAAGTTTGAATTACAAAACAAACATTTATCAATATTTTATTAGATTTCTATACTCTTCATAAAATTCTTACACAGTAAAAAAATTCTTAATTTTGAATATAATTTTTACCTTTTTGCCATTGCTATTCGTAAACGTATAAATATATATATAAATAAACTAGTCAGGTCTCGTCATCTAATATTTAACTATTTTTTGTTTGATCCTTTAATTAATATAAAAAGATAAAAAATTTCATTACCATAACAAATAGGAAATAAAACCATTAACATCAACAGTAATATTAATGTTACCTTTGAAAAAAATATGAAACAATAACAATATTCGTAACAGTTAACATTGATATCGAAAAATGGCGTTCTGTACAGCTGTGGGTTGCGCAATTTATATGTAAATGTGCACGAAAAACATAATTAATTTTATATTTGGTGTGTATTAAATAAATCTAGACTAGTAAAATGTTATATGTGCCCAACTTCTACCTTCAATACTCCTTAGTGCTCTAGTATTCTTTCGTCAGTGGAAACCTGTCAGGGACCGTGTATTTTTTGTGTTATGGTGATGTATTAAAATAATAAATAATGAAACGAAAAATAATACGGCTGTGCAAATAATGTAAATATAATGGCTGTGTTATGGGTGATTTTAATTTTGTTCTCAACGGGCCTGGAATTCTCACAAGGATTCCCTGTTGACCCAACGCCGCGGGTCTACCCGCACGGTAAGTTCAGTATTTTACATAGTAATATTTTAAATAACAATTTTATACATAGAATCTAATAGCTTTATTGCAATCACACTATATTGTCAGATTAACACCTTTTTATTCCTATTATCCGAAATGCTAAATAAACATAAAAAAATTATGTTATTTGTTATGCCTTGAAAAAATTTCTTAGTATAGTTAATTTACAGATAGTATTGATTTAAGGAATATAACTGGAAGTAATTGCGATATGAAAAAATGAAAATGAGACTAGCTTTGTGAGAATATTATATTTTATGTAGGGTAGATTCTAAATTACCATTACATGTACCATGTACCATACTATACAGCCCTAGAAAAAGGAATTTGCAGAATTATCCCCATACACTATGCATAAAATATTTAATACACAAGCTATATTATTTTTACTATTCAAAACTGTTCATATTTTAGAGTCAAGTGGGTTACTGTTGGAAGGATGGAGCAGTACAGTGCTGCTGGCGCTGGCGCTGATCCTTACTGCCGCTGTAGTGCTGTTTGGATGTACTTGGTGCTATCGGCACAAGGATTGTAAGGTAAGAATTAATTAATAATATAATATTAAGGCAATTTGGGGTCGAAAAATAGTTAAAGAAACCAGTGTCTCATAGATGTCAATGCTAACATTCTTTAAATAATAATTTTATTTGTCTTTTGTCTGTTAATAAAATTATAAAATATATGTACAACAGCAAATATTATTGATAGATACTTATTAACATGCTTTAAAAGAAAATTCTGTAATATTTCTGTTCTTCATTTAGGTAGGTAAAAATTTTGTTGAATGAGGTTTAGCCATCAAAATTTCTTATATAAAGTTTATTCGAATATTTAAGATGTACCAAAAAAAACAATTTTATCAAGGAGTATACCACTGTATATGTCAGTAAATATTGCCATGTAAATAAAAATTATCACATCATAGCCGACAATGTGGTCATTGAACCTCAGCCCCTACACAAAGTGTTATCACAGAACAATTTAAACCATTAATGGGCCATGCATTTTTAACAGAGTCCTTGACTGATAACAAATATTCGACCTACATAGTACGCATTGATTATTGATTTTAATATATAACATTGCTAATTAACATAGCAGGATGACTAACCGCTAACACAGTGGACCTTGTTTACAAAACATATACGCGATAATGCGTGCATCGTTGGTATAGTAAATATTACATTACTAATAAATTTCACGGTCGATTTGATGACAAACTCGGTGTGAAATAACTTCATATGAAAACGCTCATCACTTATAGAGGTATTGTAGTTTAATATTGTGCGTTAAATGAGTGTTATTCAAGTGAGAAGCCTCAGACGACGTATGTGAAGGAAGCACTAAGATATCATGTTTCGTGTGTGAGGGGTCGGCCACTAATTAATTTCAAACCATCAGTTTGACTCATTAAGCCAATGCAGCCTGAGTCACTTAACAGCCAATATTTGGCATCACTGAAATCTATTCTTTGCGATGATGCATTTTATATACGTGAAGACGTTGCGTAGAATGTTTGTAGTAATATATTGTTCGTATTTATATTATCGTTACGTGTTGAAGTAAAGTTTTGCATTTTTTACATAGTTAGAAAATCTGCAAGGCAATTCACACCCTAAGTCAAATATCATGATGTAACGAGCTAATAATAAAAATCCTATTGTAATTTTATACATGTGTTTATTTCGAGAATATAAATATAAATCGTCTTTATTATTATCCATATAATAATTATCCCGTCTGAAGTCTAGTCTGGCTGGCTTCATAGCTGCTTCACAACTGAAGTATAAGTACTTCATACTTGTAACTATTAATTACTCGTGCGCTGTCGTTTTAAAATATACACAAAAATATTTCTGTTTCGCTATATTTATAAAAAAGTTTTTATATTGAAAATTTCAAAATGATATAAGGTTCATTATTTTGATACAGAACTCCTTGTCGATAAGTACATTAAATATAGTAATATTGATAATTCAATAAAACTATGCTTAATGATTTAAAAATTGTCGTGTCTTCTGTTTTAATTTTTATGATAATAATTATTATTTTGAATATTAAATTATTATTATTTGAGATTGAACGAAATTCCTGTTTTTATACAATATGCTTGTCAGCAAAATAAGATCGTATTGTTTTTTATGTTGGCAATTAGTATGGATGATGTTTTCAAAAGCTAGCAATTCCTGTAAATATCATATAAATTTAGTTGTCAAATAAGTTATTATAGTAAATAATTAATTATGGTTTAAAATAAAGTTGTAAGTATCCCCGATAAAAGGATGGATATAAAAAACTTTGACGTGATGAATGATAGTAATATATATATATAGTCTGGAGTCATTTGGTACAATTGATATTAAAATTTATAGCCATGATGTTGTTATTTGATTTTTTTATCTAGCTAAAAGTTATAAAAATAGTGCCAATATCAAATTAAACGGTAGATTTTAGAAAAAAAATATCAATCCAACCTGTACTGGCTGATTATTTTAATTTTTTTTTTATGTATTAAATTTGATTTAAAATTGATATAGAATATCCAGAATGTTATGTTTACGTACACACGTATGTACATTCGAACCGGCTCGAATCCTGCCTTTGTCGATACATTTTTTCATTCCATATTTCCTATTTGATTCAAATTTAATTATTAGGCCAACCATTATTATTACTAGCCCAATAATATAATTTTACTTACCTTTTAATGTAATATTTATACACTGTGACTTTGTTATGTGTACTAAAAATATATCTACTACGAACAATAATTTTGGTCTGAACTTAAAATACTTAATGCCATCCAATAATTTAATGTCGGGAGGAGTTTCTCCCATAATTGACGCAGATATGACGTCATTCCGCCGAGTAATTATAGTAATGAATTAATTAATACGAAGCTATTAAATGTCTGGAACTTTTAATCTTTTCTATAGGGACATAAATCACAAATTAGTTTTTAATTTAATTAAATTTTATACATTGTGATATTGTTTAGTGAAAATAATAAGTAGTAATGTTATGTACAAATTAAATAATATTATCTATATATTTATATATATATTTTAACTCCTTTAAAGTCAGTTTTTTTCTATACCAAAGGTTAGAGATGATATCCAGTGACAGTTGTGAATATTATTATTTTTATTATTTCGTAACTATCAAAATAAATATGTAGAATGTTTGACAGTACATGAAAACATTGTGCAAAGTCAATGACCGACTTAAAATATAACTGGGACACGGCCGATTTTTCCGCAGTAAGGATGACTCTTTAGAGATTTCAGTTCACTCCTAGTATAATATTATAAACTTTATTTAATAAATAAAAAACAGATTAATAGAAAATATTATGCATAATATTTTGATTTTATCCTATATATAATTAGTTAAAGATACTTTCAATTTAATATAATATCATCAATAGGTTATTTTTTTGTAACGGTTCGATTTTTATTGAAATAAATTTAATACTTACCTACATTTCAAAAAAACTACTAACATTATAGGGTTTAATGCAAATTATAAAGAATTTTAAAAATATCTAACAGGGTTGTTAAAAATTTAACTTAAATATCTGTGTGTAGTGACATACGTTGAATTAGGCGCAGTGGCGCTCGGAGTTGGCACGGCGCCCGTAACAAGCGATCTTAGACCTCTCTCTCGCTATTCTCCAGCATCCGACCTCCCTTTAGCCTCTCATACTAATGCATCCAAACAATATCACCCCTACCACTGTACTATTATTACAATGCGTTTCATGTTTTTCGAGTGTAAAATACTGAATGGCAGGAGTGAGGACATGTTTATATAATGTACATATATAACGTTCTGATAATACATACTATGATTATTTTCTAAACTGCTATTTTATACAAAATTTTACGTACTAAATACACACTATTAATATACAACTTGTGTTAAAACAAGTAAAACTCAAGATTTAAATCTAAGAAGAATGTATAAAATTAAAGAATCAATTTCAAGAATTAATTTAATTTCTTAAATTATAAACAATTTTGATATTAGTTTGCGATTCTAGTTTCGTACTTGTCGTTCATTATATACGGTCTATATAATTTGTAACAGTGATATACTATTTGCTATTATTAATAATAAGAAAAAATACATTTTCTAAGTTATAATAATAAGTAATTAATAATTATTATTTTTAATGATTCTGAGACTGACGTTGTTTGTTTGTGATATAGACTTTATATTATTATATATACATAGTTATATATAAATCCGAACGTGGTTACATTCTTCATTATTAGGTAGTTTTATAAATCAATAATATCGAAGTAACGGCGGTAGGTGAATCTGAAGTTGGTGTGTATCTCATTTGAACGAGCGCTCTTATTCACTTGCCACACGCAATCACTCGTGTGAATAGGGACAGCTGACATTAAGGTACCACTTGTAAATAAACACTCAAGTCATTTATTACATAACGTTTCGATTATTAAGAATAAACAGAACACGTGATACGTAAATTGTAATCAAATATTTTTTTTTTAATTAAAATGTATAACAAAGCTTTTTGTTTTATTTTTTCGTAATGTTAAAAGAAAATAACGTGTTTAGTATAAAACACCACTGAAAACGTAATTTATCAAAGTAGTAATATAGGTTTTTCTTCATTATATTCAGTTTATTAGTAGATATATGTTTTACAATTATGACAAGAGGTACTAAGTATGAAACATTTAAATTAAAAAAACTACAATGGCTGTGTCTCAAAACTAGTCCAAGTATCTCCTCGAGCTGATTTCAGTTCGTATCATAATTATATAGTAATACATTTTCTATAACGTTTTATTTATAATATAAAACAAATAAAAATATGCAATAAATAAATATATCGAATATTTAACATAATAAATTTAAATCGAGATCTGAAAAACTAAATCTTTTAAGTCACATAACATTCCAATAATGAAATCAAATTCTCAGTATAATTGAAAAATTTGTTTATTTCGGTTGAGCGGTTTCGAAGATGTGGCCGGACATACATTGTAAATGCGTACATAATAATCGTGTATACAAGCGGACGTGATTGTTATGACTAAAACGATTTGCCTATAATTACTTCTATACATGTTCGTCTGTTATGTAAGCTGCATTATATTAAAGTAACATACGAATAAGACACATTTAGATTGAAGGAATCACTAGAATCCAAATCTCAAATTGGTATTTTAAATAAAATGAAATACGACTATTCGAAATTTAAATTTATAACATTTATAATAATAAAGAGGAGTAAAAGAGTACAAAGTCCGATCCGAACAGCCAACAATTACCATCGGCCATTGAGGTATCAGACAAAGCCTAAACACTGTGACGTCACAATGTTACTTAGTGCCACATAGTACAGATATACGATTCACGGGAACCAACTCTGAGGATTGAACAATGAAATAGCGAACGTGACTTAGAGTCAATACGAACACAAAAGTAACAATACGAAACGTGGGTATGGGAACATAGAATTATATACACATGTATATATGATAAACGTACTAATTAATTAATTTCTGTGTTTTTCATTAAAACCTATTTGTAGGTGCATCATTTTACATTTCCGTTTTGCTATAAACTTATTTATTGCTAAGACTTAAGTGCAATCATCATACAAATATTACGCTGTATCCGAGAATAATATATTGAATAATATATTAAAATGTCGTTTATAGAAGTCTACAACGACGCGCCTCAATATTGTTTAGTCTTTTGAACATTACCATTACCGATTAAAACTATAAAACAAATTACATAATCTTAATGAAATTTCCATGTAACAGAATAATCCATTGCATGGCATTATTTTAAATCTATTATAGTAAAAATAGTAGCAATACTTACGACATTGTTACCGTGCCAAAATAATAAGAATAACAGAAAGGACATTCACGTCGATCAAATATCATTGTCGACGGGGAAATGTTAAAGAAATTTGTGAACATCATAGTACATTAATTATAACGTTAAATTCACCTCAAACGATATTCCCGAAAGTCACTGTGTCATACTCGTCTGACATATAGTGTTATAGTGTGATAATCGTTACCCAGATGTCGTTAACTTTATAGAATCAAATAAATGTCAACAATTTTCTTATATGTCGTTCACGTGCTAGTTGCTACAATGTAATTAACGTGACTCACAACTGACGTCTGACCGCCTCGTCTGCAGCATGAGCTACGGACAGCTCGAGACGCTGCAGGATGCGATTGCATCTAAAGCTACATCTATTTATAATAATTCTTATATCGTCCATATGACTAACTATGTCTGGAATTCGATATCATATTGCGAGCTATTCTGATGCTCATTCTTTATATTCAATATGTCATTTAGCTATTTTTATTAGGCTAGTGCTACCCGCGGTTTCGCCCACGAATTGGATGTATAAAATTTTAATATATGTTCGTGACAAACATACAGTCGTACATCCATCCATGATTACGTTAGAATTTTATAACAGTATCAACTCATTTATGTAACGTTAAATACCTACGATAGATTGTAAAATGACTTCCGGTCATTTGATTTAAATCATCGACGTGGGCTTGGGCATCGCAGTCATAGTAAACAATAATATATTTTTAATAGAAATATTTAATTTATTATGTTATAATATTACTGTTCTATTCGTTAGTGTGGAAACGGTAGCTGTTTCTGCAGTGAAGGTGTGCCAATACAAATTATATGACCATGAAAAATGAACGCTACATTACGTTGTTGTCGATTTGTGAACTCTGAGTCATAGTTATTAATCAGCCGCATCTAGGGTGTTCCCCGTACAATGATCAATTCAATATCCTTAGTCCCAACCACGGGCTCGCACCGTTGAACTAAACACTCACAGTTTGAAGTGTGACATACATGACATCTTAATACGTGATTGTATCAATTAAGTATATGAGGGAGAAACTGGTTACTTCATTCCTATAGTTGAGGATTTCATCACACCAACATTTAATATTAAATTATTATAATGTATGCGGAAATTTAATAATGTTTATGAAGATAAAAACGAATAAATTAAAGAATATATATATATACACCAGTAAAAAAACAATGTTAAACCATATCACTTGTAAATATTAACATCTCATTACATTTAATTTTACTTATCTTTCATTGTCATTTAAGCATGTAACAAGCAATAATTTAAATAGATGTTTATATCGTCTATAAGGCTTTATATATATTTTTTGTATGTTGCCTGCAGCCAAATGAAGGAGCGGACAATCAGGTACATAGAATAGAATACAATAAATAGAATATTCTTGCTTTGTTGTATTTCTTGGAATATTAAAAGAGATATACGTTATTGAAATTATCTATAAAATTTTTCCTCATTCATCGCTTGTACAAATACATATGTGGTTATAAATGTAAATAAAGATTCAATGTACGTTGTAACTAAACAGTCTGATGTACATATAAATGCCTTGATATGATTTTAAACATTATTTTATATGTAATTGCTCGTATATATTGTATAGGAACGTGCATAAAATTAAGGTGTGTTCTATCATTTGCGTCCCCTAGAGCAATATGACTTTTTATATCATAAGATAATAATTAACACTGCCTAAATTAGATCCTAATACACGAGAAATTCAAGGTTGTTTCTTTTGTTTATATATAACACCAATAAGTTATGTATTTACTTTGGTTCTGTATATTTTACAAGTGCTGTATTATAATGACAGTTGTTTACCGCGAGCGTGACGCATCTGCACGATGGCCGGCGCGCTCAGCCGTTGGACTCGGGTTTCTCTGAGCCGGTCAACAACAACATTAGTGAAGACAACAACAATGGTCCGATATCGTTGCGGGAGATGCAGAACATCGCTAACAACAACGCAGCCGTGTACATCACTAGCGAGAATGAAGAGAGGAATCGGATTAGTCGGGAATCGGTCGTTGAATTCGAACCGCTTCCGGCCGATATACGTGTTGTAGATCCGCTTGAAAGATGTGCGGATTGGTTCGGTGAGCATACTACTTAATGAATATATGATGTCTCGTTTGAAACCCATTAACCTTTTATGTTATTTCACCTATTACAGCTGGTGAGGATTTCCAAAGGGACCAACTTCAGTATCTAAGAGAAATCGGTCGCGGCTGGTTTGGCAGAGTAAGCCTTTTAAAAAAATGAAATAAAATAATACAAATTTAGTGAATCGATTCGAATGAATCTTAACATTTTGTTCAGGTAGTAAAGGGAGAAGTAGACGATGGATGCGGCATCTCGACTGTAGCAGTGAAGATCCTCAATCAAAATGTCAGTTTGGAAGACAAGGCGCGTTTCCTCGATGAAGCCCGACTGTATAGAGACATGGATCACGAGAACGTACTGAGTTTCGTTGCTAAATGCTTGCAGGAAGACCCGTGGATACTTCTCTTTGAATTATGTTCAATGGTACCATAAAATATAATATAACATTTTATTACTTAATCATAAACCACATAGCTATAATACATTTATAATTTTCTAGGATCTTCAACAATATCTAATAGTGAACCGTCCAAAAATGGCTATATTGAACGAAAGCGGGGTACCCCTTCAACTGATGTGTGACGTCAGCTCCGCCCTTGCGTACATTCACTCGAGAGGGTACTTGTACGGGTGGGTAGTTTTAAAATTATGATGTTTAATAAATTTACATATATTATAACTGCATTATCTTACTTAGTTATATAACCATAGGATATTAATATATTTTTTTATACTTATTCAGCAATTTATGGAGTGGCAACATACTGGTCCGTGGTAATGAGAACGTTCGCGCCGTCCTCGGATGTTACAGTGCAAGTGAAGCCCCAGTACAATGTGCGCCGCCCGAGACGAACAGACAGCCGCCCATCTACAATGTCAGTTGATACTATTATATAACTACCCACTTTAAAAACGGATTTTTATGCGTTATGACAGAGCTCTTAATAATAAAAAAATTAAGGCTTTTGTATCTCTATTTAATATATTATCAACTTTATAGTAGATGAGACACACTGAAAATTAAGACGCTACTTAACTCAAACAAAAATATGAAAAGTGAGTTTATTCCTTATACCTAATTTGTATATATATTTTGTTACATGTTTATATCAGACTAGCAGCGATGTTTGGTCGTTGGGGTGGCTGGTGTGGGAGGTGTGTGCGTGGGGAGCGACACCACCCCCGCCGCCCGCGCCTGCCCCGGAACTGCCTTGCCCCTACCGGAACCATCTGTTAGTATATAGTCTCAGCGTTCTTAGCTTGCATGTGGCAAAAGCATAGTTATGTATATCATGTTAGTTATAATATCTCGTACATATAAAAAGAAGGTATTTTCAAATACATTAAGTAAGCGGTTAACTTTAACAGACATTCAATCATAATCTTAACCTAAAGTCATACACAAACTACTCGGAAGAGAAATCCGAATAGAAATTTGTATTTTGTATATTAGTTTATTCCAAAGAAATCTTATTTAAATCAAATAATATAATCAAGATAATTCAAAATAAACATAAATATCATATGTAGTAGGGTAAAAAATATAGAACATATCATTAGATGAGGCTTTGTATAAATAAAGATAAGTGATTATTATGCAATATTATTTTTTATATGACTTAGACGAAACTGATACGGTTATATTCGTTGTATACGATTTTCTCTATATCTTTTCAGATACCAAGTGATGCAGTTGTGCTGGAGCTCTAATCCAGAAGGTCGTCCGTCGGCGTCTCAAGTGCACGCTCTCATAAACCACTTGTACTACACGCACTCTCACACGAACGACTCCGCCAAAGACCAGGGCTACTCCAGCAGTGATTTCGAGGAACGCTGGCAGAAATTAAAACCCAATACCATACCCAAGATAGATGAACACGTAGCGATCATACACGCGCCGTCCACCTCCACGGTGTCACATTTCACTAGATCTGACCAGGAATATGATAACACACAAACTTTGCAAGATTCCCTCAGCGTTGAACTAGACACGGCCGTCTCGGGTACTAGCAGCATAATGTCCGACAGAGACCCACTGTCTGTTCAACTGAAGTCCGACAGTCTAACTAACTTGCACGGGTCTCTGGAAGACGTAAGAAATATCTACCTCACTCACAACGAAACGGCAGCGCTCGAATGCCATCAAGGTAATATGCAACTAGAGGATAGTAGGGAGAGGGAACAAGACCGCTCCGACAGCTCTATGGATCCTTGGCTGAAGGATATAATGAATGGCAGTCAAGACGACGTTAGTTATTACAAAGACGTTAGTGACGTCATAAAGAATCTCGATAACATTTTGAACTCGGAGAAGACTTCGAGTTCGGAATCCAGTCACCAAGCCAGTCCATCCAGGGATAATTTAAGTTTAGAGTGTAAGAAAGATTATCCAATGCAAACTAGTATGGTAAAATCGCCTGGTATCAGTAATTTTCAGAATATTCTAGATATGGGATTTGATTCGAAATCGGAGAGTCCAGTACGTTGCGAGGAAGACGAAGGAGATGGTGATACAATTGGCACGCTTAGCCATTCTTTTGAACGGCACAGCGACACAATAAGTCAGCAGACTTTAGAAAATCTTACTCCAGACACTCCGAACGTGGACTTAAAAAGTGTTAGTAGCCTGAATGATTTCAAACAGAGCCTCGGTATTATGAATAGGGATAATTTGAAACCAAGAGATGAAGATAGTCATTTGCCAAATGAAAATAATGTAGTCAGTAATAATAGTGTAGTGCCCAAGTTGATGGAACTCTGTGTATCCTCAATGCCTAGTGTAAGTGAAAACAAGGAAAAAGTGATCTTAAAACAAGACTGTCAAACATCTAACAATAATACAAGTGAACTAGTAAGTGTTTGCAAACAAAATAAGTCAATAGATGATAATATCGCCTTTATTAAAAATGAAATAGACTTAGAAAATGGGCTAAGAAACAAAGATGAAATCATTGTGAACGAAAAAATATCAAATGATACTCAACCAGAAGTTAGAAAACAACAGAAAAGTGATAGCCATGAACAATATTCAATCACAAAACAGTTTAATTGTAATGATAATGCAGTTGATGAAATTAGTTCAAGTGCTACCAACGACATAAAAAATGCTGATGAGGAAGAAGAAATTCCTGCCGTTCTCTTACAAAATACTGAAGGGCCTGAAATAGCTTGTAATAAAATGCTAGATACGGCTGTACTGTCAAACGAGGGACTAAATGACGCCATCAACGAAATTATAGCCGATAATAGTGAAACCAAAAACATCTCATCTACATGTCAAGGAAAGCAACAAATTAGCAACGAAAGCATCAGCCCTGTGATGAACTGCACTTATACAAATAAGTACGATGAATCGTTGGATGCTGATTTAATTGGCGATATTGATAAACGACCTTCCAATGATAGTGATAACGTAGCTGCAACACAAATTGTAATCCAAGAACCAATAATATCTAAAACCAATTCAATATTACTAGAACAACATTTGGCTAAAGAAATAAAAAACGAAAATACACATGAAGAAGTATACACAGAATTACAGAGTGATGTGAACGAAACAAGTAACATGGTTTTAAAGTTGAAGGAAAGCATTCAAAGCGATGCTAACCACATACATGGAGACAAAATAAGTGATGAATTAATGCCAGTCTCTGAAAATAGAGATGATTTTTCTGCTGAAGAAAAAAAAATATCAAGCGCCAGCTTACAGCCTTTAGAACCAATAACAAGAACAGAGCAACCTGAAACAGTACAAAATAGTGATGTAAACACATGCGAATCAAATGTAATAGTCAATAATGACGGAGTCGATAGTTGTAGAAGAATTCTCGATGATTCCATTTCTGATAAAGTTCAAACTAGTGATAAAGTAATTCCTGGTCTTATTCGTGCTGAGGCGTTTGCAACTGAAGAAAATATTACACGAGAGGCCGAAGATGCAATAGAATCTAATATAAGCCCCAATGAACAATCATCAACAGAAAAATTTAGTGATAGCACTGTATATATGGATCTCATTAATGATACGAATAGTAAAATTTTAAAAGACGAATCCTTAGATAGTAATATTAAAAATGTCATTAAATCTTGTTTAGATGTATCCGATACGGACACCCAATGGAGTTTAGTTAAAAACGATTCCACGGTTTATTTAGATCTCCCTAGTTTGGTAAAGGAAACTCATGATTTTCTACATTCTGAAAAAATGTTAAGTAGTAAAACTGTTGAACTTGGTAATGTTTATACAAGTACGCCTAAGGGCAGTAATACATCAACTGACAGTACTTTAGAGGCTGAAGATCAGGAGACAGAAATTATGTCTGTGACTAAAGTGCCCGACTATGGACCGGGAGTGACGTTAACAAAATTAGAACAAAAACACGTCCCGGAAAATGTAAGTCCATTTGACTCTCCATCTAAGAGTCACCACACAGACACCTATGATGAAAACAGTTCCGTAGTACTAGGCCCTTTTGAAAACTTCACCCTTGACCTTTTTAAGGGTGTTAAGTCAGACCTTACCGACCTCCACAAAGAAGAGATACTGGCGCTCTCATCAAACTTTAGCGAAATGAACTTGGAAACGCCTTCTCCATTAAGGGATAGCAATTTTCTCAATGAAGTTCCGGATATTGTACCGGACGAATTGCATTTTGATGATATAGCAACGCTCAGTGAAGGAAAGCCGGAATCCCTCTCAGCCAATAAAACGGAAGAAACTGAAGAACAATCTTCGACGGAAAAACATGTTTCGCCTTTGACACCACCTAATTCGCCAGGAAATTTTCTTGCCACTACAAGCCATCAAAAATACTTAGTTGACATAGATATAAATAATTCTAATTTGCCAAATGCTTCCAACGAAGATGTCGTGGATTTAAACCAAATTGATCTCCAAATTACTACAAAGTTGGCAATGGCTGAGAATGAGAACAACATGAATTTAGAGTACTCGGGTCCATTAACCGAAGAAAGCCTTATATTTAATGAGTCTGTTATAATAGCAGATAGCGAAGCTGTAGCGGAGTCTTACTTGGCAGGCAATAAAAGTTCAGGAGAGAATTTAAGAGATAGTCTTGCCATTGATGAGGAAAGAATGAAAGAACTGAGAAACGAATTGGAATTGAAACTGCCATTAGCTCAGGTATGTGCAGTACATTTTATTAATTGTAGTTCATTTTAAAAGAAAATTATAAAAAAGGTTAAAATTGCAGGTAGCAGGAATCGAACCTGCTGTAGAGAGTGAGTGGACGGAACTACCTCCGCCTCCTGAGCTAGTTTTAACTTATGGCGCGCTATCACCGATCGCTGAGGAGACACGCATGCAACTGTCTGCATACGAAAATGATGATCAATGTGTGTATTGGTTTATAATTTATGAAAACTTAACCAGAAAGTATTACAAGTCAGCGTATAACTGGCTCGACCGTTGTTATACTGCTGTGTAATATACTATATAGTAACATAATTTAGATTTAAGAGTAATCAAGCACTAAAATTCATTTATATACCATTCCATCGTGTTTTTTACGTTAAATTGGAACATTTAAACAGGGAACACATCAACCCGTACGGAGTCTTCTGCGAGCTATCCCGAGCCTTGCAACAACTCCGACGAACTAACAGACCTTCCGACCGCGCAACACTCCACATACACGATCACCAAGGATATAAATCACACCTACACTGTACAGAAAGAAGTTCCAAGCAGCAAAGAGTTAGTATATTCAAACGGCATAAAAAATAAATTTAACTTTACTTTTTTTTCTTTTTCTGGAAATTTTAAATTCTTGTGTCCATTAATATATATATATATTTTTTTTGCAGAATCACCATGAGCGCTGACAGCTTAAACGCCAGTCCGTTGAAAAAACTGGATGAAATCCCATCTCCAATCGACGATTTGACATACACTAAGAACGACGATGAAAAAGATGCGAACTGCGAAAGATTGTCTCAAGTATCTCCATTTCTTCTCAGCCCGACCACAGATACATCAGTACCAGAATCAGATAACGTAGCTGGTGTTTCAACAGTATCAAAAACAACCGTCCCCACAGACGCGAAGACGTCCAAGCCGTCCGAAACCCAATGTTTATCAAAGGCAGCAAGTATAGACTCGTGGTGTTCAAACGACACGCTATATAATGTTGAAGAAAACTTTGACGATCTTGCGATGGATTCGGACGTAGCTGTGGATATCGAGGCTTATATAGAAAAGGATATGAGTGAAAGTGAAGACACTCTCACCCACAACGATGATGATAAGGAATTAAGCCATTGTTCCACGTATATCATTCACGACAGTAAATCTGAAGTCTGCGAAACATTTACACCAGACTCAATTACTGCTAACGATAATTACACGTACACGAAAGTAAAATCAGAAGCGGTCGGCACTACGCCCTCCGTCATAACGAAATCTGATTTAAACGACTCAACAAAAAATACTCAAACGAAAGATTTAGCATACGGAACCTTAATGTCCGGGCTACCGACTTACTCACACTGCACAACGGAATTGGCATCGGGTATAGATGACTCGTGGAAACTTCAGCAACCAGAGTTGGTTAGGAGATCTCCAATAGGCGATGAAGATAAATTTACTCCTCCAAAAGTCATTGAGAATAAAAAAAGTTCTGAAAACGATGGTCCTCAGCTTAGTGTAGAGCCGCGATTAAGAAAAATAGATAGTGTTGAAATCACGTGTCTGAAGGATTCATCTGATGAAGTCAATAAGTGTGAGAGTTTAGAAGGACCGAGCTTAAATGAAAACGACAATAACGGAAGTCCGAATATCCATTTTCGTAACTTGGCCCAATCGGTAACCAGCACTCCGTTTTCCATCGTGGTCGAAGATGTAGACGAAGTTGAATCAATACCTATCAAACTGCCTGATGCTGACGAAGATAATTCAGAGTGCGTTGCAAGCAGTCTTCCCAACTTCCAAACGTTTTTTCAGTCGGCTGAAAAAAGACCTCATGACATATCATCTAATAATAGCAAAGATGGTGTTAGTTCCGAAATTCTATTAGAAGGGGAGAGTAAATCGATTAGTAACAAAGATTTAACAGATAATACACCAGGATATTCGGACTTTGAAAATTCTGCAAATGCAAAGCCCCAGGACACTATCGAGTCGGAGAGATCTAGTCAGATAGAAGGAGGGAGTCAGGATGAATTCCAAAAGTTCGAGAGTTCGGTCAAAAACCGCCCACAGGATCTTTCGTCGGTTACCGATGCTAGCTCTCTTTTATTAAAAAGCGAAAGGCGATCTAGCGAAATAGCTATGGGCCTCTACACTAACGCTGACTTTGATATTACTAGTCAATCGGTTAAACAAAGCTCAGAAACAGAATCTCCTAGTTATATAGTTAACATTTCGAACCTGGCTGAATCTCACGCGTTATGTAATGATCAACCATTGAACGTATTTATTACTGATTTGGATGCGGAAGAAGAGACAGAACAGCCGCATTCGATTATAATAACTGAGAGTCCCCTAATAGCTGCTAAGGTGAGCCCTAACAGAACTTTCGACTCGCATTCAAAGTCGAACCGAAACAATGCAAACGACTCTTATGATTCACACGCCAGTGGCTATCAAGCCGTCAAGAATATTTGGGTCAACGAAAGTTTTGAACCAAATGAAAGAGTCAATGGCTTAAGCGGCGCTATATTAGTTGATAATATATGCGAAAACGAGGCTCTAAGTGATGTTCAGTTTTCTTCGATTAGTATTTACTCCGAACCTAGTGCGAGAGAATCTCAAAGCGAATCTTTGACAGGAAGAGAAAAAAGTGTTCAAGAAAACAGATCAGTGAAAAATTCAGATGAAAATGTTGTTTTAAAAGAAGGCACTAAATGCAATGGAAGCAATGAAGTGTATGCAACAGTGAACTATCTGCACGAAACGTTCGAGGAACTGTTAGAGAGTAACGTGGACGATAACGACTTCGGCAGCAGCGACGTTAACAGAGAGGAGCAAACTATTAGTTGCGAGAAATCAACTGACATCGTAACGGATTCGGAATCCATCATGAGTCAGGTCAACGACGAGGGATCGCTCAATGAAGTAACAGCGGACGTCTCCGTCGACAAAAATAAGCAAAACGACGGCGGTGACAACGAAGAGGATAAAAAGATAGCCCTGGTAACAGACAATTTCTTACAAAACGAAAAGAACTTCTGCCAATTGGATTCCTACTTTCCCCTTCTCAGCGATATAAGATTTACTGGTGCGTATTAAATATTTGTAGACTTAAATCTCTTTCCAGCTTTATGCTGATCTTTTGATACATATAATAATGTTCTGAATGTATTATATATATTCTGTTTTATTATATGGGGTTTTCCAATAGGGACGCTTGAACTTTGACAGCTGATTGCGGCCATGTTGTTTGAGTGACAGCTGTCAAATGCAGTGTGTTATATTCATTCCGTCCTCCCAAACCACCATGGCAGGTTACAGTGTCGAGCAGCACGTGCAAATCATAAAATTGTTTTATGAAAATGGGTCTTCAGTTCGAGCAACGTTCCGCGCACTTCGCCCGTTTTACGGTCGCGATGATCGTCCTGCCGAGTCGACTATCCGTCGTTTGGTGGACAAATTCGAGTCAACCGGGTCAGTTAACAATCAGCCGGTTCCCGTGCGTCAACGTAACGCGAGATCTGCCGAGAATATCGCCGCTGTGCGCGACAGTGTCTTCGAAAACCCGCGGCAGTCAATTCCGCGTCGCGCACAGGAACTCGGCCTTTCGCAGACGACAACTTGGCGAATTTTGCGTTGTGACTTGAGCCTGCACCCGTACAAGATCCAGCTGACCCAAGAGCTCAAGGTTAATGACCATAGACAGCGCCGTGTGTTCGCTGACTGGGCATTAGAGCAGTTGGAAGTTGACGCCGATTTTGGCAAAAAAATCATCTTCAGCGACGAGGCGCATTTTTGGATGAATGGCTATGTCAACAAGCAAAATTGCCGTATTTGGGACGAGACCAATCCACACGAGGTTCACCAAGTGGCAATGCACCCGCAGAAAGTGACTGTTTGGTGCGGATTTTGGGCCGGAGGCGTGATTGGTCCGTATTTTTTCGAAAACGATAATGGTGTGGCCGTCACCGTCAATGGTGAGCGATACCGGTCGATGATAACCAACTTCTTTTGGCCTGAAATCGAGAATATGGATCTGGACAACATGTGGTTTCAACAGGACGGCGCTTCGTGCCACACAGCACACGCTACGATGGAAGTTCTGCACGAGCAATTTCTGGACATGGTCATCTCGCGCGGAGGCGACGTGAACTGGCCACCGAGATCGTGCGATTTTACCCCGCTGGACTTTTTCTTGTGGGGTTTTCTTAAGTCGCAGGTCTATGCCAACAAGCCGCAAACCACCGATGCCCTCAAAGTCAACATACGCCACGCCATCGATCAAATACAGCCCGATTTGTGCGCCAGAGTCATCGAAAATTGGACCTTTCGTGTGCGCGCCACCAACCGAAGCCGTGGCGGTCATTTGAATGATGTCATATTCCATACATAATGGGGTCGATAGACCTTCCAAATAAAAAAAAAATTTCGCAAATATCTTTCCTACATGTATTTTTTTTTGCATTTCAAAGATCAAGCGCCCTTAATGGAAAACCCTATAGACTCGTGATTAGCGCACAATGTAGCTTATTATGTTACGTATGATTTAGGTCCGGCTACTGAAATAATGAGCACATCGTTCACCCAAGATTCACCAACTGATCCAACGTCACCTGAGTGTGAGCAGGATAGCAAAAAAGATCCCACAGCCGAGATATTGAAAGAGTGGGACAGCGATAGCGATAGTCACTCGTCTAACTCGTCCAGCGGTGAATTCATATGGAAGGTAGAATAAGAAAACATATGTATCGCATATTATTTGGTTTTGGTATTTAACTAGTGAATGAAACGCTTGCTGAATGTTCCTTTGAGGGTTCGATTTCCTTTCTATATATATTTTAAAACCCAATAGGTGTGGATTTATACTTAGATTTTTTGTGTTCACTAATTTTGCTGTTTGGGTGTGGGATATTTTAAATTTTATTTTTTATTTGCTGGTATTACTTTTTTTACTTTGAGTGAAACTCGAATTTGTTTTTAATTTGTTTTTTTTTAAGTGAAAGACTTGCCATGACTAAAATTTTGGGAAAAATATTTTTTTTTATGTTTCATATTTATTCAACATTTAATTTAATATTATATTTAATTTATTTCTAGAACTCCTTTGTATAGAACTTTCTACCCTCACTCGTTTCGTAGACATATGCGTTCAGTATATTTGTATTTTGTATAGAAATTTAACAAAAATATTTAATTTACTGAAATTATAAAGAATTTGCAAAATGATCCAATAACATATTCTCTAAAGATATACGTTGGACCAACCTGTATACTGGGATTGTTCCACATGAACCAATATATATTAAAACAACACCTTGTATAACGATCAGCTGTTAGTTACATTAGCATATGTCTGCTCTGAGTTTCTGTTGGTGTCGGTTCGCTTGCATGTATGTATATCTGTGTGTGGCGTTAGGACGGCGACGGACAGCTGACTTCGCTGGTCCCATCCACTGTGTTCGACCACGTGAGTTGTGTTTAATATAAATACATTGAACTTCATAGATTTTTGTATTATTTGTCACTTTATCCATATTATAATTTTTTGTAATGCGTATGTTGCACAAGTTCATATGTATGTTTTATTCATGTAAGTCGCTACTCCATTTATGATTTTGTCGATAGTTCAGTTTCTGGCATCGATGTGAATATATTTATTGTTCATTCATCGTTCGTTCACTGTTCATTAATTCCTTCATTCCTTCATATATAAGTTACATGTATGTTGTATGTAGCAACGGGAGGGTGTATCCCAGAGTCAGGCGGGAGGAGGTGATGTCCAGGGTGAGGGTGCCGCGTCCTCGGGCGGAGAATCCGGTTCGGGATCGGAAGGAGACGAAGTTGAGTTCGTGCCCTCCTCCTGGGACTGTAGGGCTGCTCCGGCTAAATCATCTCTCAGAAGTTTAGAACAACCACCTGTGAGTAGCGAAGTTATGTTAAAAAAAATTGCCTATAAAAGAACTTGCATTGTTTGCGCGCGCTGGTCTTGAAGGTGACAGTCGATATTTAAAAAATGGTAAATTAACGATACGAGTCTTGGCTAGAGTAAAATAGTAGCCACTGAGTTATTTATTTTAATACATAATTGAGCAATATAATAATACACCAGAATCATAAAGAATAAGTCTCAGTAGCCATGTCCCTGAATGCCTGGCGATCCTTAAACACTTAGCCATGGACTTTAAAAAGCTAATCGCCATCATACAGAATTAATCTTGGAAAAAAAGAAGATACTGTTATAGGATAATTCTAAATGTGCATTGATTGTTCAATAGGAGAGCAAGAAACGTGTTGTTTTCAAGAGGCAGAAGTACCACTGTGTGTATGAATATCCTCGTGAAGTCGCTGACATCGAAGTGGACTCTCCAGCGTCATACCTGCCAGACTACTCCACTTATTCGGGTATGTTTTCCTTATTATAAAATATTTTATATTGGAGACGTCACATTAACTATATATTTTTTATCTGTAGACTGGGATCCGACGAGCGCTGAAGAAGCGGAAATGGGATACGGACAGTTATACGGAGGACCTGACCCCTTAGATCTGTTCTCATTACGCTCAGGGATAGCGTTTGGAGCGGGTAAATTATTTATAGATATTTCTTCGTTGATAATCTGTCAATAAGAATATTTCTGTATATATTTTTTATGTATATGTCTATTTATTCTAGATTACGACGAAGACTTTTTCATATCATCATCGGCTCGACCTTTCGAGAGCTTAGGCGTTATGTCCACCACAAGCCAGTTCTTCCCGGGCATGCACGTAAAGCCTATGCTGGAGCGTCAGCTGTCTGATGACGTCAGCGAGGACTTTCCCCCTCCCCCGTCTCCCCTAGCGACCCCTGTACACACCAACAGTAATAATACTCAAACAGCGATAGCCCTTACACCGACGCCGTCCTTCGACTTCACAACCCCTGACTCGGGTGTCGAAGATATAACTCCCGGCTCGACGGTAGAAGAAGACTTCAAAGATAAGAGGCTCCCGGAAGTAGATGCGTGCTGGCGCGGTGACAGCGCCAGCTCAAGCGAATCAGTCAGCCCGAGCTCGCCCAGAGAGGCGCTCGGGGGTCTGCGGCACACGAGGGATAAACTGAAGTTAGATCTACCGCCCAGTCCGCACGCACACGCGCCGTCACCCAGACACAGTCGCGTGTTCAGTTTCGTGCTCGACAAACCCAAGAGATCTAACTCTGGAGAGATTACAGACGAGTCGGCGACGGTACCTCCGACCACCACCGACACAAGGGAAGACGTCATGCCAGAACCGACCTTCTCCACGTTCGGGAAGAGCGCCCACTGCAGGCCGGCGAACAGCTCGGACACTGATAAGATCATACTAACAGATGAATTACTGCAGTGCGAGATGACCTCGGAGGAGGTGAAGGAGGGGAACGCTAGGGGAGAGACGAAGGGGGAGGGGACCGTGCTGGACAGTGGGGATGAAGACTCGGGGATAGAGAGCAGCGCCAAGACAACGCTAGAGAGAAACAAACCGGCCTCCGACGTGTCCTAGAGAAAGTGTAGTCAGTAGGCTGTATATAAGCTAGGGCTCCCGCAGTATTGGGCTAGGTGGTATGGACGAGGATCCAGGAATATTCAGTTATCAAAAACAGCTAATGCTATAATTTTCTTCCATAATTTTTATTAACAATATAATAATACCTTCATATAAAGGTCCTTGTCCTAACAAACCACCACATTTTTGTTCTGACCCCAACGTATCCCGGCGTCGCCTGAGACGTCGCTGATCGCCGACCGTAGTAAATACATTAGTTTCGCATGACATGTTATACATATCGAATTTAGATCTGTTTTTATGATTGTAATGATACGAACAATGGAGATACGTACTATATAAAGATGGCTGCCGGCGCGCGAGCAGACCCGCCCCCGCCCCCGCCCCGCCATCATTGATACACAACAATGGTACAAAGAGCCGTGAATTATTTAACGTATGTGTAGATATAGCGCTGTCATATTTATAATTGTATTTGTAAGGAATGCCTTCTCGGCTCGTTCTCGCCATAGTTACGGCCTACGATATTTTACACGGTCGCAGTTAACAAATGATAGTTTAGATGCTAGTTAAAATTTTTATTGTTCACATTATATAGTAGCGTTTTATTAGATTTTACGTCGTAGTCTCGAGGCATGTCACTGGAACACGCGATGTTATATATTTTTTTTATTTATTTGATTACGTAACATGTATTTGATTATAAGGATGTAACGAGTTAAGTGTATGTGTTGTGTCGTAAATTAACTCTGTTTCCGTAGTATTTACCGTACTTATACAAACAACACTATCGCGCACAACGGCTACGCATCACTATTATTTGGGGTGCAGTTCGGAAACAATTATTTTAATATATTATTTCTGTTTTCTTATCACATGTTATATTCTATCAATGATTTCTCAGCCGGTCACTTTCAAACGGTTTGTCGGACTGCACTCATTAGTGTCTCGATATCGAAAGCCAACTCCTAGTTAAGTGAACTCATTATATCTAGTAAGTGTTAGTCGTATGTTCGGGGGTCGTCGAACGTTTCGTATCTATTGAGTCTCGGCGGACGGAAACTCAGTACTAGTAATTTTTACCTTTATACCGTAACACTTAGAATATAGATATGAATGTTATCGAAGTATAGTATCGCACCGAGCGTACGTGAGCCGCCGAGCCGCCGAGCCGCCAGTGCCAGTGCGCGTCATCCCGTGAGGAGAACGTCCAAGTGTGACCTCGTGTGCAATCCTCCTCGTTTCCGTGTCGCGGTTTAGTTATTTAGTCGTGTACTGTAAATATAATTTAAAATTTATGAATTGGAAACGGTAATTGTTTTTTTTTTAATAAGAAAAATGTATTAATTCTACTACATGTTTATTGTTCTGATCTTTATTATTATTACTTTTTACAGTTTTTTTTTAATTGTTTCGTTAATGTACAGTTGTAAATAATCGGTAGATGTTCATTTTGTTGCAATTAAAATGGAGGTTTTATGTTTTTTTTTTAGATTTAGAATGCGAAATCGATGATCCAAGGTTTCGGTTGGCCGGGCCGGTATATTATTAAACTGATTAGATTTTATATATAATGAATACAATAATCTCCAAAACCAATGGACTTGTTTAATTACAGTTATACAATAATTACATGGAATTATTACAATTAATTTGTCTTACAATTATTGCTGTATTTATTGTTTGTAAGTTGTTGTTTTGTATGAACTCAGCAGTATTTAGTGAATGTAAACGCATCGGAAGTTTTTTTTCATATTGTGACTTTGTGGAGTCTTTAAAAATATTTATATGAAAAATAAATGATTAAAGTTTGTGACTTGATATGGCTTTTATTCAGACCGGGCGGCGGGATGTTATTAAACATCTCTCGAGTAATTTGACTGGTTACAGGATGTGGCTTGGCAACTGTTAACTCAATTTAATTCACATACAGAATATTAATACTTCTTTGGGAGTCATCGCCTCCCGGCATGGGTAAGTTTGGTTTGACAGCTGTATTTTTTCTAAATAAAAATATTTTACACTCTTGTAAATAAAAAAAAATATCTCCAGTATATGCAGTTTATATATTCAGCAGGTAATCTTTATTATTTTTTTATTTACGATATTCATATACATATATCGCATAAATTCTATGGAATAAACTAACACCAACTAGTAAAGTAATGAAACTTAACAAAGAACGGAGTCCGACAGAAATGGGTGACAGCATTCAAACCAGGGACTCGTTAATAGAACGACTGAAAAACCAGTATAATTGAATTATTTACTTACAATACTATAATCACAGAATATAAAAGCTTCTAGCGAATTAAATACATGTCCGATAAAACAGTACTTCATCATAAGACACAGTCAATAGCGAGCAATAAGCAAATCAAAATTCTGAGATCGATCCGCTTACGATACTCTATAGTTGTACACCTCATAAGTAGAGTGTCCATTCATTCTGTTCACATGTCACAATTTTATTTGATAATGAAAAAACAACTTTAACGTGTCGTCAATAAGGTTCATTGCTATTCGTTTCATCCTCTCCTCCATATGATGACGAGTCCTGAAGAGTCACTCGTGGCGAGGAGGCTCTCGTCGTAGCTGAAGCTGACCCCGAGCACGGGCGACGCGTGACCTTCAGATACAACGTACATTATAATTTATTACTGCTATCCTAAAATGTTCCTTATACGTGACTGAATACTGTCAATTTTACAACAAATTTTTAACAAGTTTAATTAATAAAAAAATTCAATGTAAGGCTGATGGGTGTCGATTAAAATTTTAACAATTAACTATACATATAATATATTATTTTTATTAAAGTGTCTAGTCTATATACCCTGAAGTTTGTTAACGACGGGTTGGTCGGCGTGGCCCTCGATGTCCATGAAGTAGACGCAGGCGTCCTCGGAGCCGCTCACCACGCACACCCCGCGACGAAACGACATCAAGGGACAGAAGGTGGAGCGCACGCGCTGGCTGCGGTGCTGTGTCCAGAAACGCTTCTTCAGGGTCAGACCTCCTTCACGATCGGAAATCCTGAACGACATCATCAAATAAAACATTAGATACAAACAAGAGTGACACTCCCTTCTCATCAGCTACATGTATGTGTTCATAGACATAGCTCCCTCCGTTATTGGAATTCATGATACCTTTAGTTTTTGTATTAATGAAATTAAAATAATCCAACAAGTCCGATACTATTTATAGGTTACATACTTTTCACTTCACGCCCGTTTCCAAAGACAACAAGCATTTTTATTTCCTAAACACCATGTATGTATAGAATATTTTCCTAAAAAATATTATATTAAATTCGTTATGAAAAGATTTTGTTGAAATGGAACGCAAACCAGAAATGCCGCTAGGGGTCACTCTTGTCTATGACTCTAACGGAAAAAATCTCTCTGTTCAAATGTTCTGATCGTAACGCACGTGCTAATTAAAAGTTCAGTTTATTTCCAAATTATATTTTATTTATTTCCTCTGCGATTTTACGATATTCCTACAGATCTTAAATGAGCTATTTAAATTAATATTTAGTAATGTCTACCTGAAGAGATACAAGGAGTCGTCGGCCGCACTAACCAGCAGCGCCGGGTGCCGCGCCAGCCACGGACTCCAGCTGAGAGACGACACGGCCGCGCCCACGGCGCAGCGCCGCAGCTTCCTCAACGACCCGCCCGCGCCGCATGTACTGTAGCTCACTATTAAACCCTACCAACAAGCATACCTTGTAAATTATATCGATACATATAAATAAATTTGGAGTGTTTGTTTGTAATATTGATACAGCCAATGTTTACTACACGCGAATATATATATATATATATGGTAGTCGGTACGTACACCAAAATAACATTTTTTACAACTTTTGTCTGTCGGTTTGTTCTGGCTAATCTCTGAAATGGCTGGATCGATTTCGACGAAACTGTAACATCAGCTATCTGCTACTGGCAGGTAGTTGATGAAATATGAAGTAACTTAGGCTACTTTTAACAAAATTCCGAAATCACCCACGTGTGGGGGATTTTTCATTGTTTTTTTTTACGCATACGGATTCGCGGGTCTATATATATATACATACATATAAGACATGGAACTTTGAAATAAACGAATTATTTGCTAAATAGATGAATTTAAAAGTTATACGTGTATGTTTGTAATGACAAGATGAAAATTGTACTAGTCACCTTATCGTTTGCCGCCCAAAATATTCTACCACTGGACTCGCACGCTATAGACAGAACCTGTCCGCCAAGGATACTGCTTCCACCTGAACATTAAATAAACCAATAAATAATATAACATATGTAACAGACACCAATGTCATAAAAAGTCATCGTTTACCTCTAGGGTATATCCCCGTCGATACATTCAGAACTTCAACCATACCTCTCGCATTGCCAGCCTTTACGCTTAGAATTAAAGTTAATCATTTTTCATTAGTGTCATTTCAAAATGTTTAAAACCACTCTCTATTAAATTAATCATTCTTGTAAACACACGCATGTCATATATAATCTGTGAAAGGATACAATGAGCATGTTATTATTGATGGGCTGGAAGGCGCAGCAGAGTAGTGGAGCTGCGAGCTGGTCTCTCACCGCACGCAGCCGGGCCGCGGTCCCCACGTGCCACACCAACAGCATACCGTCCAGACCACAGGTCACCAAAAGCTCGTTGGACGCCGACCAATCACACCCTGAAAAATTGATATTGAAAACTTGTCATATTTATTGCTTTAACGATGTCAAACTTTCATTAAGACAGTGCACTGCAGTAAGATACTTGTTTGTTATAAGAAATATATACTAAGTAAGGAAATAGACTTATTAGGAGTATACAAGAGCCTGAACAACTATTTACAGAGGATTTTTTTCTTAGCTATTTTAAAACTATATTTTCTTAAGTCAGTTTGCCATAGAACCAGAGACATCAATATAATTTGTCTTTCTAAACACTCAGCCATTTAATATATATATATATATAAATATAATGGTAATTAAATATTTTGAAATCATCTATTTAAACTGACTTTTTAGAGAATTGAAATGTCAAAATGCTGACTTAATTTAAACTGTGACTAGGATTATATTTGTCATAATAGTAAAAACATAAAATATTCTTTGATGTGGCCAAAAGATTAATCTTTATGTCTAACACAATAAGTTTAATAATATATGTATGTCTGTAATTTTTGTAAAATACCTGTGACTGGTTTGGTGTGACCTTCAAGCATGAAAGACACCTTTGGTGGTGTTGCAGTAACATCGCACACTGAAACCTTTCCGTCGTGAGAGACACAGCACAGCTTTGAACGGTCATTGTTAGCAAACTTTACCATGCTTACTTGACCTGTATGCTAGAACACAGAGTATATACAATTATTCCTCATTTTTTACACAGATCAAAAAGATTTAAAATTTACAAAGCAATACACAACAAGAAAATTAATTACTCTGTAATAAAAACTGTCAATTCGGGGTTATTTATGTTTTTTGGTTAACAATATTTTTTGAAATATAAATATTGCTTTCAGAGCTAGATTTATGATCAAAGTCTTACCTGATCAAATATATGATGAACGCCAGAGAAAGCATAGTTCTCTGATATTGTCATATCACTTTTTTTCTTGGGATTGATTGTTATACACTCATCGACTGCCAGGCTGGCCTGAAGTAAATAATGATAATAATTTTAATATGCAACATATATATATATAATTTTTAAATCTCTCTTATTTCAAACCATCATTATTTAAGTCACAATTAATTTCTCTCACACTATTTAACCACATTAATCTAGTTTTATATAGAACAGAAGTAGATAAGAGTTAAATAACTCTTGGGTAAGTTTCTTATACAGTATGCATGTATTATATATTAGTTTATTACATATTGTGGAATCAGACTATTTATTAAATTATTTCTCCCGAGCAACCAACCACACTTTCAAACATCAAAATTTATTGGTTTTATTAAAGAAAGAAGTCACTGTTCACCTTACTATTGGATCTTTGTTTGGATGATGAGGAACTGATTGATATATTGTCCTGCACTCCATACCTGCGTTGAAGCAACTGGCTTCTAATATTGATGTATTTCTTAATTGTTTCAATATCCTGTATAGATTTAATAAAAAATAATTTTAGTATCTATAATTACATACTTTTATTTAACTTCATTATATCTAAGTTTTTCGCGTGTACTCATTGAAATGAAAGGGTTTTCGGATTATTATCACTTCATGAACTACATACTCGTGACATTTAGGTCCCTTTACACTTCACAGCAACTGTGATCACAGGGAGACGAGATTAAAGTTTACTTTCACATTTAACTATCTATATGAAACAAATAAAATAGTATATTAAAAATATACCTTAAATTTGGCATTTTCTCTCAACAGCTGGCTTCTTCTCCTTATGTAAAGGGTCTCTGTAAAAAACACTCCCTTAGTTATTCACAAATAATTTTACATGGAAAATTGTACAAAATACGATATTATTAACAAATATTTGAATTGCTTTACAAACATAATATGAGGGAAAGTTAAACTTACTAAAGTTTGGATTTCCTGGCGCTCGATATGCATTAAAACGGGCATCTAATGCAAAAATTTGTTGCTGAAAAGCTACAGCCATAACTGATTATTATTGTTACAAATAATAATTTAATTAAAGGTTTATGTTTATAAGAAATTGTCAAATATAAGTAGGTATATAATGTTTATATACAATAATAAGTTATTCTATAAACAGAGATGTCAGATGTCAAAAATGACAACTGATTTGACAAAAAAGTAGAGGTAGGCGATTATGAGATATTGGCATAATCGATTTATTTTGTCTTACTAATGTTGATAATCGATTATGGGATCAGTAACTAATATGTTTTCATAATCGAATGATATTAGTAACAAGAACGACTAATCGTGTTTTCAGTTTTATCATTTATATTATATGTAGTGTTACCCAAATGCTATAACAAGATGACACATGGCCAGTCTTGGTATGGTCTTGTTATTGTATCTAGAGCCTTTCAAGTCTTGCAATTACCTATTATTAGCCTATCGCTATTTATTAAACATTACTTGAGATGTTAGAACAACGCGACAGAATGGGTACATTTTGAGCTTGAATTAATATAGCTGCGATAATGACCAACCAAATTAATAAATGTCTAAATATTTCATGAGAAATTCAAAAATCAACTGACACCGGTTGGGGTTTGAACCCACGACCTGAGCGATCAGCGCCGATGCTCTAACTAACCAACTGAGCTATCAAGTTTGACCCGCAAAGTCAGTCTATTTCTTAATAAAAATTTACATAAAATAATCTTCAATGTACTAAAACATGGTTTAAACATGTAGAAAACAAATTAAAGACATTAAATACAGTCATATTTTAAAGTACTTGACTGTATGTTACATGTAAATGAATATTTGCAAAAATATGTTGTGATGCAACAGTCAATATATCAATTTATTTATATAAACAGTTCTCTCATATATTATTATATTCCTGCTCCATAAACTTAAACACTAAAGCAACAAATAAAACATTTTGAATATTACTAGTGTTATTGTTATTACACTTTATTGTAGTAGAATTTGCTTATATAAAAAAAAATAGTCTGATACAAAATAATACAAGAACACTATTATGTATGGCGTGGCGTCGCAAATAAAGTAAATACTAATTAATTAATTAATAGTGTGAAATGTGAATCCACTTTCGACTTGTCACTGACTACTATCTGCTAAATCGAGATATCTCGAGACATTTTCATAATCGAATGATTTCGTTAGTATCTCTCATAATCGCCCATCTCTACATAAAAGCAATTTTAGAATAATTTGACCAATATGTTCGCATACTAAATAAAATGATGTCCGTTATTTATATATGTGATTTATTAGTAAAACTAAAAATATTCAAGCGAACGCTTTAAAAAAGAAAATATATGTACCCTTTACATTTTCACACTAACATTTTGGAGGTCTGCCGTTATTCTAAGTTTCATAAATCCCAACTGATTAATGAGACGAAACCTCTCAGCTTTCCATGGATTCACCGTGCGGGTGCCGGGTCCATCGCGTTGTATGGAGAGGAGCTTCAAAATTTTCTGTAACTTCATATTCCTGAGAGTTAACAAGTTTAGAAAGTTGTGACGTCACTGATGTTTTGTTTGAAATAGATCATAGATTTAAGCTGCAACGTCAATATTTTTTCTGTAGTTCAATAATAAACCCAATTCGATAAGATTTAATCCATTGACAGTTTAATTAAATGACATCGAAGAACCAACGAGGTAGAAGTAATCAATTAAGGTGACTTTAGTAAATATTTAAAAATATTATCATTAAAAAACAATATTTAAAAATTTTATCATTTAGGTAAACAGTAATATATTTTACATAATTATAAATTTCTAGAAGACTGTTTTCTTGATAAAGCTTATGTTTTATTTATATTTATATAAATTTCATTTATATAAATATAAAATTCATAAGAGTTCTCAAAGTGGGATGCAGATTGCGTAAAAGCTACTTATCACACCCACGCGATCTACGTCCTCCAGCACGCGCCGCGCTGAGGCCAGCGGTTTCTTGGAAACCGTATTTCCGATTCCGAAATACTCGTTGCCGTGATACCGAGAACTGTGTGGTTATGGAGCAGCGCCGTGTAGAGCCGAAACACCCAACTTTCTAGCGAGACGACTCTCCGTTATAAATAAGCGGAATGTGTGAAAACTTGCTGATCCAAAGCGACATTTATAAATAGCAGTAAAAAAATATTTCGAAGTATAAATAAAACTAAAACCAGACTTACCACCGTAATAAATAAACTCAAATTGATACTCAATATATATCCAGGATAGTCCTGAACGGGGTTGAAACGAAAAAAAAACGAGGACAAAATTTAATTAATTTCATTTATTGACTTACAACCAGATATTGTAACAATGAAAATACATCCATACAACAAACGATGTAGACACTTTACATAGATTATAATAGATAAACATTGTAAAATAGGCACCATTATTTACAAACGTTCAGAAACTATGCGACGGATTAGTGCTGTTCATTAAACCACATTAATAAAATAATCCCATTATAAATTGATCTCTCATTATTATATATTTCATAGAAATCACTAATCCATCTTAATAATAACTGACTATTTTGTACCCTAAAGTAAAAAAAAAAATCTCATCGCATCGACATTGACTATTAAAATGCAGATTAAAAAATATATATAGTTATGTAGATATAAATCAATCAGTCCCAAAACTTAATCTGTATACGAGGCAAGTATTCTAAATAATATAATAAAGTAAAAAAAAAATTTATACAATTAATTATACGACCACTAATATTTACATGATAATAATTAAAATAATCTTAAAAGATGCCGATATATCTATTGTTAGCCTAGATTAAATTTATATCAGATTCATATTAAAGGCTACAGCTTACAGTACGATGGCAAATTAAACATCTGCTGTAATATTATAAAAGCTTCGACCGCGGTGCGTGCGGACGCGTAACACAAAAACAATGTTAGGGCGAGGGACCATAAATCATCTAATTTTTTTAATTTGCTTATTTTCAAATGTAATTTGACATAACATTGAATCTATTTTTTTTTTTTACTAATTTACGCCAGGCAAGAACGGCTTTGTGCTCGTCTTAAACATGCATGAACAGTAGAAGCAGTGTTTATTTTATTTTTTTGTTTCCATAAACAAAGATCACTTAACGAAGTTCCACCAGCATTAGAGTTTATATATAAAATGCTCTGGACGTATCCATGTTATAGCAAGGATTATCTTTTGTTTTAAGCTTAGCGCGACTAGTTCCTATAACTAACTGTTGTGAGCGCGTGCTGAATACACACACGATACGAACTCCGCGGTGAGTTTAAGAAATGTTATTATTCTTAACACACGTCACGTAATGTTGTGATTTACTAACTCATATGTTATATGAGAGCAAAATATTTTGATCATTTCGATGTTATCTCCTCATAAATTCATCAACAAAGAAACCGTAATATATATTATTCAAACTTCGCACGAGTAGTTTTAAGTTTTAACTATTAAAATTTTTGAAATTTTAATTGTATATTTTTTTAACACACGCCACGCTTAACAAACTACCCTCAGTGCCATAACAATCAGTTCCTCGATAACATCCTACGATAGCACCAGCGACTCTCGTTGAACTTAACGATATCATATAACATAATTAGCGATTATATATTACATAAAACTTTTTATAAACCGTAAAAGCTCTTCACCAATTTAAAACAAATCTAAACTCATAGCACCACGCCGAGGGGCTCGGACTACGTCACACGGAAGCTCAACATTTTTCTATCAGTCCGATCTCACAATACATCGAATAATTTCAGCAGAGCTTTTAAACAACAGAGCGGCCAGCCTGTAACACGATCATGTCGCATGCCGTAAGGTGTACGATATATTTTTTTCCCGCCAGTTCTGGAAATGCTAATCACCCGAACCAGTTGATAGTTCGCGTCGGGCACCTTCCACGAAACGAAAGCGAGACGGTGCCCGCTTGCGAGAAATGCGATTATCGTAATAAACTCCCGGAACTACACCCATTTTTGATCCTCTGATGTATTATTACAACAATGTTTACGATTATATACATTATCAGAGAACTTCATATTTATATATTAGCGTGTATTTTTTTTTTAATTAATTTAAATTTTGATTGGATATAATTTCTAGTAACATTAAGAGCTTCCGAGAAGTCGGAACGATTAAGATACGCGAAAAAAAAAACTGGTTACAATCTTTGGAAGAATCTCGAAATTGTTGCATTATGTACATTTGAAAAAAAAAACACACACACACAGGATAGTGCTTAATTCACAATAATTAAATACAGTTGCTTGATGTAACTTCAGTGTACGGCGCTTTGCACGTGAAATGTGAGCTAGATGATATACCTACTATGAAATATATTAGTATAATACATTGAATAAAATTTTTAATCCTATAGATTCACCAGCTTACACTTCAATGTGAATACAGCCTTATCGTTGCATCGCTGGTGTGTACAATGCTTTAATCCCATTCGTCGTCGCTGGAGGACCTCTCGGTAGTTTCCCCCGGTTCCGGTATAACCCTCGCCAGCGTATGAAGCACGGTACCCTCAGCACCCGATATGCCACGACGACGCATCGACAGCTTGGCGTGAAGATCAGCCATCAGATCGCCACCGACAGGTTTGCTCGCCTGATATCAGACCAGTTCAATTATATTACGTTATTTATAAAGAAAATATACGCTCATAATTATGGATAAAAAATAATATAAATTTTAAACCAATATTCTAAATAAAATTCATATATATATATATGTATATAAAGAGAAAAATCATCTTCATTAACTATAATTGAACCTGCAACCACATATCACGCTCCAAGCGAAACAAGCCCTATGTATTTTAAACCCATATATGAATTCAAATGCCTTATACATAACGAAAATAGTTATAATTAATGAGTCACGGAATTAATTTAATACTTGAAATATTAATATTCATAACTAACACAGAATCAGTAATAAAAACGTTTCCATCGAAATATTGATATAGGCATATATATATATATATATATATATATATATATATATTACGAGATTCGTAGAATATCAAGCGTATTTCAATTTTCATCTTCGGCTCTGTAATTGCTAGGCCATAGGTTAGTTGATAACAGTCCCTATCATCACTGGTAATACAAAATTAAATTGATTGATACGTATACCACGAATCGGAGAGCGCACTTGAACGTATTAACATCGAGTGGGATAAGTTCAATGGCACGTTTGTAGCGAGATAACAGCTAGGAAACAAGTAAACAATACAATTCTTAAAACACATTATCTTAGAATTTCGCTAAAACTAAATTAGCTTCAGATAAACTATTGGTGACGTTATTACGCTCCAACTATTTGTGATAAGACGGACAGAGGTCGTACAGATAAATATTTGAAATTGGAACGCCTGTTTGTAGTCATAGAATAACTGTTTTTTTTTTATTATACATGGTATATGATATATCAGAATAAAATATGTTTTTAGAACTTTTATCTGTCCGCTCGTTCCGACTAAACTCTTAAACGGCTGGACCGATTTTTCTGAGAACACGGAAAGATATCTGATGCAATAAAGATTCTCTTAACTTAGGATCGTTTAGTAATCCACTTTTATTAACTTTTATCGATATAAATAATATAAAAATAACGACTCTATACCGGACGAAATCGCGGGCGCATGTAGTTACGTACAAGAGGACATTCAACAGATATTCAAAGAGGACTTCTTGAAATGTACAACAAACAGGATGTGTCTCAATGGAATAATTTAATACAAGAACGTTTGGGAGCTGATCGCTGAACAGGCTGGTACTTTTTAAGGTCACTTTGATGGTATACCGTCGGGTTACCGAGAACCTCACAACTTAGAGGACCGGATATATGACATACTAAAATGCGTTGACGCTGTGCAAAATATGAACACCTCTGATAGTTAGCATCGTGGAGCTATCCGGTTCATTGTATGAAATAAATTTCGGTTATTCATGATTACGTCATCAAACATACGAATAATGTTTTGTGAACAAATTTACGTGTTCGAATTAAATTAGCGCCAGTTATTTAAGACAAATGGGACATTTCTCGAAAATACATTAAGTTATTTTCATACATTTGTTCCTTTTAACTATTTATTACTATTAACCCATTAACATTTTCGAGAAGTAACAGTTGAGATATCTCCTAAGAGAAAAAAGAATACTAGTCTTATCTGACATAAAATTCGCGTAATAAGAAAGGTGTATGTTTTAAATATAAGCGACCTCAGTGCGTTTTCAAATATTTGTTCGAGACTTCTGCCACTTCAAGGAAACCATTTATAAAGACATCTCCAGCGAACAATCTATAAAAAAAAAACAATAAAACTCTTGTCCGAGTATCGGAGAGAAACAAACGCATATTCTTGGAAAGCTCGCGACAAAAAGCAACTTGTATGAAACGAACTGTTGTTGAGAAACATTTTTGTACAACGGCCAGTGACGTCACAGCCGTAATCGAACGATAACACTAGTATTTGTTCGTTTAAACATGTAATCCGTTCGAGTAATTATTATTGATTTATCCCAACAGAACCCAACATCAAACCAATCACAATAGGTGACGTCATTGAGGAAAACTTATTCAAATAGGACGCGACCTCACGATCCTAATCCAGCCTATAAATAAATCAATGTTAATAACTCAGCGTATTTAACGTATAAGTATGATTTCCAACACGTGTACATAATAGTGATGATAGTATTATCAACGCCCTATCATGTACTACGCTTCCCAGAAACAGACGAGCGTACAATTATCGCGATTTCCTTGAACCGTCCGACGCGATCGTAATTATTCTCGTACAAACCGATTCTGTAAGAATTGATTCAACCGTGTTCATTAAAAAAATATATTACAACGTCATCTATACAAACAGCAGATATCTATCAAACTAATGTTGGTTTATAACAACCAATAATATTGATCCATAACAATTTATTATTGTATATTAATTAGTTATTTGCGAACGTTTCATCACAAACAAGAAAATGCAAGATATTTAAATTATTAAAAATATATATATAAAGTAAGTTATAAGGAAAATTATTATAGTATCTCCTATATTATTTAGAACGTCGAATGAAGGCCGAAGATTTGATCAAACCTTAAATAAACATCGATTTGTAAAGAGAATAAAACAATATCGGTTCATGAACAAGACAATTAGAAGATGACATACGTTGATTCGTGAGTTTATATAAATTATCTACAATATTTCCTCAAACCACTTTAGACTGTAGAAATGACATAATATGTCATATTGACACAGTTAAAGAAAACGAACCTAAGTTACCTAAATATATATTGATAATCTGTGAGTGTCAGAGCGTGTGTTATATACTCTAATATATTGCAATTACCTTTTCTGTTGTTATGTCGTCAGCGTGCCGCAGCTTCGCCCGTCCGACGCCGCCAGCCTGCCGGATGGCCGCCATCAGGTTCGCGTGGGCATCCACGGGCGGAGGCGGGGCAGCAGCACTAGCTTCACGCTGCTCTCGTCTGTGGACAAGGAACCCAAAATCAGCTAAGAGAAAGAGTAATTTATAAGGAAAAAGATTTGTTTTATTCGATTTATTTGTAAATATACGAGTAAGATATAACAAAAATAATGATATTGCAAAATTTTGTCATGAATTATAAAAATATATTATGCAACTTCCAATGATGACTTAAGTGTGAATTACTTCTAAAAAGACCTTAGTTGATAATTACTTAACGACCGAATACAAAAATCGAATTCTTTTTAGGCTTTAAAATTTATGACGGAACATAAAAATACATACGTTAGAACTGAGAATGTCATTTTTAAGTCGTTTTAATACAATTCGTATACAACGTCCTTAACAAATGGGTTCAAATAAAAAAAATATATATATCTACGTTAATATATGTACTTTATAATTCGTTAACAATAATTTGATACTAAATACGAAATGCATACCAACATAAACGCGGAAGGTAAGTGTTACGACACGGACGTTTCGTGAAGGAACTGTTGTAAATACTAAGAAACCAATACTGATATGTAAATGGGCAACAAAGCAAAAGCCGTTTGTGGGCTAGTATGCAAAATATTACAAAACATATTTTTACAAGGTCCACATTCGGTTGAATTTCAATTTAAAATTCCTTAACATGACCTACATAAACCGAAGATTAAATCCGTTACTTTTCAGATTAATATAAGATCGTATTAAAAGCTAAAATGATTTCAAATAAAGAATAAAATTAAATTATCAAAAGGACTTCGGGGACATTTGATTCAGTTCCAATTTCATAGCGTCATGTGTCTAGACTCTAGACTGTAGAGTTGTGAACTAAAAGAGCGAGCTAATTATAAATGTGACCTTCACATATAAAGGCGACCATAACACAACATAATTCCGGCTCCTCTGTACAGTTAGTCACTATGGTGTATAAATCGATTCACCGTTAACACTAACGCCCTACTGATTTAAGAGGATACAGATTAAAAGAAATAACACAGATAAAAAAACACAACATGTGTTCGCAGTTTGGGTAGCCGGCTTTAAGTAATAAATTAGCCTTTTTTTGTGTAATATGTACCTTGAATTTGTTAGTCATTTCGAATCAGAAACTAGTGTGGGGTGTTTACCAATTTGGGGTACCCCTGCTGTGCCGTAATTATTTTAAAAGAAGAAAAAAAATAATTATTATGATAAGAAGGGCTGTTTATATTTTATAATAAAAAAATTATTATTGCTTTACTTTTTTATAATGTTCATAAGAAGCTAGATTCACGATTTTATATGTAATTATGGCATGATTGTCTGATGAGCTTTTACGTTGGTGAAGGTTATAATGGAAAATGTAGTTAAAAAAACAAGACTACGATTTTTTTTTTGTATCTGTGTTGATTTATTTAAATGTCAGGTGTAAGATACACGAATTGGCTGTCAGCCAGTGGCGAGTTCGCGACGCATTCGAGCGCCATGATAAATATCAATAGTCTCGCCAACTAATTAATCTGATGTTGCTGGAAATGGAACCGGACTTCTGAATTATATATGACTTCAAGAAAATTTCCCATACAAACATTAAGCTATTGTCAAACGAGGTAAGAGTAATGGGGCCGGAATTGATTATCGTTATCCGGGTTTGTATGAAACTGTTTGAAAAATGTTCTCACTTAATTAATATAACATATCATAATATTTTGGCAACGAACCAAACGGATGTGGAAATTGAGAATATGAGCATGTTACAACTATCAATAAACATTTTACACGAATGATTTTAAAAATTAATATTATTAAATCGAATTTTTTTTTTTAAATGCATCTCGAGAAAAAGTTAAATATGTTTTATAAATGGTATGAAATTATTTACAAATACATACATTACATTACACATTGTAAGAGATGAGATGTTACATATTTTACTGTAAGCCTTCAAGGGCGAAGTGTCCAAGGATTACAACTTATAAATTCCTTTGAAATATAACCGGCTGTATTGACGTGATGATCGCGAGGCTTCAGGCCTCTAATGATAGAGGCCTATATATATATACGAAAACATAGAGAGGAAAATATCTTGCAGACATTGACAGTGAGAACTTTCGAACGCTTTACTCTCTAGTTCTGGGAAGACGGATCACATTCACATTGATGGCCAAAACAAAAATAGCGCTTGGTGGGAAATATCGGAACCGTTCCTACGACGTGTACTACAATATATTGTCTGCGGGAAGTCAATGAACTCGTGAAAACATTTTATATCGGTTATTTTATTGTTATTGTTATTATTATTATAAGTGAAGGGTTACAATCACTTTTTTGAGAAATATGCGAAGAAGTAGAATGTAACACGGTAAAATTTTTAATAGAGAAAAATACCACTAGACATTTTTTTTATATAAAATGTATGACAGTACATTATATTATTTAAAATACAAATTACACAAACTACTATGACTTTGACGGACACATCAAAAATATTGATATTCCGTGAAAATTCCACAATGTGTATTGTCTTTTCTATTCCACTATTGAAATACAATTGATCAATTTATTAGGATCTGCTATCGACCGTTTTGTGATAAAATTAATAATATAATGGCATATAATAATTGTCGGGAGAAATTCCGTTCAAATGCCGGATGTCCATGATAACCCAGCACTGATGTTATCATAAAAATATGTTTGTCTATTCAACACTATCTACGGACAAAACAATTCGTTTAAGTCTGACATATATTGTACGTAAAATAAATAAATAAATATGACGTCATAAGCAGAAATTCGAATAACATTTTCTGTAGATGCTTTGGCAGCATAAAACAAACAAAATATTATTTGAATCAGAAAACGGTTGTGGCTAGAAACTATTGTTAGAAACAGTACCAATACATTTGTAGCTATGACCATTATATTTATATTACCCCCTCACTAGGAAACATCTATAGTTATGTTTTTTAATTTTAATGTCATAATATGATTAATCGTCGATCTGCGGCCTCAGTCCTCACATTATATAGCGAGATCCTATGCGAATAATATTTAAATTGAATCATCATAATTGTCTCGTTCCATGAATGTATATTTAATGAGAGCATAAATATCAAGCTATAATTAGATTCACCGCAAAACAATATACTTTGTAGGCACTATAGATTATCTTTTTTATCTTTTATACAAAAGATATTATGACAATAAATCTAACTGGAATGGAAATAAACAAAAGAAATGACGATCCAATTCCATGCGAGAACAACATGCGGGTTATTCTTTTTTTTTTGTTGTTGTTTTCGATCCATCAAAACATCGCGTGACAGTTACAATAACACAATAAAACCTCGTTAATATTGTATTATAATTAATTATTTAATTACAGATAATATAATTATGTATAAGTGTTATTATCTAACGTGTGTTAATTATTAAATGAGCTTTAAATGGTGGACGGACAATTGTTTTGGAAGGAAAAAAAAAGCAGTTTGTTTACTTGCTTGCTCATACGAAATTCTATAGAAATAAATTATTTAATGTTAATGTTTATACAAGACATGTTTTAATTTATTGTAATCGAATTAATGGGTTTATATTTAAATAATTATTGCAATTCATTTTAATTTCATTATGAACTACAATACGCTTATAAAATGTATGAATTTGTAACAACATTAGGCCAGGGACAGATGCTAGGAGTAAGTCTGACAATGTACATACATGTTATACAATAGATTTTTATTATTTATATAAACGTTTATATAAAGCGTACATTTACACAAAATATACAATTTCTCCGTAAAATGTGACATACATAATATATGCACTCACAGAGGATTTGAATTTATTTTTCAATCTAAAACAAAATTTTGCAAGACATGATAAATTTTTCTTTTGATGCATGGTTCATATTAATAGAATTTTGCTTTAGAAATAAATATACATTAAAATACTAGAAACGGTATGTACAGAAAACATTAATACAACACAGAGAGTGGATTGTATAAATTATGACTAAACGTTATCATTTAGTGACCAAGCTTTGACGTCAATATAAACTTAACATGACAGTATATTGAATTCAAGTTATAAACTTAAGATATTATATTATGGGCACTACGGAACCCTAAAAACCATCTCCATTAAGCATTCATAGTAGTGGGAGTTATAAAATATAATATTCAATTGAATCTCAATTCCTTTCAGATTCCACGAATCTGTACGATGACGTACAATCTGTTTACGTAGTATTAGAATAAAAAAAAAAAACGATATAAAAATAAATTTATGATTCTTAAAATTGAGAAATAGAATGAAGCATAAAACGCTTATAATAAACATGATATATAGATGTAACACTTATTTTTAAATCAAACCCTTTCTTAATAAAGCAATTATAACATGACTATGTTCATATGAAAATATAAACACTAAATGATATCAAGCCCGTCTTTACATTAACATTAATATTAATTTCAACTATAACCCAAAAATAAAATATTCCAAATTCATCACTATTAAATTTAACACGAAATGCTCTAATCTTAATTACTAAGGAAAATAATACTTCAAAAAATTCTTAGAAACAGAAAAACGTACACGCAAAAAATCCTATAACTACCTAAGAATTCGTAACTCGTATTTAATACGAGATATTTTTCAATGTTTTAATTTCAAAACAGTTACACGAAATTGTCAAGGACATATATTGTTCTGACAGCTAAATAGTGTTGGTCATTAGCATTCCATACATAATATTTATGCTGATTCAATTCAAGGCCGTCGGTGATAATTTGATGTCAAGTTATGGCAATCGGTTGTATTCATATCAGAACGACAAAATACACAAGTCAAACCCTAATGGACAGCTTTCCTGTTATTGTTTTTGTCCGACACGTTATATATATGTAGATCTGTGCGTCCGTGTGTATAAAATAACGAATAAGTCAGTGGGTACGTCGACTAGCTTTAGTGGTTGGTATTTATCGATATTCAAATAGAATTAATTGACGTCCGGGAAACGTCGTGTTTGGACAAAAAAAAAGGAGTTGGCGCAGCAAGAAAAACGACATATTACGTTATATCCCTCCGATGGTGCTGGACGAATTGGAGGCCAATGTCTGACGAGGGTCACCCGTTGCTGCCTTAAATGGACCATAAAAAACAGGCTTAGGTAATTAATGGACTAAGACGGCAAAAAAGTTAAATGCCGTTGAAAATATTACGTGAAATGCTACAATGTTGTGGACGCTTTAAGATATAATTGTATAGGGACAATCAGAAGAATCTTTATTTGTTATTGTCAGAGGGTCATGAAATATGTTTTATATTTCAACCTGCATCCTTGGGAAACATGAGCAAATATAAATAATAATTCTCTAGAAACCAACAAATAAATCGAACGCAAAACATATTTGCACAAATCAATATTTTGCGTTCTGGTAAACAGAACGGCTTGTTTTCAAAACCAACCTCGCTTATCGACTACGTAGAAGTTCATTTATTTTGTAAACTTTCGTATAACTGCGCTCGCACTAACGGCTAGTCATTAAATTCATTACAATTGAATCGGAATTACAAACTATATGATAAATTAACATTTTTATGGTAACCGCATTCACTGGCATTGTCAAAGGATGTTTTTAGTTCTACCTTCCCAGAAAACTTAAATCGCTGACAGATAACGAACAATGTAGCAAAGAGAAAATTTAAAATTCTACAGCGGTCGTTTACAACGTAATTTCATGAAACTTTAATATGTGTTGAATGTTGAGCCATTCTTGAAAAGTGTTATTTATTCATACAAAAAGATTACAACTAGAATAACGGTTATACGACTTTTATCGTGATTTTGTTTTGCGACAAGAATATAAACACATCTTTAACATGATATATTGTATTATGGAAAGTTCTATATTTGAAAATTTAAAAGCATTTTTTTGTTTCGTCTTATTAAAACCTTTTTACACGATTACCAACTGCGCCTTGAAATGGTGTTCTATCGTATCAATTTAACTCTAACAAGCGGTATAAGATTCTCCCAAGTATGTTTTCAAAAGGCGTTATTTATACTGGCTCATACTACTTTCGTCCTATTTAATATTCAATGTACGGGCCAGGTGTGGGTCAAGTGACCCATAACTCTAATCCGAACCGAGTGTAACTCACAATTTACATTTTTCCAAGAAGCCCTTTCTATCCCATCTTCCTTTTGAGGCTAACTATTCCACTTACGATTCATGTAATGCAACATCAATTGCAGTCGGTTTACTTGAAAAATACGTTTCACGAATATCAATAGCCAACTAAAACGCCGACCCGCTTAAACATCCCATTTGTTTAATTTACCCGTCATATACGACCATTTGTATTAACATAAATAAATTGCTCCGACTAAAAAAAAATGTCCTCAAGTTATAACTTATTCTTTGTTGGTTTTATTTTAATACAAAAACTTTCATTTATACACGTAAAAATGACATAAAGCATCTTATACAGATTATTGTCCGGTAACCACATAAAACCTCTTTTATGTGGTTACCATGGTCTTTATTTGTAACTGTCAACTTTAAAAAGAAATAAAGTGGAAAACACTTGGTCATTGGTGAAGTCATCTTTAATAACCGGTCATAATTTGAGTTTGATGTCATTAAAAAGTTTGTATCTGACAATTTTAGTACCCCCGTTTATTACGCGGAGCGTTTAAAAATTATTTTCATACCTTAGTAATATTCAATACATATTTTTCACCAAATCATAATGCGTTTACTAGTCTCTGTGTTGTGTAAACGGTGATTAATCAATAAGAAACATTCAAAGTTTACTCTTCCCGTTAACGACGCGAACTCATGGTACAGACAATAAATATTTTTATTACTCATTTGATATATACTTTCTAAGTATCAAATATCACGAACTTTAAGAAAAAAAATAACATTCACTACAAAAAATTACGGGTTCGGAACACATGTGGAGATTAGGATTACCAGTACAAAAAAATCATTTTGAACCTAAAAGTTGAAAAGTTTTATTTCGTATTACGGTACACATTTTGAAATTCATTCTTAATGGCATTTTAAACTGTAACCCTGATTAGTATTCGAAAGCAGTGTTAATAGCCGTTACGTCAAATTTTTTACTAAACAATATACGTATAATAAAAAAAAAGATATGTAGGGATATTAGTATCACTAACCTTTTTGGCGTTTGTGTGATCTCCATCGGCGGCGGGGGTGGTGGCGGCGGGGGCGGGGGAGGCGGAGGGGGGGTCGAAGGTAACGCTGGAGGCTCCTCGACTCTGATTTTCGGAGCGTCGAGCGTGTCCTGAACGTCTTTAACAGGAGGATTTACAAGTTCAGGTACATATTGAGTATCCGAGGTAACCGGCAAGTCTGGGAGTATTTGTAAATCCGGAAGATCTAGCACGGATTCTGTTATGGGGTTTGTGATGGCGACGGGTGATGTTACAGCTGATGGCGCTATGGACCCATCCCCAGTAACGGAATACTGAACGTCCCCAGCTATACCGGGAAGATGCGGAAGATCCAGGGGCATGTCCAATTCTGGCACCTATTTGAAGAGTATAACATTATTATGATGGAAATAATAAAATAAACCCTATCACAATCATACAGATTAACATGTACAATATATTTAATCGCTACATCAATAAACACATACGATAACAGATATATAAATTTAAAATTTTAATAACAGCAAGATATTCAAACTTTTTCGTTATTATTATACGCTTTTGTTATATGACAACACTAAGGTATTCAAAATTAGACCCGTTAACATTTTACAATGAAGTATAAAATGATTATTATTACTGATCAATTATAATTATGGTGTAATACTCACCAAGCCCATTCCTGGAGCGTACATGTACTCGTCGATTTCTCGCTTCAACAGATTCTTTTTCACAATAGAGGGTGGTGCTTCGTCCAACGAGCCCTTATCTACGGTCGTGTTTACTTTGGGCACGTAAGTCTGCCCTTTAGTTTTACTACCAAAGTACGGGCTCTCGTCGCTCTTGTATATAAGGAGATCTCCGATTGATGTTATTGAATTCAAAACCGTATTCAGATCGAAATCATTCCTGGTTTTGTTATTTTTAGGTTCAGCGACTTTCACGTGGAAGAAATGAAGTTTCTCCTAAAATTATTCAATCTTGAGACTATTAAGGAAAAAGTTATGTAAGTAACCATGACTTCTTCTAGTACGTACCTGGATGGCTTTTTCGTTTGTCTGTCTGTTGGATTTTCCGGTTGGTATAACGTTTTTGGGTTCATAATTATAATCGTTTGATTCGAAAATGGATTTATAATGTTCGTGTGTTATAGACGACGGGTATTTAGCGCTTGAAAATACTTTGATCGCCTTCTGTGTCCCGGCAAGTTTTTCAACTTTTGTCCTGGATATATTGATTCTCTCCTGAAGTTTCGACGTCTTTTCAACGTTGATTTTAATTTTATTTGATATACGTTTAAAAACATCGTCAACTATCCCATTCAGATTGTCTAATGTATCGGCTATTTGTAACACGGTTTCTTCGACGCTAAGGTCGTTGGGTATCAAATTAATTTTATAAAGACCCTCCATTATGGGGGCTTTAAGATCGGCAAAATCTGTAACAATGAAATATTTCTTGATATGTAAATAAAATATGGATTTATATCATGGTCTATGGAGACGAAATTAACACGAAAATAGTGTTTTATATTCAAAACTATTAGGTCTTCTCATTTAATATGAATAGGACTTTTCGATAGATCTGACTGTATGAATTCTTTCAAAACAACTAGAACCTTAACAATTTATCGAAAATCTTAAATATTAGTTGAAAGAAAATGTTGTTTCTACTTCTCGTAATCATTATAAAATGTTCCATCGAAAGTAGTATTGAGAAAAACAATCTTTCTAACAAATTAAAACCAGATCTGTTGTTATAAAATAATAATATTATAAATATGAAATAGTTCACAAAAATTCCATAATAAAATACATCTTACCTACAAAGCTTCTTTTATATCACCTAAAATAAATTAATAAGGCACGAGAATTATCACTAGACAACACACAACATACTGTGTTCAATAATAATATTAATTTCAATAATTTAAGCTATGTAAAGCTAAATGTCTATGTTTTATTATATTTACATTTCAGTCACCGTAAGTCTATTTTTATTTATCAGTACCGTCACTATTATTCGTTGCTATTGTCTCAATTGTTGTACGTCCGTGTGGGGGAATCGCTGAGTAAGGTATTTAAATTATCATTGGCGGGGTCATTGCTCCAGGAGAAGCGACAATATGCATCCGGAGACATCGTTGGATCTAATATCGCAGACTCCTCGGCGTGCTGACCGCCCGTCAAAATGTTCAGATGTTTATTTATGACGACATCCCCTGGACTTACATAACCGCTTGACGGTTGTTTTGGGAATGAGTTACGCTCACTTAACTTAAGACTAGGCAAGGAGTCTAAAGACTGTAACTGGATATAGCTATTGTCGGCGCTTTGTTTCGCTGCAGGTGGCAAGGAAGGCATCGTTGGTAAACTTTCTGGTCCAACGGATTTTGGAATCGATGGTCCGAATTTATTAGTATTCATCATAGACCTGGCTTGTACATCTTCGGGTAGTACGTAGCCCGAAGATAATGTGGGCGGATTTGTAGCCGTCGCTGAGTTAGGAACAAATACTGGTGGAGGCAAGCCAGCCATAACGTAACTGTTACTGGCTGGTTGTGTTGCAGTACTCTGAGATGGACATTTAGTTTGCACTGGCGCTGGTGCTGACTGAACATATCCGGAAGTAGTACTCACTACCGGTTGCACGTATCCACTGGTTGGATTTTTCTTAAAAGCTTTATCACTAAAGTATGGCGAATTTTCTGGGGAAGTTTCAGTATCTGATGCTGAAGATTCCTCTTCTTGGATTTCATTGCTGATTTCTCCTTTATCGGCGACTACCTCCAAATGGTCTGAGGTTTCGGAGCCTTCTTCTGATGTTGAAGCTTGTCTTTCAACAGGGCCTCTGGAAGACTCTGACAAAGCAGTGCTATCTGTATGATCACTTGAAGCACAGTTGTCATCTTTTTGTTTAGTGTCGGTAGATGAAACTGTTGTTTTAGAATTAGGCAATAATAACATTTCATCAGAGGACGGCTTCTCTTCCTTAGTTGTGGGATTCCAATTACCGAAAGTGTACTTGGATATATCTTTTTCAGGAATACCTAAACCACTTGGTAAAACTGGTTTGATATCCTCCATTTTCCGATACTTTTTGTATTGCTTTATAGAACCGTAAACAACTATCGCTGTTAGTGAGAGAACTGCCATGATAATTAATATCATTGTCAAACCATCTCTAGTCCTACAAGCAACAACACTTGATTCACTCCATGGTCCTACATATTCTTTTGGAGGTTCATTAATCCCTTTTCTAGATGAGGTCACATCGAAATTAACCGCCCTTACTTGGTATGTCTCTGTTGAAACTACTCCTACACAATACTCAAGGGGATATGACAATTCTGTAGTGTTAATAATTTCCGGTGCAAGATCATCTTTGATCCTTCTTATTTCATACAGATCCACCCTGCCTCCGGGAATTTCGGGGGGTGTCCATTGAAGTTTATTTGGACTGTTCCTTACAGTTGGTGCTCTTAGTCTACTTGGAGCACCTATCCTTGTGGTTACGTTTACAGAGTCATTAGATCTTATTTTTGAACATAAACCTATTGGAATGTTACAGGCTTGCACAGTTAATGAGTACTTAGTAAAACCCTGCAGTCCAGTAATTGTCACTTGTCTCCGGGATGTGTCAGTTCCGGACACACTGTCAACATACAACTCCTTGTCATAATTATAAATGACATATTTTCCTATATTTCCGTTCTTGTGTATTGGTGGATCCCATGAAATAACAAGTGAGGTGTTTCTTATGTTAGATACTGATATATTTACAGGGTTTGTAGGAGTATCTTCTGAAGTTGTTATAACAGCTGTAGCATTCTCTATAGTTTTTTGTCCATAAATAGTATTCAAGGCTATAGTGAACTGGTATGTTCTGAATGGAAATAAATTTTCTATCGTAACCTGCATTTGCTTAGGGTTAGAAATGAACTTGTAACTATTGTTAAAAGATTTGTCACAGTAACTGCTTGTTTGGACTATAGGACAGTAGGATATATTATACCCCGTAATTATACCATCTTGAAGAGCACAATCCATAAGCCATCTTAGAGTCACGTGTGACTTGCCTGGTACGTCATATTTTAAATGAACTGGGAAACCATACATAACAAATCCATCCTTTGAAATGTCGCAGTTGGCCCACACCATTCCGCTAGTTTTTGATCCATTATTTGCAGATATTGCAAACTGATATCTATATTCTCTTGGTAAATCAATAACATGATTACTTTTATCTGGACTCAGAACAGCAAAATCCATTCTTCCTACACATATCTGTGTTGCATTATGTTGACACCAGAAAAGGGTGTAATTGTCAATATTTTTTATGGCAACCCACGATAACTCATAAGTTCCATTCTCATATGCTAATTTTGTAAATGAAGTTAGTTTTAATGAGTGAGTGTCTTTTTCAGCAGGGATGTATAAGTGACTGCTATTAAGAGAAGTGCCTTTGTTGTTTAGTGACCAAACTGTGATGTCCAATGCATTAAGTGTTGCATTAAGTCTGACATAACTCAAACTCTTGTTTTTATCTGGGAACACAGTTTGTGTCTTATTATCTTGAGACACAAGGATTTTATAAGTAAAGTTGGCTCCAGCCTCCTCATATTCTTCGAGCTGTTTCCAATACACATAAATGACTCTATTATTGCTATACGCAGATTTATGGAAAGCACCAGCTATAGTATCAGGGGGTCTTTTTGGCCTTTCACTTGCAGTGTAGAAAACAACATAGCTAAAGTCGGACCATAACTCTCTCTTTGTAGCCTTTTTAGACTTAATAAACACCCTTACTTCATACTGTTTATGAGCATATGGAAGGTCTGTCAATTGAAATCTATAAATTTTATTTTTGGGAGGTAGGAATGATGCATTGACTCTTCGGAAATGTGTAGTGTTATCAATTTTAGCAATTTGATATTCTATTATATGATCAACGCCACAGGGCAGTAAATCGGCCATGTTGTTAGGAATACTCCACATTAACTGTACACTGTGAGTACCATTTTCAGTTACTTGTAAATTTGAAGGTGGGTCAGGTTTAACAATTGAGTAATGGTCAATTGTAAAGTTTTGACTATTACAAGCATAAACATTACATGCTGTTAGATAGAAGTATTGTTTCTCCTCCTGTTGTCTATATCTTGGTTGGCTGGTTGTATTCCATAAACAGTATCTCTTTCTATTTATTAAACTGTTTACTTTTTCTGAGAAACAGGGTGGAGTTGCCAAATAGTTATTGCCAGAAAATGTTACAGAATAGTTCATACTACTGAGTGTTACTAAACTTGTCCAAGAGCAGTTCAAAATTTCCAAATTGTAAGAAATACAACTAAAATCTGTTACATCTGTAGGAGGACTTTCAACAAGTACTCTGCTGGTGCATTTTTTTTGATTTTTTGTATTTTGGCAATAGTATGTGCTTGCCTGCTTCTCAGGCTTTTTAATATACAATCTTCTAGTTGAACTATTTACAACCTCTGATTCTAAAGTTTGACCACCTATTAGGAACTTAATGTCATTCGCTGAATAATTTTCAGCAACACAAAATAACTCTAAGGGTTTACCATATTCTACAATAATTTCACCTGGCGGATATATCGCCACTGTTATATCTACACCGAGACATTTTGAAAATATACACGGTAAACTTATTAAGCACTTTATCAAAAAACACCAAATCCATGATTTCAACTGCGGTCCTTTCTTAGAACTTCGACACTTGGTTTTTTTACGCGATTCCGAACAATCTGCCATACTGTAGCAGTCCCCTAAGCACCTTCCGTTTGCAACATTACGATTTATAACACTAGTAAAATTTTTAATTTAACTTCCAGAAACGAGAAACACATTTGTTTTATTTTTTATACGTGAGGAGCTCAATGGCGCAGTGTCCTCACGTATCGTTGACACAAGGTTGACTAAGTTCCATCACACAAAGCAACTTTCATTTACTTATACTGGTTAATCGTCCACTGCTATGTTTTTTATGAAACTTTTAAAATCACGTCTTGAATGTATGACAATACATGAAAATTTAAAACGACTTGCTACTTACATAAAATGTAATGAAAAACTTTGAAGTATTTCTGAATTCTGAGTAACGCCAACTTCACACCAGTGTATTGTAATCAATAGAAAGACTGATGTTACCATATGGAAGCAACAAATTAATTATTTAAACAAGGCTTACTCATTGAGAAAGATTTTTATTATTTATGATTAATTATACTTAAAAAATTAAATATAAGTAAATAAAAAAAAAAGATTTATTTAGATTCGCATTAAAGACTCAGAACTGTTAAATTCTTAAACGAATTTTGTAGTAAGACAAATTGACAACTGTCACTAAAATTTTATATATTTTTGTGTTGCCTTTTATATTGTAAATAAATAAATACTTTTAAAATACTTGGACCTACGCTTATACAGAAAACTTAGTTAAACAATATACAATTACTCTGACAACTGTGATAGGACATCTTTGTAATTCAACTTTTGTAAAAGTTTATAATTTTGTTGCCGACTCTCCACAATGAAAGTTAACTAGATCAGGAAACCATGTAAACAGTTTCAAATATAATGGATGAGAAATGTCAACAAGCAATAGGATATTCCACTAAAACAGCTCTCTTAAAATTAAGAGATGATATTCGGAATGTCATTGATGAATATAAACATAAAAATCGCATGAGGTATTTATCTTTTCTATATAGGAATATTTTAATTACGTAATATGAACTTATTTTTAAACATAGATATTCTAGGTTTTACGACAGCTGAACGTTTTGTAAATAAAATTTAATATTTGACTTCATATTTCAATTCCTTTATTTTTCGCTCTAGGCTCGGGATTATACGCAAGATAATATCATTTAATTCAGAAAAAGTATTGTTATCTGGAGTCGCCTACACAGTCACCATAATTAATATTGTATGTTTGCTGTTAACTTATCTAATAGGAGAGACTGTCCTTCCTCAAGGATACTTACTTTGGGAAGCCTTATTTTTATTCATTATTTTGATAGTCAACTTTTTGGTTGCACTTAATGAAGAATACTTGTATCAAAATGAAATACCACATAGAGTGAAGAAGGTTTTAGGTAAACATAGAATAAAATATGGATATATTTAAAAAGTAAACAATATGCAAATAATATTTTTTTTTTTACAGAAACACTAGACTCAGCGATTGAGAAGTGTTATTGGAAAGAGATCCATTATCCCCATCTATGTGCACCATTTTCACCATGTGTTATACTGCAATGGACTTACAGAGATGGTTAATATCTGCCATATAATTCATTTTTGAATATCAACACATATTAGTAAAAAGGGTTTATTTAAGTATTCATCATTATTCTATCGAAATAAAAAATGAATTTCCAAGGCATTGCAATTTATAATGTGGTTGAGAAAAAAAGCATTATATTGAATATGAAATAATAGGTTTTGTCCTTCCAGGTACTATTGTAAATTTACCATGGGCTTTATTAGTGGAAGGTGATATAATAGTTCTTCGACCTGGACAGGAGGTCCCGGGTCATGTTCAAGGACTAAGCCCAGGTGACCCGGAGTTATTTTTTGGTCAAATTTTTCAATCTGACTCAAAGGTACATAAGACATTTATTACATATTGAGCTAAAATTAAAAGATTTTTATTAATAGCTTTTTCAATAAGTTATAATTTGTTACATGTAATTTGGTTTAATGAAATAATTGATAATTGTGTTCTTTGACAACAGAATGGTAATGTTATCAACAATTTTACTAAGAAAATATACCCAATATTGATCTAAATGAAAAAGAATTTTCAACGTGAAATTTTATTTATTTGTTACATATTCTCTATTTAAATAATTAACTTAAAATTTTCTTTAAAAGAATCAAAACATTGTATGCATAGGTTGACAAATTCATATGTAATGTCCAATTTTATTCATTTGATAAAAATTATTCTAGTTTACTAAAGAGAACTGCAGTGCTCCTAGAGTGTGTACCCCTCACCCTAACAAAGAGTACAGAATGTGTGAGACGCCCTATCTAAAGAACCTCAGACTGGCACTCGATGAAGCTACCAACAGACCCGTCACAGTCTATGAAAAACAAAGGTACTTGGTAAGTAAACCAATTTATAATGTCAACATTCAACAACATATTTTTCAATCAATATATAATGTAATATATTGTCAATTGAAATATATATAGGGTGTTACTTTTATTAATGTTCCAGTGTACAGTTAAAATTATGGAAGGCATCGTAATGCCTGTGGTTATCATACTTATGGTGGTTGGTTGTATCATTAGACATCTATATGATCTGCCGGGCACCACACATTGGACGGAAGTGTACTTACTACAGACGATTGCTGCTTCTCTGCCGCTGCTGCAAATAATATTCCCTATTATATGGGTCACACTTAATTGTTACGGACTCGCCACGTAAGATATGTCTTGTTAAATATTTATACCCGAATATATAACGGAATTCTTGGAGTAAACCAAACAATCTTTAATTCCAGTTTCAAACATCTATCTATGACTCGCCCGAAGTACTCTAGACCTAAGTCCTGCTCTATATCGGAAGACGCAAGCGATCCACTCATACAAGTATTGAGCGATCCGAACCTAAGACCTAAGAGCTTCCATGCTTTGGCGAAAACCTTCTGGAATATTCTCATTGGCAAGGAGGACATGGTCACACGAACTTCAAACATAGTCCATGTCTTAGGATCGCTTTCGGTATAAATCACTCATTACTTTACTTTTGATAATTATATTACACCATTCTTGGCCCCCGTATTCGTTCTCGTAACCATTAGTATTGGTATAAGAGAAATGTTATAAAATATATTAAAACAAAGGTATTAGTAGCCTGTGTCTTATTCTGATGTATAAACTACAGTACTGTAAAATATCAACAATTTCCTTAAAACAGTTTTTGCTTGAGAGGGCCACAAACATACAGTATATATGGATGTGGTTAAAATTTGTTATCTGTGTTAGCCAACCGGCAGTACCATATAGTCTGTGACATACTTAGTTTTATACAAAATATCACATTCTAACGGAAAGTACAAAGAATTTCTTTACAATACATAGCTTCTTTTTATAATAATGTATGAGCTATAATTTTGTTAAATCAATATAATCCATTCACTACTTTTTGTGCAAGAACAGTAAAATATCCCCACATGTGCGTCCGCTGATATTTTATTTAACAAATTGGTAGGACGTTAATAATTTCAGGCTCTATGCTGCGTAGACAAGAAAGGCATACTGTCATGGCCGAATCCAACAGCAGAAAAAGTATTCTTCCTTCGTAACTCCAGTCCCACGTCGCAGAACTCCAGCAAGACCAGTCTAGTGGGGTCTATGGGACATCACAGCGAAACTACCTTGGACCAGACTGGAGACAGCAAACAGAACACCGAACCGTCCACCGTTGTTGAGGTTGTTACAAACATTTTAATGTGATTATTGATACATTTTATACAACTGTTAGTATTTGTCCCGCGACTCCATCCGTGTAAACTTCGTGATCTGGCTCAGAGAGAAATGTTGGAAAACTATCGAAGTAATGGATATGGTAACCAACTGGAAGTGACATCTATAGTCTGTGTGACATGACTTTATGCAAGATATTGATAATTTAATATTTTAAGTAGAAGAGAAAGAAAATGTATGGTATACTCCTGTGACTGCTTCTCTTTCTCTTGGCCCTGAAGTTATATACGAAGCCTACCTCTGTCATTGTCTCCACTAAATTCAATCCCTCTTTAAACTTAGGTTCGCCAAATCACACGTTTCGTAACCTTCTCGTCACGCCTTCACCAGTTTACTCCCCGAGTTAAAGGTGCTTTAGAAGACTGCATGGGAATTGATTTAACAACAAAATTGTTTATCGTGTACCGCTATAGGTCCTGGACTTGACCCACGACCAGAACGCGCCGTTCCGTGTAGAGTTCGACGAACAGCGTTGGCGGACACACCTCGCTCGCCTCAAGCCTCTGGGTCTTGCAGCGCTCCTCAACACCTGTGCCGCACAACCGACGCACACATACGCACACTTCTGTGCACATCTCACATGCGAGGCACAGCACAGGTGGGTCATGTACACAGCTATGTTAAAGCAGCCTCAGATGTTTGATCTATTTGTTCATGACTTTCTTTCATCAAAGATTTTAGCGAACCAAATAAATACTTCATATCCATTATTAATATTTATTGAATACGCAAAACGACAAAATCACTTGAGTACTATTTTGGACTTTTGACAAGTATTGTTTTCGTTATCTACTTGATTTATCTATTAAAACCTCAAGCCAAGCGTAGGCCTTGCTACAGATCAGTTATTTTTTATGCTATGGCTCTAGTCGCACTGGATTTGTGGTGTATTTTGCCAACGTCAACGCACATAATTTAATAATAGTTCTTAGTGAATAAACATTAATAAAAACTAATTACTTCCAGTGAGGATTTAGTTCCAGTCACCAACAGAAGATGTCTCTGTGAGTTAGCGAAGCAAATAGGATTCACGGACTCGGTCACTGACTCCTACAGTATACAGGAGTGTTTGGCCGTTTTTAGACATTTGGTACGTTCAATCAATCGTATTAAAATAAAACAAAAATATAATGACCCCTAATTTATTATCATAAGAGAAATAAGAGTTTGTTTATAATCTATACTTATAAACAAAAGTTATGTGTCTGTTTCTATTTTCAAATTAACACTCATTAAAATTTTATATATTATGTCTACTGTTCTACGTCAAAACTTAAATTTTTATCATTTTGTCTGTCTAATCTCTGTTTCGGCTGGACCAATTTTGACGAAAATGTCACTCATCGATACGTTGTAAGGCACTCGTAACGGCTTAAAAGTTTTCGATTCGCCTTAATATTTGTAACGCTATTACTCCTTCAATCTAGGGCTTATTTTCAAAATAATATTTTTGTTATAAGAAAGTGATAAATATAATAAAAAACACCTCATAAGAATGATAACACGTATGTATCAATGAGGCCCTAGAACGCAGACAAACCCGTAGGAAATATCTAGTTAAAGTTAATATTATATATCCTACAGCAAGCGGATACAATAAGACGTGAGACTCGATTCGTTCGTTCGCTCCACCTCAGTACACGTGTGAAGGTTCCTCTACCACACATGCTGGCGGTCATCGTTAAAGATCACGCGAATCAACTACAGATGCTGTCACAGGTACCACACACTATTAATATAATGAAAATTTAGGTTTAAACTTACTATAGTGCCTTCAACATGAGTTCACATCGTCAAACTGAACATTAAAACTTTCCACTTCCTTTAAAATCATCAAATCATAAATATAATGTCAATTCAGGTAGACGTATCAAAAAATTAGACACTGTCGGTTTGATCGTGAAAACTCGTGGTAGGAGTCGCAAATAGGTTCACTTAAGGATTTAAATATAATAATAAATCTCAGATATTTTGAAATACAGTTTTCTTAATAATAAATAATATTACCCATCTATATGATAATGTAGAAAGGAATGTTCCAGCGGTGTCTATTAATCTATACTATAGTAATTGTATATGAAATAAAGATTGGTTTAATGTTATGTTCCAGGGTACGGCTGATATAATATTGGATTCATGCGTGGACTTCTGGAACGGTCGCGACCTGACGACCATAACGCCCTCCGATAGGAAGAAGATAATAGATTTCTACCAACGGAACTCTCTCACGGCGTACTGCACCGCATTTGCTTATAAGTATGGATTTCAAAACTGCAAGTAATATATATTACATGTAAAAAATATGTTAGTACTAATTTTTTTTTTACATATATTCACTAGTGATGTCAAGGATCGTTAAAAATCTTTATTCGTCGATATTAATCTGCTCACATAGTTACGGTACGGATCTTGACTGATTGACACGGAGCGGATAAACTTGAACTTCATTAAACAACATAAGTCTTTTGCTATCTAAATACTTAACACCTGTATAATATAAATATGCAACAAACACACATGCGCACGCACACGTACACACGCACGCAACCCTTACACGTGTAATGTGTTAACCGAGTCCCCGCCCCTCCCCCCTCCTCCAGACCGCTCACCCGCGGCGTGGCGCCGTGCGTGTCCCGTCAGTACCTGGAGCTGCCCGCTGACAGCCGGCCGTTGTACGCTCACTGCCAGCTGTGGCCGGACGCGCCCGCGTTACACTTCCACTCTACAGGTGATCATTCACATACTAGTTACATACAATGCTAATAATAATTTTTGATTCTTGAGATGTTTGTTTGTCTTTAACGCAAATACAGGTAGGTTTTGATGTACCTTATGTGAAATCATTAAGCCGTTTTAAAAGTATATGCCTGCATAGTTTAAATTATTAACAGAGTTTTCGGAGCTGTTATAAGAATATCGCCGTTATCATGAAAGACGAATTTATATTAATCTCTTTAAGTATTTCATACATACATGTATTTGAAGTGAAATTAGTTATTATTTGTTACATTGAATTTCAGACTCTTTGTTGTTCAACGAAGTGACGGATGACGACGTCGATGACGCTGACGGATATTTTGACATGCAATGTAATCAGGTAAAGTAATAGACCCCCCCCTCTCTCTCTGTCTCTCTCTTTCACAGACACACACACACGCACACGCACACACACACACTCACACACACACACACACACACACACACACACACACACACACACACACACACACACACACACACACACACACACACACACACACACACACACTCGCACACGCACACGCACACACGCATATAATTGTGGCTTTTTAGCTCATATCTCTTCGGATCGTAATTACTCTAATATTTTTTTTGTATCGCATTGTTAGTCCTTAATCACTTTTACTCCGTTGTGGGAGTATGGCAGTAACAAGCAATGCCTTCTCATCGACTATGATATCGACTCTATAAGATGCACATTACATTTTCTATAATAACAAGTGCCACAATGTTTTCCCATTTATTGAATATGAAAAACTGTTTAAAAAAAAAACAATTTCTAATGTCAATTATAAAACAACGATGATCATCATTAAAACAGCGTGTCTTTTAATATCATTAAAGTTAACAGACAAAGGAAATAATTTAATGAAATAAAACGAAAAAAATTAAAACATGAAATCTATTTCACCAGGTTTTCATTGGTATGGTGACGATGCAGTACCAGGCTCAGAGCGATATGGTGGAACTGATAGAGCGTTTGGAGCGAGCCTGCATACGATTTGTGCACTTCAGTAAGGAGAACGAGCTCAGATCGAGGGTTTTCAGCGAGAAGATGGGCCTAGAGTCTGGTTGGAACTGCCATATATCACTTATGAATGATCAGAAACATAGGTGAGAACAGTTAGGGCGCGATGTATGGCGGTTCTGGGTATTGGTCAACCAGCCTGTGATCTATTGCAGGCAGCGAGGAGGTCTTTTGGGCCTATGTCCTTCTCCTAAGTCATATTTACTTGTACCCAGAAGTTTCGTCTCAATCGCTTCAATTCAACTCAATGTATAACCAACAGTTACTTGATCGTTTATAATATTAATTTGCTAGTAAAAAAATAATAAAAATGATTATTTGACTTCCAAATTTTATAACTGAATTTTAAAAATGAAAATCTAATTAAATTACAGGTTACAAAATAGGATTCTATATTCAAAATATAGTCTAGTTTTATTGGTCACATTTAACAGATACAATTAACATGGCTGCATGCTGGTTCAATAAACACTAAAGGTTTTATATAACCGCCATCTTGTATAATTAATATGATACATTGTACTAACTCACTAATGTTATGTCATTTTGTAATGCACACTTCACACAGTACACTGTGATGGTATATATATTTTTTCAACTAATTATTCCCTTCTAGAAATTTATTTTATGTGCGACCATCTATAAATTATCCCTCGATGTCGTATGTTGTATCATATCCAAAAAAAAATGTTTGATGTAAATGGAATCTGATTTCTGAACGAACATCCCGCTTCTAAGTAGTATTTCTGTCAAATATGTAGAAAAAAAAAATAGTGCATGCATTAGCAAAATATAAACCTTATGACTTTAGAGAATCTCTTCTGTTATTTATTTAAATGTTCTATATTAAAATTATAGTACTTGTTAGTCAAATAAGGGGACTCGAAGTATGGTACAATAAGTACATTTAGTACAGTGTGTCTAGTACAAATAGTCGACCTAAAAGACCGACCATTGGGGTGTTTCTTATAAATTATTCAGACGCTAATACCGTCGGTGTTGCGGTGGACGTAATAAGCTCGTACTAGCTACACAGTATTGTATAGTTGTTGTCGACAGCGCGGCCGGGTCTCCGCTATGCTCTGAGACACAGCGCTCCAACGCCCACGCTAGGAACGAACTCACTGACGCCTTAATATATAGGTTGGTCCTTATATATCGACCGGCTCATACACGATGAATGAATGAATGAATGATTTTTAAACATTATACTTGGTACATGTCACATTCTTCCAACATTTATTTTAATATGCGTTCATTGTGAATGGGTTTTTTTCATATTAATTTCGATGAATATCATTTCAACGTGGAGTTATTAAGCTACGCATACAAACCTCATGTCACGTATGTCTGTTTGTGTGGCCTAATCATTCGATGTTTTTCATTATAAAATCCATATATAATTTTAATAACAATATAATTTTTCATTTTAATGTGTTATAACTGATGTTCACTAGTTACATTATGTATTACGAAGTAATTTTTTATATAATATGTCAGTTTTTTAATAGATTTTAATAATATTTAAAACATTACTTCGTAATCTTATACAAACCAATTTCATTTACCAATATGGTGTTCATAAATTTAATGTATATAAGTGTTTTTCTTCTCCCAATTATTTAATTATTTTCAAAAAAAAGTGAAGCATGATCCTTTTAATGTTTTTTTTTTCTTTTAAATAAATATATATATATATTATCAACACTAAACACCATAACAACAGAATAACGGGGAACATAGTTTATTTATTACATCAAAATACTATATAAGAAATATTATATGTAGAGATGTGTTTTTTTAATATATCATAGTTAATTTTAATTCGCAAACAGTTTGCTATCATACTGATACACACATGTTTATAATTCCTTATGCTCGTGAACTGTCAGCGGGAATATGGCGGCGTCGAAGTCTTTGTCGATGTCCGCGCCCGGGGCCATCAACGTTGAACACAGTACAGTTAAATTTGACGACGAAATAAAAAAAACACGTCATTCCATAACAGCACACAGCGGACTAAAGGAGGTTCAGGTGAGAATCCAATGGAAGTCAGCTCGTGACGAACACAATACTGAAAAATGTGATTCAAATTCAGTGTAGCCATATGTTAGCCGTAACCTGACCTTTGGTCTGTACCAAATTAGCAAGCAACCACATAACTTTTGATGTTAAGCACAATTCAAACTTTTACACTAAATTAACTCTGTCCCACTGAAACCGGAAGTTATTGATATCACACACGAAGCAAGAATGTTAATTTAATATGCTGAATTAAGTTCCCATTTGAAGATTTTTTTCAGTGCATCCATTTTTATTCCTCATGTTTATACCAGACCGTAGAAGTTTAAGTACCCAAGGCTTAAATTTTTTTAAATAAAAAATCAAACCCACCGTCAGCTACTTTCTACTTCCTCGTCTCTAATTTCCGCCCTTCTCCTTACTCAAACGAGGAATATTTTATAATAAAAACAATCATAGCAACCCCTCAACCCTAGCTTCCTTCTGCCCCCTATATTCGCACAAAGAACACAGCTACATCAATCCTCAACGTGATAAGTGTAAATACAAACTATCAGCTTAGATATCCCCACTTCCCCTCCTCATATTTCCTCTCCCCTGCTTACCCAAAAGAATATTCAATTGATATCGATCCTATTAATAATGTCGTAGTTTAATAATCCAGCCGAGCTTATCTTTCCCCCGGCCGAGGAACATTCTCGAACATGTACCCTCATTGTTGTAGCTGAGCAACGCCAGCCAGGCGTCGACGGACTCCCTGCTGGGGTCTCCGGCGGACGGCTGCCGGTCCCTCTCCTGCCTCACAGACTCCACCGACCACAGCGCGCCGCTCAACTTCGACATGAGCAACCGGGTCTGTACCGGCCGACGTGACGCTTTGACCCCACCGGACATTAATACCATCATTGTCTTTGTACCCTTAGTTTATATATTTTGTGCACTTCCTCATCACACTGCTATAATTTTATAATAACTTCGCAATGCCATCAATAAGTATATATAAATTTAAATCATTTTTCATTTCACCTACTGTTTAATACGATGAAATATTTTTTTCGAATGTTATGTAATATTCCTACAATAATTGTTCAAACCCCAGGCCAAACTGCCCCGGGGCATTGAGAACATTCGTCCTCACATCGAGCAGGTGGACAACGTGCCGCTGCTGGTGTCTCTGTTCACGGACTGCACCGCCGGCTCCGTGCATCAGATGATACAAATCATGCAGGTATCACGTGATAATGCATTTAACTTGGCTTTTTGTTGTGTAAAATATGAGCCTTCCGTACATTAAGAATCAATTTTTATTTTACTCCACTTTTTTTGCGTTTCGAACTTCGTTGTTTTTAATATTTAATAATATTTATCTCCAGGATTACGGTGAAGTAGTTTGCGTAATGGGTTCAGCGGCCAACTGTCAAAATATGGAGATTTTCATGCAGGCGGATGCTAGGTACCTAATTAAAAATATCATTATGGGAATATGTAATAAGACTTCAATGATATCTCGTTCAACGATGACGTCACTTTTCAGTATCGCTCTAGAACCGCTGTATCCTGTGCTGTGCCAAAAAATGCCTCCCTATGAAGTCCCAGACGACTGCATCGGACCCATCGACCTGGCGAACGTACTGAACTCTGTGCCGTGCTCGCTGTCGGTAATACTTATATATATTTATATACAGTATTCTGTATTATGTACAAGTATATTACATTGCCCTTGACGGACATCGAATGTTCTATTAAAAATTTTCTATGATTTCTCCTTGCACGCTTATCCAAAAGCTAAAAAATAAATGGCAAAGTCAACCGACTACCAATTATTGCAATACTCTGGTAAGTTTTGTGTTAGTTTTAAAAGATGATGGGACGAGTTCATATTCGCTTAGTTTTGTGTTTGTGCCGAGTTATTTAATGTATTATGTCAGACATTTCTGTTGCAAACGCTTCATTTGTTTGTCCTTATCGTGTAATTTGAATGTTTTTTTTTTTTTAATCCGTACTGAGCGGTATTACTGTGCCAGATGTCGCGCGAGGCGGACGTGTCGCTGTTCGCTCTCATCGCGATGTCGCGTCACTTCATGATGTGTCTCTGGAACAGCACGCAGTTCTCTATTTGCAGTTCCTGCTTCATATCTTTTATACAGGTATACCTTTTGTTTTAGGGATGATACGTACTATTGAAAATAGTACTTTAATTTGTTGCCATATACAGTTATATTTGAAACATTTTCTTATATAGCAAATACCTGTAGTAGTCTGCTCAACTTCTTAAGTTATGAGAGGTTTTTGTACTTGCTATATATATATATATATATATATATATATATATATATATGTATATATATATATATGTATGTATGTCAGGTGTGTTCCGCGCTAGTGTGTCTCCCCGGTTGCGTGTCGGCTGGCGGTTGTCTATGGTCGGTGTGTGCGTCGGCGCTCCTGGCCGCATCATTATCTGGAGCCCCGGCCTCCCTCGCCGCGCCCCTCATGCTGCGAGCCGCCACTAGACCTGCTCTCGTACTAAACGCCAGAGTAAGATATGTTGTTAAAAATACGCACTAAATATTGAGCTGTTGATGTTAAATCTTGTATGTAGTTGTAGAGTAAAATAGAGAGTATATGAGCGCGAAATGATTCAGTAAATATACTAGTATTGGAATGTGGTTAATAATAAGAAGTAACAATTTGTATTTAGGACTTAGAAGATACAAAGACTTCCGTGTTATATACAATTCAAGCAGAATATTGAAACCCAAAAAAGATTTTTTTGTTCCGATGGCCGCTTGATATTAAATTCGTGCTATTTTAAGTGACCGATATTTCCACAGACGGCGCTGTTCGTTTTCTGGTTCTACGCCTGCAAGTTCTTACCCGCCGCTGTGTCAATATTGATGTTACACGCTTTGACATTGAGGAGTTTCTGCGACCAAATAGCCGATCACACCCAGACGACGTCCTGTTGGATCGTGTACCCGGTTAACATCGGAAACTATACGGCCGACCGCGACCTGTCTGAGAAGAGTTGGCAGGGGTGGGGGGACGACTTCTACGACGGGTTCTATCTAGCACGACATATAACGCTCGCTTTGATTATTTTGCATTTAAGTGAGTCTGATCGTTATAAACGTATAATATATATATGAATATCAGTATTTTTCTGGCTGATATTCATAATATTTTGTAATGAGCATCTGTGGGTTAAATTTTACAACAATATGTCAAATCATTTCAAGAAGGTACCATTAGACGGGGTGAATAGGAATGGGAGGGTGGCATAAGGTAAAAATCGGGATTGAAGTAATAGTGATAATACATCTGAGAATTACAAACAACAGCCTATAAACTGACAAGATTTTTTTTTTTTTTTGTGTAATACTTACTTTTTGAACTATCGACATTTACTTGATGTGATATTAGAAATAATTTGCCAACTCAACCGTTCGAAGGTACGTGTTTGTATTAGCTTCTATTGAAGTGCCTTTAACTTTATAGTATTTTGTTATTCTAGTTAGTTTCATATGAGAACAATTCGAGTAAATCATTATTGTGGTGAACATAATATTGTCCGTTTGTTCCGCAGTCGTCATATCCATATCATTTGTACACCGACAACACTCGATCTGGCAGCGAGGTTTCTGGACGAACAGAGTCTGGTGTATAACCGTCGTTGTGCTGTGAGGGTTTATATTTTTATTACTATTTTATGATCAGTCGCCATTGACTCGTTCGAAATGCTTCAAAATTAAACAAAACTTTTATATGAGATATGAAAATTAAATTTTGTTAACTATTTAAATGTATATCATGTTACATATATACGAATAAGATAAATTATATAGATGATTGGACATAATTGTACTTGAATAGTCCTTACTAAAGTTATAATGGAGGAGGTTTACATATTAGTAAAATAAATAGATTTTAATGTCACAGACAAAGCCATCGCATACTGTAGTCACGTGTAACTCTCTGCCATACCTATTTTTAAACGCAACCCGTTTCTCCCCACCCCAAACTGTTATTTACTTAGTATATACATGTTCTGTCACAGGATCCTGACACAGTGTGTGTTCAGCGGCGCGCTGTTGCGAGCCTCGTATGTAGACTGCGAGGCGTGGTCCATGTGTTCGTTCCGCTACCACGTGCCGTGGCCGTTACTCGTCGGTTACGGAACCTCACTGGTTTTTGTATTCGGCCTCAACGAACTCATTAAATGGCAGGAGATGAAGTGAGATTGAAATTTTATCTGTTCCGTGTCACAATGTTACTCTGTTGTTACATACAGAGATCTCTTTCAAGAGATGAGTTATGCCCTTTGAATTACATTTCTTTTATGTAACTAAATTTAAAAAAACATAGTATATATATATATATATATAATCTATATATATATATATAATCTATCTCGAAAAAATATACATGACATGAACTGTCTTACAATTTTTGTATGCAAACTATTCAATTACTTCAAGAAAACAGTTAATTCATTATCGAGCATTCAATGTTTTCGTTTAAATAATTTAAATTAATTAATATTGACTGACAGGTTTTTTTATAAATAGAAATATTATTGAAGGTATGCCGTGCTCATGACATACATTTTAAATACCATTTCTATTTCTTTTTCCAGAGTCGACGCGCGAAACCAGAGACGCGCCAGATTGGATTTTGGAACAAAACTGGGGATGAATTCTCCATTTTAAGGCTTTTATTGCTTCTAGTCAATTACTTTTAATTTAAGATTAAACGGACAATTTAAACTACTAATATTAAGAGAAACGAGTGTACTTTTTACGTACCTAATTACTATTTTGTACTTAATTTATTTGTTCAATTGTTTTGACATGATTTTTAAATAAAGAAATAATAAAAAACGGATCATTGCGTTTCAATAAAATGCCGCGGGTCTAAACAAATATTTTATTTGGACTAATTTTACTTGTGATGTATATAACATTTCTGTGACAGCACACAGCTGTCATCTCGGGTAAGGCCAAAGTTTTAGACACGGATATACTATAGTAAGGTTAGGTAATATGCTTATCCCATTAATTGACGGCTGGTCCATCATCTAACCTCTATAAAAGACTTGTTAATAAACATTAAGATTATGATCTCTCGATAAATCGACACTATTGTTAGTTTCTAAACACTTGTACTTATAGGTATGTAAGTAGGTATACACCGTTTACTAGGAATCGTCGGGTATATCAAGTATCTCCTTGACAAAGGAAGCCACGTCTGTTTCTTTCTCGCTGTGTTCCTGGCAGAATTGATGTGAAAGCAGTGCGTCATAATTCGGTCTCTGCCTGTAATCCTTTTTGAGGCATTGGGTGATTATGTCCTCAAACTCGGGTGAGAACTGTCCTATAGGAAGACTTGGTGGATCATCCTCTACGACTTGCTTGAGCTGTTCAAATGGTGTTCCCCAGGTGTTGTAAGGAAACTTTCCTGTAGCAAGTTCGATCATGGATATTCCAAGGGACCATACGTCACTTCTGATGTCATATTGTCCAGGATTACCGCTTGGATCAATCCTTTCGGGTGCCATGTAAGGCTTACAGCCAGCATCTATGGTCTTAGCTACTGAATCTACTAAATATCCTGAAATCCCAAAATCACACATTTTGACCTCCCCTTTCCTATTTATCAATATATTTGAAGGTTTCACATCTCTGTGTATAACCCTCAGCTTTGAATAGAGGTAATGCAGTGCACTCACAACCGAAAATGCAATTTTCCCAAGAATATTCTCTGTTATTGTTTTATTGTTCTTGTATACCTTTGTATAGAACTTATCAAGGCTCATATCCATAACCTCCATACAGATCCAAACATCCCCCTCTCTGAACATGGCACCATAAAAATGTACAGTGTAAGGACATGCACTGGCCCTCATGGACACATCGAGATCCATTAACAAACGCTTCAACTCTAATGATTGGCTATTGAATGAAGCTGTGATCCTCTGTAATAATAAAATATATATATGTTTGAAAAAATCACAGCATTGGTTTGGATATAAACAGGTATATTTTCTTAGATTTATCTAGTAATTTATATGCCATGACATCAATGTGAAGGACAAATATGATAAATGTTCTATACCTTGACTGCCATGATGGTGTTACTGGGTTTGTGGTGCATCTTCTCCACAATGCCATAAGCTCCTCGGCCAAGATCACATAATTTTACCAGATCGTCAGCATGAACAGTAAAGGTCTTGTCATCAACTGTGATGGTGGTCTGTTTATCCAAATTCCTTGGAGGTGTTCTGGAAGAAATGAAAATTAGGTTATTAATAAACACAATATAACCTCACAAAAAAAGCATACAATTTCTAACTTCAAAAGATTATCTTATACCTTGTTATAACATCATCTTTAAACACTATAATTAATACGATTTAACACGAGAATTCCAATAAATCTTATTCCGGTTTTTTTTTTTCGTAACATAACTTTTATATAATTTATAACTATTTACTAATTGTAGGAAGTGTATAAAATGCTATTATTATATTGATAATTAGTAGCCTCGCAGAAATATATTGAAAAGGAACAACACATTAATGAAAATAATTTCAGAACTAAAGCATCAAACTTACACAGTGACTTGTTCTTCTTGTGGCTTAAAACTGAATGCGGGAGGTGGTGGTTTTTTAATTCTTCTGTTAGACATATTTATTACAGTATGGCCAAAAAATTAAAAGGAATTTTAGTTGTAATCCAAATTAGAATCCAGCTTCAACTCCCATAGAAAGGTGACGCGGGTAACCTATTTAGTGTATATCATATCGCACACAATTTTGATTTTTTATTTTGTAAGCGAATTATAAATATCTTATTGTATGCAATAACTCTAACATAACTTCCCAAAATTAAAGAAAATATATAATCTCTTTTACAATACTCGTAAATGACAGTTAATAAATAATGTTGTCATTTGTATGATTTTATATTTTTATTTTGGTAATATCTGGCAAAGCTAAAGTTAACGATGTTGCCTTTTAAACAAGCTGAGAACGTACCACAATCTCAATGAATATAATGTAGAGACTATTTTATAGGAAACAGATTTATGATACTTAAATTTTAATAAAAAAACGGACTCGACTTAAAATAGGTATAACGTACAATTTTATCTTTCAGAATTTTTACCAAGAGTCTCTTATTAAGGAAAATAAATAATAAAATTATTTAATAATAAAACTTGCAAAATCTAATTAATTAATAATTGGTTTTCATAAATCATACAAAATAAAAAGTCATAATAGAAAAATAAAAAAATGTTTATTAAGAAGAAAATTTTATAGCCCTAACGGCTTTTTTGGCAGCTTTGATAGCATCTTCTTTAATTCTGTGTCTTTTTTCCTTTTCAGCCAAACCAACAACTCCATCATGATGTAACGCATTTTTAACAGCAGACTTCGCAAACAGTTTACTTAAAACATAATCGTCATCACCGAGCTTGACGTCTTTTTTAGATTTCTCAATTTTCGCTTTTTTAATTGCAACTAAATTATCAATTTTTCTATTTGGGGATGAATGACGTTTTTTACTTTCCTTTTTTGTCTGTAGATCATTTTCTATCGAAATTGAATCTAATGGTGGATTTTCAGCAACTGCATTTTCTTCTACTGTCTCCTTTTCATCACTTTTTCCTTGAATTTCAATTGCTGAACTTAAGGCTTCTTTTATTAAATTATTTTCATAATCCTTCTTCGTATGTTGATAAACTATATCTGATTCAGAGAGAGCATGTTCAAATGGCACATTTGTGATTTCATTATTAACGATATTTATTTCCGGTTCGTCTTCTTTTGGTGGAGGATTTAACATTAAATCTCTTTTTTCTTTATATGCCTGTCTTGGATCCTTTGGTGCTGATGATCCTACTTCTGCATACTTTTTGATTTGTTTACTTATCTCTCTAGCTCGTCTTTTCATGGCTTCTATTTTTTTCTTAGAATAAGACATACCTTTACTCAAATCACTTTTGTCGTTTTTTTTACCATTGATATTTACTTTAGTATGCTTAAAAAGGGCAGTAGTTTCAGTATCTCCATCACAATTTAAATTCTCCAAGCTAAATAAACTTTGCAAATTACTAGTTGTTAATACATTTTTTTGATTGGGATCTATTAATATTTTATTACTTAAGAAATTCTTAAATATCTGTCTTTGATATATTTTTTCTTCTATTGTTCCGGCTGACAACAATCGGTAAACTGTGACATTTCTCTCCTGGCCAATTCTCCAGGCTCTTTCTTTGGCCTGGTTATCTGTTGCTGGGTTCCAATCAGGGTCATATATTATAACTCTATCAGCTCCTGTTAAATTAACGCCGAGACCACCAACTCTTGTGGTAGCTAAAAATACCAAATATTCAGGATTTTCATTATATGTTTTAATCAAATTCTGCCTCACACCCACATTAACACTACCATCCATTCTTAAATACTTAAAGCTGTGGTTTTGCAAATGTTGTTCTAAAATGCAAAGCATTGCCCTTGATTGAGTAAAAATTAAAGCCCTGTGTCCCTGCTTGAGCCATATTTTTAACAAGGAATGTACCACTGACATTTTACCAGATCTTTTCCAATTACCGAAAGATTTTTCATTAATATCATCAGTCTCCTCATAAGCTTCATAGAGATATATGTCAGGATGGTTACATATTTTTCTAAGAGTTGATAATGCAACAAGTATCCTAGCTCTCATCGGTTCTCCATGTTTACTGTCCTTGTCTAATATGCTTCGGATGGTACTGCTCATAAGATAGCCCATGTACAAATCCTTTTGCTCCTGAGTAAGTGAACAAAATAATACTTGCTCATTTTTTTCTGGTAATTGAATGTGATCCTGAACTTCAGTTTTTGTTCTCCGCAACATATATGGAGTTATAAGATTCTTAAGAGCCTTTGCAATTTCTAATGCAGTAGCTTCTTGGAATTCACTAGCATTAGCATATCCCCCTTGGGTAATAGGAACAGCAAAATGCTCCATGAAAGCAGTGTGACTGCCTAATAGGCCAGGCCTCATAAAATCAAATAATGACCATAATTCTTGTAAACTATTCTGCATGGGGGAACCTGTAATTAGAAGTTTATGAGATGTTTCAAACCTCTTCACCATTTTACTGACTTGGGTGTCTGGATTTCTTATTTTATGACCCTCATCCAAAATTATGTAATGCCATTTTCTTGATAAAAGATCTTTTATGTATTTCACAATGCCAGCGTATGTAACTAGCAAAATGCCATGTGAGGAGTGCATGTCACGGATAAGCTTATGGTGACTTCCCGCATGTGATCCTGAGTGATGAAGAACTGCAACTCTTATTTGTGGAAACCAGTAATGAAAGTGCGATACCCACTGATATATAACTGTGGCAGGGGACAGAATTATACAAGGACCAAGACCTCCCCAAGACCCACTGTCAGTCATAGAAAGCCCAGCTAAGAATGCTATTACTTGGACAGTTTTCCCTAAACCCATTTCATCTCCAAGTAATCCTCCACTTTCAACCTGGTGTAACTCCCAGAGCCATTTAACACCAGTTCTTTGATATTTATACAACTGCTTCCATATATAGTTTGGCACACATAATCCGTTCTGTAATTGGTGGTTCTCTTCAGTGTCCTTATTTCCTTCTAAAACGTATTGTATATCAGCAGAGCTATATGTAACATTGTAGTCGCCTTCTTTAGCTGCTTTCAAGTTTTTTTTCCAGCTCTCAATTCTCTCATTGTAAAATTTTTTCTCACCATCATCAATAATTTTATTACTAATTTTTTGTTTCTGTGAAGTTGACGGCATTTCTATTATGTGATCGTATTCATCCTCTTTACATGGTGGTAAATATTCTTCATCATCAGTAAGGTCCGATTGACAGGGTTGTTTTGATAATACTTTATTTATAGATTTGTCTTCCTCTTTTAAGTTTTTACATATTCTTTCTTGTTTCTTGGCAATTTTATTGGCAGCTTTTAGACTTTTTTCAGATATTGAATCTACATTGGTATTCTTGGTTTCAAGCCTTTGTTTAGCTAAAGCTAATTGTGTTTCTAAATATTTATTAATCATAACATCAACCATTATAAAATTATAAAAATTATTGTGAAATATTTCAGATATATAAAATTCTGTATATCATCGCATCAAAAGCTAATTTAAAACAAATTTTAAAGTTAAAAAATCAGTGCTAACAAATAGTTTTATCACAAAACGCTGTAATGTTTGTAATATTATAATTACAAACTTGGATAAAGTGTTTTCTCCACTCTAGAACCAGTTTTTTGACAACCCAAACATTTTGAAAAAAAAAACATTACTAATATCAATCCCCTTGTTTTAAAGTAATATTAGTAATTATTAAATATTTAAATCCTTTAGCTCTTTATAGGAAATAATAATTTGTTTACGTGTATTTTAAGTAATATTGTATAGTTTTAGAAATGTTATTGTGTGGTATATTTTGAATATATATATTTAAAAACATCTTAATAATTTTATATTTCAATTTTTGATCTTACTACAAATATACTATAGCTATAAATAGATAATTTGAATAAATATCCTAATTTGCCATGAGTAAACATTACCTTGAGAGAGAAAAAAATTTTGGAACGTGAGATACCCTGAATAGTATGGTGTATTGATGGGAATTTTTTTTTATAGATTCTTTGATAGGAACTTTTCAAAATGCACAAAATAGTCAAAAAAAGTTGGGGCATAACAAATAACAAAGTATGTGTTTTATATCGTACAAATAAATATAATGATTGCAGTGTGAGTGAATCCATAGCATATAAAAAAATTATACAAAGATATTTGGCTGACGTTAAACGTCAACGTCCAATAAAAAAGTGACATTTAACATTAAGTTAAGCATTATAGGAGTACAACTCACGTGTTTGTGGGTTATGTTTTTGTATTGTTGATTGAGCTGATTTTATTTGAAATAATAAGCTTATATCAACGGAAGTAAGTTTTAAAACTAAGACTATGCAGAAATTAAAAAGAAAAAACGGCGATGACAATACTTCACCTTTGAAAAAGAAGAAAGTTCAGTTTAGCGAACCCACAAAAGATGGAAAAGGTAAAAATAACGAAAATAATAAACCCTTTAAGAAAGGGGATTTAAAAAATAAGGAAATAAATAAACCGTTTAAGAAAGGGGATTTAAAAAATAACGAAAATAATAAACCGTTTAAGAAAGGGGATTTAAAAAATGGAAAGAAGTTTTCTAAACCAGGATTTAAAGGTAAAGCTGGTTGTACAAAAAATACAAAGCTATCTTCAAAAGACGGCAAAGATGAAAAACCAAAATGGTCAGAAATGAAAAAAGAGAAAAAGAATTTACGATTAGAGCGACGTAAAGCTAAATCAACTGCAGAAATATTTGAAATTTCTAATAAAGCTAAATTATTAGCCGCACAAATTCAAAGGTAAAAATAATATTATTTTATCAGGATTATAATGTATTTTCTTAAAACTCTTTTATATATTTTTTTTTGTATATATTATAACAGTTAGATCGTTTGATTTCAGAAAAGTGATAAAGCCTGATTTCAGAAGTAGTGCATGTAAAGAATTACATGCTCTCATCAAAGGCCAATATAAAGCTATTGCACTGACCCATGATCTTAGCAGAGTTATACAAGTTTTACTCAAGCATAGCTCAGATGAAATTAAACATGAGATAACAGAAGAACTGATGGACATCATGGCAACAATGATGCAATCAAAATATGCTCATCACTCGGTGAAGCGCATCCTCAAGTATGGCACCGATGCAATAAGACACCAAGTAATTAAGAAACTATTGGGCAATATTGTGTCTTTAGCTTCACATTCTATAAGTGCACCGGTACTAGATTATGCATACGGTGAATTTGCATCCAAAAAGGAAAAGATGCACATGCAACAGGAGTTCTATGGTGAAATGTATAAAAACGTAAGTATTCACTACAACTATTGTTTTAATTTGGATAATGAAATCTATTTTTAATATATTACTACAAAACTGTACCATTTGGATTTGTTCAAAGCATCTAATTATCTAATTTAGCTGGATATATTTTTTTAACATATCTTACAGACAAAAGATGATAGAGTGAAGACACTGAGTGACACTTACAAAGACAGCCCTGAAATGAAAGCTGCTATTTTGCAGTCATGTAAAGCGAACATACAACGCATTTTGGACAAAAATTTACATGACAGCGAGTATGAATCACTAGTTTTGATAAATTTTGTAATCTTGTAATTTTTAGCAACATTATATAACCATTTTAATTACAGATTACTGCATTCTGTGTTGTATGACTACATAAGAGAGTGTAGTAAGGAGGATCAAACGGAACTTATATCAAGTCTGAGTCCATTGATTGTACCTCTCAGTAACTCCCTGCCTGGAGTGAATGTGGCCAGCTTATGTGTCTGGCAAGGGACAAACAAAGATAAAAAGGCAAGTAGACACATCAAAATCTAACATCCATAGAAATTAATAATTAATTTAAGTTGATTGTGTTTGTGTTATAACAAAACTATTTCGTGGATTTCAATACAATTTTTAATGTCTATATATTACACACTTGGCATTTACTTTAAATATTATAAAATTGTTAAGTAACAACCGTTTTTCTGACGACTGTGCTCGGCGACGTCTATTCTCTTGCTAGTTTAAAATTATTTAAATGAAACTAATATTTTTCGGAAATACTACGCGTGCTTTATTTTTGTAAAAAAAACTACATACTCCCGATGTTTCGGTTACTTCGGCAACCGTGATCACGGGCAGACGAGATGTGATGGATCTCATTAGTTTAAATATAAGGAGATCTAAGACGTTCGCGAATATTCGTTTAAATAAAACAAATATTGTCGGATTTTCATCATGTCAGCTTCGGCATTGAAACTATTAGTTTTATTTAAAATATTCATATATAAATTATAAAGAAAAATTATGAAGTGAAACCAAAAATTATTCCTATAAAAGCATACCTAAAACAATTACAATACGTGATATAAATATTGATTTTCACTTTTCAGACTATATTGAAAGTAGTTAAGGAACATGTGGTGCCGCTCAGTAAACACAAAACAGGCTATAGACTCCTTATAGTGATATTCGATTCCGTCGATGACACAGTGTTAGTTAAAAAGGCAATCGTCTCAACCCTCGTCAGCAACCTGAAGGACATCGCAAGGGACCATTGGGGAAAGATGGTGAGTTTTGCTTAATTTTTATATTATTACAATTAAATATTGGGGCATAGTGAATATATATATATATATATATAGTTTTTATGGAACAGGCATAGAAATTGACATCAAATATTCTTCTTTTATAACAAAATACCTCGTAATAATTAAATAATAACATTTTAGGTTAGATTTTAAGTATTTCTCTTTCAAACTTATTTTGAAAACATAGAAAAGTCCCTTAGACAATGATAATTTTTTTAAATTTATTTTATAGACATTACACTGGCTTGTAAAGCCTAAAGATTCGGCAGCATTCCACCCAACCTTTATAAAGTTCTTGGAGGAAGGACTTAAAACTGGAACTTCAAAGAAGGACACTGAAATTCGGGTTTCGGAGTTAAGAGAGCTGATTCTCCCCGCCATAAAGAGTGATATCGAAAATGATCCTGAATTCTGGCTGAAGGATAAAGCAACTTTACTGTTAACAATAGCTGTTTTATCTATTGGTAAAAACTTATTTATTTTATAAAATAATATTTCAGGACAGTAAATATTTAGGTATAATTACTTACAAAATTTTTAATAGATCACTCTAAAAAGGCATTGGAAGAACTCGCCAAAGTTATCTGTAAAGTAGATTGGACTATAACAAACAATGACAATAGCATACTAGCGATAGAAGACGCCGGGATGCACATGTGTTTGAAAAAACTAGCAGCTTTGGACAAAGATGCCGAAGAGTCACTCGGAAACGTTATTTGTGATAACATCGAGGATGAAACTGTTAGTACAGGACAACTTTTTTTAATATATACAATGTTGTAAAGGTTTTATTAATTAACATTTTTTTTATATATATAGTTTCTATTTTTATTTTTGATGGTTGTAAAAAAATTATTAATTAAAAACATATTTTCTTTCCAGTTGAAAATGTGGTTGGCTACAAATCGTGGATGTTTTTTCATTGTAAAACTCATAGAAAATAATGGAGAAAGTACATCAAAAAAATGGATAAAAAAATTAAAACCTCATTCGAAATTACTGAAAGCGCAGTCCTCTGAAGGAGCCAAAATCCTTTTACAGAGTTTGTAAACAATAATAAACATTTTTCAAAAATACCAATATTTATTTATCTATTATCCTACATTACTTTAATACTTATTTGTAAATCCACATCTTATCTAAAGGTTCATTGCTAACATTTTTTACAACCTCAAGGGTCTTCTGTAAGAGTTCTTCTTGTATAATGTCCATGGGCCTAAAATTTAAGACAAGTTTTAAATATAATTTGCCATTTTTTTTATTTTAAATGTTTTTATATTAACCCAAAGCTAAGTCTAATAAGGTGTGATCCTTATTTTCAACAGACTTCTAAAAAGGAAGAGGTTATCAATTCATTTACATTCCTTTTTATTTTTGTTACCTCATAACTTTCAACTGGGTAAAGCAAATATAAATACCTATTAGCATCCAAGATGTCCCATTTTTCATCTTTTAATTGCATATACACATCCAAGACTTTTTTTTGAAAATTCTTAACCTCATACCTTAAACCATAAATACATTTGATTAGGATTTCAAGTAAAATATTAAATTGTATAAGGTGACAGTTACCTTTCATTTCCAAAGCCGTTTCTTTGCATAGCTGTTTCCAATGGCATATTTAAAAAAAATACTTTGTCTGGTTTTGGTAAGCCGACATCAGAATTTTTACACCAATTTATATCTAATCCTATGAAATAAGAATGTAAATTAAATGTAATATTGCAACACAATATTTATTCTATATATACTAGTAAACAATTCCTCACATCTGTTTTTTCATATCAGTTTTTTTTTAAATTAATATATATATATAATGAGGCAAAACTGCTCAGCATTACATGGATTCACCATGTGGGTGCCAGGTCCATCGTGTTATAGGGAGAGTAGCTTTAACAGTGCCTGGGACTTGCGATCCAGGTGTAGATTTAAGGGGCCCCTATTTATCACGAGTTCAACGCTCACCTCCACTGTCCAAGCTCCTCTCTCTACCTAACCAAATTTGAAATGAACCTACTAGGGCTGCCTTTGACGCACATTCCAAGAATGAACTGATGTTAGCTCTTGGCAAGGCAAGTCTTTTAGCAGGTTGTCGAGAGATTTGGCTTTTATACCTCTCGCTCCTACTTTTACCTCGTACAAATTCACAATTCGCGAAAATAAAAATATGTCCGGTCTGGGACTGGTATATATACCTTTGGCTCCCGAAAAGGCTACACCAGAATAACAATATCTGTCTATGATAAGTGTGGTTCCTGTTTCCAATTGTTTTATTATTTCACCACATTTCTCCCAGCGGTTGGCGGAAAACAACAAATGAATCGTTTCATCGGACATTTCAGTCTGTAATTACATTTTTGCTTTAATAACACTCAAATAATATATTTGTTTATAACTGCTTATAAGTAGGTGTAAATACCTTTCTGGTCAAATAGTGATTAATAACTTTCCCTATTTCAGAGGTTCGGTCAGGAAAATTGGAGTACATAGCTGCTACATCCTTATTTTTTAAACCTTCAACTAGAATACACAGTATAATTTATACAAGAACATCATTTTCTGCATCCCTTCAGTAGACTAACATACCAAGATTTCTGCATTGTGTCGTTTTACCAGTCCTATCAACTCCTTCAATAACAATTAGTGCTCCACGCTTAAACACCATTTTAAAAAAAGCAAGGGAATTAGTGCTGAACACTTATTTGTACAAAAATGTGATAATAACACACTTGCAAATACAGCACTTGCTCTTAATAAAAATGAGAGATGGTTGTAATTCTTCTATTTATCATCTAGTAACAATTTTACTGTAAATTGCAAATAATCATGCAATAGTAACAAAAATTCCACGTCGGTTACTAATAAGACTTTCCGTTATTGTTAATTATTACTTATCTAGTATTTGAATTTATATAAAAATAAATGTTATTGCACAGACATGATAAAATATTTATCTATACTTATGACCTGCAAAAATTCGAAAGTTGGTAATTCATCTTATTAAATAATTATATAAATATTCATATTAAGGCATAAAACTTTTTAAATCTCTTAATAAATCTTAAATACTTATTATTAAAAGGAAACTTAGATGCAAAGTGAAAATAGTATTAATTAACTCTTAATATAATGCTTCTTATTTAAAGGTAATGGATAGAAAAATAAATTGTTTATTATAATACTGAAATAAAAAAAAAAATTCTTACGAGCAATTTCTTTTCTCTTTATGTTGTTATAGTCCTTTATTGAGTGAATTAATTTTAAAACTAAATATTTTACGTATATACTATTGAATATGAAATGTACAGTGTTTACATTTGTCTAAATTCTTAACATGACTTTTGTCAGAAATAATATGACAGATTTCAATCAGTCGTCTTGTTGAAAGCGTGTTATAATTGTTTGAGGTTATGTTATTCCTTATGTCGCATTGAAAATATACCACAACATGGATATAGTAAATGAAATTCTTGAAAAGGAACAAAAAAAGGCTGAGAAATACAAACCTATTACAGTCGAAAAGCACTTGGATGTTGAATATGATCTTGGGACTTTACTCGTTTATGATACCAATGATCTAGATTCAAAACTTTTGAAGTAAGTTTTTTTAGATTGAGATTATTGATTTTCATAACATTTCCTTCATAATTATTAATGCAATTTCTGAAACTTTAGTGCGAACAGTGACAGAGATGAATATTTGCAATCTTTGTCCCGTGACAATACACAGTTATTACTCAACAAAATTTGGGAGTTGCCCACTGAACGGATAGACGAAGCTATTGTAGTCAGACTACCACAGCCCACAACAGTTTTGCCTCGATCCAAACCTGTGCCCAAACCAAAACCGCTCACAAAATGGCAAGAGTTTGCAAAAGCCAAGGGTATTACAAAACAAAAGAAAGATAAATTGAAATGGGATGAACAATTGCAGAAATGGGTTCCTTTATATGGGTAAGAACAATAGCAAAATTTTGAGTTGGTATACATTTTATGATATTAAATTATTATTTTTTTTTTATCTTAGCTGTATGTGTCAAAAATGAGTTATATTATATGTATATGTAACAACTCTTACATTAAAATATTTATTAAGGAGACCTGCTATTGAGTTTTTAGGCTCTTCTCAATAAAATGACTTCCCAATAACTTATTTCTTGATTGTACTATATCCATAGTTGAAAGCTTTTTTAAAATTAAATTATATTATATAATAACAAAACAGGTTCAGGAAAGCTGCAGCTGAAAAAGAAAAAGATTGGCTTATTGAAGTTCCTCAACACATGGATCCAATGACGGACATGTATGAGAAAAAAGCTGGTGAGAAATCGGAGAAAGTAGCTAAAAATGAATTGCAGAGGTTAAAGAATATAGCTAGATCTAGAAAAGTGAAAATTCCTAGAGTCGGTTTGCCTGTCACATCTGACAAAGCTTCAGCAACACAGGTATTGTGGCTATTTGATATAATCTTTTAATTAATGAATTATTCTATATATTCATTCATATACATATCATTTATTCGTCTGCTTACAGTTATCTACAGCTGCGGTTGTAGCAAAAGCTTCCACTGCATCACTCGGTAAATTCCAAGATAAGCTGCCTAAAGAACAGGAAGCGAGGGGGAAGGGAGTGCATGAGTTGATTCCTGGCAAGGAGAGGAAACGTAAAGCTCCAGTGCCCACACCGCAAGCTGAAAAACAAAATAATTTGAACCTCATAGATAAAATACTGAGCAAGAGACCTAAAATTGATATGGAGAAAGCAGTCTCGCATCATATTCATAAAGAACAAACACAGTTAGTATCCAGACAATAACGCTTAAGGGAACTGTATAATGGATAAATTATGAAATATTTAATTAATTGTTAAATAAATATACTTTAAGATTAAAATTTAATTTAATACTCATCAGGAGATCAGAGGAGAAAAAGAACATGAAACCAGCCAAGGGTAAACGTAAAGTAAAAGGTGGCAATGCAACAAACTTCTCAGCAAAGAAACCGAAAGCGGGTAAAGGACAACGCAACATGAATAAAAAGACACCCGGCCGTAAAAGAAGATAGTTGTTACCTTAAGTGCTTTGTAAGTGAATAAATGTTCATTAAAGTGAAAACTAAAGCTTACTCGTTATTTCGAAGCATATGGAAAATAGTTAATTTTCATACAACCATACATCTATCCACATAGCATACATACAATGTTCAATTTCCTCTTTTATATCTGTATAATAATCAAATAAACAGTAAAATATTTAAACAGTATAGTCATTTAATTAAAAAAAAAAATACTGGCTACAATGTAGAAAAGCAAAAAAAAAAATCAATTTCTTTAAATACATTTTTATTTATATTAAACTAACATGGAGAAGGTAATATAACATTAATACTGTATACAGTTAATTTTTCTAACAATAATAATCATGTTAAGCGAATAATCTTCACAGATTTGGATGGAAGCAAAGCAAGGAATTTCAACTTTATAAGTAAGATCATTTGCAATTTTCATATAAATAATTTTATGCCCTACTCTATGTTCAACATATTATTTTATTAACATCTGATAATTATATGAGTAATATTATTGGTGACTGTTATTCATAACTAAACTAATATTGCTTGCACTACCTATATCAATAAACATTAATTATTTTTTTATCTACATTCTAAAACGGTGAATATTATTTTTTATCTATATATTTTTATTTCATGCTACACATTAACATCATAAAGCTACTTTGGAAGTGTCTACATTTTATTACATAAATTTCCGTCGCTAATTCATCAAAATATAAATATAGATTTGTAAATAGTGTTACAATAGTTGAATACCTGCAAATATTATTGTTTCATCAATATTTAAAATACAGTACTTCATTTACTTAAACATAAATTATCATTGTGTATACAAACTCATTGATATAATAAAAAATTAAAAAAAAAAATGTCCAATAAAATTTACTTACAATTAGTTGGAGGTTAAAAATTACTTTTAACATAGTTTTCTTTATAAATTAAGAATTGAAATTTTTCTTAAATCCTCATACAATATTGCCATTTATATATTTCTTTAAGTTTTTTTAAATATTATTTTGGATTTATGTTTAAACTTAATATTTCATTGAATAAAATTTCTTAGAAGAACTATAATAAAATACATAACAAAATTATTTGGAAAATTTCAACAAATATAAATTATGGAACTATAAATAATTTGATATTAACATGTTAATATTGTTAACAGAATAAAATTAACAAAAACACAAGATTCCCCTCAATGACTACGACCCTGCATAGTTAAATTCATTGTCACAAAAATATATCATTTTGTAACGGAATCTACATAAACTGTACATAAAATTTATATAAAAAATAATGTTATAAGTCATAACAGTAACTTTGAGATCAATATCTAAGATGGTTCCTAATTCCTAAGGGTACAGGATATCAAGTAGGGAATATAAAAGTCCATAATTTAATTAACAATATCAGGTTTCTACATATAATAAAATTTAATTTATCCTTATATATAATATACATGTCAGTATATTCTCAAATAAACATTGTCATATATATATCCTGATATGATGTTTTGGAATAGCAAAATCTTGTAAATGGTCACTGTTCAAAAGCATTCTGATTCGAACATAAATAATTATATCACATTACTAAGGGTAAGAGTAAGATTATCAAAAAATATAAGAGTAAGGATAGAGAAGTGGCAACTCAGTCTGAAATTGATTAAAATACACTTAAACTCTATAATTACCAAAACATTTTTGGCATAAAATATAAGCACTTGATTCAGCACTGTGTTTGCCTTTATCATGACAAACTATATGAACTAATTTTAGATTATCGCTAGTGAATATTTGTAAATAGTATCGGTCAATTTCTATGTGACCTTTACCCGAACTTACGTTGCACATCACGCATTTTACATTTGCATGAATAATATTCCTGATCGCCTCTTGTATATTCGGTATGATGGACCGAGACAACTCAATCTTGTGATCTAAATTCCAAGTTTGGAATATAATCCTTTCTTCGCGGCTTCTATAAGGATTGATCACATGTTCACCTTCGTAAATACATTTCTTATTATTCCATAGCCCTCCACATTCAAAGAGACCATTTTCGTTGCACAATCGTACACCTTCACTACCTTTCCTATTAAAGTAATCCCCATTATACTTACTATTTTCAAGTCTTCTACGCAATTCCAATAGGAACAGGTCTATGAGTTTCTTGCTTTGTCCGTTTTTCGTGTGTATATACAGTTGCGAAGACTGTAATGCTGTTTTAGTTTTGTAATAATAACCCCTCATGCGTTCCTTGGCTCTTTTTGACATTGACTGTTCCTTTGTTTTCTCACTTGAATCAAGACCTGGGATAATATTATAAGGTTTATAAATGACATTATAATTTTTTTATTATATTTCAATACACAATTTCCTTTTATCGTTTCTCACCAACCTTCAAACCAGTCTGGATCCTGTGTCCTCTCACTTATCATAGCCCTAGAATCGTTAGCTGCTGAAATATATCTTTCAAGTACTTTAAATTTTTCTTTAAGATTGACATTTAGAAATTCCTTAGCAGCCTTCCCTGTGTTAAGGTAATCCTTTTTGACAGAAGAAATCATATTGTAGAAGTAGTCAAAGTCTGAAATATAACTATCATTTGAATATATCCTTTCACCAATGAGCTTAAATTTAATTTTACATCTTTTTATAGCAAACAATCTATGGAATAGTTCAGTGTATATTAATGTAAATATAAAACAAAAAAAGGCGCGAAAATCAAACTTTAAAATATCGGCTCTGAAATTAACTTAGTTGGGTGTATAAACAAACCAGTAACCATTGTTTCATTTTCCTGTAACAGAATAAATAATGTTTGTGGTGCTAAGGTTCTGAGATAGTCCTCGTCGTCTACCTGAGTCCCGTCCTCAGCCACATACAGACGGCACTCTGCGCAGCTGACATTGAACTGGAAACCAACAGTGCAAATGGGTCACGGTTAAAGAATTAGGTCAAGGGAAGTAACCTTGGCCCAATTATCAAATACTGTACAAACTTAAAAATTGAAACGACTCATATAATTTAATAATATCGTACATCAAATTGATTGTAAGGAATGTTGAATATGAATAGAAATCAACTTACCCCTAACTTTTTACAGGACTTCTCAATAAGTTCCTCTAGGTTCTCAGCAGCGACACCAATTTTTTTCTCCCTTTTAACATCGGTCACCTTATATCCTTTTTTCATTTCTTTAATTTTAATTCAAACCCAACAATGACAAAACACTTCAAAACAAAGAAATAAATAAGATGATAGGTAGTACACCATCGGCGCCAACAGCTTGTATGAAATATGAATCAAATAAACCGAAATAGGGATGGTGATTAGCGACATCTATCGATAATCGTAACGTATTGAAATATCGATACTTTTAATATTTACCGATGTTGCTCAAATCAGATACAATGATAATTGGTAAACCACAAATTGCCCGATCCTATATCAATAAAGTTACCTGCTGTTCCTTTGCAGCAAACGTGATCACGTTATCAGTATGTAGTTTTTAAATTAACAAAATAGGCATAGTAATCCGAAAAATATTAATTTCATTTAAATAAATACTTCCGAACGCCTTAGATCTCATTAACTAATTAACTAGATTACCATTTAGTTAAAAAAGATATACTTGTAATCTCTTGTAACCATTCAAACTTTGTATTTTCTCAAGCTTACAATTCATGATTTCCTCTCTCACTAAATTGTAGTTTTAATAATTATCGATATCAACATCGGTATCGATATTTTCAAATGTCAGTCACTCAAAACGAAATTGGAACTTCAACTCTAGAACTGTCACAATGTATACTTCAGCATTTGTATTTATGTTAATTAATTGTTAAAGAACATCTCTATGACAATAAAATGTTATATTTAGAGAAACATAAAATTCTCTTTTAATTTTGAAATACAGATTTAATAGTCTAAGTTTTTAAAGGTTATGTTAGTCAACTTTACCGTTTTTAATTAATGTATTATAATTTAAATAATTGCAACAATTTTTTTTCAATAACTTTTTTAAAAGTATAATTTCTAAAACAAATTCATATTTATCACAGTCATAAATAAAATCAAGAGGTAGGTTATTTTAAATTATCCGTCAAAGTCATATTTATAAATATTTGTCAACCAATATGATACTAGATTATTAGTGTTTACTATATTAAATATTTGACTAATTGAAATGAAATAAGTATTTATTATAACCATTCATTATAAATTATTCTCTTAATGATTTTTTCTCATATGCTTCGCAAAAAAACAACTAGAAATGAGCAGTGAATTAGAAAAAACACATCGCTTTAAAGTAGAAAATAAATTTATCGTAAAAAGTGGTTGCAAAAAACGCATGTGGAGATCGCTAAAGCAAATATTAACTACCGAACGAACACTACCTTGGCCTGAAGAAGCTGTTTTGTGTAAGTTGAATATGCAAATTTATAATAAGTTTAATTTCTAACGTATTAAACAACTCTTATATAATATTGAGTTCAGATTTTCAATCCACAAATACAGACTGGCTTTACAGCTTAACCTATCTACACACTCTAGTGGAGGTTAGCAGGTGCCATTCCTTCGAATTTTTCTCCCGTTGTAACTTTCTATCACTGACAAGATATGTAAAAATTTTAGCTATTCTTTAAATTAACTTAATGAAGCTGGCTTGGTAATTGCTAAGTTAAATAATTTAAATGTTGTTTTATCTAATAATGTTTCTTTTGCAGACTATTCAATTAATGCTCCACCCACTTTTAAACCCACAAAGAAATATTCTGATATATCTGGTCTTCCAGCACCCTATATAGACAGACATTCCAAACTTTTCTATAGCAATGCCGAAGAGTTTGCTACAGTCAGGAGTTTACCCATGGATATAACAGCTGGCTACCTTCAACTTCGAGGAGCGAGTACAATAGTCGGTTGATATACATATACCTATAAGGGAATATAATTACTTAAAACATAAGTACACAAACATTTTATTACTGATAATTATTTTTTTAAACTTTGTAGTATAATAAAAAGGTAAATAATAATTATTTTTTATTAATTCAGATGTTTTTTTTTTAGTACATATTCATTCCAATACCTATCACTCCCACCAAGGTCAATAGTAAAGAAAGATTTTGTTGTAAAAATATAATTGATTTATTTAAAAATCATGACTTCAATAAAAAGTTAACAATGACTAAACCATTCTTTGCACTGCCATCTTTAAACCATCTGCCAATCTTGTGTTCCTGTCCGACAGCAACATATAACTGGGTGCCATCACTAGTAAATTGCATAGAATTAATGAAACCACTTATACTTAAACTAAATAGAGGCACAATATTTCTATATGAATTACTAACTTTCCACAATCTAACATTATTGTCATAGGAGCCAGATGCAAATACGTCAGAATTCAGAAGTGTGGCTAAGCTGACAATCCAACGAGGTACATTATTCTCTTGACCATGTGCTTCTGGTACAGTACATAAGGGCTTTTTCTTTAAAGCACTCCATAAACAAAGTGATCCATTATCACTGCCGGACACAAAATGTTCCTCATCTAATAGTTTAACAACATCAAGACTACCTTCTGGCCCATTAAAAATGAGTTGCGATTCTTCAACAATTTTCCATATACGTACAGATGTATCTCTTCCCCCCGATGTTATTGCCCTTTCTCTAGTTAACGCATCAATTGATGTAATTGGAGACTGATGTCCAAATAGTGTTTCAACATAGGCCATTTCATCTAAAGACCACACTTTAACAGATCTGTCCTTACTAGCCGAGTATAACGTATGTGTGCTCTTTCTGAAAACAAGTCCTATAACAGAGTCCTTGTGACCTTTGAATGTATGAATATGTTTTAATGTCTGTGGATCCCAGATTTGTATATCAGGTGATGAGTCCGATGTTGCTAGAAATTTAGAGTCTGATGTTAAAGCTGCTGATAAAATACTACCTTTAAGAAAATTGGAATGTGTTTTAAATGTCAGTGTACCAAGTTTTCTTTTCTCTTTTATTCCCCATTTAATAATACTTCCGCTTTTGCAACCCGTGATAGCGAACTGGGCATCATTACTGATACAGACACACGTCAGGGAAAGGCGATGTTCTTTCGCACGGATAATTCTTATATCGTCTTCAGTGGGACAGATATAATTATCAGCTACTTCTATTCGTAGTTTACCTTTCTGTTCTAAATAGTCTTTCAGTAATCGCTTGTCAACAGCAGTGTCCAATTCTTTAAGCTCTGCACGCTTAGCTTCTTCTTTTTCTATTTCTTCAAGGTATGTTTTGGCTATCCGCAGTTTCTTCTGTTCAGCTGTTTCGTGATCACTTTCTGAATCTTCTACATCAGAAAATTTCTTTAGATCTAAATCGCTATCCGAAGATTCGCCACCATTTTCTAGGTTAGGATCATTTGGTTTTTTTATTCTTTTCTTTGTGATTTTTTCTCCTTTTCTTTTATGTAATTTTCTGGATTTCCCTTTTAAAAAGAAAGAAGTTGACATATTCGCTCAGATCAGTCGTAAATAATTTAATTTAAAAAATTTAAATAGAATCGGTTCTGTTACAGGAGCACGTTGATTTGGCACTGACAATTGACAATCCTCATATGACAATTGACACATTTGTCAAAAATTTCAAACAACACAATATACTGGGCACGTCTTTGCATGGATGAAAGCCACATTTAAAACAACCAACCAAACAAAAAACATGCACTCATAACGTATGAGAGTCTTATTTAAAGAATTTAACTGAAATTTCTCCAGTCATAATTTATTATTTCTTTTTACTACTGGGTAAAATATTTTCATTGAGAAGATACTGAGACCCATTATTTAAATTTTACAATTATTTTTTTGTCAATTGGATTTAGATAATTTCTTTCTTGTGTTTTTATTCAATACTTCGTTCTTCAATTATGTTTACCTTTACTTATTCCTATAATCTAAATGTTTTTGTAGTTCTAGTTATAGCCGATATAAATGTCATTAATTTACTTGGTAAAAATATAACTAAACTGTAAGATTGGCCTCTGTTTCACCCAAAATCCAAATTATTGTTCTTTATTCTGTTGGTTGTTGTTCACAAGGTATTTTATTTATCGAGTTTTGTTTTGTCTTCTAAATAATCTGGACTTAATGTAACATTTTAGGAAAACCAGGGTTTTTAAAGCCTTTATTCATAGAACTAAAAATCCTACTTGACCTTTTTAACGTTTTCATAGGTGATTGTATAACTTTAAGTGCCTTAAAAATTTCGGCTTTATATGTGTTATTAACAAAGAAATCTAAACCGAATTTGTTAAATATGTTTACACCTTAAGTATGTTCTTGCAATATTTGCTATATATTTAGCTTTGTTAGCCTGATTAAAGATACAACATATTCCTTAAATTCTATCACGTAATATCATGATTCTGTTTGATACCCATATAAGGTGGGGAAGTGACTTGTGATTGTGAACATCGAGTTTGAACCAATTATGTTTTAAGAATATTCCGAATATTCAGGATCAGGATGTTTGCGCACAATTAATGTTTGTTTTTTAAGAAAAATAATATAAATATAATAATAATAGTTTTATAAAGAAAAATAATAAAAAGGAATATAGGATTGAAGGATTCGACTTTAGGCAAATAAAAAAAAAAATTGATGTTATGTTTATTACGAATAATAAACCGAAGTTACTAAACCATGCTCGTTGTCCATAGCGCCCTTGACTGCTTGCTTGACGTAAAAGATTTAAAGACAAGGTTTACGTTTTTTGTGGAATAAACTATATCAAGACGTTTCAGAACAGAAAACCTTCCCTTTAAACAGAATGATATAGCGGTGTTTTATTTACTTCTTATTCTAGTGAATATCAGGGGGGAGTCCTGCAATTACAAGTTAACCTAGACGCACGTATCTGCAAATCACACCAATCAGCACAGGAAACTGCCACAGCAAACAGGCCAGCGAGCAGCACCGGCCTGCCGAACAAATCCATATATTAATCCACTCAGCAAGACTACTTACTTCCACTATACTAACATAACACTATTGTTTAATTCACTCTAATTCCAAAATAATACTCATTAATAATTTTTTAATAAACCCCTGCACGGGCAAGTACACATAGAAAATTAAACTGGTACCATTCTCTTGGGCCTAGGCTACACCAGTCTTGTGTCAATAAATATAAAAGTTTACTCATAACTTATGCTCAGCAACAACAGCAATTCAGCAGTTGTCAGCAAACAGCAAAACCCCCCTCCCCGCAAACGCCTCGCTCTGCATACTCCATGCCCTGAGCATACCAACATTAACATTAATTTTGTAATCTCTCTAGACAACGTATTATGTTAACACCGATTATTCCTCTATTCTATTTGAATTAATGTAGCTTTCAAGTTACATTTACCTTAACTGTACTAAATTTGTTCTTCAAATAAATCCTACATATTAATGTTTTGTTAAGTAAGTTTTTATTACAACAAAATATTTAGTCGGACTCAGGGGGGAAATTACCACATATCGTCGAGTAGTCCTATTAATCCCAAATTTTAACCCAATTTGAGGAACATGATCTTCAGATATAATATACTTTGTATATACCTGCAATAACATCTTAAAACCATAACAGCATCATCAAGTGTGGATTAATTACATATTAATACATTATATAAATAAAGTCAAGCAAAATTAAAATAATATATAGTTTTTGAACAAATGTGATATTTAAAATTACCTTTTCAAATTTAAACATTAAGCAAGTAGGTATAAAATTTACATTTTTTTTTTGGTAATAATTACTAATTACACTGTTATGGATTGGACAACTGAGTTAAGACAAATGTTAACACACAAAAAAAAACTATTACATGGTAAGAAAAATAATGAAAATTACAAACATTACAATAAATTTTTATCTTATAGACTAATTTTGTTGCAGAGTTTGCCACTATGTCAATTTAAGTTCTTAAAGTTATAGAGTATTCTAGTACCTTAGCCTAGGCTGCCATTTGTTTGAAGTGCAGCACTTCAGCTTACAAGATACTTTAAACCTGCACAGAAGAGAAAACAATACTTTAGCAATTAAAAACTATGATAGTTATTCATGATTATTACCATTTTTTAACACTTCGTAGAAATTAATACTAAATGAATAAATGTATCTTACTCAGCACACTTCAATGTCTTGAACGAGAGCGGCTGCGGCTGCGACTGCGGGACTTGCCGCGGGAGCTCTTGGAGTCCGAGCGACTGCGGGATCGGGAGCGCGAGCGGGACCGGCTGCGAGAGTACGAGCGGCGGCGGGACCGGGACCTGGAGCGACGACGTGAACGAGACCGTGAACGCGAGTGGCTAAAAGAAACATCATCACACACATATGTAAATTACTGTAGACAAACATCTCACAATTAACTGTGAAGCATAAACTGCGTCTGCCGCCTCTGTAAGAATCTTTATTAGCTTAAGACTAAACTTGGCGTGTTAATTCGTAATAATCTAAGAACAAAAAATAAAATTACCTCCGACGACGGTCGTAGCGGCTTCTGTATGGTGAAGATGGTCTACCATATCTGGCCATTTGAACTCGCAATTCTCTGCCGTCTAACATTCTTCCGTCTAATGAATCTAGTGCTTCCTCGGCATCGCGCCTTTCGAAGAACCTAAAAATACCACGACACGATTTAAAACTATTTGACTAAAAACTTATTCACAAAACGGAAATAACAAAAAGTAACAAACCTGACAAAAGCAAACCCTCTGCTTTCACGTGTATATCTGTCTCTTGGAATATAAATATCGCCGACATCACCACACCTTTCGAAAACGCGACGTAAATCATCTGGTGTAGTCCTATATGTTAGATTGTCCACTTTAAGAGAAACCATGCCGTCTATTCGCGGCGGTGGTCTTCCGTAACTCATTTTGCTGTCTTTTTTTCCTTAATAACACAAAATAAACCTACAATTCTTTAACCTCCACAGGAAACTATAAGTTACAAAACAAAATGGCGGATTCGACAGAGAACTCGTAACTAGAAGCGTCTATATCATCGAGTGAACGATCACATAAAGATAAAAATTGGAATGCAAGCGTTTCGAAAGCAAGCTAGCTGCACAGACTATACAATTAAATGAGTTTAGTGAGAATGTAGGGGAATTTCAGTCTTTAATATTGATAATTTTAATATTAAAATATATATTTTTTAAATATTATTTCTCTCAACCTAATCTGGTGTATGTAAAAAAAAATATATGTATTGTACATATTTTGGAACATGAAGCAGAAATGCGATCTAATAAAAGCATAGCACTAACATAACATTAAGAGTTAATAACGTATTCTGTGTATAAAAATTAGAAGTAGAAACCTAAAAAATAAAATTAAGAAAAAATAAGTTTTAGTACATATTAGGCTTTTAAATATTAATTCTAACCATATTTAGGATTTTTTTCAGTTTAGGCATTTATAATGATAAAAGATAGTTTAGACTATTTCGTATTTATAAAGATAAAAGATAGTTTAGACTATTTCGTATTTATAATGATAAAAGATAAATAACTTTTTCAGTTTAAGTATTATTTCGAGAAATGCATTGTTGCTATGGTTACTTCATTTTTTATGACAGAATTGGCAGTCACAATTTAAAATTATTCTTAAATTTTATCTAAATCAATCGCGTTATCCTACGTAAACCAAATTCAAATGGCAGAAATAAAACAAGTGAGAAATAAGAAATTGTTGCCGGACTTAAGGAAAGAAGGAGAATTAAAAAAAAACATAGTTCTTTCTACTACTGAAAAACATGGTGTTCCTACAGGCTCGAGATTATTTTCTCATCACACATTAGCAAGTGTTCGGAAATTGAGTTTTTATCACCCATTTTTGTTAGTTTAAATTATCAATGTTTGTTTGTAGGGCTATATTAATTTCATACAGACAAAAATGAGTTACAATTGGTTTTTTTTTTCGACTTGACTACTGGTGTTAATTCTATTGGCTTTGTCAGCGTCACCGGGGAGGATTACAATTAATGTTTCATATGCTTTCCCATAAAAATAAACAAAAATAGATGTTATACAATCCTTAAACACGGTTTAAGGAACAAAATTAGTATGTAACAAGGAAATATTTTTTATTTAATTACGTCTGTATAACAGTTTGCCTGATGACAACTTGGATGTAATCTTGACATCCACCTACAACCATTCAACGGAGCGCTTTGCAGACAAAGAGGACTTATATTTGCAACCGGAAACAATTGGTTGCCAAACATGGCGACGGTTAAGAAACACCAATGATAAACTGCCTTCGACTCTCATACCAATGGTAAAATTCCCAATAAACTATTTAAGTATTTATGTTGTTGGACGTAGTCACTATTATTATTATCGTCTTATTTTTTTTTTGTGTCATCATTAACATCTTCTTATATTTTTATGTCCTAAAGTTAATTAGTATTAATTATATCTACCGGATATAAATTAGTGCAAGTTTTTTGTTAATATTTATGAAATATTATATAAAATTCATATGTCATAGGGCCATCCGATGAAACGCGGAGGGATAACGGAACGCAAGTCGCCGTTTAGCGTTAAGTTAATGAATTCAGGCGTGCACTCCTCTCAAACCAACCCTGGATACAGTAGGCAGCCAGCTGGCGGCGCCATATTCTTCTATTGATATTAAGAATCGTTAAAATATAATTTTATCAAGATTTGTTTTTCTAACAATGTTATATCATTGTCTTACTGTTCCATTTAGGAAGACACACAATGAATGTTCCAAATGCGATTAAGGTACTAATTTAGCGCAACTGTTTAATAGTAATAAAATATTTTTTACATTTTTTTGCTTTTTTGTTATAACTTCGACTGATAAACTGAATACCTTTTCCGTGACCATTCCAGGAAATATTATTTACGAAAAGGTAGAATTTAGATCGAAAGAAGCACAAGAAAATCTCATAACATTTTTTTTCAAACTGAATAAAATTCAGTTTTTGTAAAATGTCTAGGGCGGGTGAAAAAAACACGTACGCGGATAAGATACTTGATAAAGATTTCTGCCGGCAATCATAAATTCATTAATTTAACTCCAGTAACTGGTTTGCTGTGCAAGCTTACATCGACCGTACAAAAAGTTTTAATTGTAAGACCGACTGTAAAATAAACAATAATAAACGCAGTTAAAAAACAGTTTAAAGTGGTCTTTTGTTTTTTCTTCGGCCTTCCATCTGTAGATAACTCTTATCTTAGTAGAAAAGGATCTGAAGTTGAGGATCCTTATCCTCAAAAAAAATTGTTAAAAAAACTAAATAACCTATGAATCTGCAGCTGTAGTGATATATATAGAACCGGGATTTTTTAGTTCAAGTTCAGTTTTCAGGTGAAATCTATTTGCTCTCCTATCTCTACCAAATAGGTTGTTTTAAAAAAGGACAGATAAAATATTGCTATTGTTTCTGATTACAAGTGAAGAAAAATGACATGGATGTATTATTCTAGATTTAAAATAATTCACATTAAACCAAGGTTTATGAAACTGCCAAGAAATAAATGATTTTGACACCTCAAAAACAATTTACGTAGATTTTGAATATAAAATAATCAAGTAATAAAATTATTTTGGTAAACTGTTATTAAAATTTACATGGATTTATTAGATACCCATGGTATGTATTTCGTTCTACTATTGCTATTCGAATATATAGTGTATTCCTATATTTTTTATTAATTTATTTATTTAATATTTTGCAGAAAAGGACTCAATAAGCAAAAAGTGTAACCGAGTACGTTCATGGTATTTATACGAACAGTATAAGTCATTAGAAAGGAATCAGATAGATGCTGCATGTTTGTTAAAAAGCAAATCCTATCAAAATAATTTACTGCGCCAAGAACTAAAGGAAAGACGTGCACGCAGGAGATTGTGCGACAGCAACGAACTATGTCGGAGCGAATTTAGAACAAACAAAGATAATATACTCAGAAATGACAGTGTGAGCGATGACAATCTGTTCGATAGTGTCTGTGAACTTCACGAGGATGTCGAACTAAAAGACATCTGTAGCTGCGACGGTTCGAAAACGAGCAAATATGATGAAAATATAAATAAAGAAGACTTAAGTTGCTCCGACAGCGTATTGAGTGTGGTGGATAATGTTACATCTAATTACCCTCAAGATGTTAAAAAGGAATTAGAAATTGTTAAAAAGAACATCGCTCAAAATATTAACCTGCAACTGGAAACTGTGAAAGAAAATGTAGAGTGTTTGGAAAAATTTACGAAGCTTAATGACGAAGATCTATTGTCTCGAGGAAATAGTGAAGTTGCGGATATCAAAGACGTCAATAAAAATGTAAAAGAGAAATCAAAAAATAGCATAGAATCTTTATTGTCGATTTGGTCCAAATTGGTACTGTTTGCTTACAACACGTCGCAATTAAATCACGGTAATAAGTTTACTGCTACGTAAAATTTTTAGACTGTTGCATCTTATACGTGATACCTAATAATAATGGCAGAACGAGATAATTTTACAGTTAAATTCTGTAAAGGTAAAAAGTTTTTTTTCTGTATTCTTCAGGCTGTATGCTGCCGCACCTTTGTCGACATTATTCATTTTGAGAGAGTAATATATTTCCTTGAATGATATCCACATGTATGCATTGTTACAGGAAACTGCTACTGCCATTTCAGCTTTCAATTAGTGACAGCTGTTCTTGCGTGCGATTTTCTTCGTAGAAGCGTTGACAAAATGTGTTAGTATGGTTTACACGAGGCATATGTGTATAATAGAAATAATGTATTTGTAACGCACATTAATATAACAATAAGCCCATGAAGTCGTTGTACTTAGTAGGGATTATGTATAGCGAATTCACCAAAGCAAAAGATGTGAAACAGCTTCCAAATATATTTAAATTTCTCTAAAATGTAAATTTTTTTTTTACAAAAAAGCGTTCTTTGTCTGGTCAAACTTTTTTTGCACTTTTAATTAAAATAACTTAATTTTAGGTAATTATTTCCAGTCTTACGTCTCTCCGATAAAGTTCGCTAGCAGTGACTGCAACACTCTCCATCTGACCACACCGACGAAAGCCTTAAACTGCTATGAACACAAAAAAAATAAACGAAAGCCTCTCAAGACTCCTAAGAACTGTAAGGTTGGTACATAGATCAAAATATTTCAAATATTCCATAAAAAGAATATTATAAAAAAAATATGTTTTTTCCAGTATTGCTACGATGGTCCATGGTTGAAAAGGAATTATAACAAAAAATACAATTCAGAATATAAAAGTCATTCGAAGTATGCATTCAGTAACACAATTAATGAACGCAAATGTCGTGGAGCTAGTGAGCCGTGGCAGAGTTTTGACATACACGAAACAAAAATTGGCGGCAGTTGTAGATTGAACACAGATTCCGATAAGAGATTTTGTTATTGTCATGACTTGGAAATTATCGTTGATCGTATACAACAGGTCGCAAGAGACATGGAAATTTTATTGGAAGATGTGGACGATACATCCTCGAAATATTACTTTTGATATTATTTATTTCTTTAATTTTTTTATATATATTTTTAATAAAGTTTACTATTAATAGATTAATTTTAAGCATTTTTCTATAACTTCGAACCCAAGTAACTTTTCGTACAAATACCATCAAAATTCCAGAATTACAATAGTGAATGTTTAATTTTTCATCAATGTGAGACATATTTACAATTATTGTATAATTAAATTTACATTTAGTATATCTTTATAACGTAATTTTATATAGAGATAATAATTGCTGTTGCATAAAGACGACATCATGTGATATTACCGAATAAATAAGAGAGTTTTAAAAGTTAGGTATTATATATATACTTGGGTGACAATTAATCATTTGAAATTTATTATTTACAAAACTCGCTCGACAAAATTAATTTTACAAAAAAATCGGGTCGTTAAGTTTAGATGATAAAAGAAAATAAAACGCATTTAATTTCTCTAGATCTAATTTATTATGTCTTATAACAATATTATAAGAATTCTATATTAGCTAGTTTGAGCTGAACACATGAATTCTTTAAAAATACAATATTTATAAAATATTACAAAACATCCAAATATTATAAGAGAGGGACAGTATTGAGGTAACACAAGTTCCATTTCCTATTTTTTATGTTATAAACACAAAGGCGATATGACAAGAGTTCGTAATTAATTAAAATCACAATAATTTTAACTCAACACTTTATAGTAAAAAAAAAAACAAAATTTAATAAGATAATAAAAAACTTCAAGATTTAATTTTGCAAAAAGATATAAATGCCAATAATCTTTAAAATTAAGCAGTGTTATAAATATATATATATATATATATATATATATATATATATTTATATATATATATATATATATTTTTCTGTATATCAAGCATAAGAGAATAAATGAGTGGACAAATCTTTAAAGACCTGCACAAATCTTTAACATCCTGCAATTTAATATATTGAAACATAACCTCTGAAAACTGATTTAATAACAAATAATATAAATAAATATACAAAATATGTTACTATTCCAGTACCTATTGCAGTCACCGGGTCAATTCATATAACTATACATTTACAGAGACACTAGCGACCTCAACAAAATTGGATTTGATATCAACAACAATCAATATACTTTTTGAAAAACAGAGTTGTACATAATAGTAACTCGGATCAATACTCTGTCTTTCAAGGTTATATATAAAATTAAGACCATAAATTTAGCCTAATCAAAATTTTACTGTCCTGTGAGCGTTCCAGTAAGTCTTGTTATAGCTGAACATTTTTATGTTGTTGTTTTTATTCTATATAATTGTTTAGATTAAATTATTAAACAAATTGGGTAATATATTGACTAACTACAATACAATGTTTCGCTCTATCTAGTTTTACTCTGGAGGGTTATCGAAATAGTCAATTTTGGTTTCTTCCTTCTTGGGCTGACTGCGGGCCGCCCACGCGTTAGTAGATGTGAGCGTTGCCCAGCCACCCGATGAGGACCTAGATATATAGTATAGCAATTAAAACTTCAACTCTATAATTCTATAAAAAAAGAATTTACTGCACCAATTATATTATTACATTCTTTATGCGACCTTATGATCACTTTTGAAGCGACTGTATAGTATTAAACACTGACAATGTGATAATCAATGTTTTAGATAAATTTTCGCTAAAATATAACATGTGATTACAAAAAGCATCAATGAATTTAAATAAAATTTTTGTGTAATCTCACTTTGAGGTGGTGGATGGTATTTCCTTTGTTGGTGGTAGGGCGGCGGCGGGCGCTCGTAGTACCGGCCCGGGTACACGTCTCTTACCAGCCTCTCGGGATAACACCTCCAGTACACTCATAGCCGGCAGCCAAGACTGTGGATAATTTAAAATTAGTATTTTATTCCACTCATGTTATTATTTATAAGGAAAAATTAAGTTATGTGTTCAAGAATATTTTTTATTTTAATTTAATAATGCTATATAGATTTTATAAGGTAATTGCAGTGCTTATAAGTTGTGTAGCTCACAAATAATATTAGCCAAGAGCCTGAGATTGATTCCGTCATAGTTAATTCATTATATATCAAACGAAATTAAATTGATGACTGGTGAAATAATTATGATTTTTTTTTTTATAAGGTAAATATTTTTCTTCACAAGATTACATATATATCTTTAGCTAGTTGATTAGTAAAATAATATACAAATATCTATTAGATGTTTACGTAGTGTTAGTGAAGGAAATATATACTAAATGTCTCAGATCTTATATATATTATATTACTCAGTACCTTTTCCTTGTCGGCTGTAGCAACGACGTTTCTGTTAGGTTCAGCGTCATACGCAACACTTTCGCATCCGAAATGTTCGCACAGCTCGTGGATGAACTGACGCTTTTGGCGGTTCATAGATGGGAATGAATGTGCTCTCGTCTTCTGTTTGGACTGAAAATAAATAAATAAGATTTTAACGTTAAAAGTAAAGAAAGACATTGTCTCAACTAGATTCATGGATATGTAGTGGATAGTTTTAATAATTATCATCAATCTGCCTATACCGACATATATAAAATGTAGGATAAAATAATATATATATATATATATATATATATATATATATATGTATTGCTCTATCTTATCGTCTGTCTGTATGTTCAGGTATATATTCAAAACGGCAGGACCGATCTGGATTTATTCCTGTAATGGTCAACAACTTATCTAACAAACAAAAGTCTATTTTAAAGTCTGTGTGTACTGTATAGGGTTCTGGTCGCTGTTAATCGAATGTATAGTTATAATGTCATATCACCTTTTTGGCTAATTGTACGAGTTCCGTCAGCTTGTCGTGTATTTGTTGTGCGAAGGTTGGTTCCCTGGCGGCCGTTGTTCGTAGATGATCGCTATATCGAGGCGCGAGCTTGGCCGATACGTCAGGATTTCGCAGCTGAAGTGCCAAAGCCAGGCGACGGCTCCGAGCCTCTACGAAGCACTCCTCGTCACACTCCAATCTGTATTGACATTACTTTGTTTTCATCTTATTTATATTTAATACTGGTTTTTTGCTGCGACTTCATTCATTAATTTCGGAACTGGGATTAAAGAGAAATGTATAAATGTGTCAAAACCGTACATATGGTAACCAACAGGCAGCGACATCTACAGTCGGCGTCACATGGTTTTATACATAATAGATTTATTTTGGCGTGATTCCGTGGACAATAAACAGAATTCTTGGATAAATAATACTCTAAAATCTAGATCATACTCTGATGTCCAAACTATGACTATATGACTTGAAAGTTTCATCAAAATCTGCTAAGTAATTTTTAAGTGAAAGAGTAACAAACATCCATATATCCTCACAAATAGTGGCATATATAATAAACATGACATAATATTAGTAAGACTATATTACGTTTTGAGCATTGATCCGGGTCGTTGAACATCTGATATATCCACAGTGCCACCCTCTTGCATTTTCGTTGCCGCTAGGGTACTCATCATCCTATAAAATAAACAATTATTAGAAATGTATCGTTTTTAAAATCGAATTTTATGTTCAGGGTGATTTTGCACAGTTTAAGAAAGGATGATATAGATGATAATAAACACCTATGTTGAACTGTCGTAAATGACAAACTGAAGACTCTCCGTACTTAGTTTGAAACCTGCCGTAAGAGTATTGTCATACTAACTTGGCATAGTCCCTGGCGTTATCGCAGCAAGATCGCTCTGTTTGTTTTCGTCCACACTGGCAGGTGGCTCGTACTGGCCGGCGACAGGGCGCCGCACTGGGACAGGAGCCCCCGCCGCTAGAGTGACACCTCGCAGCACACGGGTGACCACAACTCGGCCGTTTGGATGTGCAGGGTTGACTACATCTGTACATATATTGAGGTATACTATTAGATTGATTTTTATTTTAGGAGTCGGAACGAAAACGTAGTCTTATAAATTCATCTCTTTTTGTGTTTTGGGGATAGAGAATTGACAGACACACTGAAAATTAATTATAGAAAGCGTGCCTATGGAAGAACTAACAGTCATCGCCTATTCCAATGATTTTAATTCCAGGCTAGACTAGTGTGGTATGTGTGCATCCAAAATGAAACGAATTATATTTGTCGTTCAGTCTAGTTAAAGTTTGTATTTTATAGATTTAACTCACGTGCTTATATCACAAGATCCCTTGTGACATATTTTGATACAAGTGTGTTTACCGCAAGGAAGAGGTTTCCCGCACGGCAGGCCGCAGGAGAATTCTTCTTGAGAACACGGTATTGTTTTCCGTTCCTGATAATTATTATTAATTTAAGTCCAGCCTCTGCACAGTATAAAATCAAAAGACGTCACTACATTAGCGATGACTCACTTCATGTTTTCCGTAACACATTTTAGTTGTAAGCACGACGCATGGCGGGCAATCGCCGGAGTGGCACGAGTGGTGCGGCGGGTGACCGCAGGGTCTGCTCCTGCGGCAGGGGGCGCTGCAGGCGGGTGGTTTGGTGCCGCAGCGGACCGGCGGCATCAGCACCTCCGCGCCACACTCACAATGGAGCTCGTCGAAACCTTTAATGATATACAATGATGAACTTGTTAAATCAATAACTAAAAATTAAAACAAAGTTATTCGTGGAATTCAAATTATAATAAATAATAAGGAATGTGATATTCACCACGCGGGGCTCGAGCTCACAAAATTACAGAATATCTTTCGTTTCTTTGCCAATAAAGCTATCATGCCATAAACTTGATTTTTATTTATATGAAGACAGTTGATATAACTATCTTATAAAAGTCCCTCACCCTACCCAACGAAGGACTATGATGCTTGTGCTTTCATTTGAACAAGATTGCATATTATTATTAAATTTACAACAATTTTTTGTATCTACTTGTACACGGTGCACTGTATATACATATACATATACATAAAAGTCGTGTCAGCATATATTTTGTGTATATCTGTCTGTACTCACTGACTCTCGGACAGGGCGCGCAGTGTCCAGTGTGACAGAACTCCTCACATCTGTGGAGCTGACATGAGAGAGAACGGCCGCAGACGACGGCGCAGCGATGAGTGGCAGAGTCACAGCACCGGGTATGACAGCGGTGACGGCCGCATGACAACTTCTGTAAGGACACATTTAATATATAAGCACATAGACAGGCTTATACAATACTAGTTTTCCTAAGCGATTTCGTCCGCGTTACCTTCGAGACAGTGTTAAAAAATAAATCTGTTCAGTTTAATATGTCAAAGAACAATAGAATGCACACGTCATACATATTCAGATTTACATATACATATATATATATATATATATTAATAATATTAGTGGGATTTCTTATTGTCAAGAGATAATATTACTGACATATTTCTATTTTAAACTCAAAAAGGTTTAATTTCCTTGTTACCTTGTTACATTTTCTCTGACACAATACGTTGTTGATCATCTGCGGCAGATCAGCACACGGCACCTCTTGGCTCGAGTGACCGCAACGGCACTGCAGCAGAGTTGTGTCGGGACAGACGCGGCAACCACCTGTATGTAAACACGATTACATTAATCACATATTTATATTATAATACAGTTGTATTGGTGTTTATTATTATACAATTTTATATTTATTTATTCATAGGATAATAACATCAAATTCGTCCGTCAGTCATAGTTAAACTAACCTAACCTTACAGTTACGAGAATTTTTTATTTATAAGCCAGCAAGTAATATTTCAGCACACAAGAGGTGATATTAGTTGTATATTAAATATGTCGAATGATTTCCAAACCTTCGTGACAGCTCTCTTTACATATATGCTTGTCGCCCGCCGGCCCGCACGGTAGAGGCTTAGCACAAATGTTGCCACAGAGCGGTATGGGGTCCACGCAAGTCTTGCGCTGATCTTTATTGATCCTGAAATAAGATCAGGTTACAATGACTATACTCATATTCTTATAGTCAATACACATATATACGTACAAACGATATTCTTTGCATTGTTTTAACGACTTTATACTTAAATTTGATATAATTGTATATAAGCCATTTACTTCACGAAACATACCATAAACTTTTCTTATATCGATATATAACAAGCTCAGTTCGTGACTTCGCCTGCGTTGATTTTAAAAGTGGATTCAAAGAGAAAATAATGTGTTTAAAAAGTTTGATATGGTAATTATAAGGCAACGCCATCTATTGTCAATATTCTGGACTTCATGCAAAATAGAACGTTATTGTAATTTTTCTTCATAATATAACATGAATATTTTACATCTTATTCCGAACACTCAACTACATTGTTGGAAAATGTCATCAAAATCTGTCAATAACAAGAGATGGAAAGACGTTTTTAATATGCAAGTTATACCTAGTCTTGCCACACGGACAGGCCGGTACGTTGTCGGGTGTGAGGGGACACGCAGGGCAGGGCGGGGCGTGGCAGGTCGCGCGACACACGTGCGCTCCGCATGACAACACACGCCCGCACTGCTCGCCGCAGGACCAGCTGGTGCGGTCCGTGTGTGACGTGCACGCCACGGAGCGAGACTTGGCCGCGGGGCAGTGACACACTGGAAACATGCGACAAATATATATATTATGTATCATCAGTGTATGTATGTGAGGGTAGAAATACAGAGAAATAGATTAGTACAGTATGAAACGAGATAGAAGTCGCGACTGCTATCAAATTGTTATCTTGTCAGGAGTCTTGATTAGGAATCTTAATTGGTTTCCTAATATTTAAGGCGGCGCAAACGCTATAGATTAAACATTTTTTCGGAGGACCTTATCTCGAGTCATAATACTCTTTAAGAACGAACTCTTCCTACTTTGAAAGTTGTTATTCGACTTCTTTTGGAGGTTGAAGTTGTTTTTTGTTTAGTCTGATGGCTTAAATCTCGAAGATTTGACGCTTAGTTAAAGTTAAGTCAATGTAAAACTTACTATAAGTAATGAAAAAAGGTTGCTTTTATCAAAAATATAATGTTTACCTTGTGTGACAATTTCCTCGCAGGGGTCGCACTGTTCTTCATGGCACTGTTTAGTGCATGAATGAACCCCACATTCTAATTTTTTATTACACACTCTTCCACAGACTTGCGGTAATTTACTACTACATAGCACTGAACGCGTCTCCGCCCCACAGCCGCATTGCCTGCACAGATTATACACACTTAAACATATAGATAGTTAATATTATTATTATAAAGAAATCACTTTTATGTTTATTGTTCCATAACAAAGATAGATAATATTTGGTATCAGATTTAAAACTTTTTCTACATATACATTTAAAATGAAGCAGTGAAATGTGATGTACTCAATTACCTTGAATTCAACAATAGAAATAAAAAATAATAGTAATTTTTTTGCTATCAGTACTCTATATAGATGTTTTTAAATAAGATTGAATGTTTCCTATTGTTCTGTATAATAAATGTAACACTCACTTGCTTATAGTGGCCTGGCACGGAGGGCATGGTCCAGGGTGGCACAATAGTGTGCATGGATGAGGGCAGAGCCTCATCCTCTTACATGACTTGCCACATGTATGAGCACCGCTTGATCCCCTCTGGTATTCTGGATTCCTGACCGCACCACACATACATCTATACTCGGTTGGTATGTCTTGATTCACATTTTGACATGCTGGACATCGCCATTTTGTTTCTGTAAATAAACAAGGAATATTATAAATTCTTTTATACATGAATATGGTACCTACACTTAGATTAATATTATTTATTATCTGTGGTTGACCATAGATAAATAAAAAGGTGTTTGGTCATCTAAAATATTTGTAAAAGATATAACATCAATCACATACTTTATATTTATTAACAATTTATTAGAAAAGAAACAATTCAATTAAACTTTTTTATTAAGTCAGCTATAAATGTAAGAATTAAAAGAGATTTCTTTTTAAATTTATTCTTAAGAGTATATTTTTTGTTAATAATAAGTGTACTTACCAATCATGCTACTTATAGCCCATTTCCTTATACAGCGGAGATGCAATACATGATAACAGTTACCGCAATACCATACTGGATCAGTTTGTTTAACTCTCTCGCAGCATACAAGACACTCAAGGGTTCCCCTGTCTAGTTGGTCGCTTAAGCGCTCACGTTGTGTCATATCTATGTTAGCTGCAAATTAAAGGTTATAAATTACAGGAAATTCAAAAAAGATTTTGAGTTGTTCGGGTGAAAACAATTACCTCCCGGGTTAGACAAGTTTTTACTCTTCCCTTTGGCCGGACTTGATAGATTATCCCTATTTCTTTCTTCTTTGGCATGGAAATAAGACTTTGCATAGTGTTCATCCTCATAAATATCTCTTTCCGCACCTTTTAACCTTTGACTTCCTATCCACCTACGATTCCTTCCTGACCCTTCACTTCTACCATTTCTTACATCTTGGCTTTCTTTTGGCATTCCACTGTTATAAAAGTCCGACTTGGGTCAGAGTCTTTGCTTTTAAACTTAGAATTACTTTTTGATTGGCCCCCTTCGTCACTGTTAGAATTTTCAGGTAATTCGGATGCTGAACTGATATCGTTTATATCTTCGTTGTGGTTAGATTCATGATTACAGCCATTGTAAGTACGGTTTTTAGGTTTTGACTGGTTGTTGTAGCCTTGGTTATATTGGTTGCGGAAACTAGGTTCCGAATTTTGGTTGTTTTCAAAGGGTCTGCTCTTAGATTTGCCTTTGCGATTATTAGCATCACTTGGACGATCTTTGTGCACAGGGTTTGCAGAATTTTGGCCACTACTTTCACCATTGGTATTTTGATTATCTTGATTGCGGTATTTGAATCATATTTGTTATGGCGGTTATTTAATTCTTGAGGTTTCACATTTTTTTGGTAAAAGTTGCTAGATTCTGAAGTAAAAGAATTCTTTGAGTTCTGCGGTCTTTCTCTCCAGTTTGTTGAACCTGATGGCTTGGAATTGTTACTATCACCTGCATTTCTATTTGTATTGCTTGAATGTTGTTCTTTATTACTAGTGCTAGATTGCTTAGGGACAAACTCAGTGGCAGTGGGCATGAGTTTGGATTTCACAACTTCTCTTGGTAATTGTTGATCTATTGATGTTTGCTGAATCTGTTCTTCTGTATTCCCCTGGTATGTTTCATTGTTGTAATTATAATTGCTTGAACTAGTTTCATAATTATACACAGCTTGAGAGTTTTGGTTGGGTGAATCATTTTGATAATTAGGTAACTGTGCATACTGACTATTGGGATAGTTTGGATATTGAGTATTATATGGGTTTGTTTGAGGGTTGGAAATGTGCATTTGGGATAAAAATTCATCGAAGCTTACATATTGGTTCGCATTATATTGAGCGTTTGGATAGTATGCCTGATATTGGTTGTTATAGTCCCCATTCCAATTATTAGGTGTGTGGTACTGATTATTGTAGGAGTAAGAATTATTCCACTGAGACATTGCAGCAAACGATATTATTTCGCCAATAATATTGTGAAATAGTGTAAAAATATAAATATTTCATATAATTCTTTCGTAATTTTTTCTTGATTTTTTGGCCAATGGCCGAGACCAAAGGCCTCAGAGACGAAATTGTGAACGCTCTGAAACGACACAAGACAATAGCAATTATATTTTATTGCGGGATATTAGCATGTGGCACTTTATGATATTATAAGTGTTTTCAGACTTACCAGTAGATAATTTAAAGTGCACTTGGATGTGTAAAAAAATTATAAATAATAAAAGTAAATGATAAAATAATTTAGAAAAGAAAGTGGTACTAAATTAAATGGGCTAAGCGTTTGCTAAGCCGATGTGTTAACTCAGATATGAGCTAAAATCTGATGATTTGATGAAATGGCAAAGGGGAGGGGGAGGAAAGACTACAAGTCAACGTTGACAACAAATTTGTTACACCACCATAGGCAATATGATTGAAATAACACAGATTAAATATATGATTATGTTTGAACATGTCCACAAATGAACGTATTCGCTTTGAAGGTTTACTTATAAGCATAGTTTTGACTTGTATTCTTAATGTTAAAAGATTGACATATTATAATATAGTGAAATAAAATTAATGTTTTTGAGAAAATAAAATATATGTATTTTTAAGAACAGTAGAAAATAATGTATACGAGCACACAAATTTAAATTTTTCCATCGTTAAGAAACATAAAAACTATATTGTATCAACATATCATATGTGATGTATATATATTAATATTATATATAAGCAAATTTTCAATTTTTTTGAATTTAATAACACCATAGATAAATTTGATAGTTAATAAATCAATTCATTTGAAATTACTATGAGAGAAAGGTACAATAAGAGGTATGAGATATAGGAATAAATACTATGAGGTACTTCTGTCATGAATAAGGTATTTCATGAAAGCCTGTGAATTTTAGCTAAATTCCTATTCCAAAATGAAAAATATCTTTACTTAGGAGTTAGACAGAAACATCTGTCTCGTCTTTTTATAAATCAGCTCACGAAGTTCCCATTGGCATAATTTTGACAGATTTTTTAATATTGATTAAAAAGATTGAATTAAAGAATTGTTTGTAAACAGCAAAAAATTACTGTTCATTTACATTCATGATAAGTTCTATTATAAGTTCTGATACAGAAGTTTTTACCATTGTTTTATACACTAGTTAAATATATTAGGCAGACCTATCACACAAGAGAGAATTTACAATGATAGAAAACTTTTTGGTCAATAATACCAATTCACATCATTTCTTCGATCTCCGATACCACAAAGGACTGATGAATTTTTTTTTACCTCTTGGAAGATAGTGGCTTCTGGAATACTCTATATTTTTTCAATCAAGTTATTATAGTTGCACCTCTCTAATATTTTATACAGATAACTGTCAATATGAAATGTTAACTTACAAAATATTAATTGAAATTCCAATTTATTCAACTGTATCCAATGCTACTCTGAACTCATACTCTTAATTCCTCTCTTTCTTAATTCCAGTTGAAGATATGCTACTTAATGTACCAAGAGAATAAGTATAGGGGTTTATTTGTCGAGTAATTTACAGATCAAGCTATTGACAAAAACTTTAATTGGGATTTTAATATTATTTATTCGTGGTGTCATTATATTTCTGACTTGTAGTAAGTTCTATGAAAAGCAACTTTTAGGTTAATTTAAATTCAATCCCTTCCTAAGATTATTTTAAGAATTATTCCTACATTAATACGAGTGTGTTTTACTAATCCTTAGTATTCCGATATAAGTAATAATCTTAATACTAGTTTCCTGAAATTTTTAACCTGGCAAATAGCATATGAATTGGATTATTTTGAGGGTAATTACGTAAATTTATCTGTTCTCGGGTTTGGACTGGACACTATGGCTTCAGTAAATTCCATTTGGAATTTCGATAGCTTGTTTCAGGTAAATTTTATAGAGATGTTTAATTTTATTATCCAGAAAGGTTTTTTAAATGTTGCTTGTTAACTAACACTCTTTCTTATGGTACGTGAAAATGAAACGAAAGTAGTTTGTACTCGGACTATGGCAGTAAAATGTTTGTATCGACATTGTAAGAAGGTTTATCAGTGTTGTGGCTTTTGTATTTTCTGTTTTTCAATTAATGTTATGGTGGTAATATATTTGGAATTCACGGCTAATATCTTTGACGGCTGTCATCTGCACAAATATGCAGGCATCTATGGATATATATCATAGTAAAATAGTATCGAGTGAGCATCAACTCCTTTTGAATTCTACTTCTACTACTATTCTACTTCTACTACTTCTACTCTTAGAACCTGGAGTCTGTTTTGCACAATTTCTAGTGAAAGCTTATTACTTTTTAAATTTTAGTTCAATTTGTATTCTTAGTCACAAATTTAACGATAATAAATACCTTAGTCTTTAAGCCTTTTTTGTCATTTTCTTTTAATTTTTCTATACTCAATACGGTATGAACTGTTTTTATGGAGTATAATTCTAGTAAATATATGAAAAGTGTCTTTAATAACATGTCGTTAGTAATGAGTTTTTTATGTAATATTTAATTACCCGGTGTGTTCTAGCTTCACAATGTTATATTGTAAATTTTGCTATAATGGTCCTGGTATTCGTGTCGTCATGAAGCCATAACGCGATTAATTCGAATAATATTTTTAATCAACGAACAGTTAGCTTAAAAGATTGTCAAGTGATTTAACAGCGTTTTTTGCTTACAAGATAGTCAATTTAATGTTTCTTAAATCTTATTCTTAGCAAAACAGTGAATATAAAAGTGTTCAATACTATTCTGTGCTAATAATTCGTGGTGTCCGTGGATATTTTGAAAATTTATAAGGCTAACAAATTGCTATATCTATCTGCTATCTAATGAAAATAGAGAAAAAAAATTGCCATAAATTTAGTGACTTTTTGTTATGTTTCATGTACCAGTACATGTGCTGTTTCCATGTTAATACATAGATCCATGAAATTTATTATTTGACTTTAAATTACTTCGGTACCATATCGTGTAGAGTTCCATTGTGTGGTGCTACATTAAGCGTCTTTTCTTTATATTCTTTACACCCTTGAACCACTACCTGATGTAGAGAACCGAATAAATTATTTGTAGTTAAACATTTCAGTGTGCACTCTGGGTATGGGTTGTATCGGTAGTTCATCGCGTGTGGCTACATTGCCGTTAGTATGTAAATAGTTCAAGAACTATTAAATTGCATAATTGTGTATTCACTTGCTAAAGAAAACGTATAATTGGTTCAATATTAGTTAAAATGTTTCTTGATCTTGGAAATGTTAAGACTGAAATTTTGTATTTTTTAATAACACATTTATTTTTGTTTTTTAAATCCCTTGAAATGTATATTGTAGGAGAAAAATGAAACTGAAAAGGAGACGTTACTTGGTGCTATCGTGAGATTAGATAATGATATTGCTAAAAGTGAAAGGATGTATTCAGCACAGAGAGTCGGAGTGGTATCGGCAGAGCTTGAAAGCATTAGACAAGTACACATATAGCCTTGATAGCGATTTAAGTTATACATTATTATTTTATTCGAAATGATCTTGCATTTGTTTTTAAACTCTATAATTTCATTACGTTTTAGGAATTGAAAGACTTTGAAGGAACTCAGTTACCAGTTGGTGAATGTTATGCGAAGACAATGCATCAGGTTTGCTCAATTCCTATGTGGAAACCGAGGCACTATTTTTCAATAATTTTATATTCCAATATATATGTATGTTAAAAATATAACTTAAATGTTTTTCAGTTGTTTGTCACTTTAGATATTTATGAGCGTCCGATGGTAGCAGTTGAAAATGAAGATTTCATTGCTAATGTTAACAGAAAGGTGATTGAAATATTTCAGAATTATATAATTTTGTGATCATATCATATTTATCAAAAAATAAATATAATTATCATTTAAGGAGATGCGAAAAATCGAATTTGATTTGCTGCGAAGACGTGAGAGGGAGCTTCAACAAGAAAAAAATTCACTTCATATTGAACTGTCTAAACTACGTTCTTCATATGAAAACCTCCAGGAGTTATTAGGTTGTAAATAGCACACAAAATCAAGTTTAAATTAAAGCAGACATACACGATAGCTCTTTAGTAGTCATTTTTTTTTGTCGGAATAGGTACACCACAAGTGTCTGTATGTAACTGTATTATAATAATTAATAACTATAATACGTGAGAACTCTCATCAGTTTTAAATAATCATCTTACTAATATTGTTTTATATTGGTCTTCTAAAATAAGGGCTTAATAACCTTGCGTTTTAAGACTATTAAATTATTGTATACTTTTCAGCATGTGTTCAAAGCGAAGATCAATTGGAAAAATCTTTGCATAATAAATACGAGGGGGCACGAGCTCTCCGCGACTCGCTCGGCGCAATAAGCGTAAGATTGCTGGCAGCGGCAGAATACCTCAAAGCAGCGCTTCGGCATCTAGACGTTGCCCTTCCAGCCTGGAAACTTGCTTCAATGGGCAAGTAAGCGAATATAATATGTACATAATTTTTCGATGTCTTCAGTTTATATATACGTTTTTTGTTGTCAGAAGTGGTATAGAGCGTACTTCTTCATGTTCTGACGCGTGCTCATGCCTTACCCGCGCGCGTTGTGACGAGAGATGCGCGCGCCGCGTGCTCGCCGCTTACTCAGCGCCTCGTGCCTCCCGCGAAATGCGACTAGCTCTAGACTATGCCTTCACGGACACTATACATGATCATAGGTTATATAAACAATCTTTTTACTTGTTAGGAAATGTATTGGGTTCTTGTTACAATCCTCGCGTTAATTCTTTTAAATTCCTGAGTTATGTGAATGGTATGATTTATAAAGCGCGATTAACAAGACGCCAGATTTCGTCAGATCTTCAGTTCACGTATCCCAAGAACTTAGCAGCATAACAGCGACGACCATACCATATTCAGAACTCAGTGATGCATTGCCCTCGGGCGTCCTTTGGAATATGCGTCAGTGCCCATTTAAAGATATTTGAAATAAATATATTATTTATATTTTTCGTAATGAAGGCGAAATATGTTTTCAGATACAAAAAGACAACTGAAATATTTCATCAATTTAAAGATGCTCTCGTGCAGTTCCTCAATAATATACATCAGGTATCTTAATTCCGAGATCAGAATTAACAAGTTATTGTATGTAGGTACTTTAGATAGATTTCTTATTTTCAGGTTCTTCTCAACAGTATTGAGAATCTGGAAGATGCTGAGAAAAATTTAACGGAATATAGAAATCAATTAAGATCGCACAGAGCTAAAGCAATCTTAAAAATGGGTTTAGCTGAATTATCCTATGATCCAGTAAATTTAAAATCGTTGAAAAAACGTAATAAAATGTTAAAGGAAACGTAATTCACAGTTCATTATACACTTACTCATAATTAAAAAAAAATTAATGACATATAGAATATATATATATATTCTCGTTCAGGTGAAATAACTAGCAGGATAGTTAATTTGTAATAAAAGTCCCATATATGTAAAACACAATCAAATTTTATTAAATATCAAATATGGTATTGTCTAACACGATTCCTTAACTATCATGTTTCACATCAATATCATAATATACTGACATAATTATAATACGGTTACACATCGTAAGAACGTAGGTACAGATGAAGAAGACGATACGCTTACTCCAAGCTTACATCACACTGCTTACCGCGCGTGAAAGGTCTCCATTCGTAAATCCTCTCGCTGTAGTATTAACGACGTTTTTGGAATGTGAAATGTTAGGCGCTTCATACGCAGTGTGACGCAAACTCGTGCTAAACATACACGAACGAAATAAGAAGTACAGATATTAGCAGTTACAATAAAAAGTTACAATATAGTCATAGAATATAAAAGATTTAATTCTATATTGTCATGAAGGAACAAGGTGTAGATGTAAATATGAGTAAGAAAAATAGCAATCAATTATAAATAGTATAGAAACTAAACTATAAATGTGATTGTTTATGAAGAGAGTTTAAAGAAACACTACGCAAGAAAGTAGTAGTACGCAAGAAAGAACACACTCACCTATATACTTGACACGATACATGGCTTAAATGCAAAATCTACTAAACGTGTTATACATGATTACAATCAAATATCATGGGTTATGTTAGCGCTTAAAATCTATAATAATGTTTAGTTTTGTGCGCCAAAGCTCTAAGAGTTTCAGATGACTTTCAAGCGTTGTTAGTATACCGCCTGCTGTGGCTAGAGAAGAACCACAGCAGTTGAACTACGAAGAGATATATTGATATGTGATATGATGTGTCTCGTCTATTTGGTCGCTACCTATTAGCCTTGCGTTCATATCCGACAGTTCTTCTATTCTTTCGAAACAAAATCGTCTTATAACATAATATCAAAACAAATAAATTTTGTTAACAAACAAATCCAAAGGCTTTAAAGAATAAATATTGGTGCAAAAAATTCTTTGTTTATAACTATAGCAAATGTAGTATCAAAATTTAATTTCCTTTTAAATAACAAAAAAAAAAAAAATAATACACTTTAAACACCATATCAAAATAATTGTCACAAGTCTCTTTCGTAATATAAGTAGAATAGATTTATGCACACGTTTTAACGGGAAACCAGTCAACGTCCGAAGTTTTATCATTCTAATAACGCTTAAGGCTTTGTTTCTATTAAAGAAATGCGAGGTAGTTGTAGCCAGACGAACGGTTTACTTTATTTTGAAAGTAATAATAATAAATACAATACTTTCGGAATAAAGTATACCTTCAAATGTAAATCTGTCAGCTAATCCTCGCACAACTCTGATATAAACGCAACCTTACCCTCAATTCTAAGCTAAGTACGACAACTCCTAAGCCACCTTCGTAGCTACAGCTCTTAATATTGTCAAACCGAAAGCCCGTACAAATCATGGCTAAATGTACGGTGACATATAAATCGTCTAAATTAGCATTTTCATATACGTCGTAAAAACATGGAAGCACTCTTGCGGACAGACTGTTTGCTGGCTGTGATGTTGAAGTACTAGAACACCGATTACGATAGTTAATACTATGATATGATACGGTTACAGATTCAATTATATAAGAAGGAACGATAAATGAGCAGAAACTTTTATTATAATTGATGTCACACATCGCTAAACACGTGGAAACAAAACTTAATCATCAAACAACAGCGACAACAAAACAACAGAAACGAAACAACAATGGAATGTCAAATTGGAGAATGTAACATAATCCAAGTCTAATCCAAGATAACTCTGAAACACTTTCTCTTTATAACTGAATGCAAACATTTTTCAGCTGTTTACACTTTAGTGATGCTCTTCATTTTTCTGCTTCTGATGCATCTGAAATATTACTTGAGTCAGTCAGTCAATTTTTTGAGTCTAGTTTGTCATTCTTAAGAGAGATGACATAAATGTTACAAGAGTCATAATTAAGGTTGGTGAAGACTTAATAAAGATCCAAATATGTATTAAACGTGAAGTCTTTCAGTGCTATTGTTGACGAATTGAAATCATATAAACATTTGTTAAGATTTTATTGAATACCTTAGAAGTCCACGATAGAGCATGAACGCGCCATACAAGCTGAGTATTATGGTCGCAGTCCACACTACCGCCAACACTGAAGTACTTCCCTCTGTAAAAATTAAACATAAGGTATACAAGCGTTGAGATATATTAGATTAGAAATCAAGCAAAATGTAAAAAAAATATCCACATCTTTTTAAAAATTTAAATACACATTACGAATGTGGCAATAGCTTTTGACAGCGAATTCGTCCGCGAGTATTTCAGTAAGAAGTAAAGAGACAAGAGTATAATATTTTAAGATAATAAATACACCAACTAGCGGCGGTATCTACTGTCTGCGTCATATGTCTTCATACAATACAATTGTTATACCTTGATATTGAGGTAACTAATGTGTAAAATTTCGATAAATTATAGCTTATATCTTTTTGTAATGTCTAAGTTATATTATTGTAAATTTTCATCCAAAATCGTTTAGTAGTTTTATCGCTACCTAGCAACAAACATGGATAAACATATATACAACCATCCATCCTCAGAATTTTTACATTTTTGATATTAGTACAACAAAAAATTCTACTTTTCTGTCTATAATTTAAATCGGGGATTCTAATCTAGATACTTATACATCAGTCAGTGACGCACATTCAAATAATCATATATGATTACATTTTGTAGAGTCCTGTGAATTGCCATGTAATCATATTATAAATATAAAATAAACAATAATCTAGTTTCAATGACAATAACGGTAACCTATATATCCGTCATGGTAGTGTTCTGAAAGCCAGGCGCCTCGTGTTCCGTCACCACCAGCTGTCGCCTCCGAAGCCTCCTCCGTGCAGTTGGACCACTCGATTGTTATGTATCTAGGAATACGTTTCACGTAATTTGAATGAATGATAGAGAAAATTACATGCTGTCTGTGTGTTGAGACCCTGGTGATATATTTGATTGTTATGGTAAGACGGTATATAGGTGATGAATTTTATAAAACCTATGTTTTTATATATATTTAAAACTTAAATTCAACAGTAAATTTAAATAAATCAATAATAGTTGGATACTTTTAATGCCAATACTATGTAAGTCAATTTATCCACCTGGAGGATGTTCTGCAGGCTCTTCGGGGTGGTACCAGTAGTGTACGTGTCCTCGAACGTGCCCCACCACGGCAGCCGCCCCAAGCGCCCCACGGACCCGGCTGCCCCAGCTCAGATTCCTGGCATCCACACTCGACCTCACACTCCTCGTCCTCCTATACAAATCTCGCTCATAGTATACTTAGTCCAATTAAAAACGATATAAAGAAGTTCAGAACACTATTGAATGCAACTTTGGAGAAATAAAGTATTTGAAACTGGTCGCCTTTTTATACTCAGAGGCAAACGATATCACTAGAATCAAAGCATTTGCGTTATTGAGTGCATTATACATATGTACGAATATTTGCATAACCTTGAAACTGGACCCCGTAACAAACTAAAATATTACGCTTTCAAGACAATAATTGTAACGACAGGTCGTTAGGTTTTAAACCTGATGATGCATTGGCGGTGTAACGATGCGTCCCGGTAGAGCGGAGGCACATCTCCAGGGTTGTAAGAAGGCCCCTGATGACGGTTCATCGTTGATGCTAGTCAGTTCACATCTTGCATGAGATAACTTCACTCCCCATCCGCATGCATTATCAGCTTCTTCTCCTGATGACGTCTGAATGAAATTTGATTTAGATTTACACAAAAAGTCATTATTTATATTAGAAACAATTATACTTTATAAATATAAGAGATTTTTTTATGCTGTGAACAAAATTTATGATTTTCCAAAACGACTGAATTAAAAATACAAATTTAAAATTAATTATTGCAATGTTGTATGAATTTTAAAATTATTTAATCGGAAACTATATTCTTTCAGATTAAGAAATCACTTCTACTGTTTAGTGTTAAATTTAGAAGAATATCTTTTTGCTTATTAAAAGTATTACTAAATATCTAGACACTGACTTGTACATGACATCCTAATAGCGGTCTAGCGACGAGTCTCAAGCATGGTTCTCGCGGGCAGGGAGCTCGTTGCTCAGTGGGAGGGCACGCGCGACCCGGCCATACAGCCGCCGTCAAGTGTTGACTAGAAAAAGATTTATCACATTATATTTAACAAATAGAAGGGATGCAGAATCAATAAACTTGAAAAGTTTGATATATTTTAGAATGATTACCAAAATATGACTTAAATAATAGAAAGTAGGTATTTCACTTTGAGATTATAATTCATCTAAATGTTATTGGTTTAAGTTTATTTTCAAGATGGCATTCTTTGAATTTATACTTTATTTTTTAAATATACAAGATCATATACCGTATCCGTCTCATGTGGCGTGCTGTGACTGCGTCCCCGCAGGAGCAGGCGGAGGCGTCCCAAGGTCCCCACTCTCCAACCTCACAGTCTACGCCACATGGAACGTAGCACCATGACTCCCGAGCCTCGGATGCCGTTGCGTTCTAATATTGTTTTTCAATTCATTGTAAAGCAATATTGTAGCTTCGTAGCATAAAGCTACGATCGTAGTATACCAGCTACGAATGTAGCTTTATAATTACGAACGTAGCGCACAAGCTACGAGAGAAGTTATGTCGTTGATTTAATTCTACAATATATTGTCAAAAAAATAAATTACTCTGAAATGATTTAATTTCCAGCTCTTACCGGACAGAATGAATCATTTACGAAAACACCATCGCTGCGAAGGCAACGTACAGCTCTTCTCTTTGTTCCTTCCCCACACGGAGACCCACCTAAGGATTTTTGAATAAATATATATTTTAGCTGATAAAATATTATGAAAAGAAATAAAAAGTTTATTTGTGTTAGTAACCAAATTTTAAACTTTTTCTCAAACATTTACGTTCTTCTTTATTAATCAACAATCATTATTATGCATATAAAGGCTTCCGTAAATTCATACAAATTTACGTTATTTTATGAAATAAATTTCAATAAAACTCTGTATCCAGTCAGAAAAAATATAATATTTTGATTAAATTTAGTAATTTCAAAACGATATCCGTAAAAAGATAAACTCCTTAAAAAAACATTATATGTACATATATATATGTATTATGAATTCATTTTATTAGAATTTTAACGTTGTAGGGAACAATATTCCATACCCAGCGGTTGACAGTCATCCCAGGGTGCCACGTGCCAGGAGTAGGCGTGCGGTGAACAAGGCTCCGCAGCCACCAGGTGAGGGCAGGCAGTCCCGCCCTCAGCAGCCGCGCGGAGAACCACACGAGTCCTATCACGACGACCGCCCCATTTCGTCTGATCATAAAAATTACTTTCATACACCTTTTTAGAATATTATTATTTACAAGTATTACATTATATGTCGCAGTCTATAGGAGTACCATCTACAAAGAAGTGTAGTCGCTCATTTTTACCAAGTATCGAATTCAGGAGTTTGGTTTGTTAACGAAACGCGTTTTAGATTAGATCTTCATACGTATGTATGAATATTTATCTTAATTTTCATATAACCCGAATTGTATAATGCGAATTGTATGAAAATTAGAGAATCACATTTATAGAAGTCAAAACTCTTGTATTAAAAAGGCCTGTTCGTGTTATGTGTATTTTTAATATGTTATAATCAATGATCACTTCTCTCATTCCTAAATAAATAAACAAACCAAAATATTTTTTTATAGTTACAGTTCGCAGATTTAATGATCATTGTATTTATGTACCTGTTCACATGGACTCCAGTCTGACCAAGAGCTGACAACACAGTCAGAAGGGCACGGAGCCCGACATGTCGCATCGCGAGAGGGCGCAGGACCAGCGCCGGCCGCCTCACACTGTGTGTCCTCCAATTTATTCCCGTCCGCATCTATGCACCTACAAGTGTCGCAGAATGACTTTAATAGTGACAATGCCAAAGGGATTGCAATTATTGTTTATGGTTATATATTTTTTGGTGAAATTTTGGATTAATTAATTAAGAAGTAATTTTCGTAATAGACATAATCGTAACAAAAATTACTATTTTTGTAATAATTGACAGTCGTGAAATTTTGTTCTATTAGACTTACATAACAGTCCTATTGATAATGGCTCGTCCACATAGAGCTCGTCTCGGAGCGCACACAGACCACTCGCCCAGTATCCATCGTGGCTCAGTCACAACGCACGTAGAGCGCTGCAATGTGGCGCCACATTCACGACCACCAGCCGAACCTTCCTCTATTACTTCCCTATATGAGACCACGTTTTATTTATCATTTATATCAAAACATTAAAACTTAACATGGCAAAGAAGTTTACGGCTCGCCTGATGTCAAGCGGTTACTCCAGCTTAAGGAGATCTACAATATCAGAACACTCCTAGAACATCCCCAAACAAAATATCATATAGAAATAATTAATTTAAATATAGCACGAGTAATTATCACTGTCACATTTAATAAGATAACAGCCACATACCTGGTGCGGAACCTGAAAGCAGCTCTGGAACCCGGCTCAGCAGCACACGGTCCCCAGGCAGCCCACGCCCGGACCGCACAGTCCCTCGCACACCGCACGCTACATGCACCGCGTAATAAAGATGTAAATTCCTCATCGTATGTGAAGCCGTCTGTTGCTGCTTCACGAACGCGACGGGGTCCTAGAAATATTATCAAGTCCTACTAACAAAATACTATCCTCATGGTTTATCCATTTCCTAGAATAAGAAGAATGACTGATTGGTTTAGCAACTATTGATAGGAAATTTCATCATGAAGAAGTCTCCTGAATTTACAAGTATTTTGATTATGAAACATAAAAGAAATCAAAATCATGTTTAAAGGGCAAAAAAAAAACTGGTTTATATCATTATTTGATTAAAGAATAATTAGTACCTGTAAGGGGATGGTATTTCCTACAAACATCCATGGGTACATCACGTCTTCCAACTAAACAACGAGCTGCCCGTAGTGATCTCCCTTCACCGCATTCAATTCTAAACCATCAATTATAAATATATTTTTAAAATATTGCACTCAGTAAATTAAGCTTTAGTTTTTGTATTGTTTTAGTAATAATCACCCAGGTGGAAGAATACAGTCTGAATCAGCGGGTAACAGTTCCAATGAGACATTCTTGCAGACGCATGAGGGTACGTCGGGGTCAGAGGCATCCAAGTATCTAAAACATTCACAGACCTTTGTCTACATCTACAATATATTACACAGTATTTTTTTTAATATTTATAATCTCAGAATATTAGTAAATATATTTGTAAACAATAAATACCCAACTAATTTTGTTTCATATCACGTTTATACCTTACGAAAATCTTTTTCACATTCCCTATTACCATCAATGATTTTGGCAGACAATTTTGGTGCTGCGCAAATTACTTTAAATAATCAGAACTAAGCACATAAGTTTTTTTAATTACTGAAGATTTATAGAAGTTTTTCGTCATAAAAAATGCAAAATAAGTTTATATCTGAGTTTCACTAACTTTAGGGGATCTGAACATATGATATCACAAGTGAGTGGTACGATGGTGTCGCATGTGACGCTGCAGGCTGCTGCAGCGGGCGGCACCCGGGCACCAGCACATGCGCCGGCCTCGACGCGGTGAGAGTCCGAGCCGCACCAGATACCTTACACATTAGTAAGGCTTTCAAAGATATTTCGCAAAATTCGATAAAAAAAGTACTTCAAAACTGAAAAAGTTTATTTGAGACGTGGGAATTTAGTCTCTATTTCATGCGATTGAAGTGATCGAACACATAATATCCTGATTTCTATTCCTTTATGAAAATAGTGTGTTTGTTTTTATGACCTATAGAATATTTAAATATAACAAATATTTTATACAAAAATTATAAAGTATGATTATTCAAGCTGGTTTCTCCAAAGGTGGTATTGAGATCATGTGAACTTACTTCTAATCCTATAGCCAACTCCACAGCGTTGTCCTGGCGGTAATCTACAGGTACTCCACTCCCCGGCGACCCAGACAGCCTCACGGGAACGACACGACCTCGAAACGGGACAGTCCCGTGTCTCCTGCAACGGACCGCAGTTCGGACCACCTCGGACGGTGCGAACGCGGACCTGCTTACCAGGGTCTAGAGACATATACACAATTATATATATATATATATATATATAAAGATCTAGTAATGTAGTATTATGTGTCTTTTAAATTAATGGAATGCAGTTAAGAGCGTGTCTATGATAAGTCTATATATAAAAGTTTACCACAAGTATCAGGACATGGAGACCAGGGCATCCAAGCTTCAACCCTGCAACCTCGACGACATCGTACAGTACACGCCCGACGGGACGCCGGGCGACGTAATGGGGCGCATCTATTACAAGATGAGTAAAGCGATTATGATATTAAATAAAAATAATTTATGAGATTTTTTTTCATAGACAGAAATATTCTACTGTCATTATTGTATTTTAATAATTTTCACTTTTATTGAAAACCTACATTGATATAGATATTGTAGTAAGTAATGTAACTCACAGAGCTTCTCTGACAACGTCAGCATTATTCTGAACACACATAACGTCTCTGCTCATTTCACCTTCTTCAATACAAGGTTCTTCGTCATCGCTTTCATTGAACGGTTCATTATCCTGCAATAGGATATTGTTAGTACAATTTGTAATGAAAATTCTATTAACCTAAATAAAATGAAGAAAAATAAATACGAACAGTGTTAAAGTTATAAGTTTGGTAGAAATTTAAAATCGATTATATTGTTATGAACATATGTATATATATATCATAAGCAGAGAAGATAAGATTGTAAGATAGATTTCGTCATGAATTCATATGATCATATCATAACGTTCTTGTGTCGAAAGAACTGTAAAGAAACAGGGGAAAGGAAAGAAAAAATAGAGCCAAAGTAAAAGAGGTAAAAGACAGTTGAATGGTAGTATAGGAGAGACGATGAGAATAAAAATTTTATAACGACATGATAAGAAGCAAAAGACGTGCACAGAACATGCTATATTGCCTAAAAAATTTAGGATCAGGAAAGGAGTTGCATACCACAGGATTGGAACGCAAATCTTCTGAGAAAACACATTGTAATTCTTTTTGCACTTAGAACATAGAGATGTGTAGTCTGTACTATTAGTTTGAATAGGAAACCAAACACAATAAAGACTTTTTAATAGGTACCAGAAGATCTGTGTAATTGGTAGCCGGTATGAAATCTTGCCGGCGACGCTCACAAGGTCCCCAAGGCGTTGCAAGCCAGGAATAAGTGGCACAAGCGTGGGTGTTGCATGTCTCGTTTTGAATCAGTTGGTCTTCAGATGGGCAGGGCCAGCCATCTAATAAATACATATATAGAGTAAAATGATATCAAATATATTCGTCTATTTATTATAGAGAGAACCATGAACTTTGATTTATTTATAGCGATGACATAAGGCTGTAAGAATTTCCTTTTAAAAGTGATACTTTGTTAGCGTGAGGGATTAAGTATATATATATTGTTCTGTGTTATGACCCAAAGAATCTTACTTGGTGCAGCGTGGGCAAGTATATGTCTGCGTCTAGTACGCGTGGGTCGTGCATGTCCGGGGGCGACGCAACTCGCTGAACAAGGTGACCACTCCGCCCATGCAGACACTACACAGTCTCCCGGACAAGCGATACGACATCGTTCACTGCGTGGTGGAGCGCCAGTGTTACACCACGCTCGTTGAGCTTCCTTCTAGATGAGATAGGAAGAGTAATATTATAGCTTTTCTGACGAATTCGACTTACGACGTCCTTTTTAGTTACATCGAGTATGCTATGAGCTACATACGTAATAGTCTTTTCAATATACTTACTCCATCGTGTCCCATGCATCTAAGTTCTCTGGTACGTCGGCCTGGTCCGCAACTAGTATGGGGTTGAGTCAGTACACAGGGGCCCCACGGCAGTGCTTTCCACGCAGCACATCTTGGTGTAGTGCAAGTGCGTTTTTCCTCTAGAGGAGGACATGGCGCCCCTCCACCGGATGCTGCTGCTGTTACTCTTCGACGACGTACGCTGTACCCTATACATAGTATTTTTGTTACTAGTGCATTCTATTCTCGGTAGTGTTTACAAGTCTAGCGTCTAGTGTCTATGGCACCTGTCGTAGCTCTGAGGTTTGAACACGTTCTTGGCAAATTTGTTTATGATAAAAGATTATTTTTGATCCGCTTTGTTAGAGGAAGAAAATATATTGAGGAGAGTATAAAATTTTCGAAGCTTTTGTAAAATTTTTAACTTCGTGATTAGTGATGTTTTTAACCAAATTTAATGTTTTAATTAAAGTTCACAGTTAAGCAATGACCCATTATTTAAATTTTTATTTTTCTTTTTTACTACTTTTTTTGCTATTATTGTAGCAACATTTTATATCTCCCAAAGACATATACATTGTGGTCACTATAGTTTCCTACCAGTAGTTGTGAGTTGTTGTACTGGGTAAAGAGGGCATCCGTCAGTAGGCTGACAGGCACCCCATTCACTCCATTCTCCAACTTCACAATCACGTGGGCAGGGTACCTAAGAAAATTATAGGTATTCAAACACTTTATTCATGGTAAAAATAATTCAATTCGTCGAAAACAAATCGTTTACATTTTTAATTAAAAAAAATCTATATTTTATTGTGACGATGAATTTCATTTCATTTATCTATTCAGCATCTATTGTACTTCAAATCTGGTTTTGTCAACTCAAACAACAATCACGGTTTATTAGAATCACGTTAAAAGCATAATACTCACGGAAAACTTTAAAGTAGTTGTTTCAGCAGTTTTTTAAGGGTAGCAAATAGCACGCTAGCCATTTTATGCAATTAATAAAAGGTATTGATCTTTTTTCTCTAAAGGGATGGTAATATTTCGAGAATGTGATTCTATACATTTTATGTATTCAGTTGACTACATTTAGACTTCATATTTTTTTCTGCTATGTCCATAAAAAATATAGGTTGTTCAAATAACCTCGCAAGGTTGCACGAGTGTGGGCATAACTGCATGAGCACACTGCGCGTCGTGCAATGCTCGCCCGTCTGCCCGGACGCAGGTCGCAGCACGTCGCTGCACTCCGCCCCCACAGCTTGACTGCTCGCTTTCGTCACTCTCGTCATCTTCGTCGTAAATCGCGTCATTGTCATCCGCGTCATCGTCATCATCAGCTGATTGATTGCATTTTTTGATCAATATTACCACAAAGTCATATAATAAAACAAAGTCAGCTTTCATACAATCAGTGTGTCCAAAACAGTGAGAGGAAGAATTAATAATTATTTTTTAATCTAATAATTGATAAAAATGTGGTAACGATTAAACATATCAACATGTACATGTTATTCGAGCCGTAAGTTTTTGGAGGGACTTTATAAAAATGATTTTCTCCAGGTGATAAATGAATTATTTTGTAATAAAATGCCAATCAATGAACTAATAACTTGAATGGGGTTGAAATGTATATGGTTTGATGTAGGTTAAATAATAAACAAACATGCGACTATATTATAACGATATACAATAATGTTCATATCTAACTTGGTGCAGCAGTGGCCGCTTGTTCCACAGCAACACGGCATGGTCCCCAAGGACCCGGAGTCCAATGTGCCGTAGTCTCCAAAACAGTAGGTCGTACTTCTTCAACCACGTCGCATTCTTTGCCTCCGCCTTCAAAATAAAGAAAATGGTGCAACGAATTAGATTTTCATAACTTAAAAGAATATCAACTCATTAAAAGACATTTTGTAAATTGCGACATTGGAATATTGCTACGTGCATTATATGCATATATGATATAGCTGTTTTAAACTGTTGTAATTACGAAGTATGTCTTTCATCGCGAAGCAGGACTTCATCAGGATTTTTTTTTAACCTAAACAATTTTTTTCGGATTGTTAAAATGATGATATAAAAAAGTATAACGAAACATTCAAAAAATTTAATAATGTACGCGGGGTTTGAAACTACTGTATCGAGGAAATGCAATCTTCTTTCAAAAAGCATCTGTAACTCAATCTTGAGTCGACTTCCTCGAGTACAGTTGAGTCTTACAATGAGCGACCAGAAAAAAACGATTTAAACATCTTTGGCGTATAGGAGGTTGATATTGCTTTTAAAATTTATGAATCCGTCTATTCTAGTTTAGCTACGAGTTCTAGTAACGACTTAAATAGAATATCGATAGTTTTCACTTATCCATTAGTGAAAAAGGGTTCTAATTGATTCCATGATTAAAATATTTAAAAACATAATATCCAACGTAATTAAGTTCATCTCTATTGTTTAATATTTTAATAATATTATTTAAAGTAGGACTATTTTTCTATTTCGTATCTGTGAAATTGCAATTGCATAGTGATGAGATGGGAAGGAACTTTGTAGTATATATATTGATATTTTGCTTCACTTTTGATGCTGCTCTTATTTTCATAGACTGCAGAATATACCGGATTTTATATACTCGTATATCTGATTTGAAACTTATACTTTAGAAAATGGATCTAGGATCTTAGCTGGGCTTGCATGTGGATGTTTTTGGTTGTGATGAGAATATTCTGGTTATGAAGACGTTGATTATAAATGTACTAAAGCTGGCTCTATGTGATTTAGCTTATTGTAAACTAACTTAATTACGTACTGCTGTTATCATATACAGGAAAACAATAATGATTATATTATATATGACTGAATGATATTCAAGATATATCTGACTGTAAATATTATTTAACTGTTTGCTGTATTTCCGAAGAATACGTTTGGGGAAAACATCGCTATACATAAATAAATAAGCGTATTCTCGGAAAGCTTTATTTGACAAACATCGGGATGTTGGAGTGTCTCAGTTTGTATAGTTATTGCCTGGATTTTCTCTTTTTGGTGTCCTAAATAACATTTTATAATATAAATTTTACAATAACCAAGTAGGTTTATATAAAATTTTTAAGATAATACACAAACCATAAAAAATGTGTGAATCGAACTTACAACCTCTTAGTTTTTGGATAACGGTTAAAATTATCTTTTATTTTTCACTCCCCCAGAAATAGAGTGTAAACTAATTAAGATAAGAATTTTAAAAGATTTATCTAGACTTAATGAATGGTTGGAATGACCTAATTATTTTTAGATTTCTTCTGTTTCATCGTATTTTTCAGTTTTATTATGTGACATCGTGTCTTATCGTTTCCAGGAACGCGGTCTACAGCTTACTTCATTCATTAACTCATTGACATCTTGTACAGAATATATGGGATATGGATATATTTCGCTTTATGAGGTTATTCAAATAAATGCCTATAAATAATATTAGTTTTGATTCCGCTTCTGAGCAGAATCGAGCAAAGTAAATAAAATTAAAGCATTTTCGTTTTGTTGATATTATTTTTGCGTCATCAGCACGAAAAATTGATGATTAAAAATGTATTGTTATGTGAAAATGGTTTTATTTTCCAATAAACTTAAACAGTACCATCAATTTATTTGCTTTAAGTCAAAATGTACTCGCAAATAGTGTACTAAAAGATTATTGAATATTTAAGAATAATTTTTCTTGCTGTAAATACACTGACCTTGTGACAGTCTTCGTAAACGTCTTGTTCTTACTAGAGCTCCATCAGATCTTGGTCGCCATGGCAACCACTCAGCCAAGGAACAGTCCTCACGCATCACGCACACGCGAGTTGTGCCGATGTTTGCTATGGCAATCCCGCAGTACCTAGTAATAGTACATATCTAAGAAATCTATTATGAATAAAATTCAGTTTTACGGATACTATGCGTTTTTTTTTTAATTTTATATGTAAATTATCACAACGTCTGGGTTCCTTTACAGCAACCGTGATATCCGGTTCCATAATAATATTTTTTACTTCTTAAATCTTTAATACGTTGTAGTAACTAGTACTCATGTTGATAGAATACAGACAATAAGTTGAAATAGTAGAGCGTTTAATTAGTTCTCATAGAACATGATGGTGAATAAAATAAAGAAACGAGAAGGTTTCATTGCACAAAGGCGTCAAAGTGAATATAAGTCTTTTAAAAGTATATGTATAATAAGATACATGAAAAGTATAGCTAAAATGAATCGAGACCGAATTTCACAATTACATGTGTTTAAACATTGTGCTCAGAATGAGATCATCTCTTACAAAATACAACGTTGTTCGTAATAGTGCTATTAAAAAGGGATAGAAGTGGCAATCAATCAATATCCCTCGGCGAGGATACTTCAGGAGAAATGTCACTTAAAATGCAAGAGAGGGACGTGCTTACCTGTTTAGTAAGCGTTCACGTGAATTTTAAACATTTACACATATTCTCTGAGACATCTTTGTAATCTTAACAGCGTGGGTTAAGATTTATCAACACATTCACTCACTGTATATCTTATAACTGATAGATATTCTACTTCAACACCTCTTTGGAATAACTAAGCGTTATTGCGATAAAACTGGGATATTTGTTTTCTCAGAAGGGACGGCTCACTTAAAACTTTAACCATCCATGGGGCTGAACTTCTAATGGTAAAGTTTGATAGTTTGGCTTCCGAGTGGTGAGATAGTCATAAATAAAGCCATTAGAATGACAGAACCAATAAGTTCATTATCTCATGCGGAAAGTATAATTATAAAGTAATAATGACTTTTATATTCTTTTTTGTTAAAATATTATTATGAAGCTATAATATTTTCGTGTCTGAAACTCAATACAAATGTCTGTGTTATTGCAGTAGCTTAATATAATTTAATCGGTTCGGTAGACTTTGCAAGGTTAAGCTAAGAACACTATACATCACAGATTATATGCATTTTAACTAGTAGTGGAATATCCATACAAAAACAATAACAAACAATGTACATTGAGCAATATAGTATTTATTTGAATTGAAATAATTTATTTTTCTATTTGTTAAACACTCACAGAGCTTCTACAAATCTGCCATCTTTTCTCCGACATTGCACTTGACGTCTCTGAAGTCCCAGACGTGGAGTGTGCACCAGAGAATCGGATTCCAGACGAGCGTTATATCTACAAGAAATAGTGAGTTGAGATAACTTATAATTGTATACTCTACTGTTAATAAATGATGGGAATAATTGAGAGTTAATTCAGATACATATTTCTGTGCAATGCTCCTGACTGAGTTCGCTTGATGAATTCTGTGATTTTGTAAAAATTAATAACTATAACGACCTATAACTATACATAAAAGACACAATGTGGCTTTAATAACCATTCTATTTTTTATTAAATAATTTCTATTTTTAAATGTTAAGATCAAATATAAATCGCCTATAAAAATCTCGCTTAGAATTATTACTTATTTGGGTTTAGTATCACTTCACATGGATTACCGTGGAAGTTCATTAAATAATTGTTAGGACTTATTAGTTTCAGAGTTAAGAAATTCATTTTTGTTTTCTGCGAGCTCATTTATTTGATCCCCTCGTCAGGGAGATTTAAATAAATTAAAAGTTAAAAACTCCTTTTTAGAAAACAAAATTTTATTTGAATGCGCTATAACGGAATAAATGCCTTTTAAATATCGAACATTAACAATGTACATTAAAGGTTGTCGTCAAATTTAATTATGTAGATAAACAAAATTGTATGTAGTACAAATCACAATCAATATAATTGGACTTATTTCGTATATTCTCAGTGAGTCATTTAATTTGATCCGCGTAATATAAGGGTGCATAAAAAATAACTAGCCCGAGATTATGAGTACACCTCCATGTTGGATTAAGAATGACACTACAAAGTTACAATGTATTCTGATCCAATTGCTTAACAAAATGTCATTTAAATCTGTTAAAGATTTCGGTTTAAATGAACGCTTGAAGGTGTCTGGTCAAGATCTTATTCGCAAAATTTCACTCAAATAAACATGCATGCATTGTGAGTTGAATAAAACGTTGTAAAAATAACTCTGCCGCCAGAATTGCATAGATGACGTTTAAAGTTGTCGACGAGTTACATTGTAATCGTTTGAGGACAACTTTAATATTCAATTGAAAATTTAACTACGAATATGTCTATAGAACAGTGTTATTTCAAATAAAAACCTGTAACTATATACATACCTGTCGAAAGACTTAGCTTGATCTCCGTCGCCAGTACTACATTCTGTCCATGTGCCCACATACACCGTGTACTCCCCTTCAATGACCACCGGCTCTGCAAGAAATAAATAATGATTAATATTATGTAACAGATGCACAATTAATTTAAAAAATTTAATATTAGACCACAATTTACAGCCAAGGTTCAATCTAATTTGTGGTGTAAGCTTAATGATAAAAAAAATTCAATACAATTAGTTCAAAATGTAATATTAAATAATTTGTAACCACTAATTGAAATCTGCGGTGAGGTTTGCTTGTAGTGTTGTGTATTAACATTACTTACGCCTCACAGACATCGATTCGAATCAGACTACTCGCTGTATTAACACAGATAAACATCTCTATATATTAAATTGTCGGACGATCGTTATTTAATGTATGTACATTATACTTAATTAGCTTTTTGGCTGCTGTCAAAATGTATTTATACTTGCGCTAATAATATATATAGCTATTTATTTGTTCCATGAACAGGTTATAACAAAAAAAAAAAAAAAATTGAATAAAAGATTCAAACTTGAGTAAAAAATATATTGTCATACAATTTTCTTTCATGCCAAATTACGGATTAAAAAGAATATGTGCATAAGATTTCACTTATTCACATAAAATTCAGAAAAAATAATTTAAAAAAAGGTTGTAATCAAAGGAGGTTGAATAGAAGATTATACTGTACACTTAGACGCCACAGATTGTAATTAGTTCCCCAAACAACTCACACCTTAATGAATAAATGGATGGTCGGAGCATAACTTGATTGAGTTTATGTTTCTAAAGTAATTAGTCAATTTAACGTGTGCGCTTCCATTGCTGACATAATATCGTCGAAGACGCTTCCAAATAATTAGGTTATCTTAACTGTGTTTGGTAACATTTAATAATTAAAAATAGCCTAGAATACATTATGTAGAGTAATACACATTTGTATGAGTGTAAAAAGGTATTTCCTGTATTTTAAAATATTTATTAGAACACATAACTCAGACACTTCTAAGGAATCAAAGATAAATTAAGTTATTAAAACCATAAGTATATTATTAAATTTGTATTGAATGATTTAAATTAAAAGTTCAATAACATTTAATTTAGATTAGTGAAATGAGAGGAAAAAGCTCGTAGCACAAAAGAGTAAGAATAAGAATCAACAGAAAAAACGAAGTAAAAAGACCGAACTGTATGCGAAAAGCCACTTAAAATTAATGAAGCTTATAGCACAAATAAAAAAAAAATAGCAAAACCATTTACACGAATAAACCCGATATTATATAAAAACCTGAAAGAAATATCGAGATCAATGTCTTTATAGATGAATAACAAAATTTAATTAAAGGAAAACTGTAACAAAAGCCCTATAAATCTGAGAGGAAATTAAGAGATCGTTTGTAGAGTTTCCTTCAGATTACATTTCCTTTACGTGGACTTAACTTCAGCTGTTTGCTGACATTTGTTGAAAATAAATAATACTTGATTGGAATGAGATTTAAATTTGTTGAAAGTGATTATATTCCAGAATTTTGCGAATTATGTAAACGTTTTCAGAATTATCCAATCGTAAAATTATCAAGATAGGATTCTATAGATATAATCATAACAATAACAATAATAATACCATAAGAATAACAATAGTAGCGATCGAAAATACTGAAGCGATTGGTATACAATTTTGTATGAACTTAAACGAATTCTTGTGAAAACTTGAATAATTTTTGTTCACACGTCGGTTGCGGGTAAACCCCGGGGAAAAACTTGTTTAATTATAACTAAATAATTGTTGCGTATGTAACATAAAGCAATACATCAGGTTCATTTGTTTGCGGCTCACATTATGTAGTGATGGAGTGTGGGGGCCGCCCTCCTGTTACAAATTGTCTAAACTTCCCAAGGACGTATTAAATTATATGTTGCAATGTAACAACTTCTTGTTTGTCATGACTATAAAATACGTGTTTATCTCTGATGATGGAATAACTTTATTTTTCCTCGGTTGGCGGTTTTTTCTCTACTCTTGGGCACTTCAAATTAAATGACCCTTGCGTGACATTTTTATTGTCTGTCTTGTTACAATCCGAGAGTATATATCTTCGCGATAACCCAACCAGTTAAAATTTACATGTTAATAGCTCTGTGTAGATTGCCGGAGTGCCGGCGCAATTAGTATTGATCTTCCTTTGTGTAGCACTATGCATGCGATTTTAAATCTAATTATGTAAATGAGAAGCTTCATTATTGAATCGTTTTACAATCGTTGGAAATGTTTGTATTAGTATTCATATATTATATATTTCAACCAGCGGTATTAATGGTCGATAGCTTTTAATGACTCGATCCTCTATAATTTCTGTTTATTAAATTAAAAATAATGCGTTGAAAATATTATTAGAGTAAAACCTTTTTACATGTTTACAGGGCCCTAATTTTCTTTTGAGGTCTATTGCTTGTCTCAATGAAAATCATATCGTGGTTACAGTGGAAAGAATTGGGCAGAATTCAGCATGATTAAATATTAAACATAGCATTCGTTTTAAGATAACAACGTTAAGATTTAATGATCAGCGTTATAATTCCTAACAATAAAATTCAGTTAAATACCGACAATTCGTAGAATATTTTTAGTTGCATGGCGACGTAAAACGTACGTTTAAACCATAGACTCCATAACTCACTGATTTAAACAATATGTCAATGTAACAAGAATTGAGATTACAGGCACCCCGTAATAATCTTAAAACGATCGTGTCAGTTATACTCTCCAATGATATGAGCCGAGTTTCGGAGTGCCTTTGTCAATCAACTGTGAAAATATGTCAGAATAATGTTAATGGAACACGTTATGTCGGGAATTTCAATGAACAATCATCCGAATACTACATGGAATATATATATATGTATGAGCAATTTTAATAAAATAACATAACAGCATTATCGGCCTAACCAATTATATACTATACCAGGTATTTGATAATGAAAACGGATTTATTTTTTACAATACACGATTCTCAATACGTTTCATTTAAATGACTTAGGTATATTTCATTTGTAATGTTTCATGACATAATGCAATCAGGTTGAATATGGTTGTGTCTCGGCATTATTCTATTAGATTTAGGACTTAGCCCTGAAATGGCTCCCCTTTTCCGTCTCGTTGGCTATAGTAGCCCGTTTACCGTCCCCGCAAAAGGAATTGAGGTTAGGTCACGTAAAGGAAATGTT